>NC_045478.1:107424390-108624390 GCF_009650955.1 Corvus moneduloides | reverse complement strand
GGTTCAGAACAGAGTTCTGAATCCTTTTGGTTGGATTACATTAGGTAGTTTTGTTATTAACTGGCCTGATAAGCAATGTGAATCTGAAACAGGTGTTCATTAATAGTTTTTTTTAGAGGTTTAAACATATGATCTGTTATTGGGACTACAGTGATATTCTGAATTAACATTATCAGATGAAAACTTCACATTTTAATAGTGTCTTAAGTCAAAAGAGTAGTTTTAGGCTATTTCGTTTGTCTTCTTTCTGGAAGGAAATATAATACTCTGCTTTTGTTGTCTTTAGGTGGATGTTCTGTTGTCTTATGTTTTGCCACTTCTTGAATTTTGCATTTGGTTCTCTTAGTTGGATACTTTGGTCTTTTAAAGGTTGTGTTGTGCTTCAGCCAGAGATGACTTTCAGCAAGACTTGGCTCTCCTTTTCCATTATGTTTGCATTGGTGTTTGTGTTACAGAAGTGCTTTTGGTCTCATGTAAAGAATAAAGCCTTGTTGTGTCAGATGCTACAAAACCCACATGGTAAATAGGAAGAGCATTTGTTTGCACTCACAAGACATGTACACAACAGGAAGGGAGAGGTTGCACAGTTATTCTGATGATAGAAATCTTGTTTTTGGAAACCTACTTAGTTTTGTTGTTAGCGGGCATAGCTTGAATCTCTTGTTTTTAACTGAAGCTAAAATTGTTAGCTGTTTTTGAGGGGTGTCAGTAATTGCATGGGGCCTCAAATCTCTTCAGCATCTGTTCAAATCCAGCCCAGTTTGGAGTCAGCCTCGAACTACTGTGGTCACATTGATGATTGTTGGGAGTAAAATGATCTGGTGTTGTATGCTTAGAGACTTGGGATGCTTCCTCTACAGAAGTGTTAATAAAACAGGCAGTAAGATGAGATAGATCTCTGTCAACATCACAGTAAGTATGAGCTACACCCCTCTGCTATACACACATACACAAAATTAGCTTCCAGACTGCCTCAGAAGAAATTCCAGAGTTTGCATGCAGCCACTGGAATAAAGGATACTGCTGTTTCCGAAGTATTGATTAGATCTGCAGATTTTGTAGGCTGTAAGCTTGCCATGCTGTTCATATCCTGTCAGTTAGGATTTGGACTGTGATTGCATCATCCTTCGTAAAACTAAATTCATTGAAGTTCTTTTCTTGAGGTGCCCCAGAACTTTTTCAAATACATTAGGCTCTGAGTGTGTGTGAGAAACCCAAAACTGGTGTGTATCTCACTACTCCATCCTTATATGAAAGTTGCTGGTAAACTTCTATTGCATGATAAAGCCAACTTTATTCTGGCCTTCTGAGTGGCTCTGACAAGATATTTTTACATTTGGAGAGAGCAACTTTACACTTCAGGGATAAAATTTGAAGTTAGCTAAAAATGTATTAGTACACAAGTTTTAGTTTATGAAGATCATGACTTATGGTGGAGTTCTTTTTAGACAATTTTCACACAGCATCTCTCATTAGTCAAAAGAGGCAGGAGATAAATGCTAAATCTTCTGTTCATGTGAACAGTGAGGGTGTCCTGAGGTTGTACGAGGAAAAGAAAGAAGAATGTAACTTGACAGGAGAAGTGGAGATACAGGAAAGGGAAGTAAAATATTTGTAACTGAAATATGACACACTTTCACTAGCTCTGTATTGGTTTAATTGTTTTCTGCAGCTTGCCTAAAGGAGGATGGAGTTAATATATTCACAGTGATTCACACTTGGTAGAGATTTTGTTTGCACCCAGAAGGATGGAGGACATAATGATTTTCCCTGAATCTTGCAATATATTTCCAGTACAGACAAAATTTAGGCGTTCAGTACCTTTGTTACTGAGCTGCCTTTTTCAGTTTTGCACTCTGACAGGAAATTCAGTACAGATCATCTAAAAGCTTCTCTCTTTCCCTCCCTTAAGTCTTTTCTGCCCACTTTTTTGTTACATTTGTTATCTGTGAGCTGTGGAATGGGATAAAATGGGGTATGCCCTATTCAGTTAGTCTTTTGGGCACCCACATAGTTTTGAATTTCATCAGAAAGAGTGGAACTTGGCACAGTAGCTATTTTGCAGAACTGATAATAGAATTGGGATCAAAGAGCAGGCAGTATTTATACTTCGTACACAAATAATCCCATGAATGTTGCTTGACTAGAGATATTGCATCTTTGTCACACTTTCTGTTTTGTTTTAAATAGATTACATTCATATTTACTAAAAAAGTATTACTATTGCAGTAAAAATACCGACTATAATCCCTTTTGTCCTTTCTTTGGATACACTATCATATCTGGAAAGAAAGTCCTTAAAATAGGACTAAAGAACTGAGAGGAAGTGTAGTATTTCTGGCAGGCAATTCATTCACTACTGACACTCATTTATTAAGTGCATTGTGCCAACACTATTTCTAGTCAATTTCACAAGTTCCTGAATTCAGCACTTTTGAAAAGTTAGAACATAACAATTGTTATTTTTAGCAGTAATTGCCTAAGGATGTCTGTGTGCTTACCTAGGGATAATGAGAAGATAGATCCTGCTGTGTCTGCCAGGTGCTCATAGCAGGGGGAGCTTGTAAGGGGAGAAGTTACGAAAACTATTGCAAGAGTGAAGAGTTCAAACTTGTGACTCAGCCACAGTTTGGTCCTTATCCCTCTTTTACTCCAGGAGGGAAGTAAGATTTGCCAAAGTGATGCCTGATGAAAACTGGAATATCCTTTGAAGGGAGATATTTGTAGTGTTATTACTCATGAAAATATGTATGTATAAAACTATTTCAGTTTAACTGACTATATTTTGCTGCTAGTCTCATCTCTAAGTGTTTAGTCAATAATCAAAGTGCCAAACAAAGTACCATCCTGTAGCTGATGACCTCTCACTCTACAATTCAGCTTCTCCCAGTCCTGCTCTGGAGGATATGTAAACATAAGTCCTTACAGTGGGAGAACATCACAAGTTACAGCGGAATAAGCTGAGGATGCAGCAAAAATGTAGATGAGTAATGTCATCTGTACTGTGCTCCTGAGAGCAGTGTACTTCTCAGCCACTTGGGGTGATGCGATTTATGCATCTGTTCCTCAGAGCTGTGTTGAAATATTGGCAGAATTTGACTTGCTAATGGCCTATATTTGCTCTAATTCAGTATGCAATAAACTAAGTATTTGCATTTTCATAAAATGAAGGAAGTTAAACCAAAGGTCACTGCTCTGTTTAGCAGAATGTTCGGTGTGGGTTTAAGTTGGGATCACACCCTATAAAGCTACTATGCAATTACAAAAAGCAATATAATTCCTAAATGTAGAGCACAATAATTTTACACCATACCTGTTTATGGATGCAGTCGTTTTCTGCTGTGAGTTAAATGTCCTACCTTGCATCTCGTTGCTGGTGTTTTCTATAAAGCTCTTGTACTGCCAGGGAAGGAAATGTCTTTGCCATGTCTGCACTGCACCAAATCTGCTTCCTCAGACTGACAGTCTTTACACACCCAGTACAGAAACAGCCCTTTAGTGAACGCTTAGTTTTCAGCATTTATGGAAGTGTCAGTCTTAGGCAGACCCCCAGGAGAAGGCCTGAGGGCCCTTCCTGAGCCGTGCAGATGGCTGAACTTCATTTTGATCATTCCTGAGGTTTCTGTATTCATAGTCCTGCCTGTGAGCTGGGGGGCTGGTTTTGTGGCTCCTAATGAGCAGCTGCAGTGCTAATTGCCGTTCTCCCCAGCTTTGGGTGAGCAGACAAAGGCAGCAGGAGCTCTTGGAATAGCCCAGCTGCGGGGTGTCCTGGCTGGTTGTGCCTGAAGTACAAAAGTGAGGTAGGGCAAGACGGGGTTTATTACCCTGTTTTCTGCCAGTGCTGTGGACATTAGAGAAGTTCACACTCCGGGGTTGCTAACCCAGCTTCTGTTACTGGTTCTGAATTAGTGTGAGGAAAAGGAAGGTCATAAAGATGTCTCCTGATCCCTGCTGAGTGGAAAAGAACATTTTGCAGAGGAGATACACTTGTAAGATCACAACACATCTGCCCTAATGACGTGCCTTCCAAGGATGGGGCACTTCTTGAATTGTGCTGCTGCCCTGCAGACCTTTCAGTCTTTTTTAAATCTGTTTCATAACCTCTTTACCTGTTGGCTGCTGTGACCTCCCATGGGCTCTGCAATACCAAAATATTTATAGATACTCCTGATGAATGTCCTGTAAAGACCTGATTCTCATCTGTCACTCCTGTTGAACTTATTACTGGTCTTAAGAAAAGGCTTAAATATTCTAGTCATAAACTAGCTCCAGTGGAATCTGTAGATATTGAATATAATTATCCCCATGTTGCTGAAGAGAGAAACGAGACAATGAGAAGTGAAACGATAGGCCTAAATATAGATGTGTTTAGTAGCTGAGATGGAAAGAGCATCCAGAAATCCTATATTTTAATATTAGATTTGGTACTGTGTTACAGATGGATATGGAGTGAGAATAGTAATTAGGCTCTTTGTGTTACTTATTTCATTGTCTGGTATTTGTGCTGTGGAGTGACTTATGTTCACATCCCCTTAAAATAAATGTTTAAAGGAATTCCAATAGCTCTTTAGAATAATTAAATTACGTTCATAAAGCACTGGCTTTTTGCTGCTTTGTTTCATTGTGATCCTGAACAGTGGGTGGAGGGGTGAAAACACAGATGTTATATCCCTTTTCGTTTTTATTTGTGCTCTGCATTTGGTCTGTAACATTACATCTTGCATGTGTGCACTGCTGCTCTCCCCCAGATAAAATGTAAAGCTATATATATGTGAACTTAGTAGGTTCAACTGCACGTTGTCCTTTTGATGATCTGGAATCCATTTCCCAGGCATTTCCTTTTCAGCTACTTGCACACATCTGCCTAGCAAACTGCTAAATACTTCTAGAGGTTTGCCTAACATGGTGTTGAATTACTTGAAACGGTTTTGTTACATGTTTGTGTTATAACAATTTGATGCCACTGAATTTCTAAGTGATTTCTATAAACAGCTAGAGAACAGTCTGTAGAGGCACAAGCAAGTGTGGATTTTAACAGGAGAATTGAAATAAATTGAACCTGAATATTTGGACTGAAAACCTTAGTATATTTGCTGTGACAGAATTGTATTGGGCTCTAGGGCAGCCTTTCAGAAGAGGTTTTGGAAGTCAAGTAACCCAAATCATTTAAAGTAGCTTAGAAAAATACACTAGAAAAGCAGAAAGATTTCCTGTATTTCAGGAGTAAATTTAGTGTTTCATGTGTTTGATCACTGCAAACAGTATGTTTAAACTGTTGGAATTATTAAGATGTGTGTGTGTATTTAAGTTACACACAGTTGACCCTTCTTCTTTGGTTTGTGCAACAGCAGGAGGAAACAGATGATTTGTTTCAGAGTATGTACATTCCACATACGCACACAGTCTGGGCTAAGGCGCATGCTACTGCTAGCTTTTTGTTTGGTCTTGCTTCCTTTTTTTTCACTTGCTTGCACTACACTTGTGATTTTTCTGGCCTGTGCTGTTCAGTTAGGGGAATTTTGGAGTCATTAAATAATCTCCCTTTGACCTCACAGTCTTTAACTCAGCTGACACTCCCCAGTAACCCAGGTTAGCTCTGGCAGGCTCTGTAGGGATGGGCTTTAAAGTGTTATTGAAATTACTCCTGTGTCCTGAAAACCTTGGGTACACCTCCACCCCCTCTTTCCCTGCTGCTGCTGAGGACTGATTCCGTCAGCTTTTTTGAGGGATGTGGTGGAAAAAGCAGCAAATGAGCACTGTAGTGACAAGCTGCAGTCATCCTCTAGTGCAGTAGCAATAACCACTGCAATAAAGCAGTGTGCACTTAGATCAGTCCTAATCTGGGGCCTGGGATTGATTCCACAAATGCATGGTGCTTTCAGTTTCTTGTTGCTTTCAGGTGGATGGAAAGAGGCTTGTGTGTTTTTAAGGTGAACAACTTGTTTCTGCTGGGGTAATCAACAGAGCTCTTAACATTGCAAGAAGGAGACTCAACCCCCACTTCTCTCCAGGATTTTCCTGCCACCCGTGGGAGGAGAAGGCAGGCATTAAGAAGGGACCTTGTTTCAGCCTCTAACAGTGTAATGAAGACTCTCAGAAACCCTGGTAGGGTAGAGTGTATAGTGACTGGCAATTTCTGGGTACAGTGTAAAATCTGTGGTTGCAGTGCAGAGGTTGACATGCACAGATGGAGACTGATGTAGACTCTGAGTCTTTTGGGGGAAGGAACAGCAATTGTGTGAGAATTATTATTATTGTGTAGCACTCAGGAGTGTTGGTCTAAGCAAAGTGCTGGAAAAAAGCATCTTGACATTTCAGTGGCTTAAGAGAGACTGGGAAAACTGCTTGATTCACTTGTTGCAATTGATTTTCTAACTGTGAGAATTTAGTAGCACTGATCAAGGGATATTATTATTCCTGCTATAATATCTTCCCCGTTCTGGTTCCTGTGAGGTATTTTAAGTGCCCTGTTCACTGGTGAGACAATCTGTAAGAATCATTCCATGTAAAAATGATAGTGTCCTGTAAAATCAAAATTACATTTTAGAAGAAGGTATCCACATGTAATAAGCAGAATAAGGAAGAAAGGTGCTGACAGAAAAAGACAGGGGTTGTTGTATAAGAACAACAGAATGGATTTAGGAAATAGGAAACAGAGTAAAATTATTTAGGACTGAGCTTCTCTACAGAGGCCTTTGTATTCCTATAAACAGAAAGAAGCTGCTGATAGGTGCTTAAATTCAGTGCTTGTTTTCCTTCTCTTTTAGTTCAGCCAAGCTTAGATGTCTAGCCATAGCAAAGCCTGCCTTATTTTCTGTGGAATTAGAGGAGAAGGATCTATCTACATGTGCATGTGTGTGCCTACTACTTTGTATGAGAATGAATTCTTGTGGTGAGATGGTAATGACTATGATAACCACCTAAGATTTTGCATTTTAAATGTGAATGATGAATTGTGAATAAGGGTTTTGAATATTTACTGATGTAGCTATTTACTTAATTATCCATATCAGAGCAGCACTTAGAAAGTTGTGATAGTTTCTTTTTCCCTTATGCTTATGTTATAGCAAAAGGCATTTCTGATTAGCAGCAATTTTTTTGTCTAGAAGCTGACTTCCTTCTCAGGTTTTCCACAGGGAAATATCAGCCAGCTGAATTTTTGGTGGTAAATTTGTAGTGCCATTTGAGCTTGCGACTCAAAGTGACCAAGTTGCATCCCTTAAGAATTGTGCTGCTATGCCAGTTTCTCCTTCTTCTCCATGTTTCATAACCATCTCGAGCTTCATCTTGAGCTGTGTCGGAAAGCAGAGGTCGTTATCTGAATCAGGATGTTCCTGGTTCAAAATAGCAGTGTACTATTTATATCCTAACATGTTTACCATCTGACAGCTTCCTATGCTCTCACAGGAATGAATTAAAGACGGTTTAATTCCTGTTGCAGTTATCTGTATCACAGAAGTTGCTTTTCAGTTGAGTACCTCAGCAGGGACAACAAGGATTGACTGCTGCTTGTTTCTCAGCCAGCTTTCTTCTCTCCAGGAGCTGAATCCCATGTTTGCTAAAGTTGATTTCAAGTTTCCATTGTTTTTAGAGGATATCATGTCAAATTGCAGGATGATTCTTACAGCTAAGAACTGAGGCAGTGTTTTATTTTAGTTATTTACTTCACCTCATAAGCCTTGCTGTTAGTGCCTTTCTACATGCTTCCAATTCTCTCTCCTTTTAGATTTGGTCTCTTAAGTCCATCAGCTGAATGTAATTGGCTTTGCATGAATTCTCTCCAGAAACAGTGATCAGCAATGATCCTTTCTTAATTATGTCTACAGGAAAATACCACTCCAAGAAAAGGGTGGAAAGACATAAATGACCCATTTGCTGTTCCATCAAAAGCATAGATGGATTTAATTTACACCAGAAATTGTGACTGGAAAGTGAGCCTGCTGCTGAGAGTCCTCTGCTTCCTTTGTTTCCTTTCTAGTTTGACTGCAGATTTTTGTTTTGTTTTTCAAGCTCTGAATAAATCTTCACCGTGGGTTTCCTTCTCTGTTATTACCAGCCAGCCCACTGATCAGGCACCAGAGTTATAGTCTTGCTAAGTCTGTGTATTGTGTTGGAATCAGAGATCAAATATGTGAAAATGAATGTAATATGCTTTTAAGTGTTGTGATGTTTAGTGGGCAGACATACATCATGAAGACCTTTCTTGCTACAATTTGTGATGAAGATGAATCATTCTTTGGGGAAAGGTTATAGTCATGTTGTAAATCACATTCTAAAATTGAAAAAAAAGAAGATCCAGCAGTGATAAATAAGTACCATCTGGAACCTGAGCTATATAATTGTATTGTGATTTGTCATCCACATAAGATAAGCCCTTGAGAATGTTTAAGTTGAAGGCATAGTCACAGAGATACCAAAATGTGTTAACTTCTTCAAGTACTGATGTGAAATGAATTAAAACAATACATTCCATGTGAGGTGGAAAGACTCCTAGAACCAAGATGATGTAATTCCTTGCAACACAGCTGTATGGGAGTAGGCATTTGGAGAAGCTGTATAGTAAATTTGACATTGTTTTAAGAAAAATAGGTCTCATTTTAATTATTTGACAGATGATAATGAATTTACATCAAAAAAAGGCCTCAAATGTCTTTTGTGATGTAACTTTGGTTGATGTATCTCCAAGATGAAGCAATGGATGCAGATTAGTTGTATATGAGTTTGTCTAGCTTTGAGAAATATCCACTGCTGGAAACTGTTCTCTTCTATTACGTGAAGAAAAGAAATGGGGATTGCTGAGAAGAGACATGGGAAGAAAACAAGAGAAGAAAGACAGCTAGAAATGGGAAAGCAGTGAAAAAAGCAAAGTGCCTTTTGAAATAACTACTCTGAATCAACATCACATACATTTCTGCTTCTGCCAGCTACCCACTCATTTTCTCTTTTAATAGAAAGAATCATCATGGTTCTGAAACAAATAGTGTAGGGAGCCGTGGATTTTCTTAGGAAGTGAGTTTCCTGTCTTAGTGGGTTTGAGCTTGCAAGGCTTACTTAGTAATGGATTTGGTCTCTTTAGGGTGTATATAACATATCAAAATGGTAGAAGCAGCATTTTATTTTTCCAAAGACACCCCTCCAATACAGACACAAAGCTTCAGGAATAGCTTTGTTTCCTTTCTGAATGCATGAGTAATAAAACTTCGTTCTTTGAAAACTCTTTTACTGACATTCATTTAGTCTCAAAATGCTTCTGTGAGGGAGGTATTAATATAATGTGTGTTCTGTAGACATAAATCTGGAACACCAGATAAGACAGTATGTGATTTGTCCTATGCCTCTCATCAAGCCTTTGGAGTACAGACTTGGGTAGAACCTTAACCTGGCCCTGAGTCTTGTGCTCCTTGCTCAAAGCCACGCTGTCTGCCAGCTGAGGTATGTCTAGGGGCAGACACACAGGAGACTTGCAAGACTTGCAGAGTTGATTTGTTTTCTGAAAGACTACCTGGGTGACTAAAATCAAAGAGGTGTTTGTTTTACTGACTTCTGTTGTTTCTGTTCCTTTCCTTTTAGCTGGTGCTGCCAGAGTACTCCATCCACAGTCTTTTCTGCATAATGTTTTTATGTGCTCAGGAGTGGCTCACACTGGGGTTAAATGTTCCTTTGCTTTTTTACCACTTCTGGAGGTAAGCCCTTCTTTTATACGCTGACTGCTTGTTAGCCTTGCTTGCCAGCTCAGCACACATGCAGATTGTATGAACAATGAAGGACAGTGATAGGAGTATAGATGAGTATCTTCTGCCTAGAGGCTCTTGCCTATAAGCAGCTGAAACTTACACTTCCAGAGAAAAAGGAATTTTTTTTATGATTTAGGATGGCTAAAGAAAACATATGATAATACAGCTGTGGCTTTCAGTACTTAGATGAATGTTCTGAAGGGTATCAGGATACACTCGCCGCAAAGCGAGTGAAAACATGGAAGTGAAATAGGCTGGAATCTGAATGTGGAACTTGGTGAGGCTTGAATACTTACACAGCTGGGGAGTTGTAAGACAGTTCATATTTGAAAGAGCTTAGACCTCTTCATTCAGCCCCAACAAGGAAACCTTTCCATTGGTTGTGAAATAGAGACTGGGCAGGTTGACAGATTTTTGTGAATCTTCTTTGGCAGCTTTTTGATTTTTTTTTTTCAGTATGAAGTAAGTTGTTTCTTTCTGTGCAGTAGGGAATTTCTTTTCTGCAGGAGAGTTCTCTTTTAGAGACTCTTGGAGTAGGGATTGGAGTAGGCGAAGAGCTGTTTCTTCACACTGCCCATAGGAAGAAGTGGGGCGTGTTCCCCTCTGGATCTCTGATTTGTCTTTATATTCACGAGGGGCTTTCAGAGTTGATCACATAAGACCTGCTGTTGTTTTCCAGACAGGCAGTGCAGCTGCTGCTGCTGCATCTTCCTCTGCATTCTAGTAGAGGATCAGCCTTCTGTTGCTTCTGAAAATAACCAAGAGACATCAGTTTTTGTGGTTGTCAGTCTGGAGACTTCCTAGTTTTGCATTTCACAGTGTTTGTAAAAGCACAGATGATTTTTGTCTGTCGGGGTCTCTTTGTGTTACAAAGGACATATGGTAGCCAGAAGAATAATTCTGTAAAGAAGTAAAAATCATCATGTCAACCAGGAAACTAAAAAGTAGTAGCTTTTTTACACTTTTTTCTGCAAAAGCTTGGTAGTAATGCAGAGTCGTATGATAAAGTGTATTATTGAGAAATTGGAGTGCCGTGCAGTTCTCAGAAAGCTAAATGAAACAAAGCTACAAGTTCTTTTGTCCACACTGTTTTGCTCCAATAAAGATAATAATATTTTATGCTGCTCTTTTGCTAAGGGTTAACAGCCAAAGTGTGACAATGATACCCATTTTAAAAGTTTCTAAAAACAAATATTACCAAGAGGAAAATGGTCAGACTCTAAGTAATGATACTGATCTTTGGAGAGAACTTTTGATTCTCTTTCTGTGATTCTTCATATGCTTTGCTGTAAGTACTCCATAATTACTCCTGCTTTAACCACAGAGAGGTTTGGGTTCATTATGTAAAGTTCTGCACAGAACCATGGGAAGACACTGTGTAATATCTTCATTCCAATGAAGAGAATTAAGCAAGATTTTACCTATGATTCTCTGTAAAACAATTTGCAATTTTATTAGAGATTGTAAATGGATGTGACTAACAATGGAAGGGAGAAAGGCAAAGTTATTTTGAGAACATCTCCTTTCAAAGTTTGCTGCTGGTCACTTGTTTGGTGTTTTTATATCTTCCTATCTGTCTATCTATCCATCTGTAAGCAATCAGCAATCTTCTGTTTACTTCATCAAAGCAGCAGAAATAACAATATTTCCTCTGATTTCTGCTGATTTTAGAGCAGGTCATTAACTTTGTTGAAAACTTCTTTTTTTTGTATTTGCTTTTGCTTTTTACTGCAAAGGAGCTGAGACAAAAGCCCCTTTGCCAAAGGAGTTCTTTTGTCACGATTTTCTCAAACATTCAGTCATTGCTGAGACTAATTAGAAATTTCTTCTGTGCAAGAAGGAAAATATTTTCCAAAGAAAATTATTTGGATGATACATTTTTGAGCAGTGCCACATGTAGAAAACATTAGTCAGCCACTTCTTCTGTTACTCCATATTGGCTTTTTTCCTTTCCAGAGTTGAAGGAACTTAGCTACCAGTTGGCTGGGACTGTCACCTTTCATCATGTCTGAAATCAGTTGTGTAGGTGCAGTTAAAGCCCAGTAGTCCTTCCTCCACTCTATGATCACAAACCACCATGTATTGTCACTCACAATGTGTATGTTATTAGTGGATAAGGCAGAAATAAGTCTGTAGGAAGGGGAAATGCTTCAATGTGAAAAATTAACAGAACACAGTAAATCCACATTCATTAATTGCTTGGTTCCATAAGAAAGGAGTGCTTAGACTAGCTTCCTGATTTTTACAATGTCCGGAAATAGGGACTTGAAAAAGAAAGGGGGATTCCTCCTATATCATGGAAGATGGTAGTCTCCTGAGCTGGTGTTGAGGAGGGCGTGTATCTGCACATATTTAATACAGATTACTACAGAGCCATTCTGGGTGTCTTCTCCTGCTCTTCCAGGTATTTTCGTTGCCCAGCAGATAGCTCAGAGCTGGCATATGATCCACCTGCAGTCATGAACGCAGATACCTTGAGTTACTGCCAAAAAGAGGCCTGGTGTAAGCTGGCCTTCTACCTCCTTTCCTTCTTCTACTATCTCTACTGGTAAGTCTGGCCATTTCACTAAGAGAATAGTAGCTGCTTTTCATTTCATTTGTGAAATTGCATTTAGGAATGACTGGAACCAGTTGGACAATTTCCTTAGTCTCATAAAACTTGCTTCTGATGTTGGTTCAGGGAAGTACTCCCACTGACTGCTGACACTTCAGTACAGAATATTTACTGTTTACCTAAGGCCTGAACCAGGCCCCAGGGCCAGCCAAAGGAAATAACTTTAACTTCTCTGTATAGTCTTTTAGGATGGGTGAAATAACAAATGTTATGCTAATGGCATTGCATGAAATAAAAAACTACAATTCCTTATGATTCAAGAGAATCAGAAGAAAAATACACCTCTGGTGTAGTAATACTCAAGATGGTAAATAAATGGGTAGGTGGATGTTGGGTGGGAACATGGGATGCACCATGCTTGTAGTCATTCCTACAGGCTCCCTTTCATGACAGGGTAAAGCCTGTGCGTGGTCCAAACCCCTAATTAAAGTACATTAATGAAGATACGATATGCACCCCAGTTGTGTGTTGTCCCCCTTCCCCTTTCATGTCACATGTCCTCAGTGCACAGGCACAAATGCCCAGTGCAAAAATATGTCAGAATCATTTAGGGTAAGGCCTTACCAGGATCCCAGTGCTTTTAGTCACCTCTGTAATCATACCATAAAAACTACTGGACGACAAACTTTAACACACTTTAAATGGAGGTGATGCTTTAGGATGCCTTTTTTCTACTCCTTTTTCCATGATGTATTTATATAGAGTTGCCTCTTCAAGCCAGTCTTGCATGTAGTCATCCCCCTGCAAGGTAGGTTTGCGTGCTGGTGGAAGAAAAGTGTGATTTGTCCTCTGATTACTGGTGTCTTATCTGTTCTGCTGTTCCCCACATCTTGAGGAGTCATTGCTGCACGTTGCTGTTTCTCAGCATTCCTTTTAAATGCTGTTGAGAACAAAGATTTCTATCCACCTGTGCATATGTAGGTGCCTTTGTCTGCACATGAGAGCAAGAGGCTGGGAGGTGCCTAACGCACGTGAAGATGGATATGGAATGGGAATTTGAGTAGGAGTAACTTGGTGGGTTTAGGCTGAGCAACTTTCCGTGCCAGTCCTGTTCAGGGGGCTGAGAGTGGAAAGCATGGCAGTTAAGCTAGACAAGCTCTGTCAGTAGTGCAAGGAGAGAAAGCAAGAAATGGCCAGAGAAAAGCATTTTTTAACTCCACGTTTTTGTGTTGGGATCAAAGTTGGCTCTGTAGTGTGGTGTAGCATTTCTCCTGTGACCTTACTGCTGTGCAGCTTCCTCTGAGCCCTTCATTCTAAAATGTGGCCATCATCCAAAATCCACTGCCTGGTGCTAGATAAAATAGTATAAATTACAGACAGTTTTTCAATGCTTTCCTGGGTATTGGCAGAATTAGAATTGCAGTAAAATGGAGCTGTGGCAATATACTCTGTTTTGTTCGCTTTTCAGAGTTGAGTTTAGTATGTATGGACTCAGTCCAGCTGGTGGCTGCATTTTGTGTTTCTTCTAGTGCACAGAGTTTTTTTCCAAAGGAACCAAAACAATGCAGTTTCATGGAAAACCTTGCCTGCCCTGCCGAGAGTTGCCAGTTGAAGTTTTAAAGATCAAACACGTGAAAGCAAAATGGTTTTGTTTCTTCGCTGTTCAAATCCTCAAAAGCTCAGACTGAGCTTTAAAAAGCTCAAACACAGCTTGTGGTGCAGTAGGATGTCGATAATGAATTTGTTATTTCTGGAGTGCCTTTTGATACCCATCTTGAATACACCATAATTAAGATGCTTTAGAGAGATAGAAAGAATGCAAAGGAAGGCACAGGCCATTACAGTCAGACCTGAGGAACAGACAGCAAAGGGTTATAAAAATCAAAGTGCTCTGCATGCTTCAAAGGGATACTTTCATATTCTGTCTTTCTTTTACATTCAGCATGATCTACACTCTGGTGAGCTCTTAACTGAAAGATCATCGCTAAAGGACTGAAAACAACAAAGGCCTGGAGGTGCAAGGATGAGTGAACCAAGGGATGCATGATTAAAAAAAGCAAAGAGGAGAACTTTGAACCCAAGCAGTAAATACGGTACATGAAAGAGAGATCCAGCAAAGAGAAGCAGAATACCATGGGAGAGTGGCTGAGTTAATTGTGTTTGTCTCCTGTTTCTCAATGTATTGCAACAAATGATTTTTCAAAACCCAAGCAAACAAAAAAAAAAATAGCAACAAACATGGGCCAAATTATACAACTATTCACCTCTCCAGGATAATGCTGCTTGGTTTGGTGGATTTGTTTAAAACTGTAATCCCTATAGCCCCTACTGTCTTCCAGAAAGCAAACGCTTCTTAAGGACTATTCTGGACTGAGGAAGCACAGGACAAGATGATCTTACACAGAAAGAAGAACTGTACCACATGTTCTGAAAATGAGTGCTGAGTGGACTTCATATATGATGTGTGACTGTCCTACAGGGCTGTTTGCATGACTCTAGTCAAACAGGGGTGTCAAATCTCATGGAACCGCTTCAGTGGTTTTGGTTTCTTGGTTTTTGTCCCCAACCAAAACAACAATAACGAAGGAATTTGCAGTTTCAGTGTTCTGTATTCTAACTATATGCTATTCCTGCAGGTGAACATCCAGTATGTTTCTGTACTTCATTTGTGATGCGCAAACACCATACAGTGAGATGTAGAAATACATTGGGTTTAACCTAATCAGGCCAGGCACTTACCAGAATAGTGTTCCTCTGACTGAAAAATACCCCAAACCAGGTAAAAGCTGCATATATTTAAAGAGGATTGTAACGTAGCTATTATATTCATCACAATGCTGGATAGCAAATACTGGACCAGCTAATTGTGGTCTGTAATTCTGTTTTGCAGTTGTACTTCTGCTGTAAAATTTAAGCTGGAGCAAATACACAAAATGTCTTTGTCTTGTATCAGGTTCCTTTTGAAAGATGTTCAGTTTTTTATAGTTTAAAGGTTTTAAAATTTTGTCATAGAATTCTCATTCGAATTCATTCGTATGGGCTGCTTATCTTTATACATATGTATGTATATACAAATACATATCTATATAAATACAATCTATTTACATTTTAGGTTAATCTCTTTGACTGACAGGTCAAAGGCATCAAGTGTCCAGAACTGCTGCTAAATATATTTCAGTGCTGATCCAGGTGAACCCAGGCTCGCTCCCTCAGAGTCACTGGTGCTGTGGGTAGTAGCAAGGCTGTAAACTCGAGACTAGCCCCAGAGCATGCACAGACACTGCTTGGCTCTTGCACTGGGAATGAGCTAATAAGGTAGGTTTCTACCAGAGATTGGCAGGGAACAGCATGGAGAGGCCCATCTGTCCCCTGCCTTGTTCACAGCTGGTCCTGTTAGCACGAGCTCGCTGCTCACCACATTTGGTCTGGCTCTTGAGAGCCAATAGAGTGATCCTGTACCAAGCTCTGAGGTGTTTTCAGTCTGGCCACAGGACTTCAGCAGGAGAGATGCAGTCTCACAGTGGCTGCTGGGTCATCCCATGTCTGGCATGTTCCATATGGGGCTGGAGTTACTGTGTGCCTGCAGTGCCAGGACTCAATCTGGTTTGATCTGGCTACGTTAGCAAAATTAAATCCTGTTAACCAGCAAAGCACAGTGGCTGCATGTAAACTGCTCCTGGACCACGCCAGCTCCCAAATCCTGCCTGGGCATTGCTTGGAATGGAGCTAGCTGGCCTGTGCAAACATTATACTGGGGTCATTCTGACAACATTTATGTGATGAAGTTATCCCAAGGGCTGACATTCTCTAATTTACTGTGGTTTCATTCTTTAATTTTCAGTAGTTTTTACTGGGTGTATTTTATCTTCATACAATGTAATACTCCCAGTTCTGGAAGCATAGGGCTGTCAAATCAGATGTTGGGGAGCTAATTTGGACTCTGATGGCTCATAGTTTTGGATTGCATACACCATAGAGGTGGCTGAACTGCTCTTGAAATCACATTGACCCTGCAGGCAGTACAGATCTGTTTTCTTGGAGTGAGCCTGAGCTAAGAAACTTCACTGGATCATTACAGAGCTAACTGATAAAGCTCTGCTGCTGTGGAGTAATTAGTGCACAGCCCATGAAAAGCTGATGATTGTAACTGAATTTCTTCTCTGCATCCTAAAGCATCTAGTTCTACGGAAGTACAGGAACTAGATTCATAGGGACAAATCACAGTGAATAACTTCTAGATGTCTTGCTACCTCATAAAACTTTCATCTCTGAGCAGGTGACTGAATCTTTCCATGAATCTTCTAGGATTGCATAGGAGATGAAAAGAAATTAATTCAGGTTTCCTATATTCCAAATACATGCTTTAAAGTCAGTTTCATTGAAAGGCTTGGAATTTTGTGAGGTTGGATAGGTGAAAGTATGACCATTTGCCTGAAAACACACAATTTTCAGACCCTGAGGTTTAGGGATGAGCAGAACTGCTAGCAGGTCAGTTGTTTTCCTGTGGGGCTGAGTAGAAGCTCTGTGAGTGTAACTGGCACTGGCATGTAATTCTTGGCTTTGCACAAGAACCAGTTGTGTGTGTGCATCTTCTGAAAGTAACCTCAGGTGACTTCAAGGACTTGAGTGGACATGCTAGGTCATTTGAAACAGGTCCTCTATTTCAGGCAACGTCATCAATATACTTAGCAAACTCCACTGGAAAGCAGAGCACTTCATTTGATACTACTACTGCTTTGAGTGAGTCTTTCCAGGATTTCACTGCTCTCGTACTAGAAATTTTTTTTTTTGTATTTCCAGAGTATATTTATTCCTGGATAATTTATTCCACTTGCTTTTGAGCCAACATTAGCCTAACTACACTCTCTCTCATGCTGCTTAAGATTTCAGTATATAGAGAAATAAGTCCTTTTCAGCCTCCATTCTGTTAAAAGTGAGTTGTCTCATGTCCTCCCATAGAAAAGTCTCCATTCTCCATATCTTCTTTCAAGGACTTCTCCATTGTCTTTCCAGTCAAATTAATCTCTCTTGAGAGTGGGTAATCACAGCTGTTCTGAGTATTCCAGAGAGTATCTTACTCTAACTAGGCCTTGCTGTGAATGGACAGTGAAAGCTAATATTCTCAGTACTTTCCAGTAACACTTGTTAAAATAGTAATCACACAGCTCTGAATAGCATTTTGTTTATCTTCGAGATAAATCTTAAAGCTGATGGAAAAACTGACTAATACGAGGATAATTCCCCTTTCATTGAATTTCGGGTGCAGGGCCAGGAGTTGGACTCAATGATCCTTGTGGGTCCCTTCCAACTCAAGAGATTCTATGATTCTGCTTTAACCAAAGCAAGGGAAGTAAACTGCGTAGTTGTTGCTGAAGAACAGAAAAGAATGCTGTGATCTTTGGTCACAAGAAGTGTCTTGCCCATGTCACACTTTTAAGGGAGAAATAGTCTATGCTATCCCTTTTTTCTCCAGTTCCTCCTTGTTGGTTAGTGGAGGCTGGAGATTTCCTCCCCGAGCCTGCTTTCTTCCTGTCTTTTTTCCTGGAAGGGTGAATGTCATTACTTAGGAGCAGAGTGCTCTTCTCTCACATGCTCTGGTGTAGCAGGTTCAGTTCGTAAACCGGGCAGAAACACCAATTTAGTGTAGTGGTTTGGTTCAAAATATCCATTACTTACTTATTTTCCTTCTGTGAGATAAGAATTAGGAGAAAGCAAAGCAGGCACAAAACTTAAAAGAATATAATGAAGTTTATTAACAGACCTAAAAGAAAGAAAAAGTCAGACTAAACCTTCAGAACACTTCTCCTTCCCCCACCTTTCTCCCTTCTCCCACTGACAATGTAAAAAGACAGCCCTTGAGATGTTCAGTCAGTTTACCACCTCTATAATAACCTTGTTCAGTCCATTTAGGGAGAGGAGTCTCCCTTGCTCATGCTATGGAGACATCTCCACAAGAAACAGTTCTCTCATGGCTTCAGTATCACAACCAGACAGGCACCCGGGTTGGTTCTCTGCTCGCATGTCAGAGTCCCTTCCCCCGACTTACAGCTTTCCCCACAACTGCTTTTGAGGGTCCAATCTTGAGCTACTGGGGTACCATGTTAAGGATGAGCTGTTCAGAAGCAAAGGTTCTCTTCACCTATCTCTGGGAGCATCTTCACCTCTAGGAACAGAGGTCTTCTCCTCCCCTGGGGGCAAGGGTCCTCCTCTCTTTCATCTCTCTCTGTTCATGCTTCTCATCAAATCACAGCTACTTCAACATTGGCTTATTTCAGCACAGGTACTTTTGCTCACAATTGCAGTTTGAACGCTCCACCCCCCATGCTCTCATGAAATTACAGTGGGCACTCTGATGTATCATAGTCCATCACCACCATAGCTTTACAACAGAATTTCAGCTTCTAGGCTTGAAGCACCTCCTCTTTCTCCTCCCTCAGGGTTTCAGCTCTTCCTTCTTCACTGACTTTGGTGTCTCTATGGTGTTTTCTTCACTTGCTTCCACCTTTCCTCTTCCTCTGACTCGGGAGAGGATTGATGTCTGCAGGCTCCATCTGTCCTGGAGGAAACTCACAGCACTGGAAGGGTTCATCTCAGCCGGCCCCGCAGCCGGCATTCGCCTCTCGCTGTCGGTCCCATCTTTGCCGGGCAGCGGCCTCAGATGAGTCCTTGGCCGCTGCGGGGCCGGGCCGGGCCGCGCTGCCGCGCGGAGCGGGGCTCGGGCTGCCCGCGCTGAGGGGCCGCGGGTGGAACAGCGCCCCCCGGCTCCAGCGCGGGCCGCCTCCCGGCCCGGCCCCGCTGCGCCGCGCGGGCCCCGGGGACCTGCCCGAAGGCCGGAAGCGACTGAGCTTTCCCGGGCTCTGTTCCTTCTTAAACGTGGGTCACAGAGCCGTGTCAAGCTTCTTAAGGGGCTTAAAAAGTGGCCAATATTCAAACCGGCCAGTTGATTGGTTCTGTCAGCTCATAGAGGAAGCTGTAAGCACCTCTTTGCAATAGAATCACTTCCGTGGCTGACGCCCTCTTTACTAAAAACCCAAACTATACTAAACCATGACATCTGGTGATAGAGATAAATCCCATAAAAGACATAAGAAAACGCATCATCCCGCTTTGCTCCTTCAAGAGCAGGAGTGTAATGAGCACATGCTTAAATGAGTATTCATTTTCCTCATCTGCACCATCTGTGAAGTGAAAAAGGTGATACCTACCTTGTGAACTCTTTCCATACACATTGTACTTCTTTTCTTTATTTTTTTTCTTTTTTTTTCCTGGTAGCTGGTGAATCTGCCTAAAAGAAAAAGGTAAGAGGTGGAAAAAAATGGGAAAGGATGAGACCTGCATGAGCTGCCTACCAAAGGGGTATCTACACAGTGTGCTGGCCTTTACCTGCCTGTTCCTGGAAGGGATGAAAGGCAAGGTGTCCTATTTATAGTCGGGTAATTGCAGTGATGCTGAACAAAATTGTTGCTGCTCTGACTGTTTCAGCTTCAAATACAGCAAATCAGTGCTGGTAGCAGAATGCTTCGCCTACAAATAATTAACTGTACTTAAGCTGTCAGAAATGTTTTTCCATCTGCTTCCTTGAGCCATACTCTTCCTTTTGCACTGAGCCACTGAAAGAGGAAGAAAAAATTCTTCAACCTACACTCCACAAAAACTGCTCTGAGGTTGTTATGATCTGGCACTGCTGTTGGGGTCATGAGTAATCCTACATTATTAGCAAGGGTATTAGCAATCTATTGCTTTTCCTTTCTCCATTCCATCACCACACAGATATTTTTGCCAAAAAAAAAAAAAATTTAAAAATGGCAGCGCATGACCCAAAATCCTTGAATTTACTGGAGGTTTTTTGCTGTTTCCAATAGGAAACAAAAGGAAAACAAAATGTTTCCATTTAGTGCCCATTCCTCTAGAGCTACATGGGAAATTGGTTCACACTGGAAAGTCTCTAGGATTTTGCTAGTAGGGATCCCATCTTTTAGATCTTGGTACCACATCCATTTAACTGAATTATGAATGAAAGAGGAACCTGCATTTTCTAGGGATAAGGGTAATATTTCAATGCTCAGGCCGAACTATCACAGAAAGTTATACCAACTTGGTAAAAATCTGGCTACATGGAAGTTGATAGAAATCATACCTTTTGTTTCATGTGAGCCCCACCTACCACTGCACAATTTCTACCAAAAGGTTGGTAGAAAACAAGAATAGAAAAACCCCAAACAAACACAGTAAGTTTAGTTAATCAAAATGTTAAAGCTTGGGTTGCTACAAATAGGACAGGAGATGAAAAGGTCAAAATAAAGCAAGAGTTGGGTTTTTTTATTCTTTGGGAAGCAACAAATATTAGGCTGCTATCCATTCTGCACTGAAATTTACATCAGTGATCTCAGTCCAGATTCCTGCTCTGGTGAGTTTTTTGATCATTCATTGCTCATGAACACATTGTTCTGATTTATTTTTGTGCTGCTCAGTAATGCAGTTGTAGGTGGGAAGGAGGGAAAATTCTCCCATGAAATACAATATTCCCCTTTTTTTCTCCCAGATAACCTATGAACATGCTGTAACAAAATTCTGATGATGTGTTTCAGTGGTACACCTCAACCAAAGCATGAAGTTCTTTGCTGCAGACAATATTCTGATGCAATTTAATAAACCACAGTTCTAGAAATATTTTTTAGTGTTTGCACGCTTAAAGTATTTGTTTTATTACCGTTAATTGCTGGCCAAACTCCCATGTAAGAGAAAATATACTTCTGTGTCCCAACTCCATGACTTCCTGTGTAGTCAAACTCGCAAGAGAACTCTGAGGAATTCAAAGTGCTTTTTAATTTTTTTTTTCCTAATAATGAGACCCCATATTTGAGTAATATGTTATGGCAATGGAATAAAGCATTAAAAGCCAAATTATCTTGTTTAGTCTAAATCTTGAAGAGGTGTTGCTCCTTTTGTCCTATAAATTATCCCTGGTATCAGCAGTCTCCTGACAGATCTGAAGAAATCTGCCTGTCCCACTGTTCTGACAGTTCCAGTCTTTTTAAACAGATGTTCAGCCACTGATCATTGGCGTGAAACAGAAAGAACAATTCCTACAGACGACCCCATGATTTATGGAAACATCTTAAATAACACAGAAGTCATCCAATCTTATGGAATAGCTCTCACCTGTGCATAGTATTATTAAGCACCAAGCACTTAGTAGTACAAGTAATACATAGTGCAAGTCTTGTAGTACAAGCAAAGCAGGATTTCTCTCTGTATTTCTATCTCTGTTCTGTCCGTAATTAATTTTTGATCCTACAGTATTTTGTTTGTTGTAGAAAGCAATTCAAATTATAAAACCAAAGATAATCAGGCTGCAGCAGTTAACAGGAATGCAAAGTTTGTCCATAGTTACTTCTAAACATTTCAAATAATTTCTGACAGTTACTGACACCTTGCAGTTACTGGAGGTGAAAATTGTGATGTCAATAGTAGCTTTAGCAATACATACATTAGCTTCTTTTGGAATAAGAATCCATGGAATAAGAATCTATGTTCATTTCTAAAACATATTTAACCCATTTTCAGACCATGCCTGACTCTTGGTATACAGCAAATTTAAATGTATTACAAAAAAAATCCAAATGAAATGTAACTACAAAATACAGCAAACATGGCAGATAATTTACCAAATTTCTAGAGAGCCTTCTTATTCAAAGGAAATTTCTAGGTTTGATGTCATTTATTGTTTCTGGACTGTCAAAGCCCACCTGATTGCTGCCATTGTCAAGAACAACAGTTCAGGAAGAATATGAGCAAATACAGGCTCAGTTGTACCTTCCCAGCTGCCCAGAAACTTCACATCCTGCAGCCGCATTTCCTGGTGGAGCAGATGACCCCTTACTTTGTCACTTTGGATCCCTTGCCCTTTTGGAAGGTAAGAACATCAGGGTGCATTACTGTTCCTAGCCATTTGCAGGCACACACTGCTCTCCAAGTTTGAAAGATACCATCAAGAAAGAGCAGTTTTCGCTGAGCTGTTCCTGAGCTTCATTTTTTACTATTTTGGAGTGGTTTTTTTGGTATTTTTTTCATTTTGTGTCTGACAGGAAGATTTGTTTTCTATGCACATGTTCACTCAAGTGCTCAGATTCTGTTCTCAAATGACCACAAATTCAGAACATCTACTTAACTGGAAACTGTGGTTCAAATTATTAACTTCTCTACATCAACAAAAGTTTTGAAAATTCCTAAATTAGTTTGGAGTGCAAGTCTAATTTTCACAAAATACTTGGCTATTTCCTTAGATCCTAAAAACCTCTTGAGAGTGAGATGAAAGATTTGTCCACATACCAAGACTTCAATACAGGTTGTTTCCACTGGAAATGCCCACAGAGGAAGTTGATGCAGAATAGTTGGTGTGTTCTTTGCTACCCTCTAGATTCACTTTCTCAGCAGAGGAACCCTTAGACTCCTAAATACTTTGAGCACTTGAAGGTGTTATTTGAGTATGATCTACTTATTTCTGTTAACTGCGGGGTACATGCTCTAACCACCTAACCAGAAATCCTTTTCTAAGAAATGAAGTTCTCATCATTGAGTAACCAGAACTGCAAAAAATGAGAGTTCAGTTCTTGCCCCTTTCTTTGTCACTTTGGGCAGACACTCAGTCTCTGAGCTCACCATCTCCTAACTGGAGGTGGTTGCACGGCCCTTCTTCATTTTGTCTGTCTTGTCCATTTAGATTATGAGCTCTTGTGAGATGGAGGCATTTCTCTCTCTGAGTAATGCCTGGTACTGCACAGCTCAAATTACATGTCTAGATGGTTATTATAATCCTAAATAATGCACTTTTTCCTCATGGGAGGAAATAATGGAATTCAATGGAATTAGTCAAAATCCATTTGTTCCACTGCCAGCCAAAGCGGGTACCTGATCTGCGCTGTTGCTGTGCCTCAGGCCTGCTGACAGACTGAAGTGTGCTTCAGCCTCTGAATGCCTGTGTTCTGTAATTTGATGCTGCCAGAGAACACTAAAATGTAAAGAATAGAGATCAGAACATCTCCCCATTTCAGTATTTTGCACCCTTCTAAATTCATTTTGGCTTTACCCTTTTATCCTCTTCCTGTTTCACTTATCTTTCAGTGCTCAATTTAAAGCAAAACCAGTGCAAGTCCAGACTAAAACAGTGGCACTGGTTCTAATCCAAATCCTACATCTGCTTGTGGACATTTATTTAGAATAAAATTATCCTAGTTTGGTTTTAACTGGGTACAAATGGAAATCAGCTGTTTTGGTAGACATCCTTTTCATGAATAAATATGAAATAAATATTTCATATTTATGGAATATGAATATGAATAAAGCCACATTCGTACAAGAGTTTGGTGTTTAAATGTGCATTAGCACAAATTGGTTAGTAGGCTAAATCAACGGGATAGAATTTGCCTCAATCTGGGAAAGGATGATATATTTTTGTAGGTATAACCCAGCTGTAGAACAGCAGAGCTGTGTTCACAGAGGGGAACATGTCCCATTTACAGGCACTGGTGCAACCTTTCATGGTGTGGAGTCACGCAGGTTGCTGGGGGGCATTTGGCCTGTTTTAACCCTCGTTTCTTCCACTACAGATTATATCACCCTTGAATTTTGCCACCTGACATTTTGGTTCTAAATCCTCGAGTTCAGCCCTGAAGCAGACTTCTAAAAATACATATTTATACATACTTATATTGTCTAAGGCATTGCATGAGATGGACTCTAATGGAATCTAAAGTGGGCTTTATATCCCCTTTATTGTCTATTTATAGGCTTTTAAATACTTTGGTATTTAATTATGTGCTCCTTGATATGCACATACACAGAAGCCATCTAGAAGCTGAATAAATTCTTGTCTGTTAATATAATGAACAAAAGGAAGTGCTCTTCTGTTATCTTTTTGCTTTATCTGCCACATAAAGCAGGTCCAAGCAGTAACATTACTTATGGGGTTATACTGAACAAGAAAAGGAAGCTGTATCTCTAACATGTTAATTTAGAATACATTTTTGACAAGTGCTGCTGGCAGGTTCAGAGTTGCTGCTGTGGGGGTCATTGTAAAGCCTTACCACCTCAGGTCATTTGCAGAGCCTTTTTTCAAGGGATGTCAAAAGATATTCCCCAAATGTGCTCATTCTCTGACTCTTTGGCCTGAAAACCTAAATGCAGTTAGCAAGGTCTGCAGGAGAAAACAAAAGCTGGTCAGCCCTGCCTGTCATCCCAGAGCACTGTCATAATCCCAGCAGCAGCCAGAGCTTTGGTTTTGATTATCTGTGGAGGAATTTGTTGTATTTTCTATCATGGGTTTGCCTTATGAGAGCAGGCAGTGTCCCTTTATGTTAATTATTGAATA
Organism: Corvus moneduloides; assembly: GCF_009650955.1. Taxonomy (NCBI): domain Eukaryota; kingdom Metazoa; phylum Chordata; class Aves; order Passeriformes; family Corvidae; genus Corvus; species Corvus moneduloides. The sequence goes on along the minus strand of NC_045478.1, from coordinate 108,599,732 downwards.
AGATTGTTAAGTTGTATTGGAAATGTGACTCATTCTTTCAAAAACCTGTTGCCTTTAAGTAGAAACAGTATTATCTTCCAAAAGCTTCCTGAAGTGGTAGTGGCAGCAGCAGAATTTTAATGTACCCTCTCTCATTCATCATTTGAAGGTCTACAAACAACAAGCGATGAATCTTTGATGAACCTTGTCAAGCTTCCTTTGGATCATAATAGCAGTTTTATAAGCTTCAAAGAAGTTCAGAAGTAATTTGCTATGACTGTATCTACTTTTTTTAATCTATGAGCACTCAGCCCAGCACTGATACATCACCAGATTAGAAAGTCTTGTCTCTGTGTTTCTGCTGTAAATGAAAACCTATGTTCCAGATATTACAAGTATATTTTCCAGAGAAATCTAATAAAATAAAATAAAAGCTGCCGGACTACAGAGATCCTTTTAAATAGATATATATATATTTGCTGTAAGTGTAATAAATCTATTGACAGTATCTAGAGACAATCTCTTAGCCTGGAGCACTGGGAGCAATTATGAATTTATGATGCTTCTTTTCATTCGATTGTAGGGCTCTGTTTTCTCTCTGCAGCATGTTCTGACACACCCATGAAGCACACCTCTATCTCCAGCAGGTATCTTGTACTGAGAGCACAGCACAGATTTTATCAGAGATAAAGAGTGTGTTCTCAAATGAGGACATTACTTTTGTCATTTCTTGTTTTGTCATCTTGTTTTTGTGCCTCACTGTGCTAGAGGCTAGAGCTGGAACTACTGAGCACTCAAAGACCTGGAAATTTGTTTACTGTTAACACAACCTTTGCAGTCACCAGTATTGTTGGCTACAAAAATAACTTGTCCTTTTAGAAGAAGTTTGCCCTGGAATTTTATGGCTTGCAGAAGCTCTGGGTATAGTTTCTCTCCTGGATTGAGGCACATCTGCACGTCTGCCATGTTTCAAGCCTCTCAAAAAGACACAGCAACCAATCTACAGAAGATTCTTGGCACTCTGCAAAGCCCAAACAGAGCAGAGCTGCATTGCCATGTCCTTGCCAATAGCTGGGGGCGATGTGCTCTTGGTAGGACTCCATCCTGCTTTACAGATTCTGACTGCTGGAGTGCTTCCCAAGGGGGAACTGCTATTAGCTGGCCCAGGCTGAGGTCAGCTCTCTTACTGTGTTAAATGATGGGCTGCTCTGCCAGTTCTAGCTGTGTTTCTCCAGTGTTTCGGTTCAGCAGTACGTCAAAGGGGTAGAGTGACACTGGAGAGGTGCAGCAAAAATATGCAAGTTGTTTAGTGGGTTTCTGCTGGTTGGTGGTGAGGCTACAGACTCCTTAAATCTGCTCAGGGCAGACAGGTATCTATAAATCCTAGCCAAGTAAGAATATTTCAGTTTCAGTCACTGATGACTTAACAAGGCTGTATGTGCAGAGGTGAATATATCAGGGAAACTTCTTCAATAGTGGGTGAAAGAGGTGACCAAATGATATTGGAGGTGTTGTATTCTCTATTAAACCTGACTTTCAGTCTGTGGTTTCTCCAGAATGTTCAGAAAACTCTCATAGTGTCGGTCTTTGTAATATGGCTATGAGATTGGAAAGACAGAAGATCCTGATGTATCACCTTTACAATTATCAAATTCTGTGATGAATAACAACATCATCTTTTTTTAGTGAGTAATACCAGAATTCTGTGTGCTTCTACACCTATTTTTCTATGCCTCATCTCCCTTTCTGTGATACCATAGCTGCATATATTTTTAGTAGGGGTGATTTGAGCAACATTTTTGTATTCTCTGTGTTATTCATTGTTCTACTTCACATGCAACTGTGCGTGGTTTTCTTTTTTTTGTGTTTAAATTGCAGCTGTCATGCAGGAGTCTTCCCTGAGCTCTCCAACTCTATTAGCCAGCTGGGCAGATACCCAGCAGGGCAGATTGAACTGAGATGTCCAGTTGGACTAATTCCTTACTTGGATTTGGAATGCAAAGCAGCTACTTTTAAAACTGAAATAAAGCTGTGTGTTGGCCCTTGCAACCTCTGCTCTGGCCTGTGAGTCTGCAGAAGCAGACAAGCCCCTTGAAAGACAAGTACACCCCCAGATGCAAGTATTGCTCATCCCAATTTCTCAAGCCAAGAGGTGCAGATTTGTAGGAGGGAGAGGAGAGAGGGAACACAGAAGTGGATGAAGTAAATTAGCTTTGGAGGGAAGCAGGACAGTATGAAAAAAGCAAAACATCTGCTCTTCCCAAACAGCCTGTTCTGTTCCTCCAGTCTGAAGAGGCTGGTTTGTTTTAATGATCAAAGTTATGGGTAGGTGGTCATCTAAGCAGGCCCACCAGACCTTTTTTGGGGTAGACATTCTGTATCATTGCTGCAAACTTAAGAAGCAGATGAGCTATTGTACTCTGACACAGGTTCAGTGTGTGATGATGGCCAACTGGCCCAACATTTCTACACTGCTGTTATTTCATTCCTGCCATGGAGATGAAAACACTGTGTCTCGACACTGCATTGTAAGGTTTAGCTATAGCTTGTAAAAAAATTTGAATACATCAAGTGTGACACATTTCCCTAATAAAAGAAATCCTTTTGTAATGAAGAGAGGCAGTATATTTTAGTATTTCAACTACTTGACAGGGGAGCTTCGGTTTATTTCTGATTACCCTAATGACTTATTGTCAGTGAGGCATCACTTCATTTTTAAGAACACTGATTTTCCCCTCTCTCCAAGTTTGGTTGAAACATCCTACTTTATAATGCATAAGGAAATTTCCAGATGGAAAATACCAGAGAGGAAAGCACATTATCACAGCTCACAAGTGCTGTGTACCCTTCAAAGGATTTTGAATGGTTAACAAATTGCATGTCTTCTTATGAAAACTGCCTTGGCAGCAGAAGTCTTAAAAATGGCACTGTGAAAATTATGGCATTGTTTTTAAGAAATTGTAAGTCCTTATTTGCATAATAGCCCAGCAAGTTCATCTGTTCAGATCCTGATTGCAAGAAAACCAAGGCATTTTCTTGGTGCTCTGAGCAGTCCACAGGCACATGGGTTATGACACATGGCATAGAAGTTTTCCTGACTGGAGGATAGCTCCTGGGGCTGTAGGACTTGGCTGACTGTTATCAGAGTTACCTAGGTTTGTTCACGTTCTTCAAGTGAAGGGGGAGACAAAGGCACTCTGTACAATAGTGCTCCTGTAATCCCGTAATTCGGGTTGGTGAAATCAATTCCCTGGAGAATCTGTTTGAGAATGAAAACTCACGTAACCAACATCGGTGCCTGACAAGTGATCACTCATCTCAATTACCAAAGTGCACTTTTTGCTCTCAGCAGCACAGCAGGTTGAGTTCTGACTTACAGAAACAATTTCTTATAGTGGATCAAAAATCCATTAATCTTCATTTGGAGTATTTAATTTATTAGACAAGTTGGGCTTGCACAGTGGTACAGTAATTCCATTCTATTTCTAGCTAAAAAAAATGCAGTTAAAACCAAAAAACCCATGACATACTGGCTATTTATTATGCTAACAGAAAGTCTGGCTGAAATCTTGACAAGTCCGTAAGGAGAGGTTCGAGTTCTGCTTTCCTAATTTTGAACTGCGGCTCCCAGGGTGGGACTGAGTGATTCTCCCCAGTGATGTGCTAAAGCCAGAATTTCCACAGCTCTCTAAAATCCTGGGGTAAAGAACATAATCGAGTTAAAGTTGATTTGGTTTGGATTTCATTTATTGTAGGAATTGCAAGTCCCTTCCTGTCTCCATAGCAGCAAATATTTCAAAGGCAATATTTATAAACTTTTACTACAACTTACCTTGTTCTCTGACACAGTTGTAAGAATAGAATTACTCTTAATTTTCTACATTAGATTTACTGTCTGAGCCCAAGCTGTGGGGGACCCCAAACAACTCAATTTTATATCTCTGTTCTCAGGCAGAACAATTTTGGTTCTGCAATAAGATCAAACTCTTCACTGGGTTATTTGTAATTTGAGAATGTTCTGCCTAGGTTCTAACTTGGCTTTCTTGTTTCCAAGTTCCTTCCAGTCATATGAAGAGGGAAGGGTTTATAAAGTGAAAGATAAGAAACAAATGTTAATTTCTGTTCATAAATTTAAGATATGCAGTTCTTGAAAATGTTTCCTCCACTTTTCCCTGTTGCTTTAGTAGTATCTTGGGGAAAATAGCTGGCTTATCTTCACACAGGAGTTATGATGATGAGCCTGACGTAGCCAGAGGACAGTTTCACTTCCCTGCTGTTTTTATTGCAACTAAGAAGCTTGGAAAAAAGCAAAAGGAAGAAGCTGCTAAAACCTGCTAAAACCACTGAAAAATGGGAAAAAAAGCTAAAAAACACAGATACACAAAAGAACCCCCCAAACACAAAAAAGCTATAGATGCTCTGATAAATCTGATAAAACATGTTAAAACATGCTAAAACATCAAAAATTGCTTAAAGCACCAGAACACACCATGCACTGTACATGACTTCATAGAAGCTCAGGGCCTTCCAGCTTGTGTTAGTGTTGTACCAGAGATGTGACACACAGGAGCAGTGCTGGTCTCTGCCACACCAGACCTTGAGTCAGCTCTTATCCCTGGTTTGAGCTGGACATTCAAGAAGGCAGAGGGGTGAAGGACAAACTCTGAACTTCCAAATATGTCCCTACAACTTCTTCAAAAATTCCACCTTACTGATTAGATACTTGCTGCCTGCTTGAGATCTGTGGTGATCCAGGTCCCTCATCCCATGAAGTGCTGACATTTGGCACAGTGTGGATTAAACAGCAGGTAGTGGAGGAACTAAACAAAGCTGTCAGCTATCCCCTGAGCTATCACTATCAGCTATCCACTAAGCACATCCAACATTCTCCGAGAGATTTAAAGAATAATGACACTATTTGCCTAATTACTTGTTGCATAGTTAACTGATTGTTTTGACAGTAAAATTACTTTAATTTAGATGTCTGATCACATAGGACGTGATTTTATTTTTTTACCTCTTTTAATTCATTGCTTATTGCCCTGCCACTATTCCATTCCATGTTCCCATGGAGTTTAATCCTCATGTCTCTGAAATATTAAAACCACTTGAGGCGCAAGGTCAATGTTGCCATGCATGATGTGAATACTAATGCAGATGCTGTGCTTCATATTCCAGACTGAGGCTTCCAGGAGGAGGAGGGATCAGGAAACCTTTCAAGTGCTGCACTAACTCTGACAGCTTTATTATCATGTAAATCAAATAAGAGGAAACCAGTTTAACAAAACATCCGAGTGTGTCAGGGTTTCTTTATTATTTAGGAAATACCGCATACGAAATGGAATTTTAGTTTGTGGTCTGTGTTCACTGGATGCCCAAGTGCTGCTATACAGTGATGTGTACAGGGAGTTAACTGTTAGATAGAGCACTTGTGTGAAAGGCAGAATCTGTACACAAACCAACGTGTGCAACAGACTGTGACTTATTTCTTGGCATGTAAAATTGTGTAAGTGGAATTCGGAGTTGCCTGGCAAGGGTCAGCAGTTGCTGCTTCCAAGAGCTGCTGTTGCACTTATGTATTACCACAACAGCTGAGTAGAACTCATAAATGTTTGGTGGGTCCTCATATTGTCTCACTGAACTAGAAAGACCTGGTGATAAAGGTGTTTATTTAGCATCTCTGCTCTGGAATCTGGAGGAAAGAATGAAGGTGGTGGTAAGAGAAGCAGACAGGTAATCAGGCAAAATTAATTGATGGAAGAGAGGCCAAAATCCACTTAACAATGGAGAAGGACAGATGGGTAGCAAGGGGAATTTGAAATTATAAATAAATCTGTTCTGTCTGTCCATTGTATGTTTCTCACTGCTCATCTGAGTTCCAAGAAAACACAATTCCAAGTGTGGAGACTGGCAAGATTGCAATTATTCAGAGCGCAGGAGCGAAATAATCGTGACGAGTATAATCCTGAACTGGAGCTTGCTCATTTCAATTTCTAATCAGACCTGTGCATGGCACAGAATAAATGATAATTATAAGCACTGCAGGAGCTTGTTGCTGTCATGACTGAAGTCTGATCATTGTGTATCTGTTATTTAATTAGATTTGCTTATAAATTCCACATTACATGACATTAAAGACCCAAAGTTGTTCTTTTAATCCATCAAAACTTCTTAGCCCAAGCTGCTCCATCATGCTTTCTTCCCTGAAAAAACCAGCTAGTAGTTAAATCTGTTATTTTTATTGTAACAGCCTGCTCCTTTCAAACTCATTCACGCATTGAAGCCAAAGGCTGAGTATTCCATGGTGACTTAAACTTTGACTTGTTTTCATTAAGTATAATGGGTCTGATTAGTTATTTATGGAGGCAATCTGCCACTGGTGCAGAGCATCTGAATACCTGCAACACTACAAAAATTATCAGGATTTCCAGCCTTAAGGGATGGTATTTCTGATTTCAGATTTAACAGCTCAGAGGCTGTACAGAAAACATGCATGCACAAGCGCCTCACAAGTTCTTTCCCTGCTTGAGAAAGATCTGTAGGTGGAAACTTGGGGCAAAAGAACAGTTCAGAGAACTGAATGAGGCTGAGCTCTGCTGCTGCACAGACTTGGGCCTCTGAGGTTTTTTTGGTCTGTTCTTTTTTCTCCTTTGGGTTTTTTTGGGGGTTTTTTTGGGGGGCTTTTTTTGTGTGTTCATTAACTTCAACATAGCCTGAATTTTACATAGAGAATTGAAGGGACTCAGCAGTGAAAGTGGCCACTTCTTTGAGGGATTTGTGCTTCTATGCATCGCTGACTACTAGATGCTACCATTTCTTACCTTTATGAGGAGAAGCCTTAACATCCTAGATTCCCTTTTGTTAAAAATCTGGAATTATGCCCTTAGGGGCAGTGTTGAACCAACATTTTTCTGCAAAAGAATTAATCTACCTTTTGCATATTATTGTTCTCTTTCCCCAGACTGATTTTAAGTTATTTTATTCTTCTTACAGTTTTGACATCTTTTTTCCCTAACACAAAGTGCAAACTATCAATTGATGATGTTTATATGGCTTAATAAAACTCCCTTTTTTTTTCTTTTACCAGCAGAATGTATCCTGGCACATTAACAAATTGAAATTAGTTTTATATAATGGTCACTTGTTATAAAAACTATTTCCTAATATCAATCATAGAATGGTTTGCATTGGAAGGGACCTTAAAGATCACCCAGTTTCAATCCCCTGCTATAGGCAGGAGCACTTTTTCCTAGACCAGCTTGCTCAGAGCCCCATCCAACCTGGCCTTGAACACTTCCAGGGATGGGGCATCCACAACTTCCCTGAGAAACCTGTTCCAGTGTCTCACCACCCTCACAGCAAAGAATTTCTTCCAAATATCTCATCTAAACCTACCCTCTGACAGTTTAAAAATACTCCCCTGTGTTCTGTTCCTAAGTCCAGGTCTGCAGTTCCTTACTCTGCATTTGATGCTGTTTGTTATCAAAAGCTGTTTGATGGAAAAAGGGCTGATAAGAATTTGTGATGGTCTGTGAGAAATACAGTGGTTTCACAGGGGTCTGTCTTATTTTATGGGTTTCATATGATACATTCTCTCTTAACTACAAAGGGTCCTTCAAGTAAAAATAACCTTTGGTCTTAGAATTCATTAACACATGGCAGCACTGAGGCTGTCACATCCCTGATAGTGCTCTACATGTTCATGTTCATATTTTAATTGGCCCTAGACTGCACTGAGATACCAATTTCAGTTGGCTAAAACCAGTTTATCTATGAGATGTGAGTACAGGAGTGTGCATTCTTTTAATTAATGTGGTCTCTGTATAACTAGTGTTCATAAACCAAATAATTTGTTATATCTTGCACTCAGTTTTAAAGAAAAGCATCCTATTGAACCACTTTAATCATCTTTAATGAAGATTACTTGCATAGTTGCAGTAATATATTGTCCTCTTTGTGAGCAAAATTACAATAAAATACGGATGAGATTTTGGATGAGAAACCTGTCATTTTCAGTGAATAACAACACTAAATGACAAAATTAGATACAACTTCAGTTTCTTCTCAAACTTCACTTTCAGCTTGGCCAGATCTCTTGTACTCTTATCCAGTTAGCACTGTGGCTTTGTTAAATGTGTCCTGGTGAATTCTAGCAGCCTTACTCTTCCTTTTCTGCTTAGCTTAGCTTAGAGGCAGTTTTTCAGACCCAGTCTTTTTCCCCCCAGCATTATAGTTCATCCTTTTTCCTGTACATTTTGCTTTTTCTGATGCATGTTACTGGAGGCCGATGAGACAGCCCTTAGTCACTGGAGAAATTTGTGTTTGCAGGGTGCTGTGGCATAGCCAGAGCAAAGAACTCCCATATTCCCAGGACTGCAGGGAGATGAGTGTTGTTATTCTGCTGAAGGAGGGGAAGAGGGCAGGCCCAGCACACCCTGCTGTGTTTGACATCACGTGTGTGTGTGTGTGTGTGTGTGTCTGTGTGTGTGTGAAGCCATGCAGTGGGTGAGGAACAAAGCACTCCCACCAACAAAGCTGCTCTCCTGCTGGCTGTTGGGAATGTGATGCTGCAGAGCACTTGGATGCATTTCTTTATCTGGGCAAACTTGCCAGGAAAACAATGACTTTTGCACTCAGGAACTAGTGATTGTTATAATGAATTGTCTAAAAAGCACAACTAGCAAGGAAAGATTTTCTAGCTGCTTTATTTTGAGCATGCACATAGACACACACTGCCCAGATACTTCATAATTAATTAATGTTTTGTGAGTCTGAGGCTCCTTAATTAGACCAACGATTTGAAATTGCATTCAACAATGCAGGATGTAATTTATATTAGAAATGCCTGAAGTAATTATCAAGACTGGGAAAGAGGTGACCCAGACAGGATTTAACTAAAACTTGTCAGCAAAAGAAATTAAATAAATACTCAGTGTTCCTGGGAGATGAGAAAAGTGAGTCCCTGATCACTCTCTCACTGGGTGCTTTTATGCAGAACTGGTCTGTTGTGCTAATTCAAGGTTTACTTCCTGATCTTAGCACCCCCCTTTCCTTATCCTCTGTATGGTTTCAAATGGTGAAATTCTTTAACAACATACCTGGAATATTAGTGAGAATCTGTAATTTCTACATAAAAATAACTGTATCTCAGACAGGGACCTTTATATACATCTTCTAGAGGAAGCATCTACAAATCATTAACTATTTAATAAGAATTTACTCAATACATTAATCGTAATTAACTTTTGGGGTTTTTTAAACAGGCTGTCTTAGGTTATGTGATTCAAGGCTCATCTCTATGTCACAATGAAAGATCCAAGGGCCAGCTACTGGGCCATGATGTACATGTATGTTTATGTTTTTCACTAATGGACCTTCCTCCTGATCATCCAGAGAGGGGAACAGGATGAGGCTGTTGGTGCTACCCTGTGCATGAACGAGTGTTTCTGTCTGAGGGAACATGTGTGGGTGTTTATTTATCATCTATTTGCATGAGAAAAGTTCCTGTTGTCTCCTAGTTACTCTAAGGTGAACTCTCCTGTACATCAGCTACATTGAGTGCTGTGGGGGAGAGGAACAAGAGCTGAGGCAAATGTGTGGATAATAAAAGCAAGATACCCTTGGATCCTTCCTTTTTCCTATGGATGATCTACGCCAACAGCAGCAACCTTCGACTGGATTGCAAATACACAGTTTGCTCTATAAATATAAAAATTATTCATGATACTGCTTTCAGCTTGAGTCTTCCAGCCCAGAGAAATGAGGACATTGATGGGCATGAATAATCAGTCAGTGGTATATATCTTCATCAGCTCAATATTTTTCAGCAATCTGGAAATTAAAATGAGGAAAAAAATTCTATGAGCATGTTTGTATTTATGCATTAATGGCTGACAGTTTTAATTATTATTTAATATTTCTGTTTAAGGCGCCAGGCATTTAGTCATCTGATTGCCCAGGCTCTTCCTCAGCATTGCATCAGGTTTATGAATAACCTGTAATGACAGATGGCAAAGGGCATTTTCTGACAGCTATTGATTTCCTGGAGTTGCTGAGAGATAGAGGCAAATAGCTCCATAACCATCCATAGGACAATTATAATACTGGCTTCTCAAAATAAAATCCTGGGCTAACAACTTACTAAATTTTCCTCTTCTCCTAACATATTTTTCCTGGTTTCACTCTTTCAGAACCTCTTGAAGCTCTATGGAATGAAAGCTGTCTGCTTTCAGGCTAGTCAGTTCAATTTGCTGTTTTAAACATGTTCCAGTAACAAAGAAAGCCATTGTCAGCTGTGGACCAACAACATTTTCCCAACATGTTGGCAAAATACTTTCCCGTGAAGAATTTCAGAGTGCTACATGAACACATTCATTTTCTGAAAAAAAATCCCAAGAGCTGGACCAGGGACCTGACTGCAGATCTGTTGCCAATATGTGCTTCTTTGCTTCTTCCTTATGGCTTTTTCAAAAATTGCAACACAGAACATTTTAGTGGAGTCCAACATCAGTAGCTTGTCTAGCAAAGTACTGTGAAAGCCACATTTTAAAGAAAATAAAACTCATCTTTCTTCTTCTAGTAATACTGTTTGGAGCATATCCTGTGACTTCCCATTGTGTGTTGTAGACTAGCCCTGCAGATCACTAGAAATTCAGTTTCAGGTCTGCAGAGCTGATGCACATCAGCATTTGCTGTTACATCTTAAATGAAACTCAAAAGACAAAATTAATCCTGCAGAAGGCAAGGCCATCAACAGCCTTATCTGCTTATTTTTAAAGAATTGGGATTTTCTGCCTTTTAGGGAAAAAGCTCAGCTCTCATAAAATGGAAAAATTGAATATAAATTTTCAACATCACTAAGTGATGCTAATTTGAAAATCTCGGTCTACATGGCTTTTGTTTTCCTTTCCTTCTTTTTCTTTTGTTTTTTTTTTTTTTTGGTTTGGTTTGGTTTTGGTTTTTTTGTTTGTTTATTTGTTTTAGTAAGAGTTACCATATTATGTGCTAATTGTTGCTGACCTCTGTATAATGTTTGGTCAGCCTTCCAGGTCCCAGCAGGAAATGGTCTGCCAGCTGAGCTGACCACAAGTTTGACAAGGCCAGTTCTGAGGGCATTTTCTGTGCTGCTGGTACCTGCAAACTGAGAAAGAAATTAATTTGTATGAATTTCACACTGACACTGAAATTTGATCAAGCTTTACTAAAGGAATGATAATGGCATTTAGTTAAAATGAAAAAAGAGTGCAGAACAGTTCTGCCAAACATCCATAAGGACAAATACTTTGATCAGGGAACAGCCTGATCTGCTGTCTTGTCAGTTCCGATGCAGCATGTTTAGGGTTTTGTTCCCAAGTCTCTGTATCTCTGCCACCCTCCTTCTGCTGTAGCAGCAGACACAGGCTATGAATGCACTTCCTACAGGAGCAGGAAAGGTCAATACACAATTCATGAAGTTTCTCTTCCAGGCCAGAATTCCATTGCACAAAAGGAAGGACAGGGGGAGCACTGTTCATATAAAAAATACATAGCAAAAAACTCCCTCTATTCCATATCTTCTTTTTTCTCCTGGTACTTTATTTTGTACTTATTTTACTTATTTACTTATAACTTCTCTCTCCTGGTGCATGCACATTTAGCAGCCTGTTTTTCTCAAGGCTGATTTCAAGCCTTTGACAGAAAAAAAGAGCAGTTTTCCTGACATACCAGCAGTCTGAGCCAGATGTCACAGCTACCTCAGCATTCTCAGGATGGCTCTTTCAGAGACCTTCAGCTTCAAAGCTGTCCATGAACATTCCATGTTTTTATTCAGGGACTAATGAGAAAGAATAGGAACAGCAGCCACTTTTCAGGAAGATGGGAGAAACTGGGAGAGGACCTGATAACAGAGCAGTGATTATTTACTGTCTAGGTAACAGTGTAAAATTTTTATCTAGATATCAATAAATTTACTGATTATCTGACAGAGACCATAGTCACTTCCTTGCACATATCTGGGACAAATTTGTTCCACAGCAGTTCATAAATGCAAGAAACAACATGGCCCAGAAGAGACAAGCAAGTCCTCATCTCCATCATGAGATTGTCACACTGAGAAATTCAGATCTGGAATTCTTGGAGGAAGTATAAAATGGCCAAATGTTAACATGGTCCCGTAAATACATTTTTTGCACTAGAATAAAGCTTGATGTTTGCATGTTTACCCTTCCCTGGGTCAAGACTGTACAGCTTTCTTTCCTTTTTTTTTTAACTAATCTATTCTCTACCTCAGACACAGCACTGCACAACTGGTCTGCTGTCATCATACTCAGCCCAGTAGATCAGTAGAATCTTCCTCAGTAATTGCCCTCATTCATTATGAGTTATATTTTCTCTGTAATAACGTGCAATCCAATAGGAAAAGTTATTCCAAGATATAAGACAACTGAAAACCTCCCTGGAAAGAAGGACTGTGGTATTTAATAATGATCTTGTATTTGAGTCTATGAATGGAGACTTTCTCTTCAAAGCTGTAGGTTGGTTTGGGGAGGAGGAGGAGCTAACTGCTCTATAAACCCTTTCTTCACAGTCTCACAGTTAGAGCAGAGAATATTTCTTACAGAAACTTGCCAGAAAAATCTAAAAAAAGGAGTGGAGAATGAGACTGTAAAAGTGGATGGTGCAGTTCTGTGCTAAAAAGAGCTTTGCTTTCTGAAAAGAGGTGAGAGAGCAAAATACACAAATACAAAATAAATTGTACTGAAACTAATGAAGACTGGCAGTTTCCTAATATGTGCTTTAATACTCCTTAATCACTCCCCAGAAATACTTCCATCTTCAATTTCCTTGCTTGGATTCCTCCTCTCAGCTTCCTCTCAAATCACCTACTAATTAAACAAGACTGTTAGCAGCAAGTATTGTGATGCAAGCCAGAATGCAGGTCCTTACTGGTGAAATACTCTATGGTGTATGGGATGCAGACCATTCTCATGGCTCAGAACAGATAAAAATTGAGGTTCCATTACACAAAACCTCATTTTTCACAAGCTGAGAAGTTCACGTCTACAGCTCTCTCTACATGTAAGTTTAGATGCAAGGGATCAATTAGTTCAAAATTCATCAAGAGGAAACTGATAGACAAACATCAAATTTTTAAAATAAAGAATTTAGACTAAAATACCCTACATGTGGTTTTAACCCAATCTAAAAAATTCATGATTTGAAGTGTCCTGTAAGAAAGCACTCTTGTCTCTTCAGCCTCAGAAAAATATTTGTCTTCCTCATCTCCTGTAAAAAGAACAAGGAACCAAAAAAATGAACTGTGCCAGAAGGCTGGGGATTATGAACTTTTGGAGCTTCCTGCCAGAGGTATCTGAGGAGGATGATGGTATGAGGAGGTTCAAAAAGGGAAAAGCTAAGTTCATGGTCAGCAGGTTCACAAACAGGTACAGAGCAGCCCTACAGTCCCAAACATACACGATCCATAATTCTGGATGTGAGGGGAAGACAAGGGAGATGGACAGCAGAAGGCAGGTTTGTGTGATCTCCCTAAATAGCTTCTACTCCTTCTAATATTAGAGTCAGAATCCTGGACTGCACCTTGTCATGCCATTTCAAAGGTTTTCGGTACAGTATTTAAGAGCAATATGGACACTCCTTCAGTTTCCCTTCAAGACAATCACCATTAAACAATTCATTAAGGAGAGTCCGCCAACAATGGCAGGTCTGTAGCTGGATTTCAAGCAAAACCCCTTTTCTTCTAAAGTCCCATATTTTCATGGTTACTCAGTATCAAATATTTCCTGCAGGAAAAGGCCTCACAATAAAAGGCAGCCTTTGAAGTTTTCCTTACAAGGTTCCTAGGAGGAAGACTTTCACTCCCACCACTGCACAGTCAGTAAATATGTAATAATCAAAATGTATTCATATAACACTTTCCCAGGAAGAAGCCAGCCTAAAAAAAAACCAAATTAAAATGCCCTATATAAAAATACTGTAAATCTAGGGTTATCCTGTGTATATCAAAGTTATCCAACCGAAGGGTGCCTGCCTACACATAAGGCTAACATGAAATTTTCAGTCTTACAAAACATCCCAATTTCCCCAAAGTCTCACTGGCAAAAAAGAAACAGTTGTGCAAGAACTAATTTAACATTAACCCTTGGAGGGAGTTTCTAAAGGCTCCTATACTCTACTACAATATTTTGGCTTTGGACCACTCCTACAACACCTCTAACCTCTCAATGGTGCTGCATTTCCAACAGCCACAGCTGCCCAGGCCCAGAGATCTGCCCAGGACTGCACATGCAGCAGAACTTTCCTTAATTTATGAGTGCACAAGCTAATTCTGGCCTCCAGAATTAGCAGAATTCTGGCCACTATTTTTAAAGATTTGATTTTGGACTTCTGGGCGCACAGATTTAGAAAGGATTCAAGAACGTACGCACTTCTGTATTTAACTTTACTTGCACAGTATATGATTCTAACAGTAGCCTCTCAGTCAGACTTTTAGTAGGATGGAGGTACAGCTAGGACAATATCCTTCATCCTAACAGTAAGAAAACAACTATTGAATTAAATCTGCAGCAATGACTCTCCCCACTATGCCCCCAGTGTGAGCTGCATCCTCGAGATCAGCACGCCTCATCAGGAATCAGGCGGTGGTTGAGTATTTGCTTCTGCAGTGTTGCAAATTAAAAGCAGTTGACAAATTAAAAACAGTTAATTGTGCACTAAGTGGCAAATTAAGTATTTATCTGCTTTGAAAATATTAATAGTGGGAAACGATAGAGGCAAGTGCACTTACTGCTATAAGCACAATTTAGATAAAGGAATACACATTTTTGTAAGGAGGTCAACAAGAAAAAGCAAGAATTTCTGAATATTTTAATCTTCATCTTTTATATACGCTATCTATGGAAAGTATAAAGGAGTCTGAAAAAATATTTTGAGGATTTTTTAAAATCCTAAATCCAGACAAAAATCCAGTCATCTAAAAAATCCAGTTCAGCAAAATCATTCTTATTTTTAACCACCAAAATGTTAATACAGAGTAAAAAAAAACACTGAAAGCCAAGAAAGAACAGAGGTTTTCAATCCTGATTTACTGATTTACAAGTATCACTGAAATATCAGATTTGTTTGGTTTCCCAGTTTAGGTCCCCCTTTTCCATTTCCTTAACATGCTTCCAAATCACAGCATCATCAAAGCCCAGCCATGATAATAAACAACCTGGTAAAACTATCAAGTGTTATAAGCTTCATTATGAACTGCAAATATATCTATTTTTTTTTTCAAATAGATCAAAATAGATTACTGCAAATGAACATCTGCAAAAGTAGGGGTGCTCCGTGCAAAACCCAGCCTGTTCTGTATCCACCACTTGGAAATGCTGCTCTCTGCTGACATCTGGTTAAAAGTGTCAAGGAAGAGCTGCTCCCTCCTTCCTCTGATTTGGCCTTCGTGGTGGACAAGGGACAGATGTGCAATGGGAGAAGCGTGTCTGACAGGATTTCCACCTCCATCATCTTCATTTCATATGTTACCAGCTTACAGCCCATGTGCCACAGAATTAAATACTCCCACTTCCCACTAAAAAAGGGACTGATGTCCCAATAGTTCCTCTCTAGAGAAAAAGAAAAAAAAAAAAAAGGGTTTATTTGCATTCCATTCTAAACCTTGGGAACTATTTAAGGCAAATACTTAAATTCGGGAAGGACCACTGAAATTCTGTTGCATATTACATTTTCAGTGATGTTAACGAAGTGCACAGAAGAATAAATGCTGATCAAAGTGTCAGTTGCTATTGTATATTATGTAAAAAAGGGAGTGTATGATGTAGAGAAAATTGAAAGAGGTAAATATCTAGCCTTGCTTCACATTCAAATTGCAAGAGGCTTAATCATTGGCTACAGTGTCTTTTGTCTAGGATTTGAAAGTCAATGTACTAAGTCTTTGAGCCAGGTTTGCTCATTCCTGTGGGAGTTAAGGAAACAACAGCTGAATATAATTTTATCAGGCTGCAAACTTAGCTGATCCCTTGAGCTCAGTTTCTTTATCCTATTTCTCTAGGATCCACAATAAGCCCTGTGCTAATTGTGGATCCTAGAGAAATTGTCAGGGCTCAGGCCACTTGAAATTAGGAAATGGAAGGAAAGAGCATTGTCTTATCCCAGTGGCTGGGATCTCTTCCAAACCCACCTAGATCTTTAGACCTGGGTATATCCACAGTGGCAGCAGGTCCCTGTGCTCTCTGGATTAAAGATGAAGTGCAAGATGTGCAAGGACAACCATACCTTAAATTTCAGCCTGTGCTGAAGAGGTTTGCTGAATCCTGATCCAGCATGAATGTGGAAGTGTAGCCTATTTCTGAAGGGTTGGTAACATTACTTTTTTTGACAACATGAGAACATCCTGTTTTGATAAATGGCACATTCCCTTCCTGTAGCATTACTTCATAAACCATGTTTCTAACAGTCTGAAGCAGTTTCAGCAGGGAAATACTGTGAGAATTGGCTGTTGAGACAGCTGAAAGCAAGGCTGGCTCTTCAAACCTCTCCTTCTTCATCCGTCCACATCCCAAGAGATCAGTGTGCTGCTCTTCCCTCACCACTTCTTGCCACTCAAACAGGAGATCATATTCCCACAATCAACACTTTCAGACATCACCTGCATGTTCTTCACTCTGTTTAGTATAGAACAGATGGTTCAAACCAATCCAACAACCAACAGTGCCCCAGATCTGATCAGGGCAGTTCACAGGCAGAGTTGGCACAATTGTGGAAGTGTCAAGCTCCAAAAGAGAAGTAATGAACTCTTTACACACACCAGACAGATACCAAAACACTTCAATCATGCCTCAAGGGGGCAAATACACTAATAATTCTATACAAGTAAAACATTTTCTTGATGCAGAAGCAGCTATGGCTGCAGTAGCCACGCAGGAGTAATTAGTACCTCTAACAATGATAGCTCACATCTCTGATAAGAAGCAGAGACAGATCTGGACAGACCTTCTTCCAGCTACACCCCCAAGCTCATTCTGTTAAAGCCTGAGGTGGAACATCGTTGGGGAATACAGAGGGGATGACTATGGCTCACTCATTTCATTAACTTTTAGAGCACAGCAAGATGGGAAAGCTAAAAAGGAAGGAAAACTGAAGAAGGCTGAAGACACCATTCATTTTTCTTGAATAGAAACAACATTAAAAACTGCCTATTGTTTAGGTACAAGGATCAAAACTGACTTGTCAAGGTCTAAAATATAATCAATCATTTATTAAGGACTTAACTGACAAATCTTATGAGGAATCTCTATAAGAAATCCAGCTGATGGTCAATCAAAATGCTTGATTTTTTCAATTGCCAGCAAAAAATATGGAGAAACTAATAAAAAGCCTGTCTGCTTGAAAAATGCATGATTTGTTAGTCTCTACCAGTATTGTAAATACCTTGGTATGTGCAGGCCAAAATTTGAAAATAAGCATAGTCAAAACATGAACGTTTGGTGCTGTAATGAAGTGGGACATGACATCAAAGACATCAAATTATTGTTATCTCCTTGGTTCGTGTGGCACCAAAATCTGACTGGAGGGTGGTCATTGCAGCATTGAAACCTGGCAGTTGAGAGGTGAATGTTAATTTTTTGGTAAAAACTGTTCCATAGCAGTGCTGAGTAAAGCCAACAGTAAATGAGTTCATTAATTTCTTTCAAAAATATCTGTAGCATGTCTCTGCCCCACAGGGAGAAGCTTCAAGCTACAGGAAGTTCAGTAATAAAGCAAAAACTTAGTTGAAATAGTCAGGTGTTACTTCACTACATCCTCACTGAAGTGATGATCCACCAAAGTGGATTATTTAAAGGTAAATCTATTTGGTACTTCAGTATCTTGAAGTCAATCTGTTGATAAGTTTTCTTGAGTCCCCAGCCTATACAGTTTATAGCCTTCAACTTGTTTCTTATTGATCATAAAATTTTTTCATCATTAAAAGAACAAAATTATCTTTAAGAAATGTAGGGCTGTTTTACCAGAACTGCCAGACTGTCAGAAATCTGAAAAGGAATGTAAAACTCTGCTCAGGACTAACTCATCCACACTTGATTTGACCATACATGGCTTTCCTGAAGATGTAAATGGTGACAAAGCCTTTATTTGTTAATCTGAAATGCTTACACTCAAATAAAATATGATTTCTTCAAACACATTAATAAATCTGTCTTGGTGAATCAGTTGCAGGTGCCATACTAAGAAAATGGAATCTCGAGAGACATAACAAATAATTAAGTTCTTGCAGGAAATTCATCTCTTTTCCCAGCTACCCACAGGAGATTTACATGCAAAGCTTATATTGAAGTTACTTGTAATTAACATTAAGCACTTACAAGAACACAGAAAACTGGAATGCTGGGGGGGGTGGGGTGGGAAGTAAGCATTAAGATCTATGTATAATTTAGATCTGCAGATTTTTATGTTTATAAAAGGTTTGGGGTTATGAAACATGTACAAAGGATGGCCCTTCAGAACTGAGACTTTCAGTATTATTCTACTGTTCTGGGATGGGTACAGATGAAAAATGCTCCACTTTAATCCAAGAAGAAAAAATTCTCTAAGTGCTATTATGAATCTGGATGCAATTAATTTGAGAAGCAGTTCTGATTTTGTTTGTTGGCTTAAATAAGTGCATGAATCTGGTTAATACCTGTAACCAGGAATATTCCCCATGGCTTTGACATGAACTTCCAGCGTTTCACCTCTTTTTGTTACACGTGACTGTATTGACACAATGTTTTGTAGATTTAGGTAGGATAATTTCCCTCTGTGTGGGAAATCTGTGCTGAGGTAAATCACATTACTGCAAAACTGATTGAAGGATAATGTGCTCCTAACCAAGTAAAGCCAACAAACTTCAAATGAACACATGCAGAGTTTCCTAAAGTAATATATTGCATTAGGGGATATGAAGTAATGTCTCTAAAAGAATTTTGACCCTAGAACATTGCAAATCTAATTGGAGGGCACTCTGGACTGGTTGGGGAATGTCAAGAGGAGTGACGGTTTTCCAGTATGACACATGAGTTCAAATATATTTACATAAAAGTCTTTAAATCTTTAAATAGTGCATTCAGTGTATATAACCAAAAATAACTGGAACACACTTAGCAGCAAAGCTGCTAGATCCACCTGAATCGTACAGATTTTCACTGCATGTTTTGTATTGTACTCATGTGAAGGAATATCTGTAACTCATGAATGTCCCACTGTGTTGGTGATCCCAAGAATGACATGGATAAATATCTACGGAGTTATAAGAGTTATGAGCCAGCTACTATAGGAACAGATGGAGCAAAGGTTTTCCTCTCTGTTACAAAGTGAAGACATTCCTAAAATCCTATGTATTTTTGCAGCAAAACCAGCACCCCCTCCAAAGAAAAACAGTGTTTTGCCTTATTAAAGTGGTGATGAAGTACCAAAGTATGGCCCAGTGTAGAGGAATGGCTGGGTGAACAGGGACATGTAT
Source organism: Corvus moneduloides (assembly GCF_009650955.1). Taxonomy (NCBI): domain Eukaryota; kingdom Metazoa; phylum Chordata; class Aves; order Passeriformes; family Corvidae; genus Corvus; species Corvus moneduloides. The sequence continues at coordinate 108,580,258 of NC_045478.1, read as the reverse complement.
ACGTGCACAACCCAAGCTGTGTTTGTGAACTGTCCTTGACTAAGGAAAAAGGAAAAGGACAATGCTGATGTGGCAAGGATGTTGGGGAGGGGATGCTGACCGCAGAAAGAGGAATACTTTTGTTAGTCAGTCACGTGCATATTTGTTTGTAACCAATCGCTTGCTCTTCAGGGCCGCGAGAACAGCAGCTGTGCTCCAACAGCATGGGGCTTGCTCGTAGAACTATGGTGTAACTATGTGACCAGCAAGACAACAAACGGAGTTCCAGCATATCTCTGTGAGAAGCCTGGCTCATCCCGGCAGATCTCTGGCTATTTCTGGCGCCGGAACAGGGACTGTTCCTCCGAGGAAGATAGGCTCGCTGATCACCGAAAGGAGGGTGACGGCGACGAGCGACAGAGATCCTGCGGGCGGAGAGTGTGGACCGCGGGTCAAAGGACGTCGGTCAGGCCGGTAAGAAGGGTCGCTACCTTCCCTCCGTGATACCCTGCTAGCATGGATTTAGAGTTTGCGGCAGCGCAACAATTGCTCCTCGGTATCCTCGCTAAGCGAGGGGAGGAGGTCAAGGAAAAGGATCTAAATAAGCTCGTTTTATGGGCGCGGGAGCATGGACACTTGCGAGTCCCCCCCCTCCTCTTCAGTGCAGCCGAGTGGAGGGAAGTAGGGGATCACCTGTGGGACTGTACTATCCAGGGAAAAGGGAAAGAAATGACAAACTTAGGGCCCACCTGGAGAACTGTTATAAATACCTTGAGAAATATGCAAGCCGAATCGAAAGCAGCCGCGGCTGCGGTAGAGGCAATTGCAACACCGCTGGGGTTGTCGCTCCTGCCCGAACTGCGCAGCGCGGGGGGCTGAGTGGACTGTTTAAAAGCCCGAGCGCAATAAAAGGGCAGAAAGCAGAGATACACTTTGAGACTGTCACTGAGTTCCTACAGGAGCAGGAGAAAGAGCTCTTGCAAACAAAGCCGAAAGAGGAAGTTACCGCCACGGCGCCTCAGAGCAAACTGGAGGCAGCGGCGGAAGTCAGGGCTGAGCAGTCAATGGGCGGAGCGACGGGCGGCCCTTCTTGTCAGCCGCGCCTCGACCCTGCTTGCCCGGCCCCTCCCGCGCCGCTGCCGGCCGGACCTCGCCCTGAACCACGGAGCGGTCCGCTGCCCCACGATGGTGTCCCGGTGCCGGAGGTGGTCAATGAACCGCCCCCGGCCCCGGGGCCTGGAGGGGATCAGCAGGCCTTGGGGAAATGGGCCCATCAGATTGAAGAGGCCGTGCGCTGGATGGAACATCGTCTTGATCGCGCTCTGTCCTTTATGGAGGAAAAGCTTAATCGGAAACAAGAACCTGAAGCAGGTCTTACGGGACTCCCGAAGGCCGTGGCCCAGACGGCCCTGCAACTACAAGAATGGGTTCAAGTCGAGCCCTCCCCTCCACCTCCCGACTTGGATAGCACAGCACTGCCGCCCTGCGCCACAGGCGCTCCCCGTACCTCTCGGCTGGGGCAGAGGTGGTCCGGAATTATAAAAGATGTTATCTTAGAAGGGGACTGGCATGCTGCAGGGAATATCACATGCCCTGTAGTGTTCGATCAAAATGGGCCACAATATGAGCAACATGACTGGAAAGTTCTATAGCAGGCCAAGAAGTCTGTAACAGATCATGGAATAAAATCTGATGCTGCCTGCATGGCCTTAGAGTGGATTTTTACAGCAGATACCAACTCTCCTTACGGACAGCACTAACCTGGCCAAACTTCTGTTGACACCATCCCAGTTCCTTCATTGGGAGAGGGAATGGAAAAGATTAGTGCAAATGGAGGCCAACCGCCCACGACAACAAAATGACCCCTTATATGGCCTCAACCCAGACATGCTGACAGGGACTGGAGTATGTGGACACTTACAAGTGCGGCAAGCGATCCATGATCGGACTGGGCCGTGCAGCATACTGCACATCAGAGGCCACCTCTCCAACCAAGGCTTAGGCGAAAGCAATGGCCGAGCTGATGCCTTGGTTAGCCCGTTATTGAAGGCACCTCAAGACTCTTTTGCAGCAGCCCATGACAGTCATGCTATGTTCCACCAATCCGCCAAGGCCTTGCAAAGACAGTTCCACATTACCAACACTGATGCACACGGGATTGTGAGGGCCTGCCCACAGTGTAGCCAGCATGGCTCAAGTTTAGACCTCGAAGTAAACCCAAGAGGGCTGCAGGCATGCGAACTGTGGCAGATGGACGTCACACATGTGCCTGAATTTGGGCGTCTAAAATACGTGCATGTCAGTGTAGACACTTTTTCCAAAATGAGATGGGCTACCGCGCAGTCAGGAGAGAAGGCAATCCATGTGATTCGCCACCTGACCGTGTGTTCTGCTGTTATGGGTATACCAGACTCCCTAAAGACTGATAATGGGCCAGCTTATGTGGGGGGTCAAGTGCAGAAGTTTTTACAACTATGGGGTGTTAAGCATAATACCAGCATCCCCCATGTGTCTACAGGACAGGCTATTGTAGAACGGGCCCATCAGACAATCAAGGAATATTTAGCTAAACAGAAGGGTACTGAGCAAACAGATCCTGTAGTTAGGCTGCAGCAGGTACTGTTCACTCTAAATTTTTTGAGTTTGGCAGGAGATGCTGAACAGCCCCCCGTAGTCACACATAACAGCCATGTTAAGCTATAAGCTACCCAGGGGTACAAATTTGTTATAAAGACCCACGGATGGGACACTGGGGGGAGGCAGCTCCATTGTTATTTAACAGTCGAGGTTATAGTTGTGTTTCTACAGATACCAGACCGATACGGGTTCCTAGCAGATGGACCAAGCCTGCTCCCAGTCCTGCTGTTGACACAAAAGGCTCCAGCGAGTGCGTGACCGACTGAGCCAGGACGTGGCACGTACGGCAGATGTTCCCAACCTTTGGGAAGTGAACCTTCGCTTGGTGGCTGACAACCTCACATTTGGACAATCACTCGGAGTCTGGGAACAGTCCCCGAGAGTGCATGCTAATCGCTGCAGAAATTGTTTACACTGGTATAATAGCTTGTGCTTGTGCTTGTGCTTGTGCTGTGGGGGCTGTGGGGAACAGCTTACTAGGGGAACTTGGAACATAGATGAGCAAGGTAGTTTATGCCGAGAATGTTATCAAGTGCCTGAGACAAGAAGTTTTAGGCAGTGTGCATCCATCGTGCTCGGGATATTTTGTTGTGGTTTTGGGTGCATACGAAAGGCTTTAGAGAACGTTGTTAATCGGGCTTGGCTTGTGCAAAGAGAAAAAGAGGGAATTGTAGAGGAGTGGCTGGGTGAACAGGGACATGTACGTGCACAACCCAAGCTATGTTCATGAACTGTCCTTGACTAAGGAAAAAGAAGAACAATGCTGATGTGGCAAGTTGACAGGTTGTTAAGAAGGAGGTGCTGACCTCAGGAAGAGGAAGACTTGTGTTAGTCAGTCACGTTCATATTTGTTTGTAACCAATCACTTGCTATTAAAGGCTGTGTGAACAGCAGCTGTGATCCAATAGCATGGAGCTTGCTTGTGCGTGCTTGGGGAATTAGGGTATAACTATGGGACTGACAGTAGAATAAACAGAATTCCATCATATCTCTGTGAGAAGCATGGCTCATCCCCGCAGATCTCTCTGGCTATTGCCCAGAACAGCAACGGCTGTGCAAGCGCAGGCCTGGATTCTGAGGCCAAAGCATTCTGAAACTTGTGCTCCAGTGCTTCTCTTCTGCAGTGGAGAAGAGATTTCTTGAAGAAGCCTTTGTGAGTGGTTTTTGCAGAGGTATTGGCAATAACAAGTGTACACTGATTTTCAGGAAAAGTAATGAATGACAGTGTTTTCCTGCAGTCACTGAGGCTCTCTGAGGCCAGCCAGCCCAACTACCCCTTGGGTTTGCTGCATGGCTGCTTCTGTACACCTTCAAACCTTGCTGAATCTTCACATGCAAAACCTGTGCCATCTGGGTGTCACATTCCCTGGCTTTGCTTTTTTCCAGGTGGTTCTTTGCCTGTCAGGAGCTCAGCCTGGTATAGTGTGCTGAAGTGCCTTCACAGTAACGACAGTGACACTGCTCAGGCTGCATTAACTTGGCTGCTTCATGAATGGGACATAGAGGTTGTTCCCCAGCAGATCCTCTGTTACACAGCAAAATGAAGTCTCCTCTTCCCACAGAAAAGATGTAAGGCACATCTGTCATGATCTGTTTGGACCTCTCAAGTCTGCAGGACAAGACACTCTGTAAATTAAACTTCTCTCATTAGCTCACTGGGAAAGAAAAACACGACAAACAAAGGCTCCATCCCCTTTGCACATGAATTCACCTCTTAGTTCATCCCCTCTCCAACTGTCAGGATCTTTAATTCATAACTCTCAGCTCATGGTCTGTAACTCCTGCACCACTGAGCAGAATAGTTACCTACCAACTGTGAGAGTGCTCATCCTGCCTCCCTCCTCCATCAGTGTGGGCATCCCCTGCATCCCACTGGGATGCACAAAAGCCTGAGCAGGCTGGCTGCTGTTGGAGCTGTTTCAAAAGCTTTTTGAGTGAGCTGACACATTTCTAGTGCCCTGAGTGGAAGCTGATCTCTCCCATTGCCATGAGTTAGGGAGCTCTGAAGAAACTGCCCCCAATCAGTGTGCAAGGATGATGGGTGGATGGATGGATGGATGCATGGATGCATGCATGGATGCATGGATGCATGGATGCATGGCTGGCTGGCTGCAGGGGACAGTGGCTGCATAAGGACTCTCAGCCTTTCCTGGTATTGTAAATGGTCAGAATTCTACAGTCGACTTTAAGTTGGTGAAGAATTGAGGAGACTCGTTGAGGGAAACTTGAGCTGAGCCCCTTCCTTATCTTGCACCAGGTTTGAGCAAGGGCTGAGGACTGAGGGCTGAGGATGTCTGGAATGTAAGGCACAGAAGAGCACCTGCACCTCTATACCAGCCAGTGGCCTCACTCCCTTCACTGTGTGTAACAAGCCTTGTTGTAAACCTGGTCTGATAAGGAGATAAGGATGTGCATAAAGACTCTCTGGTGAAGGCCAGACTGCCTTTACTGCCACCCCAGCATGTGGAGGAGGACTGAAGTGTTTGTTCTACCTTTTATGTCAGCTATAAATTCTGACAGAAAGTAACCAGGACCCTCATTAAGCTCCATTTCCATATTAAGTTTCACACCCCTAAGAATGCAAGTGAAAAAAAAGAGACGACACGTCACACATGTGTGACGAAAGTCACCAAAACTCCAGCTGTAAGATGTGATTGTTCCAGCCCACTGGGAAGAGTCAAAATTTATAGTATGAAAGGGGGGCTTTGGGGCAAAAAGGACAGCAGGAGAAGACACCTCTGCTCAGGATCGGTTGACAGACTGTGTCCTTCCTCCTCTCCTGAGGGGACACCTTTAGGTGAACTTTGCACCTCCAACTGCATTGGAGCAGAGGTGGGAATATTCATTTCTATATTTATATTGTTAGTAGATATCTGTTGCTATACTTTCTGTGGCAACACATGCTAACATCTCTGTAGTTAGTTCATTTATCACCAGCAATTCTGAGCATGCTTTTCTGTTCCTTCAATAATCCACATTATTTGTGAATCTGGATCGTGCAGGTCCTTACTGAGCGCAGTTACAGTGCTGAATTAGCTGTGATCAGAAGTCACAGCCCACTGATCTTTTAGGACCAGCTGCAGCACAGGGGGTTTATTTTCTGACAAATTTCTACACCCTGAACACAACAGGCTCTAAGACACCCCCTCCATCACACTGGTCCTGGTGTTTTCATGGCCAGCATGTTAGACTGTCTCACTAATTCAGCTGAAAATTAATTAAAATACTTTATATGTGTATTTATCTCCTTGCCAGGTTAATTTTCAGTCAGATTAGAGAGCTAAGGCATCTCACCAGAAGCTCAGAGTAGTGATAATCCTAAAAGAAGCACTAAAAATAATACCTTTTAAGAATATGAGCACCACATTCCATGATGTTTCATCAGATCTTATACGTCTTTGAAGACAAATCAACTTTGAAGTCCTTTTTGTCTTTAGCATCAATGAATTTTGGAATTAGTATGACACTAAACTTGCATGGCTTAAGTGATAATTGCATAATTTACACAACTGTATTGTTGCTGGGTGCTAAACTTCTGAGATACTTGATTTGAATGTCAGAAAATCACAGGTATATCTTAGAAATTGCTGCAATTACTGTTGTTAGAATGGGGAAAATGTATTTTCTACCAGTGGAGACACTAAGCTTTTATAAAACTAAATGGGTAGAGAAGAGTAAGTGTTGGGAATCTGGCTGGGGAAAAAAAGGCTGCAGCCTTGTTCCTTTGCCTTGAGAATGCTTGCAAGGAATTTTAGGTACAGCCTTGATTTAAGTACGAAGTGATGTGTTCCAAAAGGTCTGCAATAAAGTATCTACTATTTGTTTTGGCTAAACAACAGAATAGTTCATTCAAAATCATTAATTACTGCTTAGTATCCAGTCTTCTCTCGTACTGCCATGAAAGATAAAAAAGGTTTCTACAGAAGTACATCTACCCATTGCCTCTTTACTGTGTTCTTGCCAGTCAGGCTCCAGTCCATAATGTGAAAATGATGCTACTTTAGTTTGTCATTTTAATCTCCTTTCACGCAGGTGTGCACATTCCCTTTGGATAATCAAACTCTATTTGCTTGCCCTGTTGTTGATTTGGTTCTCAGATGCTGTTTGCCTACCTGCAAGATGTGGCAGAGGTTCAGGAAAAGGTTTTTTAGGAGTTTGCTGCCAGAAGGTGTTAAGGTGACCACCCTCTGGGTGTCACAGCTGTAAGCTTCTTCAAAATTAAACAAAAGCTGCATGGTAGACAAAATAAAACACAGTGATTTTTTTGCCACCACTGAGGCCATCAGTATTCATACTTTTAGTCTTTGATAATGAAGATTTGGAAATGCTTGACAAATTCTTTTTGAAAGTGATTGCTATTTTTCTCTTGATTCTTTCACTAGTTTTCTGCAGGCCATAATTTAGGAGGAATGGAATTAACACTAGTGCCAAAATGGCTACATGAAAGACAGCTGCATTCTAAGTTACTAAATTTTAATTTATTTTCCAATTTTGTGTAAAGGAAATGAAAAATAAAATGAAATTAACCAATTACAGTAATATTTTTTCAACAACTCTGTATGATAAAATGCCATCTTAATACTGTGTTGACTCCTGCACAGGCATTCAAGAATTTAAAGAATTACAGAATCTAAAGATTATTCAAAGGTCTTTTGGTTCTTATGTCTAAATTACTAAAGAAACTAAACATCTTCTTTTTTTAAAATATTTTTTTTTGTTTATTCTTGTTTATTTAACCTTAGAAAAAGTGAGAATATATCTGGTAATATCTTCCTAATATGCACTGAATTTTAGGAGGCAAGTTAATTCTTTCATTTGTTCTCTTTGTTGCTATAAAGACTGCATGAAATAGCTAGTACTGTTCACATTATATGGTATTCATTCCAGAAAATTATGTAGTGATAAACAGAAGAAAATATTTAGTGGTGAATTTGTCACATTCTTCTGGCTGTTTTGGAAATATCAGTAAAAACTTGATAGCTGGATTTTAACCTCTTGCTTAGATAAATATGCAACATTATTCTCCTACACATTCATTTCAATATTTTTTCATTCCATTTTAGAGGGAGATGCTTGTTTCTGGTTGAATCTGGTTTGAATTGCACATATATTTGAAACTGTACTTTATGTTTGCCAGTACCACACTCCACATTATAAAAATTAACTGAAGAAATCATGGTCTTGTTTCATTACATTGCTTCTCAAAGTTCTGGGAACCTTCATTGTTACTGAATATGTGTGTATATGTGTCAATTAATGATTGCTGTGATGGGAATGTTCAGGAGACAGATAAGCAAATTTTAAACTTCTAAACGGAATTTTATCAGACTGACATTCTTTAACTACACACTTTATGCTAATGATTAGTTCATATCCACCTCAGTCAAGCCACTGCCCTCTGGATGTGACTGTCCAAGAAATACCTTGTCCACCAAACAGCTCACCCATCAAATCCATCTCTCTGCAAGTTAAAGGGAAGGATGTTGTGGGGGACCGTGTCAAAGGCCTTACAGAAGTCCAGAGAGATGATGTCCACAGTCCTGCCCTTGTCCATTGATGTGGTCAGCACAGGGATGTTTGTGGGTACAATAAGTCTCTGCCTCAGATATGTTTTTCATGCATCTATCCAGTTTGGGAGGCAAAGCTTGGGAGCAGGTTTAGAAAGCTGCTGAGTTGAAAACCTACTTTCTAGTCTGGAAAACCAAAGTTAGAGGAAGCCAGATGAACAAGACCAGTTTGAATGTAGCTTTTTCCTGGGAAAACAATTAAGGATAACTTGATCTCCTGCTGTACACTTTACCAATTTCTGTTCTATTTCCCTTTCTAAAGCAACAAAGACCATTATACAAATGCCAGAGTAACTGTTGATAACAGCATGGAAGACTTATTCTGATAAAATTGTTAAGGTCCTGTTGTCTTGCTGTGTAGGGGACTAGAATTTTAATCTGGGGAAACCTGAGCTTTATTTTGATGTTTGTCTAGTGCCAAGCACAGTGGATTCTGCTTTATGACTGGGGATTTTTGCTATAAGTAAGATGAAAATAATAATTAATACAGTGTTCCATTGCAAAATGAGAGTGGTTGCACTAAATTCAGGCTGAATATGGGCCAAATGAGACGATGGAACTCAATCTTCATGTTGAGATGAGTAAACAAAATCCCATCACACTTCAGCTATTCATTCTCCTTAGGACCATCCTTTATTAGCATGTAAATAATATCTGTATTGTGTATAATGAAAAAGATCTTGTTAACTGTTCACAAGAGATTGGTTTCCCCTTTAGTGGAAATGTATCCTATAGTTGAGATGATTCTGATAGGTTTTTAATTAGTCCTTGTGTTAGGAAGAGATTTCTTTCTGTGGATTTGGGCTGTGCTGAAAGTATATGGATTAGATCTTTCACTTGTACCTAAGGGTAAAGGACAGGGAAAGGCTGATGGACTTCTTCCACTTGAACAGACAAGTGGAAAAGGCATAAACTGTCAGACTGTGTCTGCCTGATTTTACAGCTGCCAAAATAGGAAAACAAATTGAGTAAACTGAGTTCTTAATTGCATAAAGTCTGAAAAATTGACATTTATGGAATGCATCATTGAAAGTAATAGATGATGAGTCATCTTCTGAAAAAAATTTGTTTTTGTCTTTGCTTGTCATTAGTCAGAGCCACTTTTATTCATTCATGCATTAATGCTTAGCAGATACAAAGCGTTTTCCCTAATAACAGATTTTTTGTAGGTGGCAAGTTGATCAACATTCAGTTGGGGCACTTTAAATGACCCAACTGCAGAATATTCTTTTAGTATGTTCAATCAAAATCAGACTTGTCTTTTGAAATGTTTTAATGTCCTGAAATCATATGACCTTAGATGGCAACCCTTCTATAAACTGTCTCTATGCGTTAAGAAAAGCAATTCTAAAGGGTTTTTTTGTTGGACTTGTTCAAATTCTTTATATTTCTTAAATGTCATATTGAGGCAAGCTCTTTGAAGTTAATTCATGCAATAAATAAGTTTGGTTATGCTATTCCTCATTTTGAAGTCATTGACAAGAATACTTCAAACACGGGTAATGAAAGGCAAGCACACTTGAGTTGGATGTTGGCTGTTTGCTGTCTTTTCTCTCTTCCACACCAAGGTGCACACATGGCTCCACACAAATCACAGCCCCAAAAAGAGTATTTTGATTTGGAGACCACATAATGGCTTTGTTACAAAACAGGTTGTGGTCTTAGCCCACTTATATTTTTATGGTGTGTATTCCCCCACAGAACCTGAGTTGAAGATTTTGTTACCAGAGCTTCTCCTGAAGAGCAAACCTCCCTCTGGACACCCCAGTGCTACTACCAAAGGCATAAAACTCAGTGCTGCTTCTCATCATCTTAGTCCTTCCTGCTACTTAGTGTGACATATTTTAATGGTGTTATTTCAAAGGAATTATCTGTAAAACACAGGAATTTCTGGTATTATTTCAGTTGTCCTAAATTCTCAGCTTTTGGATTACTCATGGTTTCAGTTATTTATGCCATTGAACAAGTGGTTTATATTAATACAGACAAAATCGTCTGAGATTTACATAAATTATTTTCAAAGAATAGAGAGAGTTTAAAGGAATTTTATGTAAATTTAAAAAAAAAAATATCCAGGAAAGACCAAACACATAGCAGCTCTGTGGACTTGCTAGGGTAGAAAATAAGACTAGGCCTTTTGAAGAAAGTGCTATATTTAATTGCTTAAGGATTTTCTTAAGCATTAAAAAACTGTCCTTCACTTCTTTTTTTTTTTTTAATAAAACCTTTAGACAACAAAGTAAATCAGGGATATCAAAAGCAAAGCAGCACTGGTGTTCCAGCCATCTCCCTTGATGCCTTTTGTATTCAAGGTCTGTAAATCTTCTGTGGCCTGACTGCTCACCAAGGGCCCGTTAGCAGCTGGTGATAAAAGCCACCAGGACACCCTTTGGTACCTCAGAGCTCTCCTGCCTCTGACTGTGGTTCTTGCCAATGTGTGGAGAGTGGTTTCAGCCTTGGTAATTCCACTGCTGCTTACCAGAGTGCTGTTATTTACAGCGACTGCTCCAGTGCTTAATTGGTCATACACAGCCCATAATTGGTCACTGTGCCCCTGTAGTGCCACAGTCAGCCACATTCTGCTCCCTCTCAGGACTTACTCGTGAGCATCAGCATTTGCTCTCTTTTATGGAATCAGTGCTAAACTCTATTTTGCTGACCATGTTTTTTCCAGGAGGGATTGATCTTGAAAGAACATAAATCAGACAAATAAACACAAGAAAACTGTGTTTCTATTAAACTGTTTTATAGCAGTCTGCCTGCTTGCAGAGCTACTATCAGAACATCTGAGGAAAAAATCTTTAACCAATGGATATTATTCTCACTTCTGACCTGGCTGACCAGGTCATCTGTTAATGGGAACTTAACCAGACCAAGTCACGTTACTATGACAAGACCCCTTTTTCAGAAAAAGAAGACAGCTGCTTCTAGATTTCAGAAACAGCTTGACAAACGGAACAAAATCCTACAAGTAAAAATAAAAAAATTACAGAGCCAAAGGAATTCTTTAGGAAAAAAACCCACCTGCTAATAAGAAAATAATCAGTACAAAGAGAAATACCAAAATATTTTCTTCCAAACAAGATATGATTTTATCAATTGGGGTTGTCCTAAGTTTTCACTTTAAAAATTTCCATAATACTGAAATAATATTGAAGGTGAAATTAAGATTTGTTATTACAGAGACTGTGAACTTCTGTCAAAAATAGTATTGGAGGAAACCTTGCATTTGAAAACCAAGACCTTCTGGCATTCCTGTTGTTCGGATCTTTCTGACACCATTTTTCTGAAAAGCTGGCAAAGATGAAATTGCCAAAGTTCCTCCATTTTGAAATTCATAGGAATGTTGTGTACTTTTAAATAGAGTTTAAGATCTCTGAGTATTTTTACTTAGTCTAAAATAAAAATAACACCAGCTGCAGCCTTACTAGAGGCAATTCTTTTACCCCTCTAACAAGAACCAGATCAAAGAAGAAATACAGGGTTTTTACAAGTTTTCTCCTTCTCTGTTTTCTGCTCCATTATATCACAACTCCAGTGCAGGTAATTTGGTCATTGAGGCTGATGAATGGCATGGGTTTTCCTGCGTCACTTCTTTATTGGGTATAACATTTCAGGAACAGTCATTCAGCTGCTCTGCCTCCTCCACTTTCATCGTCATTCTTTGCTCTTGTTTAGAACGTCCTCTGTCTCGAGTGTAACTGTCTCAGTTATTTTGAATTTTGAAGCTGTGTTTTTTTAAGATGTGTGAATTAGGTATGTGCTACCCCTGCTTACTATGACTTTCAAGACTGGGGGATTTTTTTAAACTCATTCCACCTGCAGTGAAATATTTAAATTATTTTGAATCCCTTGTGTAAACACAGTGATCTTATGATACAGCTTCAGCAACAGACCTATGTGCAGCCCATGCCAACCACTCTTATTTTATGCTGAAGGGACTGATCAGGGAAGGAAGAAGACCTGATTTACACATGGTTTGCTGAAGGTTCAGCAACATTCAAAGTACAGCCACTACCCTGAAGCTTGCTCCAGACCAAAATGTTCATTTTATATGGAGAAGATGCCCAAAAAGAGAATAGGAGATTATGTAAGAGAAAAAATATGTACTGCAGGGAAAGTGCAGTTCCTTGACAAAATTCCCTGAGAGGCAAAGCTGAAGTTTTTGCTGTGTGAACCTTCTCCATCTGGTTTGAGGAACTCTACAGGAACCCATGTCATGGTTCTTTACTATGGAAAAGAGTGAAAACAGTGTTTGAACCCATGCCCAGACTGGGAACTACTTGTAGGAACAGAGTTATTCTACCAAAACTTTGCATTGTCACAAGATTAAGAAATGCATCTCAAGTGGTGATGGTGCTTGAACTGTAGAAGTTAATTTCAGAAAGTTTATATTTAAGTCCCAGGAGTCTGTGTGCTGCTGTAGAAAGGGAAGCAATATCTGTCCTGAAAATTTAACATTATAATAACAAAACATCAAGGGAGATCCCAAGAGGGAAGCAATACAGAAAATGTTGATATCATAAACCAAGAATTTTCAGGCAGGCTTTGAAATTGTTTAAAATGATTGCACAGAATAACAAGTGGGAAAAAATGTAAGAAAACACATTTTTGTGCTCTTTATAGCATTTTGCCTCTCTGACAACTCTGTTTCTCAGAGCTGAAGTAGTTTAAAGTGTGTTCAAGTAATTACTGGAAACTGAGTTGCTTATTCTATCTCATCCTACGTATGACTGTGCACCCTTCAAGAGCACTGCAATCCCATGTAGAATATATTAACGTGGTCCTTACCCTGAAAAGTCCTAACAATTATTAGTAGACAATTGGCTGCAGTTAAGAGTTAGACATTTTTAGTGTACAGAATAGAACTTACAGCTTTTTCCCTTGCAATGTTAAATCTGCAGATGGTAACTTCTCTGTCTTTTCGTAGTTGAATGGCACAAGCAGAACCCTTCAGCAGAGAGTTTATATCATTATCTCAGCATGGTGAATAGTTGCAAGCATCAAAATCAACACTACAAAAGGAAGGGACTTCAGAAGGCTTCAAGAACATTCTGGGTAAGTATACAAATGCTCTGCTGTAAGTTGTAGGAATGGCTACTAAAAAGCATATCTACATGATCAAAGTCAAAAGCCTTAACTATCAGAAGACTGCCTTCTGTGTTTTGACAGCCTCCCATTTGTCTGTGAATAACAAAGTTGAAGAAATTATTTCACATCTCTTTCAGCTAAGTGGATTTATAGCTGGTAAGACATAAACATTGATGGAGATAAATGAGAATATGTTATGAGATTGTATTTAGTATTTAAAATTCAGTGATACTTTGAAATCAAATGCTGCTTCTTGACAGGGATGTCATTGGACATTTTTGATGTCTGCTTGGCGCTCTGAACTGCATGCTGTGAAAGGCTCTGTCTCAAAGAGGTTTGTGTGATGTCAAATCAAATTCAGAAGGTGAAGATACAAAGTGTCTGCTCTGTCAAGACTTTTTATTGGGATTGTCTGCGATGGGCACATGGGTGCATCACTTTCTTTTCTCTTTAATACGTGAGAAATAAGACAAAGTCATTCCAGATCCTTTCCGTTACAGAGTCCTGACCTATCATTCCATGTCTGTGTTTTTCAATCTACCCATCTGTGACTAAGTGGCTTCTTTAAATACTGCATCATTTCTGAGCCATCCAGCACAGATACAGAACTGCACAGAGTGATCCCACCGTTACTTCTGTGAAGGATTCCAGAGCCAGCTGCCAAGCACAATTGTCTAAAGGCTTCCTTTTGGAATCATCCACCATGCAAAATACATCACTCAAGGGAATCATGGCCAGTACCTTTATTTTTTGAAGCTGGTAAGTCTACATTTCCTGCTCTTCTCCTCCTCATGTAATCTCAGAATAACTGATATATTTGGTTCTGCATGTGTTAAGATTAAAATGACTCTGCATGTGCCCTATTTGTATCCCTGTGCATTCCACAAGAGAGGATGGCCTAGGGATCCCTGTTCTATGATCATTCCAGGTGAAATCTCAAGAAGAGTGAGGAATTGCAAGCAATAAAAGCACTGCATTCCATTTTCCACTTTCATTATCATCACAAACTCCCACAGTGTTCCATAAATTTATCTTTCAGAATGCCTCACTTTCCCTGTCATTGCCTGGGATTTCTGCTTGCTTGCTTATTTTCAGTGGCCCTCCATGTTTGGGTTTTACGTTGCATTTTTTTTTCGCATTTCATAGCGAATATACATAACGATTAAAACACTGTAGAATCTTTATTTCTGCCCTGGGTGATATTCTGGGGGATGAGAGTTACATGGACAATGCTGTCAGGCACATGGTGTGATCCTTGGGGTGTCCTGTGCCGGGCCAGGAGCTGGACTTGATGATCCTTGAGGGTCCCTTCCAACTCAGAATATTCTGTGAAATTAGATGTTATCCTTGTCCTCGTTGCAAACTTCAAATTTGCCCAAAAAAATTATTCAGGGTATATTGTAACTTTCTAATGTAACAGCTTATTACATTGTGGAGAGAACGAGCTCTTCAAGAATAACGGTACACCTTTTCAAATATGACCTATACTTTGAAATTTCTGCCTCTTTTTAAAGACCTTTGAATGAAATCTGAGTAAAACATAACTTGTTGCTTTGCAGTTTTAGGTGGTTTTGAAATACCACTGTATAATTAACTGCCTACATTTTCTTTAATCTTAGAAATTGGTACATGCAGGACTGGAAGGAGAGCAATTACTGCTGCCTGTAGCTGGCCAGCCCAGGTAGAGAAGTTAATAGAGTTTTGCTATCAAATTTTGGAACCTGTGTCCATGTGAAATCAACAACCCATTATATTCTTAGCTGTGCTTCTTTGAAAGCACACCCTGAGGTTGGCAAACAACTATTCACAATTTCAGATTTTAGTATCTTCTCAGTAGAATCCAATGTACGTTAACATCAAAATTTGGCTTTTCTTTGCTTTAGTAGTTTACACAGACACAGCTTACTGCCAGCATCAGTGTTTGTGTACTTAAGTTTCTCCCATTAATGTATATTAACACTTATTAACAAAGGAAATGCTGTGCATTAGGGGCATGAGATCAGAAAAGCCATGATTGAAAACTTATTTTTTTCTCTGATGCCTTTTTTTGTTCAGTCTTTTTTACTTAAGAGGAGAAAAGTTTAGGTGTGGTTCGGATTTTGGGGTTTTTTGGGGGGTGGGGGGGTACTGGGGTGTTTTTGCAGAAAAATGTGTATCAGGATTTTTTTCCTAACAAGGTAGGTATAGAGAAGAGTCCAGACTAGACAGTAGGTTTGAGAGCTTAAGGCATCTATGTTGTTTGAGACCTGTGTTGAAATAATTTCTTTGCTTGATCTGCTTCATTTTAAAACTAAGCCATTTCTGTTTGTAATTAGCAGTATTTTTTGGGAAATCTACTTAGTGTTTTGCATGCAGATATGAGGTTGTCATATCCATGATCTGAGTTAGTAAGATGCAAACCATTTGATTTTTAAAATTTTTTTTTCTGTTGGTTAGTTGGGGTGTGGGTTTTATATCCAAAATAGAACTGGAAGGGAGTTGTGTATGCTCTTACCTGATTAATTTCAGAATTGTTTCAAGACAATGATTTCAATAAAATAAAAGGAAAAGCTCCTGTTGGATGTTCTTTCAATACCACCTTAATTAATATTGGCAATCTGTTTTCAGACTTCTGTTGGTATAATATTGCTTTGGCCTTACAGGTGGAGGGAAGACTACAAATTGATTGATTTTGAGAAAAATCTTTGGTACTTTTACATAATAGAGTTGTTTTCTTGAAAACCAGATGCTGAGCTTGCTTTGCACATACAGTTTAGGGATGTTTGCTGCTTGCAGACTTTGCAGAAAAAACCTCCGAATTCCTGGTTTATGCAGAATTATGAGACAGAGTTTTAAAAGTAAATGAAGTAACGTGTATTTATTTGAATTTTACACTGAAAAACAACGCTAGGAATGCCACATCAACATTTCATTATAGTTGGGTTGCCCGTGCATTGCTATATAAATATAAATATAAATCAATTCCACACCCTGTGATGGCTGTGATTAGGAAAGTAGGTTCACAAGAGTGAATGGAAGAAGAATGAGCAGTGTGTGACATCCTGAGGAGATCTTGGAAGTGACCTTGTGGAGAATCTGTGAGCACTTGCCAAAAGTCAGTCAGAAAGGGTGTTTGTGTATATATATATATATAAATGTATAAATCACAATTTGTTGCAATGTAGAGATTCTGCTTGAGATACTCCTGTAATGGAATGAGCCCAATTTCCCAAGTGAGCTGTTCACTGTTTGAGTCCTGCATAACTTAATGTTGACTTGTTAACTGGATTAGCTGTAGAAATCTCACAGATTGATCAATTCAAATCTGTTCCCAACTATCACATGAAACGATGTTGGAGGCTGCTCTTCCAAATAAAAAGTTAATCTAATAAATTAACTTATTGTGCCATGAAAGATCTATCGCATTTCTTTTATTTATTTGAGTGGAATCAATATTTAATCTTCAGAAAGCTGCAGGTATTTGTCATGTTGTATATTTTTAGGCATAGATGAAGGCAGTGCAAGCACCTCGACATCTGAACAGCTTCTTTCTTACACAAAATGGATGTAGAAATATTTCTCCTTTCTGTGAGGCGTGTTTTGTTTTCCTCCTGGATCTCAGTGTTACCTGGTCAGACTTGAGAGCTTATTTTAATTATGGCCTCTAATAATTTAATTATCAGCCTCCTCAAAGTTGGCTGCATCTTTTGGAGCCCTGAAATTCCAGGATCTGTAGTCACAATCCAGATAATCCTGTTCTGCCCCAGCAGATCACCTTTGCCAAAACCTGTAGAAACAAAATTCAAAGAAAAGGTTTCTGACTGTACTATTTCTATCACAGGGGAATTTCCCAGCCTTGGATGAGGGTGGGAACTCCAATCCTCTCTTGCTCCAGCCATCCAGTCTGCTGTAAAGGACAGGAATGAGAATGTCTTCTTGTATTATCACTTGGACACTTCAGCACTAGGCAGTGCTTTCCAGCTTACTGTTGTGTTCAAGGAAACCTCTAGAAAGGGTGCAAAATTCTGAGCTAGTAGCTTATGCAGTAGACAGACAGGCTTGAAATGTCTGACCATGAGAAATGTGCACATCTGCCGTGACTTTTCCTGATGATGATCTTTTGTTATGATGCTCAAAAGGGGAACTCAAGCAAGGATGTGAGTTGTGTTTCAGAACTACCAATTCTTGTGCTTATTTTTTGAAAATCAAATTGTTGAAGTAATGCAATGGGGAAAAGATAATAAAACTATTATTAAAGAATGCAGAGAAACCTTTACTTGCATCTTGCCTGTCTGCTGAACGATTCTTTGGCCATGCAGTTTTGTGTGTATGATGATTTGACAGAAATGTGCTACAGCTCACTCAAGATGCATGTGAAAACACTGTCTAACTATAATTAGCAACTCAAATGCAAACATTCATAGACTTTATTTTATTCTGGTTTGGGTTTTTTGGGTTTTTTTTCTATAGATTCTATGCTCAGGCCCGAATTAGCGATTCTACTCATGTGATACAACCTTTTCCACCTCCAACAGTTGTTTTTCTTTGCCATTTGACAGCTGTACCCCACAAGATGAGGGGAAATACTTCTGTCAAAAATGCTAAAATTAGGCATTCAGAAAAAATAGACTTTGCAACTGCTTCTCCTAAATAATATTTGCATATTCTGAATTGTACATGGGGTGCTTTTTAACACCATGGCTAAGTGGGACAGAACAAAACCTTTCTGTATTCAGGTTATAGGGTCCGCTCTGACTGCAGGTGTTTGAGAATGGCAGAAAAAGGAGTTTTCTCAAGTCTCTGCAGGGGCTGGTGAGCTCTGGCAGCACCTGAGAACACACTGGACTGAAGGCTTGCTCCAAACCTGGACTACCCAGCAGCAGAGAGGATCACAGAGCTCCTGATGCCAAACCATCCATGCCTTGCTCCCTCCTTTTGTGCTCACAACCATCTGGCAGGAGGCTGCTTGCTGATATGCTCTGGCTTTGGAAATAGCATCCCTCCTCCAGAAGAGGATGATTTTAGCACTTTTGGGAAGCATAAAGCTGTCTCGTAAACTGCGCCCCACATTTGACAGGTTACCTACTGAGCTCTGTGCCAAATAACTGGATGGCAGGTACTGGATCTACGTGAACATTACTGATGTTTTCCTGTTTCCTGTGCTTTCCCCTCACTGTGATTAATAATTGTGGTGAAGGAAAGGTCACAGTCACATGAGAACAACTCAGGCAACCAAACACACTGGGTTTATTCTTTTGATTTCTTAAGTTCAGACTCACACATTATCAAAAGCTTTTTAACAGATCTGAATTTAATGTCATGACATTTTAAGGTTATATCATTGAGCTCCAGAGACAGCTCTCCTGGCTTCCTCCTCAACCTCCCTTTCAGGCTGTGATAGATGCTGATTCAGTCTGTGTCTTCGGGGTTCATTCCTTCCTAATTACATCCAGAGAAACCATCTGGATTTCAGCTCCCCTCGAGTAATCAATATGTCAGCCAGGGTCAATGCTGTGTTGGGCAAAAGGGTGTCAAGGTTTGTGTTCGTATAAAGAGTTCCAAGACCTTCCTCTAATTTATTGTGCCTTTATGGCATTTGGTATCACCTAAATATAAAATAAATATATGAAATATGGGGGAAAATATTATGCAGGGTAATAGAGTGAAGTCATTACCAATAGCTGGAGTTCTTCAAGATACACTTCCACTGCTTCCCTACATAGAGAGAATACTTCTGAGAAAATAAGATCTTTTTTTTAATTATAGGTGCTTCTACATGAAGAACAGATCATACAATCTTCCAAGCCTCCTTCCACCTTCTGCAGTTTTTGAGAATGGTTATGTCCTTCCTGTCAGTGATGATGGTGTCCAAATTTCCAAGTCTAGGACAGACTTGATTTAGTGGTTCAATAGCTCCCTTTTTGTCTTTTACTTTTTCAGCTTTATTCCGATACTGTGTCCAAAATTAAGAAAATTTATTTAAAAATGTGTTATAAAACTTGCTTCTAGTAAAACTAATAAAGTTGGAAGGAAACAAATATTTCAGCAAATATGTTAATAGACTTTGTCTGGCTCCAACAGCAAACTTCCATAGACAATAATGAAGCAAAGTTGAAAAAGCCTGTGACTGAAATATCTCATGTACCAAATTTAAAGCTTGAATTCTCTTGTCAAGCAGGAAACCCAGCAGAAGGATTTCATTTGCTTTTAAAAAGCTTTTTCTGAAAAGTGCATTTTTAAGTTAAAATCCCGAAACTGTAAAAATTCAGGGTTTTTTTCTTTTGACAGAGACAAATATGACATCTTCATTTTATGATGTGTCTCATTTCTCTTAAGACATGACACTCAATTAAAAGCAACATTAGAAAAAATGTTTTTCTGTAAAGGAAGCACAGTGAAGGCATGCTCTGCTCTGCAAACAGCATGATAAAATCTGTTTCATATATAAAAAGCAAAGAGTTTCTGTACATTCTTCAAGCTATCGAATAGGTGATTGGTAGAACAGTCAATTTCAGTAACAAAGAACGATTTGCAACTTACTTGGAATACCAAGAAGACTGTTAACTTACAGACAGATGCTGTGCTTGTGAGCTCTGTGTGTCTATATCACACATATTTGTGATACATGGACGGGCATTTTAAACAATAGGTTATTATTTTAAAGGTAAAGGGCAGACAAAACACTGAGGTGGTAAGAGTCACCAAAATGTTAGTGTGGGGTACATTTCTGACTTCATGGGGTTTTCAGGTTCTTATGCTTTCCCTGCAATACCATTTTGCTCTGACAAATACATGCATTTTTAAATTTAACAGTCTCTTCTTCCACCACAATTTTACACTTGCAGATTTCTGTGATCACATTTCTGGGTTGAGCAAAACTTATCACCAAATTCATGAAGAAAAAAGACAAAGGTGTCATCCCAGAAATAGCACTGGACAACATGGTCACTCAAGGATATTTATCAGTGTTGCAGTTCTTGTCCTGCTTTTTCTTTACTGTGTAATGATGCAGCAATTTTATTGTTTACTCCCTATAAAAAGCAACCTACTATGCCCTGAGGCACAGTTAAATGTTGTAGCAAAGGGGTAGCAAGATTAAATCTAGTTTTCCTCCAGTTTTTTCTTCCAATTACTAGTTGAAACTACAGAGTAAATACTAATGCAGCAACTTTGACTAAAAGGTGTCTAACTGCTTACTTGTGCTTGTTCATGGTCTTTTTGGAATTTTTGACAGCAATAAGCATTCACTTCAAAACTTAGCCATATGTATATATTTACACAGATTATAAATATATTCAAAGATACAATGAAAAATATTCAGTCTTCTTCACTAATAGTACCAAATAGTGATGGATGGGAACCCTTCAGTGTTAAAAGTCTGTTCAATTTTCCACAGAATAGTTACACACACTTAACAGTTTGTTTCACAGAAGTTTGGAAAAGGACAAAACGTTTCCTATAAGCACACAAAAAAAAATTGCAGACATTTCTGTGTCTCAGAAGGAGATTGTGGTGGTGGATGGACTAAGTAGTAAACATGTAAATTCCTTCTGAAAATGGTCATCAGGAGCTGCCGTGGATTTTAAAAAATGTGTCTCCCTGACATGGTTCTTTAGGAAAGTTCCTGCTGTTGTAGTGAACTCTTATCATTGAATGATAAAGGCAATTCATTAATTCTGTGGACACAGACAGACTTCTGCAGCTTGGAATTAATCAGCCTTTTAGTTCATCCCTCTGGATGGAGGTGTGTGGAACATTTACTGTTAAACAAGGAGCATGTTCTAACAATATCTGCTCCTTGGTTTGCACTGAAATCATGTAGGAAAAATAACTCCAAAATTAACTACCCTTCTCTCAGGCACCCTTACTGGCCTCACCTCAGCAACATGAAGATACATCTTGAGCTGGAGATTCCACCCAAAACACCACAGCAAGCAGCTAAAGATGCAATTATCTTCCAGGGACCTGTCTGTCAGAAGACAGCTGCACTTTCTGCTTCCACAGCATCCTTTGGGCAGAGTAAATCAGCTCTGTTATTAATTAACAGTTGTGTAAAAAAATGTGCTTTTATTTGTCAGTGTTATCCGTGGTGTCTGGTCATCTCAGTTGAACCAATCCTGTTTTCATTCAAGATTTGCCTTCCTGGTAGTTTTTCTTTCTAAAGGTATCCAAGGTGAAGCCCAGATGTAGCTGAAGGATTTTCTTTAAGACCCTAAGCCACACATGTAGGTTCAAGAACATCTCTGGAGCTCCTGGATCTCTGCATATCTTTTCCCACGAATTACAACTTTACAGAAGTTTCAGAATTGGATTCTGTATCTGGGAAAGTGATCCTGTTTGACCTGGAGGCCAATTAGTATCATAACCCATGGGTTTCATGCATTTTGAATTTCAGCAGCACAACTGCAAAATTATTTACCCTCTTACTCTTAACAGTGATTTAATGTTTCACGCTCCATTTGGCTTCTAGTATTCCAGAAATACCAGCCAATTACTGTATGTTTTTTATATGAAATGTATTGAAAAGTTGTAATTTATGTTAGTTTATTGCAGTGAAATATTTGAAGATTATTGACTCTTTTTTTCCTGTTTTATTAATTCAGGGGGGAAAAAATTCTGGAAAAGTGTCCTGATGAGTTATCAGGAAAACATATCTATTTGCATTTACTTTGGCAACTACAGGTGTTTTGGGATGAGAGGATGAGTATGAAGATGATTTTCTGCTGAGCCTAAACACCCTGTAAGAAACTCTAGCCAAAAAAAGGATCAAGAATAACTTTTAGTTTTAATAATCTTGTGCATGACATATTTGAAGAACTACCCCTTCATATTCTTATATATTGTGTTTTATTATTGTGTTTCTGCTATGCTATTCAATTTTTCCAAGACCAAAACCTGCAATTAATATGCATGATTGGTTCTTAAAGCCCTCCATCTGAATATGATTTCATACATTTAAGAAGAAAATCCAGTAATTCATTCTCTCTCTATTTTCAAATCCAGTGTCAGATTACCTTCCACAAACCAGATCAGTCATTATAGGAATTAGACAGAGTCATGTTCAAATTAATGGCATGATTGAGAATAGGTAGAGAATTGGTTTATATCAGCCATGGTTTCTGCTTTGATGGATATTTTTTTATGACTTGATGAACATCCTTCACAAAGCAGTAGATTATTAAATTCTAATAACTTTTCTCCAAGTTGTGCTTAACAACTCATGTAGTCCTATATGTCCAACTAAAAAATACTGGTGCTAGAAGCTGTGAAAAACACTTGGTTTCTAAATCAGATTTTCAATGAGAATTACAGCTTTTGCTTTCACATTTGCATCTATACTTGTATGTAAAATCATGGAGTTATAAATTACTTGACTTCTTTGGGTCTTAAATCCAAAAATGATCAGTGTCAAAGGGTTACTGCAAAGGGATACTGCAAATGGCACCGTGGTAAAAGCTAGCTGGAAGTGTAAAGCAGAAATCATCTGTATTCTGCTTGTTCCTCATCCGAAGCAGCTTTTCACATTTATTCATGTGAGCCCTCAGAGCCTCCTGGACACCTGTATGTCGGAGAAATCCAGGGTTAGCTGGGAGCTTAACTTGGGTCCTTCTCCTGCCTCTCTCTGAGACATGAAAGAGAGCAAAGGCATAAAGATTCTTTCTTTGACCCAACCACAAGACACAGGCAAAACAACAGCGTTCTGACCTCCAATCCCCAAGGCCTCTGAAAGACTTTGCCTGGCCTTCTGCTTTTGTCCAACACTAGAGGAAAAATAGCAGAAACAATGGCTTTTTGGGCTTTGTGAGTTCTGTTTCTCTAATTTTCAGCAGAGCTTAAATAAATGTGAGAAATGTAGGTGACAGGTTGACATGGACCAATTCTTACCTACATACAGAAAAACACAATTGTTTAAAGTGAGGGCTGGAATCACTGTAATTTCACTCTACAGCCAGCTGATCCTACAGTATCTTTTAGTTTACCACAGAATGATGTATCAGCTGGACATCTTAAGAAATATGGTTTTATGGTGTGCTAAGATACATTAATGTAGGTGACAATGCAATTGGTAATGCAAGTGGTTATTTAAAGTCTCACTTTTCCTACTTAGCTGTAATTTTGATAAAGAATACATTGAAAATGTTTTCTGTTAAAAGCAGTGCTAAAAGTTGTTCTCGTTTGGGAAACCATAAAAAAATTGTAACAGAGTTGAGAAAATAAACTTTGACATCCAGGATTTTTTGCCAGTTAGGTCAATGATGGTAGTGGAATGTTACAGATATAATAAAATAATAGAGTGGTGATTTATCAGCTCTATTTTAACTTTTAACTTCGCACATGGCACAGAAAGCAGCATGAAGCAGCCTAAATGGATGTTTTGACAGGTGAAGTTGTTACATAACATCATTAGTTGACTTTAACTTTGGACCTCATGACCATCTTCATCAGTCTTTCTGAGAGCAATTGTATTTGCTAGAGAAGGAAAAAATCAAATCCCTGATAACTGTTTTTCTTTACACTGATTTTGTTGCTTTTTTGTTTTTTTCCTCAGGCTGAAATAACTCTCAGGACTCTTCCAAGCACCTTGCATGTGTCTGTATTCCAAGTGAGTCACAAACTTAATTTGTCTGTGACTTCTTCCAAACCCTTGTGAATCCACTGCAGGATCTTGCTGTTGTATACTGAGTACGAGCCTTGCTTTATCTTTTTATAGCAACAGGACAAAACCCTTTAAAGGCATTCCTTATCTTTTAGTGTCAGATGCTGGGAAGTCCTAAGATTTACATATTTCATTAAAGAGAATTTCTCCCTGACATAACTGGCTTGTGCAAACCTGTTACAAGATCATTAAAGGGAGCCCTGTGCACCCGTCAAGGCTCATTCCGAAGAGTTCAGGCAAAAGCAGGATTGATATGGTTTTTTTAGTGGAGTGTGCCTGCAGATGGAAACTGCAAAGACACCATTTGAATCTCCACTTATTTGTTAATTTGCAACCTGCTCCCACTGAGCTTTAACAGACCAAACCTGAACTCACAGTAATCAGGCCTAGTTTTACCCAGTGCTCTGGTCCTGTCAGGGTGCTGGCTTGTCCTCAGCGTTAAACCACTCTTGTCTCCCTTTTGTGATTTAAAATGCCACGGAACACCTGGAAAGAAGCCCAGAAGTGTAATTCTAGAAGTGCAGTGAAATGACCACACAGGGGTTTTTTGGGACACTCGGGAAGGTCCTTTCACTTCTTGAGTTCTCTTTGGGAAACTTAAAATTGGGGCAATTATTTATTAGCTGTGCTGAGGTTCATCTCCCAGTCACATTGTTCAGAACCTGCCTGAAGATGGAAAGCAACATTTCTGACCTGGTAACAGTGAGATCCCCTGGGGGCTTCCTCAGCCAAGGCAAACTGGTTTAGGATCTCTTCTCAGGAAATTCAAATTCACTTCTTCTGGTCAGCATGGGGAAGCTCTTCATTCTTACTTCACTTGCCAGTGTCTTCTCTTGGTGCTGCCTCTTTCAAAGCAGCAACAAAAATCCATACTCCTGTTGCTGATCTATTCCTTTGGGATATGATTATTCTCAGGGTGCATCCTCAATTTCTCCCTATGGTGGACTCTGTATTTTATTTTAGTCAGGAATTAATTTGCTGGTTTGGTTTTTCCTGGACAACTCCAGCTTAATTTTATTTCCTCCATTCCATAGACACCTAATAATTCTGTTTAGGAAGTAAAAATCTTTCAGCAGGAACCACTGCTGCTCTTTTTCTCCAAAAGACATATTTGGATGTACGTGTCTATATAAACAACACATCATCATCCAGGTACTGACAGCGATTGTTCTCATCCTTACATCCATTTTCTGTAAAAAATGGATGAAAATTTTGCTCATCCATTGTTTATTTTAGATTTTAAATTACTTTGATGTTCCTATTAAATGTGTGTTCTCCCATCTTGCAACTACTACAGGTATCCAAACCCAGTGACAAACATGAATCCTGTCAGACTGAAGAGAGGCCAACTTCAATGTATTTTTCATGACCATAAATCACATTCCTGAGCTGTGATGATACTTCCCTGACATGGGAGGAAGGCTGCAGGACGCTCACTGGCACAGCACCTGAGAATAAGCCAGTTGCACAAACCAGGTGTGAAGCACAAAGACCTTTATGAGAAGAGGCAGACTGGGAGAACCAGGCAGATACAAGATTTCAGCATCTATTTCACAGCTTCTCTGCCTGTTGCTATTTTAATCCATTACTACTTAGAAGCTGGTTTTGTTGATTTTTTTTTTCAATGGTGTTTTCTTATTTTCTCACTTATTTCACTTAGAAGAAGCTGTGAAAATTTTGTATTTCTGTAATAGCAAACACAGGCACAACACATGGCTAACTTGATGGAAGAAATTTTAGGCAAGCACATTCATGGAGGAGCTTATGAACCCCTCATCTAATGTTCTGTAACTTCTCAAAATAGAAATGTATCATGGAGAGACCTGATGCAGTCTTAAACACAGTATAGAAAATGCCACACTGCTGTAATCGTCATGTTATCTATAGCATAATTATAATTTCAATATTAATGAGGAGTTCTCATAATGTCATGAGGCAATACTTACTTTTGCTTCATCTGCTTCCATTTTTTGAATGGCATAAAGCAACACCAGGTACATTTAATAAAATTATTACAATGGAACAGATTGAATTTTTGCTTTACTTTTTTTTTTTTTGCTTCTAATTACATCTCTGAATACAGGCATATGTTATCAGAAATACTAAGGAATGTAACAGAATATGTATTTTACATATATAAGCTATTGGAGCCATGTAGATAAACAGGGAGTCTTTGCATTACAGTTGTACTTAGGTGACAATTTCAGACAGAGGATTCTTGGTTAGCAGATTTTTACAGCTCAGATAATGGCTCATTATAGGCAAAAATTGCTGTAAATTGTCTGGACCATGAAATACCAACTGGAGAAGCCCTGCAGCCAGAAATTGTAGGAATCCATAAGGTACAGATAATGCGGCTCAAATTGTATAACCAGGCCCTTACTGCCAAAGTTAATGAGTTTGCAGGAAACTACAGCTTAGATTGCTGATGAAAATTAAGAGGATGCTGAGGAATTTTTGTTTTCTAGTGCTCTATAAAATACCAACTTCATCAAAGGAACTGAGCACATAAAAATACAAGGTTAAGCAGGGAGGTAAGGAAAGAGATTGGAAATGTGTGGGTTTGCTATTAAAAATGAAAACTATAATTTTTGTCTTGTTTTGAAATTTAAGAAAAATATCTATATTTCTTTAGCATGGGAACATACCTTTATAACAATGTTTTTACCTCATTATAACAATGTTTTTACCTGAGGTTCAGAGGTGTATGATCAGCATTTTTGTCCAAAGCTGAGGAGACATTAAAGTTGTTCTTTTGACCTCCTTAACTTGAAGCAAGCAAGAATCCTTGCCAAGTTTCAGGAATGCCCTGTGGGAACTGTACAACAAAATTTTTCTTGTTTAATTTTGATTTTGTTTAATTTAGGAAGGGGGTGCAGGGAGGGGGATGTGTCACAACCGATCAGTTGGGCTGTGATTATTTGTTATAAATTCTCACCAGGATGAACAAAGACACAAGGCCATGGGTCAGGAACTCCTCTGTAGTCATTCAACTCCAGCAACCAGCCCACTATTGAGACTCAAAGGGTGTTGACTAATGAGCCCTCAAATTTGTACAATAGACTTCCACAAGTGGTGGCTAACAAGCCTTTAATTCTGTACTGTACACTCCCATATGCTCTCAGCTCCTCACAGGAAACGTCTCAGGTTTATTTTGGTGGGAATTGAGAATTCTTAGCCTGGCAAGGTTCCATTCCCTGCAGGCTGTGACAAGCAGATATAAACACATGCCGAAACTGCTGTATGATTCCAACGCTCACCTTTTGTCTGCAGGACCAGTTTGCCAAGGTTATAAACTTACACGTAGGAAAGAGCATGAAATTGCTTTGGTTTTTTACATCACCATTTGAGCAGCTTTGCACGAACATCATCTGCCTTGCCAGTAGAAAAAGCCTTTCCATTAATAGTTACAAAATGAGGGGACTTTTTGAAGCTATGTTGCCAAAAGCAAATGGTTTGAGTTTTAATGTGGCTTTGAGTTCAACATTTTTTACTTCCTCTGTGTGTTAATTTCCGCTTATATCCCTAAGGATTTACCATGTATTACAGTACTTTTCACAGGAATTCTCTTCATCTGATTTTAAGCTTTAGGTGGATCCTCTTGTCTGGTCAGCTCATTAACATTAAAGTTTCTGCAGTTTGAAATACAGGAGCAAGAAGGGCCTTAGGCTGCCTAAACCTAGCAATACCCAGCTCCAACAGGGAATAAAGGCAGCATAAGGAAGCTCAGAAGCTCCTGGGAAGCTTGTCCTAGAGGAAGGGCAGAAAACCTCGTGTGGTGTGCAGAGTCCAAGTCATTTCCATTTGCATTTCACAGGTGCCCAGGATGGCACCAGCCCCCAGTTTATGCATGAGCATCTTTCCTCTCTTCTGCCAAGGGCCAGGAGGGAACTGAAGAGTGCAGGGACACAGGGACCTACTGCCCTCTTAATCCTTTATGCAGAGGGCAGGGAAACCAATGGCTGCAGTGGGAAAATGTGCTCTTCCCCTGGCAAGGCAGGTGCTGTTCCCTTTGAACACGGAGCTGACAGTGCAGCAACAAGCAACAAGTAAATAACCTGCTCCACCCAGCGTCTGCAGCTTGAGATGCAGCACTGGGGAAGACAGAAAAAGGTTTTGCTGTAATCCCTGGCCCTGTCATTCCCTGGTCCCTACTCAGAGGGCAGGGGAACAAATGACCTCAAGGTACACAAGGAAAATTACTTGAAATACCTGGCTGCAGCACCAGATCGTGTTCTGAGGAGAAAGATCGATGGGATGTTGACATGATGGGAATAGGACAACCACACACACGCCCACTCTCTGATGAAAGAAAAAAAGCACCTGTCTAGTTTGGCCAACTTCCAATTTTTCCTTCAAAACGTTTCCCTACTGTCATGATGGGACACAAAGGGTTTCTCGTGACATTCTGTAGCACTGTTATTGCTTCCATTCATATACACAAAAAGGTAGAGAAGGTGTTTTTAAAATACTTCTTTGAAAATGTGCTGGTTAAGACTTCATTTTAAATATTAAATTAGTAAAAGCTCTATCAAAGTATTTCCTTCTAATTTAAGGGAACTTCCTCAGCAGAAAACAGTTCTGTACAGACAGTGCAATATGTTCTCCATCCACACACAGGAAAGGTTTTTCCACCTACTCCCCCAGACAGCTTTCACTCCCCAAGAGGCAAGAACTGTGCTTCTGTAAGGTTTGCATGAGCTCTGGTAAATGTACTTTAAGCAAACATTTTTATTACCTATGGTAAGTATCCTTCTGTAAGCAAAACCATCATTCCTGCTCCTGTATCGTATTTCCACTACAGCGTTGTAGGTCAAACTCACATTTATTTCCTGCACAGTAATACTTTATGTGGATACAGCCTAACTCCTTTGGTTTTGACTTCTAATTGAGGGTGTGGGGAAAAATACAATAGCCCATAGGCAAATTGCATGTTAATTCTGTATTTTTACAGCTGAAATTAAGTTTATTTTTGGAGTAGCAGAAGGGAAGAGGAAAAAAGACCCAGTCAGACTAAGAGAAGCACCACACATGAGCTCATAACACTCAGCCCACAAACACAGGTACAACAGGAGCTTCAGCAAACTCACACCTGTACTAAATAAGGAAAATCAATGTCATTTTTATCAGACATCACCATGCATTGGAAAAAAAATGCACTACTTAGTTTTAAGCAAAACCTTTATTTTAGCTCATAGGCTTGTTTGTATTAAAAACAGTTACTTCAAAATCAAATTCACATAAAATTCAGCATGTAAATGAACTGAAGTTGTCATTGGTCAAGATCAAATTCTGCAAGACAAGGGCTGTGAATGACAAGACAAGGGCTCCGAATGCCATTGGAACAACCTTGAGCGGCAACAGAGAAAACTGGGATTGTCAGCAGGAGCAGGTCCTGCTTTACAGGCTGAGGAATCAAACTGCCCCCTCCTTCAGTCGATTTTTAAACACCAGCTGCACAGTAGGGCCGTTTAATGATTTCTCTATTTCCCATAAATTCACTCAGCAAGGATTGAAAACAGCATCCCAGTTTAATCTGCTGCTTCACAGGAGTGAATTCTCTTGAGTCTTGTTAGAGGCACTGCTATTTTCTGCCAGCAATCAAAGTACTTGTCTTAAAACAATTTCCTTACAACACCAACAATCAAGCTACATTATATACACTTCAATTGTACAATTATCTTCAAAAAATGCCCGTGTACAAAATAGGTTATTTTATTTAAAAAAAAAAAAAAATCACATGCTAGATTTCAATTACATCAACATTTGAAAATAACTGAAAAAATTGATAAATAACATTCCAATTTATTAGGAACACGCCTGCAAGCAAGTGCAGAAGTATCTGCACTATATTTAATATTCTAATAAGCTTTTTAGGGCAACTTGTGCTATAAACCTCATGTACAAAGTGTGCGAAAAGCTCTTACTTGTGACAATAGAATAAAAGCTAATTAAGTAAGCAAGAGTATTTCAGTAAAATTATTCTACTTATGAAGTAAATACCACAAGGGCATCTCATTTACAGCCAGTTAGACAAAGAACACAGCTAGTGACCAGAACACATACATTAGTTAAAAAGTCAAATATATACAAAAATATATTAGAAAGTGGTTGAGTTTAACCACAGGCTCATGTAAAAAATGTTGTTTTAAATAGCAATAGCAAAAAAATAGCTATTTCTCTATCTGCAACAGTACAAAAGGCAACACCTACATATGAGGTAGCAATGCCAAATTAAAAACAAAAAGAAACCAAAAAACAACAACTTTGGATTGAGGAGCATTTCCTATATTTTCATAGCATATCTGTCAATACAAATATTTAAATGAACACTTTAATTGTTTCAAGAATTAACTACATTAATTTACAAACCCCTTTATTCAATTAACTCTTCTTTTTTTTTAATTACTGGAAATTGGTTTAGTTACTGATTTCTCCTGTTTCTAAAAAAGCTGTTGCATTTTCAAACCCAAACACTGTACAGCAAAAACATGGAGGCTTTATTATACACACTTGGTAAACACTATGGTACATCAAGACTTAATTTACAAAGATGAGAAGAAGCCAACTGTGGTCATTTTATCCTTTTGTGCCTAATAGGCAGACACTGCACACTTTTGCTACCCCATGTTCAATGCTAGAGGCAAAATGAGGGTTCACTACTCCCTTCCACAGCCACAGCAAGTGTTTGAAGTGTTTCAGCTCTCTCCAGGAGCGTGAGCCACAAGCGTGGCTTCTGTCTCTAGGGCCAGGGGCACTGCCAGGCAGCGGCTCAGAGCTCCCCCTGGGCTGTGCTGGAACTGCCTCAACAATGTGGGGTGGGAGAAGGGACAGCTGTGCCCCTTCTCCCAATTCCATCCCTTTGTCCTCCTGCAGGTGCAGGGCAGGAGGGGCCAGCTGAGCCTCTCTGACCAAAAAAATCCCATCAATGAAAAGCCAGGAGGGGAACAACCATCCAGCTGAGCTGTGCCAGTTCTGGCCATGGTGCTGCAGGCCCCTCATGTGGGTCAAATACTCTGCTTCCAGCTCCACTGACCAAAGACCCTGCTGCTCCTCCAATTCAGGCAACTAAATTGGACATCTGAAGTTAGATGGTACGAGTAATACCAAAAAATGAACTGGATGGAATTTCAGCATTTATTGTATTAAGAAAATAATATACTTTACATCACAGTGCTTAATTAAATGCAATAAAAAAATGTAAACTCAGAATTCTAGATAAAATTTAGCTTGAAAAATTAGGGCTCGAAGTTTTGAAAATTCACAATTTTTAAAAAATTGAAGTCACAGACAGTCAGTTCACATAACTCACATCCTGACGCTTACTTGTAAGTAACACCTTCAACGCACTCCAATGTTTGGTCGGGTTTTGTTGTTTTTTTTTTTAAAAGCCTAAATACCAAATGACCAAGTGCAAAGGTAAGAGGTATCTTTTTCTCTGCAAGGAAACTAACTGTAGCAATAATTTGCAAATGAGGCCTCTGGAGTGCTCTAGTAGATGTAAGGGAATATGCGGTACGGGACACGCTGGCAATACCTCTCCCACGCCAAGCCATACTTTTGCTTACAGTGGTGTTCATCACGAGCCTCTCGATGAACAAGCAAGCAGATGAAATAGATCACGTAGAAATAGGGTAAAATGTGATTAAAACCTGCAAAGGGAGAAAGTCAGCTTAGATACAGGACAAAAATCCAGAGATGGTAGCTATTAACAACATGTTCGAAGCTGGTGACACACACTTGCTCAAGATTAGAGCATTTTATACTCCTAAAGCATCAAATACTCAGCAGGACAGTGCAAAAATTGTGAGACATGTTCACATGCAGATAGGAAAAGACCCAAAAACCCACAAAAAGTAATTCTTAAAATTTAGAGTCATAAAATCTACCAATTTCACTCTCAATGCATGCAAAGCTGGCACAAGTTTTAAGTTCTTTAGTTATCAAAACCAGATTTCCAGTTAAATCTCCGCACCACTGAACTGCCCCACACAAGGTTTTCTCTATTTTGGCTGCAGACATGAGTCCAGCTTTGGTCAGAGCACACGACTTGACTTGTGGAAGAAGAGACTGGAAACGACCCAGAAATGTGAGATTGCAGCCCAGAAAGCCAACTCTGTTCTGGGCTGCATCAAGAGGAGCGTGGCCAAAGCAGGCCAAGGCAGCTGATTCTGCCCTGCTACTCTGCTCTCCTCAGACCCACCTGAGCACTGTGTCCAGCTCTGGGGTCCCCAGTACAAGGAAAACTGTATTTATTAACAGACACTTTGAAAGATAATTTCATTCTGTGTTTGATGACCTTGTTTTAAATGTATTTCATTTAAAGTCATCACTATATGTGGTAGCCCTTGTCTCCCTCCAAGCAAACTCCCACTCTGGGAGAACTTCAGTTAAAAACACACTCACTAGCCTAAAAAATTTAAGGAAAAAGTAATTACCAAGCATGTCCCACTGTTATTGAATGATAAAGTGTGAGAAAGATGAGTAGAATCTATAGTACGGTATGTGAAACCTGCAGCAAGTTAGAAAGGGTAAAATAGGAGAGAAAGTGTGTTTCATTAGACTTATGACACAGAAATCTGCCATTCAATAGGGTCTACTATCTCAAATAATTGCCACTTGGCATTTCAAACCCAGTCAGATGCCAAAACATAAAAGCATTTTTGCTAAAATCCACTTTAGTCTCAGAAACTTACCACAGGGGAGGGACCATGCTAGAGCCATGATGATGTCACCGAGGTAATTAGGGTGACGAACAAAACCCCACCAACCCGTGACAAGAAGCCCTTTTCCAGTTGCAGTGGGTATAAACTTCAGATCTGTGAACAGAGTATTGTGGTGAATGCAACAATCAAAATATGCATTTAAATACCACAGAGAGCCACTGTACAACAATGGAATGAAAAATGTACTCACTGGCCAACTTGGGATCTGCTGGATTCCGGCGGAAATTGTTTTTCTGAGAGTTTGCACTACGGAATATGTAATACCCAACACCTGAAAAATTAACATGATGTATTTTGCATTTTCAGTATTTTTCAGTTTTCTCTGCTTCAACAAAAGCACTCACATGCCCTTTGCTACTCTTATTCCATCACAGTCTCTTCCTCAGAGATGCAACTGATATTTTCTGGTTCTCAGAGCTCTAGCAAGATAGAGATGCTGTTGGAAACCTGCATTCCATATGCTCCCTCTTGTTACTGACTAACTTTGAAGAGATTTTGGAGAAGCTTTATTTTCACATCTACCTTTACATCTGTATCTGACAGGTTATTAACATAACACTGAGTCTGAAATTCACATGAGGTGATGTGCTGCACTTTGTAAGATTACAGCTCTATTTAGCAGCCTAGCACTTTGCTACAGCACCTACTCCATAAACTGACCACCCATTTACAAGATCATGGTAACAAAAGAACCAGGCAATGAATTATCTGGGTTTGAAATTCATATCCCACATAATTTTCACACAGCAGCTTAAACTTGCTTTTCCCAAAGCTGTATTGAAAAAAGATGATCACAACATACTTTGAATAAAGATGTTATTTAAAAAAAATAAATAGAAACCCAAGAAAAAACATTAGGCGAAGTTGAAAAAAATTATGTTCTATTTCTCAAATATTAAGTTGCATGCCTTCTTATTTTTTCCAATTCTTTGTCATGTCTACAAAACACAAGTGGGTTTTTTAAGGTTTACTATGCAGATAAAAGGGACAAACAAGGCTACGTTGGTGCAAATTTAAGGTTGCCTAAAGATGTGAGACCTTTTCTCAAAGTACTCAGCTTTGATGAAAAGAGATGTTTTCCACTGACATATATAACTGTAGGCATCAGGGAAGGAGATGCAAATAATTACATTTTCCCTAGGTTCAGTAAAGCATAGCAAACAAGGTACTGACTTCTTTTTTATGAGTCACTCAGATTGACTTAAAAAGGCATCTATTAAATTCAAAATGTTAAGTCACTTCTTCAACTCCAGACAGCACCCACCTAGAGCTGCCTCTCAACAGAACAATTATGTGTTCAGAGTCCCACCTACCCTTCATTTACTAAAATGAGAATTTATTATATTCTTTGTATTTAACAGTAGCCAGACAATGACTGCTGCATCTGAGCTAAAGCTTCACCTCCCATCTCGAAGAAACAAAATCAGAACCATGTTGTAACCAACAGCAACAATAACATTTACTGTAACTTACAGTTCAGAACAGTAATTGCAGCAGCAACAGGCCAAGTAATTGTGATGGGATGACCCACTAAGTAGAAGGCCTGCAGACTGTAGACAAACGGAACCCACACCAAATCTCCAAATGCCAGCATGAATCCAAATCCATCATGGGTAATATCCATTGTAGTCAAAATGGCTTCCTAGAAACAAGGAGGAAGGAATTTTAGCATTTACAAAGCTTCCTTTCCCTAACATTGTCATTAGAAATGGCAACACTTGAACAAGACTGGCACTTACCTCATTCCAAAGAGCATCCACCACATAGAGAAGCTGGAAGCTGTTCACAAGTATCATGGACAGGGATGGCATACTGAGATTGTGGATCTTCATCTCAGCCAAGAGCATTGCCAAGTTTATAACAACCTAGGTTAGAAAAAAATTTACTTAAAAATTTACTTAGAAAAGATCCCTTTTTTTTCTATTACACTACAGGACATTTTAATACAGGTATTTTTGACCAATGTTTAAGTTTTAAAAAATAATCCCTTATTTCACAACTCAGTTTGCACCTAATCACATTTCTGAAGCACTATTACCTCAACATATGAATACTCTGAGAAGGGTTTTCATTTGCCACAAAACAAATGAGCTAGAAATTTCCTTCAAGTGAATAAAAACAGTCATTAAAAATCTAACAATATGGAATTATTTTTCTGTATTCATTTATAAGTATATATACAGTATTTATGAATACATATATCTCCTTAATATCAATTATATGTATACGTGTGTGTAAAAAAATCCCTCTGTGTAATATTTAAGCAAATAAAATAACTAAGATTACTGACTCACCCAGCCAATTAATCCTGGACGCAACTCACAGAAGTATTTGAGGTCAAAACTGCCAATCCGAGGGTTTAATTCATGTCCAGTAAAGAAATCATAAATAAAATACCCTGCAGGTAAGACACAACCTCTGTTAGCAATACTCTTCCTTTTATCTGCCACTACAATTCTCCCCATAAATAAGATCCCACTTTCCACTTATGTTCTCTCATTACAAATTTTAAAAAGCCTTCAGATTGGAAAAAAAAAAAATTTTTGAAGAGTATTTGCAAAATACAAAACAAAATCTACAGAGTTTGTATTTTAAGATGCCCTAATATTTTATTTATTAGGAGGACTAACCACTTTAGAAGTTCTCCCTGACACTTGTTCCTTCTTTATTTTCAGCCTTATACTGAAGCTCACATCACTGTGTCTATGAACATGAACATCCGGCATTAATTAATTTTACATTTCCTCCTATTTCATTGCTTTTGTCTGGGAGAAAGAATTCCCTTTAGCTGTGACAATTACTCATCCTTCAAAAAAGGTGGACAAGAAGGAAAATACCATGCCCTGACTTCATGGTATCTGGGATTGAGTTTGCAAAAAACAACCACTTCACAGAGCAATTACAGAATGCTACTATGCCACTTACAGAGACTAGAACTTTTTTAAAACGGACAATTTATGATAATTTGCAATTTCTCTTCACACATATAACATGCTGGACTAACAATGTAACTAAGGATATCTGAACATTTCAGTACACAAAATGTTCTGTCCATAAGCTCCCTTTCTTAGTCACCCTATGGTCACTTTAAAAAGCAGTTTGATATTTAATGCTAACACACTTCTCAATCTCTCTTTTGTCCTACAAAACCGTCTGTATATAATTGATACTTCCTAGGCAGGCAGTCTCATGACTGAATGAAAATCTCTTTTGAAAACTCCATTCAGCTAACTAGATTTAAAAGCACACAGCAAGATAAAAGTTTAGGAATGCTCTTTAATTTCAAGTCCTGTAGCTGACTTCCCACTGCCAAAACATCTACATTCCTCTGTTTCTCCTTCCATTCCCAGCTGTTTCAAAGCTGCACTGGCAGGGGCACAATGAACCAACCTACACCAAGCCTCTTAGACAGAAGCTGAAAACTGAGAAGAAGGAACTGTCCTCTCACCTCTAAGGGACTAGACCAGCCAAGACATGATTCTGTAACTATTCCAGAAAATCCAAGTAACATTTTAAACATCTTACAGTATCAGAGTGAGACCAAAAATACGCCATTTAACTTGCAACATTACTTTGGTAGAAAGTAAAAGTCACAGTATTGTAATAACCAAACCTAAATCTAGCCTTTAATTTGTAAAAATGGAACTAGAGCAAACAATTGGAAAGAAATTATCCAGAATGTTCTAACTCACCAGAATTTCCACCTGGTGCTAGTTCTTCCTCAGGTGCTTTCAGGGATCGAACATACAGATAAATGCTCAGTGCCAAAGAAAAAGCTGCAGCTGAGACTGCAAACTGCATGAAGTGATCATACAAATAATGAAGCTCCAATTGAAAGTATAGCAAAACTCCAATAGCTGCAGCAGTCAAAATAAAAGCATAAAACCCTAAAGGATGTAGAAGAAAGACATATTAGTCAAAATAAAAAAAACCAATTTATGGTTCTAGTAGGACCTACCTAATCCAACCCTTCCCGCGTTTTTACTTCTTCCAGTATTTCTCCATATTCCAGTAACATTTTAGACATCCCGTGGTTCAAACTTCTGGGGCACAGCAATTTAACCAAGAGACTCTAAGCCCTGAAACTGTGCTCACCAAAACGACAAGAGGCAGGAACATTCTGAATGCTTCTCCATTTTTTATGACATAGGATCTAATTTCAGATTTTAGTGGGAAAATGGACACTGACACTCCTAATGGATAATGACATCATGTTACAAAATCTTATCTGTGGGACAGCTGAGGCAACCATATGCTTATCCTTGAATTATCTTCATATATACCTTGATACAGATAGCAGTAATTAAAGTATTAAAATAACTCATCAAGTCAAAACTTGAACACAAAAACTTCTGCATACTTTGAGAGTATAAAATCATGCAGAAGGGACTGATGCCCAAAAAGGAGCAGGCAGTTCTCTGCTGCTGTCAGCTAAGGACCTTCTACGGATCCCTTCACAGGTCACAGGGGTTGAGGTTAGAAGGAACCTCCAGAGATCTGTTCTAGTTCAGATGGAAGCGCCTGTATTTCACTTATTGCCCATTGCCTCCTGTCCTGTCACTGTCATCTACCTTTCCTCAAGAAGGGTTTTAAATTTGCTTTGAAAATTAGTCTTTGAAGCACCAAGATGATGGCTTTTTTTATAATAACGCAAATGTTGTAGCTTATGTCCTCCCTTTATCAGAATGCAGGAAGAATTGCAGCACTATGGCACAGCTAAAGACAAAAGTCCAAAACCAAGAAAGCTGTGAGACAGCCTCAATGAGACTCACTTTTGCAGAATGCAATTCCCCTGGTTTCTATCATTTACAGCCCTGTTCCAACTTTAAAATGGTGCCTCTTACCAGACTATGACAAAATTTGGCATTTTTAATACAGTATTTGGATTCCACTACCTCCAGACAGTGTTCTTGAACTAATGAAATAGGTAGTCTGGAGCACCTACAAGGCACTAAAGTACATTTTCCTGTTTAAGCCAGAAAAAGCAGGACTGCTGATGTATGTTAAACAATTAGACCTGGATAAGAAGCTTGTCTTATTCATAGGAACTGAAATCAGTTCTAATTAAGGACTCAGAACCATTCTTTGACATGCAGGAAGAAGAACATCTTAAATCAGTTACAACATACTTCTTATCAGTCTGTAAATCAGAGACATCCAAGATGATCGAGACACGAGGTAAGATCCCTTCAGATCACTCCTCCTGCACAGTCCTTGTTACCTGAGCATCACCAACTTTTTCAATAGACAAGTCCCTGTTTAGCAATTATGCAAGGCATGTGACAGGAGTCACCAGTCACAGCTGGATACAGCTCAGGTGCCCTGTACAGTGTAACTCTTGCTCTGGGGGCACTTAGTTCCTGATGATCACTAACCATCTTTCTCCAAGAAAAGGTTCATCCTATTTTATCCAAGATTTACAACAGATACACTCCCTGGTCAAACTGTATCTTTCATCACTCGTATTTCATGGTGCTGAGCACAGCAAATCACACAATGGAATCAATTTTAGAATAACCAAGTGCAACATGCTTACCATTTATCCGGTACTGCAGTTTCCTTCCATTTGAAAGGGGCAGGCCTTCTACAACCTGGGAAGAATAAAACATCAGTGTTCAACAAAGTATTTTCTGTGGGCCCTTCAGGGGAGAAAAACGAAGCACAGCTCTGTCAGAAAGACATTCAATCAAAGCAATCAGCTGGACACACACAGACCTGAAGCTCATGCACTGTTCTAAAAAGCATACTCTGGACAGCAAAAGACTAACAGTTTCAAATAAAAACATTTCAAAAATAAATCTCTTTCAAACCAGCCTGAAGAAAGCAGAACTGCTCCAATCACTGCAAACATGCACAGCAATACAACATCACTGAAGGATCTACTTAAGAGTGTCCTTGCAGAATCTGCCAGTAACCCTCAGGTCACAAAAGGGGGAAAGAGAGCCCTTGCCTGATATACACATGGCTAGAATGGTTTATAGCTTCCCAAAATGCTGCAAACCCATAAGAAACCAAGTATCAAAATAGCTTGTGAATTTAAAAGTCAGATACCTAAAATTCTTCTAGAATTCCATCAAGCTAAGTTTATCCACACTCTGATCTGATTGCCTACTGCCTTCTGTACTGAAAGGCTCTGAAATGCAAAAATTATTAACCAGCTGTGCTGTTTTAAGCTTACAGAAATGCAGCATCCATATTCCAGTTTATGATGAAAAACTTATTAAATTACTTACAAATTCACTGCATTGAGAACATACCCCACCTTCCAGCCTAACACACAGTTTAATTGCCCATAAGGACCCAAATGCTCCCAACAGCCTACCTTTCCAATTGGCAGCAAGTAAAACACAGCTTGAAGGAAAAACCACAGAAGAAAGACACCAAACACCCTCCACTCCCAAAGACTCTCAAGTGCTGGCAGAGGAGGGAAGTTCAGAAGACTCGGGTCATCTTGTTTGCACATCAACAGCAAGTAGAATACAGTAGCAGGCAGGAGAAATATCAGCATGAAGGTCCCTGTAAACAGACACGTTTAGAAGGTGAGCACAGAAAATAAAACAACCTAGTTTCAATCTCATTAAAAAAGCTCAATATTAACTTCAGTATCAAAGAAGAGGTTGTCATTATCTGCTCCTGAACAAGAGAGCAGCTATCCCATAGTCATTTAACATGACACTGAGACATACTTCTCACTGCCATACAAGGTCATCTACTGCAGGATCACACCCATTGTGTCCCTGGTCAAAAAACCACCTAAAGAATACTTTACTGTCAAGTTTCAAGCACTCAAGTTTTGAAAGTGTAAAAACTTTGCTGGTTATCCTTAAATTTAATCTAGAAATATTTAAATCTCACTGTGCAAGGGATGGCACAAGATCTTCTTATGTATTGCACATAAGAACCAAGCTCAATAAAGGTTCTTTGACTGCCACCAAATCACGTGAAACACGACCATATTACTTTGAATTCTGCAGCCAAGGTCCAAAAATGGAAAAGCAGTTCTTGACATGGCAATGTGGTCAGTAAGTAGAAACCCACAAAACAGTACTAAATTTCAACTATTAAGACAATTTGCACACATACCAATTCTTCCCCCAAACTCCAGCTCCTTTGTTTTTGATGGTACTTTCTCAATTGGTTTTACTGCCACAAAAGTCTTTTTCTCTGAAAAGATCTCTTCTGTTTTCTTGTCATCTTTCCTTGAACGCAGGCTGTACTGCTCAAGCACACGCTTGATTTCCAAGTCTGGTTTTAACTTTTGCTGTTAATGAATAAAAATAATTTACTAAAAAGTTTCCAAGTGATTTTACTTTTAGTCCAAAATTTTATATTTCAGAGGACATTACTCACTATAAAACACCAATATACAGTATCTTCTACTTCTATACAGTATACTTCTTTATCCATTCATATAAAGAGACTGCTAAAACCAGTCACTGTAACCAATTAGGCCATGATTACAGATCAGCAGCAGTTCCAGTACAGATCATCCATTGCCACCCTCCTCCTTTCCCTTCTGCCATACACCTGGGCATTAGCTAACAAGCAGGACTAAGGCAAAAAAAAAAAAACAAATCACTTTCTCTGTAGCAAACTTACTTAACCTCTAAGTTTTATGTTGCCTTCTATTTCTGCTTGATCATTGTATTGCCCTTTTCTAGGCACTTCTGAGAGAGCCAAGCTAGGAACGTGACAAAACGCTAAGAGCAAATTCCATGTTCCTACCTCCAAGATGATGCAGGATGTGTCATTTTTTTCTGTACTTTCAGGTTCACCATTGTACCTTTTGGTGTTATTCTCACTCGGTTTCTGGTTAAAAGAAGAAACACAGTTTAAGCTTTCTGAAATTAACAGCCGCATCAAGAGCAAGTATATAATGAATAATTAAGAACATTAGCTAGTTTTTTGTCCACTGCAGCTGCTCTGGTTCTCTCCACAGCAATACGAGTGGGTTCAACACCCAAAGTATGGATAGTTTCAGCTCACAAACAGGAGAAACAAACTAATTTAAGGAAAAGGTTGGGTTTTTTTAATAAATAGTGAAATTATGAGAATACAGCTTCCAAGTTATTTTAACTCATCATTAGCAGCTGCCAAGTACAAAATACATGTCTATTTAGTAATGCCATTAAACAAACAGATGAAATTTCAGTGTCCTATATATGGCACTGTTCTGTAGAACTGAAAGTTCAGTTTTCCATTAAATATCTTTGAAGAAATAAATTCTCTTGTAAAAATTCTTCTCTTGAGTCGAGCTTAAACAACTCTGGGATTTCAACTAAAGTTTTGTTGAAGAGAACCTGGTCTTTCCAATCATACAACAGCCAACAGATCAATCCTACTCCTCAGACAGAAGCCAGGACAAAAGCACCAGAGATATTTTACCCTGTTAACCCAAAAGGTTAAAAGTACAAAAAGTAAATGGTATCTGCTGGCTAAAAAAACTACTTAAAACCAGCTTATGATCCACAGGCACTGGATCACACAACTCAAGAGTGGCTCACTGCAAAACAAACCCCACAGCTGTTTCAGTGCAAAAGATTAGCAATTTACTACACCTACCTACCTGGTTTACATTAATCTGGTTTAGTTTAGCTGAAACCTAACTAAAACCTGTCCATTTTCAATAGATCAGCAGAATGCATTTCCAGTTCAAGGGACTGTCTCAGACAAGTGAGAAGCCATCTCAAGGGCACAAGAGGCAGAAGAAACGCTGTCTCTTCATAGAGAAACATCAACTCTTCTTCTCCTCACTTACAAATCACCAGAACCATTTTTAGTGCTTCATCTTCACAAAAATGATACGAACAAATCTAATAAATTTCAGCTAAACACCAGATATTGGTAAACTTAAAAAGCTTTACGGGTTAGTTTTTATAATGAAACCAGTTTTGCAATATTATCCATCAGCAAGGCCACATTTAAATATTCCACACTGCATGTTTTCCACTACTATTGTAATGAACTGTATATGATAACAGAACTCATTTTATTTCAAATCCTAATACCTGCCTGCTATGTTCCAATCACCACATCTAAAGGTAAACTAACTTCCTTTGCCCCATTTCACAGGTGGAAGGTAATGGCTAACAATGACTCCAGCATTAAAATATAAAAAAATCTGTGTTTGTTTGGATTCTGAGAAGTTTGCAGTATCACCAAATTCAAATGGAACTTTATAGCCTTGGTTTACCTCTCAAGAATTTCCTCAAACTCTGCAAGCTAGAAACCCTATTTCTAAAGAAAAAAATGGCAGTTCGGAGATACACTTTTGCAGGTAATTATGCTGTCCAGGGAACACAAACTGCAGCTGGCTTTTACAATGTTAAACCCAGTACACATAACACTAATCTTTCACAAATAGCAAAAGTTTCTTTTAATAAAAATCCAGCAAATCCACACCCAAAAAACCAACCAACAAGTAAAACTAATACCACTAGAGCTAAGCTGGTCTCCTGCAAGGTTTTCTTTTTGTCATCTTTGTGTTCTCTGCTTTGGGAAGCAGAACGACGTCTGCCCTTTGCTGGCCGACCAGGGGACCGAGAGCGAGATCGGGATCTGCTGCTACTTCTTCTGGAGGGGGAACTTGAAGAAGACTGGCTCTTCCTGTGCTTGAATGATGACTGTGACTAAAAGAAAGATGGAAAGAAAGCAAAATCTTATCTATGTCCCAAAGAACAATTTTAGAAACATGGGGGGTTTTTTGTGCTGAGGATTCTGGCATACAGTTCTATAGATCCGTCTGGTATTTCCTTTACTGATGCTCTACAAAGCCTGTTAAGAAAGAGCAACTGCAGAATACTC
Organism: Corvus moneduloides; assembly: GCF_009650955.1. NCBI lineage: Eukaryota > Metazoa > Chordata > Aves > Passeriformes > Corvidae > Corvus > Corvus moneduloides. The sequence continues at coordinate 108,537,818 of NC_045478.1, read as the reverse complement.
ATTTTGCTGGCAATTCCCAAAAAATCCTGTTCCAATTCCAACTGCTGCTGACAATTCCTGTTGAAGCTACAGAAATCAGGCTATGGGTGTAAGCTACCAGAGTGAGCACCAAGCTGTTAAGCACACCACCCTCACGATCCTGTGCATAGGGAATTGAGAACTGTCTCATAAGCCCCCAGAGACTGATCTCACTTCCACTACTCAGCTTTATTAATGCATTTGACATAGCAAGGTTCATCATCTGTGTGAGGCAGCAGAGAGCAAACCAACACTAGAAAAACCCGGATCAGCCCAATCATTTCATTATATGCGGTAACTAATTTCATAAACGACTCTCTGTGAAGTCTACAATGCTGATTTTCCCATGTAAAATTTCCACAATGCAACTTCTATAATGCATAAATGTTTCATGACAAAGAAAGGCATTTTCCCAGCTTAAGTCTGCTAACCCGCAAGCAGAAGTAACACGTTAAAAAGTCTTGAAGCAGTGAAAACAGTTGCCTACCTCAAGGCAGAAACATTTTGGTCCCAAAACAGAAAGCCAGCTACTGGGCACGGACACTGCCACCAAGAAGTGACATTACAGTTCACATAAAGACACAAGCTGGCTTTGAACCTATGCAGGTTTCAGAACAGGCCACAGAAATGAACTACAGTGAACATTCAAACAGGGTTTTTCCTCCTGCTTTATTCAACTGAAACTTCTATGAAGTTTTAAAGGCCTTTATTAGTAACAAAAAAATGAAATAATAAAGATATTAGGAAGGAATATGCTTATATGACATGAACCTTTCTCAAGGGTTTGTAATTGTCATAAACACAGAAAAATACCTCATGAAGCCTCTGAGGACCTAAAACAGTAAAAGCTATTTGCAGATGTTCAAGTATATGCTTGAAGGGCATGCACTGTTTATATTTACAGTGACACTCAACTACATCTTCCCATTTGTTTTCAAATTTTCTTATTTAGACATGGAAAACCATCAAATTAATATCAGCCCACTGATTACTACCTTCATAAGGTACCCTAAACAATTTTTCATGAAAAATCATGCTATAGAGTTCCTGCATGATCAGACTTGGTTTTCCTCAAAAATACTACATTTTTCAACATAAATAAGTAAAATAACCATGATACTTTAAAGATGGGGTCATTCTGAACTTCTGCTTGAGGTGCTACATAGGAAGAAGCTTTTATTTTGCACCAATTCCTTGAAGACACAGTTAATAAAAACTTGTAAAATGACTACCCAGTCACAAGTTGTACTTTCAGCTACAGCATAAAATCAGTATAATCTTCCTTTAAAAGTACTGATAATTAAATACAGGTGTACTCACCCTGATATCACTTTCTTTCAGTGCAAGTTCAGTTCCATCTTTGTACTTAACAGTATAAAGATGAGCAACATCATCATAACTGGTCACTTGTACTTCATAGTACAGGACACTTCCTGGCCAACGGCCCATCACCACCTCGCCATCAGCAAACTTCCGGCTTGGCATTTTCCAAACAGAATCCCTAGAAAATAAATCAGTCAGTCCACATGACAGCTACACATTAGGCTTCATTTTCCCCTACTCTCTGTATCACATAACTGAAAAAGGGACACTTAAACAACTCTCCACTTTAAACAGGGGAAAGGCTGTGTGATAAGAAAACAGCAGTGATCTCTTTTCCAAATCAACAGCAGACAGAAGAAATAGTCTTAAAATAGAGAGAATATTGAAGTTGCGCGTTCTGGAAAAACATTCAGATGTGTTAGGCTGGTACTGAACTATGATATACAATCTTCATCATGCAGCAAAGCACACCTTTGACCAAAATTACATCATGAAGCTCATCTTATCTAGCGGGAAATACGAATTACATGGTATTTAAGTGTCCTCTAACCCTCTTTTCCTGTGGTTCTACAGAAATGAATGAAGTCATGATTTCTAAACGTTAAATTTAAACATCCCCAATATCTTTAACACTTACAGCCACATTACACACTTTCCTCAGTTTACTATGCCAAACACTCAAAAGTTAGGAAACCTCAGAATTTAGACTCCTGTCTGGGTTTAATACTTTCTCTTTTCTACCTATTTAGCGCAAGGGGCATAATGACTTTTCCAGGGGTCCATGGGAAAACAAAGCACAGCATCAGAGCAATCACAAATCAACCTGAAAAACTAAATTCTATCCCCCTATCTGCACCATCAGGTTTTTACTTGATATTAACAAAACGTGGTGTAAGTGACTACTACCCTTGGTTCACCACACCAGGTGCTAGAAAAAAGCACAACTACAACTTCCGAGAAAGCTGTTTTTAAATGCAAAGTCCTGTAGAATTGTTTGTAAATGCTTTGTGTTATGTCATTGCCTTCTGAAAACAGATATCCAAAGTAGAATATACTTTAAATCTCAATGTTTCAAGTGAGACTACCTTAAAAGTCTAAGGCAAAATACACACTAACACGTGTACTGGCACCATGTGTACAACAAACACAGAACTTAGAGTGGATGGCAGGGACAAGGACAAGACAGAAACCACAAAATGTTGGTATCAAAGCATTTTAACTTGTTTGCTTTATAAATAAGATGTGAAGCTGCACAAACTAAGGGGAACACAAGGCTAACTAGATAATCATTATATATTAACTAATCTACAGTGAAAAGTTAAGATTCTTGGGGAAAAAATACTGTTAATATTCAATCACTGACCTTCATCACACACTGGGGGATGGGGCTCAGTGAGGTTTTACAATCAACATCCATTCTGGTATTTTCTGATGCTGCTGCTGTTAAATTTTACACCTGTGTCGCTTTCCAAGTCAAAAAACAAAAAAACTCAACAGAATTCCCTCATATAGATTTTACTATTTATACTCCAAACTGCTTGAGAACAGAAACATCTGACCATCTCCTTTGCGGTATAAGATTTGAAGGAGAAAAAAAAAAAAAGGTTTTATAACTTGGTTTCACTGACACTTGCCAGTTAGAAAAATCATGAGTTCTAGTCTGCGCTTGTAGGCACGTGCTATTCCAGCTCTTCTGCCTTCTAACTAGTGTTTCTTGTCTCTGTCTTATTCCTGCTGAATTCCCACTCCTTCATCTTTCTTTTATCCCAGTCAGCTTAACCCCTGCAAATTCATACCCTGTTTCTTATGACTTCCCTATTTTCATTTCAAATTCTCCACTCTCTCCTTACCCCCTGCTGTCTTGGATTCTTTGTGGATTTTTCTGCCTTTTCTACCAAACCAGTTCCTCTTCGCCACCTTTGCTTAAGTCTGATCTCAATCCCCATCTCCATCTCCTTGCCCAGTTTTCTCACCCAAAAGACAGTTCTTCAGGACATCCATGTCTACGACTGCTCTTTCCCAGCCTCTTGCAGCCGCAGCTTCTTCCTGCTCTTCCATAAATAGTCTGAACACCGGAGCTCCACCGAGTGCACTCAGAGCTGTCACCAGATGTCATAACCTGATACATGACTTCATTTCCCCTCTGCTGCTGTACTTCCTACACCCCAGCCAACTGTTTCTTCTCTTGACCTGCAGCACCTCAGGCACCATCTGTAAACTTGGAACATGACCAGGACACAGCTGGCGGACCCTCAGACAAACTTGTGAAAAGCAGAATCTTTGGAGGGTAAATCCTTTTCAAAAAGGGTAACATCTTTTCATGAAGTTGTTACTAAGGACACCTACACTGCTATTTACAATTTACAGCAACCACTTCAGAATTTAGATACAATTTCATAGGGATAATAAAATGCTATTCTCTGCCAGATTTCAAAACCCAGCAGTTTTGTACGCAAACAAAGACAGTCCAAAGAACAGGTAACTTGTTGATTTCATTCTTGTGAAAGGCAGAAAGACCTTCCCCTCCTCTAACCTTGTTCTTAAAAGGAGCTGAAATTAGTTCTAGAAAATTGAAAAGTGTGGTTGAAGGACCTGTAGCTAAATCATGCAATGTAATTCAGCCTGAGATAGAGATCACCCATATGAAATTCCAAAATAATAAATAAGCAAGTGGAAATATCTTCTGACTCAAAAGTAATGAGCAGTCTTATTAACGGGACAACTTATGTATTTTTTCAATTCTTTTCCTTAAATATCACAGCTTAATAATAAGCTCGAACATTAAAAGAAGTAAATATAACTTCTTAAGCTATCAAAAACAACCACTCTGTTCTGCACCCCAGTGCCTCCTGTGAGGGAGGTTTGCAATCCTCATTCCTTATATCCCACTTCAAAAAGCTGCACCTTTTAAAGGCAGCATTCATCTGATCAGATAACAAACACGATTACTGACATTGAGAGATAAAAAGACAGGAAGCCTTTCCAAAAAAAATACAGTTTAGAGATTACATTTTTAATTTACTGCTCTTTCAAGCCCTACACACCCCTGATAATTTTCATGGTATCAGCTGGCATCAGCCTAATATTCCCAGAAGTTTTGCACAAACTTTTGAATTCACAGGGTTTCAAAATATGAATCCAAAGAAAATGATTCCATATGATGAACCTGCACTGTACAGACACCTGATTGCAAGTTTAGTCACTTACTCAGGAGATGCAATTTGTGTTTTCTGAACCATTACTGTTTTCCTTTAGGAAACCAGAGTCTAAGAGAATGGATCAAAAGGATCCTAGCCTATACCAAGCCAAGCCAATTAATGCAAATCTCCCTGGAGCTTAAAAGTTGGTAAAGAATAAAAGATTCTGCTGACTCAAACAAGAATGAAATAATTAAAAAGAAACTTGGGTGAGAAACATATTGCCCCATGCATGCATTTCTGGTCTTCTTAATGACTCTTTCACTAGATATGTGGGAACATATTACACTGTGGAGAAAGTGATGGCTGTTAGCTTGTAGCCACAGGGAGATCATACCCCACCAGCAGAAGCTGGGTACACAGTTTTAAGAATAAACAAACACTAAACAAGTTTTCCCTCTTGGAAGAGCAAAGCTCACACACTCAGTGATGCCACTTACTAATTCTGACATCTCACCACTGAGGAGGGAGCCAGGTGAATGCAAGAAGAAATGCAGGAAAATAAAGAAAACACTGACAGTCAAAGCTAACAATACACGGAAAGTTCCTACTGAATTCACCAAAGAGACTGAGCTGTGCAGGACCTTTTCAGCAACACCATTACTCTCTCCACATTTCTAGCTCTTCACCTTCAGAACGGTGAAGGCACCTATCCCTGCCCAAGCCAACTTAACTTCACCACTAAAAACAAGCACAAATAAGCCCCGAGGTAAAAACAACAACCCATCAACCCTTGGGCTGGGAATCGAGGATCTTCCCTTTAAAGAGGCCTTCTGCCGGAAACACCCCGAGCGGAGGTGTTCAGCAGGAACCTGAACTCCCCAGGCAGGACCCGAGAGCGGCGGGGCGGCGTTGACAGGAAGGGCCCCACGTGCCGGCGGAGGCCCGGCCCCTCGGCCCCGCCCCGCCCGCGGCCCGGGCCTGGCGCGGGACCTCCGCCGCGGGGGAAGGGAGGGGCCGCACCGCCCCTCGGCGGCGTATTCCCGCTCGGAGCCCGGCGCGGCGGAGCCGAACAAAGCGGCGGCGCTCGGCCCCGCCACCTCCGGCGCCCCAAGCGAGGGGCCCGCGCCGCCCCGTCCGCCCGCTGGGAGCGAGGCCCGAGCGCGGCCGCGCCGATCGGCCGGAGCGCTTCCCGCCCGGAAAGCCTCCAAGGAAAAGCTGGGGGGAGGGGAGGGGGTGGGAGTATCCCGGGCCGCGCGCGCCGCCGTTCCCGTTACCTGGAGCCCGCCCGCGCCGGGCCGGGCCGGAGGCGGTTCCGCGGAGCGGCGGGAGCGGGGCCCGGGCGCGCGGCGCTCTCCGCTGAGGGGAACAACCGCCCCGCCGAGCGACGGTTACGGCCGCGCGCACGGCCCCGCCCCGTCCCCCGCCCGCCAACCGCGCCCCTCGGCCGGGACGCGCCGTTTGAATCGCGGGGTGGCCGCGCGCCATTGGCTGCCCCGGCGATGGCGCGGTCCGCCCGCCCCGCCCCGCCCCGCCCCGCCCCGCCCCGCCCCGCCCCGCCCCGCGGCGCGCGCCCGGCCCCGCCCCGCCCCGCCGGGAGGGGAGGGGGGAGAGCGCGCGCACTCGGCTCCCCCCCCCCGCCCCTCACGGAGGGTGATGGCGGGAAGGGAGGGCGGGGGAGGCAGAGCGGGGCGGAAAGGTCGCTGTCGTGGCGATGGGGGCAGGCTCGGACCGCCTGCGCCGCCCAGGCCCCGCCGCCCGTGGTGAACAAAACCGAGGGTTTTGTTTACGGAGCGCTCGAGGCGCTGAAGGCGGCTTTGGGGGCGGCGAGACCGCGAGTACTCCTAACGCTGGCCGAACAACAACCTGTGTTCCCTCCGGCCTTGCGCCTCCGGCGCTCAGCAGTGACAAAATGTGGTAAAAATGCAGAAAACAACATCCCCTCTCGCTCAAAAAGAAAAATAAAAAAGGGCAAAAAAAGCGGAGGTGCCGAGGAAGCGAGTGCTACGCTGACCGAACAGCAGGCTGTGCTCCCTCCAGCACCAAACGAAGCCAAAATGTGCTAAAAATGCGATAATAACGCACTGAAAACACCCGACTCTCTCCAAAAGAAAAATAAGAACGGGCAAAAAAGCAGAGGCGGCTTTTGAGGCGGTGAGACCACAGGCGCTGCTGCACTGACAGAACATCACGCTGTGCTCCCCTCCAGCCCTGCACCTCAAGCACCCAACAAAGCCCAAGTGTGGGAAAAATACGGTAATAAAAGTGCAGTAAAAGCACACCCATGCTCTCCAAAAGAAAAATTGTAAAAGGGGGCTAAAAAGCAGCAGCCTGTCGTGTGGTTACCCCAGTACTTTTGGGGCAACTTTTCCAGAAAGGCCATTTGAGTTCCTGGCCAGATTTTGAAATCAGGAAGTCCAAGCAATACTTGAGCAGGCAGAAGCAAAATGGGTTGTGAAAAAGTTAACAAATCGTCCTTAACATTGAGGTTTAGTGTTCAAATAAATTGTTTCCAGTGTTGGGATCTTAAAAGGGGTGAAGTGCTTTAAGAGTAGAATACAGACATGCTTGTGTTCATACAATCTTTATGGACGTCCCAAATTTTCTAAATTTGGCTAACAAGTGATACTCTGTCCTAATAAAGCTTCGTCCATGAAGGCAAATTCCCTAAAAACAAGATCACCATTGTCCCATACAGAAAACTGCCAGGGCCATGCAGACACAGCAAAAATCTCAGATAAAAAAGAACCCTGAAACTACAGCAACATCACCATAAAAAAAATTAATAAAAAAAGAAAACCAAAACACCACAGCCAAAAATGAACAGAGGTAAACAGGCCCCATGGTAGCCATGGTATTAACTTGTCTGAGTCTTAATTGCTATATTTGGGACTTTGGTTTTGTTGGTGGTGGTTTGTTTATATTGGGGTTTAAGTTTCTAACTATAATGTTTGAATTAAGAGTATGGCAAGCTTTTTTCCTCTAAGCAGTTGCAGGAAATGAAATTCCTGGGTGAATTATTAAAAAATATATATTTTACTATTTATTCTTCTTGTTTTACCCTTGATTTTTTAAATTTTCACAAGCAATTCTTTTAAAATCGCATTTTGTATCTCCCCTATTTTCGTACCACAGAGGTCCAGTTGTAGTTTGTCATGCAGTCATTGTATTTTTCGCTACATGATGCAGCTAAAGATGTCTAAAGGAGTTTAAAAGTTACTCAGACCAGAGTCATGTGTAGGCATAGATTTTAATAAATGCAGTCAGAATAAATTTGGTTTGTAGTTGTGTTAAGGCAATCATCTTTATCTGAGAGACATTTGATAATTTACTACACAAAAAAGTGCAAGTGAAGCTTGATTTCTGGCTTCGGATAATGAGTATTTTGGTTCCAGCTAAGATTTCTGCTTTATGTACTATTGCATACTTGACAACTATAATGTTAAGAACTGTTTTCAGCAGTTCAGTCTGAATTACAGCAGCTATTGCTTGGAATGAGCCTGCTGCATTTTGTTGGCAGCAGAGGCCTACAATTAATATGTTTAAATATGAAGGGTTTCAGTTGAAGTCTTGTTTAGAGAATAAACTTGCCTTCAAAGAAATGGTTTGGGTTTGAGATTGTTTACTGAATTTGGATTAGAAACCTCTTGGGCCACTAAGAACTGTTTATTGCAATTCTGCCAGTGATAGTTGGTATACATTTGAGAGATTATTTCATAAATACTTGTGGGACCATCACAGGACAACCATTAAATGGGACAAATGTGAAATCCGGTCAGCATCACCATCATCAAAATGATCTGCTGTGAGTCAGGTCTGAAATTTGCCAAGATCTACATAAAGCATCTCAATCCCACAATGTAAAACTAAGAAAATAATTCTCTAGGCTTTCATTTTAATGAGAATCTCAGAATCATCAAGGTTGGAAGAGACCTTCAAGACCCTCTAGTCCAGACATTGCCCCAGCACCACCATAATCACCCCTGAACCCTAAAAGGTTGCAAAAACCTAAAGCTGCCAACACTAGAAGGTTGAGAAACATTATGATAAATGGCTTTAGCAGAGGCTACGGGGGTGGGTGGGGTAATAAGCTTCTGTTTCCTCTCCTGATTAGGCCTTTGCTTCAGTGGAGGAAAACACCCTTAAGACTCATAGTAAGGTGGTGGTTTTTAGTCTGTTAAACAACCCATGTATTCATATATATTCATATATGAATATTGTGAGTATGCTCAGGCACTTTGGGGATTTTCATGGGTATATATGTATTTTTGTTCATATTTTTTCAATGGTAGAGTGGTTCATAATAAAGGTGTAGGAGGTTTGGGATTAACCTCTGAATGTTACCTGGGTAAATCAATAAAGGTTTTGTTAGCACAGACTTCAATAAGACAGGGATTCCACCCTTGACCATGGAAAAAGTTTCTCATTAGATATTCATTTATGATGTATAGAATTGGAACTTCAACCCACCTGTAAAGGAGCAGCCTGCTAACAAACAGTGCTGCTCTGGGCAAATTAAGTTGAACACTTGCATTCTGGGAAGTTTTGCAAAATGTTTATCTTTAGAAACAGCTTTAAAAAAATACTCAAGGCTATCAACCACGCGGGGCTCAGCAATAAGAAGAGGGACACAGATACATGCAAACTGGCTCCAGTTCTCTAAACAGGAGAAGGAGAAAAAAAGCACATTGAAACTTTGATCTCCACAACAGTGCAACCAGTTTCCTTTGTATTGTATGTGAATTTATAAATAAGACTCATTATTGACTAAGGGAAGTTGATGCAATTCTCCAAGAAATGGGTCTTGAGATAAGAGTTTTGGCTACTGTACCTTCTGCTGGGCTGCTTACCTTGCCATTTCTGCAGCATGGCTGTTTGATTACTCCAGCAGAAAGCCCTTGGAACAGTTGAGTTTCTGAAGGCTTATGGAAAACACAGACTACAGGGTTTCCAAACATTTGTAAGACAGACATATTTCTATGTGGAAAAGGTATGTGCTTGAAAGAGTTGTAAATGTTTAAACAGAAACTGGCTTTAGTTCTAGAGAAAGATAGAAAACTTTAAATTTTAAATGGATTATTCCGAATACAAAGAAAAGCCACGTTCATTCCATGAGTGCTCAAAAGCAGTTTCCCAGAAGGCTTCTGGCTTTTAAACCTGTAGAGGTTACAGAGCAGAGTGGCTTCTGCAGGGATCTCCACAGGATGGGAGGGACAGAACATACCTTCCCCTGGTTCCTATGTGACAACCTGCCCTGCATGAAGGGAGAAACTTGGCCTCAGTCCCCACTCCTGGCACATTAACAATGTTACATCCCGAAATCACAAGGCACTCTGGTACCTGAGGAAAAAGAAACAAGTGGAACACGTGGCAAATGCAGAACAGACAGGGCCCGAAGGCTTTGAAGTGTCTACACAGACAAGTATACATGTATATGTGTGTGTATGTATATATAATACACATAAATATATATGTATAAATATAAACAATGAACAAAACATTAACTTTCCAGCCTTATTTTTGCAAGCAATGCATGATTTTTACGCCCATGGCTGGCAGTGTGCACAACTCCCTGCAGCAGATGAAATTTACATTTATAATATTTTTAATATTTATTTACTTGTAAAACAGGCTGAAGAGGCTGCTGGTCTGGAGTGAACAAGCATCGGAACCATGGGACACAGCCAGGCAGGGATCAGGAATGAGGCTGCTGACTGGGCCAGTGGCAAACGAGGACTTGCACCAAGGCACAATATTGCACCCACCTCCAATTTTCTAAATTGTGTTAAAAATTCACTGCAGCGTGGGGGAACATTTAAGGAAAATAAGTAGGGTAAATTTGGACACATATTTGTAACAAATATTTATAACACTGGGATATGTAGAATGGATGATAAAATTCTTACCAGAGTACAAACACCAAAAAAAAGATTTTATTTAACATGTCATTCATATTCTGTGTCTTGTGTTTGGTGCTACTGCTGTCCTCCCACCTCTCATCTTATTCTAGAAAAAAACCCAAACTAATTACTCCAAACATGCAGGCCTAAACCAGAAGTGATAATTGAAGAAATCAGCTCAACGCATCTAGCAAACGATGAGCTCACATATTTTGGCTTTAGGAGCTGGTATCACTGCATATCTACTCTCAATAAAATTGACTTCTTCTCTGATTAAACCTGTTCAACTAGTCCTGTTTATTATTTTTTTAAACATAGTAATTGAAACAGTAATTAACTCTTTGAACTTAAACATCTATATTTCTAATAACATGTTAAGATATATATACATGTACTTAATGTATCCACTGCGGTTTGTGAAGATGGAGGATTTAAATGGATTCAGATGTGGTGTTTACGCTTTAGAAGAGATTTCTAAAAGCCAAACTAGCATACATGCATCAAATTCAGCATTTCCAGAAGTATTAGTAGTAAGTATTAGAGCAGGGCTTCAGTATGTGTGTGATCCTAGGCATTGTTCATTGCTTAACATTTAAAATCCTTGTTTCAAAAAATATCCACATAAATTTAGTTTTGTTAGAAGCAATTTCAGTAAATGACTCAAGATGCTTCAGGGCAGAAATTGTGTATACAAACCTACACCTCCCTCATCTCCACAAATCTCTCTAACCTTCCTTCCCTACATTTTACAGTCTACCTAGGCATACTCTGGCCATGGTTTTATATGGGGACCATTTATAGCACAACAACAAATTTGTGTCCAAATTCTTGGTTAAGCACTGAGCATCCAACAGCTGGAACAGAATTGCTGAAAGACATTGTCATTGTGAAAACTTGCAGTGAGCCAGTACCTGGAGACAGATAAGCAGCAAAGATACTTGCACACTTCAGAGTCTTCTCTTTGTCTCTCTCCCTTTTTTCTCTCCGGCGTTCCCAGGATGAGCTCAGCCCAAAACATGAGTTAGGGCAAGCAGAGCCTAATGGCAGACTTCTCATTTAATTAAAGGAGACAGGATAATTAGAATGATTCCTAACCTAAACTATACTAAACACCAAAATCCTAATGAATTCTGGCACTAGGCCGACTCAGTTTTCAGACACTTCTGTGCTTAATTTTATCTGCAGAACTATCCCTGGTGTTATTGTTATTGCGGTAATTGTCTGTTCCCGCCATGGATACCTCTGTAGTTTTTGAGTTTCACAGACCAGTCACAGGCATTCCCAAGGGTCAGTGTTCTGAAAAAAAAGTGACTTGGATATTTAAAAAAAAAAAAAAAAATCTGTTAGGACCAATTCCTACACAATGTTTGTTTGTTCAGTGCACAAAAGGAAACTGCACTTTGTTCTCCAAGAAAGCTGGCAGTGCCGCGGACATCGTTACATTGGCTCCAAGTCCCAGTAGGCCAATTCAGATGGCTCACAGTATATTTTTCCCAACCTGTGCAGAGCTGACCAGTCCACCAGTCCCAGAGAGCTTTGATGAGGTTTTTGAGGCCAAAATGAGACTGCTGCGCACACACCACATCTGGCATTTTCATGAGCAGTAGGTGGCAGGATGCTGGTTTAAGATTCAGTGTTGTTAAATACAGTGCTAAATACAAAAAGCAAAATTTTGTGTACCTGATACTGAACTGCATGAAATTGTTTCCCCCTGCCAGGTAGGATGGTCACACTGCTGGAGCAAGCCCTTATTTTGCTAGTCAGAAATGCACCTCAGTGATAACCTGACCTGAGCACCCTCCCCTGCACAAAAACAAAGGCACTGCCTGCTCCTAAGTACTTTGCATTTATGCCAACAGGCAACATGACTCACGCCCTTTACTTTTAAACTGTGCTTTCACTTCCAAATGTCTCTGGCTGACCTGGTCTGGCTGGACTCCTCCTGTGGTGGTGCCCAAATCCACGCGCTGGAACACCTGCAGATCTTAACAGTGCATAATGTTGTGCTGCACTGGAGTTATTTACCCTATTTCTCACTTGTCTCATAAAGAAAAATCCACTGTTGCGTGGCTCAGAGGTTATTCTGTAAAGCACTGGTGTTACTTGTCTTACACAGCCCTGGTCAAGGCACGTGGCACGAGGACCGCGTGGTGCAAAGGCAATTAGGCAAGTGGGGCTGAAAACCACACCACAATCTAAAAGATACCCAGCTTGCTTGGTTACTTCTCTGTTCCCTTTCTCTATATGTAATGACATTTCTCAGAGCCCATTTCCCCCAGTTACAACCTCTGCCGACATTGCACCAGCCTTTGGTGAAGCTGTGGTGGCTGCAAAGCGATTCTCTGGACTGGCTGAGTTCAGGCTCTGTGGAGGTGCAGCAACTTCACTGGCCACTTCAGCACTGAGACACCACGTGAGCTTTTACCTCAAGGAGGGAGAAAGAGATAAAATCCAGGTGGAATTGCAGAGCAGCTCCTGATGGCCAAAAAAGCCAGGGCTGCTTTTGCAGGCTGAAGCAGGCAAGGCTAAACAGAAATCAGGAGATCATCACTGCATCCTCAAGCCTTGCTCCAAAGTTGGGTTTTTACAGTATTTTCAAGTTTGAAGGAGAGTGGTTTGGGTTTTTTTTTTCTGTGCATAAATCTGCATCTGTTGGCATGAAAACATGTTTTTCAGTAGTCCCAGTGGTTCACATAGGCTTGGAGCAGGATGGGGTAGCAAAACACTCAGAAACACCATAATATCCAGACTACTAAAGCTGGTTTGTAGACAGCTATTGATCCAGCATCGCTCGCAGTTCCCCTTTTCCTCTGCAGCCCTCACTTCAAAAAGGTCTGTTTCATAAATGCACAGAATCTGTGGAGGCTTCTCCCATTACTTCAGAGGAGAACCTCAGGGAAAGGCCTTTCTTTATATCCTTTCTTGCCTACATATTTATATTTCAGTGAAGGAACTGTGCAGGTCACTGAAAATGCAAACTTTGCCAGTGATGCTGCTGCTCTGCCGTTCACTTGAAACCCAGTTTTGCTTTCAAGTTCAAAATGAGAGGCCTTCCTCTTCCTGCACACAGCTGCCAAACGCTTCTCGAGCCTTCCGAGGCGCAGCACGTTTCCTTCGCCAGGAGAGGGGAATTTCCTCTTTTCAAAGCATCAAATCCCTCTCCACACCGCAGCCTATCCCTGATTACTGTATACAGCCTCTCAGAAAACTGAAAAAAAAGTGAAATATGACTTGTTTGGCCACCTTGTATTTATTCAGTTGCTTTGCTCATTAATTGTACTTGTCTGAACCTTCCTTTCCTTGCAGGAGTGTGAATAAGGACTTAAAATCAGCACTTTTAAGACCAAAGGGAGCCCAGTTTCTGCTTTTTTTCCCCCACACTCCCCAGGTGTCCATAAGTCAGCACCAAAGATTTCCAGTGACTTTCTTTTGCAAAATGAGAGCCCTGATAGTCTTTAGTGATTTATGCCCACTCATCCTCTTTCTTTTGCCTTATTCTTATTAGCATAGTAGAGCTGTTTTGGCTTTGCCATGGCTTTTCATGTGCTTGCAAACAAACAAAGTGTCACAGCTCCCAAGGGGCCTGGGAGGAATGGAGTCATACACTGGAGAGAAGTCGTCTCTAACTTCAGAGTTAAAACAAACCAGAGCTTACAGGCTTATAAACATGCAAGAAACTGTTCATAAATACATAAGAAATCTCTAACTGCAAATCTCATTATATAGGCTATATATTGCAAATAATCAACCATATATTACTGCTATAGAATTTATAACTATACAGTTATGCAGAATGATGTAATTTATAATATAAACCCCCATGCATTATGTATATATGTATGTAATATAAACACTTCTGAAACTTTATAATACAAAATTTATTTGGTAAAGACAGCTATGAGCCTTCTCTGAAATTCCTGAAAGTACTTTTTACTTGAAATCTGCTCAACCCTCTTAAAATCTAGTTTATAGTTCCACACATTCAATGCGTAAGAAGTCTGCCTGTAAGCGTTTCCAGAAGCAATGTGTTTGAGCCTTACTGTTTTGTTTCTCAGACAGGAAAAGTATTGTATCGCTGGCATCCTGAGCAGCTGCTCCAGGGAGGGCAATTCTGAGTTACAGTCTTCAGCCATGCTGCCTGTCACAGCAATTTCTCCTAAGCTCCTGCAAGTTACCCCGTTTGAGAACATGGCACAGTGCGAACGTGAAGCAAAACACGAAAAAAAGGGGGTAAAAAAAGAAAGGAAAAAAAAAAGTAGAAAGGAAAAAAGAAAGAAAAAAGTAAGAAAAGAGAAAGAAGAAAAAAGCAGTTCAAGCTTCTGATTTTAATCTATTTTGTTTCTTTCATTACTTCTTTGCATATTTCTTCCCACCTCTCATTATCCCATTACAAAGCAGCCAAACTTGCCTAACGTCTATGCTAGCAGCAAGGGAGCAGAGCTGAGCTTTGATGATGTGTTCTGGATTTGTGTAGCTTCATGTGAGGAGCAAAACAAACCCTCAACCATTCCTGCTCCCTAAATTTCATGCTCAGAGTGTGAATGCGGGGCTGCATGGCACAGCAGGGGCACAGGGAGGGAAGAAGCAGCGCTGTGCCCTTCCCAGAGCAGCATTACTGCAGTGACACCACAACCATACAGACTTGTTGCCAACCTGAAGTATTGAGAGGCTTGGATTTGGGACCATCCATTTGATGCCTGGAAGCCCCACAGCTTAGAAGAGGTCTTTTTAATTTTTTTTTTTTTTCCCTAATGCAAGCTGTTACCTCTCAGTAGAAATAGCTTTGAGAGATGTTCTGAAAGAAACCACAGACACCAAGATCATGGCGAGCTGCCTCTGGGCTTCACCTTTTGGTCTCAGGGGTTCGTTTCCTGCAGGATCATACAGATTGGGGGAAAATGGGACAAGGCAGAGGGAAGAAACTCTATAATGAATTAGACATCCTTTGCATAAAACACAGCTACTTTATTCACAGCTTTGGTTCCCTTGCAGCCTAGTCTGCACAGTCTAATCTAGGCTGTATTTCTCTCTGGTATATAGGACACAGAACAAAATAATTTTCAAATAACAGGGGTAAAATTAACAAATACACAGATCATTAAGGATCATCTGGTTTTGGTAATGAGAATAAGACCTCCACCTAAATTGATGGAAGCTAGAGTACTGTGCTGGTAAGAAACATGGGAACATTAACCATATCCAACAGGATGTTAAGGCTGTGGGCTATCCCTTGCCTCACTGGTATTACTGTAATTCCATGTGCCTTTGGAGCACATATTTCAGCTGCTGTAGTTTGTGTGTGACCGTCACTGAGCAGATCCCAGCAGCCCCCTCGCCTGTCTGTGTGCCTACACTGAAGGCCTGCTTTGGTGACCTGGTGACATTGGCTGCTGCAGGCTGGCAGCTTGTTTTAAGGATGAACAACCCACACAATGTTCACAGCATGGAAGGAAAAGGCACACACGAGTTATCCTGGTTTCTTCCCTCTCCTTCACTGACAATTGCACCTCTCAGCAGCAGTCCCCTGCAGGACCAGGTTGTTACAGGGTTTTTGCTAGACAAGGGGGCGGTCTACAAGCCCAAACTGATGGCTCTGAACTGGCACTCACTGGTTTTAGGGGAGGACCCACCTTCCTGCTGCCACAGCCAGATCTTCCCTCTCCTGTGCTTTCTGAGGCCCCTTGGAAAAGCTTTCATGGAGACAAAAGAAAGAACAACTCTTGCACCCCAGTTTACTTGTTCTGATATCTGGACCACCCCAGGAATTGTTCTCACCTAAAAAAAAAAAAAAAAGGCTTTGTTTCACTAGCTTGATAAATTATTTTTTCCAGGAAACAAAGTTTCCTCTACATTTTATCTATTGAATTTGTAGCAGCAAATTCCATCTGTAACAGCTTCAGTGGCTGTTGCAACTCTCCCTTCAAAGAGCTTTCATTACTAAAGCTTGTGGGGGGATCTTTATCACTGGATAAAACCACACAATGCAGTGACTGCAGAACCAGAATTAGGTGACTGCACGATGTGATTTTTGAACTAGTGTCTATTGCCCTCTCAATATATGTATTTCTTTTATATCTTTGAGGAAGCCATCTGAAAGCCACCTCAAGTGCAAGTGGAGGCAGACAGGAAGGGGAATGACACTTGCTAAACCTATTTCCACATTCTACCTGAAAAACAGGATTTATTTGTTGTGTACATCTAAGAAGCGGATGATACAGCACTGGTATGAGTTGAGAAAGCTGCCCTGTGCCAGTGTTACTGATATGTTATTAACTAAAGGATACCCCTCAGCATTGAAATGGCAGCGCAGTTCGCTCTTTTCAAATGCCTACCACGGGATGAGAGATGTTCTCCGAGTGGTTTTGTGTCCAGCTCCAACACTGCAATAGCCTTCAGCTCTCATGAAGCAGCAGTTTGCCCAAGGGTGTGCAAGTGACTTCCCTTCATTCTTGGATTCACTCCCCTCATCAAAAATCCATGTGAATCAGCAGTTCACATGTGTATGCATGCAGCCAGCCTGTAAAGATCAGGGCTGTGGGCAGGGGTTTGCATCATTATCAGCCCTCTCTGACGGAGTACCACACAGTACTGGGAGAGTTCAAGGTAAATTACGCTTTTCTCAGCAAGGCCCACGTCCACAGCAACTTCACAGGCAAAACCAGAGAGGATAACACTCTCAGAGCACAAGGGACCATTTACCAGACCCTGCCTTGCGCGTTGGAGCACGGACCATGAACCTGTGGTTTCTGGCTTGACAGGCTGCAATCAGACCAGGGGAAAGCCAAGCAATCAGTGCAGGCTGTGCCTTCTCACGCTAGGTGTGTGTTAAACACATCGCAATTAGCATGCTAATTATCTGTGAGGAAAGCGGCGGTAAGGCGTCCAGCCCTGCCTCCTCCTGGGAAGGGGAGAAAGTACTTGCTAGACACAAGGTATCTCACAGTGATCAAGTTTTTTTCCCTATTTTCCATGAAAGTGGAATCCACTGCTTTGTAGAGGTAGGACTGAACAAAAGGCTCGAGTTTCTTCACTTTCCTCTGTGTTTTCCTCAGTCACTGGCAGATCACCGAGGACTCATCGGCTGAGAATGGCAGCACTTCCTTACAAAGCAGTTTGACCTGGCTGCCACCGAGGCATGGCCCGGGGTACACACCATGCAGTGGTCTCCTGATGCACTCCTGGGCTCAATTCCGAAGCCAGGAGCCTGTGAGAGAGTGTGTGTGTCTGTGTGGTGTGTTTGGGAGCCAGGGCTTGTGCTGTCTTCCCCAGCACACAGCTGTGACCTCGTCCTGGCCTACTTTAGATGTTGTTCTTGGGCTTATGCCCCGCTTAGCCAAGTAAAACCGAGTCTGATTTACGAGGTGTTGATCTTTAACAGCCTATGCAAAAAAAAAAAAAAAAAGCCAAGGCTGAGGCACTTCTCATCCCTGCTCTTTCTCCCTTCCCACCCTTGTTTTTGGGAAATAACTTACAGTATAAAGTCTTGCCCTGGTGCTTCTTTCATGGTCTGTTCCTTCCCCACCTGTACTTGATGCTTGTTAGAGGCCTCCAAGAGCAAAGCGTGCATTTGCTGTGCCACAACACTGGTGTGTTATTTACCATATTGTACTTCTGCAACATGATTTTAATGACCTGAAATGCAGAAATATTTCTCTACCATTTTGCAAGAGTAATTTCAATCTGTGGTGATAAAAGGTGCCAGTTTTTATCTGTGGTTTCAGCATTGTGAGGTTCACGGTTTGCACACAGGCTAATTCACAAGTGAAGATGCTGTGCAGCACAGAAAGGATCGATCTGGTGCCTACTGGATTCACCGTCAGCTTCCACATAGTGCAGAAAGCTGGCAAGGCTGCTTTGGCTGGAAAATTGCAGGAACTAATTGGGAACACTCTTTCATTAGTAAACAGCATCCAGCTCAGAATAGCATGCTTTGAACAAGCAAATGAATTTTTATCTGGAGAAAGTCCATAAAAGCACCAACCTTGAGGACCCCGAGGGAGCAGATCTCAGCAGAAGCTGCGGGTGTCGCACAAATCAAAAGGTATTGGTATAAACACACAAGAATCTGCTCCTTCTGAAAGCCCAGGAGACTCCAAAGGAATCCGTTGTTGTGAACCTGATGCAAACCCCCCCCGGCACCATCGCAGCCCCCCCAAAGCGATCCCGACACCGCTGTGACCTACATTGCTCTTCCCAGCCGCGCTGCAGCTCCGAGCGCGTTCTGCAGGGTGAGCACGCAGCCCTCGCCTCCCGCAGCACCAGCAGCCGAGCCTGCATCATTAGCGGCGCTGGCAGCCCACAGAGCAGTAATTGCGGGCATTATGAAGCAGCGACAGCGATGACAGGCTCAGAGGGCAGTGCCGTAATCAGGGGAATGTATAGATAAGAACAATAATAGCATACAGGAACTCGGAGGAAGATAACAAGAGGGTCGTTGAAATATGCTTCAAGGAGTAGAAAGATCAGCTCAGATAGGAAGGAATCAAACTGGTGTTTCTTTTAATTCAAGTTCAACCTCAGCTATAATCTATACGTTCAGGGCTAGCTCCAATTCAGACTACCAACAGACACACACACCCCACTGCTTCATGTATGGAATTGAGCTAGATCACTTTGGACCTCAGCTGCACTAGAAGTATTTTAAAATATGAATTTCTATAAAGTTCTGAAAATATTCAAGAATAAATTTTTCTCTAGAACGTTTTTGTGTTGCTAGGCAAAAATGTAGGAATCACTCTTATTAAACCGTAGACTCAGGGGACAGAATGATGATTTAAATTTTGATTATTGAAATATATATTTTATAAGAGATTTTTAAAGCATTGACTGTCTTCAGAAAATTAAAAGTTTTAACATACTGGAAGTTACAAGTAAAAAAGCAGTAGCATCCCTTTAACATTGCACCTGTGGCCTCACCAGCTGCACTTGGTAGCAGCTTGTGCATATTTTGATTTTAGGATGAGAACAGCATTTTATGCTAACTCCTAAAGCCTACCAGGTTTCATTGTATCCTATTTAGAGTGAGATACTTCTAGACAAACATGCAGCAGAGCAGCATCAGTTCTAGAAGTACCTGCCTTAGAAAAAAGGAACAGAGGATAATTCCTGTGGTCTTCTGGGTGCAGGTACATCTATAGTCGATATATATTCATTTACTGCTTGCTTTCCTCTCCTCTCCCAAAATAAGCAGCACGCACTTCAATGTCATGTATTTAAATTCCTATAATTCCAACAACCAGGGCAGGACCTTCCCAGAAACAGGACATGTACCCAAGGCACAGCTAACCCGAGGTACTGGCACCAGCTGTACTTCCAGGACTCCCCATCCATTTCTCCCCTTGGACTGCCAGGCTGCGGGAATTCCTGCCTTTTCCCCAGCACCCGGACTAGCAAGGAGGACTTTACTACTGAAAAGCAAAGGAGTCGGCGAATATGGAAACTGCGCTTGAGGTTCAGCGAGAGTTCACGGCTGAAGTTTGCAGGCGGAGCCAGACGCGGAGCGCGGCTCACCCCGCCCGGGAGGCAGCGAGTTCGCGGGGCCGCGCTGGGCGCCCGCCCACGCCCGGCACCCGGGGCGCAGCTTTCCAGCGACTCCTCCACCTGCGTTCGGCCCTTGCTGGCCCCCAGGACAAGCTGGTGGCACCTGAGAGGTGTGGGGCGAGCAGCCAGGGGTTTTCCTCGGGTGTTTTCGGTGCTGTGGCCGATGAGAGCGCGGGCAGCGCCCGTCCCCTGTGCCCCGATGGTTTCCTGTTAGCGGCCGCAGCCCGCTGCTTTCGCTGTGGTCGGGCTCGCCCTGCAGCGAGGGGCTTTCCACACCAAAGGAAGGTTCAGTAATCTGTCGGGAATCAACCCCCCAGATGGCATGGCAAGAGTTTATAAGAAGGAATATATTGGATTATTTAGGTCAGCGTTAAGCTGCTTTATGCCTTTTGTTATTCTGTTCCCGAACAGATCGTCTTGTAATGTTCCCAAAGTGTAACATACTGTATCGGAGCATTGACCCTGTTGAGCTGCCTTAATAAAAACCTCAGACACTGCTCAGACACAAATTGCTATTAAAATAGTCTGAGTTGTGCTGGGTGTATGCTGTTGCAGCTCTGAAACATAACATGGAAAACAATTTGGTTTGCAGTGCCCAACAGGCTTCACAAAGGTCCAGCAGTGCTTAGCTGTGTCATTTCTCTCTCGTTTCCTGCTGTAGAGGATATGCACAAATGGCTCTTGAAACTCTGCAGAAAAAAGGTAAATGGTATTGTTATGATGCCTTTGCCTTACCAACAGTATGTTTAGTTGCAAAATTATTCTGCAGTACAGGAGTAGGCCCATCTAGCTAATTTAGTGTTTCACCACATAATTAAAAAACATGTGTAGATATCTTCTACAGAGATCTGCAACACTGAACCCAAAGAGTACCTGTGCAGGTCTTCTGTGCCAAGTTAAAATTTTCCCAGGGGAAAAAACATATGTTTCAGATGATTGCCTTTTTCCCCCCCTTTTTTTTGTAATTACTTATTTACTACTATAATACTTACTTACTATTTAAAATACATTTAATGCCATTTTAGTTAAAATATGCAGCTTGAAACCAAACATGTAATTTGGGTCTTCAAAGACAGCAGTACCAGACTGTGCTGCTTTGAGTTATACAATAAAATGAGCTACAAGGACTTCTAAGCTTCTATTACAATTGTTTCTCATTTACCAGTGATTTTGCATATAAAGAAGTGTATTAACTGAACTGAATGCATCAAATGCATCTTTTTACATCACCTGGAGAACAGTGAGTCGCTTCTGCTTTAAAAGCAGGCGCTGTGTTCTTTCACATGACGTGTGAGATTCAGATGACTCCGTATCTTTCCTGGTGGGGAGCCTTGGGGGAGAGTAAAGCAGAGTTTTTCTTGTTTAGTTCAAATCACGGAATATTTGTCTCCGAAGCGACTTCATCCAGCATTTAAAACAAGGTCTGTCCCAAGTGGTGAAGGACAATTCCCCAGACTTGCACAGTGTTTGATGGGTTTTCACAGCAACCTGAATTCGAGTGTGATTTGCATGACATCCGTTCTTTCACACATTGGCGTCAGTGACTTAAGCTGAGCTCAGAGAGGCTGCACACATCTGGATGAGCACCAGGGAAACACTCACACAGCTGGAGACATGCTCAGGACTCTTCAGTCCCTCCTCTTGCTTGCATTGCTCCTTTGCTGGGATATATTCCTTGCTTGGACAGTATCCCAGTGAAAAACACTGAAACTACCCAGCCTGACTAGGGAAACACATCTGCCACTTTTCATCTGCAACAGACATCAAAAAAAAGTGACTTCAACTGGGCTGAGCTGTTCTAGGACTGGCGCTGATTCAGGGTAAGCAAATCCTTAAATTAAATATGAATCAGTGGGTTTATTCCACGATAGTTAAAGCAAAGAATCAAACTCATGACGTGGATTGCAGGGAAATTCCAGCTGGAACAAACCCCGGCTTCATCTGACCTTCATCTCAAAACAAGGTCAGCTGTAAGGTCAGGCCTGCTCACTCAGAGCTTTAAATGTCCTAGATATGGCATTTTAAATAGATCAACAGAGCATTCCTTAGTGCCTGTACCAACACCCAGCCATCCCACCCTGCATCACATCCCTGCAAACGCTGCAGTTGTTAGCCTTGCCAGCAGATGCCACTGCAGGAAATTTGTTATAAAAGGCACAAAATAGGCAAGATTAAGACCTTTTGTTACTTGGTCCGTCACGGTACCTACCCAGCAGCTTTCCAGAATTGCTTAAAGTGTAAGCTGATGATGGGAAAAAATCCCCCTAAGTCCTGCATTGATGTCCCCCCTCTCAGGGCACTGAGTTTTCTTGGGTTTGGTGCAGAAACCACAGCGTGGCAAAGAGTGAAGATACAGCAGAAAGGCTGGGCACGACAGATGCTGGGCACTGCATTTAAGCCACCCCGGCAGATGCCAGATGGACAATGAGGGACACGACAGAAACCTCAAGAAACAGCCACACTTGGAACATCCTGCCTGCAGTTTGTGCTGCCCAAATTCTCGGAGACCTGCTGGTGCTCAGCAGCCTGAAATAGAACAGAACCACGGAATAAGCTGAGTTGAAAGAGATCCATCAGGATCATCGAGTCCAGCTCCTGGTCCTGCACAGGACACCTCAAGAATCACACCGTGTATCTCAGCTCTTTCCATAAGGAAGGGACAAGGAACGGGCTTGGCTTTTGGTTTGGGTTTTTTGTTAGCTTCTTTTTGAAGTTTCACTGTGAACTGTTGGTTCTTGATACAAGAAACCTGGCCAGGCACACGCATGGAAATCCAGCAATCAGCAGGCACCAGCAGCCATGTCTGGGGAAGATCAGGCTCCACCTCCACTGGGGCATTTTCCTGGTCAGACTCTGTCTCTGATCATCCTGACACTGCTCTGAGTAGGAAAGAGCAGTGCTGCTGCCAGTAAACTGTCTGGACAATACATGTCTGTCCCTGAAGAGGTAGTGGGAGAGTGGTGGAAGAACCCACCTGCTTTCCTTGGCCTACATTCACTGGAGACAGATTCTCAGTGACAGGAGAAGCCCAGCTGCAGGAACACTCCTGCCTGCTGCCAGCTCAGCAGCCTGAGACACCTTGATAAGGCTCAGAATGCCACATGGGGCTTGGCAGTGGTGGCAGCAGCTCACTCCAGCAGCCAGGCAGGAGTTACCACGCCCCAGCCTCCCCCAGCTGCAGCAGCACCTTGGCTTTGTTTTTAAATGAAACTCGTGGCTACAGAGGTGGCAGTGGGAGATCAGGTGTGGTGGCTCATGTGCTGTAATAAAGGCTGGGTGACGTGGAGGTGGCCCTGCAAACTGCACAGCAGTAATTAAGGGATCACTGCTTGTGAGGACAGTGGTGGAGGGTACAGGAAGGCAAGAAAACACATCTCGAATAGCTCTCCTTAGAAGGGGGAGTAGGAACAAGGTGGACCCTTAAACAACATGGTGACCACACAGTTCCTGGACATCCTCTGAACTGAGGGAGCCTACCAGCTTCTGAAAGGGGTGGAGAGGGACACAGGAGAGAAGCACGCACCTCCCAGCAGAAGAGGGAAGTCTACTCCAGGCTCCTGGGTTTCTCAGAAGGGAATTTCTCCGCAGGTGCATCCACAGGAGTCCACTCCTTGTTTAACGAGCCTCTTTTCCTTCATTACCTCACTGATCTCAAGTTGGATGATGGAAACCTCTTTACAATAGCACCCAAAACACCAGCTGCACAGCAGTCAGGGAACTGGAACAAATTCCTTGAGAGAAAAAAGAGCCAAAAGGCTCTTCTTGAGCAAATAAGGCCCCCTATTGTCAAGCCACAGTCCGAGAGAGATGAAGCCTTCATCCTCTGGAGATGCTGTTTCTCTGCTGTCTAGGCTGGGCAGTTTAGAGTTGGAGGCCTAACGAAGAAGGGAAAACTGAGATGGTGCCAGTCCCTCCTGGAGCTGTAGGTTTCCTTTAGTGCTACCAGCACTATCCCTGGCAATTAACACTCATGACCTTTCTGTGTTCCCTTTCCCTGTGATTGGATTTCTTCCAGTCACACACAGGAAAAGAGGATGTCTCCTATTCCTCAGCACCACTCCTGAGTTACTCCTCCATCTCTCCCTGGACAGAGCAGACTTTTAGGTAGATGCAGATGGCATCTGCTCTGCAGCAAGGTGTAATCCCCAACACACTCCACTGTGTAATAACACCAACACTCAGCTGAGCAAATTAAATTTGCAGGCTCCTATCAGCAACAGCTCTCACTTTACCAACTCCCCAAAGCCTTTTTGCCCTACCAGCCTCAAACTCCACTGGCCATGGGATGGTACCTCCTGTACACCTCTATTCTGAACATGTGGGCAGGGTTAGTAGCTCACCACAAGACAATTTTCTGCTAACTTTGATTAACTGTGTGTTTGTGGCACACAATGATGTTGCCTCATGGCAGGAAGCAACTCAAACCACAGAAACGCTTCCTTTTCTTTCCTTTTCTCTTGAAATTTTAGCAGCAGGTTTTGGGGTCAGCCCCTTAGAAATGTAACAGTGTCGCTGTCAGGTTTGTGTTAGAAGGTAAAATGCATATTTTTTACTGGGTGACTATTTGAAGGATGGTTATTTTTGCCCTTCAGAAAATTCTACCTGAACATAACACCAAGGGCTGAGGTCAAGAGCCACTCAGTCACTGGAGTAAAACAAAAGAAATGGAGGAACCATTTATTAAAATCCCTCAGAAGAATGAATGCACTTGAGCAAAACCACCACTAATGTGCACCAACTGCACTTCTGGCAGAACTTAAGCAGCTGATGCAGATTTTTCCTTTTCCCCCAGCAGCTGTTGGTGTTTGCTGGTGCCCTCCCATCACCACTTGATGTTTTAACAGATGCTTTTTATCACAAAATGGTATCTGTACATGCTCAATATAAATTTTGGGCCACAGGCAAAGCAGACTAAACACACAGAGTACGTCTGGCTGTCCACAAACACAAAGTTCTCTCATCTGCATCCTTTTTGCACTTGAAAAAAGTGGAAGCTGTTAATTGTGAGCTTAAGTAAGAGTTCAGATTTATAGATTAAAAGCCTATCAAGAATTGAATTGCTTTGCTAGACTAAGAAAATAGCAGATGCTGATGCACCACCCTGTGTGGTTTGCTAGGAATATTTAACCTGAGTATGAAAAATTCCTTTTAAAAAGGAGTCCTCACACAAGCAAACCTTCGGTTTTGAATGAGAACAAAAGGATCAGATCCTCTAATCAAAGTCTCTCTGTTGCCACAATCTCCTTTGTGTTCTTGCATGGATTTTCTTTGGACAAATGTAACAGAAATGTGGGTATGGATGCATCATGCAGGGAAACTCCACTCATTTCTGGAACCTATAGAAAGCACACCCTAAGACAGAGAAGCTGGGGAGCTACAGTGATGTTAATAATTTCTAGTATGAAAAAAAAAGGATGATGTTTTCCTTATTCCTGTCTTGGTCCAACACTGTCAGTGATTCTTCTGTCTCTGCATCCCACAGAGACTGCCATCTCATCAATCCCATTATACTCTGAGATCTTGGAAAGATCTTTGATCAATTTTCATTTTAAACAAAATGTCACGTGTTTGGGAACAGGGCTCATACACAGGAACATTTCCTCCTAATGGGCCCATTGTATTTTTCCTGAAGCTGGTAGAGTGAAAACACACACACACACACACACACACACATAACAATTTATACCTTGGTTCTCACAGACCCTTTTTTTTCTTCTGCATTGGCTCCAGCTATTTTACACCTTTCCCATGACACAGCACAATACTGGGCATTGTATCTGGAGGGGAACCACCCTGCCATTAGCTCCTGCTGCTGCCTTTGCAGGGGGATTTCCCAATAATTATTTGCTTCTCAATGCACAATCATCTGAGCAACACTCCAGACTGAGCATTCCTGAGGAGTATTTAGTAGGATTTTATTTTTAAGTTGTATCCTTGATACTGAAGTACTTGGGTGTTTGTACTGCTGTGTCCTGAGGCTTGCCAGCTATTTTTCCTGCTGGTCCAACAGCCAATAACCAAGTCACCTTGGCCAAGTGTCATGGTTTAACCTCAGATGTCAACTGAGTACCACACAGCTGCTTGCTCATTCCTCCCCCAGTGGGATGGGGAGGAGAATCAGGACAAAAAATGTAAAAAACCTCAAACTCACGGGGTAAGAACAGTTTAATAATTGAAAATCCTACTACTACTAATGGAGGGAGAAATAAACCCCAAGAGAAACAAGTGATGCACAACACAGCTCAGGCTCTGCCATGAGCTGAGGAGAACCTTCTCAACAGGCAAGTGAGAGGATGCTGAGGGAGAAGATTTAGGAGGCCTGGAGGAAAAACATGAATCCATATCAATGTATTGACCTTTAAAGATGAACTTAAGCCTTAAAAGACTGTGAACAGTCACTCCCTGCCTCTTCTGAAGTTGTTTTCAGACTAAAATCACCTCGTGGAAATTGTTCTCCAGATCTGGAAGGAAATAGCTCCTTTAACAGTTCAGTGATGCTTCAGCTGCTCTGAAAGGTATTTTCAAGAGGAAAAACTGAAATTAACTGGAATATGAAATCTATGTGCACTTCACAAAATACAAAAAGACTATTTCTAAGTCACAGTTTGCAATACAGAATCTCAATCTGGCTGTGATGCATTTGTGCAGCACTTCAGTGAAGTTTTCCTCTGGGAGCATTAGCTTTGGCAGTAACATTAAAAACCCCCTCTGAGATCGCTTTGCAGTGGGAGCATTTTGATTTTCATTCCCTTTAAAGCAGACATGTAGCCATTTCTGAAATTCTGGTGAGGAACCTCTCCCCAAAAAGGGGTTTCCCTTACCTGCAGCAAATTCAGTGCTACTGAAATTCCGTAGCAGCGCTCCAAATTCCCTCAACACTTGCAATGGCTGCATCCACCTGCAATGCCAGCTCCAAACTGCACCAGCTGGAGATGCCATCCAGCTCATTGCTCAAAAAGGAGACCTTACTTGTCAGTAATTGCTGTTTATTTATCCACTATCTCTACCTCAGCTATTCCAGCTATTCAGCAGATCACCAGTTAAAAAAAAAAAGGTGCCATTTCCTGTAATTCAAGTTATATTTTATTGCTTAACATATTTTTCATAGATGCATAAAAATTCTGGGCAGTATTTACTAGATTGTATAACTACAAGACAATTACACCTGATGGCTGGAAACATTTCAGACTGAAAAAAACCCAAACTAGTATTGACTTCAGAGAAGCTGAGAACACTCAGGGCTTGAAGATGTGCAAGGTTTTTATTCACGACTGCTGAGAGCATACAGGGAAACCTTCATGATTTGGGTCCAGTAAACAAAGCAGAAAACCTTTTGCCTTTAGAGTAAGGGTAGAGGGTAAATTTGCTCTTTTTATTGACTTATTTGCTCTGAAGGTTGCAGGCTGACACTGAGGAAAAGCAATGACTTCATGGCAATGAAGCTGTCCTTCAGCAGATACATAAAACGTAATTATTACGCAATGAAAAAGCCCAAATTTCCTGATTGTGCTCAGGGCTTCAGGGCCAGGCTGTGCTGGATCCTGCACAGTGCTCAGACCCCAAGCTGTGCCCCTGCCAGGCTCTGCCTTCAGACCTGAACTCCTCTCCCTTTATGCTAGTCAAATATGTAAAAGGCATGATTATGGTTATGGAGTTCACCTCTAATGAAAAAATAAAAGCATACAAGTGAAAAGTAATGCAGCAAGAAATTGCAGTAATTCTGAAGTGCTCATTGCCCTTCTCTTCTTCACCTCTGGCTTTCCTCACACACAATGCTTGCGAACACACAAAACCCAGATGCTCCAATCAACATTAATTGTTTTGACCGTGCTAAATGTGCCACCATCTTTGAAGCCTTTTGCACCTCTATGCCTTCGTTTTCAAGGAAGGAATTTGCATTTTTGGCTGCCAGAGTCCCTCGCTTCTGAAGTTTTCTCATTTGCCTACCAGTGCTGTGGACTCGTGACTTTTCTACCTACTCTCCCTGAAGGTGCACCACCCCCTTTCCATCCCCAAGTTAACCAACAAATTGCATAATTGTGACATTTTCAGCTTGCAAGTTATTTTGTAAAAGTCCTCCAAGAGGACTTTTACTTGAAAGCTGGCATGCAGTGTGTTTCCCTTCCTTGTATTTTGAGATCTGTGTGGGCATGTGACCTGGTGACGATTTGGTGAAAGTTTGTCACCACAGCTTCACAAAAGCTTGCCTGACTCCAGAGTACCTGAGAAGAGTGTTTAAATCGCTGAAGGATTTTTTTTCCCCCCCCATGAAACAGAGCAACCAAAGCAAATTTTAAGGCCTCACTCAGCAATGCTGCCTCCAAAAATGTCTCGAGCACACACTGATCTGCCAGGTTAGGGAGATACTCCCATCTCCAGCTTCACCGAGTGTCACTTACTCATCTCTTTAATAACAGATTTCGGGGTGAAAAAACAGATAAAAAGTGACAAGCATTGGATTTCCTTTCCCTGCTGGGCTAAGGCCTCCTGATCCTCAGACAAAGCCTGAACCTGTGCATCCATGGCTGACTGCACTCTCCCTCTGGGGACACAGCATTTATTAGGCACTGGACTTCCCATGTCCCTGAATTTCCAGTGCCCAACAGGGCTGAACTCCTCAGCCTCCCACTGCTCCTGGGTGTGGTGGTCACCTCCTCCTCACTCCATTAAGTCACATAACAGCCAATCTGAGTTTTCTGAGTGACCAACTCCTACTTCAAGTCACTTTTGGGAGGTGGAACACATAAACTGGCTCCGTGACTGAGACATTCACTCCCATACAACTAATAAGATGTAGAGTAAGAGTAGGATATGAAAAGGTTCTCACCTCTGAGAATCCAAATGCTCTGGCTGCATTTCTCTCATGGCTCACTCTGAACACAGGAAATGATTTTTCACTTACCCCATAAACTCCTTGATGAACCAACTCCACCAGCACTGGACTCCTTGGACCCCTCTCTGCATCCTACACTCCAGTGTCAACCTGTGGGACTGAGAGCCAGAGAGAGCTTTCCTCATCAGTGGAGCAAAGATTACTGAACACGTTTTTGATGCTCACATTTGAGGCAAAATTTGCCAGGCACTGGCAGAGAGAAAGATCTCGGCCTAAGAGCTGTGTAAAATTCTGTTCCTCAACTTCTCCAACCACAAGGCTTCCTGGCAGTGACAGACACCCCTAGATCCACAGCCAGGAGGCATTTATGAGTGTGTCTGCATCCCCCTTTTCCTCAGGAGGGCTCCGGGGCTGGTTCTGCAGCATCACAGGGCTTTCCAAGCTATGTAGGGTCTAACAGGTTTCACAATACAGTACTGGGGGAAAAAATGTCAAAAATTTACCTTCAACACTGAGGTATTTTTTTTTTTTTTTTAACTTCCTAGCCCTACCATGATGAGCAAGCAGCCTTCAGACTGCCCAGAAAGCCACCTCTCCTGCCTATCTCAATTTGTGGATTCCATCAGCATCCAGAGTGGGTTTAAAAGCTGCAGCCCCGTCCATTCCAGCAACATCTTCCCCTGCAGGTAGCCTGAAAACTTCCACAATCCCTTACACCTTCTCTTCCTGTACCAAATTCCTCACTATTTTTATTGTCCTCTGCCTGTGTCAGCAGGACAAATCCCAGAGACTCTGCAAGGAAAACCAGTTTGGCACACTTACAGCATATTAGCACAGACAACTTTATTGCTGAGTTGAAGTTGTTCAGGGAGTAGCCGGAGACTTAAGCTGGTTGGTGGTAAAAAGTTACATTAAAGATGGTAAACATCAGATGATGATGGGAGACCCCTTCCAACTCTACTGTGCTTAAGCAGCTGAGGGAGAGACCTGCAGTCACAAAGAGAAGTGAAAATGTCACACAGGTAACAGCTCTAAAACAGGCTAAGAAAGGAGGAGAAGGTGGCACCCATCACTGAATGACAATGATGGCAAAATTATGCATCTCAGAGAAAATGTCAGCTTGCAGCTGCCACAGCCAGAGCAGCAGCACAGCCCAGCTGCAGCAGCTGCTCCACATCTTCTCCACTGCACAGTTTGTCAGCAGGACACGAGATAAATATTCACTGAGATCCAGGACACCAAGCTCTAAAACATAAATTTCAGAAAACACATTTCTACAATGACAGAGTTCAGCTGGGATCCAGTTACAAAATGGAGGGGATTTCCAAAGCCCCTTGACTTCCAGCGTCACTGTGATAAACAACTACCCGAGGAAGGCCCTGTGCAAGGGAAGATGCTGATTGCCAGGTACCCTGCAGACACTGCTCTGACTGTAAGGTTTGCCTGAGCTTTCCCAACATCCAGAACTACACCATTTCTGCCACATCTTGGACAATTACGCCAATTTCTATTGCACGTGTTTTTTACTAAGATTATAAACCTAGACTGACTTGAATATATCTCCTGACGTATCAATTTCAACAGGTGACCATTTCCAAGGTTTTAAAATAAATATTAATTCCTGTTAGGCCCTCATACAGGCTGACTTTAAAACACACTCTTCTGAATGTGTACATACAGGTTGTGACAGTATTGATTTAACATACTACTTTACTTCTCTCTCCCTTAAGACTCCCAGGTAGCATGCAAAAGAATCCTCATTTCCCAAAATCACACCCTAAGACAAATTAAGTGATCTTTAGACTGTTCTTCAAGAACTCTGAACTGGCCCCAGTTCCTCCAAAATCACTGACTTTTCCCTTTGCACCTGCTCTCCACCACCTTCTGCCCAGCAACAGCCTACAGAATCAAGGAAATTTACAGCTTCAAAAGGAATTGTCAAGTCTTCGGTAAAAGCCAGTTTGGGAAAATTTTTTCTTGCTTCCCATCTTGTTCACCTACTGAAAACTGAGGGAGTCTTCTTGATTTTGCAAGCTTAGTATGACTAGATGTAGAAGACACTGGCACGTAATATTCATCACTGGAACTCAGCCCAATTAAACATTTTCAGAAGAGCCCATGACAACCCCCAGTTTGACCAGCCACAGACCATCTCCCATCTGCCTTTTAATATACAACTTAAAAAAGTAGACATTGTCCATCTCTTGACACCAATGGACATAGTTGGTAACACTGTTCAGACATTTAAATCAGAAATATTTATTACACTTGGTGCCTAAACCCTGCCCCAAGAACAGCAGACCATTTTAGAATCTAGTGATAATTCTTTTTAAAAACCCCAAACCTTTATAACTCATTAAGGTTGGTGCCAAACTTGGCACTGGGACCAAGGTTTGCCAAACAGCAGCAGCAACAAAGTACAGCTTCAGGACGCCAAGTCAAGGACATTTGAACAGCTCTGCTCAGTATTTTGCTGTAAGATAAATTGAGCAGAACTGTCCTTACTGTACAGAAACCTCTACTGATCTGCCATGGTAGGTTTGCTTTATTACCAGTATTGAAAATAAGTCATGAACATAAAAGCAGCAAGAGAAGAAGTCAGACTGACCACAATTATTTCCCCCCCCAGTCTTTCCTTCTCTCTCCCATGTTCTCTGTGGATACAGAGACCAAAATGTGTATATACCATGTGAGAATGTAAACCACATCATACATTTGAAATTAATTTTATGTAGTTACCATTCATGAATGCACACAGTCCCTGCAGTTACATTCTTTATAAGGTAAGTCTTCACTGTTCTCTACTGGATCTTCTGATGGAGGAACAGAAAGGAGAGGTGGAATCAAGGAGCACGGAATGATCACAGTCACGAAAAATTTGGGGAATTTGAATAGTGAATCTCAGAGAGTCTTCTGTGAGGTTCCAGAAATAAATGGTGGCAACGTGTATATATTGCAATTTTATTTCATTCGCTCAAACAAAACGTTAGCATGTAAGAAATTTAAAATGACACAATATGATAAAAATAGCAGAGAATGAACTGAGAAACTAAAAAGAAGGTAAACCTAAATGCATGAAAAGTCAACATTCATTAGTGAACAGCTTCAGTCTTTGATTGACACTTGATAACTTTAAAACAACGAACTGGAAATCATTATGACTGTCTGAAGAGATTTCAGCACCAGCACTAAGGGTTTTACATTCAGTTGGTTTGCAGTTGACTTGGTAGCCACTTGTCTATAGTGCAGGTTTATCACAGGTCAGATCACAGTGTTGAGGAAAGCAACGCCCTCCTGGCATTAGGAAGGATCCCTTAAACTGCCCTCAGCTTAAGACATCCATTGTACAAAAGCACAGAACCACCACAATATGGTTTTTAAAGAACTTAGTCACCAGTAAGCAAAATAATCGTAGCTTCTGCAGTTCATTTTCAATACTGAAATCTCTGGAAACGGTGCAACTGTCAGTAGGTCAGGAAATGTCTACAGTAATCTTTAATTCAATCCGATTTTCTGGAAAGAACCAGTTCTGCAGGCTGGGATTACAGAAAGTATGTATGTAGAAGCAGCACAAAAAGACAACATCTGTTCCTTTTTCTTTTAAACAGAAATCATGTTAATTGTAGACCAAGGCACAAAACGTTTAGTGCATAAGCCAGTTCCTTGCACAATCTAGAAGTTCAGCCTTTAATTTTGGACCACTTTTAGCCATCCATGCTATTCCACTGTGTAACTCCTGAACCCTCCTAGAAACGAATCAAACGTGATTTCTGACAAGGGTAAACATCCTTACTGCTCAAAAAGTCTGTGTAAAACAAAAAGCTACATCAACAAAGATGAAAATGCCTCCTCTTGTTTTGAGAAAAACAGTACTTGACAAACTTACTATGGATTTTTTTCTTTTTAATGCCTTCAATAAATGCATGCAGAAAAGTGATGTTGTTTCTCCTCTTTAATTAAAAAAAAAATAATAAATGGAGTTAGGCAATATTTCCACTGTCATCTTCCCTAAGAATCTGAACCTATAAAATCAGGAAATGTTTGAATGGGAGAAAAATTTCTTATTGAAGCCTTTCTGAAGCTGCTAAGTGCTGTTCTGCTCTGGTGTTCAGCACTCAAGACAGTCTGTTACTGAAAGCATTTGTCCGACAAACGGAGCTGTTGGGTACTTTTAAGCAAATCTCTCAAGTTCTAAGTAAACTTTTCTTCTGGATCAGCACAGATCCCAAAGCAAACACTGCTTGGAAAAATGGACAGTGCAAAGGAAAAGGGAAGATTTTGATCCATATTCTTTGTCCAAAGCACTACAGAGCCAATTTGCAGAATTTCTATGCCACTGAACTTTACCACATTAAGGAACAAAATTAAAAAAATAAGATTGAAAACCCTGGGAAAGAGAGAGGTATCACCTCCCTGAAAAATGATTCTCAAATTGCTGAGCAAAACCAATGGCATATCATTGCTGTTTTTCAGGGTTTGTGTCGCGTGGAGCTGTGGGGGTTTTTTGTTGGTTTTGTGGTTTTTTTGGAAAGGAGGGTGGCAGATAAACTAGGAGGAGAAGGGGACATTTACTGACATTTACCTGATCGTTCTCAGGTAACTACTGCTGTTCTGTTTCATTAACCAACCAAAAAAAGGAGTCTTGGAAAAGAGTGAAGCAGAGGGTCATGGTGAAAAGGTGAAGGACAACGCACTTACACAGGGGCATCCTCAGCAACTCTGATGCCCACAACGTTTTCTCTCTCGCCGAGAAACGAGTTCGGTTCACCTGGGAGTTTCAGAACCATTACTGGAAGTATTACTGAATTTCAAATAGAAAACTGAAAAAAGATACAAAAGGATCAAGTACCTGGTTCCATTAACATGGTTACTGATAAAAGTCATGTTTTCCTCATTATTACACATGCATGTAAGATGAAGAAAAAGTGTAGAAAGTAATAAAAATGTGTCACCTTCCCCCTCCCTCTTCCCACATCTTTCTGGGCATAAATTAAGCCTTACAAATGAAAAGGCTACTCTGTGACATGCAAGTTTTCTTTTAATTAAAAAGCTGGCTGTGTTGTGTTACATTACAAAATGTCCACATGCATAAATCTAAAAAAAGCCCCAAAATCTACTGTAAATCTACAACATACTAATGATTTACATTTGACTGCTGACTCGCATTATGTAGAAGTCTTAGATTTGGTAAAGCATCGTAACAATGTAGGAAGGCATCTACATCTTTAAACTCTGGACTGTATTTGCTTTTTTTTTTTTTTGTTTTCCTAGAAAATTGCATGAAGGCTAACTAGAGAGGCTTCCTATCATAAAATTCCAAAATCTTGATATGTCATCACCGTCTAAGTCATCCTTACTTACAAATATTGCCCTTTAAAAGCACGCGTCTCTAATTGCTCCTTGTTTTGTGAACCAAACCTCTACACATCTGATCTCTTAAATTACTCGTGGAAATACCAGATATGATAGGAAGACAAACCTGAGATACATTTGAAGTACAACAGTATAACTTGCTAACTCCTTCATTAATAAAGAAAACCTCTCTGAAAAGCCTTCCCAAGCTTTTCCCTGTTTTTTTTTTTTGTCTTAACAACAAATTCTGAAACATGTGCAATTTTATCTTGACATGAGTAGACTTCAAAGCACTGTGATCTTGTCTGATAGATGTAGGAATTTCTGCATAATCATTACAGTAACTTCAAGAGTCTTTTCCACCCTGCTGTAAAGGTCAGAAAAAAGCTGCAAACTAGGAGGGGAATAGCATTATCACCAGAGTGATGTCTGAAGCTTTTCAGAATAGGTTGTTTCTCCCTCCTTCCAAGTGTCTGTCTGTCTGTCTCCGTTTTCTTCTAACAGCTCACAAAACGTAGTCAGTTTTATATCAAGTTAAAGAGTCACATCGGCTTAGTACGAGTCTTTCTATGCAGTATTGGACTTGCTGAGTTCCTGCCTGATAGCTGCAGAGAGAAAGAGAGAGAAAGAGAAAGAGAGAGAGAGAGAGAGAGAGAGAGTGTGTTAGCAGATCAAACAGAGTCAGTGCAGGAAGCTGGAACACACAACTGACCCCCCAAAGCTCACCCTGCTCTGACAATGTGAATAACCAACAGCTGAGGCAGCCCCATGTGGCTTCAGACAAGTGGCATTATCCACCAGACAGACACTACCCTTTTTCTTCCTGTAAACTTCATGTTAAAAATCTTAATTTTTAGTTCCCACCTCCAGCAAGCCTGTGGCCTTACCTGGTGACAACCAGCACGGCTGGGATTAGCAAGCAGCATATGTGGGGGCTCATTTATTTTAATTTTCTTTGTTTAAGAGCAGCCTCAGGGCCCTGTTTGCACTGCACTGTTCTGAAAGGCTGTGGTAGAACATAGCACAAAAAAATACAGGGAAAAGGACTACATTCTCTGTAGTCCCAAACCAGCCAGATATTTCTACATCACTTGATGACATTCAGTATTTTATCAGCAGTGGTATTAGATTAATATGACTTTTTTCCCTCCCTATACTTTATTTTGGTACATTCCATTAAGCCAATTAAAAACAAAAAGGCCCACCAAGGTAGTAAATCATACAGAGAGCTCTGTTTAATTCCTCACAGGTGGTCCTTTAAGATTATGCTTTCTCAATGACTTCCCTTAACTACAGAAGAGTACACAGGAAAATAACTTCTGTTAAAATAAAAATTAAAACCATGAGAATTCTTTTCTTTGACTCTTGTGTTACAGATCAAAGAGGTGACTGAAGGCTGGAAGCCCAGTTCTACTCTGAGTATTACTAGTTTTGAAATACATACCTCAACAGCTCTGGATTATTTCAAAATAACCCACCTACCACCACATGACACTAAGGATAACTTCAAATCACTCAAATGTGGCATCACTTCAACCACTCTTAAAAGTCCCTACTTGGTGTCAATGTTCTACTGAAACAAAGCCCCCAGGAGAGAAATCACTGAAGCACATCAGTTGGAACAGCTCTGGCACCAGTGGTTTGCCACCAGACTGAGAAGAAAGCCACTTTTACCAACGAATCACTTTCAGGCTACCAACACATTGTATTTACATTTTAAAGCACCTGCAGCTACTCTAAAACTGAGCAGCAGCAGTGCAAAGAACAATACTTACCATCAATGAGTTCTTCCTTTAATTTCGTTAACTCCTTCCTCATTTCATCTAAAATGTCCTGCAATGTGTCACAGCATAAATAAGAGATTAGCAAACAAATCAGTTTTGCCACCTGTAAACATCTGTGGAGAGAAATCCAGAATTCTCCCACTACAATCCTTCCCATTAATCCTTAACCGTTCTGAAACCCATGTCTCAGCTTCCAAGTTAATCCTCAAAACCTAAGGCATCCCTAGAACATTATTAAGTGCAGGTACAATGAAGAAAAAACCATCCCTAGAAGTCCCACAAATCGATTCCTGTGGAATTTAGGAGGGGAAGGGATAGGAGTAAGAAGGCTTTGCTACAGGTGAAATGGGATGTGGAATGCAAAAGGAGCTAACGAAACACCACAAGCCAAGGAAGTACTCCAAGAAAAAAAACCAAAAGAAAAAAGGGTAATCAAGGTATCAAGGTCCCAGTCCAAGTGGGATGTGAGGGAATGAAGGCAACAGCATGAAGTGCTGTCCCTGCTTGCTGCTTTTTCCATCCTTTCCTCTAAGCTCCTTCAGAACCACTCACCAGGCCAGAAGCCACTCTAGAACTGCCTGTGGATCCAGGACCCAATCCAGAACCAACCAGAACTGATCCATAACCCAATCTAAAGCCAACCACTATGTGGGGACATGTTCTAGAAGCAACCAAAAGTTGCTACCAAAGTGAAAGTGGCTCTAGAACCACCCACTGAGCTGGAGCCTGCACCAGAGGCTCCCTCCCCCCTTGGGGATGGGCCCATTGATCCAAACACCACTTGAAGATCCTTCACCTCCAATTCCACAATTCCCACAGGACTCCTCTGCTCTTGGCCTGGATAACTACACAGAAGGCAACATCTCTGGATGCTCTTCCACCACCAAACTAATGACCACGGGTGCTCACATCTGATATTAAAGCATGGTCATACTTGTTCTGCTAGAGCTGCCCCGAGGGCTTGTTGCGTGTTCGGGTACAGAGAAGAGAAGGAAAGGTTTTCCAGGCAAACTAATTTCCCAGTTCCATCTATAATGTCAACACCATCCTGTGTGTGCTGCCTAATGCAAAAGAAGGGACTCTGTGAGAAACTAATGGGGCTGTCTAAGCCACCATCCCGCAGCTCCAGCTTCTAAGAATACTGACACATGCCTGGGCAAAAATAAAGACTAGTGTCACTAAATCATTAAGTTTGGAACTGGCTAACAAAACAGTCAGAAGTTGGTATTGGACAGCTGCAAGTCCTTACATCCAACTTACAGAGCCATCTTTTTTAAACCATCATACACATACCTGCTTCAATCTGTCATAATCTAGACCTTCTGACTGTACTCCGTTGGCACTGGGCTGTCCTGTTGGTGTAGATTTTGGTCTGCAGCACAAAAACACATCCATGAGTTACTGGTTGCTCATTGTTACAGGATACATAGGACTCCCCCATCAAAATTGCTGACATTTGTCTACCAAAAACATAGTAATAAATCAGAATGGAAAAAAAATAATGTTGGGAGTGGGAGGGTGGGAAAAATCAAGCAGACCCAAAATACCACACAGAATAGAAAGCAACAACCAAGAATGTTTTCCACACACTGGAAATATTAATTACCATAAGAGTTATTAGTTCAAAACAAGAACTTTCAAAGCAGCAGACAGATTTCACTGTCAGTGGTTTCTGATTTCTTCATAATGGGCATGAAAAGCTGAATGCCTTCAAATGTCAAGTACCTTCCTTTCTCAACTGCTTACTCATTCAATAGAGGCTCTCCCATGGAAGCACTCCCACTAACTAATGACTGCACGTTGATGCTGACTATGAATGCTGAGCAATCACCCTGGGGGATTTTCAACAGCTGACAGACTCAAGCAACTCCTTTGCAACCTGAATTATTCCATCAGTTGCTTTCTAAAGCTACTGAAAACAAATACTGTAACAGCAGCAAGACTTACCAGGTGATACTTGAGAGGAAGTTCTAATGTTTTGGACTACGTCATGTTTGATGTTTGCTTATGCAATACTCTCTTTTAGACATCAAAACCTTGCTGACCCAGATCACCTTGCCTTTTTAACACAAATTCCAAAATAAGTGGGTTTTCTGCCTTCCCATTTCCTTCCTGATCCCCTCTCTCATAGAAGGGGTAATTCAGACTCATGGACTGACTACAGCTATGAGCAGAGACAGAGCCTAGATGCTCACAGCATGAATACCAAAACAGTTCTCCAAAGAGGGAGGAATGTTCTGCTGTTCTTACATACATTTTACATCTTGGCTAGCATTCTCCCTCCATTACCTATGAAACTTCAAGCCAAAACGAAACTGTTGGTAGAATTCCTGACAGTTCATGCCAAGAGGTTTCCCCAATTTTAGAATTATCACAGTATGCTAACTTTAAGGGAGGGCAAGGTGTACGTAAACTAAGCTGGATCCTATTTCATTGCCCTTGTATGTGGCATCACTGAACAAAAAAGCCTGGCCTAAACTCAGTGTGTCCTTTCAAAATTCCTACATAGGAGGAATTCATTTAGCACTGCATTTGTTACCTAAAGGTGCAGCCTTATTTACTGCAGTGGAAGCTGGGCAGGAACAAAAAAAAGACTGTATTTCTTAGTTTGTCTGACAAAATCACTACCTTGAGCTTTGATATGTCTGCCCTTACAAGACAGGAGTTTATCCATGAAGAAATTATCCTATTACACTGGTTTTGTTCAATGAGAGCTGAATCAACCTCACACTCGACTGTCTTGATGACTTTTACAACCTGACAGGACTATTTTCTGACTTGCTAACCAAAGGAGAACACTCAAAATGTGACTCCCAACAGAAAAGGGTGCGCACATGAAAATGTTGGTTTGAAACTTGTTCTTCCCTTGGGATCACAAACCTCAATTGTCACAGCTGTAAAGACTTAAGTCCTCACGGTCTAAATGTAAGTTCCCAGAGAGAAATTGCTAATTACTATTGCTTGAAACACACCAAAATTAAACACAATCCACTGAGTAAGACAGAAGATGAAATATTGAATAACTTGATAGTGAAAGAAGCTGGAAAATAGAATTCACCTTGCAACCACCAGAGAACCCACTGTGTGCACTAACGCTATGAAGGCAAACCACAGCTTAGGATCTTTTACAAAACTCTTTATGTGTTACTGTGCTTAGTTCAGTATGGAAGAATGCCTTGCTCAAAAACATTCATCAGCTGAGATCTTTGGCAACTGCTGTTTCATCAGGTATCTGGTATTTAAGAGTTACTTGCAGTTTACACCAGGAATTGTGAGCCCTGACTTACTCCAGGCAGAACAGTTGAGTTTTTCAGATTGTTCATCTATAGATTCTGATCATTTCCACTGAGTACAGCTCTGTTCCCACACACTATGGCATGACAGCATTTACCCAACATGACTGAAAAAAATCCTCTTAAATGCAGCTCCTGGCAACAGGCACCTAGTGCCTGCCTTAATGGAAAAACCCAACCCATAGCATACTTTAATACTTTTTTAAAAATTAGTTGTGAAGTTTAATGTGTTAATAAAACTACTTCAAAGAAAAACTCTACACAAACTGACTGCTTCTTTTTCTTCATACCCTTAGAATAAAAAGTCAGCTTTACCCATCATAACTATCTACTGCTGCTGTCTGTCAAAAATCTCCACAGGAAAGCTTCTTTATAAACTCTGCCCCTCAGTCTTGAGGATGTTTTCCCTTTTTGCATTCTGAAATACGAGACATTCTTAATTCAAATATTGAAATACTGTAATTAGCAAAATAGACCATTTCTAATCTCAGGAAAGTCTAGCTGTCTTCCTCCCCAAATTATGCTATTTTTTTCCTTTTTCAGCTTGGATGTAGTTGCCGTTAAAAAAAACATTAACTATTGAAATTTAGTGAATAAAACTTCCCAGCCATTTGATCCCAAGATGGCTAAAGAGCTCTCCCGTGTGGTTTTTCATAGCATTGCCTAACAGGACAGTGAGGCAATCCTGACAGTCCCTAACACACCTTAAATCAAGCATGCAAAGTAAAGATTTTATTCATGCCAACATGCAGAATACACCACCCAAGACAAGTAGCTAAAAGGGGAACTTTTCATACAAAAAGCTTAAGTAATCACCACAATGAGTGCCTTCATGAAAAACAAAGCTGGAATTTGACTCAGTAATTCTGAGGGGCTCTGTAACACATTTACCTCTGGAAAGCTCTCATCACCTGAAGGGTTTCAATGTCAGTACTTTATGACTACTAGAGAGTGAAACTTAAATCTCCAGTAAAAAAATACACATAATGTTAACTAACTTGTGAATGTGTTCCGAACAGAAGCATTAATTTATGTTTAAAAAAATCTTTAATCAAAAAGCAGGTGTGAAAACTCACCTGGAAAATTAATTCCTGTTCCTCTGTATATAAACTTACAGTTTTGAAAACCTGCTTCTCAAAACACTGCAAATGGTTCACTAAATGCTGGCATACTCAACAGGAATTTGTACCTCTGCAGGTGGAGACTGCCAGAAAACCAGTACTTAATATGAATTCATACCTGGTTCTTAAGCCATCTCAATTTGCCTTTGACACCATCTGCTTTTAACCAGTCCAAAAATGGGCTCAACTGGACAAACAAAATGTGAAGTGGAACCTGGTGCACGTGGTGATTACCAACCCATGTAGAAAAAGTCCAACCCTGATCTGGTCAAAGGGGTTATTAGGAAGTCTCAAATCCCAACAGGATGATACCTGTTTAATGAATCATAGAACCTGTTTTCAGAAGCAAGCAGATTTTTCCATGGAGATTCCCGTCTATTAGGGGGAGAAACACTACCTTAAAAAGCTATAACAGGTCTTAATTTTGTTCAGTTTTAGCACCTTAAACACCAAGGGGTTTCACTAGATTCAAGAGTTCTACTTGCATGTTTCAGGAAATACTAAAAAGCCCACAGCTTAAGTCTTTTCAGTTTGCTACAAAAAGAAAAGGCCTGATGTTAGACAGGACACTAACTTATTTTAAAATACTTAGAACATTCATTCTGAATAACAACTGCATTGTCTACCTCTGGGGAAGCTATGAAGAGAACATTTTGCTGACTTGCCAGTTTCTTAAATCTGCTTTGCTTAATCCCTGTAAGTGACTCATATCCTCCCTGCAGAGGTCGGGAGCAGGTTCTCCACCAGGTGAGAGATCCCCCTCTGGCAAACACAATATTAGTGTTTCAAACAGCAGCTCCCCTTGACTAACTCACTCAAAGAAAGCTACTTTAACAAGCTGCTTGCTGAGAGAGACTTGGCAAATGTATAGAATGAAGAAAAATGCAAGGATATTCAAGAGCTACTTCTTCTAACACCTTCTCTTGCTATGAAATTTTCCTCATCCTGGTAGAGCAATCCATCAACACTGACTAAAAAACTGTACCAGCAGGCCTAAAGTACGTGCTACGGCACCTTCCAGCAGGTTATGACAGCACTGGAAAAGAATACTGACATTAAATAAACACAGAATTCTTCTTTTGGAAGTACTTTTAGAGTATATACCCAGGGAAGCTCACATCAAGTTAAATTCTATCAGCGTTTTCCACTGGAGGAATGAAGACAAAAGCTTGATGGAGAGAGAGTCTCAATACTTCTAAGAGAAACCTCAAAAATCCTCTGTACTCCCCTACGTCAGAAAACATTTTTAAACAGACCTCAGCAACCCCTGAATTTCACCAGCTGGAAAAAGATCAGTAAAACTGGATGCATGAAAGAGTTTACAAGAACCTATGGCTGTGGGGAAAGGTAGAATCAAGACTTCAGAACATTCCAGACTCCCCAAAAGAGTCTGATAATAGACACTTGCCCTACTTATTAATCCCTTTAGCCTCTGGATAAGCAATTTGAGGAAAGTATCTGTAGCCAAAGGGCCAGGTCAGCAGCTGTCTTACACAATACAAACTCTACAATGCTCTTTAGGATTCCTTACACCAATTATTTCTGTGACAAGTTTCCCTTCAACGCCACATTTTGAAGCGGATCAAGCACAAGACCTTGGCTAAAGCAGGTCACACCTACTGGGGAGGAGGGGGAAGAGGGCAGGGCAGAGTCAAGGCCAAAGGCAATGCAGTATTCTGTTACACTGACAGTGGAGCAGAGAGAACATCACCACCAATGGCACCTTGCTTTTTGACAAAAAACAAAGCAACCAGAACCAAGGCTGCAGACACCTGAAACTCCTGGATTTACTCTGAAAGACAGACAAAGATACTGAGAGTGTTTAGTGTTGCATTTTAGAACTGAAGACCTCAATGGCAACCTCAACTACAAGTGAGGCCACTTAGAAAACAATTGTTTTTAATACCCTG
The DNA here is from genome assembly GCF_009650955.1 of Corvus moneduloides. Taxonomy (NCBI): domain Eukaryota; kingdom Metazoa; phylum Chordata; class Aves; order Passeriformes; family Corvidae; genus Corvus; species Corvus moneduloides. The sequence continues at coordinate 108,495,607 of NC_045478.1, read as the reverse complement.
ATCACCCAATCTTGTATAGCTGCTTCCAACAGCCAAATTTTGAGAAGAATTCAAGTAATTTCAAACACAGCATTCCCAAGTTGAACACGTTCTTTTGTTTTCTCTCAAGAAATTCAGGTAACTTTCTCAGATTATCAGGGGTCAGAGCCCTTTAACCTCTGTATACACAATATACAGGAATTCTAAATGAACCACAAGCCTTCTGCTTAAAGTAAACAACAATTAAATATACCTCCAAAAAACTGCTGAAGCAGCCATTTCACTTACTGAACTGCCTACCAAAACACTCCCTGCCTACCAAAGTTCAGCTGACAAATTACCAAAGACAGGCTGATGCACTGAAGGATGTACAATAGTTCTATGCTCCTTTAGAACGGACTTTCTTAGATTGGTACAAGACAGCTACTGAAAATTGTCACAGAATCAAATCTTACCAAGATGGCTTAAATATCCAGATAGCCATTCTATGACTAGCAAAGAAATAGAAAAGAGAACATCTATTCACTAGATTTACTACTGAATATATGAACTGCAGCACTGAGTTTGGTTTCCCCTTGCAGGAAATTTCAGACTTCAAATAAAGAACTAAACTTCGCTGTAGGCAAATATACACCCTATTAATTCAGGTTATACACCAGTAATTGCTAAAGAAACTTTTTTGGGTATTGCTTTTGATTTTACTGTCAAAAATTTCACTTATTAGCATCCTCCAACAGTAACTCTTCATTCCTACCTAAACCTGCCAAAAGCAGTTTCACAGCAGCAATTTTAAATGCATACATTTTGATTTTAACAGTATGAAGGTGTTCTTTACTGTTTTAGTCCAGTATCTTCAGCAGCATGTGCGACAACAGCAAATGCAAGGAAAAGACAGCTGGTACAAAAGGGGAGTACCTGGAGATAACAGGGGATTTGCTTCCATTCACTGTATTTGTCCTTTCCCAAGGCTTTCTTGTTAGTTCTGGAAAACAGAGTGAGGAGATTAAAAACTGTCTTTTTCTCTTCATTGTGTCATTTATGTGAGGAAACTTCAAGCATCTGGCAACTCAAGTCAGCTGCTTGGTGTTTTGCTGGTTTTACTGCATTGCTTTAGTTCTTTCATGTTAAGCTACCTCCTGTTGCATTCATCTGTGAATGCATCAAGTTGTGAGAGCATCTTAAAGTCTCACTGGTCTCCCAGACACTGTAAATGCCATTTGATTCTTAATCCAGCTGAGAGGAGGTCTGCCCATACTTTATGTATCGGATTGCTTCAGTTGTGAAACACGGAATTCTGGAACTGCAGCCAGTCAGCTTCAAACACCTGAGGAAGGGGTTTTGAAGCTAAAGGAGTTTTCCTAAACTGTTAATGATATAAAATTAATTCAGTGCCAATTCCAGTGAAGTGACAGCAGGTATGATACAACCTGACACAACCAGAATATCTTTCAGCAACAAGGCATTTGTTTTCATTCCTTACAATCTGCACAAGTTAGAACAGTCTTTCTGTAGCGTGGATTGTTATTATTTGCCATCATTACTTACTCGGGACTTCAATGTGCCACTGATCTTATCAGTTTTCATTTCAGATTTGGAGTTTATTTGGTCTGTTCCTTTCTTTCATATTGCTCAGCTCTGCTAAGCTGGGCAAGCAGAGAGGCAGAAAGGCCCCTTTGGAGTCTCATATTGACCAGAAAATTCCCTGGCATGCAGCTGGATACTGAGAATATCTAAATTGCAGAAGTCTGCCAGCATAGTCTGTGACCCAGCCAAGTACAAGCTGCTTATGCTAGTAATAAGCCTTATATTTAATTTTATACACCAGTCTTCAGGACATGTCCTGCTACAGGAGTTATTTTAACAGGACTTTAGCTGTATCTACAAAATTGAGAAACTTTGCTATGGCTGCAGCTTGCTCAAGGATGCCAAGCATTCCTCTTAAAACACTTTAAAGACCTGTTCCAGTGATGAGGCTCAGCATTACCAGAGCATCTCACATCAAGGAATGAAGCAAAATTTCTCAGCTGGAAGGAAATGGTCAAATTCTGAATGCATTTGACATTTTAAACAGGTTTGATGAGCTAATCAAACTCATTTATCATCACCAATTAAAGGAACAACTTCCACTGGTTTTAATTTCCCTCTTTTGGGCCTATATTATTAGAAGTGTTCCAAAAGCAGTCCTTTCCCTAAGGCTAATATCCTTTCTGTTTAACAGAACGTGTAGAACAGAACGAAGCAGATTCCGAAGAGAAAAGAAAAAGGGGGGTGGGGGGTGTGAAAAACTTGATCTGTGTGATGTCGTTTCTTGCCTTGCAGTCTAACTTCTCTAGACAAGTGCCTGTACCTCAATACTAAGTTTGCCAGCTATTTCCATCTGGACACACAACTCCTAGCACTCTGTTTTATTCCCCAGCCAGGTGTCACCTGCGTTTTGCTCACACTACAGCAGTGGTTTTCAACCTTAAGGCCTGCACATCATCAAGTGGTTGAATCATCTACAGGAGAAGTGTACACATGGGCAAGCAATCAAGAGAGGAAGCTGGAACAGACTGAATTCTGGTATATTCATTATCCAGTTACTTCCCTTCTGCTTCCACTGCCTTTTGGGATGACAAACTGCAGGTTATACAGCACATCCTTCCCCCTTTTACAGGTATGTACTGAGAAAACTGAGGGTACAACAAGGTACTACTAAAGGACAGGAAAAGAAAGTCTTGAGTGTCTCTTGATAGACAATAATTTACAGTATGAATACATCTGCATGCTGACAATACCTCTTGGCCAACTGCAGAATGTGTAAGTTTTCCTTACTGCCTGACTGCAGCAGAGATGTTGGCTACACAGTTCCAAACTCTGCCTCTTCAGCAGAGTGATCATGGGCAAAGAATTTCAACACTGCACTTAGATTCTGCATTCAGTTATGTTCTTTTTATCCACCATCTTATGAACCAGGACTCATTCTACAGCAAAATCCCAGGCTGTAATCATGGGAGAAGAGGCAGGCTCCCAAATTCAGCAGAGCTGATTGAGACTTGTCACTAGATTCCAGCATTACTGTATCCCAGAGTTCACAAACCTGAGCTACTTACCAGGTGTGCTTGTCGAAGAAACCTTAGAAGATGAAGACTCTGATTCTTCCTGATTAAAAGGGAGAAGAGAAGGAATAGAGAGAAAAAAGGGAGGTAGAAAAAAAAATCTTTATAATCTGTTAGATTCACAAGAAAACGGTTTAAATATTTATTTCACTTTTTATATATATTTAAAATGGTTCTGCTCAACTGTATGTAGAAAATGTGCAAGCACTTAACAAAATAGTGATTATATGTGTGTATATAGTATACACACATAAAGTACTGTATACAGTAAATTATAAATCATCCCTTGTACACCACTGGAATCTCTCTAATAATCCTTGTACTGAGTAATGTGAATTAGATAAAATTTCTCAACTCACAGCTTTATCTTCTTTCTGCTCTGCTTCTGTTGATCCCTTTTCAGCAATTCTTCTCCTGTAAGCAGAGACAAAAGTTACCAAGCTCATCATGGCTTTAAGATGGAAGAATGCTGTTTACTGCAATTAAAGGCTTATACAGCCTCATAGACAGATCATTGAAAATTAGTGTTTTAAGTAGGACTTCCAAAATACCTTCAAAGGCAAAGCTCTCCTGCCAAAGCAACTGAGCAATTTGAAGTCTGCATGCCCTCCCCTACTGCTGCACAAAGGCTTACACAGAAGTACTGGATTACACTCAAATAAAAATGGCTATTCATGAAACATGATCAGGTTCCCAAAGCAACCATGAGCCGCTGTCTATTTGAGCCTCAGCCAGCTGCAAGCAGGCACCCCAAATCCCACCTGTGTGATGACTAAGCAGCTGGAGCAGAGCAGGAACAGCTCCTCACCTCCTGGCCAGCAGGGCACTCATTTCTTCCATCAACCCACTGCCTCCCAAGGGAAGGGGTCCATTTCCACGGCCACCATCTGTTTTAGATGAAGCAGAGCCTCCTCCTCCTCCACTCGAACTGGAGGAGTCTTCACCCTTCAGAGTGCACAAAAAGACAGCAGATGTGCCAAAAGAACGAGAGCTGACTTCATGAAACCAGCAAAGTTCACATGCAAGAAAGACACAACTGCATAAAGAATGGGATGGGCTGGCAGCACATCCTGTAATGCTTTTTTCATAATGAATTAAGCCTAGCCCAGATGTCTTGATACTGCTATCAACCTTGAACAAGGGTTAGAACCAGGGACAGGGATTGCAAAAAGAAAGCCGAGTTATATTTACCCGTGAGACTTTCCTAAGTTTGGCTCCAGCAAGTGCAGCTGCTAGTCCAGTTAGAGGGCGATTATCCTCGGACACGAATCCCGCTGAAAATCCAGAGGCTGGGAGGGGGGGAGCAGGAGGTGGCAGGGGAACGGGAGGAACTTGGCTGGGCAGGGGAGGAGGCGGCGGTGGCGGCGGCGGAGGCCCCGAAGGTGGGAGTGGAGGAGGTGGTGGTGGGCCAGGAGGAGGTGGGGCTGCTACTGAAGACTGAGCTGGGCCAGGGGGCAGGGGAGGTGGAGGAGGAGGTGCAGGGGGTCCTTGGACAACACCTAGTGTCAAACAGAAAGCAAACAGAATACGTTAAGGATTTAGAAAACAAAGGTCTTCCTTTCACTGAAATGGTGGCTCTTTTGCTCAGGGTATGAAACATTAAAACTGGTAAGATACTGGGCAAGAAAACACTGAATTTCAGCAGGAGAGAAATATTCTTATTCAATGTACTAAGTGTATTACACAGTATGCTGTGAGAGATCAGCCAGTTCCAGAGACATTTACATGAAACCCCTCCAGTCAGGTTCTGTGCTGCAACCAAGAACAACTTTACACCGGGAAACAGGCAAAGAGTCAGGTCAAGCATGAGCATCGTAGCAGGAGGAACAACAGGGTGTGCCCACATGGTGCTAAACAGAGTGACATCTCACTGTATGAACAAGCACTAACACATCACCCAAACATCTGAACCCCTGAACTGTTTGAGTTCTAATGCTAATTTCTAAGCTGTATGTAAATCTTTCCTTTAAAATAATTCCAGCAATCAACTTTTATAATTTAATACAAACACTAATTAGTCAGTTAGAAGACTGACATATTTCAAGCTGATGGGAAGAAGCTCATCTATTTTTTATCTATCATTCTTTTACTGCTTTATATTCACATTGCTATCCAAAGTGTACTTTGAAAATAGAATATTCTGATGATCACCATGTTATTGTTACAGGAAGAGTTTAAGAAATTGTGACTTAGACAACAGCTGTACCCCTCCACAGATCCTACCCCTGTCTCACCCAAACTGCCATAAGGCAGGAAAAATGCTGCACAACTACCTTAAACAATCTCTAAAGGCAGGAATTTCACATACAGGTCTTTCTGGTTTCCTACTCTGCTAATCACTGCAGAAATTTAAAAGCCTGTTAAACCCTCTTGGCATCACTCACTGTCCAAGCGCACACTTTTATTCCATACTCAAGTTGTGAGAGCATCTTAAAGTCTCACTGGTCTCCCAGACACTGTAAATGCCATTTGATTCTTAATCCAGCTGGGAGGAGGTCTGCCCATACTTTATGTATCGGATTGCTTCAGTTGTGAAACACGGAATTCTGGAACTGCAGCCAGTCAGCTTCAAACACCTGAGGAAGGGGTTTTGAAGCTAAAGGAGTTTTCCTAAACTGAGGCCATTCATTTTCTTCCCACTCCATCCCAAAGCAGCTCAGATCTTCATTTAAGGCAGGAGGATATAAACAGGATCTATTCTGCATGGCTTATGTGTGATGAAGCCACAGGCTGCTTATCCCCCAGGAGCCCCTCTGCCCACACCTTTAGAGCTACTGCAGAGTTCTGTACAAAGACCTACACCTATTAAATCAACCTCTATCTATTAAATCAATATAAAAGCAGGACTCAGGTTAACAAGGACATTTATCCCCGTGTAAGATGCATTTCTATCATACTAGTGGAGCGTTCATTTAGTGTCACCTGCTTAATCAAACTTTTTGTCCGAAGTTTTCTTAGCTACACCGGTAAAATACTGCAGAAAGACCTCTCTCTCTATAGACATACACACATATATGTATGTGCACACAGCCATGTATCAAAATACAACCACTGTCCAGAAAGAAATGCTGTAGGTGTCACATACTACTTTCTAAATTTCAATTCTTCCTCACTAAAGGTCATTTACCTGTCCAAAGCCACACAAATGTTCTTCTGTGTTGGCTGCCATTAGGAAACTAATGATGCTGCCTGGTAACACCACTTTCCAAATAAACCAACAGAGCAGGGTTTACCAAGCAAGAATTTGACAACAGTGAGTTCTTAAGAAATTAGAATTTTACTCGTGACATGTCACAGAACATCAGCTTCTAGGCACAGAGCTTGTCCATTTCCCTTACCCCAGTCTTCCAAAGGGTGGTTGGCTGTGGCATTAGGATCACTGCAGCTTTGGAAGCACTGCATTAATTCCTGGGGGCAGTTAGGAGCTCTGACACCCACGGGCTCCGCCTGCAGCCCTGCTTAGCGCATTAGTAGCAATAACAGAAAGCCTTACCCTGCTGGGTCGGAGGTTCAACCGGCTGAGAGGCTGCCTGCAAGACTGGCTCAGAAGCAGAGGAGTCTCCCAGCACAGAGTTTAGAGAGTTCTCAACAGAGGCAGGGGTAGCTGCAGAGGGAGAAGGGAGAACACTAGGCTTGGATGAGGGAGTCGAGGCATTCGGGGAGTTGGGAGAAGGAGAAGCTTGAGGTCCAGAGAGTGACAGAGGTGGAAAGGAAGGCAGTGGGGGGGGAGGAGGTGGCAGAGGCGGCGTTGGACCTGAGGTAGAAGGTGAAGGAACCGGATAAGCCAGGTTTTCAGGAAGCCCGTTAGGAGCCGTGGGAGACGTGGACATTTGGGTCACCGGATTGGAAGCCGACACTGGGAGGACAGGTCTCGGGCCAGTAGCTTTGCCTGGTGGACTGCTTATCATTACTGGAGGAGATGGGGGCAGGGGGGCAAAACTGGGCGCGGACCAGGCAACGGGCTTTGTGCTGGGAGGCAAAGTCGCCACGGCACTGACGGGAGAAGGGGGCCGAGAACTTTTGCTCAGCGGACGTGGAACCGTAGCGTAATGGGGGAGAACGGGGTGGAAAGCTGAGCCTAAGGATGTAGCAAAACGTGATGCAGAGTGCCTTAGAGGCGGTGTAGGGGGAGTGGAGGTCGGTGGTGCAGAAGTCACTACAGCGTACTCCGGTGTGGCCTCTGCCATTGGTGCTGAGACTGCTTTTGCATATGATGGAGGAGGTGCTGAAGGAGGCTGGCAACTGGAGTATTCAGGAAGTGGAGTGCTATACGGGGAGTTGTCGAAAGATGGAGCTGGACAGAAGATGGAAAGCAGCAGCAAAGGCAGGATAAAAAAAGGAGAAAGAGAAAAAGGGAGCTAATGAAGCAACAAAACCAGCATTCAAACAAAATGTAAAAATGTAGACTACAGTTAGTACCAGAGGATTAGGCACAAGTGAAAATACTGTTAGGAAAGTTTTACGTATTATCAACAGCTGCTTTTAAATTTTACCAACTCTTTTTGTGCCAACATTTGAATTTACAAGTATGTTCTAGAGAAGGTTTTCTCCAATCCCATCTGTGAGATGGATTAGATACAGGGTTGAGCAATCAGTCTTTTACCAGCTTTTATCTTCCTGTTTGGTTGCAAACTGCAAGCAAGTGTAGTGATCTTAACATTTGTTTCAACTTCACTAATAAAACTCTAACCATAGGCAGCAAGTGTCATCTCTCTATTCCCCAGAAAAAGCTCCATAGCAAATATTGAAAGCACTGGGAATAAAACTACCAATAAAATCCTCTGCTCTAAAATGACTTACACAGTATTCCTTGACTTTCACCATGAGCTGACTTATGTAAATTGAGTTTGAGACTGAAGAACAACCAAGCACTTGACTAATGTTCCATTATATTACCAAAATGAGAAAGCTTTCAGTTATCACTGGATACATTTCCGCAGGCAGTGCATTATCTTATCTACAAATACATACAACACATTTCACTGAAATGTTACCACAATGATAAATTAAGCAAGACTTCATACTGAAAAGCATTTCTCACACTATTACTTTGCCTTTTATAGGAACACACCTTCTATGTTAACACACTCAACCTGGTACCTTTAGGGTTTTTTTATGACTTATGCAACGACAATACATTTGTTGAATAAAGCAAACCATAATAAGATATTTAGAAAGTTTAACTCATCACACTTTAACCAATGTTGGAGGTGCCCAAAATGATTCAAGTTCTTCCATGCAATCAGAGTATGGCAACAGAGTGAGCAAATAGAGCAAAAAAATTTAATTCAGAATTAATGGAAAATTATGACAGGAAAGTCAAAGCTCTTGGACTTCTTGCCATAAAAAAAGGGGAAGGAATTCCAGCAAAAGAAAGCCTGAAATACTGACTGTTGTTACACAACTGTACTCACTGCCCTTTGTTGGCTCTCTCACACTCCATCACCCAAACACATAAAGAGCAGCCTGGTGGTTGAACACGCTTGGGTTTTAGAAATCTTACCAGCATTTGAAATTCTTCGCTCTCTTTCCCATTCCAACTGTTCCCTTTCCAACTGTTCTTGCCGTTCTCTTTCTTGCCTCTCCCGTTCAAGTCGTTCGAGTCTCTCCCGGTCCTGCCTCTCCTTCTCTTGTCTCTCCCTCTCCAGGCGCTCCTGCCGTTCCCTCTCTTGCCGTTCCCTCTCCAGTTGCTCCTGCTCCAGGCGCTCTCTTTCCAGTCTTTCCCTTTCTAGCCTCTCTCTCTCCAGCCTCTCCCGTTCCATCCGTTCACGATCCAGCCTCTCCCGTTCCAGCTCCTTCTGCCTCTGCTGCTCTTGCAACTGTCTACAATCGTGAGAAAAGGAAAGAGACTAAGCTGCAAGGTGAAAACCAAAAACATCGAGCAACTGTTAAAAGGACAAGGAGATAAACTGATCAACAATCTCAGCAGCAGCGAGAACAAAAGCACAGCATTTGTACCTGCATGGAAGTCTTAATTCTAACATGTCATTTTTCTGAGCTGGATAATAGTTTATTATGTTTACAGTAAAAAGAATCACATATCCGATTTCCTCTTAACATTCTGAGAGACAGCCTTCAAGAGGTAAGAATAGAAAGCTGATGCTGCTAATTTACTACCTGATACAATCTTCCCAGTTTGGGATATGGAGTTACATTTGTTCTTTGCATGGTATTTTATACTCCAAGCAGTGAATAGAAGTACAGTGAAATAGAAGCAACAAAAATACTCATAAAAAAAAACCAACACCCCCAAATAAATGGTGGTTTTCGGATTAACTAATCAGGTAGAATTTATCCAAATTTTACATAAGAATCAAAATGCACGTGTCCATCTCCACTTGCATAGTAACACGCGCACACAGCTGAACTGGCAACAACATGGGAACACCCTGAAGGCACAGGAAAACTGGACAGAGTCAAAAAAATCCAGGGTGCAGCAGCCAAGGAAACACTGCAGAGAGCTGGCAGGGTTTCCAGCTCATGGGAGTCTTTGCAAAGCAAAGCAGAGAGAGGGAAGACATGAAGAGGAGGAAAACAAGTAAAAGCCAGGCAGTGGAAATATCCTAAGGGTAAGAAGAAACCTCGCAAAATTCTCTGCCAAAGCCACTGGGTTGGCTGAAAGGACTTTCCTGAAAAAAAAAAATACAGTGGGAAAAGCTATATACCACCTTTTTGATCCTTTCTTCTCAACTTGTTTTACATTTTCTTGAGGGTTTTTTAGGGCTTTTAAAAAGATATCTCTTTTAAATAAAATACAGCTTTTTGATTTTCAAAGCTTTTTCATCTCTTGGGGATAACTAACTGCTAAAATGAAAATTAGGCATATCTTCCTCCCAGCTGTGGCCAGTATGTTCCTGTCAGTACATAACACTGAAAATGTTGCTAGTTGTTGTTCTCTATTTGAATTCTTGTTTCCAAAAACAATCTGACAGTTAGAAAGAAAATCTTGTCTATAAAGCACAAAGCCATTTTTTCTGCCATGTTTCAGATGCAAACTGATGACAGCTTTTCAACAAATACAAAGCACAGTCAGCTCTTAACTAGAAAGCAGAGAGAAGACCTGAATTTTGACACCTCAAGCTACCAGATGTGTGCTTTCTATACTATGCCACTGGGCAATTTAATTTGGACAGTCATTGGCAATAATATGTATGTGTAGAGTCGTAAGGACTGAATTCTGGAAAGGAACTTCAGGTGTTTCACTCCTTTTCATGCCCAGACAATACCAGCATAACTGCAAACTCCAGCCCATGAACAACTGTTACTGAAGTCCATCCAGTTTTCAGACCACTGCTTTTCCTTTAGAAACAAAAAAAAATTATGAATATTGAAATTTCGTAATTGCTTTAACCAAGTAAGTTCCAGTTATGCACAACAAAAGGACTTTTTTCACTACTCAACTCATTTACCCATCAGAAGCAAAAAATCAGTTCTGCTCCTCTACCAGTTCTTCCCTCAGCCATATAACAAAGCCGTAAGAGCAGTCACTATGAAATCAGAGCTGCAACTCAGCTTGTTAAATGCCTGATTTTTAGCCTCTGAAGTCCACTAAAAACTCTGGTGATTGACCCATACATATTTGGAACCAGTAGAGGATTTATATAAATATTAAGAGAATATAATATAAACCACAGAAATTTAAGCTCCAAGACGTATTAAAAATATTTTTGATGTTACATTTTTGCTTGTGCTGTACAAAACTAATTTTACTATGTGCTCTTTTTCCCCCCCCAGATGAAATCTATTATTAGAGGAAAACAGGGTTTTCATCAAGGCTAACTTCAGCTTGGTCATGTTAAAATTCTTCTTTTTTTTTTTTTTTTTTTTTGGAAAGGAGAGGTGGATACACGTTTGTAGCTAAAAGGCTGTTCAGAGCAGAAAACAACACTGACAGACTCCAAAGCAGCTTTGTTTATTTTCGTCATTCTTCTGCATTCATTTGCCAGAAGTGAGCATATTCTACCTAGAAATGTACACTCTGTTCATCCTAAAACTAAAATGGAGATATGGCATTTGGGATCATAAACATTTCACGTTATATTTAGTTTATAATACTGGAAGGTATCAATTCCCTGGGTTTAACAACACATCAAGCAACTGCCAGAAAATTTCTTTTGCTTAAGTTCTTCATTTCTTTACAGAAATAGAAGCTCAATATAGGTCACTCCTCACACAAGGGCAGCATTGCCAAGGCTGTTTTGCAATAAGCCATACCAAGAGCTCTGCCATTTCATATTTTCATAAGCAACCTGGAAAAGAAGCAGCAAGGTGCTCCTCATAAAGCTCCTTAGTAATGTTAAGATATTTAGGATAGCAAGGATGATGGCCGATTATGAAGAACTACTGATGGATCTTCTAATTCCACCTAAGCTGGGAATAAAATTGGCAAATAAAACTCAGCTGAAGTGAAGCAAGGGAGAGAGAGAGAAATATCTGCTAAATTCATACACAAAGTGCTGGACTTTGAGTTGCCTGTTGGCTCAGAGGTGAGATATTAGGGTTACAACAGGCAGTTCTGCAACAACATCCATTCACTGATGTGTTCTGTTCCAAAACATCAACCAGATGCTAGACATCAAGAAAGGATTACAGAGCAGTACAGAAATAGCACCATCCTGCCTCACAATCCCTGCATCCCTGCTCCCATCTCAAAACAGGGAGAACAGCAGAACTGAAAAGATTCGAAGAGCGACAACACTGTGATCAAATGCACCAAACACTTTCCATCTAAAAATAATTTTAAAAGCTGGAATTCTGCATTCTGGGAAAGACAACTGGAGCTGTACAAAATCCTCGGTGATGAGGACATCCCTTTACAACAGCTGGGAGGAAAGACTCAGTGCAACTAATGAGAGCAAAGCTCAAAAGAAAAGAGCACCTCTGCACACCAAGCAGATGAGCTATGGAACTCCTTGCCAGGGTGATTCAAAGAAAGAGCAGGAAAAAGCTCACAGGAAAAAAAAAAAAACAACCATGGGAAATCATTTAGAAAACAGAAATAGCATCATGCAGAAGCTGTTGAACCAAGAGATGCCCAGAGGATGGGAGAGCAGCAGAGGGAAGTATTCCAGGTGTTCAGCCTGGCCCAGAAGGGTTTGTGTCGTAACAAAATGCATCTATAGGTGTTCAAACTTAATCTGAAGCAAAAACTATTTCAATTGGCAATGAACACTATCAAACTGTGCTGGCTACCTAATAAGATCTAGATGAAAGACAGTGAGAACAACTTTCATCCACACAACAGCTGAATGAAAAAGTACTCATTATTTCATAAATATTGAGCGGCTCAGTATTTCACACTTCACTTTTTTTGTAAAAGAATCCTCATTTTCCATTTCTTCAGGAAATAAAAGGAAAAAACCCAGACTTTTTTGGCAGGAACAAAGCTAAGCACTTTGCTTACAATACAAATGCTCTACCAAGAGAGGGCAGCAAAATACCTTGCAAACATATCTCATACATACGAGATTAAATACACCATTGTTGAGAGTAATTTCTCATTATATGTCACTGAAGCATCCCTTTGTCAACAAAGAAAAAAAAAAAAGAAACCAAAACAATAAGCAAACAACAACAACAAAAAAATCAAAAAAACACACCTCACTACATTTGCACTGCCATTTTAACAATTTTAGTAAATGTTTTGAATAGCAAACCAAAAGGTGCACAAGGAGATCAGAATGCCAGTAATGCAATCAAGTTGCTTTAACACAACTTAAGAATTCCATAAGCTACACACTCTTAGCAAGTGTTACAGTGGGTAGCTTAAAAAGAGTAAAACCACATCTGATTATTTAAAAAAAAAAAAAGAAAAAGCATGAAATCCCTCTGGTTTTGTTTAGCTAGCAATAGATAGTATAATTTTATTTTAAAATTTTGTCAGAGATCAAAATTGTATTAGACAAAAGCATTAATAGATTAAGGAGAGTCATCACACGTCAATTAAAGTACATCTGAATGACAAGACTTGTAGTTCAAGAACCCTGTGAAAGCAATACCTGAAAATCCTTCAGCCTTACAAAGCACATCTGGCCACCAGGACAACTTCAGAAAAAGCTGAAGAGGTACTCAAAATGCCCCAAAAAGCTGTCTCATAATGAAATGCTTGTTATGAAAAGGCAATGCGATTATTCTAACTATTTTGGAAGTGTGAATTACTAAATCTAAGAGCTAATTTACATTAAATAGCTGAGACTGCTGTAAAACTATACATGTCAGTCACACACACAAGGTACTGTTACTCATGTTTAGATTCAGAGCCAACTTCAGAATCTCAGAATAGCTGCTAGCTTTACCACAGAGACTATTCATGGCACTTTCTTTGTGGATTTTAATTAGCTTCATGTCAAAAGCATTTTGGGAAACTTCACTTTGGGGTGTTTTGGGGGGAGGCTCTTGGTTATTTTTTTTTTGTGGTGGTGTTTCTTAATCAGCTTACTTTAATACTGCATCAGCTTTTAAAATTATTTCCTCTCTTGCCCTTATACTTTTGTCCAGTTAAGGAGATAGTGGGAAATATTGTCTGAGGATAAAGAATCATATTTACAATACTAACTTGTGACTTAATATGAGCATTAATCCTACAGTTCTTTGGGCAGCCAAGCAGCAGGAGCATGACTACATTCTTGAAATAACACATGGAGAAAAAAATGCAATGAGCAGAATTAAGCACACACTGTTGCATCCCTGCTGAAAAAAATCCCCCCACATTCTGTGATGGTGAAAGTGTTCAGAATGTCTCCTACACAACAACTGCAAAACGCAATTGCAGTTAATTTACTTACCCAGGTACACACAAAGCCTTCCTGGCTTGCTCTTGATCATAAAAAAGAATAACAATTAAGAAGTCCTGCTGTCTCAGCTCCTGTTATTATATGAAATGAGCCAACACCACATGCACACTGAGATCACTTTCCATTTAGCAAGTAGCACCACTGCATTCAAAACCCAGTGTGTGTGATGGGTAACTAGGAGGCTATCTCCAACTAATACTATCCATTATTTTTTGATCTGTATTGGGGAGGCAGAAGGGAACAGGTGGGGTTTTTAACTTCTGTTCCTGAAGGTGAATGACTGAGAGACCCTCCTGTTCTTTTGCTAAAGACCTCAGCACAGTCAATCAAAAGAATGGAATCTTCAGTTAATTCTCTTAAAATATGGCCATTACCATACAGGTTGAAGAGAAGACAAAGATCTCATGTAGATTAAGAAACTTCAGTGTTTACTGGTAAAACAATATTCTGCTTCAGAGCAGACTTAATAGCCAGAGGGAAACTGTCCCTTTCTGGGACACTTTTCACATCTAAGCCTCCATATTTTGCTCACCTGCAGCAGTTACTTTATTTGTGGAAAGACTCCTTCCACCACAGCAAAGATGCCTTGAAACATGCAGAAACCCCCACTGTGTCAAAACTCAGAGCTTCTGTCACAAGGGCACCAAAAGAAAAAAAAAACCCTGCAAGTTACAAATCCAGAGCTGAAACAGTTTGCAAAAGCAAAGAGGTGCCTGCTCTGGCAGGTCACCTTGTTTCCTCAAGTGGAAGTTGTGCTGTACATTTGCATAAATCTTCAGGATTCTAACACTAGCTTGCTTTGCTCTTGGCTGTGAGATCAAGCCATTAAATTTTTTCCTAAAAAGATGATAGGAAACTGCACTGAGAAGCCCATATATCAACCTGAGTAACAGAGTTCAGCCACAAACCTGGAAGGCTTCTTGTCACAAAGCCAGATACATTAAAAACAGAGGTATTTCCATGAACAGTAAGAAAGCATCTTTGTATCACATCCAAATTCGGCAGGCACTGAGCTGACAGACACTCCAAGACGAACAGAAACTTGTTTGAAGTATTTAATTTTAAAACTCACTGTAGAAAACAAAGATCCAAGACAAAGCCTGCAGGAAACAAAGTATCTTGAGGAACAGACCTTACTGAAGCAATTGCTACACTGAATGAAGAGGTCAGCTGCAGGCAGATAATACATAATATTTGACAGCTGTTAGTCATCATTTATAAACACGCCAATTTCGTATTTCATTCTTGTTTGGCAGAAAAACTGTGTCAAAGCAGGGCATCAAATCACTCAAAGATCAATAGGAATACTATTCCTGTTTTGTCTGCTTAAAGATACAACAACAAGGAGAATGGGGGAGAAAAGAAATGTATCACTAATGTGTATTGAAAGATGACACCAAAGGCCATCACTTGAGTCATTAAAAAACAACGCGGACTTAAAAATCATAAAATTGAGGAGAGATTTTCTGTGTCCCACATGGTGTTTTTTGCTTTTTTTTTGAAAAATAGTTTCTTGCTTGTGCTGTTACTTTTTCTAAAATGACAAGGTGTGGCAGAAGAGAGACACAAGGATGACACCCAGAAGGCAACATGAAGGTTGCCAGACTATTGCTGGCTTTAAACATTGCAGTAATATTCAGCACTCACTGTTCTGAAAGTTACCATTAAGACATTCTGTATAAGAAACCAAATGTGATTATAAGAAAGTATTCAATAGTGGATGCATCTTTATTTCTGGGCTTCACTAGGGTTTTTCTTAAAGGTTTATAAACATGAAATCTAGGAATAACTCTACTATGCTAAAGTTCTAAAAGTAAATGTATTTTACCAGCTACAATTAAAGCTGGGCTCATCAGTCCAAACCAACTGACTTGTTCAACTTAGAGTCTCAGTGTAGCCAGGCTTTCGGGGCTGCTCCGAGCTCCTCTAACCCTGCCTCAAACTGTGGAGCAACAAACAAGACAGCAGTGTTTTGAGTTTTATTCTCAAATGCTGTTAGCCCCAGCATGTGGGCACAGATAGCATTATCTAATCCAACAGTCACTACTTACTAGAATACATCTCACATGATGGTTCTCCTCCTCCCACCACTGAGTCACTGCAACAAACAGAGCAGCTGGCTGCAAACAGGCTACACAATGTCTGGCTGAGCCACAGGCACCAGCACCAGATGCAGGCTGACCTCAACTCCATCTGAAGCACGTTGTCCTCCACAGAAGAGCAGCCACCTTGTCATCACCAGGATCTGCACACACTCTCTGGACATCAACACAAGTAGATGCAGACACAGCTAACCTACTTTATCACTGTTGGAACTGTTTACAGGGCAAAAAAAAAATGCTCTGACATGTTATTTTGAACTTAGCTCCTTGCTTGATTTTTAATAGTTTAATCCTCTGATCATCTTCTGCACAAGTTCAGGCAAGTGTGTCTGTTATTGCCCTTCAAATCTGCAGGAACTTATCTGAATAATCAAAACGGAGTATCAGCATTAAACTTGCTCTTCCATCTTTAATATTAAATATTTATTCACCACTCCAAAATTCAGCATTTACCACAGAGCTCACTCTCCTGTGTGGTCACACAAACCTACTGAATACATATCTCAGTGCCTACACATTATGTACCATGGAATGAACACACACCACCCCCCAAATTTCATAATTCATATACCAAGAGAAAATACATCCACAGCTTGGAAATTTCCAATCTGTATTGACATCAAACACAGGCAGCCTCCATAGAGACTGAGAATCTTCATACTGAGAATCTTCATAAATAAAAAGTACACAGATACACCAATAACAAGCTCAGAAGAAGTGATCAATATTTAACCTCTTTGCATCTTCCTAAGCAATCTCAGCTGCAGAAACTTCACTTTGCATTATCTAAACTAAACTCCTGCTCTAAAACTCTTACCAAGTTAGCTTTATTTTCTGCCAAGTTCTAGACAGTGAGGACAGTTTCTTCCTGAGCATAATGCACATGGTGTCAGAGAAACCCAGACAAGACCTAGTCAGCTTGGTACAGTGAGCAAGAAACAGGGACTCAGAAGATCTGCCAAGCCTGACTGTTAAAGGCCAGAGGTTTGTGAAGTGAGTTTATGTATATGCCCTGGAACTGACAATTACTGCCAGTCTGAACAGTGCTGTGGATCTCTAGTTCTTTAAGCAGCAGTGAAAGGTGAGACTGTTTCAAATCACAGTTTGTTTGGTTTTTTAAAAAAAATTTGTATCAAACACTCTACACTTAATTTAATGCAAAATTATATAAGCAAGTAATTGACTACATGCATCATGATTTTGAAACACTGCACAAATCTAGGTCCTTACAGCTACTTCCAGTGATCAGGCAGCTTCTTCTTGATCAGTCACCATTGCATGTAACACTTCCAATGTCCATTTGATTTTCCCAATACACTAGTATGATCTATGGGTTGGTGGCTTTCCCCTCTAAAACAGGAGGCCTACTATGAGCTCTCGTTCTATTCTGATCATCAAAATCTGCAATATCATCCAACT
This sequence comes from Corvus moneduloides, assembly GCF_009650955.1. NCBI lineage: Eukaryota > Metazoa > Chordata > Aves > Passeriformes > Corvidae > Corvus > Corvus moneduloides. Next base: position 108,478,216 of record NC_045478.1, on the reverse strand, counting down.
CCTCCTGTTGTCCTTCATTCTTACGTATCTCAACTCACATTAGCAGCAAGGACTTGCTTTGTTCAGCAAAACACCAAAACAGATTTGATTGTTCCAGGTCCCATTCATGCATTGGTGCCTGTTCTAATGCTCCTCTCTTCCACATTAACTAGGAAATTCCCTCTTGATATCTGTCAAATGCTTTACCAAAGCCCAGGAACATCCTTTCTGCTTTTGCAAAGAAAATACTGTCAGGGTCCAGTTTACTGTCCTATGCTTTATCTGTTACCAAAGTCAAACTAACAGGCTTTCATTTCCTTGATCAAAAGGGATTTAAGGTTTAAGAAGAAGCTTTTATGTTATAAGCTAAAAATGCATTAGCTGGAAGTAATAAGAACTAGGTTTCATCAGTCAAGCAAAAATTAGTAGCCAGCCACCACGATAAAGACATGAAGAGACAACTACAAACCTGAAATGTATTAGATAGAGGAATTCTAACAGACTGAGGGATCTATTAACGCTCTTGCATCAAACCTCCTTAAGCCTCATTTTCTTCATCTCCATCTTTTCAATACATCATCTAAAACTAACAGAACACCAACTTTCCTGGCAGAAGTTAGATCACAAAAAGACACTTGTACTCATGGAATTTTAGAAAAAAGAAGAATCTCAGCAGTAGAAAAACCTTTCATTGGCAAAAAAAAAAAAGGGGGGGGGGAAATACCCCTGTATCTTAGGCATTAAAAATTCTTTTGATTTCATCATGCAAATTCTGTAACATGCAGTTACACACAATACAATCATATAACTGATTGTACTGACCACTCAAACCCTAAACCAAAAGGCCAACCACTACATCATAATCACATCTATCTCAGATTAGAACTCTAAGTTATAATCTAATCAATCCATGTGCTTTTTAAAGAAATTCTACATCCTTGAAAGAAGCTGTGGGATAAATGGCACAATTTCAGAAGCAAAGGAAAACTGGAAGCTGTACATCTGGCCAGTAACTAGGGAAAGGTGACAGGCTGTGAGAAATCAGTAGAAACAAGGCTACACAAAGCCATGGGCAAACTTTCATTCCTTTAAATTACTATAGCTAAATTGATACTGAATTGTGGGGTGCAAGTTTTTTTCTTTTAGTATTTCCGCATGTTTTCAAGCTCAGGAGTATGTAATAATTACTCATTTACAAGGGGAAAAATATTTTACTGCAGTTAAAAAATAAGATTAGCAAAATTCAGAAAAAATGCTTTTAATCTGTAAAATAAAAATCTTGCCTTTGAGTCTATCAGTAAATAAACTGTTACCCTTGTCAGCCTCTGTACTTGCACTAAAACTAAGAACTCTTCCACAAGATGTTCTGAAAACCACACCATGTCCACACTACATTCTAGCACAGGCACACCCCACGTTTTCTTTAATGGTATCATCACAAACCAAACTGAAGCAGCAAGTGAACTTCAAGTATGTAACAATTACAACCCCCCGCCCTAATATTCTGCTGTTGCATTTTGCAAGCTTGGAATGTTTTCGAGTACTTACGAAAGAATTCGGTCAAGTTTTGGTCCATGACGTCCCTGAGGGACGGTGGGGGGCTTGTACACCCTCATCATTCCTTCCTATCTGTACAGTTCCTCTGATCCTGGAGCTCTTGCTCTCTTTATTTATGAAGCTGTGACCATTTTGAAGTTATTTATAAGCATTAACTCATTAAATTCCCAAGTGTCATATTAGATACCAACTCAGTGACTCACACTCCTGCCAATCTATTTACCACGGCTGGGAGAGAAGGTAAATTTACATGCACGAGTAGCACACACAGGCATGCCATGAACTAATCTTGTATTTTAAAATGGTCTGTGACATGAGGTAACTCTGGAGTTATTAACAAATACGTATGTCAACTGAAGCTGGCTCATTATCAATCAGTGGAATTCATAAACACTGCCTGGCCACCTCTCTGGCAAAATGAAAAACAACCCACAGAACAAAATATCCCCTCAGTTTTGAGGATCAAAAATGGAAGCTGGAGTGTTTTAAAGCTTGTTGTTACTGTACTTAAGTGAGTGTAAGTTAAGGAAAATTAGAGCTAGCTTCAAGTACTCCCTGAGAGGGAAAGCACATACCATGTGCTAAGGTTTCTTAAAGTTACCAATTCACCCGAAAATATTATTTCTTTACATCTTATGTGTAATCTTGGCCTCATAAAAACCTCAGTGTCTCAGATGGCACATCTGGTCCTAGCAGCTTTAGAAACTGTATCACTGCACAGTAAGCAATACAAATATTCAAGTAAGAAGATCTGCAGCAAAATAAACAAAGTAGTATTACTACTTTAGCACTTTTACCCAAAATGTAAGGCATCTAAATCTTTTCTAAAATAGAGAAAAATCTCCGAACCAAAATAATGTACTTCTGCTGGCAATGATCTAATTTCACTCTTCAGTTCCCAATTTTCCCAAGATTCCTGAACACTGGTTATAAAAGCAAAGGAAAACATCAGATCCGTTGAAGAGCTCTCTTTACTATGGCACTCTTCACGGGCCAGTCCTTTGGCAAAATATTTCTGAAGAAATGTTTCTATTTATGCCTAGGAAAATCCTGAAGCTACAAGCCACATAATTTAACTTTGAAATTAGTCCTTCTTTGAGCAGAGAGTTGGACTAGACCTCCACTGGGTCCCTTTTTCAACTTTAATTTTCATGCAAGCAGATATTTTTCTCCAGCTTAGAATAATTTAAAAAAAAAAATGTTTTCCTGCACTTAACATGGGAGTCAGTTACACACTACTAAATCCAGGTACACCTAAGAGGAGGGATGTGAGACCAGAACTCAAAGACAACTATTATCAAGCACATTTTCAAGAAAACCCCCACCCAAAAGACACACATTTCACGAGCCACAGACTTGGCAAAGCCTTTCTCCTGATCCATCACAAACCCCATGTTCCTTCCCACGCAGTAACATTTATTCCCATTTCTTGCATTCCCTGTAGTCTTACTGCTCCCCACAGGATTCGAGTCTTCCCACACTGCCTTTACCCTTTACTGAGATTGGAAATGTCACTTTAAATGTTAAAATGTTAAAAGTAATATATACTTAAACCTTTTCTTCCCAACTATTTACTACTCTCTACATTATGGTAGTAACTCTTGTTCTTACAGTCTGAAAGCTGCAAGACAGTTACTATGGAAGAGAAGTTCTAGCTTGGAGTTAATTGAACTTTATTATAGCCATGTAGTTACAGGAGTAATGAGACTGAAGAAGCATTTGTGAAAGATTTTAGCAAAATTACATGTTCTTCTTAAGCTAAATGACAAAACAGCAATAGTCTTTCCACAGACAATCTGTCTACCAGCATGAGTAAACACCCATTCCAGTGCTCCATCCTTTTTTCAGGGAACAGCAAATCAAACCCAGGACCAGACTTCAAAGAGGACATTAAATGGAAACAAGGAGAGCACACTGATCAAAAAAGCAAAGCCACAGAATGCCATCTGATAGGATGACCTTCACATGCCAAAAATTTCAAGAGACTTTCAGAGCTCTTAATATAGGGCAGCACCTTTTTCTGAAGAGATGCCTATCTACAATGCTTCTCTGAAAAGTATTTCAGCATTATACATTTCAGATAATGCAGCCGTCTAAAGGAACAGACAGGAAATAAAAATACTAAAAGCCACTAATGTAGGACAGAAAAAATATCAAAAGAAAAAGGCTTTTTAAAAGTCTGTCAAAAGAAGAGACATAAAAGACTTTTACCATGACAGCAAACTTGCACATAAACACATCAAACGGACAAATTTGTAATAAGCTTTCTGCTTTTTGTTTTTAAACAAGGTAACTTTCAGATAAAGTGATCCCCACTCAGATTCAAGAACACACAGAAGAAAAGAGACAGACAAGTATGACCAATTTTGATGTCAACCCTTTGTTCAACATACATAGCTAGTTTATCAAATGAATTATTCTCAAATTAGCAATCTGGTTCTGCTCACCTTTTCATAAACAAACTCAATGCTGAATAGCAAACAGAAAAAACCTGAGTGCTAATTAGAGCCAACATGTTTAAGCACTCTTCCAGTTACCACAAAAAGCTATAGGGTGCATTTACACCATCAGTCTGGACCACCTCCCATTTATTCAAGGCTCCTGTTGCCTGTATCTGTTCTGCATGTGACCTAAATCACTCCCAGCATCCCTTCAGGAAGGGAACAGCTAATCTCCTGGGAGTATTTTGATGGTAAAATAATCCAGGATTGCACCACAGGCAGTGTGCTTGGGACAGCCCAAGGTCTTACTGTTTTCACTTAGCCCAGTGTGACAGCACTGTCCTACAAGGCTTTGCCATTTCATACACCCATAACCCAGACACTCACCCTACAGCACCACTCCATATTGCCACGAAACAAAAGAGGGAGTATGGCAACCACAGAGTTTGTGGAAATTGGGAACTCCATCAACACATAATGATTATTAAAAGGAATGGAAAAAACCCTGTATGTTCGAAATGCTATGAGTCTGAAAAATATCCTGCAGCGATAGAAATTGAATGGAACAGCTTAGCTTGGAGGAAGCACCAACTGGTATGGGGAACACAGACCAGTCACTCAGGGCAGCACAGATATAACCAGCACTGCTCCAGCTGAAAGTTAAACTGCTGAAGGCTCCATAAATTTATACACTAAAAGTAGAAAATTAAGGTTTTTTGCTAAAGAATACATTGTAAAGGCAAACAAGATTTCCAATAAATGTTCTGATCTAGTACCTCCACATTCAGGACAAAAAACCTGTCATTCGTGATGACTCAATTCTCTGCTTCTAAAACTTCCTTCCTCACTTGCTGCTTTTTTCAGTGTCAAAAACTGAACACACAACAGTCACTGGTAAATTAATTAGCCTGGTTGGAAATGACAGCAGTGAAATTTCCCAAGGCTTCCCCTCTGATCTTCAACTCTTTCCTGACAGGCCAATTCCAACTGCATTGTTTGAATGGGTGGAGAGCACGAACAAGGGATCCAGCTACAAAGTATTTACAGAGCTGCACTAATGAAAACTGCGCACATACAAATGCTGCTCTCATGCAGAAGTGCAGTTCTAAGTCCTTGACATTTATTTTCTCATAATTCAAGGAGTTAACACTTCCTTGAACTGAACAGCTGTTCACTTTTAATACCATACCTTCTCTGGATTTCCATTTCTTCTTGTGATGGACCATTTTGTACTTGAGAAGGAAGCTGTGAATTCTGTCGAGGCAATGTAGGACCTAAGAGCAAAGACAGATCATAAATTAATGGTTTGAATTTTTACCATGCAAAAAAAAGCACAAAATCAAGGAAAAAGGCCAGCCATCACACAACATTGTAAGAACTGCTCACTTCTGCTTTTTAAGCCAAACAAGCTCAACAACATAATGCAGCAAATAAAAACTGCAACCTCACGCATGTACAATGTTACCTCACACATCTGGGGAATGAATTTATTTCACATGGATGGAAAGGTTTCACAGAAATGCAAAACAAACTTTATATATGATGGAATTTGACAAAAGCTTTGAAAAGCACTCCAAGTCTGAGTTTTTCTTTAAACAACGAAGTCCTCTTGGAGGAACAAAAAAGGCTCAAACAATTAAAACACTCACCTAAATAGAACACTGGAAAAGTGGGAGAAAAAAGAAAAAGGAAAAAACAAAAGAACACGAGAAAAACCATCAGAACCTTATCACCACACTGAGAGAAGGAAGATAAAGCATGTTTCTACAGGTCACACCAAAACTTACTCAGATTTCAGCTCATCAACTTGGATCAAAGGCCTTTTTTGGATAGGTAAGTATTGTGTCCAAAGGAATGGGGGCATATAACAAATGTACAAACTGTGAATTCTGCTAAGCATAAGAAATGCAAAAGGGAAGGTCATGCAAAATCATCTTCAGCCTTTACTGATGGGCAACTCTGAACCATACAACTTTCAAGTAATTGTATACACAAGATCTGTGTTCTAGAAACAAAAAAGCTTTACCATTTTAATCACAAATGTACTTACAGCACAAAACTGTGTAAAAAGAAGTGAAGAATGAAGAAGTGTGGAATGGAATACAAGAGACCATGAATGCATTGTTGCTGTCAAAACAGGCAGGATAATCCAGGAAATTATTTAGATTAAAGCTATGCTCAAAATGATGGAATTTATGAAAAAGAATTAGAATAAATTAAAATGTCAAGTTCTGAAAACGTCCCAGAGCGAAGCAGTGATTTCTCACTGATATTCCACCAGACTAGTTAGAGTGACAGAGTTGTAATGAGATCTTCCCCATCTCAAACATCACAACGCAAAACTTTTTCCTATCTGAACTTGTGAAAGTCACCCAAACTGATACAAAGACCATGTGTGATACACTGACACATCAAGGACAGGCAATTTGCCTCAGACACAACAAACAAGTGCCCTGGTTAAAAGCCATACAAAAAGGTTCATTTCCTCAGAACACCACAGTATTGTGTCCACTGTGGTCCTTAATCATGAAAATTATAGAAGTGTCTGTGCACTATCTACGTACCCTAGAATTACAAAAAGGAATGGAACTTAATTCTGGAGGATAAAAGCAGGAATGTACTACAGAGGTGGTGTCTTCCTTAGTTATACTTTCAGCAAGCATTAGGCCCTTATACCTAATGATGTTGCTTGGGATGTACTATTTTTGCTTGAAGTATCTCCCAAGAGACACCCACAGGTACAAACCTATAGTCCTTGAAATGCAAAATATTTAACTGCATCGTTAAATTAATAATGAAATTATCGTTAAGTAGAAACATCTGCCACACGGCTCATCTGGAAAACTTTTCAGCTTTAAAACTTCCATAAGATGCATGTCCTCCTCTCCTCTCCCCTGTGTGACAGGTGGAAGGCTTTAATGCCCACTAAGCCATGACTGCAGCTCCCAGGCAGCTGGGCTATTTGCTGCCTGCACCAGGCTGCAGCCTTTCATGGACTTTTACAAGTAGACATAATCCAGAAGCAGTTAAAGGTGCTATAAACACCAGCACTGCTGCTTGCCGTGTCCAACAGAACACTTGGAGTAAGTCAAGGCTCACAGCTTGAGCTGCAAACTGCAGGCAACACTTTTAAGTATCATATATGTGATGAAATTCCCGTCCTATTCCTCAGAATGAAACATGCTGGCGTAAAAATAAACAATGAAGAACAAAAATAAAAAGAAATGGTCACAATGTGTCCATATACCAACCAGAACTATTTTGTACTGAAAAATGCAGTAGAAATGAGAAGTTCAAGCTTCCACCCATTTAATCTTTAAGAGTATGTTTTTTTTGAAGAAGGTATTATCATGCTCCAGGTAGCTGGATGCAAACTACCACTCTCCAACCCTTCTATCTTAGTCCTTCTTTAGCCAACACCTCCAGAAAGCAAACACTGAGCTTCACCTGCACTGGCCATTCCAACCCACCTAGCTGTGAGAAAATCTGTTCTTGTAGCCTCAGACTTTGTTCCAGAGCACTGTCCTTCAGAAAACCACGTTATCCATCTGCAGAATTCTGCAGAAGGCAAGCATCAGCAGGCCAAGTTAGCTTGAACTTGGCCAGGCTACTCCAGTGGTGGGCTTCTTTCACAGCTATGCACACAGGAGACAGAAGAAAATCACCTGCTGGCAATTAACCTGGTGGTTCTGGTACCTCTTACACATTTTCGCCTCAAGGAACTGCAACCTGAGTATACCAGGCTTTCAAGAAAGAAATGTCCAGCTACCAAGGCCTGTTTTCTCATCAAAATTCTCTCTGCAACCACCTTGCTAATGAACATGAGCAAGTTAAAGGTACATGCCAGGTTAAAAAGTATGTTTTATCCTAGAAGGTTTATTACAGCAAGCCAAGACTACCACTTCATTGCTAAAATACAATTGCCTGGGTAGCAGGACAGGTGTTACGTTAAATAAACAGGAACTAGCTAATAAAAAGCACTCTCAGAGGCTTTTGAACACTTCAAGATACTTCAGAAACCGCAACCCCCAGGAGAAATACCCAGATACTGCCTGGAAAAGAACTCTGATCCTCCTACAGGATCACTTCATCTTCAGAAGCCAATATAAGCCAAGTGAGAGATGAGGATGAATGGTCTATTCATTCTGAGTTTTAAAGAAAACCTAACATCTCTTTTTTTTTTCTAAAAAAGCACAGATGGTGCACTCCACAGCACACTCTGACAGACAGAGGATATAATTTCATACTAATTTGTTCAGCAGCCATTCCAGTTTCAGTGCTTTCTGTTTTTCAGCTTATTCTCACCTTTGCATCATCCTTCCTTCAGGCAACTGCGTGGTGAGAGATGGACTGGAAATCTAACACATTGAAAATCCCAGGGGAAAAAGCCTGCATGAAGCATTTCCACCACCTAGATCAGAGCCAGACCTGGTTCTTCATGCAGTCACACAGACAATTATGGTGGCATCAACATCAGAACATCAACATCAGACTGCTGGGGACTGCTGGAACCAAATCAAGCATCCCCAACATCACCTTTTTAAACCACAACCAGAGTTGTAGTTTATCAAACTCCTTAACTTCATTTTTCAGCCCTAATTGACTGCTTACCTTGTATCCCTATTCAAAAGCCAAACCAATTTCAGTTGCACAACCCTATGAAAGCATTAACTGGCAAGCTGGGGAAGGAAACACATGGTTTGTCCTCCCTCAATGCCTTTTGTTCCTCTGTTCCTTCAGTCTTTCAATTACCTCCTCTGCTTTGGAGTGTCACACCACACCCTACCCCACTTCTTTTAATGTCAGCTGCATTGTATGTTACCAGTGTTGACACTGGCTGACATTGGAAAGATCACATTCCTATAGCCCTAAAAAACCCCAAGGATCAGCTGTTCAAGATTGGCATAACACATGTCCTGCAAGTTACACACTGAGCTAGTGTGTGTTTTCATCTGGCTGGACAGGCTTTCTTGGGAGCTGGTAATACAAGGATGGATGAAATGGGGTGGGGGGGGGACCAGTGGCAGCCAGATCATGTGAAATCTTCCTCAGAACCCCACATGCCCTAATTCAAGAAGGCAAAACCACACAGAAGATCTCAGTCCTGCAATTACAGTCCTTCAGAGTACAGCATTAAAAGACAAACTGTAATTTTTGAATAAAGCTGGTCAACTATCACACATAAGAATTTTAGTTTGAGGTGAAGATCTCCATTTTCTCCCTAGAGAAAGTTTATATAAACAACTCAGTAACTAAGAATTTCTACTCTTTCATTTCTCAGTATGTTGGTGCCAAAACTAAGCAATGTTCCAATTATACAGTCTGATACCCAAATCAAAGTATGACATGCCTTTTAGAAGTCTTTTCAAAGACTGGAAGTGGACAGCAAGTTTATTTATACATGTATAAGATACAAACATAAGTGAACTGGCTAACTATAATCTTTAGAAAATATTTTCTTTAAGGACAATTTGAATACTCCTAATAAGCAAAGCCCACACCCCAGGCAAGAGTTCAAAGCTACAGCCAAAAAGATGTATTTGTTAGGGTATATAAGAACTTATTAAAAAAATAAAGTGTTTTACTAAATGGTTAAAGGTTTTCTGAATGAATGGAAAGCAGGTTTTTCAGAGATCTGTGCAGGAAGCAATAAGAACAACAATTATGGTGAAGTGTCCCTCTTTCATGTGTCTTCTCCAGCTCCTGCTCCTATTCAGAGCTTGTCCTGCTCTAAGCCATGAAAGAACAAAGTCTGGGGAGATTTGCTAACCAGCCTTCAGCAGAACCAAAACCACATCATTCCTTGAGCCCTGGAAGTGTGTTATGGGTTTATATGCAAGACTCTGATGGCCAAAAACTAGGGCATTAGCAAGTGACAAAATGCTCTCTAGTACTTCTATTTGGGTGAATCACCTTCCAGCCAAGGCCTCCCTTTCCTTCAAACACCTACTTCCTCACTCAGTTACCTCTCCATAAGCACCTTCAGCTGAGTTAATTCACTCATCACTCTAAACTTGAAAGTAACCGCTTTCCACTTCACAAGCTCTTTTAACTGGATCGAGGTAATAAAAGGCAACAGGAATAACAAAAATATTCATTAAAATACACTTGAATTTAAGTAGAGGTAAGCCTCCTATCAATGCCAGCAGAACTTCCTATCGGTGCCAGCAATGCCTTGGAAACCAGGCACTGATAACCTGGGAGCCAGGCTTGGCCCAGCACCCGTGTGCTGGGGGACCTCAGCAGCTTCCAGTTTCCCTCTGCCATCCCATGCTCAGGGACGCAGAGACAAAGCTTCACCAGCAGGGAACTACGATTGCTTAATGAAACTACAATACCACAAACTTAAAGGAGCAAGCAGTGAAGTTAAATATAACACCACCATCTACTGTGGGATATTTATTACTGCCCCCCATCCCCAGTTCTGTCAAAATTTGTTTAAATAACAATGTTATAGGTGATGACTGTCACTATTGGTGTATAGTGCTACAGAAATGAGTCTAACAAAGCTATATTTCACAACTATCTTCAAGACTTTTCTGAAAACACCCTGCTCCCAAAAGGCAGATTTAATCTACCTAAAACTTCTACTGAAAATATTTTTAAAGACAACAATATAAACCCTCAACAGTAAAATATGCTGACATTCCTCTATGTTTATTAAACAAAACTTTATCCATAAATTAATGTACCTCTATTTATATCTGCCATGCAGTTTAGACTAGCTACCAAATTTTAATTAAATTCTTCAGGTTGTTCACCTAAAATTTAATGCTGTCACATGATATACCACTAATTCTGAAGAACCCCAGAAATCAGAAACACCATATGGGTGTTCGTAAAACTCTGAAAACTTAGCAACCATCCCTTCACTTCCAAACACCACAACTAACACTGGTGATGCTTTCAATAATCTTATGTGCAATTACAATGAAGAGGAAGTACTCTGTCCAATAAACAGGTAAAACTTCCTGTAGGTCAGCATATTGGCATATAAATCACGATTACCTAATCAGTATTACCTATTATGAACACCTAGTAACAACCTAAAAAAATTTCTTTAATCAATCCCACATTTTAAAAGAAGGGAAAAATCTTGCTAGCAAGACCAGAGATCTTATCCATCTTTTGACAACACAGGTAATAATAATACCATCATGTTACTCCTGTTCTGACAGGGAGTGCTGACAGCCTGTTCCAGAGGCTTGCTAAGAGTACAGGTACAGCATAATTACTTCACTGCTGTAGAATTCTTCTTCTCCCAAAACAAGTTTTAGCATGACATGGACAAAACAGTACAAAGAAAAGCATTTGAGATCTGCCTCCCCCCCCCCCCCCCCCGCCCCGAGCTCTCCACATATACTTTTCTCACTCCAGTCTTCTGTAGTCTCTCTATATATTCCAATTAGGCAACCCCAATTTTTGTTTCAGTTTGCATTTCCCAAAGATATTGAATTATTCAATTCATGATTTGAGTGCATTCCCCTACCAGCAAGGATTTAATTACCTATCTCTGCTGGAAGAGAAAGGGCTGTACATCAATATACAGCTGTGAATAAAGATTTGTTTATTTAATAACTGGACAACCTAACTTCTAGAGTTACTAATCGAAGAGAAATTCAAAAAACTTGAACCACAGGGACTTCCCCCTCCCCCCAAAAAGGTCAGATGGACAAAATAATGAGACTATGGAAACAAAAAAACCTCTCTTTCTTTTTCTTCCTCCCCATTTTCCTATGAATTAAACTGTGATCTACGGCAATACTAGAACAGATTCACTGAAGCCATTCCTGACCCTGATTTTATACCCAGAACGTTCCAAAATCTTTTCAAGAATCAATATATAACTGCTACAGATTAGTACAAAAAGCATCACAAATCCTACACATACGTAATTCTATTAGAAAGAATTAAAATAGACTTATTTACTGTTGTGACATCCTTCCTTCAGTTCTTTTGCTGCTTTCATCTTCTGCAACAAACAGCTGTGAGGACCTCCTCAGATGGAAATTACACATCTATAAGTCTCACGCTTGAGTTTCTGATTCTCTCAGCAAGGTTTTCCTGAGGTTGAAGACAGATGCCACACAAAGCAACACCGATCCCAGCTGAACTAGAAGGTGCTTTCTGCAGCAAAACTGAGTATGATACTCCTTTGTTCCTCTCAACACAAGCTTCCCTTACGTGACCTTATTCCTTCAAAGAAATAATCCATTGTCTCACACAGAGAATTCTCAGCCGTCTAATTTCCCTTCACTGAAGCTTTTCTCTCATTCCAGAGCCACTTTGATTGCAACAATGAGCCCTACTTAATGCAGATATGAAAATTTTCTTTGTAATGCAATGCAAAACCTTTGTAGAGAGCCGTCATCTCCAGACAAGACCAATTACTGAATATCTGAACACATTGCACACAGCCTTAGAGCCAGAAATCCTCTTCATGTGACCTCTTAAACGTGATGACACACACTTGTCATTTGATGAAGGTATCATTTTTGACCACATCGAACAATTATTTAATGTAATGAGTAGTAAGTCTTCCAAAATTTTCCCGTAAGAGTGGCAGAAAAAAAACTTGGTTCACTTTTCATGCATATGTATGGGGCAGGAATCTGCAGTGTTTAATTCTTTAAAATTTCAGGAGAAAATGCAGTCCTATGTTGTCCTTCTCTTCTGGATTTGCAGGTCGCCTACAATCTGCCCAACTGGCCAGCAGGAAAATAAGGTCCGGCTGAATAGCTGCTAGCTAATGCAATCATTCAAACCAGAATGGACCTAAACCACTTCGACATTTATCTAAACAAACAGAGTTCAAGCACAGGAGAAGTTAGGATGTGTTAGGATTTGATCTGTCCTGTAAATCAAGGGGAGGAAAAAACCTACACCTGAAGAGTACTTCCAACAGTTTCACTGATAAGGCAGACATCGCTTCCGAGTCCTTTGAGACAAACCTGCACTGGCTTTTTTAGCAGAAAGCTGCCACTTGCAGTACAGCCTTTACTCTTAACTTCAGAGATTTCCACTCTGCATTCTGAACTCATCAGAAGGACAAAAAGCCCATCCCTGTGAGCTCAGCGGTGCCTCGACTCTGGCAGATCCACTAGAGGGAGATCCTAAATTAAACAACCTCCGATTTTGCCAGCAGCCAGCAGAACAGCTGAGGATGCCAACTGCAAGCAAAAGATCAATGACATTTTTCAAATATATGCAAGAGAAGGAGACCATGATCTAATTTTATTTTTAAAAGAGCGAGAGAGCCATACCCAACAGCTGACTTGCAAACCAAAAGGATGTACACAACTTAATCTTTAATATCCCTCAGAAGTCGTTTAGATTTCTGTGAACCCTTGCATAAAATTTAAAATTCATCTACAGCTTTATGAATTTCTGAATAGTATGCTCAGCTAACATTATAACTGCTTTCCTTTTATGCATAAAATATGACATAAAATAAGCAAGCTAATAAAAGAAATTGCCAAAATGAGAAAGCACAGCAGAAAGTAAGGACACTGCAAGAATATAACTTTAACTGTATGTAATTCTAGAATAAAAGGGAAGCTATCTACGTAGGATTTCTTTATTTTATTTGAGTTGGAGGTTCTATATCCATTTTGGATACACTAGGAAACACAGCAATTTCTCTAAACTATTAGAGACAAATTGTCATCTTCAAGTACAGATTTTTGAAGCAGTATCATCAAAATACCAACTAGGGCTGCACATGTTAGAAATTTTTTAAAGCCTAGCAGATACATTGAAAGAGACAAAGCAAGGCATATATAATGTATTGATCATCACATTTCAGCATAAGATCATTTTCTGACACATGCCCTCCCAACACCTTTTCAAAAAGAGTAATTTGTTTATAAAAGGGAGGCAGTTGCAATCCATCTCCTAAAATGAAGAGCTAATATTAGAGCCTCCGAGCCAGTGACCCGTCTAAGTAAATATTCATCTATTTCAGAGATGCTCGGGGTGGGGGGGAAACCTAACACCAAGGATTCATTTCTAGCTGCACTTTTAGAAAATTACACCAACTACAGAGAAACAAAATTCACTGAACTTTGAGCAAGGAGCACAACTAGTTTGTTTCTAAAGTGCAAGCCACTTAGCAACCTATCTCCATTATCAAAGCAGCATGTTCAGAAAGATACTTGATCTTTTTACTTCTTACTCTGATATAGATCAGAAAAATTAAGTAATATCTAGATCATACACTGACAAACTTCCCAGATGGAAAACTTAGGAACACTTGTTGACAGTACTCTAACACAGAAGAATTATGAACATTTATCTTTAAACATTGTCTGGAAGTGATATGAGGCTGAGAGAGTAATTCTGTGCGCCTTATTAGGAATTTTTTTAAAAAGCAGCAGCGCAAAACTGCTCATCTGTTAAAACAATGCTGCTAATGTTAAGCTTTGGTTTTATTTCATCCTGATGGAAGCTAGAGCACCTATTTGTCTGTGACATAGGTAAGTGACAGCTAATCTTAAACCACCACAGCCCTTGGCTGATGGGAACCAGGGAAGAACAATTGTCTCCTGTGCTCACCCACTAGCTTGTGATGCAGCTAATTAATGCATTTTGACTTGTGCCTGCTGCTACCAAATCAAAACACAAGAAGGAGAAACAAAGCGACTATCCTGTAATTCAGGAAACTTAAAGGTTACACCCAGTCACTTTCAAACAGTTACACAGCTTAATTCCTGTCCATCTCAAAATCGTTGAGAACAAACCAGAAGACAACAGCACTGTAGTCAGCAAGCAGGCTTTGACACTACAGTTATAGAACGATTTTCGTTTTATCCAAGTCTTTACAAACTGAAGTGGCATCTCAATTCAATAAAATTTCTACTACTGAACTATGTAACAGTGTAGCAGCCCACAAATACTTTGCATAAAGCAGCAAGAGAATGAGTCATTAGACAAATTGCAATCCACAAAATGAAAAAAAGACACACAGTCTAACTAAAACATGAGCAATGCCATGCCTGCCTATGTCATTTCAGCCTCTCTAGCAGCTCAGGTTTAGTGTTATGAGGAGTTCAACCGAATTAGGAAGATATGTAACTGAAACATGTAACAAATTCTTCAAGTACAGGTAATGGGAAAGAAACCCCTCAAAGCTGGTGTAATTACCATCAATAAGGCCTTTTCATCAAGGGGGAGTACAAATCAACACTTCACATGTTCCCAAATGTTGGGTGGGAGACAGGTGATGAACAGTCAGATGCATGAAAAGTTTACAACTGAGTAACCCTTAGGGAAAGCAGAACTGAGGGACTTCGAAGAGAAAACACCCAAGTGAGAGGTAGGAGACTGGGAATCACAACTGGGTTATTTTAGCAGGCAAAAAGAAACCTTCTAACTCTAGCTACCATTTATATTTTGGCCTCCTATGTTGCATAACAGTGTAAGCACTGCAGAATGTATCATCCACGGTCTAGACAGCTTAGTTGCAAAAGGTAAAGTCTTGAAACAATTACCAGGATAAAAACCAACTTGATAAAACCACCTTTTTTGCTGCAGTCGAGACAGCCCTCGTATAGTTATCTACAGCCTCTTTTCTCCACAAGAGAAAGAAAACTGGCACACAAGTACTGTCTCTTGTTACACGGGCAATCTTTAAAGTTTAATGAGGACAAAAGAATTCTATTTGGTTACAAGAACACAAAAGACTCTTAGTCTTTTAAAAGAAAAACTCCCTCTGTGTGTGTCACAGTGTTACACTGATCAATTTGCTGTAGAGCCTACCTAGAATATTTTACAGATACCAGCTGAAGACTGAAAGCCACAAATTTTTCCACCAGTGCTTTAAAGCCTATGTCACCCTGGTCTTCAAACAAATGAAATGATAGACCTGGTGTCTAAACTGTATGTGCTCATCTGAATGTTAACCCTGGACTGAAGGTCTCTGAGCTAGAAAACTCTGTATGGTAAGAACTGCCAGAGAAGATTACCTGAACTCCAAAGTTTGGAGGAAAAAACCTTCACATTTTTATAATAAACCAGTAATCAATGAGAAGAGAAAATACCCAACACACAGTAAGAACCTGAATGTCTCTAGGAAACCTGGAAAGTATCCTTGTTACAAGGTACCTGCTTCTTGGGCAGGTCTTGCTGTTTTGCTTCCTTAAAAAAAAGGCAAAGCCAGCAGTTTCTATATCTAATAGAGAAACACGAAAATTGATTTACGTGCTAGGAGTTGCATTTACAGGGACGTCAGTGGAGTTGAGAATCACAGTTAAGAAGCAGTAATTAGTTAGACATAACACGCAAATAATTAAAACACCTAGAGGCTTAATTATGATTAGAAACAAGACTTACTGACTTCTAAGCATAAACACTCGAATTTTTCTGTATTTGAACAATCTTAGGGGAAAAAATAGTGAAGAGACTCTTACCAGCTTCCTGTGAATTTAATACTTCTAAGGCATGCATCATGGCACTTGCGAAGACATTGGCATCTTCTTTGCTGCCAAAATTCAGACCATACACCTGCCTAGCATCACGCCACTGGTGGAAGGTCTGTGTAGCCTGATTGTACTTCAGCCCTTTTGGAATGGCACAATTTATAACCACCTATAATCATTAAAAAAACAAACAAACAAACTTAGGTTTAAAATTACTGCTGTTCCATCAGAAGTTTCAGCTTTGTGCAGATTTTATTCCTCAGCCACACGGGTTAATTCACGACCCATAATCTGTAAAACACAATGCTGAAAGCACATAACCATTTCAATTTTAATTCCAATGCTGTCTGTAATCAGTGATGAGAATACACAAGGGGACTAATGAGATATTTTGTATCAACTTTTGTAGCTTAAGTGTTCTCACTTCAAAAGATGCAGCGATGTTTCCAACAGCAATGTAGTAACATCAACAGCTCTGACTTCCAGCAGCAGACTACTTGATGTGAATATGCATCTGAAATTCAGAAACTCGTTTATCCATGAACTTCACAGAGTATTTGTTAGATTTCTTTTTTAATCAAGTTATCACCTTCTCCCTGTGGCTGCTGCACCCCTTGGCTTGCAGGGCTCTCAGCAGCAGTTTATTGGATTCGTACCATGGGCCACAGGGTATCGTTTTGCAAGATTGTTATGGCTCACACAAAAGATGATAAATTCGAGGTATTAGGGCAACCATTTACTACTAGCCATCCACTAAGAGGATCCCATTGCACTTGGATAACTATATCCTCTCACCTGTTTCTGCTGAATAATGGGAGAAAAACCTCCACATTTTCTCTCAGATGAATGCATAGAGACCATTTATTACTTGGAATAAGTGTTTAATAACAAATCACATAGGAGATTATCAGTCTAGGCTTCAGGTGTGTGATAAACGAGCAAGAACAGACCAAAAGAATTCTATGAAATGATGGGAGGGAGAGTAATAAATGTAAGAAGCTTTCCTCAAACAAAAGATTAGGTTTTTAACCCCATCCCAAGTATCAAATAGGAGAGCATTTCCAGAGTGCTAATTTGTCATTTAATCATGATCCAGTAACTTCATCAAGGAAATTAAGATGTAATCCCTGTTACTCCCTCTTCTCACTCTCTTAAAAGTGGTGATGATCAGCATTACCAAATATCAAAAGGTTTTTTTTAACAAATTGATCTCGGGAAATGAGACATCATGCATCCAAGTTTTCATGAGATAGGAAGAGCTAAAAGAACTGCTGGTGTCTACACAGACTGCAGCTCACAGCACAGAGTGAGGGAGAAAAGCTTTTAGGTTGCCACTTTGCTTTAAAAGAACCAGATGACTTCTGTGTACACCACTAACCTTTATAAATAGATTTCTGTAGGAAGGAATGGCAAAAGGACTATTGCCTTGGTGGTACGCAAAGTGCTTAGTTCACAGGGAAAAAGCAATAAAACAGTTTTGCTACTTCAGCTAAAAAAAATCTGATTTATTAATTTTTGGTCCCATAATTTTGCTGCAGACTTATTTCTTAATATTCCAAATTTTCAAAGATTTCCTTACCTGATGATCCTGAATCTTCCTGCCCACTACTCTGAATGTGTTGTTGCCTGTGTGATGATATATATGAACTCTGCTGAATCCAGTTGATCCACCAGCTGGTACCCATTT
The DNA here is from genome assembly GCF_009650955.1 of Corvus moneduloides. Taxonomy (NCBI): domain Eukaryota; kingdom Metazoa; phylum Chordata; class Aves; order Passeriformes; family Corvidae; genus Corvus; species Corvus moneduloides. Next base: position 108,460,136 of record NC_045478.1, on the reverse strand, counting down.
CTTATTGGCATCATCGTAGACCATTACAGCAGCTCGTGCTTGGCAGATACTCTGTTCACTGTTAATACACAAAGTGGAGGAGAAAATAAAATTACTTATGGAAAAGCATCATCTTTCTGGTTAACTTCTTTTTTTTAACTCATAATGTTAAAGCCATACTCCTTGCAACTTGCTGAAACCTCCACCTTTCTGAATACAAAACCATCAGCACTTTGACATTTTGCTTACATGTGTTCATTCTGACAAGCTGTGGTCCAGACAGACAGGCCTAAGAACTAATAAAAGAGATCAAGAAGGTATTCATTTTTTATTTTTGCACTTTCCCCCCTTGCATGTTTTTTTTCCCTTCCTTTCTCCTCACCACCAGCCATGAATTTTAATTAAATGCCACAACCATATACAAAGCTTTCTGCAAAGACCAAAGAGCCAAGAATCTGGAGCTGCACTAGCTTCATACAGTCTACACTTCCCAGTGGAAATTACTTCTACAAGAGATGAGAATTGGAAGACCCTTGTACCTTTTAACATATAGGGAAGAAAACAAACACACACAGGATAAAGTCCAGCACAAAAATTTCACCAGCTCATAAATGAAACGCATTTTGGTTTCGACACATTTTACAACAGTTGACACCCAGGTGTAAGATTTTCTCCCTGAAAAAAGGTTCTACTGATTACCAAAAAGTGCAATTTCATCAAGAGACTGCCATCAGTAGCTAATCCTGATTATGCCAGTCATCTGGAAGCTGAGGTACAGCCTGAAGTTAAAAAGGAGAATATCATGAATGTCATCATGTAAGAAACACATGAAACCAGAACATACCAGAAACAGACTATTTATTAGGAGAAGAAAGGGTGATACCATGCAGGTTGTCTTTGAGGGAAATGTCCAGATGCAGACAGGAAATAAAACTAGAAAGGAATGATTTCTTATCAGTAAGTCAGATTCTCTGAACATACCACTCCAGCACATCCAACATTATAGAAAGCATATGATGCCTGGCTTGCAAGGAATGTGGCCTGCCATTTGGAAAACTGAGAAGGCTGAAGAGACATGCATTCTTCATAGGAAAGTAAAGGAGTATTTCTTCATATTTTATGAAAGAGGGAAAGGATGCCTCCCCCACCCATCTGTCTTGGGATTTTTTGTGGTTTTTATTGGATGGTTGGTTTGGGAAGGGGGGGGGGGGGGGGGGGGGGGGGTTGGGTTTTTTTTTCCAAAGACCGTGCTGAATTTCCCAGTATCTTATTTACATCTCCCAACACATGAAAATTCTGCAGTGCATCCAACTGTTTTGTTAACTTTCAATATCGACATTTTTGAGAAAACAGAATCAATTTCTATCACACTTCCCATGGCTCTCTAACAATTAGAAAAGTGCAACACTGGGACACTTTTCAAGGCTCACAGACAAGAGAGAATACTGAGATCATGTCTCTCATGCACGAGAGATTCATGATCAAATGAGGAAATAGGTTCTTAATTTTAAAAATGCACGTGTTCTAATCCCCTCACCTATTCAACAACTAAATCAGAATGGGATTACAACCTCTAATTAGACCACTCTTCTTGTAGCTCAATTTAGGGATATTAAAATCATAATATACATAACTGAAGTGCTTCTTTTCTAAGCATAGTTTACAATTTAAGACTGGAAGGACCACATCTGATCCAGGAAGAAAGATTAAATGCAAAGAAAATAAATTCTGGTACAACCTTTAGGCATTTCACAGTCCCATTAAATATATGCCACAGTGAAATATGGTTCCCTCACTTGAGAAGAGGGCAGTGCAAGAACCTACTTGATTTCTTTATTTTTAGATATTTTGGCACACATCTTAACATTCAAACCTAGAAACATTCTGTACTGTTCACAAAGTACATGACAAACAGTAGTGGTTTTTCTAAAGTGCCTGACAGTAAACTTGGAAAACTTCTGAACCCATAATACATTTTTGCTATACTTCAATTTGGATCAATCACAGGCAGGATAAACCATAGGTGGCAGGACCTAGATACTGATTTGGAAGCAGAGCCACGTGGTTTGCAGAGTTCTTGCCAAAAAACAACTTCTACTCAGTCATGTGCCAGACAGATTAAAAAAAAAGGTTCTACTAAAAATTGAGACTATGATTCTAAGGTAATATGTTCCAACTACAACAAAGGTAGAACCAGAGAGAGTGACTGAGTAATGTGACGAGAAGACTTAAGTAATAGGACAAACCATCACATTTCAGGTGCTCTTATTCAGCTTAAGTTTATAAAACTTTTTACACTATTTTATTTAACATACCAAAAAAGAAAAGAGAAAAAAATAAGAAGAAAAACCTATTCATTTCAGAACTATTCGGTATTCAAGTGGCACACTTCACAAGTGCAAATAAGATGACCTTGAGTCGAATTTCTAGCTTTTCTTTAACAACTGCTAAACTATTTTTAGTTCCACTTCTCAGGCTATGTCGTATAACTGGAAGTATTAACCAAGTCTAGATCTCAAGTACTTCATGCTCCATTTAAAATAACACAATTATCATAACAGGGAATGATTCTTAGCCACATAAAAATGAGATGATTTACAAACTTTTAAAAATGACAAACAATTTCCAGCTGATCTTTTCAATCACTATACAATAAACCTTTTGCCTTCATTTCATACAAATCCTGTAACTAAAATTTCGGTGTTCCAGGTGTGTAATTTTCATATCCAGGTATCAATTTGAAGGTGACATACTCCCCTCCAGCCAACAGTTCCCACCACCATCACTTTGTTTATCAGACTGCAAGAGTAAGATGGAAAAATGGAGCTATCCCTATCAGAGACAAATTAAACCAGTACAGGATGCTAGCCTTTTTCCAGGGTTCAATAATGGCACATTAGTAGGTGAAGGGGAGATTTATTCATTTACTCTTAGTAGTAAGTTCTCTGAAGTGATTACACTTCCTTTTGAAGAAAAGCATGGAGGCATGAGCTTTAATGAAAAGAATCTTTAGTTCTGCTCTTCAGTGGCCCTTTGGTAGTTTAGCATCTGAACACAGTATATTGTATATTATAATTAGACACCAGCAACTATTTATGTATCAAAAACCCCCTAAAAATAAAATGCATACTGGAACTCCATTAACTTCAGAGGGTTACACCAAATCAAAAATCCACACCGCTAGCTCATGACTAATAAAAAATAACATTTAGGTTTTTTCCAAAGAGCCACCTTTATCTAGGAAAATTCTGACTTTAGCATACAGACTGTTACTAGGACCTGAACCAGTCTCTTGTATTCTACAAATATCTATGAACTTAAACTTCAGTGCAAAGGAACAAGAGCCAAGTGAATCAGAATGGTATCATTTATTGTATTTCTTGCTTTTCACACTTATGACACCTCCCTGCTGTAATTCTGTTAGGAAACAGGTCTTCACCCATCTCAGTTTTTATACATGAGCTCTTCACAGTCCCCAGGGTTTGCTGTAACACGTGTGTCCCTTACATGACCTGTGCTAGGATGGCTTCCTTCATTCACTGCGCCAGAGACACTTTGGTCTGATCACAAATGCAGATTTTTACAGACAGATTACTTTACACTGGTGGCAAATAAACAAACTATCTACAGTCATATTGCGAGAGTAAAAAAAAAAAAAAAGGGTCTTCATCTCTTTGCCATGCCATTAGGCCTTCAAAAGCATCCTACTGGGTTTACTTGCCTATCTGCAAATTTTCCTCTTCCTGGTGGGGTGTAATGGTTCCAGAAACCATTAGACTTGGATTAGCCTGTACCTTTTCAATATATGAGTTGATTAGGGGATGTGGGAGATTGAGCATCTCCAGCTTCACGTGCTAGTGCCAAAATGCACAGCTGCTCCAAGAACTGATTGCTAAATTATTAGGGAAGTGGATTGGGGAACTAGAGTGAAATATTAACTAAGGAAAACTGAGAAATCATATGTTCCCAAGTAAACTCACTAAACTAAGTCCATGAAATTATTTGCAGAAAACAGAAAATTCATTCAAGGGAACACTCATGCAAAAAAGTGCTTACCAAACCTTAGGAGACAAAGTGTACAAGCTCTCTTCCCAAAATGTAAAGCTTGACAAATAGCTGGATAAATATATGTTAGGAGGAGTTCTTCTCCAGACAAAGATGTAAGGCTCTGATTGTTAAAGCCAGCCATTATTCTGGGTAAGTCCACCTACAGCAATACCATATAAAGCCAAAGACAGGGTGGCTGGTTTTTATTTGGGGTGGAAGAGTGGGGGGAGGTCTGGCACTCAAAAGGCTCACACAAAAAACCACAGTAGTAATGAATCATAAGATTATTCTTATGGGAGAATATACTTTCCTCCTCCAGTGATGAGATCATACAAAAAAGCTCAAAAACCATAGCAAACTGAACCCTAGCAGACATCATTCTTTTGCCCAGATGGAATGTGTTCATTCTTTCACATCCCAAGTTCTTAAGCTCAATGCACAGTGACACCAATCCAGTCTGCTGACCTAAGCCTTATTTTTTTTCCCTCTCCACAAGAAGTTGATGCTTGGTTTTCCTCTCTCAAGAACTAAAAAAGATAAACATACTTCAAGGATCAAACTCATATGAAAAACAGCACAATTGCAGCCACAGAAAAGATCATTTAAATATACTAACAAAAGCAAGGAAAAGCTGTGATTGTTCTGATTCTCAACATTTAGTATTTTTGTTAGTAATGTAACAATGAGGGTTTTAAAAAGTTATATCCCATTACCACTGCTTCTGGTGATTCAGGGCTTTTTTTTTTTCCCCCTGCTATGGTCTCAATTTACAGAGACATAACAACATGTTCTTAAAATGTGCAGTCTTTGTGGGGCAGAAGGAATGGAAAGAGACACTGATTCATCAAACGCCTGTTTAGGATTTTCAAACCATGTGGCACAAAGCTAGAAAGAAACACTAAACATTTCCAATTCTAACATCTTAAAAATACACATTTTCAAAAAGCAGCTAAATGCTCGTTCAGATATAAAGGTCTATATCTTAGTGGTGGTGTTTTGGAAGGTAGTTTTCCCTGCTTGCTCCTGAACCCCAACTGGCACATCACAGTGAAAATGTGTTCTCTGTTTTGCTATTAAAAAATTAAAACCAACCACCCAAAACCAACACAAAATTCTACATATACTGTATCACTACTTTCTATTAACTAAAACAGACACTGTAGACAAAGTTGCCATGTATTCTAAGTTGCTCATCTGGCTTAACAGTTAAGCTACTTTTCAGCATCTTGAAGTTACACAGGAATGTTTCCTATGCCCTCAAATATGCTCCAGACTGAACTCAATTACATAGCTCAGTATTTATTTTTGGGAGTAGGGGAATGGGCTTGAATTTGTTGACAAGGGTGATGTGAGTGAGGAGAGGGGAAGAACTTTGAGTTACTTTCTGTTTTAACTCATAATCAGCTGCTTTAATTTTATTCCTTTCTTGAACTTTAGCACTTCAGCCAGAAGGACATCTCAGAGGAGACTGAGTATAACAATTATCACCTCCTCCTGCCAGCAAGACATCTACACCATCAACAGGACATCATGGAAAAATATAAACTATTAGGAGTTCAGTAAGTTAAGTTTCTCTAACTCATCCTCAGCCAAGAAGTAAGAATCTCAACTTTCCCTGCATTACTAAAAGCCAGTGGCACATGGTGCTGGCAAGGGAACATCACATGCTTGGTACAGCAGAAGGAACTACGCTGTGCTACTTGCACCCAACTTCAAATGATGCAGCTTGCCCACTCCAACACTTCAGCCAGTACAGAATTTACTTGCTATTTAGGTTTTAACATAAGACTCAGTTAGGACCAGCTGTTTCATCTGACCTGTTTCCATGTGGATTCTTCTTCAGACACTACAACCCCCCACAGCACAAGAGTCCTTGTTGATTCCTTCCAGCAGATACAACTCAAACAAGAGTGGCTGTTAAAAAGGAGGGTGAATGCAGAGGGAGAAATCCCAGATTGCTTCGCTTACAGCTCTCCTGTACTTGCCTGTGCCTAGAAAACTTTTGATTGATAACTGAGAGATTCATTCATCTCTCCCACTTTTCCGTCTCTGATAACCGAGAGATTCATTCATCTCTCCCACTTTTTCTCCTCATGAACTACTCAGAATACAGATTAGCTGCAACATCAGAAACCAGCAGAAAATCCTGCAAGGGAAAGTCCCAACGAGAAATAAAACTAGGACTGCTGAGAAGCAGGGGGAACTGAACCACTGGGATTAATAGTTGGCAAAGGAAAGGTGCTTTGCTTTTGGCACAGGATTCTGCAACACTCCAGAGTTTTAGTTGGTACACAGTTTGCTGAGGACAAACTTTCTCTGCTCAATGAGCACCTTCCACTGAAAGAAAATTGCTTTTCATCTTGTGCATAAAAGCATTTAACATTAATTTAGGAGAAGTCTGCTCTCAGAGCCAGAAAATTCTCATAAATTTCTCCTGTTGCTATAAATCTGTTCCTTGATGATTTTGCATTTGTAGCTTGTTTCACAGCAGCAGGTGAATATCAAACAGCTGAAAGAAATTGCAGGACATGCAGGCAGAAAGAGAAATATTATTTAGAACAGCAGGTTGATGTCAAATGAAAGCCTACTTCTCACACAGAATTACCAATTTCAAACCCAAAGAAATTTTCTCTACCCGAATGTTTCACGTGCCATATTTCAGGCAATGGACAAAGTAATTTTTGTGTTGGCAATTCAATATTGTCTCTAGGCTTGTCATATGCTGATTCACATAAGAAATTCACCTATTCTCTCAAAGGAAATCAGGAATATCTAAGAGAATATGACAAGTCAAACCAACAAACACTGACACTACAAAGACAAACCTTGAAAAAACTGAAAGCATTAACAGGAATTAAGAAAAGCAGACTGAAAAACATGGATTTTGAATAGCATGAAACTAGTCGTATTAACAGTGGTTAACTATATAATATGCAATAATGTAATACAGTATTAATAAAATATATTAGACATATGTGACTAATTTTATCTACCCTTAAATTCATAAATACTCTGTGAAGTCCAACTTTCATAACAAACCGAAGACGATATTAAGGTACTTCACTTCTCAACTCTCAATTTAGATAGACTGTGTAATTACCCAAAACCAAATACCAGTTTTTTAAGAGATACAGAAACTAAAATCCTTTAACACACAAAGTTAGGGGTGTTTTTAAGCAATTACTTCAGCAGACAGAAGGAACAACCATTTGGTCCCTTAAAAAGTATAGAATTCTGAATTTTCATCATCCATAGCACACACTCCATTCTAGGAAACCAGAGATGCTCAAAATCATTATCCAAAAACACCACGATCAAACTCAAGACTTCATGCTCATGACTTAATTTTCCATAGGTTATCTGCTAGCCTTAATATGTATTTGTACAAATACTTGTTTGTGTTATTGTACTACCCAGATATTTATCTATTTTTGTGTCTGTTAAGAGAAACAATTTTTCATGGCTTGCATTGCAGGTTCAAGGCTTTCCTTATAACAAATTTGGATCTACAGAATTCTATACATGTCCAAAAAGCAGGCACAGCTTTGGTACAGACAATACTTTGGAGGCTTAAAATAAAACACGAGGTTTTTACATCTCGGTGAAGAACTTACTTTGAAGCATCAGTTTGTCCAAAATTTACTGTCAAAAAAAGTGACTAGGTTTATTTAAAATTCCAAGCTTGAGACAGGGAAGAATGTGGATATGGTAGAATTTTATACACAGATTTGTTCTTTGCTTTGTATGCAAAGCTAGTGATAACTTCATGGAAAAACTTTATTAGAAGGCTTCATTATTTTACCTTGGAGGTAAGATTTTCAATGAAACAATCTGCAAGTGACAAGAGCAACATTTTCCCACTTTCTTCCACTATTTTCTAGATATTTTCATCCCACAGAGAATCATGAAGATTTTTTTTTTCAATAAATGTTTCCAACAAACATTTTGAAAAAAAATCAGAACTATACAGAGGCCAACGATTTCATTATAAGACATTTACACTGACAGGGGAAATCTTTGTAGCCATTATTTTTATACTGGTAAAATAAAGTCCTACATTTAGACTCCACAGAACCATGAAATAAGATAATTTAGTTTATGCTTGCTCCGTGCACTCATCCATATTCTTGTTTTCTTTTATCCTCTTACATAGGGGTGTTCTCTTAGACATGGCACCTTCAGTAATTTATCCTGATTTTTTTCCTGAAAATATTACATTGTTATAATCAAATCCATTTTTCCACTGATTCTTCAAACATATTTCTTCAGGGCATTTACTACTTTGCTTACACTAAAAGGCTGTGCAGAATCTATGCAGTAATTGAAACAGATTCCATTTCCTCAAAGCAGATTCAATACAGCGGCATCACCAGCCAAAGGTTTTGCCACAGTAAAGGCTAATTCTGTCTGGGTAGTGATTTTACTCAACAGTAAAACAGGAGCAGAAGACTCCTACCATGATCTTTCACCTAGCTCAAGACAGATTTTTATCAAAAATCAATTCCTTGGTTTGTGTCTCTGTTGTCAAAGCTAATGGTAAAAAAACTCTGGAAAAAACCCCAATCTGTAAGCACCAGGGTACCCTGTAATTGAACAAAGCTATCAACCACAAAATCAGTATCTTTACCAAATAGGAACTATCATGACAGATTGAAAAGTTCAAATCTTTTAACCTGAAGGTCATAAAAGGCCAGGGCCAAAAGCCAGCCAGACACATTACTTCTTTCCTACAAATAGCCTATTTTTTTGAGGGCTTGTTGCTTTCTTTGCTATGATTCCATGAATCTGAGCCCAACATACTGTGGAAAGCCTTTTTAAGCAGGCATGAAAAACAACATCTTCAGCAACTAGACTGACAGCTGATGACTTTCTGTGAAAAACCACTTAACATACATACATTTCCTATGTTCTATACATATTTTAACAAAAAGTGACCTTCTTACTTTATTTCCTAAGCTTTCGACACATGGTACAAATCACAGTTTTCAGAGCCCAGATTCCGCAGGCAATCCGAGTTCCCAAACAGGCTGCAACAGAATCCGTCATTACATTACCAGCACCACAGATCATGTAACTCATTTTACTTTCAGATAACCAATGCCCAGCTCCTCTTGGAACAGCAAGAGAGCAGCGTTTTTACAATACCTATTTAATACAAGGGCAACCTCTGATGTAGAGAGCTGTGCAAAGGGAAGGTAGCTAATCTTCGAGGGACACATTCTAGCCCCGGTGTTAACACATGAATATGCAATTCATACAAGAAAGATTCATTACAGGAAGGAATAGTCTTTCTAAAGCTGAATTTCACCTAAGAAAAAAAACCAAAACCCAGCACCCTATTTTGTTAATTTAACACTTATTTTTAAACACCAGGTTGACATTGACATGAATGAGAACTAGGCCAGGTTGGACGGGGCTCTGAGCAACCTGGTCTAGTGGAAAGTGTCCCTGCCCATGACACAGGGGTTGGAACTGGGTGATCCCTTCCAACCCAAGCCTTTTATGGTTTTATGGATTAATCATGAAAATGTGAGCAGCAAAGTACAAGAAAAGGCTACATGTAATTGCCTTGGTCTCAGAAGCAAGTTTTGTTCTCAGACTTTCCAGGTCTGCCTGAGTATTGCATTAGAAGGAAATAAAGTTAGTGGCTCCAGTTTGATGAACTGGATACAGAGAGTCCACTGAACAGCAGGCAGCCAGCACAGGTGAAGGTACCATGGTGACATTGTGTGGCCCCTCTAACAGCTTTACAGGGTGATCAAGACAAGTTCCTGAAAACGACAAATGCCACGACCGTCCTCCAGCAGAACAAGAACCATGGTTTGGGGAGCCAGAGGCTCAAAGGGTTGTAGGGAGCAGCTTGACATCTACTGGTAAGCTATGACTGGGGCCTTTCTTAGGGGGGTCAATACCAGCTGCGATGCTGTTCAATGCACTCGTTGACAACCGGGAAAATGGGATGTAATGCAACTCCAGCAAGTCTGTGGATGCATTTCCGTAAATTGGGATAGGCTGGTATGCTGGACAGTAGAGCTACTGTTGAGAGGTTTCTCAGCAGGTTGGAGAAATCAGGTAACAGAAACCTCAAGAAATGTGGAGGCAAGGGCTAAAACTTGCACCTAGGACAAAACAACCTCAGTGATGTAGAAAGTGATTACTCCCCTCTATTCAGACTGCATCTGGCACATTGTGCCCAGTTTTGGGCTCTCCAGTGGAAGGAAAGACTTAGACAAATTGGAGCAAATCCAAGAGAAAACCATTAATGAGGCTAGAGGAAAAGATGCACCAGGAGTGGATTCACAGCCGCGCTTGTTCAGTCTCCAGCTAAGGCAGGAACATAATGGCCACTTCTCAACTACTCAGCAGGGAATTACAGCGAATAAGAGTCACAATTTTCTCAGAAGTGCACTACAGAAAGGTGAGAGAGAATCAAAAATTGCAGAAAAGGAGATTTTAACCAGGCAAGGAAAAGTTGCACCAAGAAATCAGTTAAATACTGTCAGAGGCTGACCAGAGGAGCTGTGGAATCTCCATTCTTGGAGACTTCAAAATTCATCTGGACAAGGCTTTAAGCAACCCAGCCAAGGTGACAGGAGCAGATAAACCCCAAGAACTCCCACCTTGACTAAGACAGTGTATGACTCTAGAAGAAATAAAATTCTTTGAGAACACCCCACTGAATTGCAGATATATAAGTGCCTTATTTATGACAATTTCTGCCTTAGCACCTCATTTTATTGGAATGCTCTTCCCAAAAATAGCAACATGCATTTCACACTTGAAGTTTCAAGCAGCCTCTCCTTCTGTAGCCTTTAAATGAGGATCTTAAACACTGCTGGTAGTTCAAATATTCAAAGCCTAAAAGCAAGAGGTTTAAATAAACCACATAATATTTATATCACTGATGTGTACTACCAAATAAACGTCTAAATATTAAATAATAAGCAATAAGCCTTATTTCTTTCATATTCTCCTCCCAACAAAACACGTAAGATTGATTCATGAATTTTTGACATCTCTTAACAAGTCTGTACTACAAAACACTTCAAATATAAACACAGCTCTTGACGATCTTGTCCTCATTTCCAAGGGCACCAGGGTAAGGCAAAGTTCTGGGCCTTATTCAAGCAGCTCTAAACAAATAAATTCTTCAGCAACCCAAGACCTGTAACGGTGTAGTGAGCAAACACTGATGTGTAAAAATTACCCCAGTTACAACTGCTTCCTTGTACAGGAAAATCTAATGAGCATCCTCATGTTGTGCATTCAGTAGAGACATTTATGATAATGTGTAAAACAAAGGAATACTAAATTTCCACTTAAATGCCTCTCTACAGTAGAGCTCTAGTCTCCTCTTTGAGCACAGGTTTCCACACAGAAATTTCACAAATCAAGGAGAGGTTATCATCATCAAGTTGACACAATCTGGAAGCATTCTGCTTTCACATCAATTATGGGTTATTTACATTTGCCACTGAATGCAGTCAAAGTTATCACCTATATTGAAATATGAATTCAATTTTCATGCCAAAGTACTGCATTTACTCACTGAATAGCACATTTTTCTTGCACTCCTCTCTTCTTTGATCCAAATTACTTTTTGGCAAGGCTAAGTCAGTCTCACTTTGAATAACTCTGATTTCTTTCCCACATCATTTTATCTCTCAATATCACTTTCTAAACTACTATTTTTCCACTCCTCCTATACCCTACATATTAGTAATAGCCTTCCTGAAGTGGCTACTCACACAGCTACTTCAGCAGCTCTTCTTCCAAGTCTGACTGCAAGTCAGTCAAGATTTTAATCTCTAACTTGAAGAAATTCCTGATTCCAACTCATACAACAACCCCACAAATTCCTCACTTCTCCCAGCAATTCTTACTAATACACTTCCCTCAAGGTATTAAGGCTTGTCATTAAAATCTAGTCCCTGAGGTATAATCTCAATTGCATACATTCTTCTATTTAAATGCAGCTTAAATTAACCTATAATCATTCAAACCTGTGATCAGTTTTTCCTCTGAATATCCTTCATACAGTGCTATTTAACAACTAACAGTAAAAAACTTTGCATTTCCCAAAGTATGAAGGTTGACTTCAACAGTTAATGACTTTGATAATAACAATGTGGTAAAGGTCGTATGATCTAAAAATTCTACCACTGTTTATATATTTATTTATAAGTGAAATCCTTTTTTCTGGAGCTGGCAAAGGGATTCAGAGGCATCTGTCCTGTCATGTATGTGCTAATGTGTAATTCTAAAAGAAGGGACAGGTTAACTGTACACTAATGAGGCTACAAGCAAAAGGCTTGAAGTGCTCTACTCTTCCTCTCCAGACTAGCAGGAAAAGAACAGCACAAGGAGAAATACGAAAATCAATGCTAAAATTCATTGCAGAAGTATTTTGAGACTCAGTGACCCACTTTTAAGTTTGAACACCAATAGACGACTGCAGTAACTAATTCAATCTAGTTAATAATTAACATTAACATTTGTGCATTCATTACATCTAACATTCTGTCCTAGAAAATTGGATGATCTGGATGCACCATGAAACACTGAGTAGAAGCTGTTTGATTTTCCCACAATGTCAGCTATTTCAAGTATCTCTTGCAATAAAAATTAAGCAGCTAGAGTGCAGTGGCAGTAAGCACATAGCCCTTGAACAGAAGTGTATCAACGCAGATGTGTGCTTGAAACACTTGTTTGGAGGGGTTTTACCCATGCAGAGCAGCCAGCACAAATGGGCATTCACATTGTCGTGTCAATGAGTAAAAACTAAAACTATTTCTCAACAAATCTCACCTTCCTGAAATAGGTCTATCATCAAAATTCTACCAAAATGGTTACACAGTGAAAAGAAGAAATAGCAGTCTCACTCCAGAGCAGACAACACCCACATAGAAGAAATGAATAAATTATTATGCAAGGTCATAAAAGTTACTATAGATTTATAGAAAGATCAGCATCTTTATCATGAATTACACACTGGTTTTTCTTCTAGAGAGCAGCTCTTCTAGTATTTCAAACTTCTTGGCAACGTAATTATTGCTTAAGACTGCAATACTTTGTTTCCCCCATTTTAGGATGCTTTGCTTGTTAGCTTCTCAAATGTTGTCACTGAGATCTGCCTTCACACCAGAAAAACAGTTACCAAGTTAAACAGTGAGAAACTGTGTTCGCCTTGCTTTCCTGCTCCCAATTCCTAAGCGATTCAGCTGTCTCTCCAGTTGTTCTCCTTGCTTTGCAAATGCTCATGTTTAGAGACAAAACTTCAATTTTAAGACTTGAAAGGCACCTCTCTTTCACATTTACTTTAATCTTAAATGTGTGTCCTAGCTGAAAACAGGACAATTTGTTAATCTGTTAAACACTAGGATCTACAGTAACAGGCACATATCCATGTTCTGTTCCATTAAATTACCACCTACCTCTACCCCAAAGTTTTAGAACAAATCGCATCACATCTACTGGTGATAGTAAATTGTATTTCCCAAGAGTCCTCTATTTTAAACTTTCCCAGACATGACAAATCACACTTTCAAGCCTATCTGCATGAACAAATACAAATAATTATTCAACAAATCCAAAACTCTGCATGTGAATTTGCATCTGTACTTGGGCACAAGACTTGACTCTGGAACAGCCAAAATCTGATTAAAACATCACTCAGAAGAAAAAAGTCTACAGATTTTTGTATTTTCCTATGTTATATTGTACACATAATGCATTACATTAAAAAAATTCCACTGTGCAATCCTTTATACCCAATGGTATTACCAGGTCGGGAAGTCCTTTAAAGTTCTGATAAAAATATTTTTTTTCCTTTAGGGCAAGGACAAAAGTAGTTGCTGCCTCCCTTTACTAGAAAAACAGGAAAATAAAGTTTTCAAAATAGCAATAAGGTCCAAAAAAACCCTTATCTAGCAAGAGTGCATTTATTACATTACTATCAAAACTGGAAGATATATTTAGGCACTTTCTTCTAATATTAGTTAGAATTGGATGTCAGCTATTCTATTTCCCCCTTTTCAAGGAGCATAAGTCACGACACCTTATCTCACACTGAGAGCCCAGTATTTAAACTGAAAATACTACTACTTTGTACTTAATTTTACTGCTTATCTTTTCTTCCCCAAGTTTATTCAGTGAATCATTACATATAAGGATGCAGTTCTCATTAAACTGAAATTAGAAATCCAATCTAGAAAGTAGGAATACAAACAGCTCAAACAGAACAGCAGCTCTAGCCAGTTAAGGCTTTTATTCTGTGGTTTTAAGTATTAAAAATACATCAAAGAAATAAAAAGGTAGAGGCCAACACTAACCACTATACTTTCCAAACGAAAAAAAGACTTGCAAACTCCAGCAGGGATAAGAGTATTTAAAAGTAAAGTTTTACATTCGTTGATGATTTGCGCTAATAAATTATTTAGAGGAGTAACTATAACGCAAAGGTGAGCTGAAGAACAATTCTGCTCACACTAGAAAATTAAGACTCCTTATCAGCATATCCATTGTTTAGGTTTGTGCTGGCTGCAAGTGCCAGAAAGCTTTATCTGCGCAGGGATTTTCACTAGTTCAGCTAATCCAGCAGTAATTATCGGAAAACGCTATTTTAACGCATAAAGGCAGCACAATCCAGCTGGCATCCCAGGGGCCTCTCTCATTGTACAAGATGGCTGTTGCCGGGCTCCAAATGGAACGTGGCTTTCACTGCTCTAGATCAACACTCCAGCCATTGTTATTATCTTCCCTCTCCAGCTCCAGCTTCATTTTAGAAACCACCTTTTCCAGGCAATCTTGCCTTATTTTAACCAGCATTTGACGATGTTACTGTCTCTCACAGTCATTTCAGTGCTAAGATACCTCAAGCTTCATGTCAGAGAACATTTGACTGCTATTTACAGCCCTTACTACTAGGCTGGGTTTTTCCAGTGTCACAACACCCTTTTAACAGTTACACTCGGAGGTTTAATCTTTAAACCACACAGGGACTTTTCTGCATCTTCCCTCTTCACAGAAGATTTGGGAATCCTACTCTCTAACCAGGGCCTTCAGGTCTGCTTGCAAACAAGGAGTTTTGAGGCAGCTTGGGTGGGGTTTTTTTTGGTTTTGTTTGGTTGGTTTGGGTTTTTCTGGTGTGTTGATGGGCATCTTTTTGTTTCTTAACTCAAGAATACTTCTGTGCTGTAGCATGCAATTTGATAACACCAGCTACACACTTAACAAGATTTAGTTCTCTTCAGTTGTTACCTGCCTCACAAAAGCCCTCTTTTAGGCAAGTGATACACAAGACAAGGGGATTAACACCATACAGCCTTTTCAGACTAGCTATGCATTCATATTCTGGAATACATTACCTGATCAGCTGCTAACTTGAGGTAAGCAAACAGACTGCACTACCAACCCTAAATAGGTATTTTGCAGGGAGACAGAGAGAAAAGGGTAGTTTTATTAACAGCTTTATGCCATATGTGGTCATATGCTAAAACCACAGTTCAGTTAGCTGGTCCCTGATATAGTCTAATCCAGTTTCCATTTCTGCATATTCAATTGTCCAAAGTCATTTCTGAAAAAGCAGGCGATGAAATGTAAGGATAAAATTTGGTT
Organism: Corvus moneduloides; assembly: GCF_009650955.1. Taxonomy (NCBI): domain Eukaryota; kingdom Metazoa; phylum Chordata; class Aves; order Passeriformes; family Corvidae; genus Corvus; species Corvus moneduloides. Next base: position 108,444,494 of record NC_045478.1, on the reverse strand, counting down.
AATGTAATGTGACACAAAGTCAACAGAACTTAGTTTACACATCTCCGTGCATAAAACGAACAGGTAATGTTCCAGAAAACACTAACAACCTTATTACAGACTGCAGAAAATTATATACTTTCAACTTTCTTCTGTTGTGACCTTTTTCCTCCTCTACATCAGCATGTTAGTTGTGGGGGTTGTTTTGTTTATAGAGTTTATCTTTAAAAGCAAAAAGGTAAACTGCTCGTTCTCCCTCCTCCCATGTACAAAGAACAGCATTTACTGCCCGTATGAAGTACCTAAGGGCTGTGAGTCATTTGTTTTGGAAAAAAGCTCCCAAAGGCTATCAAGCAAGACTGTTGAGATAAAGCCTTTCAAGACTTACATCAGGGTTTCCCAGACACTACGTGTACCAGTAAGTGCAGACTAATCATATTTTGTCAGACTGCACACTACTTCTGAATCCATCTACCAGCATGCTAGCGAGGATAATGTAACCATAAACCATTAGAAGCACATGCTACCCGTGTAAGAGCTCTTCTGCATCCTCATGCAAGTTGCTTCAGAAGCGCTTCGGGGCTTTTTACAAAAACTGAGACAAATGGACTCACGGGAAACAAAACCAAGCAGGGAGGACTGCAGCAATGAGTGAGCACAGCAGAAAGCTGCAGAAAGGCTGTTCCAGGCCAAAGGAGAAAAGAAGCCCCAGCAAACTGGTTAGCTACCCCACCAGCACAATGCTCTGAATTAGCCAAAGTTCTGGTTTGGTTTAGAAACTTTTATTCCAGGCATCTAAGGCTGCCAGCAACCTAGGCAGTCTAATCAAATCCAGGCCTTGTTAAAAGCAGTAGTTTGGATGTCAGTAGCTGTTTTCCTTATGGTACTGGGTCAGACCTACAGCAGCATTTGCACTCAAAGCAGGACAGAGGTTATTTAAATCCAGCTATGGCAACACATCTCCCTCTACCAGCTGGGACATCAGGCAGTGTTTTTTAACAGCTAATATCTGCTAAATTAAGTGGACACACACAGATGTCCACAGGAGCAAGACTTCTGAAAAAAATAACCCAAAACCAACACAAAAGTGCAGTCATTTTGATGAAAATATTCCAATGAAAAAATACAGTAACAAGCACCAGCATGCAGTCTTACCTCTTCCTGCCTAACAATGGTCAGAAAAGTAGCCAACATTTTATAAGGGAGCAGTCAAAGCAAATTGAAAAGTCTGGGAACGGACCAAATACTATTCACAATTCCTCACAAAACACGGCACACTGTGGGACCCACCATGAGCACCCTGTGTTTCCTTCACCTCAACAGCTAAAGAAACAATTAGAAAAGCCTTCAAAGGGGTGAAGCAGCACCCTGAGCCACCTAAAGCTACTGTTGTATCAGGTAAAGACATTCAGTTCATGGAACAGCCTCATGAAAAAACACACGTCTTTTATAGAGCAGTGTAAGGCCATAGGGAACACCTTCATACAAATTAAAGAAAAAAGAAGATTTGTACGAAATACACATGTATAAAACAATTTCTTTGCCTCCATTAAGTAAGCAGCACTCACTCGGCAAGATCTAATGATATTAACAATGGCTTGGCCAAAACAATCCAAACAGTATAGTTACTGCCAAGAGCAGGGACTTCCTGTTGAGAGGCAAATCTACCTCCAAGTATGAAAACCATGCTCATAAAAACTAAGATTCCCAGTTACCTGTGGAATGTAAGATTTACCACTTTATAACCTTTTCTGTGGCAAATCCATTGACGAGTAGCTTGCCATGAAATAGTGTATGTGGGGAAAAGAAGAAGCTGTAACTACCAGTGGTCATTTGGGAACTGTTTGTAATAATCTGGCTCGGGTAATGTGGGCACAAATAAGACTATAGGGAAAGTACCACCTTCCTACCAGGAAGGACAGAAGATCACACAAAAGTGAGAGGCACTGTCTTTCATCATTACCCAACTTATTTAGGGCAGAGGAGAAGCACTGCATGCTAAGTATATGGTACTGACATCTATCCATACAATGTAAAATCTAAAGCGTAAGAAAAAATAACTCCAATTAGCTTTCTACAAGCAGGAGCACAAAGCAGCACACCTTGGACTACAGCAGCCATACAAATTGGGAAAACACTTGGCAAGGCAGAAGTGTGTCAAAAAAAGACACGGGAGTTACAAGGTTACAAAATAAAAGAGCAAACCACTCAACACAGAGGAGAACAAACTGGGGATGTACTAAAAACATCCTCCATAAACAAGAATAACAGGAAAATTCCCCTAACAGTAACAGCAGTGAAATACTAGAACAGACTATGTAGAAATATTGTGAAATCTCACGGAAGATTCTGAAAAAGTTATACATGTCAAGATAAGTTTACTGGACTCTTTATTCTCAAGTTGCTATTTCTGGAGCATCCCTGTGCACAGGCAGCCCTTGACTTCACAGCCAGCAGAGCACACTCGAAGGCAGAAGGTGCCAGCAGCCCTTTCTGACACTGCTGCAGGGAGTGACAGACCCCCATCCCATGAAACTCCCTCAGCAGTGATGCAATTCCTCCCCTCAGCAGCCTTGGGTCACAAGCATCCATCACGGGTGAACCCTGTCACAGGAGAGACCAGCACTGGCTCTGTGCAGAACAAGGTCAAGATCCAGCAGCAGAGTTACAAAATGTATTGCAGCACTTAGGTGCTGGTTTTATCACTCGCAGAGCAGCAGGAGGCTGTCTCAGAAGGTGCAGAGTAAGAATCAATCAGCCAAATGAATCCGGCTCAGATATTCCCAGACCATGGCTCCGCTCCCATGTCTGAGAAACAGCCCAGGAGCATGCATAACTTTATTAGGATCTGAAGCTACAGCTCAACTAATTTGCAATTACAGCACCAGCTGGTGGCCCAAAGCACCGTGCTGCGTCATTTGAGCCTCTCAATATCTGTGGCAGTAAAAAAACCCCGATGCCTACAGTATCCCAACTTCCTTTAACATTCGAGAGGCAAAGTTACACATAGGGAATCAGCTGAGCAAGGATCTAAACACTCACTTATGATAGTTTAGGAAATGGGAAGTCTTCCCTGAATTCAGAATATCTCATCAACATAAGTGAGACACAGCTCAGCAGTGTTCTTACTGTTTTTTCTCACACTTCTCCAAGTGATTTGTATTTTGACTTATCTGGCCAGGATAAACAGTCCCTCAAATGCAGCAGTGTCTAGAAATGATCCTGGTAAATTATGAGCAGGCATCTGATTAATTCAGAGTCCCAAGACAAGAGATTACAGAACAAGCTCTTCACGGTTAGAGCAGAACGTTCTGCCTCCTTACACGTGTGACTTCCACAAAATACACCAAAGACTTTCAGGTTGCTGATGAAGGAACAAACAACCCCTTCCCACCAAAAAAGAGGGCAGTACTTGCATAATAATGATTCTAACTCAGTGTTTCCCATACACTGGCAGAGACACGAAATTGTCTGTTTTCAAGCTCAAAAAGCAGCATTTGTCCTAAATATTTCAGACAAGGTATAAGAGACGAATATTCCAAGTTTCAAATATTACACATGGCAGCACATGCAGAGATAACTTTCTGGGCAGGGGGGAAGAAATTCTTCCTTTACTGTCATAGGAGGCATTTACTATTCTGAGAACCAGAAATCTGGTCCTCATAAATGATGAGAGACTCTGAAAAGTAAAGTTGAATAATCAACATCAAGTGTTATCTGTTTTTATCATTCCTGGAACCCATTAGCCTTTAGCAATAACTTTCCTTAAAATGAAACAAAATGAAACCAATGAATCCCTAAATGAAACCAAATTAATCCCTAAACAGTCTAGAAACAGACTCATAGTTGCAGTTCCCAACAATTTTTAATAAAGTAAAATCATAATTTTGTTTTTAGTATTATTCTATTTAAGTTTCAGTGGTTTCAATTATTTAAGTGCCTGGTGAAACTCATTCCACTGTGGTTACTCAAACGGTATTTGTTCCAGTATATAAGAATATGCAAATTTTTTGGTCAAACAGCCTGGATCTTCATCTGCTTCTTTTAAAAATTCTGAATTACAGATGGTTTCAAGAAAGTTCCGAGCATGTACAGCTTCTCTTCATATACTGGGCCCTGTCAACTTTGCTATCTGGAGCATCTCTCTTACGAGGAAAGGCTGAGGGAGCTGGGCGTGCTCAGCCTCCAGAAGAGACAACAGAGAGGGAACCCCATCAGGGTCTGTCAGTCTCTGAAGGGAGGGGTCAGAGGATGGAGCCAGGCTCTGCTCAGTGGTGCCAAGCAATAGGACAAGGGGGAAGGGGTAGAAACGGATGCACAGGAAGTTCCACCTGAATACAAGGAAAAACTTTTCCTGTGCAGTGACCAAGCACTGGAAGAGGTTGGGAAGTCTCCGTCACTGGGGACATACAAGAACCATCTGGACACAATCCTGTGCCATGTGCTCTGGGATGACTCTGCCTGAGCAGGGAGGTCAGACCAGATGACCCACTGTGGTCCCTTCCAACCTGACCCATGCTGTGAAAACATTCTGTTGCACCCAAGTTGCTCTAGAAACCCAAGGGCGTCAGGCACCACAAACATCTGCAAGTGCCTGGTAATTCCAACTATGGCAATTTGTGTCTGTTCACCACCTCCAGACATGCATTAGCTTCTCAGATGCTGCAGTCCACATTTAAGCCTAATTTAACACCAGTTATCAACCACTTCAGATGTTTATCTTCCAGCTGCTACTACTTCTGCCAGAGCATTAAGTGACAACAAATACCCAAGCTGTCAATCTTACAATGTCCCTGAGAAACCTGGTATCAGCTGTCTTGTGTAATTCTAGTGTCTGGATAAATTCTAACACCTTGGGACAACTCTGAAAATTAGATTCAAACAACTGACCACTGAAGGCTGAACACCTATTAAATCACTCTTCTTAAAAAAAGAGCTTGAGAATTTTGGGCCTGTGCTATTTGGAGTTGGTTCTGAAATCAGCTTTTGCTCTCCAGAGGTCCAGCCCCTGTGAGTGGTCTTTCATGCCAGGTACATAAATATGTATAAAGGATGAAGAGGAGATATCGAACCTTCTCTTTTGCTTTTTGTAACAGGATGGTCTGAACCTGTCTGCAAAAAAAACCAGAGGAAAATCGTGTAGGAAAGTTTGCATGGATTTCTCCGTGCTAGAATTAGGTCGGTGCTATCCATGCTCCCCTTTCATATACGAAGTGACATTTTTAGAAATACTGGCTAATGGAAGCTTAGAGTTAAAACTTGCACATATCAGCAAATTTATATTTTTGAAAGTTTTGACTTCAGCATATATGCTCTCGCATATGCATATGCTATGGAAAGGTTACATTTTTAACAAACTGAACGAAAAAAAAAACCTGTCAGACGGTACACAAGGTCTGTTTGCAGAATGACTGCACAAATTCCTGCTCTGTGCATGCCATTTGACTCAAAGTGCAATCCCAAAGACAACAGGTCCCTGTTTTTCACATACCAATTGTTGGCTTGAATCAGTGAATTCATTGTCTGAGTCTGCATGACCATAGCTGTAATGTAACTTAAATAAAGTTCTCATTCCCCAAACTTTGGAAAGTACCTCGAATACTTTCTGGTATCTAACATCACTTACTATTCTAAAGCAGTCTCCTGACTTGAAAACTGTATAACTTTGGAAGGAAACAGAAACCACCCTACAAAGCCCCACATGCTTGATTCTGAGGCTGTTTAAAAGAGTTTTCCATCAAGTCCCACACCTTAGAGACCTGCACTCAGTTTCTGAAGCTTCTTTAGGACCAGAAGCCAAAGCACTGACTTCTCCCACATTTCAGGTGGTGCCTGCTGAAAGAGTGGCTTATTGCAGAACCTGCTGGGGCCTCTCCCAGCAGCCAGGTAAGCACCAGGGTGTGGCACAGCACCTGGGACAAAAAGTCCCCTCCAGATCCTTCTCCAGTTGATAACAAGCCTGTTGGATGCTTACAAAGGAGAATACACCAGCCCTTCCTCTGAAGGGAAAGCTGTAACATTAAATTAATACATCCTGTAGTATTGGTACTATATTCTAAGTTTAGTTTACTTGATGCAGCCTAGATTTAACTCACACAAAATCTCTATGCTTACATTTAACTAACAATCCCATCCCATCATTTCAATTTTCATTGGAAAAAAAACCTTTCTTCTTGCTCAACACTTTTTGTTCAGTTTCTTTGCTGCACACAGTGTAGAATCCCAACAGCCAAAAATGCTGTTCTTTGCAAAATTTATGCTGCAACGACAGCCAGAATCATGTCTGCCCTTCATCAATATTCAATTTTGGGTACTCCAGTGATAAAACTTAAACCAAGTGATTCAGTTATAATAGCAAGTGCCCATAGACAGCATTTCATTATCAATTTGCTGTCACTACAATCTGAGTAGGAATCCAAATTTATTGCAGGATTTTTGGATTTTAATCTAGGTTATGATATTACCCACCTATAAAAGCAATTAGGATAAAAAAATATTCATTTATTAAAAGACCCCAAACAAACACTGAACACCTTTTCAGTCAGAGTTCCATTTCCCAGGACAAAAAAAAAAAAAAAAAACAACCCAAAGCTTGTGAAAATAAGTAATGTTTATAACATCTAAGTAGACTGATTTTTGCAGCTAGCCATCAGCAACAATACTGCAGAGAAACAAAATAGTTATATACAAAGTTGGGCCCCTTAATTGGATCAGAGAGGTAATGAATTAAGTTCACAATTGCTTTTAAAGGAAACACAAGGCAGAGGTTTTCTGTATTAAAAGAGTTATCCACCTTAAAATGGGAGCTCTGTGTAAGTTATTTGTAAAGGCATCTCACTGTGGTCAGCAAATATCCTCACCAGGTGCTACGCCTATGTAATTCTAACATAGAAGACAAGTAAGGCCTTTCCTGCATCATTCACTGTTCTGTTTTACAATCCAAAATAACCTAATTTGGCCTAAATTTAAATTACATAACCTCCGCTCCTTTCAATGGGAGCTTTACAACCGTAAATAAAGACAGCTTTTGGTCCTGACATGGAAATATAATTGAATTTTGAATTAACTAGAACACAACCACATTTTCTTATACACAGCCACAATCTCTCTTTACAGCGAGCATCTGTCAGGCAAAAAACCCAAAGAATTCTGCTGTAACTAACTGTACCTTCTGAGTGTACTCTACCTGTGAACTTTTTGAAACAGCATTTCAGATTCCCCAGAACAAATCAGGAACTCATCAGTTTCTTGCCTGTACTTCAACATCAGACTGTTAACCTCTTCAATATCCGAAGCCCACAAAATTTCTACCTTTCATCACTGAAGAATTACTGCTGCTCCTGTTCATTACAAGTGAGGATATAAGAGAAATCAAGCCTAGAACCCTCATTAGTGTCAGATTAAGACTTAAAACACCCAGAAATGCTAGGAGAAAATTCCTAGAGTAATCCTAACATTCACGATACACAGACTGTGCCAATCCACGACCATAAGCAGCAAGAATGCAATGGCCAGCATACAACCTAAAGAGGAATAAATTCAAGTGTTTCCCTTGGCTTTAACCATATTATAGATGTTGGGGTTTTTTTAGTCAGTATATCTCTTACACTAAAAAACTCAAGTGTGAAGTAAAACACTTCTATCAGTCACAGTATATAGAGTGCTGCCACCATAACTATCTTCTGAGGTCACCATGCTTCAGTTTTACAACTCTCATATCAAGGAGATAAAGGGAAGGCAGGTTAAAGAGCCAACCAATACTACTATATCATAAAAATCTACTGACTTTTCTCCTGACATACAAGGGTTCTGTGAATTTAAAGTTTAAGGCCTTAGTACTCACATTCCTACATTACAGGTTCTAAGCTTGCAAATTTAATATTCCTCTGTGTCACAGGATTTCTGTTCAGTTTTCTGTGCTTTGGTCTAAACACAGCTACCTAGGGATAGCTAAAAACAAGGGGGAAGGGAAAGGAAAAACAAGCAAAACTGACCTGTAATCTGAGTAATGAACCAGGTGCAGCAGCAGGACAGTGACCTGACACAAGAGCAGCAAGGAATAGCTGCAGGAAAGCCCTGATCTTGCACAGGCTAAATCACACACAGGAGCTGTGCAAGTTTCAAGCTCTTCCCTCCAGCCATAAAAATTATGCAACATGTACTGCCTCTGTGCTAGACACACAAAGAACACTTTTATAGAAATGGTGCCATAAAAATATTACAGACTGCTAGAGCAATCACCAAAGTAACCTGTCAAAAACTTGTCAAAATGTTTAGAAAGATCTTCCCTTACTAGTGCAGACCTTTATTTGCAAGAAGGAATAAATTGGAAGGTGCTGTTTGGATACTCTAAACTCCTTCATCTGCATATCCACTTAATCCACGCTGAGAAAAATTAACAATGCCCTTTTGGTCTTAGGGTAGCACAAGCAACATGATTGCTCCTCCTTTTCATTTCACTTGCAAAGAAATATATTCACTATACTGCATACCATAAACCAGGCTGCTTAACAGAAGCAGAACTCACGGGCCAAAGCGAAGCGGTTGCAAACCTGAACTTTTGATTTGACTTCGTGTAAATAAATCCCTACCACCCTAAAGGTTAAAAAGTTACATACTAAGATAGTGAATTTCTGGACTTTGTTGCTACAGGAAGTCATGGAGGGAGATAAGATCAGCAAGCTACAAAGGAATTAGAGGAATCCATGGGTAACAGGTTCTTTAAAAATAATAATAAAAGGAATCTATAGGCATGTTCCAAAACACCTCAAAACAGACAATGGATTCTAGGGTGCTGGCAGAGGGAGAGGAAAAGAGATCCCTAAAGGGCTGCTGGCAATTTCTTCCAAGCAGCTTCTCCTATTGCTACTCTCCAGGACAGTGTGTGGGACTACGCTGACCAGTGGTCTACCCCAGCAGGGCACTTCTCCAATTTTAATGCTACTCTAATAGTAAAATCTCTGTAGTTCACACAAGACCTAACTCTTTCCAAAGGCAGGGAATCACAGAACCCTGATATCTGTCTTGTTTAAATTACACATCCTGTTTTCTTTGTTTTGTTATCAAGGCAGTTAAATCTAAGATAGGAAGCAAAGTCTTTTAGATAAAAAGTCATTTTCTATTGTTTTAAGTAGTCAGAAGGAAGTCCCAGATTAAATAAACAGCCACTCTGCCCAGGGATCACCGCTGGGGAAATGCTGGCAAGCTTTCTTTTTCAATCTGACATTAATTTTAGATGTAACAGCTTTCAAACCTATTTGCATTATTTCAAAAGTAATCTACTGCTACGCTACTTTTGATATATTTTTATCTAATATTTCATAACAAACCAATCAACCTATATCCAGCTCCTACAAGCCCTGTTCTCTGGTAACACCAGAAAAGCACTGCTCCATGCCCCTCTAAGAGCAGGCTGTCAGATGTAAGGAATTTAGAAAGCACAATGCAGAGTAAGACTGAATTTGAGACAACTAAAAGATCTGTGTGCTCTGTGATGAAACTGTGAGGAGATCAATATCCAAATTTTATGCTGAAGAGAAAATAAAAGAAAAAAAAAAGATGATGGTTTCTTCTGCAACAGGCAGCAGCAAAGCAGCACGTGTATGTGTGCTAGGGAGGCTGGTGTGTTTACAGGCTAGATGTGACAATGTTGCCCTCATTACTATCACACACACAGTGTTTAATCTCTGTGGTAAGGAATTATCCAGGAAAAGCGCTTAGACTTCCAAGAGACACTAAACCCAACAGGAAAGCTGAACACAGTGAACTTCACAGGCTTGCAGAGAGACACTGCCTGCAGTCCTCTGAAGAATTTTAAAGCAATCCCAACCACATAAGTTATGATCTCCCACATCTCAGCTCCCCCACGGCTACTAAAGGATGGGAAGTTTGCCAATCCTATCACCTTTAACTACTCAAGACCGATACAGCAGTGTCTGGCCAGACCTGCTGCAATGTCAAAAGAGAAAAACAACTCCTGCCCTTGCTTCAGCTGGAGAGCTAACAATAGATGCAGTGCATTCCATGGATCAAACAGAGCTGCAAACAATCCTAGCATTTTTTGCCGTGGTCACACGGAGTACACAGGCTGTCACTGAAGTTCTCCCCAAAATGGGGAAATACTGGGGGAAGTCTTAGGGCTTCTGTAGCCTGCAGCCACTATTTAAAATGGCTTTTTTACACTATTATCTCTGAAGATGAGCAAATAGATTCTAAAGTGGTTTGAGCTGACTAAGCTTTGCCTAAACCGTAGAGCAAGACATTCTATAGCTAGGAAACAAAAACTCTCCTTTTTACACAATAACCTGTTTTGCAAACAAGGCATATAAAATTTTTTTTTAAATGCAAACTAAATTTAGGATTGATACTTCAGTTGCAGTTTGTCCAGTTAATCCCAATCTCAGAAAAAAAAAAATCAAAGATCTCTAGAGGAATAAAATGTTTTTTAAGTGGTTTTAATTTGCATTAGAATAATTGTTCTATTAACTTCAGATTTTTTAACAAAAGAATGGCAAAAAAAGCAGATAACCGTTTCAGACAAAAATTCTGCTTCTAATTTCTACAAAACTTACAATGAAGTATAATTTTAGCAAGTGCTAGACATCACTCATATCAGCATTTAGTGAAGCTTAGACAAAGCACTGATCAGATAAGCCTTCAAAACAACATTTATTTTGACCAAACATAATTAAATTCCAAAACCTTGAGCTAAGTTATTGGTAAAACACAGAAAACAAGGAGGATGGCTATATGCACTACACAAGCTTGTAAAAAACCACTACCAATCAAGTCCTCTTCACCATATTCCATTCTTTGGTAGCAGCTCCACAACCGCTGGGCTATGAACCCAAGCTACGAAGATGGCCTTGTGGATGTTCTCCTCATCATCCCATGGACAGGTATCTGTAACCCTACAGTAATCACCAGGAAAGCATCCTTGGCAGAAAGCTGACTGAAAGCCACTCACTGCCAAATGAGCATTTGTTTCATTAAGAATACCACAGAGAGGTTTAAAACACAAGAATCTATTTCAGGTTTTCACCTGTGCCTTTGCTGGCCCCATTAGTTAAGAGGTGGGGGTGGGAGCAAAGGGCAGTGCTCATTTTTGAAAGGCATGTGATGCTCCTGATAGGAAAAATGGCCACTTACTCCCGCCTCTGGATTTTACTTAGAACAGTGAGTTAAGCTCTCTCTGTACATAGAATGTGCTGGATAAAACACTTGGGCACTCTCCCCACTCCCATTTCTCTTTTGACCTGTTCTTCTGTACTATCTATGAAGCGTTTTAAGCCAACCAGCATGAAGTTACTCACTTAAGCCTAAAGATACTCAGCAGTGTACAGGAGATGAAAGGAATTCCATGGAAAGACTGTAACTACAAATAGTAGCTTGTTGCAACACAAAAGGAAAGCAAAATGAAAAGGTTCTCACATTTTCAAGCTGTTTTGCAGACACAAGTGGTCATGTTGCCACTTTTTAATAAAAATTCAAATAGTTTCAAATAGAAGTAAATAATCCATGATTACCAGTTTAAGAGCTTATCCCCCAAGTGAACCAAGTAGCTACACAGAAAATTAGAATTTGATAACACAGTCTAGCAGTATTTCCAACACTTTCAGGCTATTATGAAACACAAGCCATGTACAAAGGAGACAAACCACCTGTCTCTTCTGGAAGTATTTCTGCTAGGTGCAGAAGCCAGGAGTACTGCTAATTACATCTCAGCAAAACTCTCTCACAGTTCAAAGATTCTTCAATCAGATTTATTTTCAAGTAAAGACAATAGACCTCATTCTGATAAAAACAAGGAATTTCTGCTGAAAGTCAGAGCAAGTTTAAGATTCAGTACAGAACTCTGCTACAATCCACTGCAGCAAACAACAGCCTGGGCCAGACTGAAAGGATTTTAATCAGGCACCTGCAACACACTGGTACCACAGTAAGGGAATGAAATCTGAAGCATACTGCAGTTGTGTAACTACAGCAAGATGAGTTTATGGTAAAAAGAGGGTTATTCCTGCAAAACCAACCTCCTCCCCTCTTTCAGGCTATCATCAGTAGGCTGTAGCCCAACATCTTACCCCATAAACTGGTCCACCCTGCTTGGATCCCAAGAGGGTAATCCTTCCAAATGCGATCCTTGAGCATTACCAGGGGAGCTCACACCATTCTCTTTACACTTTAGTCTTTTCTCTGCAGTACTATCAGTGATACCAGCAACAGATTGCTCCACACTGCTATTTACAAAGCTCATGTTCTCAACTGTGCAAAAATTTGCAAGCTTCAACCACGACAGATGACTTTTTTTGTATATTTTGTGTCTGCATTTACTATGTACCTTTTCCCCATGAGAAAATCCTGAATGTCATAGCTACGAGCCTCAGTTTTCAGGAGACTGCAGTTGTTTGGCTTACACAGAACAGACACAATTCCAAGCTGAGAAACTCAGCAAAATTTTCCACAAAACTACTATATTTCAGCTGGTGTTCAGAACCTCAGCCCATGGAGGGATGTCAGTCAGGTTTGCAGAATCCCATGGCCCAGTGTTACATCCAGAGCAGATGTGATGTTTTGAATGGGGAAGGAAGTAGGCTGTCAAGTCATCTATAAAGAACCTATGTTTAACTTCAATCCCAAGAAAAACACCAGCACAATCTATTAGTAAAAACCTGCTAAAAGATAAAAAATGCATCTTCAATGCCACTTATGAACTAATGATGTCAAATAAGTTTAATTTCCTGCAGTTCTTCTGGAGTCCTACACTAATTACCATAGAGGGCAGATGCTGTCGTATGACTTTGTTCTTGTCAGCATTCACAGGGCATTTTTGTAAGAGATGTATACACAAAATTACTGTAAGGAGAGCAGAAAGGAGTTTTGAAAACCTTATTCAGACACCAGATGCTACACTCAGAGAAAATATATCAAGTGCAGCTTTGCAATGCCTGTGCTGCAGCAGAACCATAAAGAGATGGAAGAGTATGCTTGCTATCAGAGAGGACAGGAGCCCAGAAGAAGATGCAAACAGGGTAAGAATTCTGAATAATACTGGCATACTGGAAGAGTGACTGAAAAAACAAATTCAGGTCTACATTTAGATACATTCCAGTGAACAGATGCAAATCAGTACATGACAGACTGGACAACAATCAGCCTTAGCTTCCAAATGAGGTGGACCAAGTAGAGAGTAACAACTGGCAGGAGATCTTAAAAACAGACCACAATGAGAATCAATGAAATTGGTTAGCTTAATGTTGAAAAGACTCCAGAGAAACACAAAACCTCACGTACACTAGAGGTAGCTTCAGAGAGAATAAGCTGTTCTGTACTGTCTACGTTCAGTGAGTATGGAAGCCTTAATATACAGAAGGAAGATTTAAATAATGTAGAGAGACAAAACTTCCAAAGATAATTCAGAATGGGAGAAAGTTTCCCAATAGAGGTGATATCATCTCAGACTAAAGATACATTTAAATGAGGTGCCCAAACTGCAACCTACAGACCAGAGACTGAAGGAAAAATCTGTCTGCCTGGATGGTTTCTGGCATCATTTTTCACTGGAGCCTCCAAAGATTTATGCAGAGAACATGTACAGTTATTTTGAAAAGTTGTTCCTTGCTGCTCAGAGAGTACCACAACACCTCCTTTCTTAATAACCAGGCTTGCATCTGCCATGTAGCCAAAACACATAAAAGTGACCCATTTCATAATTTATTATAGACCAGGTGCACCTCCAGTTATCCAAAAAGTCACTGAAGTGGACTGTCCCATTATACAAGCCAGGTGGACATTATCCATCTTTTAGTTGTATGGCAAAGGAGAGAGAGATCAACTCAGTCCAATCCAAAGCACCTTCAGAGACAGCCACCTGGTCTAACCTACACACAACACTAGGACAATGAACTAAATGTCCCAGTCCTGTCTTTAAATCAGATGGATAACTATTGGTGGATCTTAGCTTGGCTGAAGTTAGCAATTCTGATTAAGCACAGTACAAGGAGACCACAGATCCCTGGAGTTAGTGCTCCTCTCTGGCAAGCACACCTTGTTGTAATCACAGTTTCACATTCCTGCACGTGCATGCTCTACTAACAAGACAAGAACTACCAAGAGTTACAGTGATTTTAGGGAGCATATGCAGCTGGCAATCTAGCTGTTCCAAATCTATGTGTCTTTCAAATAGCATGGCACACTGTGTTTGGCCTATTATTTCAATTTTTAAAGAACATGAAAAATTACACTGTGTTCCGGTTAAAAAAAAAAAAAACTTCAAAGCTAAAAAAAGTACATGAGTTAAGAACACCTCAAAGTTCTGGTTGCTTATATATGAAGGAAGGAGTGACTTGCAGTTGTAAAACCATTAAAAAGTCTTAGTTACATACTTACTCCTCTCACCCCTCCCACCTTTTTTCTCAGACTTCCTCTGACTTTGGATAGATGAACTGAGGAGTAAACGAACAGCTAGTAGGTTTCTTCATTATTCAATGTGTAGTGACGTTTTTTGCACATTAATCAAAACTTGTTCTGAATACCAAATTCAGAAGTTATTCACAGTTTAAGCACAGTGTCATAAAATACAGCATTTGAGAGCTTCAAACTTGAACACAGCTTCTTTTTAAGAAATTAGCAAAAGCTGGAAATTAAAGGAGAAACACACTGGAAGCTGTTTCCTCCATGGGAGAGCTGAAGCACAACAACTGGTGCACCCAGTCTTCTGATGTTGCTCATTTAATCCAAGATGATCTAGGGGCCTTTGTCTTCAGTGGCCATCTAAGATTCTCTCTGCTTTGAAGGACTAAGGTAGATGATGAATAATTTAATGTTTTGACAGATCAGGCCCACAGTCTTAAGTTAGTCAGTAAGAAAACAAGCCAGGACACAGCTAATGAACACCCCTGACAACTCTCAACCAGCACCAAAGGACAGAAATTCTTTGAAAAACACAAAGCAGTCAGTGCTTGCAGAAAACACTGAGTCCGTATCTTCAATTCCCTATCTCACTCATTAGAGACTTTCCAACCTCTGCAACAGATAAAGACAAACTAAACAAAAAAGCCAAAAAACAACAACAAAAAAACAACCCACACCCAAACAAAAAAACCAAAAAAAAGCAGGCTTCAAATCACAATCTATTTCTTTCTGCAATCCAGAATCCAGGTTCTGTTGTAGGGGAGGAGAAAACAGCATATAATCATTCACATGCTCCAACCTCCTTTTTGAGATAATTCTGCATCCGATGTATGCATCCAGGTACTAATTAAGGACCAAGAGCTAGCAGGCTGGTGTCACTGGTCACACATACACAAACAATGTATTGATTTCTTTTCAACAGCCAAACAGAACTTTGGACTACTGGTAACAAACCTACAAGATTTGCCCCAACTTAATTTCAGTTTGGGAGGAAAGATGATGGATATGAAAAGCTGACTGTTTTGTCATAGCCCTATTTATAGCAGTATAGCACCAGAACTTAACTTTTAAATGCTCTTTGTGCTACAACCAGAGTGTTTCTAGAACATCTACTTTGTACTTTGATTTCCTTTAAGATTCACCTAAGCAGCCTACCAGCAGACTACTTAAAACTTACAGCTCAAATATCCCAGTTTCCTGGGTATATTCTAGAACTTCTCCATCTACACACTAAAATAAGTTTATTTCATTAAAGTTACAGATAAAAATGTTATCTTCACAATTGAATTACATTCTTCCCCCTTTCTCAGAAGTGGAGACATTTTTACAAATTCCTACTGTTTCCTGTGCCAAAAGATAGAATTAAAACAAGTTATCTTAGTACTGAAAGTCACAAGCAATTTTCTCATTCTTGCCAAACAGTTGTGCAGCAGAAGCAGAGATCCCTCTTCCCAAAACAGAAAGCAAAAAGCCCCCAAGCATCCCCATCCCTGTATTTAAATCATTTCTGTGACAGAGCTCAGGTTTGATCTCACCAAATGCCATAAGAATTTTTTAGGTTGCATCAAGTTCTCTTCGTGTACACAGAGAAACGTTTTTCATTGGGCCTGCTTGAGAACAGGCACACAACTCTCTGGCATTGAGGTCTGAATTAAGCATCAGACTATGAGAAAGGCATTTGTATTACTAAAGGCTGCTTGCTCAATGATGCTTTATAGATTAGAGACACCCCCTTGGCAAAACAAGCAAGAGAACAGTACTGAGAGGTGTTTTGAATCTTTTCCTAGCTTTACTTTGACTCTTCCTTTTGGTTTCTGCTTTATAAAGAAGCCACACATAAGTACATTTACTACAGTATTAAAAAAACCCCAGCTACTTTCAAATCTGCTTCAGATTTTAAGATACATTAGAGAGTTCTAAGAGCAGGAAAGTGACCGTATTTGACCTGCTAATCTATGTATCTACCTTAATTTCAGCTTAGATCTTGTGAATTGTCTTTCAAAACCCAGAAGAAGATTCAGAAGACTGACTTAAATAAGATGATTACACAGTATAACCATCATGCCACCTAAGACAAATGCATACGTTACAAAAGCACAGTATTACAACTCCTCAGCTTTCCAGTTTCTGCATTTCAGACATCTGTATTGCACGACAGACTTTGAAGCAAAGATCAAATTAACATCCTTCTAGATTTCAAATATTACTTTTGCCTTGTTTTCCACTATGGAAGACTAACTAGATTATAAGATAATGCCTTACCAGATACTGTCATTTGTCCATTACTTAATTACTGGTTCCAGAGCCACAGAGGGTAATTTTCCCAAACATGCTCTAAACATTTATTCCAGAATCCATCGAGAGCAAATGTACAGAGTTTAGATGCTGAGGCTGCTTGGGTTTAGCACTGGGGGGAATGGGGAGGTAGGCAGAGGAGGTATGAAGGTATTCAAATATTAAAGTTAAATCTAATCATTAAAAATTAACCGGATCTTTTGGTTTAAAGATTCATATAGTGCCATCTGCATTAACTTTCTTTCTCTGCACCACATATAAAGGTTTTCACAATTCACAGCCTAATATTTTTCCCATATAACAAATTTCTCCCTTTTGAAGTGTTAACATGTTGCTTGGCAATGCCATCCCACCTCGGGGAAGATAACCACCACCCCTTTTTGTCTGGTTGGAAGCCTGATTGTGTTGCACAGGTGTCCCATCCATCCGAAAACAAAGAAAGGCTCTGCAAGTGCACTGACGTCACCGCAGCTACAGCAAGCCCCAGAATAGCAGCTCAAATACATACTTCATACTCCAGTCCTACAGGAAGCCAGAACCATACCCTCCTGCTAAAGTATAAAATGAACGGGCAGAGATATGTGCCGGGAATACCAATTTAATATATCCTGTACTAAGTGACATTCTGTTTGTTGCATAGCAACAGGAATCTACTGCAGAAAAACAATATGGAACTTTTTTTTTTTGACTTGCCAAGCTACAATTAACCCCAGTCTTCCTGAGAAACAGAACATCCACAGCACAAACGTTACCTTTGTCACCAGTCCACCAAAGATGCTATCTCCAACATTTACTCTCTTCTACGTTAAAATGATTCTGTGCATTTAAATGGCTGGAGAGTATGGTGCTGCCAAGAGAAAATTCCCTGCTGCAGTGCATATGGCCAGCAACATTTTAACTCTATAGCAATGACCAAGAAAAAGTTCTTAGATACACAAAACTTCAATTTTTTAGCATGAAATGCTTTTGTCATTTTACAATATTTCTGTCACACTACGTAAGAAAATTAAGGCACTCAAATTCTGAAAGAAAAGCCTATGGCTTTATTTCTAAATGGTTTTGCTTTGTTTTGTTTGGGGGATTGGTTTTGTCTTAAAAAGTATTAAAAATTAGCACCTACCCAAACTGCTTTGAATTTAAAATCAGTTTATCTTCAGATTTCATAATGATGTATATACACCTAAACTCTGTGCTTCTTCATGGGAAAGTTTTTTTGTAACACAGTATGAATTGCATAAGATTCCTGTTCCCAAAAGCAAAGAATATGACAAACACTCAGGTGGTTGGGAAATTGATACTTCATAAATTATATAAAAATATGCCCCAGCAAATTGGAGAGAATCTTCTCTCGGGTTTTTGTTTCTTTGTTGTTTCTTTTTTAAACACCCTTCCCATTCCCAGACAAGACCAGGGTAAGCTCCCTGAGAGTTAAAACCAAAACACCTGATGGACTGGGCTTTGGGGGGAGTCTTCTCCATATACCCACCCCAAGTACACACATACTCGAGGACAGGGAGGTTGGCTCAATTCAGGAGGAGAAAACATGAGATTTCAAATACATGGATCCAAATCTGTTGAATGCTGAGACTGCTACTACACAAATCACCAAACCTGCGAGCATTCCTCACAGTTACACGAACAATCTTTGTATCAAGGTTTCTTTTTGTTGTTGGGGCAGAGAATGGTGCAAGAGGAGAGGTTGCTTGCTTTACATCCATCTGCCCTAAGAAAAGGAGGCATGTAAATTCAAGGCAAGATATCCAGGGTACTCAGATTTGGCTTAGCAGTGCACTCCTCTATCCTGTGATGAGTGAGTAACTGGGGATTTCAACAGGGCAAAAATAAAATCCTACTATTAAGTATTACTAAGCATTAGTCACATCTAAAGATGCAACCCTTGCAGTGCAATCCACTTCTATCTGCATCTTACAGATTTACTATATAAAAGTCACACTAATGACCAAGACCAGGTCTTCACAACAATAACACAGATGGGCTCTTTAAAAAAGGTGTTCCAAGCATCCTTTTCCCCCAGCGATTTAGTGATTTCCAATAGTCAGATGCTTCAAAAGAAAATTTATCTCCATGCTTTACATGGAAACAGTAACATTTGAAAATGTTACCTATTTTCACAGGTTTACTTTCTGACATTGCTCTCTGCAGTGAAATCTCCACTTCCTTTATGCAGACATCATCTTTGCAGAGTAATACAAAAACAAATAGTGATTTAAATAGATCCTACATCTGCTAACCTGTTTTCAAGCACCCAATTCCTTCATCTTTGAAATAAGAATTACACCAAATATTGCTATTACATCAGACATCAAAACTATGAGCTACCTATAAAAAAATAAACCACACAGTAACATTTACCTGTATCTGCCTGTGACAATCCACACAGTACAAAATCTCCACATGGTGTCTCTAAAGAACTGAGCAACTTTCTGAGGAACTCAGCCCTCAGATGTGTGAAATTGTCTGTGTCCTGTTCCCCACCACTGCAGCAGGTGATCTAACAAAAGATATTCCCTCTCCTTATAAAACTTTTGTCATGTTTATAACCTTAGAGTAACACAGCTACAGCAACAGTATTCATAACCTTCAAGGCAACCTTTGTGTTTGTCTTATTGCCATCCATTTGTGGGTTTAGCTATTGTTGGAAACAGTCACAACTACAGGAATGTAGAACTGTTCTATCAGTGAATAAGAAAGGTACACAAAATAAAAGGAATATCCTTTTGTTTTAAAGTCATCTTTACAGTATGCCAAAGAAGAAGCCTGAAGCCACCCTATTGCTCCAAATTTATGAACAAACTACTCAAAGGTACTGCCAAAACACAAAATCAAGTTCCTGAGCCCAGTTCAGATTTCTTCACCTCACAACCTAGATGCAAGGTCAGATGTGAAGTGCAGCAGTAATTGTTCTGAGGATAATTCATATATGATGCAGTTAACACAGCTGATCACCAAACTAAAGGCTACTGGACTCATCACACCACACTGTGGAAGCCAGAAAAATGGTACCACCTCAATCCTTGCCATTGCAGCATGAGATCTTTAAAATGCAAAATCTATTTGATGGACTTCTTTTATGTGTTTAGTGCTGTGGTCTTCTTCCTCAATCTCAAGTAAAAATTTTCATCCAAAAGCCACTACTGCATTTCTACTCACTAGCTAAAAACCCAAGGAAACCACTGAAATGGTACAAAACCTCATTCTCAATTACTCTCCAAAACACGTAACACTAAAGAAGCAGCTGAAGTACTGGATTCAAATTATGATTAAGTTCAAACACCACTCAAGTGCCCTAATCACGCATCTCCTCGTCCTTCTACTCATGATTAGACACAGGTTCCCTGCTAGTTTTCCAAAATGGACCTCTCTCCTCAGCCTTCTCTTGGTCAACACTGAAGCAGGTAGGTCTCTCATGCCTTCCCTCACCCCTCAAACAGCAGGCTCTGACCAAGGGAAAAACACTGACTACTAGAGACAGAACTACAGTCTCCAGACTCAGTTTCAGACCAGATGGTTCATATCTGACTAGGAAGGCAGTCCTGTGTTCCAAATATCTTTACTTCATATACATACATCAGACACTTTCTGCACCATCCTCCTGTTCCACTCACACTAACGTGATTCAACTAAGTAGATTGGTGTATGACAAAAAATTAAAATATGATAGCTGCTTCTAGAGTTCTGACTATATCCAGGAATTTCTGTCAAAGCAGAAGTATTCTGAACTAGGAAAAAAGTACCTCTAAACACAATTTTTTTTTAAAAAAGTCAATATTTCTGCTAGAGTAGTACATAACCAAAACCAAACCATACCTGTTCTTAAGTAGCATGTTCAGTGATTAGACTTACATATGCAAATGCTAAACTTCAACACCAATCGTTTTCCTAATGCTGTCATTCACTATTTTGATTCATTATCTCTGCCAAAATTGGGCTCATTTGGATTAGGTTTCACTGTTTTGTCAGTCTGGCCACACCATCTATTTCAGACAATAGGTAACTATGTTTATGCTGTAGCTGTAAAGACCATTTACTGTCATCCACAGTAGCCAACTGAGATTTCTAAAAATGGGCTTTGCAAATGCATTCAAGAACACAGTACAAGTTTTCTAGGAAAGCTTCACTGTGTACAGTTTTAAATACAAATCCAACAAGTATTTTTTTTGTTTTAATGTTTTATTAAACTTAGACTGGGTACTCTTAAAGAAGAGCCAGCATTGTTTAATGGACTAAGGTTTGCCAAAAGGATCGTACACTTTCCTTGAATTATCAACAAGAGTTCCACACAGGAAATATAATAAAAGGTGTACACGTCACTATGCACTGCTTATAGAAGACTCCAAGCTTTTAAAAGAAAGCAAAGTGGAATGAGATTTTTATAGAACAGGAAAATACAGGGAGAAAACAAGTTTTCAAAATGAGTAGCAGTGCATAGTGTTCACTGTAATGCATTATTGACATGAACAACATACACTAGCTAGAAAAGGAAAATTCTTACTTGCCTGGAGCTTGAAGCTTGGAACCTGAAAAAAGCCACATATTCAGTGAAAGTTATTTGAAGAACTAGTGATTTTAGGCAGCAATACTACCAGGTTCAATGCCCAGATTTACTCAGAGCATGTGCTAAAGTCACATTTGCAAAGGCAACCAGAAAGCTGAATGGAACCTAAAACTACCAACCACCTCTTTCCACCAATGCCAGTAAAATACCACTAAATGCAGCAGCATTCAAAGTTTTGTTGGAAATACATGAACTCCAACAGAATCTTAAATCATCTTTCCATCTAGTACTTCTATTTTCAATCCCATAAGATAGGAAAAAAAACGCAACTTCAGTGGAAGTCTCCACAAAATATAAACTTCTAGCAGACATGACCACATATGAAGACATACAGGTCTATGCAACTGAAATAGAAAAGCATTTACCAGGAGCCAAACGGGACCACAATCAAACACTACCTTAACTGCATGCCCTTCAAAGCATTTCAGTTTAAAAGCTGGCATCACTGTGTGGTAACCTGCAATAAACTGACAGCAGTCAGTGGCCTAAAAAAACTTTTAAGCATTAAACTACAATTTAGGAAATTGTTTTAAGGACATACACAGAAATTTATTTCCTCTAAAAAGAAAATTTAAATATTTCTTTACTTGCTATAAAACTGCAACTAATGCACAATACAGGTTTTAGCTATACCAACGATTACTCTTGTTTTACTATTCTGCTGAATCCCAGGTTTTAAAACTTCTTCTGTTTTGAACTAGGTGGCAAGCATACCAGAGCAAACAACAACCCCGCCTCACCTTCTGTCAGGAATTTGCAGTAAGTATAGACTACCTTGTAATCCAGTTCAGGAAACAGAAATTTCAAATTTGCGAAGAAAAGACAATGAAAGAACAATTTCAAACAAAACCCTCCCAATTGTGTTTGTGCTGCAAACTAGGAGTTTAGAGTTATTTCTGGCAGCACACCAGGCCAGCAAAGTAGCATTTTTGTATCACTCTCTGGAGTGTAATCAGTTTCCATTTCTTTCTCCCATACTTCACCTGGTGTCAGCACCTTTCTTTACCATAATTTAAAAAAACAAAAAAGAAAAAGAAAAAACCCACAACACCAACCCACACACTTAGCAAAGTAGCAGACCAATTTTGTACTAAACTGAAATAGTTTTTACTATTATTCTTTTATATAAAACAGCTTTGCCTGGAGAATTTTCAATATGTGAAACTAAGAGCAGATTTTTTTTTTTTTTGCCTGAATATTGATGGTGTTTTCTTTTAACAAGCCTTGCCTAAAGATTACTCACAGAGACAAGAGAGTTGTCCTTCAATTCCTCACATTAACTTGTGCATTGATTCCCAAAACATGTGCTTTTACAAGCAGTTCAGCTGGAAAGACTAATCCGAAGCGGATTGACACATCATCTCACATCCCACTGAACAGTCCTGTTTTCTCCACCAGGCTGTCACCAGCATTTGGGCAGGAGACCCAGAAAGATGTCACATCACCTCCCCAGCAGCAGTTCCATAAGCCTCCCATAAGTGCCTACAGAACCATAACATTAGGAGCAGCACACACCACCACATAACACCATCAAAGGCTGGTAAGCACAACATTCACATTCTTTTCTGGAACATTTTTATCATTAGTCATGAAATAGCTACAGCAAAGGAGACTCGTAATAATACATGATATCAGGGGAGAGGTTTAGCAACTAGGAGAACAATTTCTTAGGAGTATTTGAAGTAAAATTCAACATTTTCCTCTACAACCAGTATTGGTACAGAGCATTTTCAAATTAGACTCAATTACCTAGATACACGTTTTTATTTCTCATGTTAGAAAATTTGAAAGTTAAAATAAGGTGGTGCAGCTATTTCTAAAAGGGGGAAAAAGTTTCTGTATATTATTCAACCAAAAAAAGCTCCATACAAAATATGTTATTTTCCAGGTTTGTGAGAACCCGTGGGAAGTTAGGGCAGGAGAGGCACAGTAGGGACACAACAGTGACTCCTCACCTGGCAGGTTTAAATACAGGCAGCTACAAAAGCAGCTTCAGTCCCATATTAATCCCAAGGGAGATTCTAACAGCCCAAGAACACAAAGTCGTTTTATTGAATGCCCAAGGACTGGTAGGGAAAGATGGGGTGGGAGAGCGAGGCAGGCATCAACAAATATCACAGCTGAGGCAGTTCAACAAGGCTGATGAGACTTCAGTCTCTGCTACATTTAATTTCAGCTACTACTAGAAGTCAAATTTTTTTGAATCAGACACAAAAAGCACATATCTTCTGCTTTCTCTCACCACTACAGCACTCTTAAAACCTAAACATGCCTGGATGTTTAAAAAGCTGGCACATGTAGTTCTCCACTGCTGAGTGGAAGCAGGCATGAACTGTCAAAAGCAATTCTAGATGAAAGGTCAAAGTAAAGAAAGGAATAATATCTGTTTCACAAAATACATTTGCTCTCTCTAGTAATGAAAGCAAATGACTCTATCCAGTGGTTCAATAACCTACTTCTATAACAGTTCCACATGAACTGCCCTGGCATGGCAAGAAGCAGCCCTCATTACAAAGTATTTCCAATCACATGCCTAAGGCAGCACCGAGAGACGTCACTTAGGGCAAAGCATCCGCTGAAACAGGTGCTGGGAGAAAAATGTTTCTGCTTTTTATGGAAGTAGAGAAAAAAGGCTTTTACGCTATAGTGGCCCGAAGCAGGATGCCAACTAACTCGCTCTTGTTTTCTGACCTCCAACAGCAAACATGAAACCCTGAATCAGAGTCAAGAAAAAACTTGTACATGCCCTTCCAGAGAGCATTCCTGAATTACACACACTCCCAGACTGTTTCTAATTTTTAGAGGCTGACAACATAATTGCTAAGATGGTCATAAATAGCTTTTTCTAAAAAAATTGTATTCTCATTCCTGCATTCTCCATTCACATGGTGATTTTTAAAAGATTTATACTTTTACTATCAAAATAATTCACCAAACTATCCAGAGGCCTTGCAGGCAAAACAGCTGTCAGATTCCATATCAGGTGGGCAGAAACAGCCTGTCCAAAAATTACTTGCAACTGTCACAAATAAAGTGCAAGCTAAAGACCACACTTCTATCAGACAGATGACTCAGTCCATCTGTTAGTTTACTTAAGAACAAGGAAAGTAACCTGAATTCTTGTATCCACCTGAAAAAAAAAAAAAACCTGCCCACACCACCAATTTTTCTCTTGAGATACAAGCAATTTTAGGAACTGTATTGCTTGCAGTTATGCATATCCAGTCTAATTTAACTGCCTGCTTGCACTTCCAACATTTTGTCAGATATTTCTCAACTAAATTAAGCTTCCTACTTCAAATACACTATTCGGGCAAGTATTAAAACTAAAGGCACAATTCCAAAGAGTTACCTTACATATCCAACAATAACTTAATGCCACCATCAAATTGATGGCTTTGCTGCTGTGTTATTTCACCACCTTAAATAACTGCAGTTATTGCAGTAGACTGAACTGTACTATTGTCATGAATAATGCTCTTGTATACCCACTTTCCTGGAAACCCTAGGAAACGCGTGTGGGTTCCTTCAAGAATTCCTAGTCCTAATGAAGGTACATGTTTTGTTACTGCTGCTGTGGGCTTTCACTCAGTAAACAGTGAGTATGGTATTAGTTTTCTTAGCAGAACACCTAAAATATAACGAAGGCTTACCAACCCAGGCACAAAATATGCTGACTTTTAAATAATAACGTGAAGTGCATTCTGTAGCAAAATACTTAAGCAGAAAAGCTGCTGATTATAAGTATACAGAAATTTCAGTGTGGCTTAGAGACCACAAATTTAGCTACCCTTTTAGCTTAAAAACACAAGTGAGAATACAACATGATTTTCTGAAAAGGCAAAATCTATACTAATTTAGCTGCTTCCCCTATCTAAACATGGAATGAAATTCACATATAAATGATATGCATAGTAGCCCATCAGAAACAGAAATTATTATACTGGGCTCTTAAAATA
The DNA here is from genome assembly GCF_009650955.1 of Corvus moneduloides. Lineage (NCBI taxonomy): Eukaryota > Metazoa > Chordata > Aves > Passeriformes > Corvidae > Corvus > Corvus moneduloides. The sequence goes on along the minus strand of NC_045478.1, from coordinate 108,419,276 downwards.
CTAGAATTTAAAATGTCTTAAAAACACTGTTTCTTTCCCAGTTCTTGGGAACTCGGGTAATGAAACCCGACTAAGCAGTCTGCTTTCTGACCAGCACACTAATGAAAAACAATTCTTTCCCACACAAAGAAATGGATGTAGCAATCCCAAGAGAAGGCTGTAGAGTTTGATTTTTAAAAAGTTGGTATCTTGTAAAGCTCATTTATTTTTATTGGAGTTAACATTCAAAATGAGCCTGACACAAAAAAAAAAAAAAAAAAAAAAAAAATCAAGATAATTCAGTTAACCTTCACTGTAGATTCCCAACTCTAGCAGCGGAGCTGTGTTTACCAGCTTCCGTAATACAGACTTCAACATATGCTACAATAAAAGTCTGTTCACACACGTTCTTCTTGTACAAATACGATGGGAAGCCATGCTATTACTAGAACAGGGGCACCCAACCCTGCTGTTACCTACATCTTCAACACCTCTTCCCCCCACCACATTGCAGTCAGCTGGTGAATGGAAACCTCACCGAATATGCCTATTCCTGGATACCTATTACAATATAAGTGCTTTCAGGAAACTCTATTAGGGGCAGCACTTAGTCAGCTAACCAGAGCACAAAGGGAGCAACAGGTGTTCATGGGAATCAGCTGTTTACCTAGGGCAGGAGACACAGATACACACAGCCCTATTCAAGCTGGCTTCTGAACCAAGTAACTTCATACTTAGGCTAGACCATTTAACTGGGATATTTAATATTCAGAGTTTCACTGCAACCTAAAACCCCTAACAGATGTTATTCAAATAGCATATCATTTCAATTTGAATACAAAGCAGACTTCTGCAAGAATTAATTCTTGTGTAGTGTCGGTGTTTGTGTCTTACAGAATCGCTGAATATTTTATCTTTCAAAGATGCTCTTCACAACGAGGTTTGGTATTATTTGACAGAAGTAAAACAAGTCTGCTCTTCAGTAACTGACCAGCTAATCACCCAGACAAGATGTGAGAACTTAACACAAAATCATCAGAATTAGTGCAGGCTCATGATGGCTGAAGAATAGCCAAAGCACAGGAAAGAGAGTGAGGGTGCCTTCCCCCCATCCCAGTTCATCTATTTATTTTTTTATTCTTTGGAGCACCAACTGCATACTTACCTGCCCAACAGCAACGGCAGAATGCAGTTTACTCATTCCACGAGACCATCAGTATTGTGCCAAAAGTATATTTTTATTATTAACTGCTAAGATTTAACACCACCTGCAAACAGAAGAGCTGTATATGAAACGCTGGTCACTTGTCCCATCTACCCTGCCGCTCCTCACGCATCACACCTTGCCTTGACCAGTGACTGCACATTAAAAGACATTGCCTGAACAAAATACAGCATGAAGATATTGTTTAAACATGTTTCAGAAATATACCACCAACCATAGCCTAAACAAGTCCAAAGACAGAGCGTGCAGTGAAAGCTTGCCATTGTACTGGAGTTGGACCAATTAAACAAAACTGAGTGAATTTAATAGTGCCTCTATAGAGAGAAAATACTTCTTTAACCACATCATTTTCTTACCCTGTGTAGTTTAATTGGTGCAGCTTGTTTCTTTTTACCAAAGGGTTGGAACCAAGCATTCTTGAAGTCAGATTCCTTTGAAACACCCCATAACCACTCATCAGAGAGACCCTTCAAATCACAACTGCATCTCCCTCTTACCAGCTTGATGCTCTGCAGGCACGAGCAGATAGAAAGCTTCAAGACCAATAATATATTCATTTACCTACCTTTACTCACTGCTGCAAGTCAACTGTTCAATCATCTAAATAAGCAACCTAAGGGTAGGTTCAACCCAGACACTTTCCTGTTGTGCTGGTTAAGAGAAATACTCGTGCTCCCTCCAAGCTGGCACAAGTCCTAGCACACATACAGTTACATCAGTGAACAGTGAGCAGTCCTGCTGCTATAGCCCACTTCACTCAGCATCACCCGCACAATTCAAGCACTTTTTGCCAGCACGAAACCCAAACCTACGCGGGGCTTCCCAAGATATGTATGCCAAGCCTTGCTCGATTAGCAGCATTCATTGTGCTAAAGGCTGTCGAGGTAATTAAAAAGAACACCTCTGCTTAAAGGAGCTGTATACGAACTGTAGGTTTTCCAAGTTGTAACTTTTCATTTGCAGGGTATCTGACTTCTACATGAGTAACATGAATAACTGAAAATAAATTATCACAAGACAAAACAAAGCTGAAAATAACGTAGGACACAAATACCTACAGTTAACAAAGAAAACTAGAGGGAAATACAGGAACACAATTCTAAACAAACAGCAGGGAGATTGTTCCCATGCTTCCCGCTGCGACGCTACCCTTTCCACTGAAGGTGCACTGAAGAAGGAACCCTCATAGTACAAAAAATTTTATTAGGATTTTCCTGTAATTTACAGCGAATTCTAATGGCTCATCAGTTTCATGCAGCAGAGGAATTTGCCGACTTTGATCACGCAAATCTTGCCGGACCTCTAATCCAAAGGACCTCACGACTTACGGTCGGGTCTTTAGACAAAGAAGGTTCATATCCAACTGCAAGGCAGACAATAACTTCCAGGCGAAAAAAAAAGAAAGGCATGAGTAACTCGTTTCCCCAGCTGTCTGAGTGAGGGGCAGGCCTACAGGGAGCACGGCGTCCCCGAGCAGCCAGACCAGCGCTCGGCCACCGAGCCGCATTTCTCACCGGGTCCTGCACCAATCCAGAAAGGAGATTATGGAAACAGAACAGGCGCTAAAAGCGAGCTGGGGGGAGGATGGCGGGGGAAAGGGGGGGAACGGGTCAGGGAGACAGAAAATCGCCTTCAAATGAATGAGCCGGCGGGGAGCGGGAGTTCCCGGCGGGAAGGCGGCAGGCACCCACCTCCCTCCCCGCCGCCCCCAGCCGCGGCCACCTCTGTGTTTACATCCCAAACCTCCGAACGCGACACTTTCCCGGCTGCCGAGAGGGGGATCCCCCCTCCCTGCTTCCCTCCCGGCGCCTCTTTATTGATTACCGAGGGAAAAGCCCAGCTGCTGCTGCAATGCAACACGCGCCGGGTAAGGCGGAGGGGAAGGGGGGGAAAAAAAAATCACCACCGGCAGAGAAAGAAAGGAGACGGGCGCCCGGGGCTCACGCCGTGCCCGGCCCGGGGGAGGCGCCGGAGCGCGGCCGCCCCCCGCCCCGGCCCGGGCCCCGCCGCCGCCCCCCGACCGCAACTTCGCCGCCGCCGCGGGGGGACGGGGACGGCGGGGCCGCCCTTCCCCCGCCGCCACTAACAATGGGCCCTTCCCCCACCGCGGGGCTCCCCTCGGCCCGGCCCCCTCCCCCGCCTCCAGCCGATCCCCCTGGCTCCCATTCCCATTCCCGTTCCCGGCTGTGCGCCGTCCGAGCCCGGGGGCGCGGAGAATCGCCCCCCACCCCGCGCCCGCCGCCCGCTCCGGAGCCGTCCGCTCACCTCATGGTGCTGCCCGCGGTCGGGGAGCCGCTCCCGCTGCCTCGCTCGCTGCGCTGTCTCCCCCGCCCAGCTCCGCTGCTCGCCGCGTCCCCGCAGAGCCAGACCCCCGGAGAGCGAGACCCCCGCCCGGCAGCGCCGCCCGCTCCGCCGCTCCCTCCGCCGCCGGGCCGGGCCAGACCACCGCGGGGAGCCGGGGGTGGGAGGGGACGGGAGAGGTGGGGGAAAGGGGCGGGGAGGAGCGAACCACCGCGCGGGAAGGGCGGGGGGAAAGGAGGAGGAGGAGGAGGAAGAGAAGAAGAAGAAGAACGGGCGGGCGGAGCGCGGAGGCGGCCGGAGACACCGGCGGGGCCGCGGGAGCGGCGGGCGGGAGGAAGGAGGGAGGGAGGAAGGGGCGGGCGGCGGAGGCCGCGCCCACCGTCGCGTTGTGCCCGGGCGGCTCTCTGGGGCTCGGCGGCCCCGGCGCGGGGGTGGCGGGGGTGGAGGGACGGGGCGGCCGCAGGTGAGGCGGCGGCTCCTCGGGAGAACCGCCCGCCCGCGGCGGCTCGTTCCCCGGCGGCCCAGGGATCGCCCCGGAGCGGAGGGGCGGGATGGGCTCCCGGGGAGCCGTGTCCCGGGCGGCGGAGCCTGGCCCCTCCCGGGGCGTGAACACTTCCACCGATCCGCAGATCCTTTCCCACTCAGCCCCACGCTGCTGGGAATCCCACCGGCCGGGAATCCTCGCCCGGTGCAGCGGTGCCGGTGCGGGAGGGAACACGCAGTCCCTGAGCCCCCCTGCCCGACAGGCGACACCACTGCGGGCAGTCGCCCCTCCGTGCCCTCGGAAGCCAGTGGCCTAAGCCTTTCTCAGGAATACAGTAATGTTATTTCTGCATCTTTCGGTAGCCCTGTGCCTGTCCTAAGTGCAGATTTACATTCTGCTTTCGGTACCCGCAGCGGACCCAGCACACCGTACAAGTAACTTTAACCCAGCTCGTGTTCGGCTCCTTTCTGTCGACTAGCGAATGAATGAATGCCCGTTCTCTTTCGTCTAGGTTAAAAGAAGTGATGAGCAAGTGTCTTTGCAATTCCCAATGCCGTTAAGCCATCTTGGTGCTTTTGCACCCCCAATTTCATTTTTCTCTAATGAATACCAGTGTTTTCTAGGGTCTAGTATTAAAAATATACATGAGAAGCAAATGTGTAAGCATCTTCTTTATAAGTGTCTAGACTTTTAGATATAAAAAGTGAAGAATTTTAAAAAGAGATATGTATTTCTGATGTAGGTTCCACACATTTAAGGGGATTTTACCATGAGTCTCAGTTATTTGACACCATGCGTACCACCTCTTCCTTGATCAGTGAGGCAGGGTCATTCACTATCAATTAATGGTGTCAGTAGCACAGTAAGAGATGAACTAATCAATGAAAAAAATTGGCCAATTGCTAGAAAACACTAACTAGGGAACAAGGACAGGCTTTGAAACTGAGGCTAATGAAGAATAGTTTAGAATGAAAACATGTTTTTACTGGCATAGGGATGATGTCAATGAAAATGTTGCAGTAGTGGTGAATCACAAAATGCAGATGAGTAATCAGAAGAAAAGTGGCATAGTGGTCTTAAAAATTGTGTACCTTTGACAACAATGTAAAGACAGTCTGAGAAAGGGATACAATTGAATCTGGTAAATAAAATTACTGTAATTGCTTCCAGCAAGTGCTGAGGACTCTAATGACTGGCAGTGGACCTCAGTTCTTAAGGCATAATGAATTTTCTAAGATCTGGGCTTCTTATCACCATAACATCCTCCAAATAAAAGGTTTGGAAAGAAAGCCATTCTGACTGTGGAAAGTCCCTTGAAGGCAGCCAAGCAGAAATGTTAAAATCCGTATCTAATATACCTCTGTATGCATATAGATGCATCTAAGATGTATGTCTAATGGGCTTCAGCAGATACATCAGTAGAAGGAATGGCAGAGACAGTCAAAAGAAGGAGGATTTCATTCACAGATACCTGTTGTTCTATAACAGAAAAAATCAGGATCATAATGTGACTGTCCTGATGCAACTGTCTGGTCTTATTAGTCAAACCTAAAAGAATTTTGACTCTGGCAGGTATATAAAAAACACTGAAAGTATGCCTGGGCTCCAGGTCTGCCTGAGAGGGAATGAAAATAGCCAGAAGCTGTTACTCCTGCAAAATAACTATTATCGCTATTCGTGTCATATTACTTGGTGTTCTTAGCCAAATCAGATACGGTCATAGCTGGATTTCTCAAGACCTTCTCAGTGGTACAATAGAATTTGTAAAAATGCCAGAAGAATCATTTTGCATGCTGGCATCACAGATGTCACCAAGTGCAAAGTCATTTTGGACGCTAGCTTAGTCAAAAATCCCATTGAATTAATCTGTAACAAAATACTAAATCTGCAGTAACTCATATTAGCAGCTACATGATAAGGACGGGAGCCAAAATTATATAGGGCAGAAATCAAATTATAAATGTTGAGTGCCTTTTTCTTTCCAGGTCAATTTAGTGATGTTATTGTCAAGAAATTAAAGTAGTCTAGCAGAAGAATGAGTTCATGTTGTGTACATGTTTATGGTACTGAATTATGCATTGAGAAATCTGCCCGCTCTCGTAGCAGACTGCATGCTCTCAAGCTGTAATCGCTTGGTGTGTCCTGTGTCCAAGTCACTTGGTGTGACTCTGCTGTCACCTTTCTCCCTCATAGGATCCTCCAGCAGCACAGCATGGGTGTCAATGCCCTCTGCACCCTCTCCCACTGCTCTGCCTTCTTCTGGCAATGACAAAACCAATGTGGCAGAAAGCCTTCTTAGCTGGCGGTGTCACACTAATAACCTGAGGCCTGTGACAACCTACGAGGCAGAGCCCCGTAATGGTTCTTCTAATCTGTGTCCAAGGATTGTGTTCATGTCCTTCTTCCTCCAGATCCAAGTGGCTTAGAATACCCCAAAACCACTTTGCATGCCTTCCTCTTGCATTTTCTGCTGCTCAGCTGCAGCTGAGGACTGGAATTCAGATGCTTCCAAAAGCTAAGCCAGCTCAGGTTGAGCAGTATGGTGTGCCTCCTTTCCAAACAACTCAACTAATGAAGGCTTTCTGAATGCTACAGAAATGGCTCCCCCAGGCATAAACCAGAAGAGAACATGTTCGTGTTTAATGTCAGCCAAATGCAAGAGGCTTGGCAATCTGCTCCTGAGTAAACCCAGTCGATTCCATTGCATCTCATCAGTGTGGATGACCCTTGATACAGGGTCATGAGGAAGATGCATGACTAATGTTCTGGAGTCATTCAGGGAATCCAAAAGCTTCAAAAAGAGAGTAGTCCTTTCTCTCACAGTGAGATTTCTTCCATCTTCTCTGAAACAGTCTCCCACTTTCCAGTCTTTGTTTCTTTAGAAAGGAAAAAGTAGGTGAGATCTTCATATGTCTACAACAGTGTCCTAGGACAGCAGCTCATATGCAAGATTACTTTGCCCTTCTTCAATGACTGTAAATAACATAATGCAGGATACAGTCAAAGAGGATTTCAGAGCAGGGAAAGTGTTTTTTTCTGGTGGTTTTGGCTATTTGAAGGTTATTGTTCTTCTCACTTAATACATCCAGAGTTTGGTTTTTGAGTACGTAAGAAAGGATATTTTATTTCACTTGTTTGGATTATTTTCTATAGAACTAGTATAGAAAGAAAACACAATTTACTACATAATAGAAGTGAGAGAATTGCAACTACAAAGCATGAGCTTTCTCTACAGAGATAGTGAAGGTCTTTCCAAAAATGATGGACTAAAAGAAAATAGCTCTGACAGTGCACTTCTGGTAGCATTGAATATTATCAAAACAGAAGTGAATTAAGTAATTGAACATATTATCCCCATCACTGATTATGTTAATCTAATTTATAAATACATCTTTTGCTCTGGACCAGACACAGAGCTGACGCCTGAACCAATTCTGTGAGGTCACGGTTAGTTGAACAAAACGAAGATCCAACTATTATATAGATAGTTAAAGTATACTGGCTAGTATAATTCTCCCTGTCCTCTTCTTGCTTTCCCTCAACCCCAAGTCATTTTCAATTTCAGGTTGCCATGAGTCAGCCAACTGCTGAAGTGTTGCATAGCAGACCATTAAAGGAAATGCTTTCAACTAAAAACTCTTTAGTTTTATTTTATTTATGAAATTACGTGGTTTTTCCTAACTGCCTTCTGGGGAAGGGGGAGTAAACTGTCTCTAAAATTCTCCAAGAATGCTAAAATAAACAATTATTGGCATGACTCAGCAGATAACAACAATAGCCAACAAGGTCTTTTCTTAAAGGAATAATATTTTTGTTCTGTTGTAAAAAAGGCAAAACAACATCACCAGAAAAGGAAGCAAATCTTTTGCTATCAAACACAGTCCTTTGACTCCTAAAGGTGAAACTTTGTCTTCCTACCAGCATGCCCCACTCCTTGTTATACAAGTAAACAACTCCTAGATCTTCCACCAAGCACCTCCAAAAAGGAATGAAAACAGCAGCTGAAGCTTTCCGCTGTGCTTCTTTCCACCAGGGTTCCTAAAAGTGCCCCTCACACTGTCAAATAGCATCAGCCTATCAAACCACAAGCCTCAGTGGTTGTGAGTTGGGAGTATGGTATGTGTCTTTCAGGCTGCTCCCAGTAGACTCAAATATTTAAATGAAAATTCCTTGTATAAAAAGGGATTGTTTTTTCCCCCCCTTGGTTTATCATGGAAAGAATTTGTATTGTGCTGCAGGCTATTTAGTGAGGGTTGAAGTCTCTTTTGGTGTAAGTACTGTCTATCAAGTGTAAATCGATGTGTTGTGTACTTAGTGTAAAAATGCTTTTCTGACATTCAGATAAATTATGATTGTTGTTTTGACACTTGTCTTTCATTCACCCCCACTCAGCTGCTGACTTTTGTGGTTTCTGAGACGAAATGTTGATTTAAGACCAGTGCAATTGACCAATGTCATCTCTTCCTTTCCATCTAATTTTATACTCTTATCCCCTAATGGTCTTATTTGCCACCACTCTGCAGTCTTCTTATGCATTACCAATAAAATGTATTCATTATGTTCTTCTCTCTCCCTTGCTAATGTCTTAGAACAAATTGTACTCTGCTGCTTTATCTTTTGCTGGAGGAAAGTCCAGGCACAAATCTGGCCCAGGATTTGGTTAAGATTGTTTTGAGCCATCTTTTCTTACAACACTAGATGAGTTATTCTCTGAGGTCCTCAATCACAGCCAAGGATTTGGGCCATTATTAATTAGTTATTATTAATAACTGTTAAGTGCCTACAGTGCACTTGCAGCATAAGAAAGGGCAGGCTTCTTGCCTAGAAGAGCTATGTACGGGATGTCTACACTGCAGTCTCCCAAGTCTACGCCAGCTGGGTAAGTAATACCCAGGTATTACTCACCTGGTGCTCAGTGCCCTCTACCTAAAAGTGCACTGAGCTCTGCAAGCAGCTTCTACAACCCCAGCAGAGGTTTGACTTCACCGGAGCACACCCACTGCACTGTACCCCTTTATTCTGTCTGGGATTAGGCAGGCAGATGCCAAAGGGAGTGGCCTTTCAGTTGGAAGCCTGTGCTGAATTTCACCAACTTAATGCTACCTTGCACTACCCTGGGATTGTTTTACTCAGACTCCATTGCAAATATGTTCTGTATTTTGTCCATCTTTCTCCTTTCTCCTCCCTTCTATTTTAGATGAATGACAACACACTTACTATTGCTGGTTAGTTTTCATTGACTGCAAAGTTGGAATAACTTATGATGGAAGTACTGTCCCAGTTATAGATGAATGACAACACTTTTACTATAGCTGGTTAGTTTCCATTGACTGCAAAGTTGGAATAACTTGCAGTAAAAATAATGTCCCGATTATAGATGAATTACAACACTTTTGCTATTGTGAGTGACCACCTGTGGATTGCAAAGCTGTTAGTAACCTACAATACAAATATTGTTCCAAGAAAGGTTGCAGCTTAGTCAGATGATAACCTTTTTAGTCCCTTTCCAGCACTGCAGATTCTGCTATCTGGCAATAGCTATAGCCAGTTCCATAATTTGGATTTCAAATTTAGTAAGTGATAAATCATGCATGAGACCCAAAATACACAAAGCAGCAGTTGCAAAAATATTCATCCTCAGTATTTTAGAAAGAACATCACAAAATTTTTTTGCCAAAAGAATTAATGTTTCTATAAAAAGACGTGAAGAAATGAGCTCTTAAGAGATTACAACGCTAACACATGCCATTATTATTACTATAACTAGTTAGGAACTATTTCAGAATGTAGATATACTCTATAAAATCAATGAGGAGGAATTCCTTGCAACTGGCCCTAAGTCACGCTTCTAGGACTAGGGATCTGTATCTCAACTATAATCACTCTCTCTGCTGAGTATTTATTTATTCTCCACTTCCTCTGTTAGTTCAGCTCCCATGTGTCACAACCACATAAACAGTGATGGATTTTCTCCAGCTCCTGCCACCCTCAGACAGAACAGAACCACCTCGTACCCTATTTCCTGTGTCACAGGTTTATTTCTAAACAACTCATCCTGAGTGTTTGACACTGACTGGTGTGCTGCAGTCGGGAATTCAGCTACTACGGTCAACTGACTGCTTTCCAAGAATACCACTCATTAAAAAGTACTGCTGGAGATTCTACATTCAAATCCTTGTTGAATGCTGGGCTTTCTCGCTGGTTAATAAGAAAGGATTCATCTTCTGGAGAGTGTAAATAAATAGAGGCAGGAAAAGACCAACAAAAATTCCCCAGCAGGCTTTTTCCAGAGTTTTCAAAAAACAACCTTCTACTATCTGAAATACATTTCACTGTCAGCAAGTTCTTCTTTGTAAAACTCCCCTTGTTTCTCTTAGGCTTACTGTGGCTAGGTAAATTCTATCTTCCCTGGTTTTTTTCTCTTCTAAATAGCTGTACATTTTGTCCCAGACAAAAATTTCTTCAGACATCAACTATCCCAAAAATATCAACTGCTCTCTGTCACTAAACAAAATTTTTCGTTGCTCCCATAGCTCAGTTTCTCAAAAGCTTCCACTAACATTTTGTGGCTTTGTTCTAAGCTCCCTCCCATGTCTCCAGTTCTGGTCACAAAACTAATGTCTTTATTCAAGGTACAAGCAACTGCTCTTTGCTCCTGAACATGGAAAAACAGAAATCATATTTCACGAAACTGTTTCCTCTAGAGCTGTTGTCAGTCTTAAAGATTCTGGGGATCTATTATAAAAGACAGGTAGCACCAACTGCGTGGAGACAGGATGGTTTGTAACCCTAAGGGATGCTCAGACAATACTTTTATTTAATTGTCATGACTGGTTGAACATTTCTAACCCTCCAGTTCTGAATAGAGGTTGCACTGTGCAGTGAAATGACTCTTCCAACAATGATCATTCATTCTGCTGTGACTACACCAGTGGGTGAAGGGGAAATGCCAGCTTTGCAATGTTTTAAATTATTATTATTATTAAAACAACTGTACTAGGGTATTGGCACATCTGCAAAGAAATAAAACCCTTCCACTGCTTACCTGTTCATGATTTAGAACCATCCTAAACTGGTAGCATCCTAAATCTGATAGGCTCAGTCTATTCATAGAACCATCAGTAAAATCCTCCAGGAGCTCCTGGACAAACTCAAACAGAAAAAGGAAGCCTACAGAGGGTGGAAGCAGGAACAGGCAGCCTGGGAGGAACATAGAGAAAACTGTAGCCAGGGATCAGATTATGAAAGCCAAAACCTTGATGGAATTAAACCTGGCCAGGGACATCAAGGACAACAAAAAAAGCTTCTATAGGTACAGTGATGATAAAAGAAAAACTGGGGAAAATGTGGGCCATCTCCAGAAGGAAATGGGAGACCAGGTTACCTGGGACATGGAGAAGGGTAAGTTCTCAATGATTTTTTTGCTTCCATCTTCACCAGCAGGGCTTCCAGCCACACCAACCAAGTCACAGAAGGCAAAGGCGGGGACTGGGGGAATGAGGAACCACACACCGTAATGGAAGAATGGGTACAAGAGCATCTATGGAATGTGAAGTTGTACAAATCCATGGAATCTGATGAGATGCATCCATGGGTCCCAAGTGCACCAGTGGATGAAGTGGCTAAGCCACTATCCATCACATTTGAGAAATCGTGGCAGTCTGGTGAAGTTCACAGTTGGCGGATATGGAATTGGCTGGATGGTCGCTCTCCAAGAGTTGTGGTCAGCAGTTCAGTGTCCAAGTGGAAACCAGGGATGAGTGGTGCTCCTCAGGGGTCAGCACTGGGACAGATGCTGTCCAGCACCTCCGTCAGCAGCAGGAACCATGGATGGAGTGCACCCTCAGCACATCTGCTGGTGACACGAGCTGGGTGGTGCTGTCAACGTGCTGGAGGGAAGGGACGCCACAGGGACCTTGTGAGCCTCATGAAGTTCAACAAGGCCAAGTGTAAGGTCCTGCACCTGGATTATGGCATCCGTCCCTGGAAGTGTTCAAAGCCAGTTTAGGTGGGCCTTTGAGCAACCTGGTGTAGTGGAAGGTGTCCCTGCCTAAGGCAGGGGGGTGGAACGAGATGGTCTTTAATGTCCCTTCCAACCCAAACCATCCTATGATTCTGTGATTCTACAAATATGAGCTGATGTGTTGGTAAAAACATGCTCAGATAAAAAATGCTAGAAAGATAAGAAGCCCATCTCTTTCCACAAGAGGTGACTGATAAGGTGAAAAATGCACAACTGAATGAGAATCTATGCAAGGTTGCAAGCCTGTTCCTAAAACCCAGCAGCAAGGGCAATCCTTGTGTGCTTCTTTGGAGCAGTGGCTGAGAACAAGAGCAGGAAAAGAAATGGGGTTTTAGCAAGAAGGTGGTAAGGTTATAATGCTAAAAATTTGATAAAACCCGGTATGAATTTGTCAGCATTTCTCCCAAGAAAAGAACAAGTCATCTACAAAGGCAGGGAATGTATTTTTTAAAAAGGAATTACCATATAATTATATTTCATAGACCATTATTCTAAACCAAACCCAGAGAAAATATAATATGAAAGTCAGTCTGCCATTGTAGAGGTGGGCTTTGCATTTACCAGTTTAAATTTGGCTTTAAAACCAAAGAAGGCCAGTTACTTATTCTGATAAAACTGCTGTGCATTTCCCTTCCATCTCTTAACTTCATCATGAAAACTCAAAAGGAGTTTCAAAACAGATACATTACAAGATCCATTTGACAAAAATCTTCATTCACTTCACGTTCTTCTCCATAATCTGGAATAGATGGTGTGTCCGGAGGACGGCTGAAAGTGGATATGTGCCTCCTATCCCACCAAAGCATAGGGATTCCTGCCTCACAATGGTCCTTTCAGGGTGACCACGCTTGTGGTAACTCGGAGCAGGCTGGAAGCTGCTGCAGGCTGTGCATGGGAAGGGAGAGGAGTTAGGTAAAGCTCAGAAAACGAACTAGCCCAGGGAATCCCAGGGGGATTTCATGCATGAATTATGTCAAAGCACACCACAAGAAGTGATGCCTTCGAACCTGGCCTAAATGGGATTAAAAGCATTGCTTTGGAATCCTGGTCTGTGATTTGTACAAAGGTGTAGGGAATTTCACCCTAGTAAACAAATTCCGGTTGCATTTGTACGTTAACTAAGAAAGAGGTGCTCTTGCCTCCACTTACATTTGTATCACTGAGGACAGCCCAAAGCTGCTGATTTTTTCAGGAAGATCAGCCTGGTATAGGCTGCAGGAAGGTCCTGGACACAGGAGTTCTGGTTGAGCACAGCTAAATCCATGAGCTTTCCCTACAAAGCTCTTCATTTGTAGCACTTTCATGCAATTTTTGGAAGGGATCTTTTAATTCGTAGAAATAAGCAAGTTATCCTCATTATCACTGCATTACAGCCTCATCCATGACAGTACTGCTGGTTCATGTGCTACACAAGTACCTGAGCACGTTCCCTCTGTGTGAGTTAACCTTTAACACAACTCAGCTGAGACTCTGACCCACATAAACTGTGACCTTACAACAGGGCATTTCTTCTTCCCTTCAGTTTCAGACATAGCAGCTCATCTTTTCATTTACATGAAGATCTTTTACATCAATTACATCTGAATTTTACGCTATAATTAAGATCCCTTTGCACCAAAAAAAAGTGGTTCAAAATGAATGAATTAATTACATTAAATAAGCACACAAGAGACTGTCTTGCATTTTTTGTTCCTCGTCTAAGAAATCAGTGAAGCCAGCTGGAATTCACAAAATTGCTCAGCTTCACTAGCATTTCTTCCTCAAATTCTCAGACCTTTTGGACATCTTACTGGTTTCTGTGAGGGCTCTCAAGCAGCCATAAATGTGTTTCTCTTCCTATATCCCACTGTGTGTACCTTTGCTAAACCCTTCACACCAGGTTTTCCTCAAAAGCTGAGAATTTTCCATAGCTGAGGTTTTACCTACTGAGTTCTGCAGACAGATTCTCCTGAGATGGTGACCTCACTTGTTCAATGATTTCTCTCCAGCTACTGCATTCTTATAGCAACTGTACAAAGGAGTTCCGGCTGGTTGTAAGAACCAGGGAAAGGCTTGTCCAAGTGTATTCAGAGGACTTAAATGTAACAGCAGAGACAATCCTGTTAATCCACAACGTAATTTAAAAAATTCATCTTAAGTGTCCAGGATTTTATCTTCTTTGTCTCTTCTTCTGTTATTATGTAAAGAAATTTTTTTGTTTAATGATAAATTTATTATTATGGCTATGAAACTGGGTAAGAGTTCTAGATGAGTATAAAAATTATGGAGCAATTGCACAGGAGTGGTCCTTAGTAGGGTAAGACAGAAAGGAATGCTTAGTTGGGAACAGTGATCTTCCGTAATTCCTCAAAATGCTACGATTCCTGAAAATTCACCTCAAAAGACAGATTCTTTGCTACTGTTTCATTTTACAATGGCTTTGTCCAAATGGGAGTATCATGCAGAATTCTGTTTTGCTGCTTTCTGGTGTCTTTAGCACGGTGGAAACAAATGATGAAGAATCCCTGTGCTCATCAAAAATAGACCATTTGCAAAGCTTTCTGGCAATCTTTGTACATGAAAAGGGAAGGGTTGGAAGCTATGACCACGTGAAACATAAATCATAGTTCACGTTCAGAATACCTGGCTAGCAGCATCCAAAAGGCTGGAGGGATAGATCTGCTAATGCCATATAGCATGTTCTCTCTCTGCACTGCCTGTTTAGCTCCTCTGGGATGGAAGGAAAGATAATGGCAGTCTTTGGCTTCATGCCTGTCATTGCCATGACACTACCATACGTTCCCTTCAGCATTGTGTATGTCTCCCTTTACCTCTCAGCAGCAGCAGCATCAGTTACTCAACAGGAAACGTCTCGAAATAAGCCTTTCATTTGAGGAGTCTGCCAAAATGAAAACACTTTTAGAAAGAGACAACTGATCTCATAAACAGAAATAAATCTAAAATTAACTAAAATCACATGTTTCCCCCCCTACACCCCCACCCAGGTCTCTGGATGTTGGGAACCTTAAGCTCTATTCGGAAACTAAATTAGACTCACAGTCTGAAAACTGACCTCAGGCTCAAACTTTGGTGGAGTGGCTTGGGATGATATGTTCTTTACTTAGATATAAGTGCACAACTTTAGATCCTCTGTAATCACAAGTTGTTTCCTAGAAACAAAATCTTATGATTTTCCATTCAATTAGATTGTGTATTTTAATTAATTCTCTAGTCTTTCTCTGGAAGCAAATCATCAAATAGAAGAGACATCTGCACTGTTCTAATTGACTTAAATAGAAATAATGAATGTACAACCTTTGGGTTGATTGGACACCTGGATTATTTCTCACTAAGAAAAATAATACATCTATCCACAAGCAAATTTTGGGAAGAGAGAGTGTGGTAATTTCATCAAAAAAAGCATTAGGAGAAAAAGTGGGCTAGAATTACAGACATTTACTGAGTAGAGCCTCTACTCCATCCACTTCTAGGGCTTCTCTTTGAAGACTGAAGTGAAACAGCAACAGTTTATTTCTTTCTGAGATTTCCATAATAGAGGAGAAGGGAGGATCTGGTCCATGTACTTAGCTATAGACTATCTAGGAATTCTTCTGAGTAAAATGCACCGGGATTTGCAGTTGCCACCTTTATTCCCTCTGACGGAAATAATTCCATTGAAATATTTTTTTTCCAGAGACATTGGGTTTACATTTTATTAAAAGGATAAAACTGTTGTTATACCTAGAAAGCAAGAAGCCTTTCTGAAAAAAAGTACCTTGAACTAGTTTTTACAGAATACAGACCATTTACTTCACAAAATTAAACTCTTGGAATTTCATGTACAAAACACAAACCTCGGGAACAATTCCCATAAGGATTCATTTAACAGGCTTCATTATGTGGAAAGGGTATAAAGCAATCAAAAACCTAAAATGGTTGCTCGGCATTATATTGTTCTGTGGCTGCAAGCATGATTTACAACTATGCATTTTCTGCCCTTGTTTCTTTAGCTTAGTGCTGAATTATAAATGAACAACTGGATCCTGGCATTCTTCTTCTAGTTTGAAAATAAAATTAACCTGTTTGAGGGACATTTTTTTAACACATTCAGTCAATGAATTCTTTATAAGGAAATGCTTCATTTGAAGAAAAAAGACCCCAACCGATCTCAAACCTTTCAGTTTTTGCTCTTAAACGAAGAGTAAAGATAGCTAGGTGTAAACCCAGGCCAAACAATTCTATGTCAGCTTGCTTGATGCAGTTCAAGTAACTGTGGATAACCAATTCATAATGCTTTGTGTGAACAAATATTTATGCAATGAAAAGGTAACTGGTTTGCTTTGGCTTGATTTGAATTTAGATGTGCAGTAAATTTGTCTACTGATGTAGGTATTTGACAACACCTGGAGTCTGCAAAATCACTTTCAGTCTGCTTGACAACATAGATCTTTTTGTCTGCTCAACACTTGTGGTCCATATCTGTCATTAAATAATGTACACAAATGCTGCAACAAACGAACCATAAATAATTACTGAGCTTTTTTTTAATAGATGACGTAAGTCCCTGCCTCAGGGGCTTGCTATCTACCTCAAAAATGGGCTAAAAAGATGGAAAATTATACACAACACCAAAAATTAGCAGGGGTCTGGCACTGTTCAGAACTAAAGGCTTGAGAGAAGACGTTGGAATGAAGGAAGAGGAGACAGAACTGTGAATTTCAAAGCCAAGAGCACATTAACACTAAAAAGCCATCTAAGTTTCACTTTCATTGTGGGTGTGATCTCAAGACCTGCTGGAGGGAGACTCACCAGTCCTTGCTGTATTTGGAGCTCTGTCACAGCTAGACCTGAATGTTTATCATTAAAGAGATGCTTATCTAGGAAGGTGCGACCCATCTAAGGGATGCTGTTGTGCTTCGTGTTTGCAGGCCCCCAGCTGGGCATGGAGCTTGTCCTTGTGCCTTCCCAAAAGCCCCAGCATGGGGCCCTGCATGGCTCCGTGGGGCATTCCCAGGGGTTAAGGCAGACTGGTGGAGGCGACTGTCCGGGCACTTTGCATCCTCTGACCACAGCCACCAAAATAGCTCTCGAGCTGTCAACCACAGCCCTGGGGAGAAGGGAAGGTTCTTCAGCTCTCTCCTTGTATTACAGGCCTGGATTAGGCTGATATAGCCTTTTTTTTTTTTCTTTTTTTCTTTTTGTAAATAAGGCATCAGGATCTGCCAACAACATTCCTCTCATTTTATCTGATCTCATAAGAATTATTTTTAGTAAGAACTGGTTTGCCCTGGAAGAAAGCTATTCTCTAAAAAAAGCTTTGTACACTTAAGACATATGGGACAGAAGGAAGCCTGCATCTAGCATTACTTTTTTCTTTCAGGCACCAGAAAAGCCCTGAAGTTGCCCTTTTTAGCAAAGAGAAAAGATAAATGGGTTCGTTCTGAATCAAAAATAATAGATATGTCTTGTGCCTTCTTGACAACCTTTTCTGAAATCTCATTAGCTCCCAGAACATGTACACAACTCCTACCTCTAAGAAATTTACACAGGTGTAATTCCACTGAAATAACAGTTGAATAGCTGTAGTAGAATGAGAGCTATTTTTGTCACTTCTCTCACAAAATTTAATTGAAATAGATAGTTCACAGAGGTAGCAGCAGCCAGTCCCCCTTTCTGACAAGCTTAGAAGCACTGGAGACATTGCTTAGGGTCATCATACTCTGTATTTTGGTGCACAGACTTAGTGAATGGCATGCATGTTATGCTTACTAAGCTACTTTGGATAAACATGGAAAAAATCTAGTGGTGTAGCTGTCACAGACCAAAATGGTTTCATGTGCTATGTGATTTGAAGGGAGATTCCTTTGCTGTGTGTCATTTACCTTTTATACATTGCTGCTGCTCAGTATTTCATAACCATTCATTCTTTGGATGCCCACACTGACATTGTTATATACATATAGGCATAAAAAAAAGGGGAACTGTGCATTCTCACTTGACATCACATTATAGTCCACAAGCAGCTTTATTGCTCTTTACCATGTTTGGGAACAAAGGGAAAGGGATGCCAATGATGTATGTCTCACAGTAGAACAATTTCCTTTTCACACTTGGAAAACAGAGCTCCTCTCTTTTACATATGGTTTATGTACACATGCATAGCCTTGGGACATCAGGATCTGAGGAAAAAACCCTCTCATGTTTCATATGTAAATCAGTGACAGCCGTGGTCATGTGCTAAATGATAAATAAGCTGGCGAGGTGGAGTCAGCAAAAACCTTTCATGCTTTAATTTTTAGCATCATTTCTCAAGCCATGATCCTGCAAGTCATAAGGATTTTTGAGTATGTTGAATTAACTGTCATGAATTAACTGTTGGCACAACTGATACAACAGCAAACAGCATCCTAGATAGTGAACTTCTTTGGGAAAAGAGCTGCTTGTGTCTCTCTGGCATACAGCACAAGACCACCTTGCTGATGCCTGCCTTTCCTGGCACACCTGTATGCATTCACTATGCCTCAGTCACTGTGAATTCCTTGAATCCATTGACACCATGGGGAGAGAATGATGATATTTAGAATATAACAGGAATTGAAGGTAATGTGGGATCCATTTCTCCCTCCTGTCCCCTGTGGCACTCTGAAACCACCCTGTGATGCCTCTGTGTCTCCATTTCTGCCTTCACAGTGATAATTTCCCCATCCTAGGAAGCCTGAGCGCCTGTAAATGTGTTTAATGTGAACTGAGGTCTTCGGCTGCAATTTTCAAAGCAGATGTAGCTATTTTGTGAAGGAGGTTGTGACATTATGGAGAGTAAAGACAAGGCTTCCTGTAGCCGAGGTTTTTACACTCTTCATTTAATTCACAGTTTTTTGCTGAATTACAGTGTTCCAACTGTCCAGCAAGTACTAACAATGACAGCTGAAAGTGACACTCTTGGGCATCCACCTCATCTCAATACTTTGGGATGATTCTAGCCCAAGTAACCTGGGTAAGAAAAAAGGATGTAGTATTGGATTAAAACAGTCACATCCTTTCCTGTAGTAATCCTAGCCCATCCTTACTCTGAAGGAGGGAGGAATCATGAATGCTGATATCAAACAGGCACCTTTTGCTGCTCCTTTCACGAGCCTCTCAGTTTGACCAAACCTCTGACAATTGCTTGTCAGTTATTCAGTCAAGAATGGACAGGCTTGGATTCAACTTGCGTGCTGGGACAGAGACCTGGGTGGGAACACAGGGGGAGCAGCCCTGTGGCAAGGTTTGGGGTACCTGGAGTACCACGGAGCTTGGAAGCAAGGGAGCCTAGGATGATGACTAGAGGAAGGAGCTCCTGGCAGCTGGAATATGGCAATGGTGGGGACTAAAACCTGGAGCTGAAAGGAGACTGAGAAACAGGGATGGAGACAAGGAGATGTAAGGCTAAAAGGGGGAGAAACAGGGAGGGTAAGAAGGAAAAGCTAGAGTAACTAGGAGTTGAACATTTCAGAGTTGTGTTAAGAGCTGACTCGTTGCCTAGATGGGTTCCTTCCAGAATCTGGAATAGAAGCCAAAATTTCTGACTTGCAGTATTTTTCTATTTTTCCTATTGAGATCTACTAAAATAACAGATGCCTTTTCTCCTTGCAGCCTGCATGGGGATGATACACTTCTGCATGGTAGGAGTTGTCTGTGAACCTCTGCTTCAATCTGTGAAAGAATTTCATTGGAAATTCCTTCCAATGAAACAAAGGGAACTGAATGTAGTAACATGTGAAAGGAAATCAACTTCCTTAAAAAGCTAAGAAATTCTTTGATATGCATGTGTTTGTGTATATATTTACACACACACATAAAGTAGTGTGAAGGGAACTGGTAATGTCACTGTGTTCAGAAAGCAGGAAGTACAAGAATACAACAATTTGGGCTCAACCATTGCTCATCTGCTCTGAGCACTTCCATTTTTATCCCATCTATTTCTTACATCTCGTGCAGAGGTTCCTCCAAGTCATCTGGTGCACCATGGTTACTTCAGCCTTTTATTCTTAGGAAGTGTTTGGGTAGTGGTAGTCCCTAAGTCGGAGATCCAGTCTCTTCCCAGACAACTTCACAATCTAAAGAATCTGGACTGTAATTCCATAGCTGGAACTTTTCACTGCAGTGCTCAAATAGAATTCAACCAACCCCCAGCTTATCTCGCTGCTCTTCCTACTCTTCCTCCTTTTATTTTTTCTTTGCTTCTTGGGCTTTTATTTCTTTTTTTGTTTTCACACTTTTTCAACAAAAAATGAAAGCATTCTATATTTCTTCATCGCTCTTTTCCTTTCCACGTCTTCTGTTTCCGTGATTCTTTCCCACAATTAGCTCTTTTTCTTTTTCTTCTTCATTTTTATTTCCCTCTCCTGCCACAAGGACTGAAGCTTGAGCCTGGACCTTGCATTATCTTAATAATTATTTGAACCTGTATTACGTCTTTAGACCACTGCTATAGTCACAAGAGTTAAAACATCTTTTGGTTTTTTATATTTAATTTTATTTTATTTTCAATAAAAACTGGTCCTAGGCAGTCTTCCAATTATGATATCAGTCTTGTAACGTTTGCCTGAATTTGCTGACATGCTGAAAGAATGATCTCAAGAGGTGTATTCTCCTGGCTGAAAGGGCCAGCAATGACACATCACAGTCAGTCATTAGCCTGCCCACAGCTGATTGTTTTGGGGGTTGGAATGGTGCACGTGGAGAGAATGGAGCCCCCCAAGAGGCAAGATCTGGAAACAGCTGGAATAAAGATGTGCAGGAAGGATGAGGGGTTAGGAAAAGAAAATCCAAGGAGAAAAAGGAGGAGCTTAAGAGCCCAGAGGCAGAAGCAGCAGTAGCCTAGGGCAGAGATTTTCTTAGTGTGATGGAGAACAGGAAAATAAGAAATGATTAACTTCTAGTTATAACGTAATTTTAATCTATGAAAAAGCCTCCTGGTGGTATCAGTATGAGAGCCAGTGATAACTGGGGAGATTATAATGAAACACCAAAGCCTGCTTTCTTTTCTCCTCAGCTCTGCTCTATCATCTTCCTTATCCATCCCTATTTTCCCTGCCTAGACCTGTCCAGCTCCTACAGGAGTTAACAGGAGCTTTGCCATCAAATCCAGGAGGAGCACAGTTGTGAATTATCATAAACTGAGGCCAGCCTTGGCAACAGGCTCACAGAAGGGCCAGTTCCACATCAGGAAGAATGGGATGTTTCACTGACAGTGTTAACGCACTGTGGAGCAATAAAACTACTGGTTTCTGGCATATTATTGAGCAACATGACAAAAAATTGCAGAATCCACAGTATAATCCTACCCACAGTTTTCTACTGACCCTAATTACAGTTCTGTTGCTAAAGCTATATAATTTGATTTTCAACAGCACACCAAAAAGGCAGGAGCTCAGCAGTTCCCAGAGCAATTGCACAGTTTGCGGGACACGTGTTTTGCTTCTGGTCAGGACTTAGGTGACTAATCAATTAAGAAATTAGATGTCCAAACATGTCTTCAATTGGTCTACAGAACAACAACAGTTAGTTAGGGCTGGCATGGCTGCATGCCACTCCAAATGTTTGAAGTTGATGGTAGCTCTTTTCTCTAATGGCAGGTGGTAGATCCAGTGGAGGGCACAGTGTTCTCACACTTTCATTCCAAGTGTAATTTTCATCTCTTCAGAGATAACCAAAGGCCTAAGCACCACTGCTGTGGTGGCACTTGGCCCTCATGCATATGACAACAAAAATATCTGCTAGAAAAGGAAGATGTCATTTTACCTTGTGTATTCTTGTTTGGATCTTAAAGCATTTTGCCTTTCTCTTATTTCCATCCATGTGTATTTTTGTTTATTTTGCCATTGAAGTCCCTAATCTCTTTTTTGTGTAATTGCTGTTGACATACGGTTGTCGTACACGACGAGCTGACTCTGCCACATGGGCATTGCTGTGGTAGAATCACAAGCTGCCACCTTCAGCTAACCTGTCCTTCTGAAGGGGGTTTCCACCTGATGCAGCAGGAAGTCTTTGCTTCAACCCCTGCAGAGACATCAGTGCAAACCCAGTCAAAAACCCAGTCAAAAATCCAGCTGAGGTGAATGTAAGCAGACAACCAGGTTTTCCATGAGGAAACTGAGGAGTGACACACTCTTTACACCCTAGGTTGCCTGAGTGGCAATAACCTCCAGCAAAGCAGCAGGTGGGAAGCCAAGGCAGCCACTCCTGTAGCTGCTGCAGCAAAATTCACCAGAGCTCATCTCTCAACATGGAGTAATGTGCTTGGCATTTGTGGGCATCAGCCTTCCTCTGACTAAAGTCAAAAGTAGCAAGGGACATGATTTTAGATTGTTACTGATTTTGTTTCATTTTCAAAGGCAACAAGATTAAAATTTGAATTCTAATTATCTGCCTTTTTTTTTTTTTTCAAGTCACAGCAGCTAACTAATTCCCATCAGTGCTTTCCCTAAGATCAGAAGCAAAGCTGCCACTAAAATACATTTTTTCAATTCCAAGCCAGTCATATAAGTACAGTGACTAAGATGAATCAGTTCCATAGTGCTCTCATTCTATGTTTAATAATAAAATAAAACAAAAAATTACTAATGAAATCCCAAATCCTGCAGGGTGTTGAAAATTGCAGACTGCTGTCTGAGCTTGCACTCTGACCCCAGCTTATGTTTATCTGCTAATGCACAGTAAGCACGCACGATATTATAGAGCAAATAAAACACACAATTAAGCCAACACATTCAGGCAGATAAAACTAATGAAAGGTTTAGCTCTTCTCGAAAATAATGTGCTCGGTAGAAGACAATCTCTTGAAGCGTGTGGAATGTCTTAACATAATACATTTCCATGCTTTGATTTTCAAAACTGCAAAATACAGACATTTATAGGTACGTGTCTCAAATTTAAAATAATCTTTTTGGAAGGAGCAGACAGTATCTTTTTCTGACACACTGAAGGGGAATAATGTTCATTGTTTATGCATTTGCTCAAGGAGTGGAATTTTACATGGCTAAACTTCACTTCATCAGATGTGTATCAGTTTAAATTAGCTCAAAATCCAAGTCAACGTTCATTTTTAGATCACAGTCTTCAGAGGAACTGATTTATCAGGGTGCCTAAATCCAGATGCACCACAAATAAGCCAGGAAAAACAAATAAGCCTCTTGGCATAAAACAAATGAGCCGGGGGGGGGGGGGGGGGGGGGGGTGGTAAAGAAATGTGAAAAAATGAACAGCTTAGGGAAAGTAAGAAAAAACCTGCCAGTGGGAAGAATGCACAGTTTCATATTGCAGACACTACCCCACTTGGATTTCCTCATGTTCCACCTTCCCCCCAGCCCTTCCTTTTTTATTTTATTCTTTTTCCTTTTTTTACCATTGCCTTCTGGACCACCTGCCCTGCTCGCATCCATCAGCTCTCCAGTTTTGCGTTTGCATTCCTTTTTAAACCACGTCTCTTTAACAAACCTTATAAACCATGTAGAGTGCTTGAATGAGAACAGTTTGGAAGGACCAAAAAGCTTTGGGCATGGCCTGAGCAATGGTAGCTGCCTGGGTATGCTTTGAGCTCCCAACAAATACAAAACCAATCACGCCAAGAACAGCATCTTAAAATGAGAGGTAGTTAATAGCAGACCCTTACCATCCTTCTGTCAGGTAACTGGTTTGCTGATTCTGGAACTGTGAAGACTTTATAGAAGAGGAAAATTTGTAAAAAAGTGAAGGAAAATTGAAATGTTTGTATGATACCAGTCCTGTCAAGAAAGAGTGGCCAGGTGTTAGAATAACTACCCTTTAAGAAATTGGGGATTAAAGGTAAAATACTTCTGGCTGGAGACCAGGTCTCCTTAGCTGTGGAGCAGCCCAACAGAGAGAAATCCTCCTTCCTGCACAAACTTTCCATTAATGGTGGCTAATTAACCTGGTGATTGGTGAAAAATTTAACGTATTTGTCAGGCCTGACTCAGTTCTTATTCATCACTATTTAAGAACACAACAGTGTCTCATTTCCATCCATGTTCATGGAGTCTGGCTTGTGTAGAGAGGTAAATGAACTCAGAGAAGTTAGATCTCTTAGATCATGCAGAAGAAACAGTTTTATCAGGTAGCCCTGAGTGTAAGACAGTCAGTGCCACATATATTACCATTATATGCTGTTCTTCATTTTGCTCCTTTTGTTTCCTATCAGACTCCCTAGAGGCCTTAGTCTGTATTCATTCACTCTCTCAAACGTCTTCCCAGATGCTCAATCCCACTTCTGTTATTGCAGTTTCTTTTAAATTTGTCTGGATCCCTTGTGCAGAGTCAGGACTTTACTGTTCCTTAGCTCAGCATTCTGCTGGCGGGACTCCAGCTCAGGTAATTATATCCAGGGCTCCCTCAGACTTCTCTCTCTAGCTGCCTTTGGAGAAGTTGTTCTTCCTTTTCTTTTCCAAACTGCTTTATAACACTGCAGTTCCTGGGAACTGATGGGATGTGTATTTTGGAGAGGCTGTGCATTATGCATTAGGGGTGAACCAACACCTTCCGCAGTGGGACTGAAAGTACTGACACAGCTTCCTTTCTTTTGCATTTCGACGCTATTTTAAGCGGGCAGTTGTCACACCAAGCACAAGCTGAAGGACAAAAATTTGGTCCAGATGAATCTGTTGATGCCATTTGAATGTGGAGACTTTGCCCTCCAATTTCCTACTCTGAATCTAGCCCAGATTTGTTCAATAGCTGTTCAGTGGCTTATATCACTTGAGCCGGTTGTCACAAGATGCTCGCAAAAATAGATTCCTCACTTCTTGGGAGAAGTATCAATACAGAGGCTAAAGAGAGAACAAGTACTGCTAGAGGTAATGCTGCCACATCAACCAGGAGGCGAATTACAAAGCAAAAGCAGTAGAAAACTTAATTTTGCAATGCCTCTGTTCAATCTGCTTGTTAACCAGCAGTTCTCTCTTATATTTACCCAGTGCTAGGCCAAAGACAGTTCAGGGTATCCTTTCCAAAAAAAAGGATTCATATAGAATCAGCAGGAGTCTAAAACATGTAAGAAAAGTATTTTCCTTCTTAACTAAGAAGCATGAACCATAAAGTTAGACAAACTTCAGAAAGAAAAAGAGATATCTAGTAAAAAACAAGATAAAGAATAGTAATTGATCTACTTACTAGACACTGCTCATTTCCTGCAGGACATGGGCATGAGAACTGGCTGCAAGTACTTGTGCAAGCTCATGTAACTGCTCACTGCAGGGAAGTTCTTCCAAGGCAAAGAAAAGGATCTTCACACATCAAACAAGTCAATTCTGACCAATTCTCACTCCCTCACCGTGGAGGAATTCGAGCTGCTGCTATCAGCAAAAGTTTAAACTGTTCCCTAGTCTGGGCAGAACTGCTGCACTCAAAAAAATCTTGGGAAGACAAATTATTCAGGAGAGGTCAATCTGTGCTCACAAGAGCCCTAAGAAATGCTTTCCTAATCTAAACTTGAAGGTTTTACTTTCACCACGGGCTGTCTCTCAGGGAAGGATCATCAGAGAGCAGCCTCATCTACTTGGCCTCACTTGGAATGGAGGTTGGACCAAGTCACCTCCAGAGGACCCTTCATGCCCATTCTGCACCCACAGGGAAATCCTTCATACCACGGAAATTCCTACCAAGGAAAAACAATTAAATAAACATCTATCTGATGCAAAAGTAATATAGACTATATTCAGTATTTTTTTTTTGTTTTCTTTTCCCCTCCAATCTACAAGTTTTAAAAGCTGCCAGGTCCAGCTCAGCTTTCATGTGAAAAACCCCCATTTATACCCAGTGAGGCCATGACTGAACTTGGATCACTTGCTGAATTAGGTTCTCCAGAGTAGTCACAATCATCACAGTCTTCACGTGATGATGTCCAGCCAGCTAAGATGATTTCTGCAGTTGTCCCAGAAGTGAATAGAGGGGAAGGGAAGGAGCAGGGGTCTGTGGAAGTGTACATTTGGAAGTTTAACTTGACCCTGCTGCAGAGTTAAGTTGGCACAGCCCCTGTGCAGTTTTGATGACAGGACTTAGCCAGTGCAGAAATAGCTGGCACCAGGTTCACCTTCCTCCCCCTCTGCTAAACAGCACTTTCATGCAAAAAGAAATGGACCCCACTGTACTCAGTAACACTTTTATCCTCCCTCCCCTGCAGTTCAGGGGTACATGAGCAGTCATAAATCCATATTCAAAGTGCTGTTGACTGCTTTAGAACTTGGGCAGTAAAGGAAATAAAGTAAGCACATAAGCATGTAGCCCTTGCACTGTTAAACATGGCATCTACTGCTGGGGATAACTAAAAGCATGGTTGACTAAGGAACTAAATAAAACTGTAAGGCACTACTGTACGATTTATATCGCATGGGTTTTTCTGTAATTTTTGTAAGTGGAAACCAGCATTGGGTGCAGGACATGTTTGCACAAGACAATAGGAACATATATATTTTAGTATTCTTACTGCAATCAAAACACTGGGGACAAGGAAAGAGTGAAAGTGTACAAACATACTTGAGCGTTGGAATTTTTATGAAGGAGGAATATTCACTCTATAATGGTATCCATGTGGAATGGATGCTGTTGGCTTACATTGTACCACATGATTGATGATGGTGCAACATAAATAGGTAATGAGCAATGTAACCTGTATTATTTCATGCTTGTTTATTTTCAAGAGGTGATACAAGAATAAAGCAAATTCTACAGCTTCATAAATTTCAGCATCTGTTTCTTTTTTCTGTTTGAAAACTTTAAATATCAAGCAGGTTTTGGGACCTGCAAGCAGGCAAGTAAAAATTGCTGCCTCATATCCAACTCAGGATTTTCTTATTAGTCATTATGAGTTAAGATGTCTAATGTAAGAATAGCAACAGTTTAATCTTCCACAGAACCCAAATGTTTCAAGTACATTGCTAATATTACCAGGTGAATTTGCATTGAACAGCCACATGCATTTTATCAAAGAGAAGCAGAGGCACTGCTTCTCTTTATGGAAGTTATGGATCAAATTTTCAAGAGCACTGCAGTCTTATTTGCTGCAGAGTCTTTACACACAGGGCAAGCTCACCATGGTACAATCCTCACCTTATTTTAGTCATTTAGTAAAAGAGCCTCAGACTGCTCCTATACATTTCTGCAAATGCAGTTACAATCTCCTGCTCCCAAAATTCATTAGGACAGTTATGTATTTTCCTAAAGAAAATGCTGTCAGAGAAACAAAATGAATGCTTGAAATACTGCTTTACCAGAAAGTCCTTTTTGGCTGCATGATTGCAAACATTTGTAGATGAGTGAAACTGTTTTGAGTCAAACTTAAAAAAGAATGTGGAAATAACCATTAGCAAGCCAGAGGTGCCTGTGAAGATCATAGAGGATGTATAGAGCGATATTAAGAAAGTGCTGCGATTCAGCTGGGAAAGATCAAAGAGAGCCAGATAACAGCCAGGGGACATCAGAGTACCATGACAGTTGCTGAGGATGTTGGAAAAGCCTGTGTAGTGCTGTGGGACATAAGGGAAGCTGAATGAGATATGTACGTCAAGGAAACACAGATGATACAGAAAACCAGAGGACACATCATCATGTCCGAGCTGCCTGAGAAGGCCTCACAGTGGTGTGAGATGCAAGCCTCAGGATGGTGAGGAAAGCCAGAGAAGTTGAGAATTGCTGGGGACACACAAAACAGTCAGCTAACAGGAGGGAATGTTACTGAATGCAACCACATCAAAAAGGGCTACAACTGCTGGGTAAAGCTACAAGGATGTTTGAAATAACAGAGTGTCTGTATTTTACGGGGAATAACACAGGATCCTGGACTTCAGGGACCAATAAAGGTAAATGAAGAAGCAATTAGAAATTTGCCAAGGAAAAACACATCATATCATGAAATAGGAAAAAAATTAATTGCTAGAGAGCATAAGGGAGAATCTGGAAAATGCTTTCAGCAAGAAGTTCCCCAGCCTTAGGAACCTTCTTGGAGCAGCTGCTGAGCCTGAAGAAGGCTATAGCATGTTAGGGAATGAGAGAGGAACTGTAAGGTGCCAGAAACAGTGAAGCAGATTGTGAGCTGAATGACAAATGTGTAAGCTGCTGGTTGCTATAAGGGGCCATAGTGTCAGGAAATGTTGGAGCCTGCTGTACTGCTTCTGGAGGCAGCTGGGAAGAATGCAAGTTGAAAGAATACTGTATAGGTTGAATAGCATCAAGAAATGTCAGAGAAGACCATGAATACCTTTAAGCCTGTTCGGCAGAGGGATCCAGACTAAGGCAGTGAATTAGTAGAGTGGCCAGCTGAGCAGCCATGTAGAAACCAAGGCAAGGCTCTGATCTCCCAAGTGCCCAAGATACCAGGAAAAAGCTTGAGAAAGAATGCAGATTGCCAGGGGGACTGAAGAATCCTGCATATAAACTAGGGACAACTGAAAGCTGTGAGATCCGTCAGGAAGCACAGGGTAAGGTCACAGACTGAAACAACTCAGATGTCTGGTTTCACCATTTGACTAATAGAAGAAAGATGTGACCCAAGATAATCCTGCCTGCTTCCCTTTTGGAGAGCAGAACAGAACCCCTTTCAGTACTGTCTCAAAGCAATGAATACTTCCTGCTGAACAACCATACAAGGCCATGTATGGAAAATAGCTATCTATCCTATGTCATTGTATGTGTTTAAACTGGGCCTTGGAAACCACACGAGACCAGGAGAGGAAAATAATCTCTTTGGGACAAGGGAAACTCTTAAAGGACTAAGTTGTGCTTAGGTCTGTGTGCTGCTGCAGGGAGCCCTTCTGCCCTCCTCAGCACAGTTACAAGCAGGTAAATATCCCCATTCTTTATAACGAGTTTATGAAATACTGAGAGAGAGAAAAGCAGCTCAGAAAATATATTTAATTCATGCATTCATCTAACTCCAGAGCACTGGTCTTAAATAGAGCAACATGGCCAATGTATTTATAATTCACAGTGCCAACTGGCTCTGGAGCAATGCCTTGCTGGAGCCTGGGCAGAGCAAGGGCCTCAGCCCCCATCTGGCAACCCAGCTTTGCAGAGGAGACACTCTGAAACCTGCTCCTTGCTGCACATCTTCCGTAGGGAATGCCAGTCAGCACCAGGACTTCAGCAGCACAGCTCCTCCCTCCCTCTAGCACAGCTCAGCCCCAGGAGAGCCATTCTGCAGCCTGAGTTTGGATGGGGAGGTGCAAGGGGGAAGAAGACAAAGAGTTATTTTTCATGAGATCCGCTGCAGAAAGCTGAAAACAGCCAGGTTTCCAACCTCTTCCTTTTGTTTGCCTTAGGTCTCTCAGTTTCTGTATCAGGCTGTGGTTCAGCTTCCATTAGCGCTTCCTCATCAACATCGCTAACAATGGTTTCCTCACTGAGGGTATCACTAGGATTATACTTACTGCCAGAATCCTCTGGCACAAAATCACTGTCTGAGTCAGAGCAGAGAAATAATTAACCCTCTTGATACTTCTCTGAAGAATGAACAGAATACCTAACAAGATTTATGGGACATCAAACTGATCCTGCTCGTAAGGAGAAAAGTGTCCACTTGCTGAAGCTGTCGTTGCCACCAAGGAGTGAGGAGGCTCCTGAGTGGACACAGGAGACATCCTCACCTCACCTTAAGGCAACCTGCATTCCCTTAACTGAGTTAGTTACCTTACATGTCCAAACAGCAAACCACTTGTTTACCACTCTGGCCCTGGATTAGATCATGGTTTCATTGCCTAAAAAAACTATCAGAGTCAATGGATTCTTAGCTTCTGTGAAACAGGCCAGGCTGGAGGCAAGTAGGGCAAGACCATCTTACATGAAATTACCAGCATTTGATTTGCAAATGGCCTTCAAATACTCCTGATCATATTCTTGTTACGTAAGATGAGGTTTATCATTCAACCTACAACTCCAGAACTGAAATAGAACAGTTGGAAAATTTTTCTCACATATGGAGAAGAGTCTTGCCCCACAGAAGAGAAATAAGCACCAAAATATATACAAATTTGTAGGCTTTTGCTGTTTTCAACTCTAGAGACAAGAGTTTTCCTTCTCTCCAAAAAGTAATCAGTCACTTCAGTGGCAGACATTTGCAAGCAAAACTAATTAACTTTCTAGGTCCAGAAGGATCCCCTCCCAAAAGCTGGTAATTTGTCTCAGTGAGGTAGGAGAAGGATGGTACAGTCCTAGCTGGTGGGGAGGAATCTCTGGAGAAGTACATATGATACAGATTTCTGTCTGCTAAAAAACAGAAGTCTGCTAAGATCTGAAAGCCTCAAAATCCTTTCACTTCTGCTGGGAATTTAGTTCAAAGCAGCTGCATGTAAATGTTGCATAGCAAATGCTACACTGGCAAATCTTTCTCATGATTCTTGTTTTTAAATCAACAAGAATAAGCTATATAGAAGAGGAGCTAGCTTTAGGGCAGCCAGTTTTACTCTGTTTTAAACTAAAAGTGAAAACAACCCGAAGGAAAAAAAGAAAAGGTTTGAAATATGTATGAGCAACCGCACTGCCCTGCCTCATCTCTTTGTGCTGCATAAAGGGGACACAGATTGGCTGAATCTTTTATACAGAGAGATCTGGCCAGAGATTCATTAGAAAGCATGCAGCTACCATTCCCAGTTCCTGTCCCTCCCAGCCAGGGGTGGGTAAGAGGCAGGGAGACAAAGCAGGAGGATCAGCAGCAGGCTGGGAATCACATGAAGGCTCGTCATCTTTCTCCAGGCCCTAAAACAGTGAGAGCAGTGAGTATTGCCTCCTCATTCACATCCCTTGCATAAGTGTTTCTGGTATCTGTGCGACCTCTCAACTTCTGCCTCATCTAAATGAAAGGGGAATATTGTCGGTAATTTGTGAAGGAGGAAAATCACTTCAACCTTTGACTTACTTTCTACTCATTTGAAAAAAAATGAGATCAGTAAAAGTTGTTAATGGAGAGAGAAAAACACCTCAGCATGAATGCAATGGTTAGGGCACATTTCAAATCTTGTTAGTAGTTATCCCTTCAACATAAAGTCACAGCCATGGTGTGGAATTTATGCAGATATTCTCCCTGCTCCCACTCCTAAACACCACCTGGATGTCCTTCCATATTTTTAATGTAATCCAAATCTTAGGAGAACACTAACCTTAGAGATTTGAGGTTAAAATTCCTCTGCAGACCCAAGCCAACCAAAGAGCCAGGTAAATACTTGCAACCTCCACGACAAGGGTCTTAACAGCAGCGCTATGTTGGAAGTAAGGAAGCCCTTCCCAGCACTGATCCCAGCTCTTGAGTATGCTTTATGTGGGCCTATGAGCCCAGTACTACACAAGGTCTGTGTATCAGACACTCTTAGAGGAAGCTGCCATACTGCAGACACCCAAGGAATGTGGGTGCTTGCAGTTGTTCCAGGAACTGGCAACACAAATGTCAAGCATCCATTTTGACACTAATTTGACCTTAATTCAGACCTCTACCCTCACCAACCCTTGACCAAGGACAAAGACTAGAACAGGGGAGCTTGAGGAGCTTGCAGGGTCTTTATTCTGCTGTGCATTTTTGGCCTCAGCTGCTCGGCACAAAGTTCTTCTCCCTGTAACTACGGGAACGGGTATTTGGGGAAACAGCTGCTCCATGGCAGCTCCCCAAGCTGTGCCAGCCGAGCTGCCCAGTGGGCCCATGTGCTGCAGTCCTCCTCTGCCTGCAGCCCAGGGCATGGGAGAAGCTGCTGATTCAGATCCACTCCCCCTGCTCAGCCCGTCCTACTTCTTGTGGAAATTACCACCTCTTGAGATCTGCCTGCAGAGTAGGCTCGTGTGGACACCCCCTCAGCTACTTCGGTCAACCTGGGCCAGACTTAAATGGATCAAGTAGGAGGTTTTTGCTAGCCCAGTTTGAAGTGGATTGAGGGGTACTTACACATGGATTTCTGCAAACACATCATGAGAGGGCATTAATTCCTGAGAAAAGACAATGACAAGTAGCTGGGACTACCAGCTCTTGTACTGACACAGCTAAATCAAGAGTCCACTCAAATGAGGCTGTGCACATTCAGGGACAGGCACGAATTTTCTCTGCAAACAGTGAAAGTTACTGTTTCCCACCAGCTGCAGGTTGCTGATCTCACAACAGCGCAGGGGGAAGGGGAAGCCTGTTACTCTCACTTGAGCAAGAAGTTGGCAGGGTTCACCTGCCAGGAAAGTTCAAGCCTTAGCATTACAGCAGACTGGGAACTGCTCTCCCTTTCTGTAGGCTGAACTGAGGAGGAGGCGGCAATTTCCATCTGATCCAGGCTCAGACATGTAGTTTAGAATTAGAAGTCAACTTAAGTTAAAAATTCGGAAAGCCCTTCCAACCCAACTGCAGTTACACAGCTCCAGAGGACTTGGGAAAGTATCACTGTAAGCATCTAATCTCACTTGCCTGTTCTGCTGCTTTGTACTCCTCAATTACGTCAGCCACGGCAGCATGAGCAGCACAGGTAAACCAGCCTTAAGTCACGCCGATCAAATAAAAAGCTTTGCTGCTTAAAGATTAATGTAATAAATCAATGTGCTTGCAGTGTGTGCCAGCAGATGATCTAAGCCCATCTTAAGCAGGCTCAGAAACTTCACGTAATGGTGATACAAAATCTATGAGCAGTTAATGCTATGAGTGTCTGTCTGCTACCAGAGTGCTTCAAATGCTGGTTCATGAGCTGGCTACCAGATGTGCTCCTCTTCTCCCTGAAGGCCATCATGAGGACTGCTATTTCATTCTCAAATCTCAACAGCCAGTGTGGTGACAGCAGAGAGGCTGCTCTCTAACATATGTCTCCTGCATGACAGCACATTCATTTGAATACCTTGTTATGCTGAAGGAACTAAAGTGACCACTTAACAGGAAGGGATTAATCTTTTCAGCTATCAAAACTGAGCAGCTTAACAAGAACACCGTCAGAACAGCATCCAAAAATGAAAGGGCAGTTTCTATTAAGGATAGAACAGGGCCATATGCAGGGATTACTCTCTTGCCCGAGTAATGGCTATTGCCATCCACATACATATACTCCCTACCAAAGAAAGAGTTGACCATATTAAATGACATTGTCTTTTCTGATGGTTACAGCAAACTAGGAAACAATGCTGCCTTGGGCAAGGTCATTGCTCGAATGTCTGGCAGGTGTAGATCACGGTGTGCCCTGATCAGGGACGTGTTTGGAGTGTGCTCCTTTCACAGGAGCAGAAGCACCCGGGAAAAGGAATGAGGATAGCAACAGGCATCCACGTCTCACCCTGCCCTGAAGCTGTGACTGGGCCATGACAGGCACCAGGACAGGGCCCTGGAATCCTACTGCCCACATACAGCCTTAACTGTCATGAGCTGTCTTTTAACAACAAAGTGTCACCAATATTTAATCATCCTGTTAGGACAGTATGAGCCTGAATCACTCTGTAAGATGCTTCTGTGCAAAAGAATAGAAAATTATCATTGATGTAATTAACTGTGTATGGCTCAACCTGGTGAAACCTTCAGCCAAGCTGCGTAAAA
This sequence comes from Corvus moneduloides, assembly GCF_009650955.1. Taxonomy (NCBI): domain Eukaryota; kingdom Metazoa; phylum Chordata; class Aves; order Passeriformes; family Corvidae; genus Corvus; species Corvus moneduloides. The sequence continues at coordinate 108,385,759 of NC_045478.1, read as the reverse complement.
CATAAAACCCTTAGAAAGGAGCCGCACGCTTTGTGCTCCTTCAGGAGCTGTGGAGTGAAACCTGTGGCTCAGTCTGGCGTGTTATAACCCATCCAGGAGCACAAACTGCTTCTCACTGCAGGCTCAGTTCTCATGGGTGCTGAGATTCAGAAGCCAGTGAGATGTCAAGACCTCGGATCTCAGTGTATTCAAGATTTATCTGCATCCCTATGCATATAAATGTCCTTTCAAAGGAAAAAAATAGCCCCGTGTGATTGAAGTCTGCATCAGTGCAAACCCCAGGCTGGTTTAGACCATACACATGCAAGAATGGAATGTATAATCACAATGCCTGGGATTCTCCTTAACTTTACTAAGGGCTGGGTTGAAGCTATTTTGAAAGAAGCAACTATATCTCCTTTGAGCATTAAGCATTCCTGGCAGTAATAATTGCCTCGTAACTAACTCCTCATTAGCACTCTCTCAGACCTGAATTACTGTGCTGACTTTATGTTGCTCCCGGTCCAAGAACAGGATTATCATCCCGGCACCAAAGTCTGCTCTTAATTATACTGTTACAGATACAAAAAGAAAGAAAAATTCCAGTGAAATAAAAGGAATGACTCTGGATTTAGAGCAGCAGAACTGAGATCAGTTTGTCCCATTGTTTCCCATCTAATCCACAATTTAGCATGATAAAGCGCAGTGTTCTACATAAACCTTCTTTTAGCTGAGAAGACCAGTTTGTTTTCCCCACCAGCAGTATGTCATGGTGACAGATAACTATTTTAATGATTTTAATACTCTTATCTGAGTTCCTTATACAGGAAGCAAAAATAGTTTTGCAAAAAAAGAATATGGCACCTGCTTTAGATAGAATAAAAGCATTAATGTGAAGAACAGGAAACCAAATGTCTGACCCTGAGTGATGCTGAGCAGCTGCAATTTCCACGAACTTTGTAGGAGCTGTAAGATCTCCATGGATGATGTTTTAAGATCCAATGCAATGATTTCTCTACTATTTTATTCCAGTTTGTCATTAAGGCAAAGGAAGACACTAGATAAAACACCTGAAGAAATCACCATGTGCAATCCAGATGCCTGAACACAACTTTACGAAGCAGAACTTGCAGTGGCAATGCATGTAGAAGCTTGATCAAAGAGAGATCATTAATCATGTACATACAGGTTGGATGAGGGGAAAAGGCCTGAGGAAAAACCACATGAAAAGTCTTCATCACACAAGTACTTACATTATTGCTTCATAGCTTTTTACAGCCTTAAATCCAAGCAAAAGAAGACGTTATCTAAGATGGTCTAGGGAATACAGCAAGGATATACAAAGACAGACTGAGGAAAGAGTAAATGAGGTTTTATAGCATTCCAGATTCCACTTGCAAGTGATGGAATGGCCGTTAAGACCGTTGGAATGATTTCTTGCATGGCAGAAAGCAGGAACTCAAGAAAAGAAAGCAAGATAAGTAAGTATGTTTTAGCAGAATTCTTACTAACTCCTAAATTATTATTGGCTGAATACCAAACACTCCACACAGTGATAAACAACTGTTCATTTTATTTCACTAAACAAAAAGCCCATTGAAGGATTTCTACTATTACTGCACTCACTGGAACTCGCTTGAAAAATACAGTTTTGGACATACATCAAATACAATTTACAGCTGAATAGCTGCACTGGTCTGACTTACTTTCCAAATATGTCAAGAAAATGTTCTGTTCTCCAGGCAAAAGGAGAACAACAGAGTGAAGCAGTGCACTAACTACAGGTATCAGACATTCCCTGGGGCTCAGAAATAGCTTCTCTTCTTAATTGTGGAGATTTCAGCAACTGCCCCTGCTTTCAGGGGAACCGGGGCTGGGGGTGGTTTCACATACAGCCCCTCATTTTTGGTGGCAATCCAGCAAAAACAGTAGGAATTCCCATATTCTGTCTTGCCACCAGAAAAGGTACATTTGCAACAGCTGTGTCAGCACAACTAAGGCCACACAGTAAACTAGAAAACCAAACCTATCTCAGTGAAAAAATGTGTTACTAAAACCGGTGCTGCTTTTAATCCCAGCACTGGTTCGATCCCCAGTGCAGAGTTACAAACAGCTGCGGCAGCACAACCTGGGGCCATAGGTGGTGGTGGCAGTGGCAGGGATGACAAAATCCTTAAGATCTGCAGCCAGGAACAGGCTATGCAGCACTGTGTATCAGGCTGTATAGAACTGTCATTGTGACACATCCCATTTCCCTCAGAGGCAAGGCCAGTTATGAAATCCCTCTCTCTGTTCTTTGCCCTGGCTGCTGCAGTTTGTCACCTCCAAAGCTGTGCATATAGAACAGTTTTAGAAGCTGCATCCTAAAATGGATCATGGAAATCATCTAGGTTATGGAGAAAAAAAGTACCACAATGGGTTTGTTTTCTAATCTTGCTCTGCGTTAGCTGAAGTGCAGGGCTAATGACTGGGCATTGGCAAGCTCCTAAACCACTTCTGTGTCAAAGAACACATAAAAGATCCTGAACATTTGAGTCAAAACTAAAATCCTCTGTAAAGCAACCCTAAAGTGTTTATGACTGGACAGCTCAAAACAGGGGCTCTTTCAGAAGGCCCATGTCCCACTTGAAAACCCGGATCCAAATTTGGTGAACAATGGTTCTGTAAAATGCTATGTGTGTTAATGGGTTTGTGCTCCCCACACCTTTCCTTTCCATGTGTTTACATCCCCTACATGTCTGTACAACACCACCAAATGCAATTCCTACTCTGCTGTTATAAATAGCTACCCAAACCCAAGGAGAGCAGAGAACCACTCCGTCCAGGTTAGGTTCTGTGTTGCTTGGTTGCTTTAGGCTCTGTTCATATACCTATCACCTGATAATCTGTTGATTCTCAGCGTCTCTGAAAGACAACTCCTACAGTTCTGAAGCTGGGTTCTCTGACACATCAGTGCCTAAGCCCTGTGAGCGGTTCTGGAAAGAAAGAAAAAAAAATCCTTAAATCTTTCCACCCTCCATAGCCCTCACTCATTGGTGCAAAGCCCTTTAACAGAATTGTTTAGAGCACATAACACCCACAACCCGCAATTTATGAAGTTTGTCAGTCTAATCACCGCAGACTTTTTCAGAGTAGATCCCCACAGTAACAATTATTTTCTGCTTTACTGACTCAGGGAATTTCATTCTAGTTTTTCTCCCCTTACCTCCCATCCACCCTTTTATTTCTATTCCACATTTCTTCATTCTCTCTTGCACGTATTATGCCTTTTGTGGCCAAAAAAAGCCTGCAGCTATAGTATTTCCCCATGTTGCTAGTGGAGACTGCAACAGCCTGCATAATTTGTCCCCTCAAATGCAGATCTGCCCTAAACCTCCCAGTTTATTTGTTTGGCTAAGCTTCGAGTTGTTCAGTAAATCTTGAAGCTGTGAATCATTATCAGGAGCTTTTGGGTTTTCAGTGAATCCCCGTGAAATAGAGAATAGAGACTGCAAGTTTTATGTGCTTATTGTCACTGCAGCAGTTGCACAAGCCGTGTGACATGAGCAGAGCTTAGCTCTCTGTCTGGCTACAAGCTTTGTTCTATAAAGGCACAAAAATAATTGCAGGAAATGGGATTTTAAAACATAACAGGAGAAATCTTGAATTTTCTTTCTCCTCCCTCATTTCATTTTTGAAGGGAATTTTAAAGTCACCTTTACAGACACACACACACGACTGAAAAGCAGAGTTCCCCAACATATGTCATAATTTTATTCTATGCCATTCAGCCTCTTCCCCAAAGAGCAGCTTTAGTTTAGGTGTGCCCCAGCCCCTCTCAGCAAGGTGGGCCAGGGAAGCCAGTGAGGGGCTCCCACCTGCCCTTTTTGCTCCACACGAAGCCAACCTCCAGCTTAACGCAGGCCCTTCCAGCCGGGGAAAACCTGGGAATTGCTTCAGCTGGGAGGGCCGGCCGAGCAAACAGAACACCTCAGGTGCACGGCCCCGGCCCTGCCCTCACCTCCCGCCGGACCTCCAAGCTCCCCGCTGGCGCACCCGCGTCCCCACCGCCCCCCGTGGCCCCAGGGCGAGAGGCTGTGGCGGAGACAGCCCGGACCTGGCCTGGCAGAGCCCCGCAGCTGCCAGCCGCGGCAGGGGGGGCGCTCCGCTGGCAGCGGGGCTCGAACCCGCGACCCCCGGGCACGCAGCCCGGGCCGCCACGAGGCGCGTCTCCCTGCGCGGCGGGAGGGGAGCGCCTGGCGCCATCCCGCCGCGCCTCCAGGGGTCGCTGTGGCGGGAGCGCTCGGCCGGCGGCCCGGGAGCCCTGAGTCACGCTCTCCGCGATTGGGCGGTGCTTTCCCGCGGGCCAATGGGAGGCGCCGTCTCAGCCGGCCGCCCGCCCGCCTCCGGCGCCATCTTGCCGCGGCGAGCCGAGCGGGCCCGGCCATGCCGCACTTCCAGGCCTGGGAGGAGTTCACCCGCGCCGCCGAGAAGCTCTACCTCGCCGACCCTATGAAGGTGGGACAGCCCGGGCCGGGACGGCAGGATGTGCGGCCCGGGATCGGGAGCGGCGCTCTGGAGGCGGCTCCATTTGCGCGGAGCTCGGCGGGCGGTGTCGGGCTGGGGGTGGGTTCGCTGGTGACTGCACAGGGGAGGCAGGAATCACAGAATCGATTAGGTTGGAAAAGACCTCCGCGATCGTCGAGTCCAACCTGTGGCCGAACACAGCCATGTTAAGTAGACCATAGATAGCACTGAGTGCCACGTCTAGATATTTTTTGAACATTTCCAGGTATGGTGACTCCACCACCTCTCTGGGCAGCCCTTTCCAATGTCTAATCACCCTTTCTGTGAAGAAATTCCTCCTAACGTCCGACCTAAACCTCTCCTGGCACAGCTTAAGGCTGTGTGCAGGTTGCATGGGAGAAGAGGCCGACCCCCACCTGGCTACTCCCTCCTTTCAGGGAATTGCAGGGAGCGATAAAGTCACTCCTGAACCTCCTCTTCTGCAGGCTAAACACCCCCAGCTCCCTCAGCCGCTCCTCGGAGGACTCGTGCTCCAGCCCCTTCCCCATCTCCATTGCCCTTCTCTGGACTCTCTCCAACGCCTCCATGCCTTTCTTGCAGTGAGGGGCCCAGAACTGGACACAGCACTCGAGCTGTGGCCTCACCAGTGCCGAGTACAGGGGATAAAGCAGCCCCGAGGAAGAGGGTTACTCGTTGGTGTTGCACCTGACCATCGTTTTCTGTGAAACAGGAGGAAGCTCTCATTTATAACCCCAACAACATCCCTACAGAGCAGTGTTTCAGGTGGTGTTATTGGCAGCTGGGATGAACCCCCAGAACCGAACTTCAAAGACACTGAGTTCATTCACAGTGTACCCGTGTGTTAAAAACCGAGGTTAAGAGCTCTGCTGAAGTATCAAGAATTGGTTTATTTTATTAGTTTATAGCACTTAAGACTGTGTCATTTGGATTTGTCATTTCATTGGCTCTTATGTTGCATTGTTGCCTGCAGTGATGTTTCGGACTGGAGAGTGTTTGCATCCTAAAGAATAATTCCTTAAGGACTTAACTTCTCAGTTTATGACTGTTTCTTGTTTCTGGTAACTTTTTTGGGAATGTGGTTTATGCAAATATTAAAAGTAACCTCAGACTTCCGAAAAAGCATTATAGTTCATCTAAAAAGCAGCACAAACATGTGATGTGGAACTCAGACCTGAGAAAACTTTAGTAAAAAAGGCCTAGTTTTCTTCGCCAAAAATAGGGAAACTGGCGAAACCTTTAGAATATTAAATTAATATCTGATTATTTAAAGCAGATTAACGTCTGCTGTTTAATTAGCATAGCGGTTCCATATGCGATTGCTGCTGATAATAAAATTGCCCAGTTTTGCCGCCTTAGGCTCTGTGACATTCAATTAAGTGAAAGAAGAGGGATGTCACTGCAGCCAGGAGTTGCTCTTCCCCTTTCCTTAAGGGGTCTCCAAAGGCAATCTCTTCCCATCCCTGGCAGCAAACTTGTCTAGTTACAGAGGGGTTTATATAGGCCCCATTGTCGTAACACAAATACCGTCCTGTTAATTTGGCAGAGAATTAGCCTCAGGAGCTTTTGTATTTGGGCTTGCTGGGAAACTGAAGGAAGAACAAGAGCTGTGGGAGATGGGTGTGTGGTCCCCAGCCAGGTAGTGAGTGGCCCTGCCTTTTGCAAGGGCAGGTTATTGATGTGTTGAGCCTGTAGCTGCTGCCTGTGGCGGCCTCTCTTGTGCTTTTGGGGCTGCCCAGTAGGGAGATGCGCTGTTGTTACACTGCTGCTGTGGTCAGAAGGTGGCAGTTTGCTAAAAAGGGTCAATCTGTGATGAGATCCGTTCTGGAGAAGGAATTTCAAAATGTATTTGTAGTGAAGGTGGTTGTTGACCATTAGAACAAATCACTGTACAATAAAAACCTGTTTACAGTGTGAGTTCAGAATGTTCTCAAAGGCCACCTTGCCTCGTTTCTAGTTACTGATGTTAGCTGAAGCTGCAAACAGATACAGACCCTCTGTGGCTGATTCTGTGCTCAGGAGGAACCATTTAGTGCTCAGTCACTAAGGATGTGGTTTTTTATCAGCATGGATTTGAGAACTTTGGTGATTTGAGGGTCCAGAACAACTGGATAGGTTAGAGCTGCGGGCAGGTGACTGCAGGAGTAACTGTGATGACAGTTCAGGTACCACAGGAGAAAAAGTGGTGGTGTTGAGCTTACCCCATTTAGTTGATCCCTTTCAAGTCTTCATGTAGAGCTACTTTTTTTTGAAGTGTTTCAAGCCTACAAACACAGTCTTCCAGTTGGTTTTTCTGGAATGATACACAGCGAGGGGGTGTCTTGTCTCGACATGACTCTCATAGTTTATCCTGGCTGTCACCAAGGTCTCTGCAACTGTTGTTGCTGTATTTGCAGTGTTTTTGAACATCCCCAGTGTTAACCTTGCTGTTGCTGCTATGAAACCAGTTTAAAGTGTTAGGCAGGGAAATGTAGTGGGCCAACTTCCATGCCACTTTGGCTATGGGATTACAACTTCCATACCACCAGAGCTGAGGAGCACCACAGAGGTGCTGAAAACATGGAGCAGTACATAATTATAATTAAGGGTAGTCTGAATGTGGGCAGGTTTCCTTCAATATATTCTGAGAATTGTTAGCTGTAAGTGCTAATTCTTAAAGTGTTTGTCATTTCAGGTGCGTGTCGTTCTCAAATACCGACATTGTGATGGGAACCTCTGTATCAAAGTAACAGATGACGTGGCTGTAAGTACAGAACACATTCCTCTGTCAGAGCTTGTTGTACCTCTCACAGACTTGTGTTTTGCTGTCAGTTAGCTTGGGAGCTCTTGGACACTGCCTTGAGAGTGCCTGACAGTTTTTAGAAAGCTTGTGCTCAGCCTTCCCTCGTTGCTGTGTCTGTGATTGACACTGACCTGTTCAGGAGCATTTTCAAACAGGTGTTTACTGCTGTGAGTGTGGTCCTTTTTATTTGCTCAGAGTGATGAAAACTTCTAGCTATAGATTAAGTTCCTTCTTTGTGATTATGAGACTGAATGACAGTGATGTTATAGCCGAGGAGTTGTTTTTCTGCAGTCCAGGGTGAGCCACAGTATTCTGCCCTACTCTTGTCTTCAGACTTGGAAAAGAGTCAAATTTCTTCTTTCCAAGAAAAGTAGTCTGGCATTGGAATTTCAAGTGCCTGGAAGCGATGTGAAACTCCAGTAAAGGCACTTCTTGATAGGGTAATAGGGCTAAACATGGATGAGATGGTGAGTGTGGGACACTGATAACAGTGACAATTTAAAGGTAATTTTGTTGAAATCTCCCACAGGGGAAGTTGGAGCCAGGTGATTCACAAATGTGAACTCTTCTGGGGTGTAGGCTGCCTTACCTGCTTTCAGTCACAGAAAGATGTTACACCAGGTGGGGGAAAACGGGGATTGGTTTCAGGTTTTTGGTTGCGTTGTTCTGTTGTTTCAGTTTTTTGTTTGTTTGAGTGTTTTTTTATCTTAATCAGATGCTGTGTTCCTTATTTAGGGCTGCCTTTGAAAAACAGGTTTTGCTTGGGGTAGGGGATCCCTTTCAGTGGGAAATACTGAATTTTATGTCCCAGGCAGTGTAACATTAAGGACTGTGAAAGGCAAAATAAACTTGCTTTCAGAATATAGAGAATAGGAAAGTAACTTCAGGTTTAAAATCTTGTTCTATGTTTAGGCAGCTCAAAGAGGAGTGTCTTTAAAGGCAGCTTTAAAACCTAAGTTTTAACAGGTTCTTTTTGAGCTAGAAGAAACTAGAATAAATTATGAGCTTCCCTGTTTTCAAAATGGGAGGCATGAGCATTAAGGAGAAGCTGAAAAGTAAACACAGATATGTGTGTGCTTTGAAAGAGGGTGGATGTGTTGGTGCTGCCTCCTGGTAACAAATGAACATTTCAGTGCTCTCCTTGTTTTGTGTGTTCCAAGCACAAATGCATAGCAGCTATAAACACGATAAAACCAGTTGAAGTGAAATCTGATATTAGGAACTTTATCTTGCAGTGTTTGCTGTACAGAACAGACCAGGCACAGGACGTGAAGAAGATTGAGAAATTCCACAGTCAGCTCATGCGACTCATGGTGGCGAAGGAATCCCGCAGTGCTGCCATGGAAACAGACTGAAGGGCTGCAAATAAAATGAGTGCTCCGGTCATATTTCATTGGAAGAAAATCTCTTGGATTTCAATGAAAAACTGGGGCAGGAGATGCTTTTATGTACTGAAGTGGACTGATGACAAGTCAAGCATTTTCACTCCTCAGACTCCACTTTGGAAATCTAGGAAAATAAGTGCTTTCAATTGAAAGCTTATATTTATTTTTGGGTATCAAGCAACTATTCTTACACATTAGGTATGCTAAGAAGACAAGTAAATATTTTAAATCTACAGTATGTTAGTCTGAATTTGATCGGCCACAAGCATACTTCTGGAAAGTTACTGTAAAATTTCATATAGATTTAATTGTGTTCATACCTTATGCTGGTGTATTCTTAAAATGAGAGGGTTTATTAACCTAATACTGTAGCATGGTGACTGGGTCTAATAAATATTTACATACATTATATAAATCTGTTGGGTTTAGAATAACAGATGTTTTCTGGAAATGTTGAAATTGCCAATTTGTATTACCACTGTCACTAGCAACATTCTAGCTTTGGTATTGCTCTTGGTCGTAAGCCGTGCGACATTATCCATGATGCAGTTTGTAGAACTCTTATATTGCCTAAGTAATTAAACTGTATTTTAAAAGTTAAAATAGAACTTCACTTGAATATTGCTAGAGATCTGTGAGAAACTGGGAGAGTTTTTTTCTGCCTGTGCAAATACTGTTACTAAAAAATAGTCAGTGGCTTTTTTACATACTTGAGCTATTTTGTACTAGCAGGGGTTCCTTTTCCCATCCTTGCTTCAGGCAGGATTGAAGTATATCAGCAAGACAAATTCTGGAAGCTCTTGCCTATTATATTAATAGAAAATATCCAACCAAACACTATCCATATTCCTTATTCTAGCAGCTTGTTAACTGCATTTTCAAAAGTTACATGTGGCAGGTGGATGTCAGCCAAATGAATAAATGGATGAAAACAGCTTAATAAATACCACTGTCAGAAATAGACCGATGCTCCTGTAGCTTGGACTTGTTTCTCACAGTAACCTCTGGTAGGCTGATGGAAGCCTTAATTGTCTCTTGCAAAAAAAGCCTTTTGTTTGAAAACCCAGTAGCTAAAATTGATACTTACTTTGACTGGGTCTTGCATACTTAAAAACAGATGAACATTTTCGTGTAATTAGGCTACTGGTATAACTAGGTGCTTTCAGATCTAATTTTTTGGGTTAAACCAAGCCATGAAAGTAAAGCAGACCCATACTTGTAGTGGTATTTGTATATTACAAAACATCTGCTTAAGTAGCTACCTGCTGTCACTTACATAAAAATAATTGAGCTACTGGGAAGCAGTGGACTTTCCACATTTGCCAAAAGCTTGGAAATAAACCACCGGGCTTAAATATTGCATTAGAGTACCCTTTCAGCTGAACATAGAATGTTGCACTTTGTTGGAAAATACTGCAGTGCTAAATTCGCAGTGATTGCTCAAAATTCTGGTCTGCAGGAATGACTGGTATGTGTGTAACATTTTTGTATTGGCTTTTGAAATATAAATAAAGCCAGAGAGAAGGCTGGACTCGCTTAATTGTTAAACTTTCATAAAATACTGTAATACTGAAATTTTTCTTTGGTGCCCCCAATAACTTTCCTAATATTTGCAATATAGTAGTAGAGAGACTGGGTGTACCAAGTGGCCAAAAGGCTCCAGCTTTATACTCCAGGAGGTTTTAGAGGCGGGGCAGTTACAGTACTGTATATTAGAGCAGCAGCTGTCAAGCAAAACAGGCAAGGAAACACATTTGTAGTTTTCTAAATTCAGAAGTTATTTCCCTAAAACCATGGGGAAATACTATTGCTACTTTTGTAAGTGTATGTGTTGTTAAGCTTGTTCTCCATATAATCAGAAAAAAGCTAGGGTGGTTCTGTGCAGGCAGAATGCAAAAGAAGATACTACAAAGGTGCTGCTTAAAAAAACCAAATGTTTTGAAAACTTCCTTAAGAAAACAGGTGCTTTGTAGCTTCGTCCCGGAATTTTCAGCCATTTCCATACTGTGTTCATGGGGCAGTAGAGAAGCTCTGAATTCCAAGCTCTCTTCCTTTCATGCCTGTACCCTTGCTGAGAGTGCTCCTATACACACTGGTCACTTCCCTAATAAACATTTGTTGAGTTAGTCCATCATGCTGCCAGCTACTTGAATGTGTTTTCTGGTTTGTGATTAAAAAAATCAGTTTCTTGTGGCTGCTGCAGCAGAGGGGTGCTCACTGTACATGAATCTGCATTGGGCAGCCCAGCTTGCCAGAGACTCCTGCTCTCCAGCCAGGAGCTGGTGCTAGGAATTACAGGCTGCAGACAGGCAGGGCAGGAGCACATGGGCAGCCTGTGCTGTGACAGACTGGTGACCTTTGCAGAGGTGGAATGGTTAAAAAAAAATAGGATGCTTTCCCCTGCTACAGCTAATTTTGTTGCTACCTGTTAGTTATCTTCAGTAATTGTTCTGTTTTGTGAGATTAGTTTAATAAAACAGGCCTTGTTATTGTTCCAAGAAATTGGGTTAGTTTACCCATGGAATTTATTCCATTTTTCTGGTGTTCTCACCTCCTGGATTCCCTGAGTGTCTTGATTTCAATTCTTTCTTTGTGCAAGGCATTTAGGCTGACTTTGTGCCTGAGCTCTCTCTTAATGTGCAGCTTCACTGCTTCTGTTTCCAATTTTAGGGGTTTGAACCCTGAGCTGCTCCATATTTAATCCATTGTGGCAGTGGATTCTGGAGTGCAGGAAGATTTTACAATTATGTGTAGAAGTGAGACATTTGGTCCCAGGTCTTTGTTTTAGAGAGCCTTATGAAAGAGGCCTTCCCATTAAAGTCCTGACCTAACTTCTGGGAGTGACAGGTTTAATCCGGAAAACTGGATGCTTTGGTGCCAGAGTCTGTCAAAGTGGGAAATGGAACTGAAGCCAAGCAGGTGCTTTTAAAAGTGTTTTAACTTGTCAAAATAATTATGTTTCATCTCAGTAAGTTTCTTCCTGCAGTATAAAAGTGGGTAATACTCAACATTTTGCTGTAACAAATGTGAAGAAATCCCGCTTTCTGCCAGATGTGGTCAGTAGGACTGGGATGATCACTTGTTACTGTAGGCTGATCTTAAAGGATTAAGTCATTTTAGGTGTTCATCCTGCTATAGGCAGGTTGAATCCCCTCACTTTGATCTCCCAGAAGAAGGGTGGGTGTTACCTTACCCACCTGTGCTTTTTCACTTCTGGCTTGGGGGAGGACAAACCTCTCACAGGAAATAACCACCTTTTCAATTAAGTTTGGATCTGAAGTGGAAGTATATAGAAAATAGGTGGGGGGTTTTTTTCTGTAAACTTACCCAGGGTGCAGATTACACACAAGAACAGATCCTTCATGATTCTGTGAGCATTAGTGGATGTCCTTGGGGAGTAGGAGCTTAGCTGCAAACTGGTGTTCTTTGTACAGTGCTGTGTGCTGGGGGACCTCCCAATTGACTGAAACAAAACTGTTTTGATCAAGCAAATCTAAGGAGTCCTTTTGTTAGATAACTGTCTTAAAGGATCTTCACTTTCTTTTTTTTTTGAGAGGAAACTAGTCTATGAAGAACTGAAACTAATTCCTTGCTTATGTTAATAGTGATCTGCTTTTCAAGACATGGGGGTGTCTATTCTGAAATGTCGATACTACTTTAAAGATAGATGCTGTGTGACTCAGCACAACTTTTGTTTATAAAGATATTATCTGTTAGAAGAGCCTTGAGAGTTCAAGGATTGGTATTTAAATACAAGCAAGGGTTGAGTTGTCTTTGTTGCTGGGGATGACATAAAAACATGCCTTTCATCTCTTATTACTTTCACGTAAGTAGATCTTTAGTGTAAGTAGACTCTTCAGACTGGCTTTCAGATAAACCTCCCCACCCTGATGCTGGGCTGAAGTGTTTGAGTCACTTCAGACTGGAGACAGATGTGGGCTTTTTAGTCTGTAGAAATGTTATTTCTGAGATGAGAATGATGCCGTAGTACTTTAGCAGCAATTAGTTACTCAGCAGAATGCAAAGCATGGTAGTTTGTTAACCCCTCCCTGCTTAGTATGCAAGCCTGTGTTTGTGCCCTGTAACTGCTCCACCTGAATAAATGCTCCTGGGAGAATGTGAGCTTGAACTGGACCATGTAAAAGTGGAGTCTGTGGGAACCGAGCAAACAAAAACATGGTCGTGGCATGATAGCAGAGTTAACTGCCTTCATGCAAGTCCAGGCCCATGTTGTTGAATATAATCTTTGTTTCTGGTGAAGGTAAGTCCTTGTGTTCTTCTACTGTGCCAAAGTTAGCTGTAGGGGTGTGGTCTTGGAGCCCTGGGATGGGAATGCAATTACTTTCTGCCATTCTAAAAGCGTCTTAAGCCCTGAGTGCCATTTCTGAGTGCTCTTATGTGAAAATGCCTGGTCTCTTAGCAGGAGCCAGTGTGCTCGACCCCTTATGACTCCTCAAACAGACAGTTCTTGGGTGTTGTGAATATTGGGATTATAAAACTAAGCGTATAGAGTTTCCCTTAAACTGTAATGCTGGTTTTTATGAAAGTGTTTTCCGTTTAATCAAGACGAGCTCTGAGGATACTTTGCTTTGTTTAGCAAGTGTTGATTTTGTGCTGACGTTCTTTAGTCACCTTTTTGGTGACAATTCTTAGTAACTTTTTTAGAACTTAAAACATCAGTCATGCCGAGAGGTCTGGAATAGATTGATTTTTTTTTTAAATTTCCTTTGAAGTTCGTGCATGTTGGGTTCTTTTTTTGTCTAGAAGAAGTGTTACCCGTCCATGAAAGGAGTGGTCTGCATTGTCCTGCTTCTCCTGAGAACCTTCCTGAGTTACAGGCGTGTGTTTACAGCAAGATTCCAAAGACTGGCCCCTTGGAGAGCGGGTTGAGTTTTCTGGACACCTCCTGAATGGCTATGCTGGCTGGTAATGAGCAAATGAGAGTTCGGGTAGCTGAAATATGCATTTTAACTGGGTTGCTCATGCATGTAAATACAGCCACCTCTACTGCAGCTCTGCTATCATTGTGTGGCTGCGAGATGAAAGGCTCGCCTCGGGGCGCTGACAAATGAGGTCTGGCAAACTGTGTGTGGCTCAAAATGTTACTTTCCAGAGGCATCTGCTCCGGTAAGGAGTCAGCAAGGCAGGGGGATGAGCTAATGCCTCAGACACGTCCGTGTGAAATTCAGTGTCTCACTTTAAATTGCCTTAAAAGATAGCTTTTAAATTTGGGGACAGGAGGGAAACTGACCTTTCAGTGACTGACATTTCGGGGTTGTTTTTTTTTAAACACATTTTCTGCGGCAGTGCTCCCATGTAGCTGAGGTCAGGGACCAAAGGAGTAAACAAATTTCATCAGGGATTGTTGATTTGTGCCCAGAGGCGAACCTTCTGTGCTTGGTCACACAGCAGAGCCGGGTGACACGTGAGTAAAACCGTGCAAATATCCAGCCATGGTTTTAGCAGAACAAACAGCTGCTCTGCAAATAGCTCCGTACCCACCACAGATGTTGATCATCCCATGAATGTTCAGACTGGGATTCCACAGCAGCTTTGGTCCATGGAAGAGCTGGCTGCTGGTCCCTCTTGCCTCTAGCACCAATTCCAGTGTACCTCTGAGCCTCAGCTGAGCTGTTCCCATTCACCAGTGCATCAGAAAACTCGATGTTCTGGAGAGCTGCTGGTGTGGTATTCCACCTGGTTAGTGTGCTGAGATGGCTTCACAAAAGGTCAGCTGAGTGCTACAGGGAGTGAAATGGAAGGATTGAGAGCTCCCAAAGGGGTGTGGAGAACGATGGGAGGGAAAGAACCAGTTAGATTGGCTTAGGTTGCCATGGTACCAGAGCCTAAAAAACTGTCATCTTGGAATTTCCCTGATTTGGTTCTAAAAACCTCCTGTCTGTCCCATTAAACACTCTGTAATGTGCATGCTATACAATATTTACCGAAAAACTAGATATGTCTGAATTTGTTTCTGTATTGTTCTAGTTCGTATGGATAACACAGAAAGTGTGGAACCAAAGATTGTAGATGATATTCTTCCTAGAAGTCTGTAACACTCTGGTAGCCTCTCAAACAGAGTAGCCAGAACTGAACACATGGTACAAGGTGTAAGTTATATCATGGATTTATAAAACTGTGTTGTAATTCCTAGCATTCTTAAAGTGCCGATGTTGGGGCAGGGGTTTAAGAAGGGATCAGCATTTAAAGGCTCACTCCAGCAGTAATGGTTCAGTGAGCTGTAGCCGCTCCAAACCAATAAATTCTTAAGATGCCTCCAGAATGCATCCAGGTGACCAACCCTCGAAACACAAATACTGAAACACCTCCTGGATATGATTTTGCTGGTGGTGAGAATGGGCTATTTTGATTTCACAGAGAAGGGTGTTTTCTTTCCTTATTCTTTTGACTCCTGTATTGAGTGTCCTTCTTTTCTGACTCTTCAGTCCCTTCTTCTTTTTCATTTGTTTTAAACTTATTTTTTCTCTCTAGGTCTTTCATGCTCCCCTTATTTTCCTCTCTACAGTTAATCATGGTGATGTTATAATTGGCTTAGAGGAAGAGGATTGTTATACAGTTGCAGCTTTACCTTCTACTTGTGGGTGTTCATAAAGGATTTTGTTCTCCAAGTTGAGCTTCAGTAGAGGGACATTCTGCATTGTCACGCTTGGGAAGAGCACGTGTGTAGGTGTCACTGGAGCATTAATAGTAAACTGCATGGCCACCTTCCTCAGCCAAAAATAGTATAAGAAAATGGTTTTACTGGATATAGACAAATAACACTTGGACTTTAGCAAATAAAAAGATCCTTCAGCTCCTACTCTGTGTTGGAGTATCTGCTTAGACTGTAGCAATTAATTTACTTTCCTATAGTGCATATTGCATATGTCATATTTTATTTCCCTGAAGACTACTATTGATGTCAGCCAGCCTACAACTTGTAAAAGATTAGATATCAGCAATTCTCCATAATAATATTTCATCAATATCTGTCTTACAATATAAAGAGTGACTTTTAAGGACAACCATTTTTTATCTGTTGTTGTCTGTTTTTCTGTGCTTGTATGAATCTTTGAGCGCTCTGCAGTTCCCCTCACACCAGCAGTCCCATAAGTTTCTATCATGGCCAAATCCTCCCCCTAATTTCTGTAACAAGCTCCAGCTGCTTTGAAGGTGGATATTGCATGTATTGTTCCTCTACCTCAGCCCGATGCTAAAGCAAAAATAACTTTGAGGAATGCCAGACCATGGAGTTGCTAATGTTTTCCATTTGCTTTATTTAGAATCACAGAATACCTCAAACTGGGAGGAACCATTAAGGATCATCAATTCCAACTCCCACTCCTCACAGGACTACCTAAAGCTAAACTATATGATCGAGATCATTGTCCAGATGCTCCTTGAACTCTGACAGGCTGGATGCCATGAGCACTTCCCTGGTCCAGTGACTGACCACTCTGTGAAGAACCTATTCCTAATGTCTGATCTGAATTGCCTTTGGTGCAGCTTCATTCCATTTTCTTGTGTCCTGCTGCTGATTACCAGAGGGAGATCAGCATCTCCTCTGTGAGGAAGCTGCTGGGCTGTGATGAGTTTACCCCTCAGACTTCTCCAAGCTGAACAAACCAAGTGACCTCAGCTGCTCCTACTGAGTCTTCTCCCTGAGGCCTTTCACTAGGTTGGTCGCCCTCCTCTGAACACACTTTAATAGTTTTATGTCCTTCTTATATTGTGGTGCCCAAAACTGCAAACAGGACTTGAGGTGAGGCTGCACCAGCACTGAGTAGGGCAATCATCCCCCTTGACCAGCTGGTGATGCTGTGCAAGATGCACCCCAGGACATGGTTGGCCTTTTGCCTTTAGTGGTATTTGCATCTCTGTGTTGTCCTCTGATAGGTTGTGGGATTTGTATGATTTTTGCAATAAACAGCCAAACCAGTTCCCGTTAGGAGGGATCCACGTAAAGACCTAAACCCAGTGTAATCTTCCTCTGTTCTCTGTCTGTTTGAGGTACCTACTTTGCTCGTTGCTCTTTACCACTGCTACTGCTATAAGGGATCATAGAATTGTTTAGGTTGGAAAAGAGCCTCTGAGATCATCAAGTCCAACCATTAACCCAGCACTGCCAACCCCACCACTAAACTATGTTTCTTAAGTGTTCGGTGCTGCTAAAGCACAGAGAAAAACTACTGTTAAGTTGTCAATTTAAGAGGGTGGACACTCACAGGAAAATGTGTTTGTCAGAGGGATATCTCCATCCTAGGGACTTTGAACTACCCTGTCCACTTCAAAAGAGGAAGAACTGGGAGGCCCTCAGCGGTAACAGGGTGCTTTCCTGGATGACTGAACACACCTGTTTTCAGAGCATGGGACAGGATGAAGTATGACACTACCTCTTCAGCAAGTTACAGAGGCTGGAGTTACTAACTAGAGATTGGAACTGGCATCCTTATAACAAATAGAGGACAGAAGAAATGCAAATTTTCATTAGTTAAAATAGTCAAATAGAGTATTGTGCTGGCTTTGGCTGGAGTAATTTTCTTTGCAGTAGCTGGTACAGAGTTATGTTTTGGATTTGTGCTGAAAACAGTGTTGATAAAAGAGAGATGTTTTTGCTATTGTTTAGCAGAATTTGCACACAGTCAAGGCCTTTTCTGCTCCTCACCCCACCCCAGCAGTGAGCAGGCTGGGGGTGCACAAGGAGCTGGGAGGGGACACAGCCAGGACAGCTGACCCCCACTGACCAAGGGGACATTCCACACCACAGGGCATCACGTTCAGCATATAAAGCTGGGGGAAGAAGGAGGAAGCGGGGGATGTTTGGAGCTGCTGTTTTCCCCAGTAACTGCTATGTGTGATGGAGCCTTTCTTTCCAGGCTGAACACCTGCCTGCCCATGGGAAGCAAGGAGTTAATTCCTTGTTTTGTCTTCCTTGTGTACGCGGCTTTTGCTTTACTTCTTAAAATGTCTTTATTTCTATCCATGATCTGACTTCTACTCCTCTGATTCTCACCCCCATCCCGCTGGTGGGGGAGTGAGTGACTGACTGTGTGGTACTTGGCTGCCAGCTGGGGTTAAACCGTGACAAGTATCTGGGTGGTAGCTGTAATAAAGGGTTATGACCTTGGCACACAGCACGTTTGCATTTTTAATTTTCATCCTATAGAAGTTATGTTTACCATGAAATTCAACACAGTCTTATTTGTGTGTGAAATCCCTGTAGTCCTACAGAAGAAAGAGGGACTGCTACTAAAGCTTTTGGTGTCTCGAGAAAAATAGTACGGAACAGTTTGTGAAAACAGATGCCCCAAAAGGGGTAGAAATCAGCACATTTTGTGTGGAAGAATAAAACAACAAAAAAGGACAAAACTTGCTTACAGAACAGCTTAGGGACATGTTACTTTAAAGAAGACTAGTCTTTAATTTAGGTACTATTGCTGCTCATAACAAAAGAGCCTGAGAGCTGCACCAAAGGCTCTGAGCAAAGGGCTGCTTGAGCAGACTGTGATGGTTGGGCAAAAGACGTTGAAAGATGTGAAAGGAATCATTATCTGTGATCACAAGTCTGTCTGTTGAGACCCCAACAATCCAAACGGGAGCTGAGATGGAGTGGAGGTGATGAAAAAAGAAGATTGGATCTTAGGAGTGAAGTGATAGGTGAAAGCTGAGATTGAATGGAAAAACCTCAGAGATGATGAAGAATTTAATATTTGCTTGTTATGTTTTTCCTGGTGGGATGAGCTGCTACAGCTTGACCTTCTGGGGCTTGTTTAGATCTCTCTGCCCAAGTTTGGAAGACAGGCCCTGGAGAACACAGGTTCAGGGAAAAAGCAGCCCTGTTAGGTGCGTTTTCAGCGCGTTCCTTCTGTTGGGCACAGTCGTGCTGCCCAGGACAGCAGCTGCGGATGGGCAGCACTCTGTGTTCCCCTTGAGCTCTACTCCCACGCAGCGAGCGCTGCTGAGCCCGGCTGAGAGGCCACTTCGGGAGCTCCCAGGGGGTACCGCACACGGCGGCTGTGCCCAAATCCCGGCAGGGCAGCGGGCAGCCAGCGTCTGCAGCCTGGGGCGCTCGGGGAGCGCCGCGCCTCGGGAGCCCAGCGGGGGCTGAGGGGACAAAGCCGGCGCGGCAGCGGCGCCTCTGTGCCCTGCCCCGGAGCTCCGGCCCGGGCAGAACTACATCTCCCGGCGGGCTGCGGAGGGAGGGCACGGCCGGGGAGTGGCCCCGGAGGCTCGGGAAGGCTCGGGAGGCTCGGGGAGCGCGGTGCCCGCTCCGGCCCGGCCCGGCAGGTGAGAGCGGCGGGCGCCGTCCCGGGATGGGGGGGCCGCGGTGCGGCGGGACGGGCTGGGCTTGGGATGTTCCGCGGCGGGATGCGAGCGGTGCCCCGGCGGGGAGAGGAGCCTCAGCTTCCCATGCAGTAAAGGGAATCCGCTTTTTCAAGCGATTCCGTGTGCCCAAGCCCGCGGGCGCTGCGCCGACGGCCCGTAGATGCCCGGGATTTAAAGGGAGCGCGGTACTGCGCGTACTCCTAACAATGGGAATTGTTCAAGTCTGAATAACGCAGTGGGTCGTCTGGGGACTTTTTGTTGGTTTCGGGAACAGGAAGGCCCAAATCTGCATTCCTGGTGGGGGAGTGAATGTGGCATTCCCAACAGCTTGGTGGAGCCAGGGGTGCTTTTCCAGCGTTAAAGTCCCTGATAAGCGGGACTTGCCAGTGCTTAGGGAAACAACAATTTTAGTTAGCGTTCCTTGGGAATGTGGCCAGGTTTCCCTGTTTAGTTAGAGTAAGTGGCTTTAACTATTGGCATGTAAATGGTTTCTGTTTGGTTTATTTACTAATTTCTAAATGGGGATATGAAATTGAAGTTTTCTTTATTTACGGATAATTTTGCCAGACCTGAAAATGGTTTGATTGAGTACTTTATACATAATTCCCTTTGCTGAACAAGCATTTTAGGCATGAGAAGAAAACCTTTTAATGCACGTATTTTGATGCATAATTGAGCAATCTGCAAAGACTAAGCAAATTGTGTACTCTCTGCTCAAGCTGGGTTCAGTTTGTCAGAATTCAGTTGGGATTTCGACTGCCCAGCAGTTAAAACATACCATTATCGAATGCATTGCTTAATTTTCCAACTCTATTGAGTTAGGCTGCTTTCTCTTCCCTTCTTTTCCTAGCATAACTTTATCTAAAAGAAGAGAATTTGCCTAGTTATTTTAGGTGAACCTACAAGATAGGATCAGTCTTAGAAGCCAATGTCTCAAAGCTACGTAGAGAGCCACAAATGCAGAGTTCATATTTTGATTGGCACTGCTCTTTGCAGATGCTGTGCTTCTCCCCTGAAGCGGATATTACTCCTGTTTGAAGTAAGCTAAAACTGAGGCTTGAGTGCACAGATTGCTGATGTTTACTGAAAATCGATGGAAGATAGCCCCAAAAGCAATTAAGCAGCTTTGAAAATCAATCCACAGTTGAAGTTGTCCAAGGACGGGATTAGATCTTTGTCAGAGCTGAAGTCTTTGTGGGGAAGGTTCTGGCACAGTGTCAAGTTCATGGCTCTTTGTTCTACATCTTTTCCAGTCTGAATTCATATAAAAACTTGTGTGTGATTTTCTTAAACTCTGCTGGCTTGTTATTTCTTCCAGAGTTTGTTATTTTATTTCGTGTGATCTAGTTTTGAAGTAAATAATTTGAAATAGAGCACGGTTGGTAATAACCAGTGCAGCCAGAATCCACATGCAATTTCTCTGTATGAATTGCCCAAAATAGGTATTGGATTACTGGGTGTTTTCAAATGCTTTTTTGCCCCCTGTTGATTTACTGTACTTCAAGTATTTGGTCATCCTGTAGGGCAATATAATTCTTTTCAGCCCATTTGTTTATCCAGGGTTTCAGCAAAGCTTTCAGGCCTACCTAGTATTTTTAGGCATAAAATGGCAATGTTTTAATCTTGTAAGCACTGTGAAACAAGCTCAGGCTCCTTGGTGGAAGGACCAATTTGTTCTGAGTAATTACAACAGGTAAATGAAAAGGTTTGGGGTAATAATTCTGGAATGGTGATACTCCCAGAAAGACTTGTTGCTTCAGTAATAGTTTGTCAAGTAATTTGTCAGTGGAGAAGTAGCAAAGCAGGGCTGGGGGTGGTAGGTGAAGTACATTTTATAGCTCTAGGCAAAGTAAATTGATTATCTTACATATTCCTGTGCACATTTCTTGCATTATAGTTGGAGTATTCAAATTCTGTGGCCAGATGAGAAGAGGTAAAGCCTTACCTTTGTGGTGGAGTGTCCACTACTTCTTTGAGCCTGCAGGAGTATTTTCTTCATGCCATGCACAATCCCAGATCCAGGGCAGTCTTCTTTAAAGTGAAAGTTCCAAATGTGGCAACTAGATCTCTAATTACTGTGTAAGTCCCTGAAGAAAAGTCACTTGGAAAGTAGAGCATCTTGCTTCTCTCTGAAGAGCTTTGGTCTGCTTGTAATTAATGTTGAAAATACTTCTTTCCCTTCTGAATACTACTGCTAAGAAAGTCCTGGATTCTTCCTCTGAACACATTATTTTTAATTAAAAGCATCATTGTGTGTGTAAATGGGTATTTACATAAATAGTAAAGCACAAACCATCTTCTTCTAAAGCGGCATTTGCTTTAATATCTTGGTCATGCTAGACATAGCAGGATGGCTGACAGTGATGTGACTATACCCTGGGGTTTATGGTTGGTTTTTTGAAGCAGCATTCTCAGTTTTTATATGTATTTAAGTGCATTGTTATTGATTAAATGCTTTCTGATTGGCAGGCCTGGGAATATTTTAGTGGGAATTGTGGTGGCCATGCTTCGTTAGTTGATTTTTTCAATAGTGTATTTGCCACAATGAAGCAATTACCTGTGATCATGTTTATGAAGGGATCCTGCTGGATTAAGGAACAGGAGCTGTTTGCTAGGTTTCCTGTCTTAAAAGTGAGCTGTTTTCCAACATTCCTCCAACTTTTTTTTTTTTTTTTGAAACATCTCTGTGGGGGATTTTTAGGTGTAATCCATGGGACAAGAAAGGGCTCAACAAAGTATTGGGGTTTGTTGTTCTTTCTCAGTCTCAAGCAATTCTTCTCACATTTATTGCACCCAGCAGTCAAATTTTGTTCATCTTGTGAATTCTGTAGTGAAGACACTTAACTCTTGCTCTCCCTGTTTGTTCTGTATCTGCAGCCTGGGTGTGCTTTGCTGTCTGATAGAAGACAAGTCTTCCTCTCAGATAAAACACCATGTATGATGAATCAGAACCCAAGCTCTGTTGAAGGACCTCTTGGGTGCTTCATCCAGAGTGTTAATTGCTCTAGTCTGGTGGGTACAGGTAGTGCACTTTTCTAGATGAAGGCCATGAATCCAAAACAGAACTTAAACATTTGTTATTAAGAGTGAGATGAAGTAGTAAGAATTGTTCTTGTTACATGTTTACTCTGGCACATCCTTTTGGTGTTGCAGTTATTTGACAGAAAATGATGACTACCATCTGTTCCCCTCCTCTGGCATCATTCTAAGTTCCTTTCCTTGTTGGGAACGAAGTCTTCATAGAGAGATAACAAGTTTCGATCTCTTCCTGTTTCCATAGTCACAATTAATATTCCTTTTTCCTTTTACACTTACGGCTCTAGGCAAAATGAATTGGTTGTCTTATGTATGATTTTGCACATTTCTTGCATTATACTTGGAGTATTCAGGCTTTGTGGCAAGGGAGTCTTGTCTCCTAGAAAAAGAAGGAAATCTGAAATAATAGATGAGGTAAGGAGTCTCATCATAGAGGTAAGAGGGAGTCAGACGTTGTCAAGGAAGGAGGAATTGTGGCATGAGAGAAAAAGAAGGAAATGTGGAAAAGTTGGGCATTACAGAGGACTGAGGTCATCTCACACTGAGGAAGGAGAGAGTCTCACACACAGGGAAGAGCAAGTCTGGCACCATGAAGAAAGAAAAGAGTCTGGCATCAGTGAGGAAGGAAGGAGTCTGGCATCACAGAGGTATGATGGATTTGGACATCTCAGAGATAAGAGGGAGTGTGGCATCACATATGACAAGTGAGTCTGGCATCAAAAAAAAGCAGGAAATCTGCAGTAGTAGAGGGAGGAAGGAGTATCATCATGGAGGTAAGAGGAATTGTGAAGGAAAGAGAGTCTCATCAAAGAGGGGAAGGGAGGGAGGAAGGGAAGGAAGGAAGGGAAGGGAAGGAAGGAAGGGAAGGAAGGGAAGGAAGGGAAGGAAGGGAAGGAAGGGAAGGGAAGGAAGGGAAGGAAGGGAAGGGAAGGAAGGGAAGGAAGGGAAGGAAGGGAAGGAAGGGAAGGAAGGGAAGGAAGGGAAGGAAGGGAGGGAGGGAGGGAGGGAGGAAGGGAGGAAGGGAGGAAGGAAGGAAGGAAGGAAGGAAGGAAGGAAGGAAGGGAGGAAGGGAGGAAGGGAGGAAGGGAGGAAGGGAGGAAGGGAGGAAGGAAGGAAGGAAGGAAGGAAGGGTCTGCCATCACATCTCAGTGCAGAGGTAAGAGCGAGTCTGGCATTGTGAAGGAGGAAGAGAGTGGCATCATTGAGGAAAGCAGGGAGGAGTGGCATCACAGAGCTATGAAGGAGTTGGACATCATAGAGGTAAGAGGGTATGTGGCTTCCTGTAGGAAGGAGGGAGTCTGGGATTGCTGAGAAAGGGAGGAATCGCCATAGAGATAAGAGAGAGTGTGATATCACAGAGGAAAGAAATAATCTGACATCATAGAAAAAAGCAGGAAATCTTCACAAATGGAGGAAGGAGTCTCATCATAAAGGTAAGAGGGATACTGGTGTCAGAGGTAAGAGGAAGTCTGGCATCGTAGAAGATGAAAGTCATCTTGGGTCGCAGCCGAAGGTGGGAGTCACATCGCAGGGGAAGGAGCACATTTTCATCCATGCTGCCCTTACTACTTGGAGTTGTGATCCTGATTTAAATTCACAATGTGCACTGCAAATCTGTCTTGCAGTTTGCCAGAAAATTCCTCTGGCAGTCTTTATATTCATCGTTTCCTTCTCTACACCTTCTTTTAACTGCAGGGTTGTCATGTACTTTGTTCTTACATACCTCAAACTACCTGCACTCTTTTTTTTCCCCTCTAAAGCACCACATATACGTCAATTCTGCATGTTTTAATAATTAAAGGTTTCAGTAACACAGTTTTCTAACAGTGCTAATACAAAAAGCTTGTAAATCTGCTAGCTGAAAGATCTTTCCCTCCCTGATTCCATGGAAGAATCTTCAGAGACTTAGACTAATGGAAGATCCTGCAGTAAATAGAAGGGGACATGCTGTGCTGTACCACCAAGCAGCTTGGGATGAAAACAAGTCTTATCTGGAGATCAGGGTGGGCAACACATTGGCAATAATACCATGGCAGGGAAGGAGGGTAACTTTTTACTCTTCAGTACTGGAGGATTTGGTGAAGCTAAAAATAGAGCCCTAATTTGCCTTAAGACCTGAGGAGCAATTACCTCAATCTCGTTTCCTTATCTGTAATATCTCACTCTTTTGGTTCTATATCTTCATATATCTCTATCTTTCCACCCCTTCTGTAAAATGCAGATACTGGCATAGGATGAGGAGGTTAACCTCATTATTGCTAGAAATTCTAGTGGAAGGCAAAACAGAACCATGTGCTGGTCATAATTTCTTTTCAGACACTAGGAATGAAATGTTGAAGTAAAGCTCAAGATGTTGTTTGGACTCTGTTGGACTGTGTCATTTCGTTGGCTGGATAGTGGCTAAGAACTGTTTAAAAAACTTGTTGCTGGCATGGTATCCTTCTCTCTTTTAACTGTTAGATGGAATTTGAGAGAGCACTGAGAGCACTTTCAGCTGTGTTCACCCTCCATTGTATGCCAGGCTACTGTCACTTCTCTGCACCTGTGCAAAAAACCTGTTCTTGCTGGGATTTGAGGGTCATTAAATAAGAGTTAGGGCTGGATAAGATAAATAGGATAAAATCTTTGCATGATCTAACCTTAATGCATTATTATGGTAGTTTGAACAGTTCTTTCACCCTTAATCATCGTGACTGAACAGTGCTGATTTAAGAATCCTTTCATGGCTTTTCTGTCTGCAGAGTCTTAAACAGAAATTATTGCAGATGGAGAGTGCATCTCCTTTCTCCTGAATCATGCACACAGCCATTAGATCACAATAATGGGCATCACACAGATCCCAAGCTGGATTCTGTCAGTTTGAGTTTATGTAGCCCAAAGGCTTTTTTTAGACTCTTGAAAGGGAGTGGGTTTGTTCAAGCATAATAGAAGCAAAAAAAGGAAAATTGAGATAAACAAATCATGTTTTTAAGGAGCACAAAAAAATCTGTGGGGCATGGCTTTGAAAGAGCAAGTAGTGTTTCTTAAATATGTGTTCTTGTAAATTGACTTTCTTCCTCTTAAGAATGTGGTAATGCAGTATTTTAAATAGTGATTGGGATACCAGCTTTGACTGGCCAGTGGTTACATAAATATGCTGCCCCTGGGTGAGGCAAAGTGGACAACAGTGAACTTGGTCCCATACAGCTTTTCTTTTATATTTAGCTAGACTTGGGTCTCAGTGCCTGTGGGCTTTCAGGGTAGTACTGGAGAGTTAACAGTTGATTGTCATTGTAGGAAAAATGAGGTGGGAACGTGTTGTGTAAGGCGCTCAACCACTACCCTGGAATAACGTGCCTGGAGGACTAAGTGCTCTAAGTGCAAGTTCTGGGTGATGCATTCGGGCACCCCCAGAGCCTAAACTGGCCCTGTTGCTTGTTCCTGTTGTCCAAGGGACAAAGCAGGTGAAGAGCTGCACGGGAGGAGTGCCTCAGTGCCACAGGCATGGGGTGTTCCTCAGCAGTGTACCCCCAACCCTGTCCTGGGAGCAGCATGCCCCACTCCTGGCAGAAGCCTGAGAGAGTGTGGTTTCCCCTCTTTTGGGGACGTGACCTCACTCCTTGCTTGTAGCCTTCTAATTAGGTTCCTTCTGTACTGGCTAATTTCTGATTGTGAACAGTCTCGAAAAAAACCTGTAAAATAGGACGATACCATCTCTTCCTGCTGTTTTGGAGATAGCATTGTGTGCCACCTCCCTGTGGCAATAAAAAAATGTAAATGCTAAATTTCTTATTGAGACAAGCCAGAAACTCTGTTGGATTTGTATTTCCTGTCTTTGATTTGCTTTCCTGAGTAGGACGCTTTATTTCATCCCATGCCTGCCTCCCCTCCTCCCCTACAATGTTAATGTATCATTTCATGTTCACCTGGGAGATGTTATCACTTGTATGCAAAGCAATTTCAGCATTGCTAAGCTATTTTCAAGCTTGTCATAATGCTCCATAAACTACAGAAGTAGGAAGGTTTTCTTCTACAAGTGACTTGATGGTTTTCTGTTTCTGGTGCTACATAATGGCAAAAATGTGATGCCCGGAGACGGTAGGACATAGACTGAGGGTGAAGCTGTGGGGGTTGTGCCATGTCTTAGTCCCTTTTAAGCTGTGGCAGTCCTCAGGGACCCTGTTACAGGTGCCATAAGTTTTTGAAGTCCTTCAGTGGGGTTATTGTTCCTTCAGGGCTCTTGGGAAGAAGAGTAACCTGCAATTGCTGCTCTTTGGGCAAACCCATGTGTGAACAAAGACACTGCAGCAGAGAGGTGCCTTTTTGGTAAAGCCTGATGTGGGACTTTATGTAAGAGAACAAAAATAAACAGAAAAATCACTTCTAAATTGAGCTGTTCTCTCTCCTGCAGAGTAATTATTAATCAATAAACCCTGTATCTCTGAGAGTGTGCCAAGTGCTCTGAGCTCCCTCGCAGTGTGCTGGTAAACCAGTCTTGGAGAGAAAATGTTATTAACCCTAAGCTGTGATTAACTGTGGCATGTGTCTCAAAGCAGCCTTTTCCTGGTCTTAAAATCAAGAATCAAACACGGTTAGAAGGGAAAAAGGGGTTTTACCTCAGTATTTATTTTCAGGATCCTTAGGTGCGCCATGTCCGGGTGGAATGCGCTGAGATGCACACCACAATGCACACCCACGATAGACCTGGTATAACATTATAGGTCTCACTAATTAGCCTATCTATCAAAGATTCCCCAGTGAGAGGCTTGAATGAGCCCCCTCCCCAAGGAGCCTTCCCCCTGGATGGTCCTATCTTAGTTTACAAAGTGTGGTGTGGAGAGGACCTTGGGGTCTGGGGCCTTCTGATCCCTAACTATGAGGCTTCTAAGGTGTTCAGTCTCCTAGCTTGACAAAGTAAGTCTAAGAATGTAGGCTAAAAAACCACTAAGAATACAAAAAGCTATAAAAGGTATATAAAAGGGGTATAAAAGAAAAAGCAAAAAATCATCATGACATCAGTCTCACAGCCTTGCTTCACCCATGCAGCAGCAGTTTTGCGCTGGCAGAGTTTGGCAGCACCCCTCAGAGCTGCGGGTGTTGTGCATCGTTCACAGCAGCTGGGTTGTGTTTGGGCCAGAACGCGTTTCCAGCGTTAGGTTGAAGGTCTGAACAGTTGCTTATTCCTCCAACAACGTGTTTGAGATGGGTTCTAATGCTGCAAGGCAAAGATGAGTGTTTGCTTGTAGAAGGAGGTGGGGATTTTACTATTAAGCTGTTTCATAGATGACCTCTCTGAAAATAAAGAGCGCTGTTCTCTCGGGCATCTACTCCTGTGTATTGGTGAAGACAGAGCAAGAGACAGGACATAGTTTTGATGTAAATAATAATTGCTCTGTTCCTGTGAGCCCCTTAGCTCTGATGTTAATGCACAGACAGAGGACAAATCAAAATGCAAAAAGGTGCTGAAAACCAGGACTATTTCCTGAAAAACTATTTCCAGTAGGGAGCAGTAAGACACTGTAAGGAAGTTTTGGGGTCTCCTTGCAAACATATTTCTTGAGATGTGCTTGGCCTTCTTCAAGAGGAGCTTGGTTTTGGGCTATTTACTGGGCCCATTGCATTTCAACATTTTTCTTTCAAAACATGTTTTTAAAGCAGCAAACCAAAAGCATTCTTCCTTGAGCTCTTTAGGATAAAAGTACTGTCTAAAGTGTTTAAGTGCTGTCTGTAAACAATATCCACCCTGGGGTACAGCAAAGTCTTGGAGCCCAAGGACCATGGAATAAATGGAAATATTTCCTTCTAAGGTCTTGCCTTTGGTCACCTAAAAAGAGGGAGAAGCCAAACCAATACATGAACTCCCTTTGAAGTACTGGTTTATAAAGGCAACGTGCCAGTGTGGTTGCATCAAGAGACTTCAGACAACAAAACCACCAGCTTTGTTGTTGACATCTCTGAAAACTGAGGGTAGAAAAGTGTTACTGTACCTGTTTGTCCTTCCACACTCGTGGTGCTGTATTGCTGCAGCTGAAACAAGTGTTAAGGAGCTGATAGCTTCCATTTCACCACTGATCTCAGCAGTGATTAACGGAGGAAATTCTGGTGCAGATGCATCACGACTGAGGTTGCTTTGTGCTGCTCAAACAACACACAAGAGTTCTAGAGAAGTAGCTTGAATAGTGAACATGGGAAATCACTGCTCTGAGTGGCCTCCTCTGGGCCCAGGCTGGAGCTGTTGGTTGGAACATGCTGCATCCCAGCAGCTCATCCCTCACAAAACAATCCCCTCGAGTGCGCTGTGAACTGGTGCGAGTCCAAATACTGCTGACGCACTTGGCCTTTCCCTTCCTGGGCACTCAGAGAAAAATGTGACATAGTTAGAGCTCTGGGTCCCGTGTTCATTATAATCAGGAATTTTACAGGCACTTTCAAGGGAACGGAGAGATTGAATACAGAGGGTCTCTGTGTTAGCAAAAGATAATCCAACCGATACCAGAGGCAGCTGCTTCCAAGTCAGGATGACATCTCATGCAAATCAGTTTGTCACCAGCTCCAACTCTCTGCAATAGAAGACAGGATTCTTGTGAGACCTGAAGCTGATTTTGGCACTTACTACTGGATTGTAAACAAGCTCGTCCTCAAGTGTGTTTGGAATTCACTGCAAAAATGGGTGTCTGTTCACACAGCGCGTTCTTTCCACACACAGTCCAGGGCGAATGCAAAATACACACGTTTGCACACAACCCCTCCCCAGGTCTTGTGCTGAGAAAATTCTGCTTTTTCAAGTGTCCTCCAGAGCAGATGGGGGGAGCAGAAGGTTCTGTAGCTCTGGGTACTCCAGTGCCTTAGGACATGAGAGTTTTGTGCTGAGGAAGGGGCTGAGGTTCTGTTCCTGGGCAGAGCAGTTCCGTGTTGGGTGCTGTGCCTCTGTCACTGTGCTGGCAGAGGCCGTGGTGCTGATGCAGCAGGAGCCAGGAGAAGGAGTGCTCTGGTTTTGTAGGTAGCCCAGCCATTCTGCCTGCCCAGCGGGGCTGGCACTGACAGCAGCACTACTGTTTGTCGGGGGGCTTTGGAAACAGGTTGGAGTTGGCCAAGAGTTTGGATTTTTCTGTGTGGTGTTTACACAGTTCTGGTGGTGAACCTTTCCAGTCTAGACACGGCCTTGAGTTGTGTTGTGATTTCAGGGGAGTTGCTGGTTCTCTCCGTGAAGGCTTAGGAGTAGAAATGTTACAAAATACTGTGGTAGGTAAAAATCATTTCTGTGCAAAGTGCTCTGAGGTTTTTAGAAGCCCCTCCAGTTCTGCTTTGCAGTAAAATTTAATTGTGCTCAGGATGCTCCTAAACTGCATTGGTTTGTGTGCTGAGGCAAGCTGAAATTGGATAAACTTTTTAATTCTAAGGTAAGTTATGGCCTGGGTGTTGTAAAGGTGGGGAAAGAGTGTTGTCTTGTGCTCCAGGTAACATTGTGAAGAAAAACAAGTGGCAGAAATTATGGGAGCACCAGTGAAACAAATAAATCAAATTTTCTCAGTGCCTATCATTCCCAATAGCTCCAGCCTCTGAGGATTCAGGCACTTGCAAGGCTGTAGCACTTGCATGTGTGAAAAATAGTTGCTTTTTTTTTTTGGTAGCTTGTTCAATCTGCACAGGGCTTGGCTTCTGTACAAATGTTTTAATGGGTGCTTATCTTGACTTATTATTTATTTATTTATTGTCAGCCATTAGAAAATTAAACTCAATAAGTTGACTAAAACCTGAGCTGTCACATAAAGGCACTTAAATGATTTAATTCAGTTTCATTCCTGCTCTAATCCTGTGAATTCCCGTTAACTTGTGTTAAAATTCCTGTTTCGATCCAGGAGTAAATTTGGTGCATTCTGATGACTCTTTGAGCCATTCCAGAGCATCAAATTACTCTGCAGCAGCAAAACCAACAAAACCTTCTGGCTCTAGAGAGAATGAAGACGTTCTGGGTCATAAACAATCCTTGCCCTACAGAAGTTTTTAAATACTTGATGTCTTAGCAATTCTCCAGCAAACGAGTGTTTGAAGCACGATATTCTTTAAAATTATGCATTAAAATGATGACAGTACTGTTCCCCAAACCACCTTACAAACATTTCTTATACTTAAAGGCATGCTTGAAAACATTAATTATTAAAGAGAGTCTAAGTGTTTTTTCTACTTGCAGCATGAAATAGTCCAAATACATTCAAAATGGATTTTTTTTCTTTTTTTTTAAGGTGTTCTGTTTGACTGAAGCACAGCAGCCCTGCAGCAGGGTTATGCAGATGTGCTGCGAAATCAGGTTGTTCTTCACCTTGACAGAATTTTATCCCTTGGGAATGTGATCACCTTTTAGAGTCATGGGCTTTTGTTTTTTCTTTAAAATAGTTCACAGGGAGAAGGAAGGGGAAGGTCCAACTACCCTTTGCACTGCTGTTCAAGGGTTATGCAAATATATCCCTGCTCCACTTCCTGGCTGACTGGGAGGTACAAGGTGGCTGCCCTCACACTGTTCACTTTTTATTCTGTGTATACGTGTTGTTTTTCTTTCCCTCCAAATCTACAGCAGTAGGTTTGTAAGCCTTGCTGAAGGGATGCTCTGCTTTGGGATTTGTTGGGAATCTAGAGCTTCAGAGGAAGAGAAAGCATTAAATGTGAATTACATAATTATAATTATTAAGTTATGTTATGTTTGTTATATTTACATTATAGTGACTCTTGAATTGCCACATAATCTCTTTACTTGCTTTGAGTTCTGTTTTTATTATAGGTCTTTTTATTTAAAACAATTCTTCCCCATCTGAGTAGGTTAAAACATTCTGTTTCAGAAATTTCACAGAAGTATCGATGTCATGTGAGTGCCAGAAGATCCCGTAGCTGGAATCCTGTCTAAAAAGGGAAAACCTTTGTAGTCTTCACAAAGAATGTGTGTCTCCCTGAGCTGATTTGGCTTAACAGAGGTCTGCTCTTCTCTTGCAGGCATTATGCTGCTCGAGGTGGTCCTGGTCCTGGGGACGCTCCTCATCTACTTCTTGTTTTCCAAAAAGAAAGAAGAGACACTGCCCTTCAAAGATGGGTCGTGGGGCAAGGGACAAAAGCCTGTGACTCAAGAAGACACAAGCGTTCGGCCATTTAAGGTGGAGACTACAGAGGAAGAGCTGAGTGTAAGCAAATCTCTGTGCTGGGGGGAGGGAAGTAAGAAAGGGCCAAATAAATGCAGGACGTGTTTGGAAGTAATTTTTAAATTGAACCAGTTGAGTGTCTGAGATGTCCAAGTCTTGGGGGAAGGGATTTTTCAGTACTTCAGAAGACAGGTATGAATAGGCAGATCTCACTGTGTCATTTTGTTCTCAGCTGGCTCCTGCAAAATTGCTGGTAAATAAACCTACTCTGCAAAGCCCAATAAACATAAAAATGATATTACAGATTACTCAACTCTGTTTTTCTGTTTGTGCATTTTCCTCAGTTTGTGTAGACCAGAATAAGAACAATGTCGTTTTTTCCCCCTTTCTTTCCAAAGCAATTACAAATACCTCATTTTCTTGACTGCTTTATGTTTGCAGCTGTGTTGGATGCTGATTCTTCTGTAATTAATAGTCTACTTTGGTCAACACTAAATTACTGTGGTAATTACAGTAAACACATACGTTGCAGAATTTGTCGGATAGAAAGATTTTGATTGTGAGTGTTTAAGCCAGGGATTGAACGATTTCATAGGTCTTTGTGGAGTCATGGTTCAAACAATACTCATGGGATTGCTCATATTATTAATTTACAATAGATTCCTAATTTCTCAGCAAGACTTGGGTTTTTTAACACTTTGCTTGCCCTTCTTAGTAGTATCAAGGGACATTGATCTCTGTTATGTTTTCCCATTACACTGCAGATGCTAAGCTGGATAATTTCTAACTTTAAAATGTTTGAGCAGGGTTAGATTTCCAGACCTGCCTTTCACCCTCAGCTACTCTGGGGTTCTGTTTGTGGTAGGAAGGGGCTCTTGGCAGTCCGTCCCTGCTGAGTGATTTTAGAGTGATCTTGCAGCATCATTAGCAGCCCCTGTACCCCTGAAGTGCAGTGGGAAGGTGACTGTCATTGTTATTCCAGACTGGCAAACTATAGTATCGGTCTAGTTTCACCAACTTTCTGTCTATGCAAAATCCTTCCGAGTGTTTCCCAGAGAAGACCTCCCACCCCTGAGTCCGGGAAGGAAAGCAAAAGATTTGGGCCAGATTCATGCGTTGATTGTGAGGAAAGTACCCTGGAAATGCAGCAAGACTTAAAACGTGAAGCCACAGCAGTGCCAGCAGAGCGTCTTGCCCTCTGTGGTTGTCAGCCTGGCAGACAGGTTAGGGAGCCCTGCAGAACAAAGGCTGAGAACAGCTGTGAATGGAAGAGGAAGGAGGCCATCTGGAGGAGGAAAGGAATTGGAACAGCTGATGGAGCATCAGCAAAAGGCACAGGTGTCTAATTAGAGATGTTATTTCCATTGTTTCCATTTCACTTGGGAATAACTAGAAACCATACACAGTAGAGCCCAAGGCAGCAGACACAAATGCTTTTAATGTCTGTTCTTTCTTTTTCCCTGTAGGACTTATTTAGGAGACTTGACCAGGCTCGATTCACTGAGCCACTGGAGGACAGTTGCTTCCATTATGGGACTAACTCAGTGCATCTCAGGAAGGTTGTGTCCTACTGGAAAAACCAGTTCAATTGGAAGAAACAAGTTGAAGTCCTCAACAAGTACCCACAATTCAAAACAAAGATTCAAGGTGTGTAGCTTTTACCCTTAAAATATAAACAGTAATAGATACATTTGTCTGCAAGGGAACTCGGTGGGAAGAAGGCTCTGGTTGTGTCACGTGGGCCTTCCCTCTCTGGCTGCCATGGTCTGGATCACTGGCATCACTGCCGAAGCAGCAAGGAACTCCTTCACTGTAACTGAGGCCTTTAGGACAAGGCATGACAAATAGAATTCCCTGTGCTTGAGCGGGCTGTCAGCTGGTGTTAGCAGGAGCCAGGCACGGGTGTTTGGAAGCAGAAGTGGATCTTAACATGTACACATGTTCCCTGACTCGCATGCAGTCGTGCAAACATTCCCACAGATGTCTCCTGATGCTTCGTGGAGCTGCCCAGCTGCTGCTGTCACAGTGAAGCCATCAGCCTGGCAGCCCTCCTCAGCTGGGCAGGATGTCCCTGCCTGGCAGGGCAGATGTGCTCTGCTGCACCTCTTCAAGCATTCCCAGGCCTAGGAATGCACAGTGCCTTTCCCCTGGGGTTGGTGTGCTGCCAGGTGTGAGGGGATGGTTCTTCATTCAGAGCACACTGCACCTTTCCAAAGAGTTCATTCAGCCAAGCTCTGCTGGTGCTGGAGCTTGGTCAGACTGGGCTTTTTCAAATGCCTGATTTAGGGTGGTGCTTGGGTCTTTTGGGGCTGCAGTTGTAGATCTAGAGCACAGCAGGCAATTGTCTGACATGATGGCAAAATTTAACCTTACCAGAGGATTTTGTTACATTTTTACTTGCACCCATAGTTGTGTGTTATTTCAAATGGTGCAGTTTGCCACAATATGTTAAATGGATTTGGGACAATAAATGGTGTTACATAGTGGTTAGAACATAAAGCATTTATTTAAGTGATGTTAGTGCTGAAAAAGATAAAACCAAAAAGCCTTCCCTTAAAAAAGAAGAAAAAAGCACCATCTGAGACAAGAAAGGGTGAAGCAGCTAAGGACAATGCACTATGTATAGCAATGGGAAGGGAAATGTCAGTGTTGGGAAAGATTACAGAGGGGAGATATGACAAGACAAGGTCAAACATTCCGTGTATCAGATTCCTACCTTCTGTCATCACTTGAAAGCTTTTCAGAGAATACAGAGATTCACAGAAGTGTCAAGGATGGGGAAATCTCAAGTCAGTGAAAGAGGGTGGGATTGCTGGTGAACTGGAGTTGATGTGAGTAAAATATGCTAAAATACATCAAGAAATGAGGCATTCAGGCTCTGCTGGGAACAAATTCCTGTTTCCTGGAAAACGAAGCCCTGAGTTAGTTTGAGGAAGAGCAGTTCACCTGAAGCAGGTAGTGCAGTGCTGCGTGAAGCTTTCCTGCTGGAAAGGATCACAATGGAAACCACACTGCAGTTTTTACCTTCGTACTGAACAACCAGGAGAGTTTCCCATTTTGGTTTACTCAGAGAGATATTGAAAGCTTTGGACAAAGGGTAGGAAAGAACTACAAAAATGAACACTTTAACTCTCTTTTAGCCAGGCATAAAATCCTTGATTCGGCATGACTGGCTTATCAGCTGTTAAGATGTGTGACCTGATTACAGGAGGCTTCCACAGGCAGAGAATACTTACTGAGGGCTTTTAAAATGCCTTTTGCTGTAGCATTTAGGGTCAGTGGCTGGGGATACAAGCCAGACATGTTCAAATGGAAAGTAAGGCATGAACAAAATGAGGAAAGTGATTAATGCCCCCAAACCAACAGCTGCAAGTTGTGATGGATTCCCTATCTCTTGGTGCCTTCAAGCTGCTGTTGTAGGCCTTTCAGGAAGAAAAATCTGTGGCTGACTGAGGCCTATCCCGTGCCATGTAGGGACATTTGGGTAAGATTTAAGGGCACTTGGACTAAGTGACGTAATTGTCTGTAAGCTGTGTGAGTCAATGTGTTACCGTTGGTAGATTGCTTCACTTCTATGTCTTAATTTGCCAATTTGTTTTAAACCAGAAATAGCCAACCTCATTTGGCTGCTGTGATGCTTAATTGTCCGTTATAAAGTCCTATAAGGTCCTTGGATAAATGTATCCAGAGAGGTGCAGTGTGTTTGCACGCTCACAAAAAAAAAAAAAAGGACTGGAGAAAAGCTTTATTCATCATCTGTTCTGTGATTAGTTTCAGTGCCATGGTAAATTTGGGCGTGCTAATTAATGATTTTATTTTTTACAGGCATTGATATCCATTTTGTTCACGTAAAGCCTCCTCGTTTGCCTGAAGGCCAGGCTGCAAAGCCACTACTAATGGTTCATGGTTGGCCTGGCTCATTTTATGAGTTCTACAAAATTATCCCTCTCCTGACGGATCCCGCAAGCCACGGCCTCAGTGATGAGCACATTTTTGAGGTCATTTGCCCATCTATCCCTGGTTATGGTTTCTCAGAAGCACCCCACAAAAAAGGTATGTCACATGAGAAGAAACTGAACCCCCACAAGCCCAGTCTCACAGTGAGACAGCCTCTGTTAGCAGAACAGCAGCTCCTGTTACACACTTCTTGTTTTCCCGGTGAGGAAGCAGAGATCCTGTGTGTCATGTGGGAGGAGGGAGATAAGGGGGTGATTTTGGGTGACATCACTGGCTAGTTTCTGGAGCAACGTGTAGATGGATAATTTTAAAAGCACCATAAAAAGCTATGAAGTGACAACTCAAGAATTGTAATTGCATCCACGAATTGTCTGTGAGTGAGCAGGCAGGGTAATTTAATTTACTGCTGTTCCTTTTGGGTGTTTTGAATCCATATTTGACAGCATTGTACAAGTAGGTGAGAAGGAAGAGGTGAAACGAAGCAGTTCATGTATCCATGTGGCAGATTGTAGCCAAATACCTGCTTGCTCAGCTTGTGCTCTGAGGGATACAAACACAAGCTGCAGCAAATTGAAGCCAGGAAGTGTTTAAAGTGCTACTGAGTTTAGCATTTAATTACATGTGCGGGTGAATGACCAGCAGGGGAAGGTTGGCTTTGCTTTTTCCAGCTTCCCTGGCTAAAATTTACATGGTTAGTGTGCAGAAGCAGTGGAGAAGTGCATCACTGGTGGAAACAAGAGTTTCCAACTATCATTAAGAGAAGACTGTGCTCCCAGCAGACAAAACAGAAACACACTCCCTGGGGAACTCTCTGTGCCTCTGATGGGGCTCAGATGGAGTATGGACAGAGCTGAGTTTAAAGGACTCTGGCAGCCCCGTGGTGGGGCAAGTGCATGGACAACTGGGAGAACACCAGTCAGCAACAAAGGCTGGCGTTTGTCCTCCTCATGGTTTCTGCTTGCTCTCTACACCCTGCCTGGATGCTGAGCAAGGGCTTCCATGCAGTCAGTCAGACAGACAGGCAAGGAGAGTTGGACTTGAAGCTTTTGAGGAGCTTGAACGTTGCCTTGATGTGGAGAATCAATGCTTCAGGGTCAGAAGTGTGGGTGGAATTAGTACGAAATAGTGTTCTTTTCTTCTAATGCAGACTTCAATTCCGTGAGTGCCGCTTCTGTTTTTTATGAGTTGATGCTCAGACTGGGATTCAATGAGTTCTACACCCAGGGTGGTGACTGGGGCTGGCTCATCTGCACCAACCTGGCCCAGATAGCTCCCAAGTGAGTACCCCGTTGGTACAGCTGGTTTACTCTCTGAATAGTTATTTCTTGTGCACTTGGGAGTTCCTGCCCAAGTCCTCACTGTGTAGCTTCTTTCTTTGATGCTCAGTGTTAAGCAATGATGCAAAATTACATACTTTAGTTTATATTAAATGCTTTTTCTTTCAAACAGTTGTGCAGTAGTTTTGTAGTGGCCTCGCTGAGGTCTGGACTGGGACACATACTTGTAAAGAAAAACAAGGGAGGATTTGTGGCTTGGTGCCCTGGAGTGTGTGCTGATTACTGACAGTTGTCCCTCTGACTTGTCATCTTTGTGTGAAAAGCCACACTAAAAGGGCAGCTGAGGTCATGATGTAATTAACAGGCTGGAATTCAAGTATGTCCATTTCAAATGTTACAGGTCACAGCACCAAGCCTGGCAGAGTTCAAGAAGCGTTTGGGCAATGCTCTCAGGCACGTGGTGTGATTCTTGGGGCTGTCCTGTGAAGGGCCAGGAGTTGGACTTTGATGATCCTTGTGGGTCCCTTCCAACTCAGGATATTCTATGACTCTAAATACAACAACTTTGAGCTTTTGTTAACTTTTTGTTAACTTGTGGGGCTTTTTCTGTTTTTGTCTTTAGCCATGTGAAAGGTCTCCATTTAAATATGGCCTCAGTTTCAAACCTGGGACTCACTCACCTGCTCTCTGTCCTGCTGGGCCGGTACTTCCCAGGGCTCTTTGGATTCCAGGATGAAGATGTCAGGAGGATGTTCCCCTTCTTGAAAAAAGGGCTCTACAGGATCTTGTCGGAGTCTGGCTACGCTCACATACAGGCTACAAAGCCAGATACTGTTGGTAAAACAAACAAAAAAACCCACAACCTTTTGAGCTCGGAATACTTAAGTCTCTTCACTTTAGTTGCACTTTCATAGACACAAAATGTACTGCTAAAAATATGCAGAAAATAATTTGGTTTTGCAGTGTATCTGCACGTTACAAACTGAGCATGCTCCAAGTGCCACTGACCTCATTTTCCAGTTTTCATAAATAAAATAGATTGTTTAATATTTTTCCACTTCTGCTATCACTGGGGGCTGCAATTCCATTTCAAATGCAGCTCTGCTGAGAGCAAAAGATAGTTTCTTCTCAGAGAATGGATCACATTCAAATAATGTAAACTACAAGAAGCTTTTAGCTGTCTCAGCACACAATGTAGCTTATTTATTATAGGGATAAGTAATACCTGAGAAGTAAAATCAAATTTCACTTTCACTCATTGTTCTGAATCACTTGGAGACTTTCAAGGAAAAAAATTGTAGCTATGAGTGTTCTTTCTAGGCGAGCTAGTCACTCAGATGGTTTAACTACTCTAAGTATCTGAGTATTAAGTGTTTCTATTTTAAAAACATCTTTTGTGACTGAATTGGACAACTGAGTCAGGAGTACTGACTACATTTTAGTTTAGTGCAGCAGCAATTCACGGATGGATTTTATTAAAAACATAGCTAAGGAAAATATTTTGTAATGGTTTTCCATAAACTTACCTCCAGAGGCAGGTATGTTCTTAAAATGTGTAGGCAAAAGGATAATTTTTGGATTTAAAATAATTTTGCTTCCGTTGGGTTTTGGTTTCTAAAAATTGCCAGTCTTTTGTGCTTTAGGGCAGAGAGGGAAGCTAATAGCTGAGAGATGCCGAAGCCATGCTCCTTTGCAATCAGAATTTTGGCTGATTCTTGTCCTTACCAGTCGTGTGGTCTGTCAGAGCAGACTGTGCAGACTGGGAACCAGCAGCCAGATCATGCTTTGGGAGCTGGAGCATTCTTGCAATTCTCAGGACAAAGAAGAGAGGAGCAGGGCAGTGGCAGGTTCCTGAAAGGAGAGAAGAATGCTTTGAAGACATTTCTGACAGAAATGCCTGTATTCCAAGTGCTCTTAGGAGCAGTATCAGGGTTTTTTCTATGTAAGCAGATGTACTCCACTCACAGTAAGCAGGTGAGAACAGACTACTGCTTGCCATGTCCAGCAGATCTGGAAAGTGTGCTCAACAGAACTTTTTCAAATACTTGATATTTCGGTTATCAGTAGTAGTTGCTTAATAACTGAAATTGCACTGTTGTGTTTAAATAGCAATTACTGATGAAATTGTGCCAGCTGCAGCATTAGGCATCTTCCTGGAAGGCTGGGTTGCATGGGTGGAACATCAAATGCATTGCTGTTCCTTGGGAACAGCTTTTCCTCATGTTTTACTGAGAAGCTGGGACAGTGTACGGTCCTTGTATTTCACAGCACTGGGATCTGTGTGATCCAAGTTCCAAGTGCAGGTGTGTTTTTTTCTGTCCAAGGAAAGCAAACTACAAAATCTATATTGAGGCTTGTTCTACATGAAGGCAGTTTGCTGTTGCTAATTTAGAAGATGGACTGTTTAGTAGAGCCTTGCTGTTCCTTAATGACTTTCTAATAATCCTTAAAATGTTTTGCTGTTAGATAATGCTGCAAATCCTCTTGGTCATGTGTAGGCATGTGGGGTTTGGCTCTGTAATGCTGTTTAATACATGACAACTTCCAGATTAATGGAAGCAAACCCTCCTTGGCACATAGAGCTTAATCTTACTAGCTTACCAGAAAAAAAGAAAAGGCAGCAGAAATCCAATACTGTTACATCAGTTCAAAAAACGTTCAGTGTGAACTAATGTGGAGCCTGCTCCTTTGCAGATACTCTCAGTCTGTGATTTGGCATTAAATGGCTCCAATTCATTGTACTACTTTATTTATTTAAGAAAGCAGCTGATGGAACAGCTCTGTAAAGTTACATCCCCTGTATTATAATAGGCAGCTGTTCTAACACTCTCAGTAGTTGTATATCACCATTTTAGTTAAATTTTCCTCCTCCTTTACAGGCTGTGGTTTGAATGACTCTCCTGTAGGACTGGCTGCATACATCTTGGAGAAGTTTTCTTCATGGACTGATATGGAATTCCAGAATCTAGAGGATGGAGGTCTGGAGAGGTAAGCCCTTTCTCTCCTGGCATTTTGGATGAGGTGATTAAGCCCAGAGTCACAGCTGAAGAGGTTTGTCTGAAGTGGTCACCTCACACCTCAGGGAGCCTGTAGTGACCACAGCTGGTGCAGAGCTGCCCTACAGCACACAGAGAGGCAAACAGGCCATGGAGGGTGATGAATTCCCTTCCCACTTCGATCTCCTAAGAAAAGAAATACACCCTGCAACTCCTGGATATTAAAAACTGACTTGGGGGAAGAATCTCATTAGGACCAAAAGTTTAGCCCACATTAAAATGCTGGGAACTCATGATTCATTGTAATACTAACAATTAACTCACTGTGAATTGGCTTTGGATTGATTGTTACTGCTTCATCTACCTACCATTTGCTAATAAAGGATTATGTTTAGTGTGCAGCAGAAATCAGAGATGAAACTCCCTTTGAGAACTACCTGGCAGGAATGGAGAGAGGGGGCACGCTATGGAAAGGCCCAGTGGCAGCAGATATGAATGGACTGTTTGCACTGCATGCAGCTGATGATTTTATATGAAACATGCACTGTTTACAGCACTTGTTGGGGTATGATGGCTGTGTTGAAGGCTCACAGTAGCATTTCAGATTATCATTAGTAAATGGCACCAGCTGTTGCATGTGCTGTTCTGCTCCCACCCTCCCAGTCTGTGGACAGCCATGCTGGGGCATAAGGTGCTTGTTGGAATCTGCCCTCAGGAGGAGTGTAGGAGTTAAAATGTCACTTCCCAGTCTGTCTGAAAGCCTTTAGCATCCTTAACTGGTCACTGGCAGACAGAGGGGGAGTAGTAACTTCACCTCTCCACTCCTAACCAAGTTAACTGTTTTTTTTCCCTGTAACTTTTTCTTTGTTTCCTTACAACCAAACCAAAGTCAAGTCCCTGCTAAAGTGATGCACATCAGTGTTCAGGTCTAACTAAGCAATCTCTTGGGCTTGCCTCTTCAGGAAGTTCAGCCTGGATGATCTGCTCACCAATGTCATGATCTACTGGGTGTCAGGCTGCATTGTCTCCTCGATGCGTTTCTACAAAGAAAACTTCCAGAAGGGGATAGGCACACAGAAACATGAAAAGTAAGCGTGGCTTCTTCCCTTTAAATATTTTGCCCTGATCTTAATTTTATGGTTGCAGATGGATTGCTCATGCTTTATAGGTTTCTGAACGCTGAGGGAAAAGACTGCTCTATCACAATACTCCTCTGCAAGACAGACCTGCTAGCTGATGTACTGTGTTGTGCTTGCAAAACACGGTGCTTAGGTAGGAATCCTGAACCATCAGTGAAGAGATCTGACTGGAGGCACTGCTTGAGGGCCTCCCATTCATGGAGCATCCATGTACTTCCCGATTTTATTTCAGTTACTAAATTAGTCTGTGAGTCATGCAGTCAGTTTTGTTTAGTTTAGTTGGTTGTAGTTTTTGCCCATTTCTGGACACAGTTTGCCTATTTTTGCAAAAGGCTTAAGTCCTTCCTTTGGAAGCAACTTCAGCCTACTGACAAACTGCATCATTCAGGAGTCAGTGAGACTGATGTGCCTGCTGCTGCTCACACTCTTAAGACAGCAGCTTAGTTGCATATAATTGTGTGAGCTTGAGTATGAGTGAAGGCTTAAACCTGCCCTGAGGTGTTTGCAACCACAGCTTAGTGCCATGGTATTTATTTAGCTGTGAAATGATGCTCCCAGGAAGCTGACTCAGTTCCTGAAGCTGTTGTGGCTATGCTGTGGGCAGTATCTTGCTCTGGTTCTGCCTGCTTGAGATGAGCTGTGTGAGCTTCTACGTGCCTAGAGGACAGAGTCTCAAAGTCTTGTGTAAAATTCTGATCTCAGGCTTCCAGTGGCTACGTGCCCAACACTTTTTGTATCTACATTTTAAAGTCTGTCATTTCTGACAATGCAGCTTATGTGTATGGGATATTTAAACCTAGAAAATGTGGCTCTTATAACGAGCACGGATCATTCCACTTTATGAGACTCTTCCCCTCAAATCCAGTCACTTCCTTATACATCCTAATGTTCAGAATGTTCTGTATTGTGCATTTGTGCCAGTTAAAAGCAAGAACTACTTTACAAGGTATAGCCTCACATTTAGAAACGTTGCTTCTGAACCAGTCTAGATTATTATTATTCCTCTCCTCTCTCCCACTTTGAAGTAGTTCTTCCCCTGCCTCCCCTCCAGTTCTCCTGCCAGGCTTAGCATATTTGGGTGGTTATCTTCTCTGTAAATCTCTCTCCAGCCCTTACAAATTGTGTGCTTGCCCCTCAATTGGAGCCCTGTGTGCAGCAAGAGGAAATTTGCTGCCCGCCACGTCCTAGGGCTCCCCGCTCTGTTTCCATGCTTCTGACCTTCATGCTGTTCCCAAGATCTCTTGCAAAATTGCTTTAATATCACTGTATGCAAAAACAAATACAAGTTTTTTTCCTCAGGAGTTAGAGAGTTGTCTTTACTTTTAGGATATGGAAGTTGAATTTTAATTGCCTAACAACAGTGTGCCCAACTGTTTAAGAGCATTCCCTTGGAACTTTTGATTTGTTGCAGGTTTAAGTGTTTGGAAGATTACAGTGATTCTCTCTCCTCTCTCAGGCTCACAGTACAGGTACCCACTGGCATTGCCTCCTTCCCTAATGAAATCCTGCACACACCCCAGGCTTGGGCCAAGAAGAAATACACCAACATCGTCTCCTTCCACTTCATGCCTCGAGGTGGCCATTTTGCAGCTTTTGAGGAACCTGAACTTCTTGCTAAAGATATTCTGCAATTTGTGGGGAAAGTAGAGAAAGAGCAACTCTGGAAAAAGAAAGGGGAATAACTTCCCTAAGAAACAGCAGGGTAGTTACTTTTAGCTTAGCACATGTACAGGGCTTACTAAGTGTACTGTAATCCATGTAGTTAGATCTTATTATTGACCAGATGTGAGCAAGGACAGCAAGAAAAATGCAGTGTATCTCGATGAGATACTGCCATGGGGACCAACTGATTTTAGGTTGGGCTTTTTTTTTTGTTCAGCTAGGCTAGGAAAGTAGCATGAAGAGTACTTGGCTGTCTTCTAAAACGTGTTCTGTAGTATTATTGACTCTTGCTTTGAGATTGAAAAGTAGACCTCACAACTGCTAATGTACCTAGTAACAGTTTAATTGTTATGAAAGGCCTTTATTTTCATGGCAGCAGTAAAAGTTGAGTTGCTGTAAGTATGAAGTTTCTCACTTAAAGGGTGGGGAGCAGCCTGGCAGGACTTAACTTGCATGAGTGCATCAATCAATCAATCAATCAATCAATCATCATTGATGATCTACATTACCTTTAAACTGCCTTCTGCTGGCTGCCTTTCTTTTCCAGCCTGGGCTGTGGAGCAGTTTCCTGGCTGTGAAGGAGCTGGAGTGCCCTGTGCCAGGCTCCTGGGATATGTGAGGAGCAGCTGAAGCACACAGGTGCCTGTAGCTCAGACCAGGGGGAGGGGTTGGGTAAGAGTAGCTACCTCTGCTCTGAATTTGTACTCTTAAGCTAAATCATAGCCTTAGGTAGGCTCAGCATGCTGTGGCTTTGTGCTGCTTTGGCAGGGTATTGTAAATACCTCTTACTAAAGAATAAAAACCTGATTAATTCAAAATTAAAAGAAAAGTGCATTAAATTTTTTAATAACTCCTCTTTGATTCTTTTAATTTTCTTAACAACTGAGATTTTGCTTGGTACCAGCTAACAGAAGCATCAGTTCAGAACCTATCAGTTCTGTACTGCATCTGTCACAAAGGTCAGATTGAAGGCAAACTGCTCAAAGGAAATTGAAGGGCTGTATGGTTTTACCAGCTCCTGTCCCTAGCGTGT
Source organism: Corvus moneduloides (assembly GCF_009650955.1). NCBI lineage: Eukaryota > Metazoa > Chordata > Aves > Passeriformes > Corvidae > Corvus > Corvus moneduloides. Next base: position 108,342,556 of record NC_045478.1, on the reverse strand, counting down.
GTAGTTGAGCTTCAAACAGGTCTTAAACCATATCCAGATGACTGATTTCAGTGTGGTTTTGTTCTCCAGTCACTTCTGATGTCCTTCTGTACTTCTGAAAGCACAGGGAAATACAATCTCTCAATAGCACTTGCATGGATTAGTATTATTTCACAATCTTAATTGAAATGGAAGCTAAGAGCTGCTCAGTGGATCCGTGCTCCATCCCACAAGGCTTTAGACTCTAGCATACCATGTAGTTTGTTTCACAGAAGGGAAGTGGACCCTCCTGCTGGGCACATTCAAATCCTAGTGCTGAAAGCCACCACCAGCCGTGGCAGAAAATCATTAGGGCAGATGGGCTGTGGACCAGCCCAGATTGTTTTCTGAGCAGAGATGAGACCTCTTGCTGCCTTTCCTCAGCCTGCTGCACCTGGGTGCCAGTAGTGCAAGGCAGAGGAGCTCTCAGGTCTCCCTACTAGATTTGATTCTCAAGCTGTTCTTGAGTTCTTTAGGACAGCTACCTGCTTCCAGAGTAGTAGTGAGCACTAATTCCATGCCTAATTGCAAATGCTTTCATTCAGTCAAGATTTGTGTTCTCATTTGCAAAATATTGTGTGATGCAGGTCTGTTTTGAACACTCAGGAAGAAAACACAGAATCATTCCCTTTGAAATAGACTCCCCTTGGAGAAGACCTTCCCCAACCTTCTTTCAGGAGCAGTATAGTGAAAGAGGGTTCCTTATTCAGCAGGAATTAGCTCACCTTTGACAAGAACAGCTGCTACAGGTACCACTACCTGTAGCACTACACACCCTCCTGCACAAGTCTTGATTTATGACCCTTTGGTTTAGCCTTTCCTCTGTCCCCTGTGTGGCCTTATATTTCAGAGCTGGAGATCACCCAGCCCCTCTCCTTGCTACTGCACATGCAGACATCTGCTGTGGTGTGAGGGAGCTCTGCCATATTCTGATACAACTGAGCAGTGCCCCAGGGACTGCTCAGCCACAACGCAGATAAAGGAAGGGGGGAGCAAGTTTGCTGTGTGGAATCTGCCAAACCTCTTTTCAGATGGGAGTGAAGCATCTTCTCTCCCTTCTGGAGCAGATCTGCTTGAAGGGGCCCAGCCTTGGTGAAAGGAGGCATATCAGGACTCTGGTTTGGGATCTGTTGTTACAGCAGCTCAGCCAGGCTCAGTCATCAGAGAGAGCTGGACCAAAACCAAGCACCTGTAAAATCTTTCTGAGAGAGCTGGACCAAAAACAAGCACCTGTAAAATCTTTCTATTTTCAAATGTGCCTCACTGTGCTCAGCACTCTGAGTCGATGACAGCGAGCACAGGCAGTACCTGAGCATGTCCTGCCCTGCTCTGCACAGCAGGTAAGTGCTCTTCAGGGTTTGATAAGCTTCTGTCTGAAAGAGAGAAAAATCTGGACCTAAAAGGTGTAGATTTTAGGAGCTTAAAAATTATGATTAAATACCTGATATATAGCAGAGTTTGTTCTGAATTTTGATGTCACACTTCTCAAACCTTAAGCCCACAGCTATCAGCAGCTGTTGCTCATCACCTACTTACCTACACTTAGATAAAAATGCAGTGAAATACTATGACAAAGTGAAAAAGTATGAAATTAGCTATACAGCAGCTGTAAAACCCGCCATCAGTTCCTCTTCCCTTTTCAAAATAACTCTCTGGTTTCAGCAAAACACAGCCAATCCCACCACCTGCAGTGCAAGGTTTAACACTAATGAAGTGTCTGTGAGCCAGTGATAGCATCTGCATCTCATCCTGTAGCGAGCAACTCTCCCAGGAGCCTGAGATCTGGATTTGACAAGTGCCTTGAGTGAATCCAGATTCACTTCTGATACCCTCTGGCACTGGCTACAGGCAATTATTTGGTACAGAGAACCAGAAATAGTTTTAACATTTCTGTAAGCAAGTAACTGCATGTCAGATTATTGCAATAATAATAATAAACAGTTGTCATGGGTTAGCAAGCATAGTCCCAGAAGTGATGTTCTTGCAAAGGAGTGCTTACAGCTCCTTCTGTGACCTGACAGAACCTATCAGCTGGCCACTTTGAATATGGACAATTCTTTAAGCCACTTAAAGTTGTGACCGCCTCTGTGATCCACACTTAAGAACAGGAAACCCCGAGGCAGACTCTCTCTGTCTTGTTTCCGGTGCTGGGACAGGTGGCTGCGGGCCCCGTGTGGGGGCCAGCGGGCCCGGCCCAGGCCCTGCTCAGGCCAGGCCGGGTCGGGCCACGGCCATCCTGGAGCCGACGGGCCCTGTTCCACCCGCGGAACCCCCCCCACAGCAGGGCTGTGGGCAGCCGGAGCGGCTCGGCTCCCCCTCTCCAGAGCTGCCAAGATTCAGCTAAAGCTGCACGGCTGTCTGGCAGAGGTCATGTGACCAACAGCGATAAGCCACATTCCAGCTGCAAGGCCTAGGTGAGATTAACCCTTTTAGTGCTATGAAGAGCTGAAAACCGGAGGGAAGTGAAAGAGGAGATGCTTAAAGCTGAAATTCTGTTGTGAAGCTATGATAGATCAGAGTACCTGCTGTAATTTCATGAAGGCATGGGGGGTGGAGCATTCAACTTGTGAGCAAAAGCACCTGCGCTGAGATAAGCAGATGCTGACGCAGCTGTAATTTCATGAGAAGTTTGAACAGGGAGAGATGGAAGTGATGAGGACTTTTGCTCCAAATGGAAAAGGAGAAAACCTCAGGTCCTAGAGATGCCCCCAGAGATAGTTCTGAAGAGGAAGATGAGGAAGACCCTTTGCTTCCAGGGAAGGAGAAGGGCCTCTATTCTTAGAAATGAAATGCTCCCAGAGATGGGTGAAGAGAACTTTTGTTTCTGAATGGCTCAACCTTAAAATTTTACCCCAGCAATTCAAGAGTGGACCCTCGAAAGCAGTTGTGGGAAAAGCTGCAAGACGGAGGAAGGGACTCACATGCGAGCAGGGAAGCAACCCGGGCGGCTGGCTCCTTGTGATAATGTTTTCATAGCATGGGCAAGAGACTCCTCTTCCTAAATGGACTGAACAAGGTTATTATGGAAGTGGTAAACAGACTGAACATCTCAAGGGCTGTCTTTTTACATTATCACTGCGAGAAGGGAGAAAGGCGGGGGGAGGAGAAGTGTTCTGAAGGCGTGGTATGACTTTTTTTTCTTCTTTTAGGTCTGTTAATAAACTTCTTTCTATTCTTTCAAGTTTGGTGCCTGCTTTGCATTTCTCCTAATTCTTATCTCACAGAAGGTAAACAGTAATGAGTATTTTGGACCAAACCACTACACTAAATTGGTTTTTCTGCCTGGTTACAAACCAAATCCACTACAGCAGTACAAAAGGAGTCCCTGCTCTGTTACAATTGTTCTTACTTATGTCAGCCAGCTGAGGACCTGCCATTCAGTCAGGGAATTTTCTCTAAAAAGGCCAAATGTGATGCTTTTGGCCTGGCTGAGCTGCTTCTTGGGAATAAGGCTCTGAAAGAGTGGCTACAGCCTTCAGGATAGCATAGAATCTGGTGACACTTTGATGCTCAAACCAGTATGTTTTGCTCCAGGGCCATTTCTTAGTGAAGCTTCAATTTATGGCCCAAAGTTGCCCCAAAGTCCCTGCTCAAAGAACCTGCTGTCCCAAAAGCCATGCCACATTAAGTTACTCCAAAACATGCATTTATCCCACGCTGAAACCAGAAGTAGCTGGCCTAAACCCTGCTATTTAATTATCCAGTCATAGCCCATTAAGAGTTTAGATGAGGGGTTTGGAACCATGGAGATGCCACTGAAAAGAAAAAACTTTGCACTCTGCCTCCCCAGCTGAAGTGGTTTGGGAAGTGTCTGCTTCCAGTATGGAAAAACACAAGTAAGGTCCTAATCTTCTCATACAGCTCCAGCTAAACAAACTCCCACTACAACCAAATTTGACTTCTGATTTTTAAACTGCAAACCATAACGTCCTGAAAAATCCACGTCACCATATACAGCCCTTGGACATCTTACACAACAAGACAGGACTTCATATACATTAAACAAAAATAACAGGCATTACTCAGATCATGAATGAAAAAAATATGAATAGAAATCACACTTTCATATGAAAAAGGAGGTGAAACTATCATTTAATGGAAATTAGAATGTGTTAAGCCTAGCATCAGAGTTAGCTCTAGATCCGTGAGGGGCACCAGTCATCACCACTGAGGCAGCTGCAATTGCTCGGGGGCAGGACTGAGATTCAAGACAGTCAAATGCACAGTTCTGTTTTACAGCAGGTGCAATACATAATGTGCACTAAATGAAGATACATTTTTGTCTGAAAGTGGAATGGAAAGCTCCTCCTGGGTGCTGTGGAAAGAGACAAGGAATAAATCCATATTGATTTCAGTGCAGCTTATTTTAAAACACTGAGAAATGATGCCACTTGTTTTACTTGCTGTAATAGCACTTCAAGGAACATAAGTCACACTAAAACTGTCTTGCTCAGGATTAGTTTTCTTTCATGGAAGAAATACCCTGTGCAGCGCCAGACAGCCCTGATGGTGTTATGCCAGTGCTGCTAGAAGAATTAGCCCCATTACAATTGTCAGTTGTCTTCTGGAGAGCAGTATTTATAAACAGATCTGTGCTGAGTGACAGCTCCTTCCCCTGGCTCGATGCAGTCCAAACCTCAGCCTTCCAAATACCTTCCTGACTGGATTTAAAGATGCTCAGGATGCTTGTGCCCTCCCCTCAATACCTGAATGCCTGCGGTTTTGAGGATATGATGAACAGTAAAAGAGATTTAAATGATGAGTTTCCACCTTCTTAAATGAAAGATAATCCTTTGCAGCAGTAGCTCAAACCACTGCAGGTGATCAGAGGAAGTGCAGCACAGGGAAAGGGTGACCAGGAACAGGAAGGGACAAACTCCAATCAAGCAGCCAGTCAAAGATACCAACAGTTCTTCAGCTCTTTTGCAGCCAAGCCTGCATTGTTGGGGTGGTTTTGTGTGCAAACACATTTGTACCTCTCGAGTTCTAGGAAATCTTGTACAGACTTCAGGGAGCTAAGGTCCACCCCTGCATTTTTGTCTCAGTGGAAGTTTTTTTTATCACCCCAAGCCTTTGTGGCTCATAAAGCTTTCTGCAGTGATCAGAAGGCAATTCTTAATGTTTCAGAGAAACCAGAGGCAAAGAGGGTTTAAGAAATATCTCACACAAACAGAGCAGAAGAACCCACTGCAGAACACAGATGATGTCATTCTCCTAATTGCTCCACTCTTTTTCTTTTTGCAGATAAATAACTTAAATGATTCCTCTTAGAGGTGCTCAGTTGATTTATTTCTCAATTTTTGCCCTTTTCTTCCCAGCATATTATGATTCCTCATTTCAGAAGGGAATGAATTCTTCCTATTCTAGGAACATTTTTGAAGTTACAAATTTAAAATATGAAAGAACAAGAAAACCCTACTTCATTCTCTAAATCTAGAATCCTATCATAAAAAATTTCAATGCCTGCAACCAAATTATGGTACTTAGCAATTCTTTAAATCACTTCTTTTTCCATTTTCATCTATGGAGATAGCTGCTGGTTTTATTTCTCTATGTCTGTAGATGGAGGGGAAAAAATACTGATAATTTGCCTTAGGGAAAAAAGCCTATTTAGAATTCCAAATAAGTTTTGACATGGAACATCTTCACTTGAAAGAAGCAACTCAGTGCTTTACATTTCAGGAGAGCAGGCTATAAAAAAGCCAGTCAGTCTGAAAATCCAAGCATAAACCACCACCAAATGCATGAAGGATTTTCATACAGAAGGAAGGCCAGCTGTGTACAAAAATACATCTCTCTTACATTCTCACAGCTCTCAGTCTTCCTCCTGTACTGCAACTTTTTTTTTTTTTAAATTCCAATGAACATCCAAGAAGCAAAACAGATAGGTACCTTTCAAAACCAGCCCCTAACTTCTATCACAAACTTTCACCCTTTTGTGCCACTGCATAAAAATGGGAGGTTCACAACCACACAGCAGTAATGGTATGAGACAGCAACAAAATCTGGCTCCTGTTTTATTTAGGAGCACCTTATGACATACCATACATTGGACTGCTAGAACTCTGTCTTCAACATCACTTTTGAGAAGAGTGCTTTCATTAATTATTAACCAGCACTTAGTTAACCACTGAGTCTGGGAGCAGATACAAAAATTTCCCTCTCTCCTTCTTGGCTATTTACAGTCCCACCCATTCCCACTCAAATATCACACACAGATCCAGGACAGAACGTGCAAGGATATCAGATCTTGTAACCACTGTTCTGTGACTTCTCAGAAAAAGTCTTTTTATTTTATTTCAAGATCTAAACTGAGTCATCAGCTTACAGTCTGAAAGATGAAAGTGCATTAATGCCCTAAGACAACACTGTCCTGTCTGTGTTATATGTATCACATATCATTTCCCTAAGATGTGATAGATAAGATGGGAGTGAAGCTCTGGACCCCTGCAGAGCACAAACTCTGTATCAGTGAACCTTTCCAAACCAGAATTGGATGGAAAGAGAACTCCATCCAGAGCTGAAGCTGGAAATATAGTTAACCTTTACTTAACACACAGAGTATTACTTCCCACTAGCCATAAAAATTGAAAGAATTAGTAATGGAGGCACAGAGAGTAGGGAGAAGCAGCTTCCTATGCTACACCAGTTAACTCACAGGGCCACATTCACTGTTTCATCAAAAGAATTAAAAGCTAATTCTGCTACAGCTGGATCTTAATGCATATTCTCTCCAAGCTACAAATGGTTACAGACTCTTCTGACAGACAAAAGTGAGGATAACCCAGGAGCTCTCTGTTTGAGCGCTAAAAACTTAGGAAGTTGTATTTGCTACAGCTGAGATGCTCCATTCTAACCAACAGGATGTGGGATACAGTGAAATGCCAGGACTTGACTGAAGAACCAAAAAATTATAGGGAAGAATGTTCCATTATAATGACCCAGTCTTCAGTCTCTCCACTTTTAGTTGTTTTCTTTCTGTTTTTATCCTTCAGACAGCTGTCCTCAGAAAGAAAAAAACAACTTCTCTACCTCTCAAATAGCTGAAACAGGCACTTGCAGCTGTTACAGACAGGTGACAAGCAGAATCCTTCAAGAAGTCTTGTCTAGATAAGACAGAGAAGGGATTTGCAAGACCACTTTCAGATAAGACACATGACCCTGGCCATCATTTGGAATAAAAAGTGTGTATTTCCTTATATTGTTTCAGTTTTGAGATAATAAAGTGTGTCTTTTCTTTGTAGTCAATAGACTTGGGATAAAGCTCCTTTCTCCTCAAATCTTCTGTGCCTCTCACCTCTCTTTTGCCAAGAGTCAGGAGAAAATTTTGTGGTCTGTTGCTTCCAGGACAAGCCCGCCTTCTTGAAGAGAAGGCTTCCAAAAGTAAAAGGCTTCCAAAGACTCATAACCAAATTATCTGTAGGAACAGACACAAGAAGGCTTCAGCTGTGCTGCCAGCATGTGGGGGTAAGCAGAGCTGGGAACTGGACCTCTGTAAAGAGACAGAAAGAACATGGCTTAATGCTACACTGGAGCACTTGGAAGCTTAGCCAGCACAAAGATCAGCTTTTGGCTCAGGGTATGGGAAAAGCCCAGAGGAAAACAAAGCATGAACATGTGCACCTAATGCAAATGAGAAAATGCAATAATTTGGGTGTTGAGGATGTGTTGTAAGAGGGCTGGAGGTGAGCCAGGTTGGCCTGGCACACAGAATACTGGCACAGAGCTCCGTGTATCCAAGCAAGCCAAGGTTTCTGAGCCTCAGCAAACCATGTAGCAGCTTCCTCACTCTGGAAGAAATTCAGCTTCCCCGAAGTCTTTGCAGAAGTGCACCCTGTTGCACAGTGTCAAATGAGCTCCATTCTTCAAAGTGTCAGAGGCTGCCCCCCTCAGCTGTGTCCCAGAGAATCCCATCACAGACCACGCTCTGGGCTTCCTCCTGTGCAGTGTCAGATTGTGCGGGATTGCTGCTCCCGGGAGCGCTGCTGCTGCTGGTGGCTGCTGGAATGCCAGGAAGGACTTAGCAAGGAGCGGGGTGGGGGAGGCGCTGCTCCAACTGAGCAATGCAAGGCAAGCAGCAGGCGCTGGATCCCAACAAATATGGCTTCTGGGAGCCACAATCAGCAACTCCAGCTGGGCCATTTGCTTAGGCTGCCTGCCAAAAGGTTTATAAAAAGAACAGTAAAGAATGTGCCATGGCTTTAAATATGAATTTCAAACACAGTGCAGCCAATATCCACATTTGTTGAGGCTTCCATCCCATAGCTTTTCTCTAAGGCTCAGTCAGGAATGCAAGGAGTTTCTCCTGCTGATCTAATTTTATCCCCTCGCAGATATCCACCAGCACGAAGGAATGAAGTAGAGCCAGGGCAGTTTCTTAATTACTTCCAGCTCTCAGAGAGGGACCCAAAAGATAATAGTGAAGCAAAGATACTAAACCAGCCTATAATTTGTGTGTTGCTGTACACAGATCTTGTGATAATTTACTGATAGATGATCCCAGCCTTTTCTCCAGCCGGTGCCTGTCCTAATGCCATAGACATTTCTATGAGTTTAACTGCAACAGAGCACAGCAGCAAACAGGAATGGCTGCTACACAATAAGTGAAATATGCAGGTGGTTTCCCCATCAGACTCATGAACTGGTTTCCTCAAATGCCAACAATGACTATTTAGCAAGATGTAACTTTCCATTACCTAGGAGGTTTTGCATATTCTATATCCATAGCACCTTAGCATGACTGGAGTTGGGTTTATTCAAGTTCACAGGAGAGCTGGCCCTGCCTGTACTGAACTTGTGCCAGCAACAAGGAGTGTCACCACCAAGGTTCAGCAACCTCCCAGGCCCCAAAAAGGAAATAAATCATTAAGGAGCTTTTGTCCTCGATACGGCACGTAGAACGTCACGGCGAGTACCAGAAGTCATTTGTTCAAAAGTGAGGTGTATCACAGAGCATAAAACCCCCACAGTGCCAGCACAGCAAACAGGTCAAGTGTGCTAGCTGAAAGATTTATTTGATTCTTCAATAAGCACACATGTAAGCATCTCCTGCTGCTGCAAACACCTGGATGAGATGGGGTAGTGCAGCTAGAAATGAGTCAGAACAATCACAGGCTTCTGATCTAATGAACACAACAGGCTGCCTCCTCCCTGTGACCTCACTTCTGTATGAGAGACTCAGATATGAGTAAAAACTGTGGAGTCTGTTAGGTTTTTTTCTTCTTGGTTTGAACACCAACCTGGAATGGCAGTGTGTGCACAAGGTACACACCACCTCTGGTAATGCCACGATCACTAAAAATCAAACCACACACACACATGCAGAAACCCCTGACTAAACTGCACCACAGAAGTGAGAGTGTAAAATAGCCTGACAAATTCATGTGCCCCCCACCAGACAAGGCTCCTCACCTGCCTTTTAAGAACCAGGAGTTGCATCTTCAGCTAACAGGATAGGCTTGTCATCAGAGGGATCAGAGCTCCACAGGGTCCTTCTTGCAGTGGGCAGGTCTCATGCTCAGCATGTGTCCGAGTGCTGCTCTTGGGAACTGGAGGTGGCCCTGCAAGGCACTGAACACCTGCACACATTTATGGCACAAAGTCTCCTTCAATCTCAAAATGTTGCTTCTTTACAGACATGTTAGAAAAGGTCAAATTCAGGAAATAACAGTTTAACTGTTTATTATTATTATTAACAAGGAAACAGAGGGCCAAAAGATTCTCCTACCCAAAGGCCACCAAGATTCATCCCCTAGAGAAATGCAAAAGTATTCAAATTCCTCATGGGACATACTGTCATTCTAAGGCTTGTGGCAGTGCTCTTATAGAGAGTTCATGACCATGCTGTGAGGCAGCCAGCAAAAGGACTGTTTCAACACACAGAGAAAAGAATAAATAAATCAAGATAGCCTGAAAGTATTCTAAACTCAGTGTTTTATTGCTCTGTGATTATTAGTTACGCTTTGACACATTGCACTTCGGAATAGATTAGCACCTACTACATAATTAAAAAACTTAGTATCTTCCAACTCATATAATTGGCACTACAGAGAAAACCCAGAGATCTGTAACTTTAACCCAAGATTAAAAGAGATAAAATGTTTACATCCTTTATTGTTGGCAGGTGAACTTTCATTGTGGAAGGCCCTTAAAAATAGTGAACAGAAACTAACAACCTAAATGCCCTCCAAAAATATATAAAAACAGTATCAGATAAATCACTCCCTTCTTTACACCAGTCTTTTTGCTTTGGTACTTTCAGTATCCAAGTGCACAGTAATCCCTCATCTATTTCAAAGAAAAAAAAAGTACCATGATCAAGACTACGCTGACTACTTTGGGTGACAAGAGGAGAGACTCCCACACACCATTCTCAGCACCCATGCAAACAGCATTTTCATCAAAAGTGGCATTGTCTCAGGATTTAACACATCCCAAGAGGTTTATAAATAATAAATGTTGGGGGTTTTTAAAAAGGGAAGAATTATTTTGAATAAATAAATGACAGCTCTAAAGCTGCATTGGCTTTGGTGACCAGTTATCTGTATGCAGCATAAGTTATCTTCATGAGGCAAGTGATGAGATAGCATAAGTGAAGTCCCTGAGGATCAGCATCTCCGTGTTCAACTTGTTTGTTTCACAACGTGTGTAGACAGCCTGGAAAACAATCAGTCCCAAGGCATCTGCTTTTTAACCTCCCAGCACAGCTGCAGACCACACAATGAATTATTTCTGTACCTCTTCTGCAGGCAGGAATACATAAATAACACCTAACTCTTAGTGGGAGGTGGCAGGGAATGAGTTCTCCTAAACCTGGGCCAAGTGCTCCACCTTGTGTTAGTCCTCGGCACTCAGAGCGAAGCTCTCGATGCCTGATCCACAATTGCCGGTCCAGTGGCATAGCTCACGATTCCTTCTGCCTGGGAGCAAGTGTTGTCCATGGTGCCATACGACTGCTGCTCCGTGGGGGCCAGCACCGTCCTTTCTGTAGGATGAGGACGCAAAACCTGGGGGACGTACATCTGAAATCACAAGTGAAGGGTTTTAGTGGTCTCTCAAAGCACAACGCTGGGGTAACTCACCCAGGATAATATTTCCCCTTGTCACTCTTCTTTTCAACCTCCTTTTCCCATTCTTCATCTTAACACCTCAGGCTTGCACCCTGCTGGAGGCTTCCTGGTGCAACACTCACCTGCACCTCTTGACTGTGGCACAAGGCCTTTCCTTCTACCTCAGTCCTATATCCTTCTCAGTGGCATGGCAAGCAACACCTGCTACACGTCACAGCTTTCAGAATCAAAGCAGTGGCCACTGACTGCATCTGGCAGCTGTCCAGATGTGAGGCTCTGTCTGGGGCAGGGCACAGAACACAGCACACAGAGCTGCTGGAAGCAACGTGTCTCAACTACTCCTAAAATGGCAGCCGAAAGTACTTCTGGGACACCGCGTGGGAGCAGGCAAGGAGCCCAGCTGCAGAACTCTCTGGTCCCACATGGGATGGCAAATCCCACAGTCCATTCAGACTAATATGTCCTACACAAGCTCTTGGGTAAGCAGGGTGAGAAATTAAGTTTTTCTAGGAAACATAAGGGAGTATTAGTAACTCTTAGCTTCTTACAGAAGATGTTGGGACTGTTGGTACATCTGTGTCTTTTCCTCTTTCACCTTGTGTGTCGTCTATCTGTAACCAGCAACAGGTGGGGAAAGAAAGAGAGAATATCAAACTGGTGAGTGAAAACCATACACACAGATCATGAGCACCCAAAACCTGCACAGACGGATCTCAGTGCAGGGCTGGTACTCTCTCCTACAATCCTTCTACACAGTATCATAGAAAGGTTTGGCTTGGAAGGGGCCTTAAAGATCATCTAGTTCCAACCCTTTGCCATGGGCAGGGATGCCACCAGACCAGGTTGCTCCAAGCTCCATCCACCCTGGCCTTTCATACTTTCAGGGATGGGGCATCCACAACATCACTGGGCAACCTGTGCTAGTGTCTCAGCAACCTCACAGCAAAGAATTTCTTCCTATTATCTGATCTAAACCTACTGTCAGTTTAAAGCCGTTCCCCCTTGCCCTGTCACTAAACACTCTTGTAAAATGTCTCTCTCCACCTTTTTTTTTTTGTAGGCTCCCTTCAGGTGCTGGAAGGCTGCAATTAGGTCAACCTGGAGCCTTCTCTTCTCCAGGCTGAACACCCCCACTGCTCTCAGCCTTCCCTCATAGCAGAGGTGCTCCATCCCTCTGATCATCTTGGTTGTCTTCTCTGGACTTGCTCCAACAGGTCCATGTGCTGGGACCCCAGAGCTGGATGCAGCTCTGCAGGTGGGGTCTCAGCAGAGCAGAGCAGAGGGGCAGAATCCCCTCCCTCAACCTGCTGCCCACGCTGCTGGGGATGCAGCCCAGGATACTTTTTCCATACTGCTATTTTCTCTCAAATTCACTGAGAGACTTTCCTGCAGACACTGAGAGACATTCCACTCTGCCAGGCAGCCTACCTGCACTACAGGCCCTCTTCAGCCATCTTACCAAGAGCCTTTGTGAACAGACACTGCCAGCAGGAAGGCATGGACAACCCCACAGGAACAGCTGGTGCTCCATCAAGCACACAGGTAGGTGTTGAAAGGTCAGGTATCCATCACTTACCCTGTAATTCAGTGGACTCAGGTACTTGAAACAGCCAAAACAAGTGTAAGCCAAGCAAATAACAATAGTGATGTTGACAACAAGCAAGGTAAACATCGTTGTAGGTGCTTTAAAACCTAGAAAAATATTCAGAGAATAAATATAAAAATGCATAGCAGAAAAAACCAACAGAACCAAAACAAGCCTTTATTTATCTCCCTCTTTTTCAGAAGCCTCATGGATTTTTTATTTTTCCTTAGAGGAACGGGCAGCCGACTTCCAGCCACAAACAGGAGAATGTCATTATACACAAACTTCTCCCACTTCTAGAGGCCAAGAAATGTTGCTGTAATACTTAAATGATAGACAAGACTCACAGTGATTCTCCTCCTCCCTCATTCATCCATTTGCACTCCCTTCTTAAATACTTTCATTAATGATCTGTGAAATATAATATTAATTACATTGATTAATCATGATGGTGGTACCAAGCTGGATGGTTTGCAAACAGCTCAAAGGTATGAAGGGAGGAGAAGAATCAAAATGATCTTGGTAGATAAGACCACCCCACTTGCTTTAAAGGATCAAAACAAAAAAACCAACAGCAAGATAAAACTGTATGCAGAAAACAGTAAATAAGTACAATTTGGAAGGAAAAATGAAATGTAGATGTGAGGGATAACAATAGCACTGCAGCATACAACTGCTGGAAAGCAGTCAATAGTGGGATGGTATCAAAGAACACAGGAAGAGAGGAAAATGAAAAAACAAGACAAGTCTCTGGCACCTATACAAAATAATTCAGTGCTACTGAGCCTTCAGCTGAGTAGCCTTGTCTATAATAAAATAGGGACAGAATTGGGAAGAATCCAAGGAAAAAGATCAAGAGAAGAAACAGTAAATATGAACTAGGCTGAAAGGTAAGTTTTAGTTCAAAGAGTGTGCAAATAAAATTATAGGAAAGGACATGGTTGCCTAGTATGGAAAAAGTATTAAAGATTACAGTGATGTCTTATTTTCCAGATCCACTAGGGGAATATTCTAAAGAAATTAATCTCATTTTGCAGTAAAGATGACTTGAATAGGATAACAGGAAAAAGTAAACATCACTACAAACCCTAGCTGTTCCCAAGCTTCTTCAGACAAAAGAGGCAACACCAACCCTCAGACATTTTTGTGGTAACCCCAGCATAAGCAGTGGCACAGAATAGACAAGTTTTACACTTTAGCAGGTTATAGAAGCCCTGCACAGGTCTGTTCACAAGGGGAAAAACACCACACACACAAAAAAAAACAAAACCAAGAAAAGCCCTACAAACACATCACTATTCAAACCAAAAAAAAGGAAGTGAAAAAACCTCCCTATGGGTATTCTGGAATGTCCTTCAGAGGAGGTTATTTTTATAAGCACAGGTTACACAAGTATTTACCAGATGGTGAGGTGTGTCTACACCAAAGCCAATGTATGGTGTAAACCACAAGACAAACAGCAGAGACTAGGGAAGGAAAAGTCTCCTACATCAGTTTTCCCCTGCACTGTGTCCTCAGAACTCCTGCCTGTCAACAGCTCTGGAGAACATGGGATTCAAGTGACTACCCCAGGAGATGGAGGTTGAACTGCAGATAGGACCTCACTTCCTCTGTGGTGAGAGGCCCAGTGGTGCTGCAGGTGTAGGATGGATGGATGGATGGACAGATGGATGGCATAAGAGCTGAGGAGGAATACAGGCACTGAGAAGGAGAAAGATGACACCAGTACAGCCTATCACCTTCAGTATGCAGGCAGGTGGTATTTGACCCTGAGAATTGGGAGAGGGGTCCTTCCAGGCTTACATTAATATATAAGGAGTGAGAAACAAGAGTACTGTCACTGGACTCTGCAACCAGACTGAAACACCCATATCAAGCCGACTATACAAGCCAGTGACCAAGCAATCAAGCTTTACACCATAAACTGATCTATTTTGCAGATAAGGAAGCAGAGCTCTCTTACCCTTCCTTCCTTCCTTCTTTTTGGCACTAGAAGGAGCAATGAAATCAATGGCAATGAAATCAACGTATCAAATTCCTACCTCTCAGACTGCCCTGTGCACTGACAAACCACCAAACAACATCCTGTAAGCAGGGTCCTCTACACTGCCCAAGCCAAACACAGTAATCCAGCCTGTGTTTTCCATTATTAAGGTCCCTGACAAATAATGGTTTTACCATGCAGAACTAGAAAACATTATAATAAAAGATTTCATTTTTACTTCACCAGGATTTCCTTCCTAATAATTAGAGGTGGATCAGATGCTGAGCCCTTGGAGGTGATTTTTCTAAAGCATGGTCTAGAAATTCTCCTGTTAATTTAGAGGACACAGATTTGTTGGTCTTCCTGGTTGCAAAAGCAGCTCTCAAAACAAGGGAAAAAAACAAGCTGTCAAACATACAAGTAATGCAGAACCTATTAAAATCCAAGGACAGCCTGAAGCAATAGTTCCAAGTGCCTCTTACCTCCACAGGGAGCTTTCCCTACCCCTAAAGTTAGATGACAGCCTGCCAACAATACCTTTCTGACTACTGGTATGCTAGAAAACACCATGCAAACATGATCATTTGCCATGAGGGCACAATGCTGTTAGATATCAGGAGCTTCCTTCTAAAGAAGGGAAACTTGACTCTTCCACCATCACTGACACCCCCATTCCATGCCAAATGCTTCCTGCTGTATCATGGATAAAAACCCATACGCTGTTTCTTACCTTTTCTGACATCAAAGGTGTTGGTACAGCACAGCCAATACTATCAATGCCAAGTATTTGCAAAACATAGAATGTCCCTATTTTAAAAATAAATTACACACAAAACCCATGATATTTTAAACTACAATGTGGGGAAGAGAGTCATCATCTCACTGCAGTCTTCCATGTAAAATTTGATGGATGATGTAGAACACACGAGGACTAGCATCAGCCAATATTTTAGCATTTTTCCTGAGTGATGGCAGCAACCAATTCACCCAAGCAAATTAAACTTATGCCCAGGCTACACAAATGCAGGTAGTGAAGCCAGTGATCATCTTACTACAAAGAGCTAATTCTGAATAGATTTTTGGTTTATGTAATGATTCTTACTGTCACTTCACAGCCCAACTGGCCAATTCCAAGTATCCTGATTTAAGGAATACATGATGTCCTGTGAAATGAAGGAACATGGAGCCTCATGGTAACAGTTTAATATATCAGCCATCTCCATCAAAGGCCCTTATGCAAATCTTGTGTAGTTCAGTCCCACAGGCAACCACCATGACCTCCCCTTTAGGGAAGGAAAAAGAAAAGTCTGCAAAGCTTGTGAAACTTCACATCCTATTCAGGGAAGCTGGCAAGAGAGCTGGGAGCAGCTTCTAGGTGGAAACAGGTAATACTTACCCAGCCGCACAAAGGAGTAAAAATAGAGCCAGAAAAGGCAGAGGATTGGAGCTGCCAGGGCCTGATTGACAGCTGCAAAGTGCATCTTCTTCTCCAGCTTGGCAGGGAGATAGGCGTAGTAGAGGTTGTGACGGTCCACCATGTGCTTCAGGAGGATGTAGATCAAACCTGGCAGGGAAAGCAGGAGAGCCAAGCAGAGGTTGTTGGAGGTTTGATAAAAAGCAGCAGCTCTGTGAGGAGATCTACACTATCCAAGTGAGTGGAAATGTAGATACCAGTGGTGGGTACAGCCCAAACACGAGGAGGGTACAGCTGCACGACAGCACCTGCTGCTAAGGCTGTTGCACCCCCATCCCTCCCCTCTCCACACACTTCTCTGTGGTGCCTCTTGTGCTCCCAGGGAGAGCCCAGAGCTCCATCTGAGTGCTGGCACATGAGGCCAAGCCAGTAGGTAAAACTTCCTAACTCTCCTTCCACTGTGCTGGTGAGGAAGAAAGGCCTGACAGTGGCTTAACCTCTCCCTCTCGGCTTTCACCAGATTCATGAGTGGATTTCAAGTCAGCTATTCCTTATCCAAACAAACAGCCAGGAACTGCTGTGGCAGCTATGAATTGCAACAGCTCTGGGATGCAATGGCACATTCAGATTATTTACAACTGCATACAAAACAGAATGGAAGTAAATATCAATTACACTGTTACATAAAAATTGGCCACATTCTCCCAGTAATAAGGTTGTTGATTGAACCAGTTCTGAACAGTATCTAATTTAGATAATTATCTTGTATCTAGCTCTGTAAAGTTTTGGATTAGAAAATGAAAATGCCAACTATATAAAATTATTTAGTACTACTTATGTCTGATCTAAACCTCTCAACACCAGAGCCAGTACACTCAAATTTGAGAAATAAAATAAACATCTAATAGACATTAAATACACTTTCAACCTCTAAAGGCAATACAAGAGCTAAGTAATTCATCATCTTTTTCGGTGTTCTTCGACAAGAAGGGAAGGAAACTTGGATCCAAGTCCTAAGAATTATCAGCATTTGAACAGGAATAAGAATGCAGAGCTGGGCCTTCCAACCTTCCCACATGCCCCATCTCACTCCCACAGTGCTCACTGGAAAACTTACCAAAAGGGACAATGATGGGACACGTGATGCTATAGGCCATGATGACAGTGAACACACACAGCATCCAGGCATACATTGCTCCAAATTCATATTCAAATGCCTGTTGCTAGGAACAAAAACAAAACATCCAAAACTCTCAAGTCATCCATCAATGTGTCAGGAGTTAAGAATAGATTCACTAAAGCAACAATTCACCTTCTCTTATTCTCTCCCCCTGAGAGATCAGTTATTTCCCTAAGAGGCAGAAATGATGTAATTAGATGAAGTATTATGTGTTTTTATTATCTGGACATACAGAAAAGATGCTGCTTCTTTCATAGCCTTAAAGTAATTTCTCAGGGAATCTGCATCCACAAGAAGCAGCCCCTTAAAACCACAAAGCAGAAAATAATTGTGCCAGACTCAGAACCTTCACCTCACTGTGGCAGCTGTACACAGGCTTAAGTTCCCATTGTAACACCTGGAATTTCAAACTATAGGGATGACACATCACCTGGAAGTCCACCTCTTAAAATGGAATACAGGCAAAAAATACATATTTTGCTAGGTGTATGTTCAGATTAAAGCAAGCTGTTCACACCTGCTGGCTGACAGAAGAAACTAACTCTAGACCGATTTGAATTAAAAAAAACCCTGAAGTTCAGACTACAAGATAAAATCATTAACTATTCTATAAAATCCTTATCATAAAACTCTGACTTAGAGCTATGAAGAGATTGATACCTGAAGCTCAGAGCTTGAGGTTTGATTTTTGACCATCTCTGACTTGAATAACTCCCTCCCTGTTATCTGTGCTGCAAATGAAGGGAACATGAACCTGTCGTGGACAAGCAAAACAAAGGCTAAAAAACCACAAACGTCAGGAGATGATAGTTAATGGTGTGAAGGATGGGTGCTCCCACCGTTTCTGACAAGGATCGATCACTGAGTTGCCTCCTGCTAAGGAGGAGCTCCAATACCTGTTTGATGTTTTTCCTCTCTGCTGTGGACTTGGCCATGATCATGCGTATGGTGTAGAGGATGAGGCCTGGCAGGCGCAGCAGCTCCATCCCATTGCCCACGAAAGCAGAGGCAATCACATAGTTCACAAAGAAGGCTCCCTGGTCAGGCAGGAAGACACATCTGCCAGGAAAGACACCAGACACTGACTGGGAGGAAGATAAGCAAACACAGGAGGTATACAATCTATCCCTATTGCCTTTGGAGATCTCTTACCATCAGGATAAGCACTATGTACCTCAGGAAGTGGCCAGAAGAGTTGTGATAACCTTGTTGTAAAAGAATACTGCAGAGCTATAAAAGCAGCCAGTGTAGTATATAAGAGCCTGGCTGAGTTGCAGTTCAGATGAGGAATAAACTGTTCACAAAAAGATGCAGCAGCCTGATGGGTGGCTGACAGCAGACAAGAGCATCATCTGATGTCTGCAACAGCAACCTGCCACAAGATGAAATAAGACTGCAACAGAATAATCATCTCTCCTAACTTAGTAACTCCTAATTGTCCTCCTGTTACTAATTTTGAAACAGCATTTGGAAACCTATATCCTAACAATTGCATTCTATTCTTTCCCTCCAGGCACAGGCACAAGAGCTGAAAATAACCAATACCTGCAAATTTGCAATGCAATGTGTGTAAAAACATACATTTTCCTTAAAATCAAGATGCACTGGATTACAGAAAGAGAACTGCTGCAGTTATTTGGTCTCACTGTAATCCTTGGGAAGATCCCCTGTCCATGATAGGCAACAATCCTCAGCCAGTTCCAATACCTTACCATCCTTTCTGTGAAGGAATTCTTCCTAATGTCCAACCTTATTGTCTCCTCCCCTTATTCAGCAACTCAACATCATCCCAGAGTAGCAACCCTGAGCAAATTCTAATAAACACTAACCAAGTCCAGTAAAGAGTAAAAAAAAAAATGTAAGTCCTAAGTATTCCTTTACAAAGGAATAGCATAGAGGGAACATTATTTAGCTAATACTTACTCCAGCCTAACTGCAGAATCAGACGATTCTCTGTCAAACAGCCAGCGGAAAAAAAAATCAAGGCTGGAAGAAAGATGGTGAATGTAATTCAGTCTCCCACATCTTAGCACTGTCTAAAATAGCTTCTCTTTTCAAGTAGTTTAAATCAAGATAGTTGAGAGAATTTAATCAAATAATCTGAACACTACTTTGGCTCTGTCACAGGTACTGATAGCTGGAAATAAGACAAAAGGTACAAAATCAAACAGAACAGAAACATCTACTCCATATTAAAGTTTTAATTATTAATTTTTAGCAATTATTATACAGATAGGACAAGTACATGTCACCCAGTTAGCCAAGGAAACAGTCAAATACTGTGGAAAGAAAGGGACAACTCCAACTGAAGTACAGGAAACACTCAGGAAACTTGGTTCTCAGCTAAGATTGCAGCTATGGGCAACTTTTAATTAGCCATTGGTCTTACAAGGTCTTAAATTTCTTTGTTAAAAGAAAAGTCAGGCTTTGGAAACTTTAAGGGTTCTGAGGACCCCCAAATGTAAGATGAGCATTGAAATCTAATGTGTAATGACAACATAATCACACACACTGGGGGGAGTGAGGGTATACTGACTATACCTCACAACTAGAAAACACAAGTAAAGATGTCTCATCATGAAAGTACTCAGTCATTACTTCATTTAACTATGATTCTTTACCTGGTCAGACCAAGGGAGGGCAGAATCAATACCATGAAGATCAAAAATATGTAGACTTTATGCATCATTATTCTGTTCTCTGCAGATCTATCAACATAAAAAGGCACTGAGTAAGAAACTCATACAAAAAGCTGCCACACATGAAGGATCTTGCCTGGACAATGCCAACACCTGTCAGACTTCCAGCTTCCCCTACCATATCACGTTGCTACAAGATAAAAAACAAACATCTTTGAGATATTCACCAATATGGACCAAGCAGACTTTCAGTATCTTCTTGGGCAACAAAAACACTGCTGAATGTAAATCGAGACTCTGGATGAGCATCACTACAGGTCTGTACCACAAGCACGGTGATGTGCAACCACCACAGCTGGTCTCTCACCCAAAGACACTCAATCTTGCAACAGCTTGTAAACAAACAGCTCTTCAAGTGTCATGCCAGGAGGGATTAAGCAGTTCAGAAAAGGGCACCACTGCCAAGAAACCAGACACTTAGACAACCTCCTTGCCAAGTGTCAAGTCTTGGGGAACAACATGACACTACTAACACCATACCCCTACTGCAGCAGCAGGAACATGGATCTAGTGACACCCTGTTGTCAGAAAAGTGCAGCATTATGAACAATTCAGACTCTTAGAGGTGGCATCTGAGAGGGCTTTAAAACCATAGGGGTTTTATTACAGGAACTCTTGGGCATGGCAAGACCTATCAGTGTAACTGCACTGAGGCTTGAAATCAGACCTATGATCTCTAGTGACTTCAGAAAGTTATTTTGACTGATTGAGAAGGGCTCAAAGTTCTTGTGTGCAGCACAACTACCAAAATAGAGTTGATGAAAAGCATACAACTGTGGCAAATAAAAGGTAGACTCTGGACATGTCTTAGAAAGGAATGGTACAAAAATTTGAAAGGAAAAAACCAAAATTGACCTTAGAATAGAAAAACAAACCAAAAAATGGCTACAAGCTTTATTGACAAAGATTGAGTGAAGTTGAGGGAAGCTGGGATTGACTGTGCAGTACTGTGCTTTTATCTGACTGAAGGCAAACAGGGCATCAAATCTGGTATTCCAAACCAAGCTGTGATGAAGTCTCCAAGTCAGCAGCACATCAGTGGGCTTGACATCTCTGGGGTGCACCAGTTCTATGTGAAAACCATGCATCAACACATCTGCTGGGCCTTTGGCCCCATGAGCCTGCTCAGATCACCACTAATATCCAACAGAGCTGAGTTGTGCACTGCGAGTAACATCCAGACCATTTTGTCATGCCAAACTACAAAAAGATGGATGCCCTTTTTCACAAATTGTCAGCCTGGAAGGGATCCAAACCCACATGGCCTATCCTCTCAGAGAGTGACTTAATTACGGGATTAGAGGCACTTCCCATGCTCTTGTTGAAGCTACACCTCCTGAGCCTGCTCATACTTTTTTTTTTTTTTTATTAAACACAAAGAGGAGCGAAGTGGGAAGCAGGGGAAAGCATAAGCAAATCATGTGGTCAGATTACACTTGCTGTGTGGGTTATAAATTACCTAAACCCTGAAATGTGGTTATAACACTAGAAAGAGACAAGAACAGGAAATTCCCTGCTACGAGAGGTCTGCAGATTTGACAGTTCTGTGAAAGATCAGCAATTTCCTTTGTTTTAGTAATTCAGCAGATAAGGTAAAAACAGGGGAAAAGGTTGCTTACTTTGTCCAGTGGGACTCCAGCAAAGTTGAGTAATACACAATTGTTGGTAGCAAAGCTGAGAAGGACCAGAGCAAGAGTGTTGGGAAAAACTGACTGATGACAGGATTCTAGTGGGGGAGAAAATAAGTATTAAAAACACTTTAATGCAGTTGTGGTGGAACAGAGATGGTAGTATTTTGCTTTTTGTAAATTATAGCAGGATGAACTGGGGAAATTATATTCAGATAATCTTAAACTGAGTAATAAGTGCTTAGCACTGGCATGCAAGACACAAAACCAAAGTGAGATTGGGAATTAAATTCCATGAAAATGCAGTCTCACAAGGAGTTTTTATGTAGTTTGCACTAGCTTGGGGAAATATTTAAAAAGAACAGCTTGCAAGTTGCTTTAGCTGCAGTCAAACTAGGATCAGATATATATGCCATCTTGCTTTGAACCCTATGAGCAAAATAAAAACATTTTACATCAGAGTTAAAAATCTGAATTTCCTCCCTTCTTATTAAAAAAAAAAAATCAAAATACAAGTTGGACTTGAAATTCTGTTTTTTGCAAAGATTTTTTGATTACACAGTTTAGAATTATTTGTTTGGATTGCAAATTTTTACCACAAACAAATACATAAATATGTTATCATAATATAAAGCCTCAGATTAAATTACTTCAGACTATTATCCAGGAGCAAAAGAGGGCTAAAGACCTGATTCTGGATTTATGTTTTTAATCAGCAGCTACATAAAACAATCCTGAGAATTTCAACTGAAGGTGTACAGTAAGACAATGAAACTCTACCAATTTACCAAAACTTTGGTCTGATGCACAGCTATATCCAAACATATGGCAATACTTACATTAAGGTAGTGAATAGGTTTAGTGACATTGAACTTGTCCATGGTTGAGATGATTATGGAGGGAGTAGTAAGAAAAAACAGCACAATAAAAAGAAGCAAATTAATGCAAGCCCATCTAAACCACCATTTCAGTCCATGCACTGAAAGATTTTTCCTGGAGAAAGAAGCAAAAATAAAAAGGATATTAAAACAAGCAGCAAGCATTTGCTGTTAAAAAAAGATATATACTATCTGTCAAGTGACAGGTGGCACTGCTTTTTCTAAACTGAGCTTTCAAAGTTATATAACAAAGCACTACACAAGTTCCAGTTGCTGATCCTTATTAGAAGTAAAGAGAACTGTGCAAGCTCTCTTGAATGATAACATAAATTGTGCTTGCAGAAGAACACATTTATTCTTTCATTACACAAACAATGTCTAATGTAGTTAAGGTTTGGGATGAAACACTTCCATTGTCCAGTAATACAGAAGTACTAAACAGAAATGAAACAAGGAGAGACAGAGATAGAAGACACAGAGAATTTCTGCAAGAAGAATACCTATCAGAGGCAGAATCTACCAAAAAACTGTGATGTGAAATGAAATTTCAAATTTACAAATACTGCACCCTTTCCTGCCATATTAAAACAGCAACCATAGATTTTAAACAAGTAAAGTTCTTAAATATTATTTGAGATGGTTGTCAAAAGGACTGGAATGATTTGAACTCCAGCCAAAGCCAAATATTCAGAACAAACAAAACAGGGATACAGAAGCTCAGTAATATCCCTAATTATGACAAGCCTTTTTGTGAACTTGGAAAATCCCTGTGGCTCCTCTTCTTCAAGGTGGGGGGAGGAGAAAAGAAAAAGAACAGAAAAAAACCCAAACAAATAAACCAACCCAAAATATCAAAACCCCACCATTTTTTTTCTCTTAGAGATGTTTAGAAAAGTTTTGCAAGTGCTTCAGTGCACTGAGTCTCAGACCATTTCCTCAGTCCAGTGCTTGAAGAAACGAAGAGGAAATGAAGCACACACACAGAAAAAGGCACATTAAACAATCCCTACCTGGAAAGCAGCTTGCAAGAGATTTTTTAATTCATATCTCAAAATAAGACTGCTGCAAAAGACACTAAGCTAAGAATCATGGGGTTTTGCCTCATGGTTAAAGATTCTGAACTTTGTTCCCAACTGCAGCATTGTAGTTCTAGAGAAAACCTCACAATTACCAGGAATCAATAGCACAGTCACCTTAAAACTCATTTTCTATTAAAATCATTAAGAAAAAAAAAGTGATTTTTAAAAAAACTACATACAGGTGAAATACAGTAATTTGTGCATGTTTGTGTCTCACTTGCAGTTTTGGGTTGGGCAATGGAAATGTCACAACAAATTTACTATTACAGAAGAACAGATTATATTGACTCAAACCTAAGGGATTTGCAAAACAAACAGAAAATGCTTAGATATTTTTTAGCCTATAAGCATGACAGATGACAGCACAGGAACAGTTTAATTCAAAAAGCATTTATCTGGGACATATACTGAGTCAATAGAGATGTTAGAAGACAGACCAGAGTTTACAGAGTGGATCAAGTTACACTCATCATGTGGCAACTCAGAAAAATATATACATATTTTGAGGATACTCAGCACCAACACCAAGTTGCTTTCCTCAGATCTCAACAGTAGATATGCACACTGAGGGACAGACTTACACAGGATTAGGGTTTTCTTTAAATTTTAGGCAGGAAAAACTCTAGTCCATTACCCCAAGCAATGTCCACAGACCCCAAGGATAAGAAAAACACCAGTAATGAAAATAAAGAGGCAGATCAGCCACATTCCAACACCACATAAAATTTTAGTTTAGGGTTAAAGAATAACACTCATCTGTGTTTCTCCTGTTCCCATTCTAAACCTACATTATCACCAATCAATGGATATAAGACAGAAATCTTACCAACAAATATTCTCAGGATAAGGAGCATATCTGACCTCCCAGCTGGATACACACAGCTCCCTGCTGTAGGATGATGGCTGGGGTTCTCCTTTACACTTAATGCTCTGACATTTGCAGGCATTGAAGTCCTTAAGGATGCTGTAAGGAAGAAGAGGAAGATTTTTCCAATTTTTTAACACCTGAAAATGCTGAATATGTAATGAGAAAGTCTGGGAATAGTGATAAAGGGTTGTTTTTTATTTTAATGACCCGCAATCAAGATAGAATTTAAACAACAATGTAACATATTATGCACTAATGACCATTATATAAACAGTTGCTTCCACATGCTTGAGATCTGTTTTGTTAGAAATAAAAAGCAGTCTTGGTTTAAACTGTTTGCTGTTTCTACCAACATGAACAACAGCAATGAGTCACATTAAAAAAAAAAAAAAAAATCAAAGCCTGAGAGCATTGGAAAAAAATTAAAGACAGACAGTTTCCTAAACACATCTTTACATAATACATCTGTTTTCAAATCAAACTAGACTAATGAAATGAGACTGCAGACTAATCCCTTACTATCTAAACCAGCCAATTTTGCCTTGAGTACCAATTCTCAGAAGAATTTTTAGCATGCTGGTATTCTCACAATTCAAAATATTAGCCTCTTTCACCCACTCCTAAAATAATCACAGTGCTTAATTCTATCTTCTAATATTATGAGTTGACCGACGCTCAAAATATTTAAAGAAAGTTTAAACATGCCCAGAATAAATACTTTCAAAGATCTCTCAAAGGACAGCAGGGCGAGTAGAAGGGCGAGACACACATTCAGAGAATATTTTATTAGAGTAGCATAGAAACAATAGATATTATATTTAAATGGGGAGATTCTAAAATCTGTGAACATGCTTGTTTCTCAGTTGAACGTAAAGAAGACAGAGAACCACACGCACAAACACTAAACTATCAAACATAACCCCCAGATCTTTTCCTTACCAGAATTCAAGCAGTGATGTCAGATTGCCAGCATCTTGCAGCAGCAAGTATTTAAGAAAGTTAATTATTCTTTGACAGTTTATTTCAAAAATACATACAGAGCAAGCTTCAGCCATCATTAGCAAGCTTCTACAACCATCTGAGCCCCCAGAACTTCAGTTCTGGCTCCCTGTTTCTCCCATCCTATTTCAGGGCTCTGTGGAGCAGAGCATCCTAAGGGCACCAAGTAACTTTCTAATTTGATGGGAGCCTCAGCTTCGCACGTAATCTTGTCTAATTTTCCAGGGAATGGAGCCCACCACATTAATTCCAAGCTAAGAAACAAAAATGTTTTCAGGCCTTGATGATTCAACTGAGAGATGCCTGCAGTGCAGCTCAGAACACATGCTCAAGGACAGACTATCACATCAAAATTGTACACAATACATCAGTAGCTAGAGACGGAACTTCAGTGCTTATTTCTTCTTTCGTTTTCACATCTCAAAATGTTATTTCATTACAAAATTACAAGAGGAGGCAGATTTCATCACACAATCACTACTCCGTTAAGGAGTAGCAAGCAAAACTTTCTCCAACACACCAAATTCTTGCAAGAAATTCTGCATCCTGGACTTCCTTGAAAAACAGCCTGGAAGACTGTGTCTCTGACACGACTTGAAGGCCAAAAGAATGCAGACAATTTAAGTGACAGAGGCTAAGAAGAATTTAAAAAGAGCATGATGTGTTATGCTGTGATACAAATATTATTCTGCTTTCCTTTACCCACCTTGTGTTAGCAAAAGATGGTCACAAAATGCCAACAGAACATGAGAGGCTACACACATTTTCTCTACAAATGACTGAATAAAAGCACAGAACAACTTTGGATATTAGATCTACACATATATCTATAACAACAGGTAAGAGATGCACAGAATATGTATCTATCACCTGTGGCAAGGTCCCTCACTGACTCTACACTGCTGAGATGACTTAACCAGCAGAGTAATTTGCACTCACTCTGATAGCTTGGTAATTGGACCATTTGCACAGTAGAAAATGGAGATATCAATAACTCATATTCAAGAACCAATCAGTCTGGTCTCTTATTAACCTACACTGATGGACTGGATCCCACACAGAAGAGAAAGGCTCTTTATCCCATTAAATGCCCCAAGCCTTTTAGTCCCTTAGGTAATTTCTTCACTCAAAGCATAGAGGCTAAAATGCACACTTACAGGAAAACTTACCAGAAAGCAAAGCAGAGCAAATCCACCGAATGGTGAAAAAGAAGAAAGGAAGAACCAACATAAGCAAACCAGGGACACAAACAAGAGATCAGTTGTACTATTTTAGTAAAAAGAGAACAAACATGACAACAGACAAAACTTACTAGGTTGCCATGGATTTCTCTTGAAATGTTACAAAAGCCATTCCCAGCGGGTTACTATGAACAGCTTGTTCCTCTTTTGAATATTCTTCCTCAAGTTCATTTCTAACTTTGGTATAATAATCTACAGCATCCTCCTGTGGGGAAATTGATGACTGTTACATGCAAGTACGAGATGGCCAGTATCTTCATCAACACACAGCTTACACAAACCATAGTCACCCTTCCTCATACCATTCCCACAAATTACAGATCATGTCACAAGGCAAACAGGAAGATTCTCTTGTACTTCAGTTCGTGCACTAAGATTACATTTCAAAAGTTTCAGGGAATTCCTCTTTACCACACAGTACGAGAACATGGCAGATGACCTATAGGCAATGAATGAGTAAAGAACTTTCTGAAGGCCACTGAAACATGACACAAAAACTATTTTCTGCTCCTCTAATAACCTACTTAGCCATAACTAAAAAAGAACACTATCTCTTACCCTTTCACATCCTCTCATTTCGCAGCAGCAGAATTGACCACATGGCTTAGGGTTGATTTGGACCCTCTTGCCATACTTCTGATGCAGATGTTCATAGTAAATCAGGCTTTTTTCTGCCTGTTTTCTGCACAGGAAAATACATTCATAACATTTTGCAAGAAAACAGTATCAAATCAAGCTTTAAAAGATTATAATCCCTGAGAGAACAAGTTATGCCATGGACTGATAGCAAAGTAATCAGTCACCAAAGATATTTACACACACTTTATTTTGGTTAATCATATAAGTATAATTTATTTTCAAGTCTGGAATATCATTATATAGGCTACACTTGCAGTGAGGTTACAGGAAAAAGAACAAACTAATGCTATTCTTGAGAGCCCAGAAGACAACACTTGTGTCTCCTGTGATCAGCACCTCTCACCAAAGAAGCAGGGTTAACAGAGTTATTAATTCAATAGTTCAGTTTTTCACATTGCACTGCCTGACTATAAATAACTAAGTACATACATGAATAGATAATCAGCAAGTCAAAACTTAACTTATGCATCACACAACATATCACACCTACAAGAGATGGGCTGAACCCCACAACTCCCTTTAAAACACAGCTGAACCTAACTGAAGTCCAGACCAGAGCATTCATCTTTAGTACACACCAGGTTAGTACTGCTGGTACATGTTGATTAAGGACTAGCAAAACATTAATAAAATTATGCTAAACTCATGGAGGTTACAAAAACAAGTACCTTTTTTTGAAAAGGTTAATCAGCTTGGCTACGTCGTAACACAGCTGGACCTCCAGCACTGTGCAGGTTGGGTAGGCATCCCTGAGAGGAAGCAGCACATGAGACCAGTAAGAACAGAAAGCACAATGAAGAAACTGCTCCAAAGAGCAGCACTGATATCTAACTGACATCTCATCTCTCATTTAATTTCTGAATGAGGTATCAGAGAGCAGAGACTTCCACAGATAGTTGGGAAGTTACTTTAATATGAGATGTGCAGCTTTATTCCAAGTAAAAGTTGTGTGGGAACATGAATGGAAAGTGTGGATACACAGACACTTTCTTAAATTCTGATTTTAAGATCAGCTAACTAACTTTACTGAAATATAGTCTTTTCTAAATTCTGGCTAAGGAATAAAGTATACTTTTACAAGGTGGGTTCTATAATATGAATTTTAAACAATGCAAAATTAAAAAACCTTATCTGCTTGGGCAGGTAAAACTATCAGGACAATTTTATATCTCCTATTCCTAAACAAAGATGTTTAGGAATATGTAGTGACAGGGTAAGGGGGAATGACTTCAATCTGAAAGAGAATAGATTTAGATTAGATATTAGAGGAAGTTCTTTACTGTGAGGGTGGTGAGGCACTGGCACAGGTTGCCCAGAGCAGCTGTGGATGGCCCATCCCTGGAAGTGTTCAAGGCCAGGTTGGATGGGGCTCTGAGCAAGCTGGTCTAGGGAAAGGTGTCCCTGCCCATGGCAGGGAATTGGGACTGGATGATCTTAAAGGTCCCTTTCAACCCAAACCATTCTATGACTCTAATGTTATTGCTCAAGCACGAAACTTACGTGAAATGGTTTTGTATTGTCTCTTCACTCGCATTTTTTGGAAGACCAGTTATGAACAATGTGCACTTAACCTGGGAGAGAAAATGCAAGTCACATTTGGATAAACCACATCACAAAAGAGAAAACAAGAATATAAGGAAGGCCAAGACACAGCACAATTAGCTGTGTAGTGTGTGGGGGGGGGGAAGGTAGGAAATTCGGATTTTGGTGGGAGCTGCATCTATTTGACAGCACTTTATACACTGGTAATAGGCTACAGCAAAATTTCACAAATCCCTCCCTAACCCCCTTCTCTCCATCCATTTTCACAATTCACTCAATAGAGCATTGCTTTCAGTCAATTCCTTCACATTCATGTCACATTCTAGCATGTAGGAGGCACCTTGGCAATTTGCTTTTTTAGCATTATCCCCTAGCAAATAAGCTGTATGGGTTTTTTTTTCACTCCAACACAGACACTTACTATGTTTTCTTCTTTATATGTGACGTACTTCATGTGATGTCTCATGAAGACAACAGTCAGAATCAGGTAAACAACAGCAAAAACTGTGTGCAGCCAAAGCAGATTATTGCTGTCAGACAAAACATTAGGAATATGAGAAACAGGAAGAAGTAACTGTCTAACTGGTACAAGCAGCTATTAAAATGATAATCAGATCAAAACCTCTCACTGAACACAAAGCAAGAAGAAAAAGGTAGTTACTGGTAGTCAGACACACCTATGCAGATGCCTTGGACAGCCAACAGGATAATTTGCTTATCATAAACTTCTATGGGTCAGGGAGCTACAAAGCAAACAGATACTCTATGACACAGACATATTTAGGCAGTGTTTGGCTTTCACTTTTTCATGCAGATGACCTATAGCACGTATGATGCTATTTGCCAATATGTTTGTTATTCATTTTTTTATTTACTGTGCTGAGCACACAACTGAACTTTCCTTGAACACAGTCCTTACTCAAATTGAAAACAGCCTCATAAAGGGAGTAAATACTGCTTTTCTGATAGCTCCTTCTTCAAAGCTGACAGAAATTCTGTTCTGTGAACAGCTCTTCAGTTTTGTGAAGAGCATTAATTATTGCAATTAAACTAAAATACAGGAACCTATTTTACAGATGAAAAAAACCCAACCCAACAAGAAAAATAATCTCCCTTAGTTATTTGGTTTCATAATGTGGTTTAACAAAACAAAGAAACTCTGTTGGACATAGTATCATGGATGGGTGTGGATTGATCAAGTAATAAATTAGAAGACTTGTGCAGCTTCGTGATGCAACTATTTTACAGATTTTTAAAAGACATAGAAGTCATTTTAATTGTAATCTCAGAGACATGCACACACATAAATCTAATGTAAGGGAATTTAAATCATCCCAGTAACACATTCCAGCTATCAGCTTCACCTTCCTTCTGAAGCATGGTTCCTCTTCATGGGGAAATTTCTGAAAATAATATCACTAGCTGTGCAGTCATTAGCCAAGAGAAACATGTTGTGTGAGAAGAGGGAGCTGAGAGACTAGAAACCCAGTCTCAAGATTTCTTATCAGCACTGTAAGTGCACATCCTGAAGCAGAACATATCCCAGTTTAAATTGATGCAGGGGGATTAAGTTATTCTAACCCCATGAGCAATGCTGCAAATAGCAATTCCTGTGTTTAGAGACCATGGCAGGAAACATCAGCATGAAGGGACTCTGCAAGACTTACTTACCTAGTCTGTAAGTTTACTATAGTTGTTCTTCCAAAACTATAGGGATCTTTATCTAAGAAGAACAAAAACAAGTAGGAAAATTAACTGGTGCAACAGTTACTGTCAGAAACCCAGCTTCTATTCTATTTTTTAAAGAAGTTGTTATATTTCTTTTTAATGCTGAGCAAGTTCACTGATAAAAAGACTTAGAATGATAATCAATGTTGCTTTACTCTGCATTGCATTTTAAAGTTGGAAAAAACACCCCTAGATCATACCACCTTTGAGCCATCAAGAAAAACAGTAGATTGTTTTGAAAATCTGAACACTAGATCTTTGAAGCAGTTCCTTTTCTCCCTCCCTCCATGTCCATTAACAACATTGCTTAGGGATTGAACATATTTCCTTCATGTTTTTCTTTCATCTTAACTGATTTCTTATCTCAGGCTTTTAAGATGCATTAATTCAATGCTGACAAAGCAATGCCGATAACCTTGATAAGGTCAAAAATGGGTTTACATGACATTATTTCTCTAGACTGTCAAGTATTTTAAAAAATGATAATGCAAGTGAGGGAAAATTGAGTAAATGTTCATAAAGAAAAAAGAGTTAAGTGTATCTGGAAAGCTAAACAATCCTTCTAGCCCAGACTGTTAAACCACATTGCAAGTTACGTTAGCACAACTGAAAGAACTGCAAATGCACAAAATCAGCTTACAGTGGAAGAGGAGGAAGAAGGGGAGAGATGCTAAAGCTTTGGTTTTCAGCTGTATTTCCTAGACTCACAAAAGTTAATGCAGAAAAACAGAAGCTGTATTGTCCTGCTTTAATAGAAACATTAATATAAATATTTATTAATAGATTATAATTATTAATAAATATTTATTAATAATTATATAAACAGAGAATTACCAAGAAAGAGCTCATAAAAGGGAAGTCAGAGATGGAAGTTCCACAGGGAAACAATACAAAAAGGAAAAGGTACAATGTATCCTATTACAGACAAGAGCTATGTCACAAAGTTCTTAAAAGCCCTGAACAACACTTTAAACATGATCTTGATGAGACTGATACAAAGCCAGGTATAAAATGGGATTGTAAGGGCCCATTATCAAAAATGGAAGAGTGTATAAACAGGGTTTAACAGAGTTCTCACTCAAAGAACTCAGTATTCCCATCAGCAAACTGAATGGCAGACTAGGAGACATGATTATTGTATTTGTAGGTGCCACTCTGGAAGACATAATCAGGACTAGACTGCAAGAAACATGAAATTAACTTTACCTAGTCAGCATTGGCAATGTCTCTGCAAGATTTGTCCAATTTTGAGACACAAACCAAGACTTAAAGGAACAATGGGAGACTGTGTAGCTAGATTAAAACAAAAATTCAAGGCATGGCTGATGATTTTATGATCAGCCAAATGGAGAACATTTCTCATTAAAGACCAAATTAACTGGTCAGTTTATGAAAACAAGGAAAAAGCAGACAAACAACCCCATGTTTATAATCCTCAGCTACAAGGATTTTGCAAAGAGGAAAAGAATAATGTATTATCTCCAGTGACAGGTCAAAAAAACCTGATTTTAAATTAATTGAAGCAAAAGAGGTTCAGACTGGTTATTAGAAAAAGATTTCTCAGCAGTGAAGATGTTTTCCATTGACAATCACCACCAATAAAAATCACAATG
The DNA here is from genome assembly GCF_009650955.1 of Corvus moneduloides. Classification (NCBI taxonomy): domain Eukaryota; kingdom Metazoa; phylum Chordata; class Aves; order Passeriformes; family Corvidae; genus Corvus; species Corvus moneduloides. The sequence continues at coordinate 108,310,392 of NC_045478.1, read as the reverse complement.
ACAAACACCAGTTAAGAGGACATGGGTAAAGTTAATCCTGCCTTGAGCCTTTTAAGTCTTGTCATCTATGTCTGCATGAGGTCTGCAATCTTGTTTCTGACAACTGTTTAAAGAGCCCCCTACACTCACACAAATTTCACATCAGACTGAGGGGGTGTGTTGGGTTTGTGTGGCCAGGTTTTGGTAATGGTGGGGCTACAGGGGTGGATTCTATGAGAAGCATTCTCCATATCCCATAAGCTAATTCCAGCCAGCTCCAGGACAGACCCACTGCTGGCCAAGGCCAAGCCAGTAAGGAATGATAGTAACACCTCTGTGATAACATATTTAAAAAGGAGAAAAAATTTGTTGTGCAGATCTAATTGCAGTCAGAGAAGAGCAGAGTGAGAATATGTGAGAGGAACAGCTCTGCAAACACCAAGGTCAGTGCAGAAGGAGGGGCAGGAGGTGCTTCAGGCACCAGAGCAGCCTGTGGTGAAGAACCATGGGGACACAGAGCTCCACCTGCAGCCTGTGGAGAAGACCTGCTCTGGAGCAGGGGATGCCTGAGAGGAGGCTGTAATCCTGTGGGAGGCTTGGGCTGGAGGAGAGTCCTGGCAGGGCTCTGTGGACCCATGGAGAGAAGAGCCCATGCTGGAGCAGGTTTCCTGGCAGGACTTGTGACCCTGTGGGGGACCCACGCTGTGCCTGAAGGGCTGCACCCCGTAGAAGAGTGACCTCTGGTGCAGCAGTTTGTGAAGACAGCATCCAGCCAGGGTCAACCCACTACAGTGGTTAAAAACACCACCTTATTAAGTCCACCAAAATAAATTTTCAAAAAATCTTAAGAGCTTTTACTATTATATAAAAAAAAGAATTCTTCTCAGAATCCAAAACCCAAAAATTCTTACCGAGTAGATCACCCGATAGGTTGACAGGCAATATCACACACACGGACAAAATGCTGATAGCAATCAGCAAGCAGATGATGTGACGCTGGAAGGCGAGGTAATGGATGGCATCTTCACCACACCTCTCGTGAATCTCATCATCACTGCATCAGACACAGAAAAGCACATGGTCAGCCTACTTAAGTCTTCTTGGGAGTGGTTTATGAACACACATTAAATCCTCACTCTACTCAGTGACATCCCCATCCTCATCAATCCCTATCGGCTTTCAAAATGGCCATGTTCTTTCACGTGTAAATTCAGGTTTCAAAAGGGTATTTTGCTTGTGCAGTACCACCATACAAAAATTAACACTAGGGAATTTAAGACTGAAACACTAATCTGAAAAGCAAATATGAATCCAGATTCTTTTGGACTAGAAAAGGACAAAGTCATTTTCTGTGATCTCCTGCTTTATGACCGTCACAAGCCTAGCTCCCCAAATTTAAGATCAGTGACAGTATTCACTCATCTCCATAAAGGCTCCCCTGAGAGGAAAATTACAACAGAATCACCTCACTCTTACGACACCCAGGTAACAGGAGATATAAAAGGCTTTGGAATGAACTCTCACCATCTCTCCACTGTCAGCAGATTAGATCATTAAAACAGGAGAACTTGGAAAAGGAAGGAACTGAACTAGCAAAAATAGACAGGCTTAACCCCTACTCCTTTTATATTTCAGTGTATCCAAGCTAAAAATTGATTTATAAAAATCCTTATCTACTAAGCCCCAAGAGACACAAAGAACACACATCATATTCAGTTTCTGGGATACACTGGGATGGCTAGTTAGTCAATTCCAACTAAAGCCCCAACTAAACCACCAGTTCTCCACAGAAACCCTTGCAGAGAAATCACACTGCCTGCCTGGGGCCCTACTGGCTTCAAACAGGGGAACACCCACAAGGTACTCTTTGAAGAGTAAAAACCTAGAGTGCAATTATTAGCTCTGAATCCATGTAAATGCCATAGATTCACTTAGATTCACACACTGTCCCAAGATTGGAAAGTCCCTGGGCTGCTAGCAGGACAAGCTTAACCCAAAGAAGTATTCCCATAATTGTTTTCACTTTCTTTTTTCACTCAGCCAGAGGCACCTGTATCAGTGCTTGTACTGAAATTCTATCTACTCAAAGGGGGAAAAAAAACCCCAAATTTTTGAATGAAAACTGCATTTTCAAATTTAAAAAGATCAAAGCAAACCACAGCTCACTATTTCTGTTTCATATACTTACTGCATCCGAAAAGCAGCTGTTATCCAAGAACAAAACCCCTATAAATAAAGAAAGAAGTTTTTAGGAGATAACATACAAAACCCAGAGTCTAATCCATCCAATTAAGAGAAGTGTTTCTATTAAGCCAAGCTCTTAGCTAAAAAGCCAGTAGTCTGTTGCTCTGAAATACAAGGCTCTAATACAAGTTAATCAGTTAAATGCTTGTTAGAAACACTGCTGTGATTACATTAACAGAAAGGCTTCTTATTTAGGCTTACAAATCCTCCAGTGAAACTGGATAGCAGAATTCACATCTCTGAGCGTCCCACTGTGGTTCAAAAAAACCCCTTCTTTCTCAAAAGGGCTCTTCTTTCAAGTGAACATTATCCAACTAAATAAACATGTTACTCAACAGCTGAAGTTGCTTTAGGGTTTTAAAAAGATGAAGAAAAGTACACAAATAGCAGAGCAATCCTGATCAAATACTAGTATGCTTTTGATGTTCACATAAATAATTAATTTCAAGGCTAGATATTAAGTTGATGCATGTACAGAATGTTAAAACACAGGATGCCACCAATGGACAGTTCTTGCATGGTTCATTTTGAAGTTGTAACATGAAATTATAGAGGTGTACCAATTCAAAGGCACCAGAAAGACCATGGAGGGAGCCATTTAAAAGTTTGGCCAAAATATTACCCTCCATTCCAAACCAATTTGATTCTTAAGAGTGCACAGCACTATTATTAGCCTCACACTGGCATCCAGTTTTCTCAGCACTGTGAGGAAAACAATGTACTATACAGAGCAACTAGGTATTATTTGCAATGTGAACACAATGTAACTTTTTGAACTGTTATCCAAATACAAATTATTTACTAGTCTTTTTCCACTCTCCCCTCCCCCTTTGAAACATTAACATTTAGTCCCTCTCTAAATTAAAAAAAAAAAAAAACAAAACAACAAACCAGACTTAGAAACAATGACATAAGATACTGGTTTATGATATATGGCAATAGTTTGTCAGGAAACAGAGATTATGCATGGCTCTATAAAAACACAGCAAACGATGCATTAATAACTTTTGCATAGAGATGAATTTCCAGTTTAATGATGGTTCATTGGACTATATGGAATGGCAAATAACTGCAGACTCCATTAAACAGATTCCATTCAGAAAGTATTATCTGAACTCTAGAATACTTACCTTATCATATTCAAGATCTTCAGGTACTGATGATGATGTTGACAATCGGTTGTACCTTGATTCACTAAAATACATTAAATGATGCTTTTAAGTATCTTTAATAACAGGTGATGGAGTTCTACAGAACTGTTTCAATTTTAACAATCCTGACTAGGGAAGTAGTACAAACACACTTTTTCACTTATGAGAGCTGTGGTTTTCACCTTGTAGCACACACCTGATTATAGTAACTTGTGGATGTCTCATGTTGAACAGAGAGGACACGTGAGCTCCCGACACGAGAGCACATACTGAACTAGAAAGAAAATAACACTTTGTGGGGATATTAAACCTACAGTGATATAAGAGAATGCAACACAGGTGTGGGAGCCTAGCCAGGATCAAATTTGAAAGCTGGCTTCCTGTTTGGATATTCCTCACTATAAGACAGCACCTCTTTTCCCTCCACCTTCCTTCCTTCAGCCACTACTCACAATTTCTCCTATCAATTAAATCCCTGCAAAGCCACCTCCGCGCACAAACAGTGTTGGGGAAGATGAAACAGGAAAGCCTTATAAATATGATTGCCTGACAAAAGATTTTGGGAATATGAAAACTACAGGCAACATCGAAATGAAAGCCACTTTTGAAATACCAAGTCTTAGTTACTGCACAACTAGAAAACAATGGTATGGCCAACTGAAGGTAATCCCCTCTTGATGGAACAATACCCTCTGCTTGCAGGCAGGTCCAAGGGTCAGAGCAGACCCTACTAGCTCAGCAGAAGGGGTCCAAAGAGTAGTTTTTAGAAGTTAAGATGTAACACTCTATGGTAATATAAGAACTCTTATAGGCTGTATGTAAATGCTATAGGATTTGTATCTTGTATTAGATTGGTTAGTGACAATTAGAATATTCAGTACAGAAGATGATTTATTGTATTGTAACCAGGACTTCAGACATTCCTTACTACTACTTCCACTCCTGCTCTTACTTCCACTCTCGCTCTTACACTCTCTCTCTCTCTCACCCACTTACTCCCTTGCTCTCTTGGGCCTGCTCAGAGCTGAGTCTAGCAGCTCTGAGCAGTGCCCCTATACCCACGCCCTTTGCAATAAACCGACTGTGTCCCAAGACCTGCCTATAGAGATCTCTCCGTCCCGACCGAACCCGCCCGTAACCTACAAACAGTCCTGTAGCAAGGCTAGAAACATTTAGAAACTCTGTAGCCCTCAAAAGTAGCAGAGTGCCTGTTTTCAGTTTGTTGCTAAAAAGAAATGTTGCAATGGTAATTACAGAACAACACGTGTTAGAATTGAGTGTGTTTCTAGGTGTCTCTATAATTTTGGCCAGCAGGCTCAGCTCACAGTCCAGCAGGACAAAAACACAGACTCCTGCGTGTCTGACTGCTCCAGGGCCTGTTGATCCCAGGCCTCCACAGCCCAGTACCAGAGCACCTTCATCATTGCTGCCTCAGCCAGCTGGATTAAAGCCTTCTCAGTTATTGTCCGTTTTATTTTACATCATCTACCTTTCACAACTGTACATGGATTCCTAAAAGCAGGTTTTGAGTTCTTTCCTGTTGCTCAGTTGTGAATTTACCACAACTTGATTGCACCAGGAAGAGGCTCACTGTTAAAGTTTCTCCACTTCGCAGACAGACAGCTTAGATTTTAAACATCCCAACATATCATCTTACAGAAAAAAAAAAAAAATCAAAAGATCATTTGAAATATTACTAAAAATCAGTGAAGAATTTCAGAAACCTGCAACAGTATGTTTTTATTTTTGAGCCCTTGGGAAATTTTGTGGCACAGGCTGTGCAGGGAGCTCAAGGAACAGGGCTTGAGCCAAGATAAACAAAATGGTTAATATCCCTCTGCACAGAAACACACTGCAAACATCAATGTGCAGCATGTCATCTAACATGACAAGCAGCCTACTTCCTTACCCGCACTTCCTTAACTCACAGCTGTGGGATGAAATTCATGGCAATGGCAAACACAGGACTTTGGGCTGAAACCACGAACAGTAACTCTCTGAGGGGGATCTATTCCACACAAAGCAGTGTGAGGGCATTTTTAACAAACAAGTGCATGTGATTACAAACACATCTAATTGATGCAAATGCACCTAATGTAAGCCACATTTACTGTACTTTCCTCCCCACTCCCCAAATGGTTTCAACAAGTCAGTCTGATTGCATTCCTTTTTTACCTTTCAACTTCTGACACCAGAGCAACACGACCGTAGTCCCAGAATCTCTTTCTTATAATGGAAAACAGTAATATTAAAATCTAGAAAATAAAAAGGAAGATATTCAAATATTTATTTTTCCCATTTCATAATAATTTTTCTTAGGTGTGTAAGAACTGACAAAAAATGCTGTCCTAGCTCCTAAATCAAATTATCACATGCCAGCCACCTGAGTGGTGCCCATGCTACAGACCAACCAGCCTGCGACCAAAGGACCAGGACAGCTGCCTTTCTGTTCTAATTTAAAAAGGAGGAGAGCTGCATGCAAAACTACTTCTGAATTGCAAGTGTATGAAGGTTTGTGACAGGAAAAGTAAAAGCAGTACTTGGGAGCAAGTCAAAATTTTCCTGCACATACTTTTACTGTAATTCATTACTTAATGACCAGAACTGTGATGGGACACTTGCAATTTTATTTGCTTTTCAAACAGTGATGTAAACAGACTGCAGGGGGCTTAGCTATTTTCTCAAGTTTAAGAATTATTTTTATCCTAAAGTATTATTTTAATTCTCAAACCCCAGAAACTTGTATTTGATCTCTGCAATGTGTTTCTTATCCGCACCCTGTATTTCCCTTTTTGAAAGAGACTAAGAAAACAAGAAAAAGGCTCCATCAGTGAGTATTTCATAGATTCATTTCTTTCTTTTTCTTTTTTTTTTTTTTTTAAAGAAACAAGTTGCTCTGTAGAAAGTAATGAAGCAACAAAGCCTGTTTTCTATACATGTGTAGCATACACCCTCACCTTCTGGTTCCTCCTACATCCCATTCCTGTTTGGCTGGAAAGTGGTGTTAGTGATGTAACTTACTGGGATCAAATACTGACTGGCAAGCCAGGATACACGTCCAGATTATCTCTGTGTCAAGATTACACAGCTAATTTCCACATTTCACAATTAATATAACCTTCTTATGAGAGCCTTCCTCCCAACAGGAAGAATTAATTTTGATCTTCCTCCTTCATCTGGTCGTTAAACTTGATAAACTTAAAGCAGGAAAGTTCTCTAGATTCTTTGACAACTTTGGTTGAAATTGGCTATAGTATTCTACAGTTATGAGGTAGGACTGCCAGACAAAACTGGGAAGACAATGAAATATATAAACCTCACTTCCTTTGGAAACCAGCCTCGAAATAACTTATCAGAAACCCATCAACTGACAGTTACTAAAAAAGGATATGCAGTAAACATGTCACGAAAATAAGAACACAGGAGTGGATAAGTAATTTTCAGTACTTGGTACTTGAAGAAGAGAGGAGCCTTCTGCACTGCAGCCAACTCTCTACCTAACACTGAGTGCAGAGCTCAACAGCAAGAAACTCAAAAGCAGAGACTCAGTGTCTTAAAACTGAGCCACAGCTTAAAAAAACAAAGTCCCTCCAAACACTTCAACTAAATCTTATTAAATGCTGAGATGCTGATCACACAGAGCTGCAAATGCTGTACATCCTCAGAAAATGGATTTATGGTAGCATACACCAAATCAACAGCAAAGAATGCCACTACATAACCTTTAGGAACATCCTCTACATTCCTACAGAGCTACCAGCTCAGAACACAGGTACTTTAAGTTTCTTTACAGCAGATTTCGAGAACTATGTCATACCTTTAGTATTATTTTACTACCACAGACTCACTTCTCATGCCAATTTGCAGGTCTGGTGGCTGAAGACCAACTAGACCAAGCTTACAGACATAACCACAAGTTTTATTGCAGTCTCAGGCCTATCCTGGAGCCCCCAGACAGCAATTAATCATATTCCACCTTTTGTCAGGACTGAGCTGGTCAGTACATTATTTCATCTTCATCTACAGCTTCAGGAAATCTAATTTTTAAAAAGTTTGTCTTTCAAAAGGCAATACAGTATGGAAAATCTGTCATTTCATGATCGAGTTAGTAATGGTGTCTCCTGCCTGAAAATGTACTTAAACCCAAATGTTCTTGCAGTTAAGATAAAACATGAAAATTTGAGTTACCACCACAAGATTCACTGTGAATCCACACACAGACCCTATAACACTGCACTCTCCCTACATCTACACATCCAGCATACAGTGACACCATTATCCCATCTGCATGCAAACATTTACCAACACTTGAAAAGTGCTTTGATGTTCCCAGGATGGCCTCAACTCATTTCTTATCCCGAACATTCTCAGAAACAAATTCCAACTCGATTAACAAGAGAATTCTGAGCAATCTAACTTTTGAGAAGGCCAGAAGTGCTTTGAATACAAGAAACAGAAAACCAGGCTTACAAAAAAGAAGGTTACGTCAAGCAGCAGGACAGTTGGGATTCCACCAAAAGTTACTCCTTGGAGCACCGTGCTGCCCTGGGCAGTGCTGTAGCAGTAAGTCTCATTTGTTCTGTTGAAAGGTTCACTCCTATTCCCGAAGATGCCCAGATGAGACTGTCCAAAACCCAGAAAATAGAAAGGGTTCATTTTGGCTATCCCTTTAAAAGACAAAAAAGAAAAGAAAAGAAAAGGTGAAACCAACCTGTGAAAAGCCTGGTTGGTATTTGTGAGATATACTAATATTACAAGTATAAAAAGTGCAGGAAGATCCAACCAGAAAACTGCTTTGGAAAAGAAGGTGCCTCCTTTGACAATCTCTTCCTTTCACATGTGAAATATTTTGTAATAACTGGCAGGTTCAGCTACCAGCAGTGTCCAGACAAGAATTCCAGACATCCAACAAACTACATCCTCTACAGACATCTGAGCACAACAGCAGAAGACCCCTCCCCAAAAAACCTCCCTCTCATTTAATCTATGTCATCAAACTACTTATTCCAGCCTGGTCTGTGATTCTAGGAATCACACAGGGCATTATATATTCCAACAACAGTAGTTTGAAGATTTTGTTCCTAGTTGATGAGCATGTGCGAATGCACCAGCTTGTGAACTTTGTATTTAAATGTCAAAACCTTGAGATCATTAACAAATTCACCACTAATTCCACAGAAAAGAACTACTACACAAATACATATGCTCCTTTCTGTTCTTGGAATATTGCGTGATTTTCCTTTTTCAAAATAATTCAACAGAAAGGACAGCACAGTAACTACAGTACATTTCAAACAAGAAAGAACAAGGAGTATTTCTCAGAGAACAGCCATCTACCTAATTTTAGTCAACTGACCTGATCAGATAACGTGGTAACACACAAGAATGCACGAGATTTGGCTATTGATACAAAGTTCTTTTTATCAGTGCAGGCAATTGCTCTTTTATCTTGGGGCTTTCCACTTCAAACATTTCCTTTCTTGGATCTGATTAACTTGCTGATTCCCAAGTACTGCTTCATGCAGAACACACTTCTGACTGATAAATTCACAAAGAAACCATTTCCCAAATAAAAACTTAGTCCTTCAAAAGCAAATATTGTAGGTCCTCATCACACAGGTCCAGGGACACTACTTTTGGGATGTCGTGCCTCTAAGAAGAATGCACATGTCTCTGGCGACAGCACTGTTCTGGATGCTGAAAACAAAACAAAATAAAGAGTACAGATAACTACAAATTCTCCTTTTAAACAGCAGGGAAACAGCATGGAGAATACTCCTCCCAAAACAGCATTTGTTTAATGTTGGACCGTGTGACACAGGGAGGAAGAAATTTTGTCTCAGCTGATGTGTTTCATCACCGGGGGAAAAAAAAAAAAAAGAGAGAGAACGAAAAAACCCCCAACAACGCCCACAAAAGTTGTGCCGTGACTCTATCCTTGATTTCTAAGGACTGAAATTTAGTGCTGGCAGAAAAGAAAGTATTTTTGAAGAGCCTTCGGGTATCTCCAGCACAAGCCTGCACGCTAAACTCTAAGTAACACACTGGAGTTTATCTGTCACGGCTTCCAATTCTCGAAAGCTGTTCTTTTTAAACAAGCCAGCTGCCAGGAAGATAAAGGGCAGGGGAAGAGCTCCCACAGGTGGGGCTGCGCCGCAGGAACCCAGCGAGCACAGGCACGGGCTCCAGTGTAGCGCTGGGAGCCCGGCTGCGCTCCCGGCTCCGGCAGGGACGTGGAGCCGCGGCGGGCGGGGCCGGCTTCCCCAGGAGCGCATTGGAAAGCGCCAGGCTCGCCTCTGGCGCAGGGAGCGGGTCCCTCCGCTCCAGAGCAGGGTGGGCTGGCTCAGCCCCCCGCGGGGAGGGGACGCTGCTCCCGGCGCTGCCCGCCCCGACGGAGCTGCGGGGGTCCCGCTGAGGAGGGGCCGCGCTCGTCTCGCCCGCTGCCCTCCCCGCGGCCCCGCACAGCGCCGCTGCCGCCCTCGCTTACCTGCGCTGGAGCGGGCTCTCCTATCCCTTCCCTTCCCTTCCGTTCCCTTCTCCGCCTTTCCCTTCCCTGCCCTCCCGTCCCGTCACCTCACGGGCGCTCCCGGCCCCGGAGTTACGAGCACCCGCAACAAGTGCCGGGTCTGCGCATGCGTGCGCAGCCCGCGGTCAGCGCTCTCCCGCCCCCGGAGCGCGTTCCCCGCTTCCCGCGGCGGCGCGGCCCCACAGGCCGCTCCGGCCGGGACAGAGCCGCTCCGGCCGGGACAGAGCCGCCCCCGCCGGGACAGAGCCGCTCCGGCCGGGATAGAGCCGCCCCCGCCGGGACAGAGCCCCTGCGGCCGGGACAGCGCCCCTGCGGCCGGGACAGAGCCGCTCCGGCCGGGACAGAGCCGCTCCCACCGGGACAGAGCCGCCCCCGCCGGGACAGAGCCGCCCCCGCCGGGACAGAGCCCCTCCGGCCGGGACAGTGCCCCTCCGGCCGGGACAGTGCCGCTCCCACCGGGACAATGTCTCCCCCGTCGGGACAGTGCCCCTCCGGCCGGGACAGTGCCGCTCCCACCGGGACAGTGTCTCCCCCGCCGGGACAGTGCCCCTCCGGCCGGGACAGTGCCGCTCCCACCGGGACAGTGCCGCCCCCGCGCCTCCCTCACGGAACGGACCCTCAAATAATCGAGGGAAAGCTGCTGTTGCTGTTCAGCCTAGAGAAGAAAAGGCTGCGGGGAGACCTGCTAGCGCCTACCAGTGCCTAAAACCAGAACCAAACAGAGCATTTTATAGCACAGAAAAAAAAAATCCTCGAGAAATGTGAGATATGATTTCCAGAGAGACTTCACAACTCCAGGTCTGGTGAAGTGGGCAAGCACGCAGGTGGAAGTGGAGCAGGCCATACACTAAGATCACAGAATCATGGAATACGGTGGTTTGGAAGAGACCTTAAACATCATCCATTTCCAACCCCTCGCCATGGGCAGGGACACCTTTCACTAGAGCAGCTTGCTCAGAGCCCCATCCAACCTGGTCTTGAACACTTCCAGGGATGGGCCATCCACAGCTGCTCTGGGCAACCTGTGCCAGTGCCTCACCACCCTCGTAGTGAAGGATTTCTTCCTATTATCTAATCTAAACCTACCTTCTTTCAGTTTGAATCCATTCCCCCTTGTTCTATCACTACATGCCCACGTAAAAGTCCCTCCTTTGCCTATGTAAAAACTCCCTCTCCAGCTCTGCTGTAGCCCCCTTCAGGTACTGAAAGGTGTTTTAAGGTCTCCCAGGAGCTTTACTCCAGGCTGAACAATCCCAGTTCTCTCAGCCCATCTTTGTAAGAGAGGTGCTCCAGCCTTTTGAGCATCTTCATGGTCTCCTCTGGACTTACTCCAACGGGTCCACATCTTTCTTGTGCTGGGGGCCCAAGAGCCAGACTCAGCACTTCTGGTGGGGTCTCATGAGGACAGAGTTGAGGGGGAGAATCACTTTCATTGACCTGCTGGCCACACCTCTTTTGACAGGTAGCTCTGAAATAAATTAATAAATTAATGGTAGTAGCATGAATTTTCCATGAAATATGCATAGCCCCTTGTCTCCACACACCTATTCATACGCTGTAAATTGGGGAAAAAACCCAAGGCCTAGGGAGTTTAAGTTAATGAGTCTATGATAGAGCTGGGATGAGACCCATTCCAAGACATCCTTTGCAGGGGTTAATTGCTTCCAGACAACAGGCCAGAAGCACTGTACAGCTGTTTCTGCCTCTTCTCTACCCTTTATTTTAGTGTTCCCTCAACAGCCATTTGATACCCAGCATTGCCAACCATCCTCATCCTCCCGTGTCTTCATCCTTTGCCCCTGACCGGCATGACTGCCCTCAATGAGCTGCAGGCATACGAGGAAGAAGAAGATTATGGTAATGATGAAAATGTAACTGTTCAGAGGGAACCATGGACCACTTGCCTTCAAAGGTTTGCACCCCAACCTGCAGTCTCATGGGTGAAGCAGCAGTGATGTCTTAGAAGAGTAACTCATTCTAAAACCAACTAAAAATAATTAGGGCATTGCAAGGTTCGGTCTGATGTTACATTGAACAAAACCTCAATTATCTGTTGACTTTTATGTTTAAAAGGAATTAATGTCCCAGCTGCCAAGAAGCCACTATCTGCTCTGCTTGGCAGTCCTGATCCTGCCTCTCCAACTTTAACTCCTTGTGTCCCTGTGTATTCAGACTCCATGGATTATTTAGGGCCCTGCACGCATGGCTGCTGTCCTGCTCCCTGCCATTTTATTAACCCACCATTTTTTTGCTCTGCCAAATCTTTGTTTCACTTTTCAGGAATGCCTGCTCAGTGGAGATCAGTATCTGGCTGTATGTGTGCTATCTGCCTTCTTGCACTTCATCCCACAAGAAAAGTTCCAGGTTATCTACAGTCACTGAGAGACATTTCAAGACAGAATTTCATTATTTACCTAGCAGATGCACTGTAGGTAATCTGTAGTTTTAAATTGGCTGTAACAATTATGCTAGTTAGAAAATGACATGAAAGTTCTCAGCTCAGTGTGGTTCAGATTAATTGCTGGAATAAAGAAATCCCACTGTTTTTGAAGGATGATAATGGTTTTACCTTTAAAGACACTCTCTCCTCTCTAGGGCCATGTTGGTGGGAAAGTTTTTTGGCGTGAGTGTAGTAGAGTTATTGTTCCATCCTGCCTTTTCTGGAACAGCTCTTCCTGTGGACAACTTATTTCAAAACAGGATTTCAGAGTGGAATAATTATAATCACTTTCTTTTAAATTAAATTTCACTGATGTAGGTGCAGCAGAGTAGATCTACCATGTAGGTGAAGCCTCGGTGTATGCTTGCAGCTCTCGCACTTCTAGGACCAAAATCTGTTTGGTTGGTTTTCTCACTGATTTCCTAAGCTGTTCGTACTCTTGATTCTTGCCAGGTTTTCCAAAATTAAGAAGGCCTTGCTCTGGCTAGATTGTCTTGCTCTTTAGTGTAAAATGTGTGATATTCAGTGATCCCAACGTTGTAGTCTTGACATTCTTCAGTGTGATGACTTTTGCCTAGCTACAAAATAATTTTTCTCTTTCTTTCTCACAAGAATAACATCAAGCTTTTGTCATTTGTTTTTGTTCTTCCTCTGTCTAGACAGGCTCTTTAGCTAAGTGGTGTGATTTTGTTTATCTCGAATTTCAACAACAGAGTCACATTTCCCTCCTCCCTCCCTCTTGTAAATAGGGTTTTGTTTACCACTGTCTGTTCTTTTGGTGACAAAAGCCACATACTGTCATTAGTTCACAAACGTTTAATTATGTTGCCTAGAGCAGATGGAAAACCACCCTCAGGACCTAGGGAGCAGGTCAGTAGAATCTGAAATCCTTCCATCTTTCTTTTATTTTGCAGCCTCCATATCCACTTCAACAGCTCTTTAGCACCAGGTTGAACAAGTGTGCAGTGTATTTACACTTCCATGTGTGACTCTTCCCTTATTTTATTAAATGACCTTATGGCTGAAGAACTGCCTTGTCACTTTAGTTTGATTTATCACAGCAGGAAGGCCCTTGATGGGTGAACTCCCAACAGGACTCGAATAGTCCCTGGAGGTGAGTAGCAGGTGGCCTGATGCTTTGCCGTGCGTGGCAGCTCTCGCCGTGGTTTCTTCTCTCTGAAGAAACTCATCAGCCCAGCTTGCTGTTCCTTACTTATCTGCCTATTCAAATATACCTTAATGGATTTAATTCAGGCTTCCAGCCTGGCAGCCCTTTGCTATCTTCTAGTCTTTGCCTTCATCTGGCAATCTGTTTACAAGCCTCAGCAGACCACACGGCTCAGTGTGGGCATTACGGGGTTTTCCTTTGAAAGGTCTGAGCATTAATATGTTTATAATATAAACAAACAAATAGAAAAACCCAGACAGATAGACAGCTTTAAATGTCATAGTGCAAATCAGCAAGCAGCAAGTCTTGATTTAAACTGACAATTTACACTTCTTTTCTCTCTATTCTTTTTAATTGTTTTTGTCGTGCTGCTTTTCATTCACAGGTAATATGTTGATTTACAAGGTAGAAATAGCCTTGCATTAAAGTTGGAATGTATTTTGATTAATCGATAGAACTATTATATAAGATATCTGACCTAATATATCTAGCCACGGATGATAAAAATTTGCTTTTCTTTTACATTTTGTGTCAGATAGGAAATGGTGAATGGAGCATTGGTATTGATGCTTGAGCATGATTCATTTTTCATGTCATCTCCATCAAGTTATACTTGGAATTTTATTAAAATACACAGGAAACTGCAATCTAAAATAGCAATGCTGAAAAATACAGGAGGAAAAAGCAGGCTTATTGCAACATATTTTGCATAAACTTGATTTATGAAATGATGAATCCATGAGCTTCCTCATCACTCACCTCTGGGCAGGGTGAGGTTTTAAACCTTGTTTTTCTGGGATAGTAGCAGGTGTGGAAAACCTCCTCCTGATATATGGGATTGTTAGCTTTATTGTAGCATGTCACAATGCAACCGCTGTTGGTGTGACACACTTTGGTACAAAATGAGGGCAAGGTGGCAAGGTGGGTGACTTCATTGTTTCCTGAACGTACACATTATCTTAATGCTCATCTGTGCATTAACCCCAGGTGTATAGAAGCTGAAGGGACCTCATGCATAGGTGGCACAGCACTAGCCATAATTAAGGCAGCTCCCTGAGAGAGAGAGGGAGATGGAGAAACCATCTGTCACAATCTGGTTTGTCGCACTGAAGAGGAGAGCACCCGGCCACATGAGCTATTTATCAGGGACCAGGTGTACTTTTTACCAGTCTGAAATATCAAACCACTCAGAGCTTGTAAAGTTTTCACGTTCCCAGGCACAGCATACATTAGTTTTAGGGAAGAACTCCAGTGTCCTTGAGAGCCTCTGTGCTCCACAGGTGTCCTCACTGTACATAGTGACTCCTGTTTCAACAGTACTGAGGTGAGCCCTGGACAGAATTTAGCATCCTTGCCTTAGGTTCTGCTTTCCCTGGAGCACAAAGACGAGTGGTTGTTTGTGCAGGAGCCATAGAACACTCCAGGAGATCTTGCAGTCTAAACCATTGGTGGGTCAATTCAGCTGGGTTTGCTGCAGTCTTGGATTGAAAGTAAATTTTTGTGAAGCAAGCTCTGAAATCGTGGGTTTGATCCAAATAGGTCAGAAGGGGAACACTAGTTTTTCCCTTTTTATTTTTTTCTTTCCAAACACTGCTCTGTTTGACAGCTTTGAAGAAACTGCTCATTAAACTGGTTGGTTTGCTGTATCCACTCTCTATCTGCAGAGAGCCCAGTGAGATTCCCAGCTTTTAGACATAAGAAGTCTGTTCCAAGGCCTTGGTGACAACTCTTCCTGGTTCCCTGGCTTGATTTCCCTTAAAATATCATCATCAAGCATGCTACTTGATCATTTATAAATTTATAGATTAAATCGTTTTTTCAAGGACTTTTATAATGAACAGTCTTTTTTTTTTTTTCTGTTGGGCAAGAATTCCCCCTTCCCACTTCTGGATTTACAGATGAAAAAAATTCAGTGTCCAAACTGTGAGGATTTCAAAGAGCTGGAAATGTCTGTGTCACAATTTCCACTGCAGCAGCGACTTGGCTCCTTTGCAGACAGAGCAGACGAGCACAGGGGGCCCCTAATGAATGCAGGATGATCCTGGTGAGCCCAAGCAGGGGGTCAGGTGCCAGGGATGCAAGGGGCAAGTGGCTGGGGTGACTTGGTGTCAGGATGCAAACTGGCTTAAGCAGGAAGCTGTGAAGAGCTGTAGCCGTGGCAAAGAGCCACGACCAAGGGCAGTGAGGCCTTTTCCAGCAAGGAAGGTGCTGAACCCGGGGGCCTGGCTTTAACAGAGCGTGAGTGGAAATGGTGGGGAGCAGCAGCATCCAAGCAGTTCCAAGTGCATGACAGCTGCTGGAGGCACACCACAGGCACGTGGATCCTTGCTGTGTGCTTTCTGGCACCTCCACTTCAGGGAAGCAGAGTTGCCTAAATCTGTCCATTCCTTAGTATGTAATTACATGTTGGACATATTACCACCATACTTTCTGATTTTCCCATTCTTGTCCCTCCCTGTCCACTCTTTCCTTCCTCTATCTACGGTATTTTTATTTCCTCCCCCCATTCATCCTTTCTCATATTTCCATTTCTTTGATTCTTTTACTTTCTTTTCTTTCTGCTTGATCTTTGTCCTTTCAAATGTATGCAAAGGATATAAAGGTATTTCCTCACATCTCTTCCAGCTGGACTTGGCGTGTTTGACTTTGCCTCATGAGTGGGAGTGTGGCCTAATCTGTGTAAAAAGGGAAAGTAATGTAGTCACTGCAAGCTGAGCAGCTTGAACACACAGGTGATCGATGGATCACTGGAGAACTTCCTTCCCTGTAACAGATGGCAAGAGGAACATGGCTTGTTTTACTAACTTGATTACATACAGTAATTATTAGAGTCTATTGGTGATTAGAGTTTTGTTGATAGAAGCTGTGGTTGGCTGGTGCCTTTGAAAATCAGCTTATTTATTTTGGTGTCTAAATATGGACTTGAAAATTTTGGCCAAGGCAATTTGCTCAAGGTCATAATCCTCACTCAGGGACAGAACTGGGAAGAGAGCCCAGATGTTTTCAGCTCTCCTTTCCTACTGATATTATGTACTGTCTCAGTAAAGCAGATGTTTATAGTTAGATTCACTAAAGTAGATATTTATATATTCAGGTTATATATCAGATTATGATAGAGTGAGTTGTCAGAATTAACCTGGGAGAAGTTAAGAGCAGGTCCAGTAAAGTGGCCCAGTTTCTGGAATGAGATGAACTCCAGGATGGAAGAAAGGGTCAGTGTTACATGGGAATGCCTAGGCAAAATATTCCTGCCTTCACAACATGGTGCACCTTTTCTTTTACACCCTGTCTGGGTCAGTTCCTGGGACTGTACAGCCACAGCTAAGAGAGCAGGTGCTGCATGCAGAACCCTGGCATGAGCAGACCTAAGGTTTAAGGCCAAATGTTCTGGGCAACAGCAAGCCAGGTTGATTGTAATTCCTTTACACTGTAGTTCCTGTGAAGATTAGAAGAGTTTCATACATCAATGTAAGATCTTGAACTTACTAATCAAATTATCATCGTGAGAGCATTTCTCAGAGGACATGAAATTGTTAAGGAATTGTTAAGGAGCCAGTTCCCATCCACTTAGGAAACAAGACAACTGTGTTCTGTTATTGCTGTGGTTTCTAGATCAGTTTCAAGGCAAGCCCAAGCAATAGTATATTTTCATGTCCTGTTATGAATCACAGCATTTTCTCATTCAGGACAGCAAGTGTTCAACAGTTTACCAGCCTGGGAACACAATGAAGAGCAGAGGTAAGCTTTCCTACCACAAGGGACTGAAAACAAATCAAACAGTGAAGCCTTCAAAGAGTTTTAAGAGCCCATTTTCTGGGTCTGCTTCACATGATGATTTTCAGATTCCTTCCATCAGATTTGCAGACACTGAACTTCCTTGCAAACATTGTTTTCATGTAGTCTGCCACCAAGGTGTTCCAACAGATCTGGTCAAAATGATCAAGTGTTTCAAATTAATTCTCAGGTTATCTATGTCTCTGCTCAAATTGTAGTAATTATTTCTAGTTTTGCTGTCACAGGGTAAAATACTCCTTGCTCTATTTTAGAGTCAAAGCAGAGAAAAGGGACTAAGCACCCAAGTTTTGCTCAATGGAAAATGGACTCTAAATTCCTTCTAGTACCTTTGAAAAATCTTCTCTACATGTATGATTTGTCAAAAGACTCTGAATTCTGAACTGGCAGCTGCTGAAGCCAAGAGCCATGCTGCATAGATAAAATAAATTTTAGTCACCATGTCTTTAGTTATTCGGCCTGGAAGGCTGACAGATGCCAGCTTCAAATGCATGGCATTTCCTGCAGAGTCACATGTCAAAGTCAAATTTAAGGTTCAGAAATGCATTTGGTTGCTATGTGGAAATGATGGCCATTCCTGGATTAATGGTTTTGAATAAGCAAATGGTAAGGTAAGAAAAGGAGAAAAAAACCCCCAAGCAACTGAAGTTTGTGTTTCACGCTTCTTCAAGTGACTTGGCCAAGTGTGGCTAAATTCCCTTTTAAAATCAAGTGACCATGGTGCATCTCCCAGGGTGCTGCAGTATGAATGCTAAAAGGATTAAAACTAGTCAGGTCACAGAGCTTTATTTTTTGCTCTTTTAAGGGATATGTTATATCTGAGATCTTACACTCCTTCTTTACACAGATATGAGTACATGGCAGGAAATTATATAATTTAACCTGCCTCATGAAGTAAAATACTTTTTTCTGTTCTGTTTTGGAGCCAAATACTCAAAAAATGGTGTTTTCTTCAGTTCTTTTCTGCTGAATACTTTTTAATTAAAGAGTAATAACATTAAAGAATGTTACAAATCAATACCACGATAATATAAATATGTAAATGAAAACAGCTTTGTTGTAGCTGCTTGAGTAGGAGCAGTCTATCCACACACCCTCCTTTCTGAACATTGCAGCACTATTTGAAAAGAAAATTAGGAGGCTATTTTGATATTTGTTGCTGTGCAATTCTCAAAGGTGTAACGAAGTACCCAATCCAGACAGAAGGGGAATGAATGAACAGGATAAATAATAAATCACCACTAATAGTAACCAGCTCACTAGATTTTAAAAATGAGTTAATGATTTGAAATTTTATTAACAGATCTAAAATCTTTTAAAATGCATTTCAAGAAAGCTGCAGGCCTTTAAGACCATTCTCCGAAGATGTGTCAGCACTCTGGAGACAAAGAAAAGCTTCCTGCAAAAAGTTCAGCGCAGTGTTTACAGCCAGGCAAGCCTGCCTCTTTCTGTTTAAAAAGAATGGACATTAAACATCAGAATGAGGGATTATAGTCTGATCCAGATCATAATTTCCAAGATTATTTTGTATCTCTTGAAACTCCTGCCTCTCCTGGAAGCCTCTCAGACATCTTGTCCCAGTATGAGCCCAGCTCACTCAGAGCTCAGACAGGCAGGCCCAGCGTTGTTGCTGGACCCATTCAGAACTCTACCTCAGCATCCTTTTGCTCACAGCCCTGGCGTGCTGTTAACACCAAGGACAAAAGCCATGTGCAAGTAATTATTTTTGAAATTGAATACATCTGAGTTCCATGGTGTAAAACCCACTGACATGCAATAGCCCCAAGGTCACTTCAGCAACAGATGTTACAGATGGAAAACAACCCTGTGAGTAGTTTAGCTCATTTTCCTGTTGTTGCAGGTATCTTTTTTGCCGATCAGTAGGTTTGCTAAGGCACTGCCCAATTGTGAATATCTCAGTGAAAACTAGCAGAAGTCTCTGGGCAGCTGCTCTTCACTCCATCTGATATACCAGATTAGAGAAGTCTAAACTATTTATCAATTTTGTCCTGTCATCTCTGTGCTTGTTATCACTTAATTTTGCCTTCTACAATCTTGCATTGGGTTTTGTAATTTTCTGTGCAAGTAACAGCCCTTTTTTAGAGGTTTTTTGCACTCCACTAACAAATTACTGTTTTGCACAACAGCTCATCATTTTTAGCATAAGAGGTTGCTTTTAGGTCCCATTCATCTTGGCCTTTCTTCCTTATTTTCAGCCTTTGGACAAAAAATATCTTCCAGCAAAGCTAGTAGTGAAAATTATTCAACTTGCATTAACACATACTTCATAATCTTTCTGCCTTTACAGCTTCTTCTGGTAATAGAAATAAATTACAGCTGCTAGAAAACAGTGTTATTCTTTCTCTATTTGAGCTGGGGGAAAGTGATTCATTTTCTCTTTTTCTTAGCAAAAGAGGACAGTCTGTTCAGTGAAGCAAAAGTTATTAGAGCTAAAATTAACAGGAGGAAGTACAATCCATAATTAAGCCAGGTTACTCACTGCCACAGATGCAATATGAATACTATTCCAACTGTATTTGCATGACAGGAAAACGGGGACATCACTCAGTTTTTGGAATTCCAATTGCCACACAAACTTGTCACAGAATCAGTAAGGGCTATGGGACATTGTTTAGGTGAGAAATGACCTCTAAGATAACCAAGTCCAACCATTAACCCAGCCCTGCCATGTCCATCACTAAACCATGTCCCTGAGTGCCACATATTGGTCACACACTGAGCCCTCACAGTGACATTCACTGGAGCACTTTGGTTACAGCCCAGCGTGGCAGCAGGGCAAGTCTCTCCTTGCAAGGGCAGGGGCAGCCTGGACAGCCTCTCTGAGCCTCACCAGCCCTGCCTAGCCCAGAGCTGGGCATCACTTGCATCATTAAGGCAGGAGCAGCATACTTTTAAAAAAAGCTGATAAACTTCTAGAGTGAAAATACAGTTGCAAGGAAAAAGCAGCACTTTAACTAGGCCGATAAATGGGCTCTGATTAGAAATTAAGTGGTGCTCCCACAGAATTCAGCTATTTCTCAGTAATTAGGACATTCCTTAATGAAGTGGACTGTGGTATAAAGCAAGCAATTTAGGGCTGTATGCTTATTTATCTGATTCAACTGCATTAGCTAAATGTCAATGTTTCTGCCAGCAGCCTATGCTGCAGCCATCAGAGTGGTGACGAGCCCTGCTTCCCCAGCTACAAAGAAGGAACAGACTGGGGCGATGGGGAGGAGACTGCTGAAGGCATAGAAAATGCTGTATTTAAACAGTTGTGTTTGCTTTTCTGTTAAAAAAAATATCTTGAAGATCTCCTTTCTGCCAGAACACAGGCACTTTGCAAACACTGCCAACACAAACCCTGCCAGCGGGCCAGCTGACATCAGCTGACCAAGGACATGAGGGGACTTTGGACATTTTATCCATTCCTCCTCAGACAGACAGCCTTTTGTCCTGGCCATCTGACCAAAACAAGTTCATGAGTAAAAGCAGAAGCTGCCTGTGGAAGACATGCTTATGTCAGTGCAATCTGAGATACACAGCAGCAGAAGTTACACAAACCCAGCTCAAGATCAAACCAGGTTTGCAGTATCTCTCTCAGATAAAATTTAGTTTAGTATACTGGATACACTGTGGGATAAATGCATAAGGAAACATTATCCCCACTGCTGCCTGGGGCTTCACCGCCAGCATTTGTGAGAAGAACCCAATAGGATGTGATCTTTCAGGTATTTCCATTGGAGATGGCCAGTTTGGTCTGGCCTATACTGGTGATGAGGAAAAACAGTCTCACGTCCCTGCCTAGATAAAATGAGCTGGACAATTTCTGTACAGCTCAAGCAGGTGATTGATTGGACCACAAAAGTTGCTACTGAAACTGGCTCCTCAGCAGGAGAATAAACACTAAGGACTGAGGCTGTGGTTGCAGCATCTTCGGAATGAGATCTGTGCGCTCAGGTCAGAGCAACCACGATTCCTCTCAGACGTGGGATATGAAGTTCTCTTTCCCAGAGTTGTGTTAGTCAGAGCTCACAACACAGATCTAGAAGCTGGAAGCAGGGGAGGGAATGCATGGGAGGCAGGTAAGTCAGGTGATACCTGATTGAGCACAAAGCCTTTTGGCACAAAAATTAACACGGCCAAATTTTTGGAACAAATCACAACCAGCAGAAAGATCAACACACTGCTTTGAGTGGCTCTGCCTGTTTTCAGTCTAGCCCTGGGAGACACCCAGATGTCTTGTTTTATCAGGCCTCACCTTCTGGAAACTTTCCCATGCCAGATACTTGCAGAGCAATCTGAGGCCATGGGGGCAAACTCCAGTGAGCTGTACTGGCCCCACAGAAGCCCTGGGCACTTCTATTCTGTCTTTGTACACTGAGCAAGCTATGCATGCTCTCCTATGAAAGCTGAGAGAGGTGGGGCTGTTCAGCCTGGAGAAGGGTAGAGCTCCTGGGAGACCTTAGGTCACCTTCCAGTACCTGAGGGGACTTACAAGGGAGCTGGAGAGGGACTTTTTACAAGGGCATGTAGTGACAGGAGAAGGGGGAATGGCTTCAAAGTGACAGAGAGAAGGTTTAGATTCCGTATTAGGAAGAATTTCTTTACTGCGAGGATGGTGAGGCACTGGAACAGGTTGCCCAGAGAAGTTGTGGATGCCCCATACCTGGAAGTGTTCAAGGCCAGGTTGAATAGGGCTTTGAGCAGGGTTTGGTGAGCTCCATGCTCTCTGTCTACAGCTGTGACTCAGGGCCAGTCCCTGCGGAGGAATAGAGGCCCCAGCACCAGCACAGGCCATGACAGCCAAGAAAGAAGCTAAAGATTCCTCCAAGAAATAACCTGAAGAAATCCCACTTAAAGGTGTGTGGCCTGGGTTTGCTGGTGGGAATATTCAGTTTGAAGCACTGTTGGGTGGCTGGTGGGTGCATGGGTGAGGCAGTGAGAGGGACATGCCTTCATGCATAGCCCACATTTTACATCCAATTTTGAAGCCTCTGACCCAGCTCTTCACATGACCAGCCTCTTCCTCAGTGTTTTGTTAGCTGTGTAAAACTTGGTGTGCTTGAGGCTGAAAAAGAATATGAAAGAGAACTTGTACCTGTATTCTTTTTGACCTGGCATGTTTATACCTGCTTCTTAACCACTCCTGTTTTTACTTCTACACTCCTAGATTCAGAAGGCCCTGACTTCAGGGAAAAACAGACCAAAATCTACATAGAGTTGTGCTCCCATCTCCATAGGACAAACATGTTGCACAAACATGGGCACTTCTTGGAACACACAGAAATTGTTGCCTTTCACATCACTCAAGCAAGGGCTGTTTGAATATGGGCCCAACTGTAATACAAAAGAGTTATGTCCATGGCAATTGAAATCTTGAAAAGCTAAATATTCAGACCCTCAATATTGCAAATACATTTCAAACATTCTTGTTTCCCAGGATAATAGCTACATAATTAGGGTAAGCCTTTCACACTTTCTCTTTGATCCCACTGGATTTATCTACCAAAAATCATTGCACAGATGTGCCCAGCAAATGTCCTACAGAACTGCTTGTAACAAAATTAAAAGCTTAAATAGAGAGATTTTCTCTCCACTAAGTACTGGCTTTTATTAAAACTGGGAGTTGCTCATACTCCATTCCTTGCAGCCTCTTTGAATCCTCTGTTTGATGTTTCAAAAGTGCCATGCAGGTTCTAATACACATTACACAGAAAGAGCTATTATAAAATTCCCGACTTTTTCTTGTTTGCACGACAAAGGGGGAATGGCAAATCCTCCAATTGGACCAGATAATCAGTCTCCTGTGAAAAGCCTGCAATACACATCCTCTGTTTTCTTCTTAGCTGAGCTTCAACTGTGTTTGGTCAATAATTTTATTTCAGGTGTGAAGGCCATAAATCACCTTCCAATACACATTGGACAGTGGAGAGTCCTGGTGGATTTGGCATCAGCCACAGGAGAAATCACATCCGGATACAGGAAAGCTGGGTGCTGCTGCAGAAATCAGGCATTTTCATTTCACATTGTCATGGTCTATTGAAGAACACTCACTGCAGAGTAGGACCACTCTCTGGAGCAAAGACTAATTGGATGGATAAATAACTACGGGATTATGTCTTCTGATATAAGAGAGAGAGCATTACAAATCCATGGACTGCAGTTTTATCCAGGTGATCATATAAACACAGCAAATTCCCTGCTGGAACTGAGCTGGCCAACACTTAGAGAGCCCATCTGCAGAAAACTTTGTCAGACACCTGAACATTGCTCAGGTGCAGTTTCCAAGCCTCTGACACACTCATTGTATAACCAGTTCTTTTGCCCCAGCCCCTGGGAATCAGTAATGTGCCATTTGGTTGGGGAGACAGTCCTGAGGGAAGAGCTGGGTGTATGAAGCTTTCATAAATGGCTGAGGGGTCAAAAAGATTTCAGGAAAAAACCTTCTCTCTTATTCACAAGAGCAAGAGTGTTTGACATGAGCAGAGGTTGAAGCAGTGAAGTGAATATTTTTCACTGCTGTTTGTGTCTTGGGAATGGGTGTATTTTGAATTGATATACAAATGCATGTCTAAAACTCATCTCCAGAGAAAGATGCTACACAAAGTGCAGGATTAAAGAATGTACTGCCTTGGGCCATGCACAAGGTGTTGCTTTGTAGTCTGTTCCATTTTCATCTTAAAACTCAGTTTAGCTAAATAAAGTGCCCTTTTAACATCTGACAGCGGCTTTATTATGTTTAAGGAGACAAGTTTCTTAAGAGGTTGTAAAGACAAAGTGAGCAGTAACAGAAGTGTTGAGTGGGACTCTTTCAGACGCCTTTATTGCCTTCCCCTGAGTACAAACCAGGCTGCCTCCCTCGGCTGACACTGGTTTCAACGAGGGATGAGCCACAACGGAGTGATTTTGTACAAGTTCATTACATGGCATCCTCCAGCCAGACGGTCCTCAGGACACACCATTCAGCCTGGGCACTGGATGAAGCTGGACCAATTTCAAATCATTTACAGAGACATATAAAATCCAAAGGGCCTTTGATGCTGAAGACATTTGTATGTAGGCTCAGGCATGTGGCTGCTGGAGAGGATGAGAATCTGCCCCAAGTGCTGTGCTCCTTCATGCTTTTATCAATCACATTTTATGTCTTCAATTCTCCTGGGATTGGTGCCAGAAATAGATTTCCACATCTTGTGCCAGCAAAGGCCAGGGAAGAAAAGGGTGTAAGTTTCGAGTTTAAATGTTACAAGGTAAACATCCAGCCTTCCCCACCCCAGCCTTCAGGTCAGCTTCACTCTCCAGAGCCAGCACCCTATCGTGGCTGTTAATAGCATTCAAAATACTGCTACTCTTCATCCATGTTGGGGAAGAGTGCAGTGGTTTCCCATGTTCACTGAGAAGTGATCTGCCTTTACATAAAGCCTTCCTCTTTTAAGCATTATTATTTTGAAACCCACAGGAATCCATAAAGAGGGATGGGACATTTTTCTAAAATGTCACACCCGTACATCTTCCACCTTCTATGATTCAGAAGCAGCATAAAAGGCCATAAATCATTCAACTGCTGTGATTCACTGCCCTGATTCATACACTTGATACAAATACTCAGAGATCAAAGTGGAACCTAACACCCCCACCAAAGATTTAAATGATTTTTCAGTGCTTGCCATAAAGACGGACTTCCAGCTAAAGCTAAAGCTTCTCCTGATTGATATTGGCTGTTTTAGGTACAAGTTCTCTGCAGTAAAGATTGATGCATCCTTTAAGAATCATATGGCATAGTACATTAAGCAATGTATTCTGCAGGTGTGCCACCTCCCTAGCGAGGCTGAACAGGGAACACTGATTGCTCAGGGGGCTTCTGGGCAAATATTTACAGGGAATTAAAAAACAATGGAAATTTCTTCCCCATGGAGGAATCTGAGAGCTCCTAAACCTTCTTGTATTAACTTTGCAGTGGATGAAGGTGTTAAACTGGCATGTGTCTACCAACAGGGGAGTGATCCTTTTAAGTCCTTTGCTTCGTCCCCACTTGTGAAATTTGTTGTGCCAGTGGGACGAGGCTGGCTATAAAACCCCGGCACTGGGGACCTCCATCCAGCTCGGGCAGCCTGCCAGCACATCTCTGCCGAGAGCAGCCCCAGGGAGATCCCCCCCTTCATCTCTGCCGGGCAGGGAACTGCTTCGCTGACAGAGGAGGATGAACCTGAGGTGTGCCGGGATGCTCTTCATGCTCTGCCTCGTCCTCACGGTCCAAGCCTTTACCCAGGAAGGGTTCAAGGAGGTGGTGCTGAAGCAGCTGGGGCTGTCTGAGGTCCCTAAACTTCATAAGAGAGACTTGGTGGATCTGGTTATCCCAGAGCACGTCAAGAACAAGTACATGTCCATGCTGAAGCGCCAGAGGGTGAAGCGCCGAGCTCTGCCGAGCCTGGCTGGCATCCTCAGGGCGATCCCGGGACACACAGGTAACGTTTCTTCTACTGGGAGCATCCCAAGCATCCTGCTGCCGCCAGGGAAGTCTGCCAGGACTCTGCTGGCCGGCCGCAGGATGGGCAAAGGCAAACCCCCGGGGGGAAGGGGGAATGAGGGTCGGGTTTGGCTCCAAAGCTCAGCTGGGCAGAAGAGGTGCATGCAACAGCATCTCAAAGATTAACAAGCACTCTTCGCACCTGGAGAGGGGGTCCCGCAGTCCTTCCGAAGGGCAGGATGCTGCTGGAGCTTGATAGAAGCCTGGAAGGAGTCTGGGCAGGTGGGGGGGGGGGGAGGGGGGGGGGAAGGGCAGGCCATACAGGTTTTGGGTCAAATCTACAGCAAGTCCTCTAATAGGAATCACACCCGTTGGAGGATGTTCCACTCTCTCTCATCTCTTCTTTGTTTAGATTTTTATTTTAACAGGAAAAATTATCAGGGAGGAAAATAGCCACACAGACACAATGGTGGCTGTACAAGGGCGCTTAGAGCTTATTTTGCTTTCAAAGGACATACACAGGACCCTTGCCAGAAAATGAAAATACTTTTCCATTCCAAGTGGTGCTGTTGCTTGCTTTCATGCCCAGCACTGACAAAGAGATGCACACCTTTTCAGGTCTGCTCAGTTTGGGGTCATATTGTGTCGGAGATCTCATTCTTCCAGGTTGCAGAGACTCAGACATAAGAGAAGAATTAGAGCATTTGCAAGACACTGATTCAAGTATGCATTAGAAAAGATGTGTTTAGTGGCTGTCTCTGCCACTAGGGCTCGACTGGGAGCATGGAAGGAGAGTGTTGTGATGATAATTGTGCACAAAATGTGGGGGCTTTGCTCAGCAGGATGGCAGTGACAGGCCATCTTTTCTGTCCCCAACTGCACAGGTATGACAGGAGAAGTCCTCTACTCCGACACAATCACGCGCCAGAAGCTGATGTTTGACATGGAGGGCAGAATACCTAAAAACAGCGAAGTCACAATGGCTGAACTGAAACTCTTCCAAAAGCCTCTGGACAGAGCAAACCTGCCTGCCAAGCAGTCTCACAGGCCCGTCTCCAACGCCAGAGTCAGCGTGTACTGGGTGCACGATGGTACCAACAGGACCTCCCTGATAGATTCCAGGTAAGAAAGAGGCCTCTGCTGGAGGCAGGACTCTAGTTACAGAGTTTGGATCCTCTGAGGTGCATTTGGGTATCGTGGTTGTGCCTCAGCTCAGTCTGATGGGGTTGCATCTGTGCAACCAGGTTGTATGGCCTCTAAACCCAGAATGAGCTTGTTAGAGCAGATATTATGCTAAAGTGGCAATATATGATGATTCTTTGAAATAATGTATGAAATGATGCCATGTACTGCTACATCTTCCCCTCTAAAATCCCCCACCTGGTTCAATTCTCTGTCACTAACTCAAGTGGGTTACCGGCTGCTGGTATTCTTTCCACTGGCCATTTCATTATATGGTTTAAATAAGTAAATTATGCAAAAGGCATCTGATTCTGTAGCCATGAGCTCTGTGGAATTTTCACAACCCTTAAAGGCAGAATGAGGCATGAAACCCATTTCCTGGGTGGGTAGAAACTTATGGCCCTACTGCAGCTCAGACAGGAGCAGGTGGGAGCTCAGGCTGTTCACCAGGCTGTTGTCATCAATACTGAGGCTGCACATGATCCTGCACCGCCTAGTTTTTTGTATGAGCTTGTAGAGAGGGTTTTTTCCGGCCCTTCAGTGTCTGCTTCTCTCTGAGGTGGCAGTTAACTGCTGTGGGTGCTTGCCCAGAGCAAAAATGATCATGTAATCAAGGCATGTGACAATCTACAGGAAGTAAAATATTCTGCTGCAATAACAGAGCTGCGAGCCCGGGATTTATCTGATGGGCTTTTCTGAAGCCAAGCCCTTGTCACACAGGCTGGTTCCTATATATGAGTCGGGCTGGAAGAGCTTTGATGTGACCCAGGCCGTGCATTACTGGCTGCGAAACAAGAGGCGGGAGCCGATGTTCCTGGAGGTGTGGATCGAAGGGGAAAGGGTGGGCAGCTACGCCTCGGAAATGGCCAAAGCCGTGCGCTTCACCTCACAGGACCCCAAGGATAAAGCCCTAGGCAAGCCTGAGCTGGTGCTTTACACCCTCAACTTGGATGACTATGGGTATGTATGAAGCCTAAATCTGTATTGACTCTGGTGTAATTTTGCCCCTGAATTATTGGGGGAGGGGAAACTCTTACCTTCACAAGTGTTTACCAGCTGTGAATGGAGGAGTTAGAAAATTGCTGCTTAGTCACACCTCTTGTCTTCCCGTATCTGTTGTCTGAATGCTCATACAAACCCTGAGCACGGCCCAGATTTCACATCTCAGAGCCCACCTGTGCTATTAGCAGCAGGGATTATTTCTCCCGCTTCCCAGTTTCCAGTTACAGCACCCATTCCTGTTTCTCCCTTGGCGTCCAGGAGCCCTGGGGACTGCAGGGAGGAGGCGCTGATGGGGAAATCCACCTGCTGCCGGCAGAAACATTACATCAGCTTCCGCGAGCTGTCCTGGGCGCAGCACTGGATCCTGGAGCCGGCGGGGTTCCAGGCGTACCGCTGCTCCGGGAGCTGCCTGCAGCCGCCCCGCGCCCTGCGCCGCCTCGGCTCCGGGCAGCGCTCCTGCGCCGCGGCCGGGAGCTCCGCGCTGCCCATCATCTACCTCGTCAAGAGGGGCAACAGCACCGAGATTGAGGCGGCCGAGTTCCCCAACATGATCGTGGAGAGATGCAGCTGTGTCACGGACGGCGTGGCGCTGGTGTGACAAATGGGCGGCCTGGGGGGTCACCCACTCCCCGCAGCCCTGCCAAGAGCCACCCCGGCACCCGGCCCCCATCCCCGGGGCCAGTGGTGAAGGCCCTGGGGGGTTCCTGCCTGCAAGGGTCAGCAGCAGCTGGGGCTGGGGCTCCCCTGCGCCCTGCTGCCCTGCAGAGAGGGTGCACTTAGAGGCACTGTCCGTGTAGATGGGCTCAGAGGGGCGTGCATTTCACATACGTGAGGGGTACCTAAGGAGCCTAGTGCTTCTCGGGGCTCCCTCCATGACAGCTGAATTTCACTGAATTTATTTCAGTCGCCACCCTGGAGTATTGCAAACAGCTCCAGGCAAAAGAAGAGCGCCCATCACCAGGTGAAGAACAAATGCATGGGCTCAGCTGTTCATTCCTAGGCTGCTGGGTTTGGTCCTTGTCTATCCAAGCCACGTTTATGGTGAGCTGGAGAGCAGAAGCACTTGTATATGTATATAATACATGTATATAATACACACACACGTGCATACATGTACAGAGTATATGAATATATGTGTGTATTGTCTACATACTGGATGCATACATATTGACTATATACACATATGTATGTACATAAAATATTGCCTAGAGCTCAAAGGAACAGACGTATCGAATGCACATATACATATCTGCATGTAAATATAACATTATCTGAAATTCAAAGGATTATATTTTTGGCCCCACAGGCTTAACACAGTTTTAGGCAGGATTTAGAGTCCTGGAATCAACGGGAACATTAGGACTTAGTTTTGCTTGTATGAATAATAATTTGTTTTTCTGATTCTGTATTACAGTTATTTCAGTTTTGGGATATTTTTGAAGTTGTGTGTGCTGTCAAAATCAAGAAAACAATAAAATACAAGTGTTAAAGTAGCTGTGTGTTTGCTTATATTTATTCTTAGATCTGAAAGTGGAGGGGAAAAGATCTGTCCTACTTCTGAGAGTATCCAATGCCCAGCTCCTATAAACATACGCACAGTAGAAGCTCTTCCCAGCTACCTGTGTGATCCCACCTGCTCCTGGTGAAGCTTATCTGCTCCCCCAGGGCCAGGGACTGGGCTGAATCAGCAGGCAGAGCAGAGCCTAAACTGCCAGCGCCTCATCCTGAGCTTAAGACAACACTGCCGAGTTTAAGACAACACTTTCTTAAGCAGAAAACCTAGAATCTTATCTGCCAGCAGGAGGTGATGCTCTCCTCGTGAGCTGCAGCGGTGACAGAACAGGGGTCAGCTGCAGCTGTAGTGCAGAAAGGGAGGAGCTGCCCCCCCGCCCCCTTCGTCCCCTGGTGAAGCGTTTTAACCCTGACCCTTCCTGTTGGACATCTGACCAAAACATCCCCTGGAGAAACGCCATGATAATGTGGTTTAATCCCTTTGTGAACTGTTCTGAGCTGCTGGCCGGGATGTCACCCATGCTGATGTCACCTTCATGTCAGACTCCTCGCCTTGGTTCGTGAGCCACCGAGATAGCAGCGGCTCTGGGGATGAAATGTTTGCTGCTGACCATCTCTGTTGGGTGGTGGGATGTGGTCCCTGAGGCTCTGGTTGAAGCTGCTGCTGGTGCAAGGACTCTGGAATGTGTTCGTCTGGCTGGACAGGGTGACCATGGACCGAGGAAAAGAGGGACCTGTTGACTCTGCAGTGTCATCCATCAGGAAAATGTGAGTGTTCCTGCTGCCCTAAAGGACCCCAAGTCTGAGGTCACCCAGGCATCTCTGCCATCACCTCGTGGGTAGGCTGGCACCTCTCACTTGTGTAAACACCTGTGGCAAAAGAGCTTTAAGGGGAGAAAAAAACCGCAAAAGCACAGACTCACCATTCACCATCACTGGGCTACAGCACCATGGGTGGCTGGAATCAGAGTTGGATGAGCCGGAATGACCTCTGGCCATTTCCTTCTCATGACTACCTAGCATCTATCTTAATGGCATTGGAATCCGGCCCCAGATCCTTTGCCAGGGCATAGCCTGAAGGCCAGGAGCTCAGTTATCACCACGAAGAACAAAGCCGATGGTTTAGCCACACACTGTGCCTGGAGAAGAAAGTGTTTGAGCTGGTTGCTGCCTGAGAACGAAGAGCATTAACCCTGGCTTTACACCAGCCTCCAGCACTTGCACTTCAGATGCTATTCATTCTCCATCCGAGGAGAAATTCCATGCAGTGCGATTGGGGCAGGCTGCTGCGGGAAATGGGGAGCAGAGCATCACAGGGGCCGCGCAGTGGACGAGGCTCCTCCCCTCCGCCAGGATCCTGTGCTGTGTCCGGCGCCCCTTGCCCTGCGTCTGGCCGCCTTTACTCGGGTGTCCTGCGGACACGAGGTACACAGAAGCGAGCGGTGAGTCTGTGTCTGTGACACCTGGAGGGTGGGGAGGGAGAGGCGGTGGCCAAGGACACCTGGTGTTACTGTGGGGAGAACTGTGGGTATTGCAGGGCAGGGACAGGGCGCAGATTTGTGAGCTATACCTGCCCTGCTGTCGGCATGGACACTTGGATATTGCTAGGGGAGCTGCACAGATGTCACAGCATCTCTGCTGGGGCTGGTTTTGAGCTCACATTTGGATTGGAGCTCCCCACTTTTGGGGAGACAGGACACTACTCCTCTAAACTCCAGCTGGCTTTGCGATGAAAACGTTGCAGACTTGGAGGCTGGGCTGATGTGGAGAAGGCTCCAGAGACTTCCACACTGCAAACTCCTGGGCAGAAGGCTGTGGATGAAATACTGCCACACCCGGGGCTTTTTCAGACATCAGCCCGTGCTACAGAAAATTGTCTCCCAGCCTGTCATCTTCAATCCAGTCTGCATTTGCTGTGACACCTTCTGTGTGCTACTTGCATGGGTACAACTTGTAATGCACACAAAGCCTGCCAAGCTGTCATGTTCTCCTTTACATCTGAGCAGCACCACGGTCTCTGAGGAAAGGCAGAACATCTCCCATACCTGGCAGCAGCGTGGTTCAGCACTGTCATTGATGCTGTGCTGTAATAAAATAAAAAGGAAGAGCAGCGCAGGGGCGTAATGAACCACATAAAACCAGAAAAGGTATTAAAAAATAAAAGGTGGTTTAAGGCAGAAGCAGCGTTAAACCATTGGGCCTCCTCCTGCACTGCTGAAAGCACAGAGCGCCCCGGTGCTGCTCAAGGAGCAGGAGGTGTGTGCTCCTCATGTGGAGGACTTCAACAGCCCTGTTAGTCCCACACTCCAGGTTAGGCTCTTGTGTGAGTGTTTGCGTGGCAGTGCCTGAACTAAATCTTATCAGAAGCATGAGCTTATCACGAGTGTGAGCTCTGGCTGGCCCTCATGGCACTGCTCACAGGGTGACCTTTAAGGGCCTGCTGTAGCTGATGGAGCTGGACCTGAGGTCTGGAGATGGCCCTATCAGTCTTGGGAAAGCTTTTCTGAAGAGAGAGGTTTGGGCATGCCCAGCAGCACTTTCTCCATTATCTCTACCCATTATCTCCATTCTAGGAGAGAGAAAAAAGTTTCAAGCCACATTAAATGCCACTGCTAGCTAGGCTACGTTGCCCTGTGTGATCTTTCCACAGTTTTATTTAAACCAAGGCTGCTTTCCCATTTTCTTTCAAAATCTGTGAGAAGTTGCAGCCTTTCCTGGCTGGTGAGACCTTATTTCCTCTCCCTTTCCTGCTTTTTCCCTTTTGCACTTCACAGACTCCTACCGAGGGTGTCTGACACTTTGCCTTTCAGGGCAGCCTTCTAATTGCCTGTATAAGTGGAAAGTCAGGTGCCCAATCCACATCCCAGCAAAGGTGATAATCAGGGAGCTCCTCTGGCTTTGGCTGGCAACAGCTGGAGTCTGGGAAAGGAGAAGCCAGGGCAAAAGGGAGGGGGGAAGGTGGGGAGGTGACGGGGGTGGCAGGGAGTATGACAGAGATCCTGCAGGACTTTGATGTTTTTAGAGGACTTGAGCTCCTCTGTCCACTCCTGGAGCAGTGTGAACAGCATCAGCACATTTCAGAATAAAACAGAATTAAAAGCTCATCATGACTGCTGCCTCTGGCCTGTGCTCTGGAAATGCTGGGCACTCCAGAGCTGCTGGGCTGCCTTGGTTTCCTATGGTTAAACCAGCAGGTGCAGAATGGCCAAGAAACAGTTTTTAACCATGGCAGGAGATAATAAATTATCTGGAGATGCTGGGCACTGGAAAGTCATGTCAATAATCCACAGCTCTCAATATCCTTTTTTGACAATTGCTAAAAAATGTTTTGGGATATTTTTGTTTGGGTTTTTTTCCAAACCTATTTTTAAATTTCGTTTTAAAGATCCTCCTGATCTTTATTTGTGTGTGGGTTTTTTCTGTTTGCATTTTTCCTTCTAATTTTCTCAGTTATGACAAATCTGCCTCTTTGAAAGCCTGGGATGCCTGTATCCCCTTTGAAAGTCTGCTCTCTGCTGAAAATGAATGCACTCAGTTCATAATCGTTACCTCCCAGGTGACTGCCAACTTCCAGCCCAGTGGTCAATAGCTCTGTCACCTTATGAGGTCTCAGCTGGTTACTGTACGATGGATACAGCATCTCACTGGCCATAACGTGCCATCTATAACCACCAGACCTCAGAGAATTGTTTAGGTTGGAAAAAACCTCCAGGATCATCGAGTCCAACCATTAATCCAGCACTGCCAAGCCCACCACTAAGCCATGAGCCACATCTACCCAGCTTTGAAGTACCTCCAGGGATGGTGATTCAACCCCCTCCCTGGGCAGCCAGTTCATGTTTTCACTGAGATGTGCAATGTTCCCAGCAGACGTTTCACAGGCTGGCTGGCTCCATATAAACATTTCTTTCCATACAGCCCCGGCAGGTCCTTCAAGAGCTCCTTGCTCCTTTCTGCCCTGCAAGTTTTGTGCAAATTCCTGGCTCCTTGTGCCTGGTTAGAGGCACCCAGTGAAGGCAGCAGGGAGAAGCAGGACAGGCAGCTCGTGCATTCAGGCCACCGGGACACTTTCCAAGCAGGCACAGCTTCTGGCTTTAAACCCAGACTAACTGTCCTGGATTTGCCCAGCCTCTAGCAGTGCTGGAAAGCAATGGTGCCTGCCCAGCCCCTCCTCTGCAGCTGGGTGAGGTCAGAGTTGTCACCTCCCTCCCTTCAGGTATCATTAGGCATGTTAATCTGCAAAGCCACTCTAATTGCTCAGCTATAGTCAGAGCCGAGCCAGCTGAGGTGGCAGTGCTAACTAAGAGGGGTGCAGGCACTGCCATTTCCAGTTAAATGTCTTGGAGGAAACCTTAGGATTTAAAAATAGCACCTTCCCGAGAATACGCATGGCTACAAATAAACCTTTCAAACGCCAACCTTCTCCAGAAAGCTAAATGTTGCGCAAGAATGAGTTGCGGGGGGGTCAGAAGGATTGATTGTGACAGTCACAGGAACGGGCAGAATGGTGTAAAGGTGACTCAGTGTCCCTGCTCCGCAGCAGCACCGTGTGCCTGCACCCGCGGGACTCGGGTCAGGTGCCCTGTGCCGAGGGGCGAGGCTTTGGCAGCGCTGCTGGAGCCGGACACATCCTCCGCGTCAGTCCAGTGCCACCTACAGCAGCGAGAGCAGAAGCTGCAGCACTCGGGAAACCAAGGGAAGCAATTCCTGCACGCTCCAGCAAAAGGGATGTTCACGAGTGGCTTTTGAGCAACTTGCTTATTTGTAGAGGTGAGGACAATGGAATGGAGCCTTTTGGTTGAAGGCTGGCAGCTGTTGTGTCTGCTGCTGGTGATATTCCTAAACCTCCACCAGTTCTTTCCCTCTGTGACCTGCCCTGTTCCCTGCTGGTTTGTGTATTAGATGTACTTCTTTCATTCCAGGGAAGAGATGGATCCGTATGAAGTGAGGAAAAGCCCTCCCTCGGGCTTGTGCCAGTGTTTTCACTGATTACTTTTTCTCAGTCAGTAACTCTGAGATGCCAGTGAAACAGGAGGCAGTGCTTAGGTGTTTGAAATAAATGCATTTAAAATGACACTTCAGAAGTGTGACTGAGTCGCACCACTTGCTTTTTGGGGAAGTGATTCCGTGGGAGGATGAACCTTTTCTCTGGGAAGATATTCACAGTTTTGGTGCATTTACAACCAGAAACATCTTTGAAATCCAAAACTACATAAATACTCAGGAAAAGACAGACACAGGCTGCCAGCTGCATTATCCTCTGGCCCTGGACCAGTAAGATCACCTCTATTGAGGCCATTCTGTCCTACAGAAATAGCCCATAGAGCACTGGAAACATTGGAACTGTTTTAGTTTACAATTTTTTTTTCAACTGTTGACTCTTCTGTTCTTGTCCAAATTCTTAGAAAGCTTCAAGCACTTCACCTACTTGTTTCACATCTGTTGAAGGATCAGTCCAAGTCCTGTTGTTATCCAGCTGTTTTCAAAAGGATACCCTTTAAACATGTGAAAGTCCTGAATTGCCACTGAGCACCCCTCTGGCTCTCCAGACACAATAATGCTCTAGGGTAACCTTTGATGTGGGCACATCCCAGAGCAAGAGCTTGCTCCTTTTTAACTCAGCAGGAGCTAAACAATTCCCAAACAAACTTGTGAAAATGTGGAGCTGGTTCAAGGTATAGCTCTTGTCCTCCAAGACAGATGTAGGGCATTTCTTTCAATTCTGGCACTACTGAAGATGCAGATCATCACTGAAGTGTTAGGTGCTACTGGTGGTCTAAAATATTCCGATCTCTCTTCACCAACCGGTGTTTTATGTAATCCCGCTTCCGTTGTGCTGGCGCAAACTTGTTAGAGCCACACCAGGGAACTGATCTGGTTTCACAAGGAACCCACAACACTAAAGGCAAGTAGGTGACACATAGGGTAGGCTTGGACGTGGCTGCATCAGTGCAACTGAAGCAAGAGAGCAACTGCAGGGAGGGGAAATAACTTGGGTTAAGGGTTGTTGCCCAGACACATCATTAACATGGTCAATTCACTTTTGTCCCACACTACCCATCCCATATTAGAGGAGTTTCAGTGTGCTCAGAGCTAAAGGCTCTCCTCTCTCTCACTGTCCCTGCCTCTCAGAGAGCTGGTGACATCAAAGGTTTGCCATCCAGGCAGCGACTGCCAGCATCTAACATCCCCAGCCAATGGATCTACACCAGCAAAACTTCATCATGCTAAGGTGACCTCCCAAGCACCCTCCATCCCAGTTTCCTAATGAAACATTCAGTAAACACACCCATTTCCTTTCTACACAGAGTCCACTTGTCCTGTCACAACCTCCATGATATGTGATTTGCAGGGCCTCAGCGTTTCTCTCCTCCTTCCAGAACACTGTGGAACAGATCCCCAAGCACTGTGTCTATGATGATATCCTTACCACCTGTCCATCCTTTCCATAACTCCTTGGGATGCTAACAAAGCTTGTGGATGTGAGTTTAGAAGCTGGGAATACTCAGTTGAAAGGACACCAAGAGCTTTTATTTAATGACATCAAATACACATGCAAAAAAGGTAAATATTCTCAAATCTAACCAGAGGTTTTCCCTTTAGGGGGCTTTGCAAATAAGGATGGCTTGATCTGGTCTCTAGACAGACCCCTCACTGAAAACAGCCTTGCTGCTCTTTCCTTCAAAGTGCCTCCACATTTCAGTCCCAAAGACATCAACCCCATCTTCAGCTTCTCTAGACCCAGGGCTTCCAGTTCTGCAGCAGAGTTGAACGCCAGCAGGTCTATCGGTTCTACCTCCTGAAAAGAGAAAAATGTTTGAGAAAAACAGGAGTTCAAAAAGCTTTTGGACAACACTCTCAGGCACATGGTGTGATTATTGGGGCTGTCCTTTGCAGGACCAGGAGTTAGACTTTGATCCCTGTGAGTCCCTTATACCTCAGAAGATTCTATGACTATCCCCAGGAAAGTTCAATACTCCCAGGAAAACTGAATTCAAAACAACAGTTCACCATCGTGCCCAGCAGTTCAGTAGCTTAACCTCAGCTACCAGAGGCACAGCAAAGCTGACAGCCCCTTTTTAGCCTGATGCAGAATATAACCAATATACCTCCAGCAGGAGCAGGAAGGAGGATGAAATGGTTTTTCTAATTCAGTTACACTGTAATAAAAGAAATAGATATAAAAGCACCACTTTTTCAGTAAGACTAACCCAAAGAAGTTCTGAAGTTCACACCTCATTCTGCTGCAAAAAGAAAATATGGACTAAAATTTCATCTGGAAAGGGAATTGGTATATTTGCAAATTGATTGAGGGTAAAAGGGACCTCTGCAGATTGTCTAGTCCAAGCCCAGGGCCTTGTCCACAAAAGAACATGGAATAGATGGGATAATTCAAGCGCTGGAATTTACTAACACTAAAAATGACACCAAAATCTAAGCCCATGTTGTTCAATATCTAAATGCACATATTGGTCTTATAGTCTGTACCAGAGAGACTTCAGAGCAAGTAATAACAGCAGTGGGAATGAGTGTACCCCATTATGCACTCAGCAAAAACAATTCTTGCTGGCAGAATCAGAACCTTTGTCCTGCTAAGCATACAAAACCCCAACTGGTTGCCTCATTATTCTCACCCTACTTCTAAAAAAAATATATTCATCAAGGATTCCTATAAAAATATTTCCACCTGCAATAACAATCTGCCACAGCATTGGTGGAGTTTCCTGTTCTAGGAATAGAAAGTCTCGCAAATACTGAGCAAAAGGTAAACAGTGAAGAATGGTAAACATCCTGTTTAAAATTTGCCAGCTCTAATGGTACAGTAGATGACAAGGATCTAATTGATCAGATTACATCTTTGGTCTTTTTCCCACTGAACTGTGATAAACTTTCACACATCAGAGTTCAGTCACTGCCAGTGGCTGACTTTCCACCCAAGGCGAAAAAAAAAATCCCAGTAACTCGCTAGCCTGAAAAAAAGAGCTACACTTTGTTTTATTGCTAGAGTAAGCCCAGATTCATCACCCTCACAAATCTTTAACAGTAATATCATGAAAGAACCAAAAAAGCACAAGTATTGGCACCCTTTGCTGCCAAGTATCAGTTGGGCTTTCATCAGTGGTAAAAGCTACATTGCTGGAGCTTGCTTGCTTCTTCAGCTCTAAAAGCAGCTGAGGACACACCACATTTTGTACTGCTTCATACTTACTGTGCTCTGTGACTGGTTTGTTTCCTGTGCCTTAGCAGGAACATTTTCTGGCTCTTCTTTCTGAGCTTGAGTCACTCCATTTTTTCCTTGGGCCTCTTCCTTCGGGGGCTCTGTCATTTTACTGTTTTCTTCAGCCAGAATTTCAGCCTGCCCTGTGCACACCTCTCCTTGCAGATCTCTTCCAGAACCTTCTGGCTGCTCCAGTGGTTTCTTGCTTGCACTGGTAGATGGACTGTCCTCTGCTGAAGCCACAGAGCTGCTTGAACACTCATCTGAATTTCCAACACTTTCATTGGATCTGCTGCCTGATGGACAACTTCTGTCAGATGCACAAGGGGAGTCATCCTTATTGCCATCCTCACAGCCTGAGCCTGTGGCCTCATCCAATCCTGGCCTGGCACAGGGAAGATGTTACAAATTAACATGCATCTATTTTAACTTTTTTTCTTTTAAATAAGTTTTTTAATTGCCACATTTCTCTTTCCAAAACCCACTTCAGAGAGATTTCACGACCTACTCTAACAGCTATTTAGGTTAGTTTAGTTAATGGAAGAGCTGTCGATACTGAACAGGACCTACAAACCCCCAAAACAGGTATTACAGCATTCCCAATACAGAAATGACCAGAATCCTTGACTTCTCTTTCATGTTACATTAGCTGAAAGATGCCAGGGGAGAAAAATAATCTTTTAAAGTTCATTGTAAATAGAACTCATTAATGAAGAAAATGACAATGGGAAGTTGTAGAGTACAATCATTTATAAGGGGTGGGGGAAGAAAGTGTCTGTTTTTGCAAATGAAATTTATCCGCTCCACCTGGGACAGAATTATAGGAATGCAGTAATGTTTACTTTCAGTTCTTTGATTTAATCAGTTCAATTTTCTTATTTCCATTTCAGTCTACATCTCAGACTAGATTCTGCTTACTTGGATGTACCTATAGTTTCATCCTGTTCAAGGCTTAAGACTTGAGTATAAAAACAAGGTGTAACTCTTACCAAGGACATTTTCTTTTTTCAGATTTTGTTTCATTCTTTCCAGGCTCACCGGGACGTTTCCGACTCTTGCCACTTTCTGATGACATTGCTTTGCTGGCAATAACCTGCAAGCCTTCAAAACAAATTTGAAAGTGAACTTCATCAGTACACGATTCATACCTGTCCTAAGTTCTACTTATCTTTTCACTTCAGATGCAATTTAAAACACTAATGGAAAGAATCACTATTGCTGATATAGACTCAAAACTTGAACATAAACTCAGTAGCAGCAAAAGCTTTCCTGCATGGATTTACTAAGGCACAGAGTCAATTAAAATTGGATTCCTGAACTGAACTATCAGGTTCTTCAACCCATTCAACCTCAAGTTTCACTATCTAGCTGACAGCAAGGGAACAATATGGGGATAAATAAAGTAACTACAAAGACCAGGAAGCGAAACAAGGTATTCTGTAGTTGGATCCAAAGTCAAGTTTTTATGTCCAACCCCTTTACAGTTTCACTGTGTAATTCTTACAGCTCAACTAGCAACACCACCTTCACAGAATCTGGCTGCTATGAGGTGACCTCGCAAAGCAAGGTGAAGCATCACACTGTACAATAAAATTTAACACACACTTCAGACAAAGCGCAAAAATCAAATCAAACAAATTTCACTGGAACTTAAAATTTCATTCAATTGAAAGAAACCAATTTTTCTGCACATTTTCCTACTGGAGTGAGGCTAGAGAGGCTCTTTATCTGCTGTAGGCTGTGAGGCCAGAGTGAGGGCAGGCGGCAGTACCGATGCGGAGCGACTCTTCCTGGCGCTCGGCCATCTCACGGTACTGCCGCTCGTACTCGGGGTCGGTGAACGTGTGCCGCGGCTCCGCCAGCTTCCGCTGCAGCCTCTCCAGGCGCCGCTGCTCCTTCTCCGCCTCCCGCTCCGCCTGCTTCTTCACCCACTCAGCCATCCTGCGCACGACAGAACCACCAAAATGAGTGCTTCCAGCAGCTGCTGTAACAGCAGTTCGCTGCTTGGCAGTTACAGAACGCTTCCACCACCTGCTAGCATGGGAGACAATGGAAAAAGACAACGGCACTCAGGGGAAATACCGAGGGAACAGACATTCTGCTACAGAGAAGAGAGTAGAGTTTCTTTTGAAAGCCAGAAACAGCAGTTAAGTTCACACATCCCCAAGACTGTGGTTTTGCAGCTTCAGAGAGAACTGTGAGAATTCCAGACGAGGAATCCAAGAGGTGCAGAACAGTCTCTCAGATGCAGGCCGCAGTAAAATCACATCTATTTTGCCAGGAGAGCCCTGTTGGCTTCCAATCCACCTGCACTTAAGATTTCACTTTTGCTCTTTTTAGCATTCAAAATACCATTCCATTACTACAACAGGCTGTCATTTGGCCTCTTTTGGTAACAGTGAGCTACAGGATCAGGTTATTTCATGACTTCAGCTTCTGAGAAAATGCCTTACGCTTTTTCGTGGTTGACATCCCGCAGTCTCCTTCCACTGAGATCCCGACACGCCTCTCTGTTTGTCGTCTTCTCAATCTGAGCACCAAGGGCTCGCAGCATCGACCCAAACCCTTTCAGAGAAAGAAAGTAATCAGGAGTTAGCTAAACAGAAACAAAAGGAGATGAGCTGGCACACAACAGAAGAATAATTATGGAAAAAGAATACACAGAATTCAGCCCTTTCCCTCAATGTAACTGAAGTAAAGTTAAAAGTTGCACAGTGTTATGCTAGAGAGCCCCCCCAACAGATTTCTATACATTCCTCAGCCACTAATTACTCATGGCAAGACTGTTAATTTCTCTCACTCAGTCCCACCTTACTCTGTCTCCAGCTGAAGAAAGACCCTCATTTAACAAGTTCAGAGTGTGGATTAATAGCAACAGAATTCTTCATGCAACTGCAAAGTGCCAAGCACTGTTTTTGAACTGGAAACTGAAAAAAATCTGTACTTTTCAGCGCCCTAAAAGGACCTTTAAGGAGTGCTATAAACAGGCCAGGCAGCCTGCTGTACCGTGAGGCAAAAAAAAGTATTGTGTTCAGCTAATAAACACCTTCAGTAACACAGTTAAAATACTTCATCAATATAACGAGTACAGCTTAGGTTGAATTCTTTAGTTCTTTGGCTACTTTGGCATCTTGGCCTTTATACGTACTTTTTTAAATAAGAGAAGATAAAATCAATTAGGTCACATAACAGATGCAAATCACAGACTATCTGTGCCTGAAATACTTGTCCTAAGTGACCACGAATGAAGCTTCAGAGCCTAAGATGACAGGTCCTTTTCAAAACAATTTCAACTCTGAAGTCACTTTGGTGCATGTTACAGACTTCTACTAATAGAGATAAGCTGAAAAGGGATGTGAGGAAGATCTGGACTGCAGCTTCCCTGGTCAATCCTCAGCTTTGCACGTACACTTTGGTTTCAGCTCTGAGACTTTGTATCAGTCACACACACAAGAGATCTGCCAATACCTGAGGACTCCTGCTATCAGTATAGACTATGGCACAGCAGAAGTTTTTTAACCTAAGAATCTAAAAACAGTATAAACAACAAACCTCCTTTTCCACCACAAAGCCTTGGCTCCAGGCTATAAACGACTCCACTCTGCAACTCATCTTCATCACTGGCCAGTCGCCCGTTACACTTCACATACAAGCTTTCTTCTGGGATGTTCTAAAGAAGCAGCAAAATTGAGTCAGATCCTTGAGGCAGAGAAAATGAAACATTCTAACATAGCAAATCATTAAGCAGTCGTGTTTTCTTCCTTCCAGAGGGGAGCAAAAATCAGACAATCTGAAAAGCATGAACACTCTCTGCGGTGCTTGTTTTAATTCCTGGTCACCAGAGGATTGAACGCAGTCTAAATCAACTTGTAAACGTGAACGGGGAAAAGCAATAACATGGGAAAAATTCAGAAACAACTTGTGATGAACTGACCATAACCTTCAATCCCTGTCCTCCAGTGCCATTGGTGGGAAGGAGGTAGAGCCTGGGCAAGAGGGAAGGGAGAAGGGAAGGTGTTTTCAGGATTTCTTTTACCTCTCATAATCCTGCTCTGATTTTGACTGGTAATAAACTAAGCTCATTTCCCCAAGTCAAGTCTGTTTTGATCGTGATCTGCTGAGAGATCTCCCCGCCCTTATCTCGACCTTTGACCCTTTTTGCTCCGTTTTCTCTCCCTTGTCCAGCTGAGGAGTGAGAGAACGGCTTTGGTGGGCACCTGGCGTCAACCCACCACAATGTGTATGTGTATATATATACACACACATATATATAATGCAGATAAGAGGCTACAGGGCTCTCTTACAGCAAACCCTCCTGCTCAGCGACAGCAACGCAAAGCAAGGGCGCACAGGTGGGCATCGCGACCGCCCTTCAGCGGGTGCCGGAGCAGCCTCACGGCGGGCGGGCAGGGCCGCGGGCGGCCTGCGCGGCGCCGCCGCCATCGGAAGCGCAGCGCCTCCCGAGGCCGGAGGGCCCCACACCCGCCTCCGGCCCCCCACTCCCCCGGCACTCACCAGCTCCCGGGCGCGGTCGCGGCGGAGGCAGAGCACGGAGCCGCCCCCGGGGGGCAGCGGCAGCGGCCGCACCCGCGGCCCCAGCGGGTCCCGCACCCACAGCGGGCCCGGCCCCGGCGCCGCCATCGCTCCGGCTCCGCGCGGTCACGTGACGCGGAAGCGGGCGGGGCGGACAGGCCCCGGCCCCGCTCCCTCAGCCCCGCCCGGCGCCTCTCGGCCCCGTTTTTATCTCATTTTGCAGTTTGGGGTTTCTGTGTAAACGGCTGAAGGCGAATCCAGGGAGCCCTGCCATTCCAACTCGCGGAATTCGTGCAGCCCGCCAGGTCGTAAAGCCCTTCCACAGCCCGTCACGGACCGAGCGGCGGGAAGCGCGCGCCGTGGCTCCCACTGGCGGCGGCAGCGGGAGGGCGGGAACGGGAGCGCTCGTGCCCCCTCAGGGAAGGGAAGGGGCAGCGGCGGCACCGCCGACCGACGCAAGTGCAGGAGATGCAGCGGAGATGCGCGGCCCTGCATCGGCCTGTCAAACACGGTGCGAATTTCACGCAAGGATTTGCAGGGTGATGGAATCAGTCTCCGTGGATTCTTCGCCTTGTTTACTCGCCCATGTGGTTTTGCATAGGGATGGGAGCAGGCGCAGAACTCTGGTATCTAAGGACGATGCGCCTGGGTCGGGGCAATCCCAGGCGTGAGGACAGACCGGGAGATAAATTTATTGGGAGCTGCCCTGCGGAGAAGGACTTCGGGGTTCTTGTGGGTGAAAAGCTGGACATGAGCCGGCAGTGTGTACTTCCAGTCCAAAAACCAAAGACATCCTGATGGGCTGCATCAGAAGAAGGACAGCTGGCAGGCCAAGGGAGGCGTTTCGCCCCCATTCCCCTCATGACACTCCGCCTGAAGGGCTGTGCCTGGCTCATCCTCAGCACAAGAAGGGCAGCCTGTTGGAGTGGATCCAGAGGAGGGCAAGGAAGATGCTCAGTGGAGGTGGAGCACCTCAGCTATGAAGACAGGCTGAGAGAGCTGAGGGAGTTCAGCCTGGAGAAGAGCAAGCTCTGGGGAGGCCTCATTGCAGCCTTCCAGGACTTAAAAGAGGCTTATTTAAAAGAGGCAGAGGCAGATAGTGAAAGGACAACAGGGGATGGTTTTAAACTAACAGAGCAGAGATTTAGATTAGCTATTAGGAAGGAGTTCTTTACACAGAGGGTGGTGAGGCACTGGCACAAGTTGCCCAGGGAAGTTGTGGATGCCCTGTCCCTGGAAGTGTTCAAGGCCTGGTTGGATGGGGCTTTGAGCACCCTGGTCTAATGGGTGGCATCCCTGCCCATGGCAGGGGGCTGGCAGGAGGTGCTCTTTAAGGTGCCTTCCAGCTCAAGCCTTTCTATGATTCTATGATTTGATTATGTAGTCACATAAAATGTGTTTAAATCAGAGTGAAAGTTGATCTGGAGCAAACTTCACAATCAGCTCTTCATGGCATATGGTAACTACCTGGAAGGAGGAAACTGAAGAATTGGTTAGGAAAAAAAAAAATCCCACCTCTACCTGTTCAGGAAAGTTTGTTTACAGAGGTATGATGGTGGTCCAGGCAGTGCAACCATTGTACTCTCTGGTGGTTTCAAATCTCCTCCATGTGTTCAATACAACTATCTAGCTAGAGGATATTTGAAGGCAGGTTGCTCCCAGATGTCTCTGGTGGGAATTGTTTCAAACACTAGCAAAGGTGTGGTTGGACTGCCCTGAGATCTGCAGTGTGACACACCTGTCACTTTATTTCCAAATAACAATGTTACCTGCAGTGCCTTTTTGTTTAACGGCAGCATGGGCAAGCACTATTGCTCACGGTGTCATCTGCCCACTTCAGGTGTGTCCCCACCCTAGGTGGGGGCTTCCCTGCCAGGGTGGCACCTGGCACCCTGAAAATCCCTGTTAGCAAGTGCGATAAGTTTCTGTGCTGGAGCTTGCAGCTGAAATCAGCTCTTAAGCATGTCTCTGGTGCTGTTTTAGGAAGATGGGGGTTTTGTCTGAGCTCCTTGGATGTTCCCGAAAGTTTGGTGACGTGGCTGTCCCACCTTTTCAGCTTGCTGAAGAGCTGTGCTGCGTGGCCAGGCCTGTGCCAGCATGGGTAAGTGGCTCTCGTGCTTGGCTGTCTTCAGCTGATGTGATAAAGAAGGAGGAAGCTGAGAAACAAAGAGGCAGAGAGATGACTCGAAGTGGAGACTTCAAAATGTAAACAAATGAGTAATAATTTAATTGAGGGCATCTCCTGATGGGTTTGTCTTGGCCAGCTTGCAAATCAAACATCACCCACCATTTCTTACACTATAATTTTAGCTAAAATAATTTTGTAAAGGATTCTGACCCCGTCCAGACAATCCCTTACTGTCTTTATTTGCTGTAACGAGTTGATATTTCTGAATTATGCGTCATGTTGACACAGTGGAGCCATTCAAGCCCTGTGTGTCTGTAGCCTGCAAAAGCTGTGGTTATTTTTTGCTGGATGAGGCCCAAATTCATTTGACATTGTATTTTGAGTCACATGGTACTGCTTGTTTCACTTATAATCACTGCCATA
This sequence comes from Corvus moneduloides, assembly GCF_009650955.1. NCBI lineage: Eukaryota > Metazoa > Chordata > Aves > Passeriformes > Corvidae > Corvus > Corvus moneduloides. Next base: position 108,265,627 of record NC_045478.1, on the reverse strand, counting down.
TCTGTGGCATGCCACCTGATGTTAAATTCCACTAGATTTGGGGGTATTTTTATTCATGTGCACTACCTAATTGAAATGTAATGGGCAAATGTGAGGTATGCATGTATACATATGCAGATGAGTAAGTGTTTTCTTAGATCTGTGGGATTTCACTTGCATTCTGAGGGCATGAATAATTTCCTCCTCTGAAACTCCTGTTCTTGGCATGGAGGGTGTGGAGCTTGCCAGTACAGGGCAAATAGGTGGAGTTGTCCAGGAAAGAGTTGGGCTGCTGAACTGCCCTGTGGATGTTCTGAATCACTGTAATTCACGGGTTGTTTGAGCCGTGGCTTTTCTGAATGTTTCAGTCTACTCTTTTATCTCTGGGGTTTTATGTCATCGAAGTGAAAAGCAGACCTAAAAAGAGGTCCCACTGCATCCTGAGACATGCCCGTGCATGACAGCAACCTGTCATTCCTAACTCTGACACCCGGATTCTGCCTGCAGGTTAGAGCTGTGACACCCTGAGAGCAGGAGAGCTGACAGCAGTGGAGTCATACTGACACAGATCAGGCCCTTTGCAGACTGTACATTACCACCTAACAGGTGGTTTTGGGCTACTAATGCCATTCTCTGTCCGGTGCTGGGGTCTGGGTTTGGGTGATTGCATCTATGAGACTTGCCCAGATCCTTGCACACAGTCAGACTACAAGCAAGCAGCATTTAGCAGGCAGAGGAGTGGTTTTCTTTCAGCTCAGCCCTACAGCAGACCCTGCTCTCAGGATTTATGCAATGCCGTTTAGCTGGTGCCACGTTCATGTCAGTGGGCGAGTGTTCCTGTGTCTCTTGTTCTTGATTATGCTTCTATTCCTAGAACTCATCAAAATTCTATTGCCTTGCTCCTCACAGAAAAGTCTAAATAAGTCAAAAGGGCTGTTATTATAATTTCCTATTTGAAATGTATTTTATGAGAAATGTTATTCTCTTGATAAAACAATGAACACTCTGATTCTGCAGTGGTGCTTTAGACTTAGTTACTAAATCATACTTGCCACTTTTCATTTAGAAAGGATTTCACAGACATAATTAATTAAACCTGACAGTATTCTTGTGGGATAAGTAAGTACTCTGACTATTTGAATGGTGACACTCAGGCAAACTGGTTATACTACCTTCTCTAGTCAGTCAAAGGATCAAGTCTAGAATTTAAAACTTCCTGCTTTCTTGACATAATTTAAGAGATAAGACCACCCATCCTTTTCATGTTTCATCCTGATATCCATGTGTGTGATGCCTGACATAGTGGGTGGGGTTCTGTGGCCTGCAGTATGCAGTGTGGGAGACCAGGCTGTGATCTGCTTCAAATCTATTACTTGATTTAACATGGAACACAGATTTTTCAGTCTATCTGGAGCCATCAGTCGTGTAACTGTCATAGCACTGCTATTGCTTCACTTGTTCATTCATTCACCCTCATTGTTTCCTCCAGTATGTTCCATTTCAATGGTAGTATCAGTGCTTCCCGGTGTTTCTTAACGGTCTGTCAAGACCAGGATCACATTATGCAAGACTGTAACAAGGAAAGAGTAAGGTACTCGCTGGCCCTTGTCTTCTAATGACACCTGAAAGATGCCTGTGGGAGTGAAGAACACAAACCCAGTTGTTCACGAGGTGCCCACATTAGCAAAGGATGGGTCAAAAGTTGTTCTGGTAAGAATTCGGTGTTTCTCACTTCTAAAAATGCTCCTAGACACAGGTAAGAGAAAGGATGAGGGACTTCACTAAAAGTATGAAACAGATGAGTATGTTCCTTTTAGAATATTCTAAATGTGCAGAGATACTAACAAAGGCGAATTTTGTCCACCGTGGCCGCTTCCAAAATTTGAAAACATGTCCTTTAATAGTGGGGGATTTGTCTGCTAGGCAGTCGGTCATGTACTATCCTAAGTCTATGGAACTGGATCATCTGGATGTGTTTTCTTTTACATTTTAATGGTATCCCGAAGGGTAAATTCCACATAATTTATTTGCAATTAAATGTGTTATATGCTTCCATATTATTTTTGTATGGGGCATCAGGACAGGATGAAAAGAAACCTGTGTGTGCATGTTCTTAGGACAATAACTAAGAAGCTATATGACATGAGGGAGCATATGTGGCTTCAGACACTACTACATCATATTGTTTGACAAAAATGTCATTAACTGTAATGAATCTAAGTTGATATTTGCAAGTGCAGTTTCCTGCCAAATGTCAATAGTCATCTGCTTCAGTTTCTGTGTCATCGGCGAAATGGGGAGAGACAGGGTGTTAAGATACCTGATACTGGACTGAGAGCAGGTGGGGGAGAAATGGAAATGTTACTTATACATTGTAGGAATGCAATAGCTACTGTTTAATATACTTATTGTCTCACAGGGAATGCCTGGATATCAATCTCTGAACAAGTCTGTGGTGAGTAGCTGGATCTCTTTATTCTCGTAGCCCATAGTTGTTACTAGTGCAGATACTTAGAGTTAATCAAGATTTTAAGGTAATTCTAAATCAAATTTTACCCTCACATTGGTCCCTTTGTTGTGCTTAATACCTTTGTCTCCATCCTATGCAGGGATATTTAAAGTGTGAGTTCTTTCAGGGGAGGAACATGCACTGCTCTGCACATATACATGTGAAGAACCTGAGAAACCAAGGTCTCTCTTTGTTTGGCCATAAATATCTTCAGCACAGTCAGCCTTGTTAGTGTTGTGAATAGTAATTTGAAATTTGGCAGCAATAATTTGAAATGAATTGACTAATTGGACACCCAGGTAATATTGCAGAAGGTGACGCTTCAGGTTCCAAGAATTCCTTAGCCTTGTGTTTTCTCTGCTTTGCTAGTCTGAATGCCTAGATTTGGTGTCTGTTCTGATTAATTTTAACTAAATACAGCTGGAGAGTGCTGAATGGGTCACTTGTAGTGAACAGTATATTTTATAGGAAAACAATACCAAAAAGAGGTCTCTGCCTCTCTACTTTTGCTCTCCCTCTAATGAAGCTTTTAATTACAGCTCGCAGAGACACTGTGCTTAATTACTAAATCTCTGCGTAGGGACTGGATTCTAGTTTCCTAATTGGCACCTGTATGTTTGACAACTTCACAAAAATCCAAAGCTAAGAGTGACCATAATGTATGAAATGTGTATATTATATACAAGGTAGATCTCTATTGTCTGTCAGACCCCTATGCCTTAAAATTTTTAAGAAACAGGAGAGAGAGAGGGAACATTGTACGGCTTTGCAATGTGGACTTTTCATCCCATCATGCAGACACTGTCTGCAATAATTTGGAGCTCCTAGACCAAAGTGATACTCTTCTTGAAATGATCAGCTGAAGGAAAAAAAAAAAAAGATCAAGTATCCTCATTTGTTTTTCAACTGAGATGAAAATTGATTTGGAAATGTTCCTTGCTAGAACTGAAGTTGCATTTCCATTAGTTGGGAGGAGCTCCCAAATTATACTACCCCACCCACGTCTGCCTGCTTTCGGTTTACCTGAGGAGACATTACAAAGGAACAGAAAGAGGAAAGGAGGACAGCAACAAGAGGGAGAGCACACAGGACAGGTCTAAAAAGACAGAAATTTCAAGCAGAGTGCTTCAAGTAGGTAAGCCCTCCTTTTGGATTATGTTCAGCAGAGATACCACGTGCTCGGCAGTCTGTGGCATGGTGGTGTTCATAAATCCTGTTCAAAGCAGATCGTGACACTGATCATTCGACCTTTGATCAGGTGTTGTGAGTCAGATCCTCAGCTAGGGTAAATTCTCAAAGGTACATTGGCTTGAGGGAGAAATGCCCCAAGTTAAGGATCCAGTCTGTAGTGTAGGGAGACCTCATTCTTTGGGTGCTGAGTTTGACATGGTTGCCTTTTGACTGGATCATACAAGCCCCACTTATACTCAGACAACATTCTTGTAGTACTAATATTTATTGCCTTGTGTAGGGAATATTCTGCTAGCTTGCTGAGGACCTACAAATGAATAATAATAACAGATGCGGGTTTGTATTTGTTTCTCTTGGAAAAAAACACGTAAATATTGATTTAGGGAAAATGTGTGTGGGTTTTTCGTTGTTGTTGTTTTATACTGTAAGTTTGAGTTGGAGAATACTGACATTATAGGATTACAGACGGGTAACTTGTTGGATCGATATTGTAATAATTTGCCATTTTCTTTACACAATATCTTTTTGCACCCATGCAATTGAAATTAAATTGTTAGTGTGATGTTCAGAGAATACCACTGGTTGGACTCCCCTCCAGTGTTTCTTCTAATCCTTTCCAAAACAGAAGTAATTATGTGTCATCTATGAGGAATTTGCAATACAGCTCACTATGCCCCTTGAGGATCTTTCTTAAGTCATGTGTATGTGAAGCCTGGAAAAATCATGTCCTCACATGGTTGTATTTCAATATTAGGAACACGATGATGATACAGCTGTGCCTTTGTTCCTTCGTGTTCCTGTCTGACTTGGGCTCTAGCCTAGAAGTGATGTCGGTGTCAGAATATGCCAGATTGGTTGTTTCTCAAAGCAGGGCTGTGAAGAAGTCTTGCCAGTGTGTGAAAGTCACAGTTGGAAAATCTTGTTGATTATGGTTGTTTTGTTGTTTCGGGTTTTTTTTTTCTCCCTCATGTTCTTTTGTATCAGGAAGTTACAGGAACAGTTTGTCAGGAGAAGCCTTCATGCCTCTTTTATCCCCCTCACATCTGCAGACCCAGGCATGGCTCCAGTGTGTGTTCACTCCTGGTTTGTGCAGGTGGCCCTTTGCCTGGTTCTACAGGTGACCTCATGGTTCTCAGAACCAAGAACCTTAAATATTGCAGATGTGGCACGAGCAATCTTCCTGGCCCTCTGAGCCACATCCCAAAACTCAGGACTGCCAGACAGCCAGCTTGTCCTTCAATGCACCAAGGGAGAAGGGTGCTGTGTTCTTTTAGCAGGGGGGAAGTGACAGTGACTCCCAGCAATGCTTGCTGTCCATTGTGGGCCAGGGCTAGGCCAAAGGATGTAACTTCAAAGATGGAATAAAGTGTGTAATGTCGACTTCAGTAGCATCTAATAAATTACTCCCTCTCACAGTGGGGGTTTATCCTGCATAAGCACAGCCCCTCTGCTGAATGTGGGACACAGTGCCAACAGGGAAGCTGTGCCTGGAAGCCTTACAGCCCAGGGGAAGCAGGCTGACAGCCTTTCCTGTGGTTCTTTGTTGCTGAGGTTTCAAGTGGAGCTGCTTCTCTTCCTCTGTCCTGAGATCCGTGCCCTGCAGTCCATGTTTAATCCAACTGATGTTCTCCACTTTAGTTGCCCAGGCTGTGGCTTGTATTTTAACATCACTTGTACACTGTAAGTTGTAGTGCCAAGAGTTAGCATGCAAGAATTGTAGTGAGTCCCCATGGAATGTAAGATTTGCCAGAATCATGCAATGTTAGCACATGCTAAATTTGTGCATTCTCATTTACCTTCTGTTGCTTGTTTGTTTTGATGAGTTTGGAGTTGTTAGGGGATCAAGCTTGTGCCTGCAACTACAATTGTCTGACACTTTCTTTAGAATTCAAAAACAAAAGAAGAGATTTTGCTGTTATCACCTGTCTGCAGTGATGTAGGACTTTTAGTAAAACTCCCCAATCTCACCGTAAAACTTAAGAGGGAATTTTGTCAGCAGCTGACTAAGACATACAAGTCATGTATGATGAACTGGTGCTGCCTGACAAATCCTTCTGGTACACCAATGATCCCTGGGCTCCTTTAAGGCAGCTGGGCCCCATGAAAGCAGCGTTGTGGCACTCACAAGTGAGGCTTGACAGGCACTGCTTGGTCAGAAGGAACCACCTATTGCCACATCGCTCCTGTGCACCCTGGCTTCCGGCCCCCTTCTCTGACACAAGAGATGTGTGGTCAGAGCATGTTTGGGAGACAGGAACTTCTAATTCTGGCTCTAGCACTTTCTTCCTTGTGATGTGAAAGCAGCTATATGGACGTTTTAAGGGAGTTTTTAAAAAATAGCCTCTAATTAGGCTGCCCACACCTGAGTATGTAGTCAGAGGCACACTAGAGCTCATTTTCAGAAGTGAATATCTGTGCATCCTTTTATTCTCAGCTGGAATTGTGGATACTGAACATTGAGTAGTCAGGGCAAATTATTCTTTATTAGGCTTGAACATGAATTGTGTTGCAGAAGTTTCTAAGCATTAGGAAACTAATGAGTAGTGCTACTTATAAAGTGCTATTCTCAACAGCAACTGCAGTTTTCATACCATGATGCCTTGTGAGATGTGAATTTGAGAAGAAGAGGAGGAGAAATGAAGAAAAATAATCTAAAAATATTGTACAGAAAAGTAGAGTCTACAGAGTGTGTAGCTTACAAAGAATGTTGGGAAAATAGGAAGCTTTCATTTATTTAAAAACCCCCAAAGCTCTGTAGTCTCATAAGACTGAAAATAACTTCATGTTCTTTGCTGATGCTTTAAGATATAATGTCTGCTACTCCATCTTCCCCCTCCCTTTTCTGCTCTCAGGAGACCACTTTCTCCAGAAGTGGGTTTTGAGATTTGGGAATACTTGCTAAGAAAGATGGGACACATTCGAACACTTCTCAACTGTCTTAGAGCCAGACCTTAGATGTGTATTTTCATTTTTGAGACCTTTCCTCAGCTGAGGCTTGAGGAAGCATCACAAATGAGGCTTATGAAGCATCGATGCCTTTTCAAGACAGTCTTATGTTTTTACGAGGAACAAGCAGATCTATTTTGAAAGCAACCAGCCTACAGAATATTGTTCCAAATAAATTAAGATATAGGGTGTCGTAGCTGGTATTTTGGTCTGCTGTTTGCTGTTGGAGCCTGAGTACTTTGGTCTGTGCTGTTTGCATTGCACTAAAGAGTGGCTGAGTTTCATTCTGCCTGCTATCCCCAGGGCCCTCATGAAGAAGAGATTTGTATCTCATGAGATTACCCCACTGAGCAAAGAAATGAAATAAATTATATTATATTTTACTTGTGTCAAGTATAGTAGCTCTCAGAGCCTTTCAAGGCAGTGTCAGCATGGGCTGGATCCTGCATCAGTGTGTAAAGAGGCATCCTTTACAAGAGCAACGCTGCAGAATGAAGCCAATGTGAGCCTAATGGGTGGTGGAAAAGAGTGAGCCTTTTTTTCCCCTCCCTAGTGCAAGCCTGCAGGGGGTTATTCTCCAGCATGTGTGAGCCTTGGGGCAAATCAGCCTGCTGGAGTTCTTCTACAACAGGAGTTCCTAGTAAATCAGTGTAGTAGTAGTAGTAGTAGTAGTAGTAGTAGTAGGGATCTTACTTGGGAACCAATTAGAGCTTGTGTTGGTTGTTTCTCCTTGGCAGCTTTAATGAACCCATAACACAGAAGTATTGGAAAGAAAAGATTTTGCAGCAGTCTCTGTTAAAAAATCATGGCCTACCCAGTTCCTTCCACAGTACAATACAATGCTTCGAAAGACAGCGAAGGTTGTTATCATAACTTAGTCATGTGTGAAGAACCAGGAGAGCTAAAATGAGTTAAATAATTTTATTGTGCTGTAATGCTGGGAAGAAATATTCCCCAGAACAATTGTTCTTCCCTATTCTGCAGAAAATCCTGCAAAAACCCACTTGAAATGTGTCTGTCAATGCAAACTAACTCAGGCAGGTACAGTAAATTCCAGATTCTTGCATTGTCACTACAGAGAATAAACTCCCTTTTCTTTTTACTCGTCCACCAGTCCTTTCACACAATGCCTTTAACATATTTCTATAATTAAATTTCACATCATATCTCTGAAATATATTATGACATTTGATCATACTTTATCTAAAAAATCACAGATACTGCTTGTCATAGCATACAATTTCTAGTCTTTGGCAAGGCTGTACAATAACCTCACAATTATCTGTTGTGCCCAATTCCCTATCAGGTGCTAGGACTTGGTTTCTGTTTCAGTTAACCCTTTAGTGCACTCCAAAGTGGCAGTATCTAAGAAAAAAGCATAACTCTGTCGTGAGAAATGGAAGACGATAGGGCATGAGCTTGGAGAAGTCAATAAGAAGCTGAAGTTCTCCTGACGAGCGGTTTCTATTTAGGATTTCTATAGTGCCAGTGTAATAGGAATACGGCTTTCTTGGTGTGATATTGCAAGTCCTGCTTCCACCTTAAGATACTGAACTGTTGCATGTCAGTCCTTCAAAGCTGATAAGAAGAAATGAAGACGGTGGTTACAGCTACAAGGCATTGTATGTACCTGGAACTGTTCTTAGCTCTGTATCAGGCAATTAAAGATATTTTTAACTTCCAGTCTTCAAAAGGTAATGGACTTTCTTTTACTTTCTTTTAGAAAGTATAATGAAATATTAAGCATATCTAAAAGGCTATTAACAAACAAATAAGCAAACAAGATAGGAATAGGAATGGAGTTTCAGGATGTCATTATAGGGTGCTCGTACAGGATTTTTATGACTCTTTCCACCAGAAGAAACTCACTAGACCATAGAAAAGGAAGAATTAGCACTATTTCATGGAATGTTATTTACTCTTTCATGTTCTGTGGGACCTCATTAGAAGGATGAGAGATGAGTTCCAGCAGTGCATGTGTGTTAATAATAGGCCATACAAATGAGATTATAATAGAGAATCCTGGATGATACATAAGGAATTAGAGCCAGGAGTCCCCATATAAAAGCAGGCATATACTCATTGAAACTAAGAGCTTGGTAAGTCTTTGTAGGAGAGGATGCACAAAGGTGAGTCAAACTCATCAAGCCCCCTAAAAATTAGTGGTAATCCAAAAAGAGAAGCAAAATCCGGGAGTCCTGAATCTTATTCTCTGAGCTATTGTAGGTTTATTTTCACTCTCTTAGAACTTTGTCCTTGAAATACCTTTTGGGAAAATCTTTTCATTGAAACAGTGTTAATTAACAAAAAAAGTTTGGAGAAAAAACCAGATTTACTGCTTTTGGGTTATGAGACATTAGAAAAATGCACTTTGTCTCCAAAATAGGTTGTCCTGAATCCCCTGTACATATGTGATGCTCAAAGTGTGAAAAGAAGTACCTTTGTCCAGACTGATAATTTTGCATTTTACAGTAGCTATCTCTTTTAAGCTTTCCTGAAGAACCCAGGAATTCCAATAAATTTTTTCATGTGACACATGTACGCTTTCATTGTTATTTAAACAGGGGGACTTTCCTTTGGGCTCAGTTTTCAGGGATACACTTTAGCATGGGTATAAATTCAAAACTATGAATCCTCCATAGTAATCTGTGGAGCTTGAGAGTTGCTTAAAAGTAAACATGTATGAAAGAATTTTCTTTGAACAGTGGGGCCATAATGTCTGATGTATGTGAAGCATTTCAGAGAACTGCAAAAGGCAAAAGACACTATTAAAAGACATGATAAAAGTGAGGAAAAAGCTGTATCTACTACTACTACTACTACACAACTTCTTCTTATCTGTATTTCCAGTGGGTGCCAATCTCCAAAGATAGGTGTACTACACAGCTGCTAGTTCTGGCCAGTGTATTTTTGGTGTCTGTATTGACAGAGAATATAAATATTCCAAAGGATAGAAACGTGTCCTGTGTGATAGGCAATCCAGCGTATCAAACAACTGTGCATTAGAATGGCTGCTGGTACAGTGCTGTAACTTCTGTGGTCTACAAATCCATGACATAGAAACCTTCGAAACAAATGCTAACAGAAAGCTATTTACACAGAGACAAAATTACTGTAACTCGTTTTGAGGTTTTTAGGTGACTTGTACTTTCCTTAACAAATCTCAATGATTGTCACCCCTTGTAGCTTCCTAGGAAAAACCAGCAAATGTGTATTTTCATCTTTTATGTAGATGATTATTTAGGGATACATTTAAATCTGCACCAAATGTACTGTTGATACTAAGTTAAGGCTACAAATATTTTAATTCTATCAAAATGCATTTTAAGAGGAAGATACTTTTAAAGCTTGTGAGCATTTTGTACTGACATTTAACTTTAATTTCCAGGAGAAAATTGCATAGTAGTCACAACCAGAAACTGGGTGGCAGGCCTGCCAGGCCTGGAGTGAGGATGGAGCAACACAGTCCAGTGTTTTTTAAGGATGGAATCGAAATTGGCTGGGAAAGGCTGTCCAGCCTGGGGGCTGCAGAAGGGAACACAGCAGGTATGGGACTGGGGCTGGCTGAAAAACTAGGGGAAGGTGGGAACTGTTTGGCATCAGAATCAAGAGGATGCAAGATAGGGATGGGGAGGAAAAAACAGGAAGAAGAGAAAACTGACGCTAAGCAAACACATTGAATCAAGGAGGTGTGTAGGGAATATGAAATAAGGAAATGGCCACCAGGCTGGGAGCTGGGGCAGGGAATGGGTGTGAACTTGCAGATCTGGAGTGCAAAGGTTGGTTGGAGGTTCCATGAGTTAGAGAAGACAGATAGATCTGATTGAGAACAGGAAAGGGAAATTGCGTCTGGGAGGAGATGAATGAAAGTAGGAGTCAGGTGGAGGCTGGAGATAAATAAAGGTAGTCTTTTATGCTCCTTCCCTCACTGAAATGTCTGAGTAGCTTTTTACATAAAACTAATAGCAACCCCAATTTTCCCTGGGTGATAGGAGGGGACCTTTATCTGTTGAGCTGGAACTAGACTAAGTCATTTGCATGTTTAGTTTGTGCTTTTGAGGGCATAGGAAAGAAATGTTTCTTCTTTGATCAGAGACCCTTTGGAGTTTGGTCACAAACTGTGAATGTCTCTTGTAGTGGAAAGCCTTTTTCAAATGATTCTGAAAGATACCTGCAGTTGCTTAAAACCCACCATACTCTGATCATATTCTGGACTCCATTTTTTTTTTTTAGTCCAGTTAACCTCAAAAAAGGCAAACTTCATCTGCTCTGCTGTGTTTTGTTTGGCTTGTCATCTGTGCTGTTGCAGAGGGAAGCAGCTGCTGCAGTTGTTTGTAGATGTTCCTGTGGTCTATGATGTTGCTGGGGTTGATCAGGTAGCTCTTTGGCCAACTGGGCCAGTCAGTGCATTACACTGGCACTGGGAGCCGACTAGGAGCTATTTGGAAAGGCCCAAAGCAACAATGTGTTCGTTTTGCTTGGTTTGTGTTTTTGTTTCTTTCTAGTAACATTTTGAAACAGTATTTTCAGCTTGATCTAATAGTTGCAACTAATGTATCCTGGTAGGAAAAGTGCCTGCCTTCCTCCGCCCAGACTCTCCCGGGCAAGATGAGAGTTTCCCAACAAGGGAAAACTGAAAGAGATTATTTTGAAAAATGTCTGCTACTTCGACAGCCCAAATGAGTACAAGCAGTGGAAATCTGCCTCTTTTTGCTGAATGAGGGCTGTCTACCTTCTATGAAAGGTGCTAAAAACAACTTCTGATTTGAATGTTCCTGTTTTCTATTCATTATCATTTGAGTCTTCTTTGGCTCCAATCTGCACCAGCTGTTTTCCACCCTAATCTTCTTTCCTGTAGCAATCTGGCCATGTTTGCAGCAGCGGTGGTTACGCTGGGTGAGGATGAAGTACTGCAGTTGTCCTTGGCATGTTATTGCCGGCTAAACCAGTGGAATCTCATTAGGTTAGATTTCCTCATGGCCGCTTATGGATGCCTTAGGGTGGAAGATGCCTGTGGTCTGCAGAGATAAAGGCCTTCGGAGAGGAGGAGCAAATGCTTATCAGTGCTGCCAGTGAAAAATGAACGTCTGGGGTATTTTTAGAGTTGGGCCAGCTCTTTCTGCGCTGTCCTGTGGGCACTCAAATAGCATTTGTGGTAAAGCTCAAAGGGCCGTACCTGTTCCTACAGCCGTGGAAAAGCACGAGTTTAATGGCATTAATCAGCGAGGACGAAATGAGGGTGCAAAACCTGATAATACTGGAATAGTTTTTCCTTCTCCTGGCTTTCGCTGGGCTCCGCTGTGGGCAGTGAGCAGACAATACGCTGTAGTCCTGCCTGCGGTGTTCCTTACGCGTTTGAAACCAGCCAGAGCTGCCAGCGGCAGGGCGGGAGCAGCTCTGCAGCCCTACAGGAGACTCGAGGGCTCGATCGGCCCCTCGGGTTCCCGGAGGAAAGCACTGGTTCGCTGTGGGAGGGGGCCTCGCCCCGCCCCGCCTGGCGTCATGGAATTCCAGGGCGCTCCCGCCAATGGCGGCGGGGGCACGTCCGGTGCCACCCGCGGCAGCCCCGAAGCGGGGGGGCTCCGGTCCCTGCCGGTGACCTCGGGGCTCGGTCCCTCCCGGCCGCCGGGGACGGCCGCAGCCGGGGACCGCGGCGGGAGCGGGTCCTCCTGCGGGAGAAGGACGCGGGAACAGCCGGAGAGAGCTGGAAGCGCGGCCGCTTCCTCCGCACCTCCGGGAGCGGGCAGAACTAAAACTGACAGGGACAACCTACGGATTATTAATCTCTGGGCAGCTTCTTGCGGGCAGCTTCCTGCGGCTGGGAACTAGTGCTGCCCTCTTTTAACTTTTCCAGCTCCTCATCATGGGATGCGTGTGTTATGTGGGGAATTGATGCCAGTTTCGGTGCCTGGCTTCTAGAGTTTACAGAGCCTTTGCAAATAATCTTATTGTATAATACAGCACAGCTCAGAGTTTCCTTTCTGACTGTCCAGTAAGGTGCTGTTCTCTCATAAAATTCTATCAATAGATATATCAATCCACCGAAACTTCTGTAAGTATAAATAAAATCCTTTGTGGTTTCTCTTTCCTGACAGTGACCTCTCATAAACCCACCGTAGCGTCAGAGGTGTATGTGAGGCATGTCTGGTCATCTCTGTGTAGTGCATCCCGTTGTATTTATCTGAGCACTAATGCAGACTATCTGTTTTAGCAGGGTGTTCTGCCCACGATAACACTCTCTTTCTTGTCAGGTTTGATTAGCCCCAAGTAAATGCTCACATGGCTAAACCATTTGTGCCGCTGGAGGTGGTTTGCATGTCTCCACACAGAACTGCATTGCATCATCATCCATAATAAAGATTTTGCAAATCAAATACGGCTCCTTCTAATGCCTAAATGACAGACAAGATGGTGGCACCAGTTTGTGTGAGCAGAGAATCTGACTCTGGAGTTGAGATGTGCTTAAGACAATTGCCAGTGACTGTTCAGTTGTATTACAGTGCAGGTTACTTCCCCCCAGGGCATTTTGATCCTGACACTAATAGAAAATAAAGAGCAAATTTTCTCATTAAACATCGTGGCAGCTGATATAACTGCTTGGGATATGCTGGTGATGGTAGTGCTAAACTTACAGTTGCTTTTCCAACAGCTGTGTTTCAAACTCGAAACCATGGGACAGCACTGATGCAGGAAATAAGGCTCCTCTTCCTTCCCCAACAGCAGATTTTCCTTGTGAACCCTTGTGCCTGCAGTGTGTTTCCAAGTCAGAAGTATCCCCAGCAGTGCCCTCCTGGTACTCGTGTCTCATTTTACAGACCAAGTATGGCCCTTCCACAGTAGATCCTTGCTGGGTGGGCTTACAGGGAGAATTTTTTTGTTTCGCTTCTATGTAAAGAAAAAATATCACAGAATCACAGGATCAATTAGGTTGGAAAAGACTTCTAAGATCATCGAGTCCAGCCTTGGTAAGAACGCCACTTGTCAGCTAGACCACGGCACTAAATTCCATGTCCAGTCTTTCCTTAAACACTTCCGGGGACAGTAACTTCACCACCTCCCTGGGCAGCCTGTTCCAATGTCCAATCATCCTTTCAGTGAAGAAATTCCTCCTAATGTCCAACCTAAACCTCCCCTGGTGTAATCTGAGGCCATTTCCTCTTGTTGTGTCACTGGTTGCCTGGGAGAAGAGGCCGACCCCCACCTGGCTACTCCCTCCTTTCGGGGAGTTGCAGGGAGTCTGAGCCTTCTTTGCTCCAGGCTAAACACCCCTAGCTCCCTCACCAGCTCGCCGTGAGATTTGTGCTCCAGACCCTTCCCCAGCTCCGTTGCCCTTTCCCGGGCATGCTCCAGCACCTCCATGTCCTTCTTGCAGTGAGGGGCCCAGGACTGGACACAGCACTCGATGTGCGGCCTCGCCAGTGCCGAGTACAGGGGGAAAATCACTTCCCTAACCCTGCTGTCCGCAAGACAGATTTTTTGGACGATTTTTGTCCAAGCCAAAAAGAACCCACCCAAAACCCAGCAGGACCAACTCCGGGGGACGAGGATGTCCCTCGTACCTCGGTGAAGGCAGGAGCCAGGCCTATCTGGCTCCCTGCGGGCGGAGCGGGGGGGGCGCGAGCTGCCGGCGCGGGGTGTCCTGGGCCGCCGCCGGGCCGCGGGCAGCGGGACAGGGGGATGCGGGGACAGGGGGATGCGGGGACAGGGGGCCGGGGGTACGCGGGGACGGGAAATGCCCTCGCGCGCGCGGCGTGCCTTTTGTGTTTGTACACACGGGGCGGGGCGGGGCCGCGGGCGGGGCCGCGCCTTCCCTCCATTGTGCGCCATTGGCGGGCGGGCGGGCCGGGGCGGGGCGGCGCGCGGGGGGCGGGGCGGCGCGCGGGGCCGGCCCTCCCGAGGCAGCCATCTTTCAATTGTGCTCCGAGCCGCCGCCAGCGCCAGCCGCAGCAGCTCCGGCTCCTCCTGCGCCCGCCCGCCCGCCCGCCCTCCATCCCTCCCTCCCTCCCTCCCGCACGGCAGCCGCGCTCGCCCAGCGGACGGGGTAAGTCTGGCGCCGCGCCCGCCGCCCCCCGCGCCCCGACACCCCCCGCCGCTGCCCCCCGACCCTCCCCACAAACTTTTGGGGCGCTCGGGAGGCGGCGGTAGCTCGGGTTCCCCTTGGCCGCGCCGCCTTCCCGGCGCAGCCGGAGCGGCTCCCTCCGCCGGCACCCCCGGCCCCGCTTCGCGCGGTCGTTGCCCCCCTCTGCTCCCCTCGCCCCCGCTCCAGACCCCCACCAGCGGCCTCCCCAGCCCCTTAGCTGCCTCCTCAGCCCGACATCCCCCGGATCGGGGCCGGGAAGCGGTCGCAAAGAGGAGCCGCTCGCCAGCCCAGGGTAACTCTCCTGCCTTCCTTCCCCTGCTCCCCACAGTTGTTGCTCAGCTTCACCATCTTGTCTCTTTTCTCTGGTCACCGACCATATTTTTTTTCCTATTGCATAAAAAACAATAAAAAGGGAAAGAAATTCGCCGAAGGAACGACCCAAACGCAACGCAATTTTTTGGTTTTCGAGTACAAACTTTTCCGCTGCCTCCCCCTGCATCTGCACCCGCATGGTTTGGAGTGCCTGGCGATATTTTTGGCGTTATTTTTTGCATTTTATTTTTTCCTCCTTTGCAAAAGGACTAGGGCTGCGTTTCGTGATTGTTTCCATTTTGTTCTGGCTCTGGGAGCTGAGTTTGCCTGTGAGAGGCGCTTGGGAGCGAGGCAGCTCTTGGGGAAGCAGTTACACAGAAAGAGAAAGACGGCACCCAAAAAACAAACCCCCCAAAAAAAGTTTGTTGCTTTCTTGCACTTTATCCGGCCCCTTTCCTTTTCGCACGATAAACGCCGGGTTGCCTGCGGTTGCCGGCGGGTCGGGGAGCGCAGGCGGGCGGCGGCGAGCGCCGGGCAGCCCCGGGGAGGGCCGGCGGGGGCTGCCGCTCCGATCTCCCCCGCTCCGCAGTTTCGGAGGAGGTTTTCCGGCGGGTGGGAGCGGCGGGTCGGTGCCAGCCCCCCGATGTTTGCCGGGCGGTATTTGCAAACACTTGGCAGGTGACGGGCGGCCGGCGGGGGGAGGCGACAGCCGCCTCTCCGCGCCTGCTGCCGTGCGGCTCGCTCGGCTTCAGCCGCCGCCGCTTTGATATTGAATTCGTGGGCAAAAAAAGCTGTATTTTAATATTCCGCGATCGGAAGGCGTTTAATTTCTAATTTAATTTTTTTCCTTTTTTGGTGTGGGTTGTTCTTTTTTTTTTTTTTTCTTAATGCCCGCCTGGCCGTCGGAGGCGTTCGGCCGCCGCGGGCTCGGCGCTCGGGGCTGGCGGGGCAGGGACGCGTTGCGCGGGACGGGGGCCGCGCTGCCGCCCACCCCGGGGCAAGTGCCGCGGGGGGCGCACGCCGAGAGGGGCGACCACCTTCCCCTTGCCCTGTCTGCCCACGTTCCCCCCGGCAGGTGTAAGGCAGCGACGTCGGCAGGAGCATGGCCCGTACCAAGCAGACCGCCCGCAAGTCCACCGGCGGCAAGGCGCCCCGCAAGCAGCTCGCCACCAAAGCCGCCCGCAAGAGCGCGCCCTCCACTGGCGGGGTGAAGAAGCCGCACCGCTACAGGTAACGCAGCGCCGCGCAGAGGCGGCCGCGGGGCGGTACCGGGCAACCTCCCCCCCCCCCCCCCCAAAATCCCTCCTTCTCCCCCCCACCCCGCGGGACCGATAGGGCGGGGGGCGCTTCTCCCCGCCTCCGCCACGCTTCCTCCGCGCTCCGCTTCCCGCGGCCGCCAAAATAACAACAACAAAAAAAAATTAACAGGCGCGGGTTCCTGCCAGCCGGAAAAATCACCAGAAATTCCCAGGGCGGCACCGTCCCCCGGCGTTTGCCATCAGCCCCTTTCCGGGCGTTCCGGTGCTGGTGCCTCCAAAATCGACACCCCTCCCCCCGCGGCGGACGCGGCTCGGCGGTTCTTTTAAATTTTTGTAATTTTGTACCCGCGGTTATCTAGAGGCCGCAGCAGGGCTGCGCCGCCGCCAAGTTTATTGTTACCGGCGCGTTCCGTGCTCCGCTCGCGGGGCTGGATCCGGCCGCGGCGCTGGGCGGGCGCGGGGCCCTGCAGGGCGCGGAGCCGCCGCGAGAGGGAGCCGCGCACCCGCGGATGCGCCGGGGCTCCCGCATCGCCCGTCCCGAAACGCGGCCTTGGGGCACCCGAGCCGGAGCGGAGTCGGCAGCAGAGCTGTCACACAGCCCCCGAGTCCTGACCTCTTCCAGTCCTGCCTCCGTGCAGCCTCCATGCTTCTGCTTGGAGGATGGTTTTGGGCTAGGTGTAGGTATTCCTTGGGGAAAATGTGGATTGGGAAAAAGTGGGTTTCAAATAGGGAACTTAATCTAAAAGTCCGAGAGGATTTATTAATGTGTTGAGGAGTCTGAAGAGGATGGAGCCAGGCTCTTCTCAGTGGTGCCAAGCAACAGAACAAAAGGCAATGGGCAGCAACTGAGGCACGGGAAAATCCACCTGAACATGAGGAAGAACTTTACTGTGAAGGTGACTGAGCATTGCAACAGATTGCCCAGAGTGGTTGTGGAATCTCTTTCCTTGGAGATATCCAAAAGCCATCTGGACACAATCCTAAGACACCAGCTCTAGGATGACCCTGCTTGAGCAGGGAGGTTGGGCCAGATGACCCACTGTGGTTCTTTCCAACCTGACCCACTCTGTGACTCTGTCTCTTGTTCTAGGTGTGAGGCAGAATAAATCAATTGGAACAAAAGTAATAAAGCTGGAGCAGGAAAAGACAAAGGTTCCACAGAAATAAATACATTAATTTCACAGACGGACATCATGTTTGCAAACATATGTTGCTAATCTGAATTTGTTATTCTGACACCAAAACTAACATGAGGAAATACACTGGATACTTTTGACTGACAATATAACAGAGAATATAAATTATGCTAGTTCTGTGAATGCTGACAGTAGGGAAGAAGAACCAGTTTTCCCTTAAAATCAGGATTGCTGTCAGGCCCCTCGCTGGGAGGGTGCCTGTGGTACGGCTGAACTTGGGACAGCTTTGTGGCTTGTCACGTCTGCACTGAGCTGTGTTGGTGTCAGGTGGACAGCACCCGTTGGCCAACTCTTCCCTTGGTGAAGTCGGGCCTGGGGAGTCTGCCTGAGGCATCCCTGGTGAAGCCAGTGGAAGCTGGCACAGCTTGGTGGGGAGAAGACAGTGACCCTTTGCCACAGCAGACCTGATTTTGGATTGTAAATGTGGAACTCTCCTAGGAAAAACAGAAGTGTATGGTGCTTGGTTTAGTCTGGAGGATGAACCCCTATTTTTAAGGTGATGCAGAAGATGTTTTAAATACTAATTATTTTTATTATTGTTATTATTTTATCTTAATAGGCCGGGTACTGTGGCCCTGCGTGAAATCAGGCGCTATCAAAAGTCCACCGAACTTTTGATCCGCAAACTCCCCTTCCAGCGTCTGGTGCGTGAAATTGCTCAGGACTTCAAGACAGATCTGCGCTTCCAGAGCGCTGCCATCGGTGCTTTGCAGGTGAGCCCTGCCGGGGCAGGCTGGAAGTGCCCCCGCAGCCGGGATTCCCTGGAGCGGGGCGGGGGGGCTCCGCCCCGCGCCCCCATTGGCCAGGCTGTTTCCAGGGTTAGTTTGGGCTCCCTCTGATTGGTGGGGCGGCCGCGGTGGGCGTGGCCCGCGCGGGTCGGGAGGGATGCGCACCTCAGCCTTGGCTTGCCCGCGGAGGACCTGGGAATGCCTGTGGGTACTACAGGATAAAACAGCTCCTTACAGAGCCTCTAAGTGTGTTTTTGTGGGGGCTGCTTTGGTTTTGTTTTTTTCTAAATAGCCCCTCAATTAGTTAGAACAGCGCATCTTGTTAAGAGGCTTAAGGAAAACATGTTTCCTCCGCCCTTGAGCTCTGCTGGAGGCCCTGCCTTTGGAAGCTCTGCAGTTGGAGAGGGAAGCATCGTATAAAGCTGGTTGTGGGGTGTCCTAATGGAGGTCTCCGTGTCTTCGAATGCTCTTTAAAGGAAAACAGCTCAGTAAGCCACATCTAAATGCAGTTAGGGAGATAGCTGCTTTCCTAGGATGTAGTTGATGCTAAACACACTTCTTAATATATTAGTTACATAACTTATTTAGAGGACACAGAGAGTAAAATATTAATTGCTCTTTCTGGTCCAAATTCCTGAATCTAAGTTAGGACCCCCCACAAGATTCAGTTCTTATCATGGGAACATCTCCCTCTCATGATATAAGACACTCCTGATTAAAGATAGGTTCTGGAACAATCTCTCAACAGCTAAAAGAACAGTAAAGACCTATCTGTAATTGTAGTCTGTCTGACATGCAGGCAAAATGGTCTCTTTCTAGTTAATGACTTCAGTTGATAAAGGGCCAAGACGTTTGCCATGAGAGCCCATAAACTTGGGCATATGCTTAGCTTCAAGAGGTGGCTGTGTTTGCAGAGTTGCTGATTTTGCTTTTAGTTATACTGCATGGCAGTTCTTAAATCCTGAGGTTTATCTGTGTGTCTCTTTATCTAGAACTGCCTATTAAAATTTAGCAGGTAATACACTTTCCCAAGGCTCCTGGTTTGAATGTTCCTGGTTTTGCATTAAGGAGTTGTTGGTACAGAACTTGATCACAGCTCCTAGTGTGTTCTGCTTGCATATTTGAAAAAACAAAAACCTAAAAAAGTAAAATTAAGAAACCCCCAAAATTCTTAACCCCTTGGGTACCGTGTTGTTTGCGCCAGCATGGATATTTGGTGAAGTGTCTTAACTTTTCATGTAGTGATTTGGCAAAACTTTGTTAGGGGTTCTCATAACCTACTGTGTATGAAATTACTACAGTCCTCATCTGCTGTAGTAAATATCCTTCGTTCTTCATATTGGATAATCTTTTGTTTTTAAATGGGATCTTTGAATCTAGTGAGTTGATTCTTGGAGTTCCTGGCAATGAAGGGGTTCACACAAGTTCTTCTCTTGTGTGTATTGTAGGAAGGGTGACCTCGACCTCCTTTCTATAGTTGAGCCCCATCATTCCCACCTTCTCAGCCCAGGTGTTGCTGTGTCCAATACTGGCATGCAAAGATGCTTCCTAGGAGATTGATAGGTGTTAGAATTCCATGTCAGCCCAAAAGTGTGTAAACAGTTACCATTGCTGTGCTGGGCTCAGCAGCAGCTAACTTAACATGAGTCAGGAGAACATTTAGTTCCAGCTGAGCATCTGTCTAACTCAGAATCCTGTCTGCAGGTGCTCAGTAACAGGGAAAACCACTGTGGTCAGCACTGCTTTTGTGCTCCCAGGTGCTGACCCCTGATTCTCACAGGTGTGAGAAGCTTCTGTGATAGTGAGGGCCTGTGCTGTGTCCCCAGATGTACAGGAACAGGACATGTGTCTAATGGTGATTCCCTGATGTCCTGGTTTTGATGATTCAAGGAGTTCCTGAACTAAAGGAGTTCTCTTATTTCTAATACTTCTCAGTATATTTTTTTTCTCTTAATTTTTGCCTTTTGAGTTAAGCCACCTCTTCAGTATCTGTGGAAGGAGCTGTGTGCCTGAGCTGTGTGTTGGGAAGGAATACCCACTCTTCTTTTCCCTGGCACCTGCCAATTTCACCTGATGCTCAGTAACTCTTACTCTGGAAGAGGCAGCAGACAAGTGCCTCAAACAGTGTAACCTAGCCTTTGAAAAGAGAATTTCCTAAACAAACTAACCTTCTGATAATTTAACCTCTTCCTATCTTGTGAGAGTCCCATGGGAATATTAGTTCCATTGTGTTCTGGAGGATGTCCTTACCAAATGGCAGCAGTACACTACTTTAGACACAGATTATTGTTTTGGTGCTTTATAAGAAAATGGAAGATTTTCATTTCTGAAAATCTAAAACTTTTGGTGTTTGCAAGTAATAAAGATCAAAACCTCAACTTAATGCCATGTTACACTGTACTTTTAATTCTTAACTACAATTCTTTTTTTTCCTGCTGCTCAGAGAGTGAAAATGTTCTTACCTCTTTTCTTCCACACTAGGAGGCAAGTGAAGCCTACTTGGTTGGCCTGTTTGAAGACACCAACCTGTGTGCTATCCATGCCAAACGTGTCACAATCATGCCAAAAGATATCCAGCTAGCACGCCGCATACGTGGGGAGCGTGCCTAAACCTCACCACGATGGGTTTGTCATTCTCGAAGCAAAATCTTCTTCCTGTTATTGGTAGTAATGAACGTTAGATATTTTTTCCATGGGGTTGAAAGGTACCTTAAGTATATGGTTGCAAGTGGAAAAATAGGGGACAGAATTGGGTATTGGCAAGTTTTCTTTCCATTTTCATTTGTGTGTGGATTTTTAATATAAACAAGGGGACATAAAAACAATCAATGTGGTCAAAAAAATAAAAAAATGAATTGTTGAAACTTCTTCACCAAAACAACTTTATAAAAAAAATTATAAATAAACCTGTCAAATTTTTCTGGACAATGCCAGCATTTGGATTTTTTTAAACAAGTAAATTTCTTATCAATGGCAACTAAATGGTGTTTGTAGCATTTTTATCATACAGTAGATTCCATCCATTCACTATACTTTTCTAACTGAGTTGTCCTACATGCAAGTACATGTTTTTAATGTTGTCTGTCTTCTGTGCTGTTCCTGTAAGTTTGCTATTAAAATACATTAAATGATGCCTGTTTTTAGTCTTGATTTTTAAATATTACACATGGGTTATGCTGATTAAAAAGTGATCAGCTTTCCCTCCCCTTTTTCTCTTCAATGCATGGCCTAATTCCTTGGAGCAGATCTAGGAAACACTGGGGATACTGACTTGGCTGAAGTAGTGTGTATGTGAGGTTCTTTTAAGGGTGTAAAACTTGTCTGCTCCACAGGAAAGCAGATTTGGTGAGTATAGTACCAGGTAGAGTCTGAAGCTGAACTGAGCTCTCTGAGCTACAGTGCTAAGAAGCAGCAATTTGTTGTCATTTCAATTCCTTTCTTACTTGATTTAGTGCTGAATTTGGAAGCATTTCTGAATTTCATGGGGTTTTAGTATGGTATAAGTGGTGGGGTGTAGTGGTTTGGGTTTTTCTGTTTGGGGGCTTTATTTCTCTTGGGCATTTTTTGTTGTGTTTGGTTTTTTTTGGGTTTTTTTTTTTAACCCTTTTCCACTCTGTTAGTTTCTTGGTTTGTAGCTGTTCCCATTTTTGGTTGACTACCTTTCTGTTTCAGTCACACCCTCTAGCATTTTTGAGAGCTTAGTCCACTTGTGATTGGTTTCAGTTTGTACACTCCAATCTAAAAGACACTTTTGTACCATTTTTGTTACAATTCTTCACAGAAGCAGTACTTGGGCAGGATCACACATTTAAAACTTACTGGGTTTTTATATTCTCCCGCAATTGCTGATGAAAGTACACATGAAGAAATTTACTGCTGAAATTACACCCTGTGAAAACTTGGTTTTAATTTTTCCCCCTGAAATTTGCTTAAGGGTTCTGGCAGACCAGTCTGGAAACGAGTTATGTGCTGTAGTTCTTGATAGCTCTTGCAGATAATGAAATGAGTTCCACAGAAAATACGTAGGCGGTGAACAGATTTCACCTCCATGCTAAGGCTCCTGCAGAGCTTATTCGCTGCTAACTTCTTTCAAGAGGTTTTGAGTGAGCTCTAAACACGAGTGAATTTGTCTGAAGATTTCCAAAGAGGATTAATAGAGATACATTATCTGCTTTGGTATCTTGAACAGAGAGCCAAAAATGATGGAATAAATCACATTATTCATAACTTGCTCAGCTTTGGTAATGAATGCTGTCTGCCAGGGTTGTGTGAAGTAAAGTCTATTTAAATGGAGTAGCTTGTCAGAGGCAAGACTAATGCTAGACAAAATGTGATCACATCCTTTTGATGCCAAGCAGTTCGTAGTTATCAACTGAAAATTAAGGAAGACCTGTCTTGGAGCATCCAGAACAACAGAAATGTAAAAGGTGAGCAATTGAGACTTAACTGACTTAAGATGTCACTTCTGTCTACTTGATAACAATCCTGTTAAACTTGCTATCAGTGCTTTTCAATATAATTAACTACTTGTTTTGTCCTGTACTTCAGAATTCTGTTTCACATATCAGTCAACAGTGCTGCAAGCACCTACACAAAAATGTGATTGGGTTGGGTAGATTTGGGTGGTTTTTGCTTAATAACCTGGAATTGAAGTATTGATAAGGAACTTCATTTTTTTTTTCTTTTTTAGGTATATTAGGAAACAAAATCTAGAGATTCTGATTCTCAAATGAAATAGTGAGTTGTTTCTCTTTGAGAGAACTGGAGGGAAGAATATCCCAGTTTTACTGACAAAGCAGTTAAACTGTTCAAGGCAGAGGAAATCCTAAGGGAGGATGAAGGGATCAGGAGTCTGAGCAGATGACAACATTTATGTGCAGCGCTATACCTGCAGCTTAGGGATAAACTTGGCCCTTTTGAAATCTGCGGTCCTAGAGGTGCCCCATGAATCCTGTTAGTGATTAGCTGTGTGTGTCTGTATCAATGCCAAGAAACTTCTGTTTCTAAAATAGTTTACCTCTTTTTTTCCCCCCATACCAATTGCTGTTTCCTGGTCAATTCAGGCACAGCTGAGATTTTGAATACTAGAAACAAGCTGTGGTCCTATGGATGTACTTCTGTGGAGCAGTTTAACTGCACTGAGTGGAGGGGTGGATTTGAGGTGGCTCCTTGTTAGTCTTATTCAGAAGCTGAACATCTCTTTAAGACATTGTTTGATGTATGTCCACAGCTCAATTTCTGAATTATTTTGGTGAAGTCCTTTATAATACGTATGTGATAAGCTGGGTTTTAGGTCTCTGTTTTATATTTGTATGTTAACAGCTGTGTTTACCTGCCATTTCCCCCAAAGTAAGTACAAACCCTTATTTTAAGTTGATTGCTTTGTATTAGCAACACAAAACCCCAACTGGCTTACCAGAGCCAAAAATTAATGTAGTGGAAAATAATTTCAGACACAAGATCAGTCCCTCTTGTGTGGCTTTATCAAATTCAACTGGCAGTTCTTGAGAGCTTGGCTAACACGGAGCTTAAACCCAGCATTTCAGATTTTATTTAGGAAAGCAACTTGCTGAATATAAAGTAACTAATACTAGTGTACCTATATATCTCTGGGCCGTGTACCTCCAGCCCTTTATCCCACCTGGCAGTAGCTATTAGGTGATCCTAATCCAGGGACCAGATTACACTTTCTGATGTGACTGAAACCAGTGAGTCTCACTCACATCCATACTCCCTGTGCCACTGCTTCTGGTCAATTAGCCAGAATTGGACTCTGCATATCTGCTTGCTCTGGAGCAGGCAGGAGGAGAGGAACACCCATTTTCCCTTGCAGTGCACAGTTTAGGTTCAGTCTCACAGCACACTTAATCCAAACTCATGCCCGTGCTACCATTCCAATACCAGCTTTTCTTGCCACACCTGCCTCCCTTGGGACCCTGTGATGGGTTACTTCCATGTATCTTCTGGAGCTTAATTTTAAATTTCATGGTTTAATAAAGTACAGGCAGTGTTCTGGTCAAATATTTTGTTCACTGCAATTTCATTTCTTACTCTGACAAACAAACACACTACTTTTCTTGGCCTTCATAGGAATAAGAACTTAGTAACACTTTTTGTATAACTTGGTTTCAAAGGCTGGAATGAAGAGGAGGAATTCTAGTGTCAGGATAGTTGTTGGGCTCTTTTTTTTCCTGGTCCAGATCAGGATGATATTGGGGAGCTCTTTGCTCAGCTTTTACTTGTGTCTTACTCCCATGTAAAATGAATCATCCTCAGTGGTGAGATGTTCTTGCACGAAGTGGATGTTGCAGACTTGTTTGTGGCAGGTTGGCCTCTAAACAGACAAGTATTTTGCTGACCAAAAAGCCACTGTTTATGTATTTTTTTCTTTTAATCCGTGAGGAGGCTTTGGTCTTTTGACCTTGGTAATACAATGTCAAAAAATAGCTCAGTGTGAAAAAAGCTTTACATCTATCAATAGTAGTGTTAAAAAGGGATTGTTAGGACTGCATAGGCTGATCTTAATGGAAGCTGCCTTTTTGATTGCCTTCCTGGGAATATTAGCTGTTACATGATCACAACTAAATAAACATACAAGATTTTATTTTTTTTAAATGAAGACAATTGTCTGATTCTGAGAAATGGCTGCAAAATGCTGAGGCTCAGGAATTCTCTCCGTTGCAGCACACCTAGGCTGAAGCTTTCTGCTTTTTCCTTGAGGCTGAGCCTTACTGCCCCTCTGCAGCAGTAACACCAAAGATCAGGACACGGATAAAATCCCACAAAAGATGAGGTTGGGGTCAAAGGCAGGGGGTGTGTGCTCTCCAAGTCAATGTCATAGTTGCTCTTCACGAGGAAATAAGCCTGGATTTTTTTGCCCATCTCTCTTGAGAACACATTTGTAGGCTTATATGTAGCTCATGGTTTGAGACGTGTGCTCACATTCTCTGCTGTACTGTCCCCTGCCAGCAGCATCCCCCTCATCTCCTCCTGCAGGCAGGCTATTACACACAGCAGGGCCTCTAGCAGCAGGGGTGCTTTATGATACTGAAAGCTCCTGTGATGTCACAAAAATTTAAGAAGTAAAAAAGAAAAAAAAATTTTAAATCCTGAAAAAGAAAGAAAAAAAATCCCTACAGCTCTGGAAACCACTTGTGTCTCCTGGTGGTGTCAGGACTGAACGTTCTCGCCCCGCTCCCTTGGGAGGAGCTACCCTCACCACCTCGCTGTGTTCTGTGCATGTGCTGTTTCATGGAAACATCCCAAGCACAAGCCAGCTGGAAAATGTCTGTGGCCTATACATCCCAGAGTGAGTGAGAGCTAATCCCACGTGCCTCGGTGATAAATGCTGATGCTTGGGTTTGCCCCCATCACTCTTTGCTCCTGAACAGTTGATCTCCACTCCTGCCAACCTCGATTTGCAAGAGACTATGTGATTTCAGCTACTTTAGTTTTCCTCAGCATCTGTTGAGTTGGTGAGGGGTGTATTCCCCCTTCTGCCTTCATCTTGTGGCTGCTTTGAGGAGAGGCTGAGACAACACCGCAGTCATCATCAGGTGAGAGAGGTTCCTTTCTTTTCCGTGTGCTGGAGGAGCAGGAAGGCTGAAGGAACAGTATTTACAGTCCTGCTCAGGCCTCCCTCTCCCAGTGCATCACTACCTGGCAGCTGAGGCCCTGTCAGGCAGCCCGAGGCTGGGAATGCTGCCAGGTGAACACATGGGCACGGATGCCGGCCGTGAGGAGCGCGAGCACGAATCGGGGATGGCAGGAGAGGCGTCCCAGCTGGAAGCGGCCCCAGGACCGGTTACCGCGGAGGGGCTGCGTGTCCCTACATCTGACGGCTGGAGCCGCTTCAAGCGGCCCCGGTGCCGGCTAATTCGGGGCACGGGAGAGCTGCCAGGCTCGGGCGTGCGGATCCCTGGGACCTCGGGCTTTGGCTCGGCTGTGGAGCAGGGCAGGGAGCTGGCAGGAGCGGCACAAGCTCCGTGTGCTGCCTTGCTGACGTGCTTTGCCCAGAGGGGCTGTCGATGATGGCTTTTCCTTTGTACCTCCTGCCCATCTGCACCTCGCTGGGGCTGAGGGCGTGGGCCAGGGAAGATGCTCAGAGGAGGAGAGACTTCTTTAGCAGGTCCTGGGGGTGTGGGCAGTGTTTGGAGCACGGGGTGCCAGGCTGATGCCAGCACTGCTCTCCCCGGAGGACAGGGTGTACGCTGGGACTTCACCAGGCAGATGCGAACAACAGGAGCAGTCCCAGGTGTTGGTTTGAGGGATCCCGCTGTGGATGGATGCACTGTCTTCGTGGCATGGTTGAGGTCCATGGTTCCAGGAGGGTTTTGCCATGTTCCCAGGGCATGACCTGAGCCGTGGTGTGCTGCTGGCTCTCGGAGCAGTCGCTGAACTGACATAAGGGAGTTGTGACTTGCTCCTGACTGGACTGGAACTGAGCTGGGTGGGGAGCTCAGGTGTTTCCTGAGACAACACAGCACCAGCCGAGGGAAAGCGTTGCACAGTGTGCGGACACGCAGGAGCTGTGGGCTCCCTCCAGCCCCCTCTTCAGGTCTGTGTGTGCAGAAAATGAGCGAAAGCGTTTTTCTGTGCACTGTTGAGGAGGAGGGACTCATTTAGTGGATCGGGGTTAGGGGCTTTTATGGTGATGCCATCCCCATCCCCAAGAGAAAGACATCCTTCCTCCCTCCCCTTCCTTGGGACATGAAATGCTTTAAAATTATGGTGCTTGCCCTTGTTCTGAAGTGTGGAACTGGCTCTTTGATAAAACCTCCAGTTCTGCTGTGCAGCTCAAACGTAGGGGAGTTAAGAGGTGTTTTCTGCCTGGTGTCAGCTTGGAGCCTCGCAGACACCGAATCCCTCTAGAGGAGGGCACATCTGTTCAGGAATCTGATCTCATTTCTGCCTTATAGGTTCTCCAGCTAAATGGATCATTTGCTTTCATGAAAGTAATTGCTTTGAATGCTGTGGAAAAGAGAAGCCAAAGCCACAGACAGCATCTAACCTCGCTGGTGTTTATTCAATAAATTAATGAACACTAATAGGGTAGCATTCAAGTTCACAACAGCGCACAGGCTACTTTAAAGCCATCCTGGATATTGCTGGAAGAGCACACCGTGCAGCAGCCACTCTCTTTAATGTGAAAGCCCTGGCTGTGGGTGCACACGAGGGTTATAGTGCACCCAGGAGCATCGCGGAGCTGCGCCGTAGCAGCTCCGTAGGAACACATCTGCTCCTGCCGTGCTGAGCAGAAGCTGCCCTGGCTCCACTGCTGCTGCTGGCACTGAACTGTGCCCCTGCTCTGCCTCACCTGAGCCCCAGAGATCCTGTAAGATACAGGGCTAACACCAGGGTGCCGTCGGCCTTGGCACGTTGCTCCTGAGGCTGCCCTGGCCTTCCTGCTGCCCTGCTGGTGTGCCGGCAGGGAATGTGCTCCCAGCATGGAAGGAACACAGCGAGCCTGTGTCCCCAGTACAGGGAAACCTGGGTTGCTCAAATTCCGTGTCACGGTGACTTGTGTGCTCTCTCTGCAAACCAGAGAGGCATAATTCCATCCTTGCCATAAAGCCTCCTCTCTCCCCTGCTGCACCGCCCTGCCCCTCTCTGCACATCCGTAGCCCTGCTCCCTGTAAAACAGGAGTGCCACCACATTCCCTGTCTGAAGGGAGAAGAGGCTCTGCCACATGCACAGGCTCCCTCTCCTGCCACTGCACCCAGGCATTAAAAAACCAGTGTTATATATACATATATTTATTGTAAATATATTATTGTGAATTATATGTAATTATATATGTGTGTACTAAAATGTATAATAATAATATGTTGTTGTTATTTAAGCATGTGAGGTTAGGCAGATGCTTTTTTAATGTTTAAATTATAATATATTTATGATAATTATATATTTAGGCATATTAGAAAAACATTTCCTCAATCTCATACCAACGTCACAAGGGGAGAGGAATGGAGTATTACAATGGAAGGTTGCTGCTAGCTTTGTATATAAAACCCTCTATATCTATAATTTTTTTTCTATAGGGTTGTTAAAGGTAAGTTGCCCCAGGTTTACCTGTTAATATTGCCTTTTCTGTATTTTTTTTTAAAGTGGCAAAAGTTGTATGGATTCTTCAGAAAGAAGAAACGTTTTTACTGATGTACAGTGCTAAAATGGCACCGACCAAACTGTGGAGCTCACATTTATCACCCAGGCCACAGCCACCAGGGGCCGGCCCAGGCACTTTCTTTAGAGGCTGTGAAGGGCTGCAACGTGGAAAACAGTGATTTCTCTTCCTCTTGTGCATGTACCTGCTCTGTCCTGCCCTCTCCTCACCTCCTCTGAGAGCTGCCTTTGCAGTGTCAAGGCAGATGCAGCACAGTTCTAATGATGGCTTCTTTCTTGGGTTTCTTTTATCAAATATGAGAAAATTAATTTTGTTTCTCCAACAGTCTTCCATCCTACTGGTTTTTCAGCATATGCTCTGCAGAGCAGCCCAGAATCAAGGTGTTTGCTTCAGCCTCCGGCTTGCAGAGATGGTGTGTGAGGTAGGTGAGGAATGGGGCGCAGTAAAGCCAGTGGCAGAGCAGGTGTCCACTGCCAACAGGCTCCTGGCTGGATTTGGGGATACACAAAGCTGTGGTTTCCCTTTGTGACAGCAAACCTGTGGGGTTGTGGGTTTTACTGTGGGACAGATGAAGATGGCTCCGCTGTCTGCAGCTCTCTTTCAAGCAAGGTAAACAGGCAGCAGACAAGATCCACTCTGAGCTGACTGGCACCACATAGAAGCACTTCTATTTAGCACCGTGGTGCTACTGTCATCCTCAAGATGCAGCCTGGTACTAATCACTTCTTCAGCTGGCCTAATGTTGGTCCTGAGTTGCGGCTGCTTTTATCCTGGTGATGTGGGGATTCGCAGAGTACCTATTGCTGCATCCTGTGAGTGCAGGGAGCCGCTGGACCAAGGTGCCAAATCTCAGCTCCTGAGTGAAACTCAGTAAGATATTGAGCTATAGCTTCAGGGTGGAGGCAGTCAAAAAAAAATTAACTGAGCCTTTACCCACTGGTACTTGTACAATGCCACAGCTGTGACCAGTGCTTCACAGGTTGAGGAAGAGCATGCTGGAAGTGTTTCCGTATCAAATAAACTCAGGACCCGGTGCAACAAAGCACAGGGTGGAGCAAAAATGTGATGGAGACACCAACAAGCAAAAAATGAGCACTGGGAAGAGCTTCTCTGGGATGCAGTCAGCACAGACACCCAAATTCTCTTCATGAGCCCAGGAGAAGGATTTCCCTTCCCCACCTTGCCCTGAGAATGCCCTTTCTCATCTCTTTTGGGCAAATTACATCACTTCTGGATTTTTGTTTTCTCTCCTAAAAATGAGGTTGCTGCTTTTATGCCTTTGCAGCGTGGCTGGGACAACTGTTACTGTTTGCAACACACTCCAAAGGGCCACCAACCACTAGGTGAGATTTACCCCAGAGATGAAGAGTTTAGCTCCTGAAATGCACCCTCCTCCTGTTGCAGGTCCTCTGAAAGCTGGGATTGGTGCTCCACTGTTGGCAGAGAAGGAATTCAGGTGGGACCATAGAAGTCTCTCCTGGGAAGCTCAAAGAGGAGTGCATTTCTGCTGATGGAAACCAGCTTTCAGCAACGTTGCTGAGCTCCCTGCTGCTTTAAATGATCACCTAGATGTTGACAATGATGTTGTTCCATAGCTGAACAGATTCAAACAGTGGGAAATACACCCACCTTATTTAGAGGTGGCTAAATAAGCATATTTTATTTAATAAAATGTCATAACACCATTTTGGCATTAGACTTGTTCTCAGTGTCCCCTGTGCTGGTTCCTGTGTCTCTGTTGGGTGCAGGGCTGCCTGGTGCTGATATTAGCAGCCAAAAACATGGGGTTTTTTTTAATGAGGAAGCAACATCTTTGACTGAGGATTTTGGCTCCACTTTGTGACTGCAGTCAGCTAGTGACAGTTGAAGATTATGGCATTAAAAATATATTTTTTAACTACAGTTAATTGATCCTTGTGGGAAATTAGCATGCAATGGGCTGTTTGCTCTCTGTTTATCACTCTGCTCTGCTGAATGAACTTGGCTGTGCTGTCTGCTCCTGTATTTCCACTGTGATCCATGAATCTCCCCATACCTCTGATGCCAGGCTTGGATTTCAGAAGGCAGAGGCTTAACCCCAGCTGGGACAGGCAGCAGCCACCCCACTCTGCAGGTGCCACTGGAGGACCTACACTGCTGGATGGTTTCAGACATTCTGTGGGTGTTCTGCTCTAGTCTGCATCCCCATTTTTCTTTCTGCTGCTTTCCTTCTCCTGCCCTGCTGTGGCTCTGGCTGGGAAGCCAGGGCCATGTGTGTGTCTCCAGGCTATACATGGAAACTCGGCTTTCTGCAACCGACTGTGGCTCTGCAATAAACGAAGGGAGCGTGTCCCTGCCTGACTGGCACGTTAAGCAGATGTTCAGTCTCCAGACCTCATTTCAGGCAGTCAGAAATGAGAAGGGAGAAGATGATTTTCTCTCCTCCCCAACAGCCAGTGATGCCCTTGCAAAGCTCCAGCCTTCGCAACGCCAGGCTGCAAACCCGGCGTGAGCAGCTGTGCTGGAGCTGCTGGCTGGATTGCAGGGATGCTCCCTCCCAGGATATTTGAGTGTGTGTGAGGCTGGCTCCAGCTGCAGAGGTGGAATAGGCTGAAAGGATGCTTTAGAGGCACTGAAGAAATGCTGGAAGAATATGCTGGAAGCTTGGGTGTTATGGGGCTGTGTCACAGCTGAGGTGACCGCTTTAACTCTCCTTCGAGCTACTCTCTATTTCTTTCTTTCAGAAGCAGCTCAATTTTTCATAACTTGCCTGTGTGAAAGGCTTATTATTTTCTGTTGTTGTTATTATTCTCCAAGGTTACACAGCACCTCTGTGGCAGAAATTCAGCCCTAGCCATGAGCTGAGCCATCTTGGCTCCCATTTTCGCATCCATCCAGACACCTTTGCCCTCACCCCCAGGCAGCAGTGATGGGGAGATGTCCTGTTGACAGAGGGATGTAATAAAGGTTATAAATAGAATAACTGGGCACAAAGAGCTAATTAATGTGTAGATGTGCTCTAGTTAATTGGGGACACTATAAACACCACTCTACCTGTGCTGGACACAGTTGAGAGGAGGTGGTTTGCTCCTTTCCATCTGAGACATGAGGAGTAGAGCAGGGAGTTCTCAGCCCTGTGTGCTGGATAAGAGGTCAGCCTTCCCCTGGCCAGGTTAGCCACACTCTTCCCACCTCCATCTATGCAAGCAGTTGTTAAAGTGACCCCTCGTGTTCCCATTTAAGTTAACTGCACAAATGACTTCTATGTAGGTGCAAGAAAGACAATGGTCAAAATTACAGGCAATGGCTACTTGGAGAGCAGAGCATCTGTGCAGCAGGCTGGGAAATTCTGAGTATTTCTTGGAAGAAAATGGAAGGGCAGTGGTGCCCTATTAAAGCTGTTCCAGAATAAATCCAGCACTGAGCAGAACTGCTTCAATCCATGTACTTCCTATGGAAGGTTTTCCTTGCAGCAGCAGCACAATAGTGACCACAATGGGATGCTCCAGCAAAAACCATCTCAGGGCTGCACCAGGCAGCATCTGCCTTTCACAGGATGCTGCAGGAGTGACAGATCCCAGACTGATTTCCTCTGCTTGGCTGCTCAAAAAACCCAAGGAGCATCCTTTGTAGTGACAACGCTTGGAGCTGTTTTGGGTAAATGCTTCAGCTTCTCATCACAATAACAGGCTATCCCCTATCCTAGGGCTTCTCCTTAGTCCTACATCCACCCAGAGAGTGCCACCAGAGCTGCAGGTACTCCACTTACAGCAAGGCAAGGATGTGGGAAGCATTCCCATGGGAACTTGGCCCAGTCCTGCTCCCCAGCCTGCACTTGCTTTGCTATGCCTTCGGTGGGACAGCAAACCAACCTCATCCTGGGCTGCATCAGGGAAGTGTGGCCAGCAGGCTGAGGGAGGGGATTCTGCCCTCTGCTCTGCCCTCGTGAGACTCCACCTGCAGTGCTGCATCCAGCTCTGGGATCCCCAGTGTAAGAAGGACATGGACTTGCTGGAGTGAGGAGGGCTGGTTGTTCAGCTTGGAGAAGAGAAGGCTCTGGGGAGACTTTGTAACACCTTCCAGTACCTAAAGGAGACCTAAAAAAAGCTGGAGAAGGGCTTTTTGCAAGGGCCTGTAGTGAAAGGACAAAGGGTCTGAGGGTAGGTTTAGATTAGATTTAGACAGAGGGTAGGTTTAGATTAGATACTGATCAGAAGTTCTTTACTTCTGTGAGGGTGGTGAGGCACTGGCACAGGTTGCCCAGAGAAGTTCTGGATGCTCCATCCCTGGCAGTGTTCAAAGCCACGCTGGATGGGACTCTGAGCAACCTGCTCTAGTGGAAGTTGTCCCTGCCCATGACAGGGGGGTCAGAAGCAGATGATCTTTAGGGTCCCTTCCAACCCAAACCTTTCTCTGATGATTCTGTAACCGATTACTTTTCTAAAGTAGTTGAAAATTGCTCCTGCTCATTATGCACCTCTTCAGGGAGCAGTGGTTCTGAGGAATTTAGTGAGGAGTTATTTGGTGTGCATGAGGTCAGTTTGGACAATTTTCTTTTAAGCAATAAGGCAAAAAGAATCGAGGGTAAAAGACTCGTATGGGACAAAATCTGCCTGGGGCACAGAGTCAATTCAGAGATGTCCTTGAGTGCCTGTGTGCAGGAAAAAACTGATTTAATGGAACACAGGCCTCCATTCCCAACAGTGTGGAATACCTC
Organism: Corvus moneduloides; assembly: GCF_009650955.1. Taxonomy (NCBI): domain Eukaryota; kingdom Metazoa; phylum Chordata; class Aves; order Passeriformes; family Corvidae; genus Corvus; species Corvus moneduloides. The sequence goes on along the minus strand of NC_045478.1, from coordinate 108,232,607 downwards.
GGGCCCAAGGGGAGGTTTTCACAGGAGTGTCTGTCTTTGGCAGTGCTTCTGAGGGCAGTGGCCATCCCAGCACCCGCCTGGCTGGGCTTCAGCTGCCATGAGGCACCGAGTGACAGCAAAGGTCACTGCAGCTCCACCTGAGCACCCAGCACTGGTGGTTCACCTGGAGAAAATGGCAACTGGAGCTGGAAAGCAGAAGGTGGGAGGTGATTTTGGGTAGCAAGGGGGAGAAACTGAGGGTGTTTGCTCAGCAGATGTGCTGAGGCTACCAGGTGCAGAGAAAGATGGATCCCTGCCTTCCTCTGAGCCAGTCTGATCACATGAAAACAAGAGGCCAGAGACTGAGGTTTATGGCTGGTATGTCTGAAACAAATCAAAGAAAAGAATATTTGTCTTGCCTGAGTGTGGCAGGAAACATGCCAAATATTTCATTTGGGAGCACAAGGGTCAAGGTGCTGCTCTGCTCTGTATTGGAGTGGCACATCCTGGTGGAAGGGACTGATGGCAACAGCAAGGAAGGGGCCAAAAGTCACAGGTATTAGACCAGAATTTAAATAAAAGCTCTAGAATTAATTATACAGCTCAGTGGAACAGAGTTGGGAACAAAAGCTGGATGTCACCCCAGGGGACCGCAATCTGCTTTAGGGACCTCCAGCTGCACTGCACTGCTGATCTCCTGCCATCCCAGTCCCTTCCCAGTCCCATCCCAGTCCCAGCCCCATCCCATCTCCCTTCTGCAGCAGAAGTTGGCTATAAAAAAGGACAGGATTTCAGAGACAAGACAAAAACAGTCTTTCATTTCCATCCATCCGTGTCTGCTCACTGTCTGACTCCGTAAGTCAGAATTTGGCATCTAACACCTCCCCTTCCCACCCCCCATAATTTTCCTGCCTTGTGATTTGGGCATTACCCAACTCCTTGGGACTTGAAATTTCCTGCTAGGGGCATCACTTGAATTTACACACATAATGCAAAGGCTGACAAGGGGAGATGAGAAGCGTGGAAGCCGCGTGAGGGGTACAGTGTTTGTATAAAGCTTCCAGAAATGGCAGATCACTGAACTGGATGGCAGGAACGGCCCTGCAGCCTGAGCCCACCACACTGGGCCAGCTTTGGGATGGAGGTGGGTATGGTGCTGGAGGGAAACCTCTTCCCTTGGGCAAGTTGCTGGAGGAGCAGCAGAAACTCCTGCTCAAGTTGAGCCAGGCAGAAAGAAACATTGTCATGTCTATTTTAGGATTTTTGTGCTGCTGCTCCTCACCACCCTGTCCAAATACATCCCTTTAATGGATGCTGCCCGAGAGGAAGCACATCCATTCTCCTGTGAGAGGGTGCCTGTGCCCATAAGCCTGTTTCCCAACACTATAAATTGGTCCTATAAAAGATGTTACTCCTCCCTGCCTCTCCTTAATAACTCCATGCTGTGGCTATAACAGCGCTTTGCTGCCATCATATTTTTCACCAGGACTCCAGTCCCCCTCTCTTTTTTTCCTCCTGGGTACTGAACAGCTCCTAGAAAAACCAGGCAGTTCAGCATCCCAGAGGGGCCTGGTGAGCATGATTTGGGAGAAGCTGGGACACTGGGCACAGAGGGGAGGGTGCAGTGGCAATAGGGCCACATGAGAATTTGGGAGCTGGGTGAGGGTAGCTCGGGTGCACAGAGTGAAGCCCCAGCAGCTCTGCAGTTACAAGGGTAAATCCACTGTTTTTTTCAGACTCACCCTCCTGGGATGATCCCTCTGACAATCCCAGTGCCCTGTGGGAAGCCCAGCCCTGAGACAGAAGCTGCAGTGGAGGCTGTAGGCTCATCCTCAGGGACTCAGCATTCCTTGCTGTGTGAGGAGCATCTCTGCTGCTCTCATCCAACCTGCCTTCCTGTGCTGCCCAGTGCCAAACAATGCAAATCTGGGGGTGAAATGGAGCAGAGAGGATTCCCAGCTTGCAGCCCGTCTCCTGCCCATCCCAGCACACCCCTGGTACAGTGTTGGATCCACAGAGAGCACCAGAGACCCTTCTGACACCCCTTGCCACTCAGAGAGGCAGACTCTCAGCTTTATTTAAAAGCAGTAAATGCCCAATTCCCCCTAGAAGTGACCAAGTGGGGAAGAGCTCATCTGCACCCCATTCCCCCCTCCCCAGTGCCACTGGCACCAGCAGCAAAATTAGGTCCTCTGTGCATGACAGGCATCCAAGCTGTGGCACCTGCTGGGTTTTTTGTGGCTGCTACTTGGGGCTGCTCCTTTTCCTTCCATGCATAGGCAGAGTAATTTGTGTCTGGAAGATCATGTTCTCAAGTTTCTTTTCCCTGAGGACCTCAGAATCCTTTCACTGGACACTAAAGAGGTGACGTGGTCTCCTTCAAAAATAAATGCCTTCCTTGGGTGCACAGTGTGTAAGCAGAGTGCAGCGCGGTTGCTGAAATTCTGCACAAGCCCAGCATCAGGGAATTATGTATTGAGATAATAAAGGTTTAAAATAAACCCTTAGAGGTTTCTCTGACAGTGGAAGCTTGGAGATATCCCTCAGTCACTGGGTAAAGCCTTGGGGGAACTTTAGGATGTGGTTCACCTCTTGCATCGCTTGTGTGCATGGCTGGGTGCCTTAGGCAGGGCTGTGTGCTGTAACAGGGCAGGGCTGTGTGCTGCAGGGGATTCCCACATCTGGGGAATGGTTAGGGTTAGGGCTAGGGTTGCATCTTTGCACGCAGCAATGGGATTGAAACACGCTGATCCTCTCTGCTGTTCATTGCGTGAAGGAGAGGGGGAACATCTCAGAGCCATAAAATCCTGTCAGCTCACGTCTGGCACATCCTGCCCAACAGGTTGGGTAAAACCAAGCAGCTGCAACATTCTCTCTCTCACTCGTGCCCAGATTTCTTTCACAGAAGGTCCCATCCCCTTGCTGTTCATTCCTGCTGCAACCCTGCAGCCAGTTGCTGTCAGGAGCAGCCCCCCCCTTGCTTTATGCTCCTACAACAAAGCATGGCCAAGTATTTGCATGAGGGCAGCTTTAATGAGCTGCTTTTCTGATGGTGTAAATAATCTTGTCATCTTCCTGACAAATTAATGCTTAACAGCGCCCCATCCCCCCCACCCCCCCTCCTTCTAACTGGCTGAAGTGTTAACCATTATTGCTTTAGGGCTTATTAATATTTTGGAGTACAGTAGTGACACTGGGAGAAGGCTGGGAGGTTGTATGAATTAATGCTCCTTTGCCTGTCAGGGTATTTAAGCCTTAGGTTTTGGATGCGGGTGATTTAAATAACTCCCATGGATTCCTCAGCTTCCCTTGTCACATGCATGGGGACAGGAGGAATCACACGTACAAGCGTGATTAACTAATGAGCTGTCTAATGAAGGGCTTCTGACTACAGGCATTAACCATCTACTGCCAAACAGATCAGGGGGACAAAAAAGGGGCATAATCTCATGTCAGAGTTCCCTACTGTGCCACCCTGTCTTTGGTGACAGAGGCTGGTCCCACCCCACGTGTGAGAGATGCTCCCTTCTGATAGGAAGAAGTTTATTTAACCAGCCCCGATGGAATCTTCTCATTTAGCAGCCTTGAGCAGGGGGTTGCCAGCCACAAAACCCAGTAGGAACCCAAAACGAATAGCCCATAAAATGAGGATAAATTTAATGAAGGAAAAAAAACCCCAGAATTTGTCATAGCTGCATGTATAAAACAGAGGTTATCACACAGGTGCTCTCACAACACACCTTTCCAATATGTGAAAGTCCCACATTTGTAAGGCCAGGCCCTGCCTCTGGAGGAGGAGTTGCCAGCTGCAGGCACTGCCCATACCGAGCAGGGGCTGCAGGCCCAGGAAGCAAAAGCAGCTCTGCTTCCTAGTGCAGCTAAACCCAAACCTTTCCATGGGAGCAGAAAAAATGCCTACAATTGGCTGCAAAGCCATGCCTGGGTCAGCAATGCTTTTGGGGGCTGTGAAATGTCACCTGGTGCTGTGGGATGCAGGGAACTGCGCCAGGCAGCCACCAGCTCCTCCCAGATTGCTTCAAGGAATTAGGAGCATCTCCTGGGGCTCCAGCCTTTCTGCCCCTTGGGTTGGGACTGAGTTATTTATCCAAACATGACATTTCTCAACCCACAAGTAACATGTCTCTCTGTTTTTCTCCTGGAGCAAAGGGGGAGTGTTGAAATAAGGGTGTCCCTGCAGGCTCACAGGGGATCAGTGGCATTCCTGGCAGCTTACTCCTCACTGGGCTGTTGGGAGGGGTTTTGTGCTGAGGTGGGGCGTAGATACGGATCCTGGAGAGTTTGGTCCATCTGTTTTCTGAGGGGAAGTGCACATCTACTTGCCATTCCCAAATCCAGGATTCTTGATACATCAAATGGGATTTTTGCTGTGGGTGTGGGCTGTGAGTTTCCATCTCACTGCCTGTGTTTAGCCTGTTTCCCCAGGGGCTGTTTGGGGCCCTGCTCAGCCTGGGCTGGGCATCTCTCCTGTGAGTGTTTCCTGACTCCCAACGTGCAGGAAGCGGTTTGGAGAGATGTTGCGGAAATTCTTTGTCTCCACTTCCTATTTCTTTTCCTGCTCACCCCCCTCATACAGGCACGTGTGCTGCCTGCTTGGGCAGCCTTGGCCTTCCTTGTTCTGGTGCATGTCTGGGATTTTGTGCTTTATGAAAGATGGGAAGGGCTGGTTTTTGATCACCAGTGCTTGTCTGGGTGATGCCCCGTGTGCTTGGCATGGCCAGGCATTGGTGTGGCCGCCCTGGTGAAGGACAGTGGCTTTCAGCCAGGCTGATCCATCCTTCCCAGAGGCTGGGATGGCCCTTGCTCTGCTCAATGTCCTTCCATTCAGGTGTTGGGAGAGCAGAGTGGGTTTGGGTGCAGGCTGAGGGCACCCCTTCTTCTTCTCATCCGGGATAAATGGCTTTATTCCCACAAATAACAGGATGTGGGAGCTGCCAAAAATTTTCTGATAGCATTGCCAGGAGCTATTCCCGGGGGCTCGTGTCCTCAAAGGGGCAGCAATTTGTGTGCTGGAAAGTGAATTTCTGCTACACAGAATGTGCCTGGGCAGGGAGGAGGCCAGTGGTCGTGCCTGCACTTTGGTTTTGTGGTTTCTAGTCCAGAAGTTCCCGCTGTGGTAGCAGAGATGCTGATGCTCCTGGGACGAGGGCCAGTCCAGCTTGTCCTGTGTCTCTTCCAGCACCACAGAGGCACCTGAGCTGGCATGGCAAAAGGGATGGGATGGCCCCATGGCAAAGGGCTCTCACTGTGGCTTGGCAAACCCTGGGCAAGCTCTGCTCCATGTCTCATCCGCTCCAGCAGTGTCACACAGATGCTGATTCCCCGGGGATTGCTCAGCTTGGTGTTATTTTGCAGCTTCAAAGTCTTCAGCTGGATTATTATTTTTTTCCCTAAGCATTTAGGCAGCACCTACAGCCTTGACAGTTTGGGCCAGGAAATGGTGAGACTCCTTCTGTGAGCCAAAAGGAGCCCATGGGCAGATTAGCACCAGGCACCTGCCTTTGCCAGGGGCCTTTGCCATTTCTGTGATCTGTGTTCTACACCAGGGAAAACCAAGGGGTATTACAGGGGAATCAGGGTGGATAAACTCTGCAGCACCTGGAGTGGAAATTTGTTATCTTCTCCCACCTGCAGCTTCCCACAGACTCCGTGGGACTCCCATCCCTCCTGCCACCCCTCTGTACCCCAGGAGCATCCACCTCCTGTCTCAGGGCGTCAGACCAAGGCAGGGATGGCCAGGACTTACCTGCTGACCCCGGGCAAGTCCTACTCGGAGTCAGAAATACAAATCCTAATTCTTTAACTATAGCCCCATCTAATGGCACGATCCCAGCAGCTCGCTGTACAGCGCTGGTGCTCGGGTGGATGCAAATCCTGCTTGGCAGCTGGGGGTTCCTCACTGGCAGGGCCGTACCCAGCCGGCCAGGAGCCCCTGATCGGGAGCACAGCAGCAGCTGTCACCTCCCTTGGGACGCCACCGGCTCTGGCTGTGCCCCAGGCTGCTCCTTGCAGTGCCAGAACGGGGCTGTTCCCCTTTTTACTGGGGTCAAAAAGCAGCTGCTTTGCTGGGCTGTGCTGGGTCCTGGCTCCTGACATCCGAGTGCAGCCGTGCCAGGCTGGCCAGCGTTCCTGGTCCGGAGGTCCCTGCGCTCCCGCAGGAGCACGTGTGGGACACAGAACAGCAGCCCAGGGGGACACACCGGCCTGGACACATCTCCTGGCTGCTGCAGGGGCCGGGACACTGATGGAAGCCCAGACACACCTGGCTCCCAGCCCTTTCCAGCAAGGAAAATCGGGAAAATTTCCGGCAAAGCCACGGGGTGGGCCCTGGGGCGTAGAGCTGGGCCAGCCACTCGCTCCCCCAGGGCTGCCTGCTGCTGGGCTGAGCCCCTGTAGCCACGTGGAACTCTGCTCTGGTGTGCCAGAGGCAACAGAAACCTCACCTGATGGTGACCTTAAGTGAATTTAAATGCTGTCTATGGGTGAGGTATGAAAAACCATGAGAAATCAGGGCAGTGGGGCTTGTTTTGCCAGGACGGCTCAGCCCAGCTGCTGCCCGGAGGAGGGGTCCTGTCTCTGCTCTGTGCCTGGCTGGCTGAAGCTTCCCTCTCTCTCCTGCAGGTGGTGGTGGGCGTGGGTTGCTGGCAGGGGCTGTGCTGAGCCTGGGGAGGCTGCTGCTGCTGCTGCCTTTGGGGGGCAGTTTCATGCCAGCCAGGTCAGTAGCTGGTTTAGGGTGGTTTGCTTTGGGGTTTCTTTTTAAACTGCATTTGCACACATCTTCAAATACTGGTATTGACTCAAACCCAACTCCCAGTGCCAGATGTGGCTGATCTTGTCATCCAGAGCCAAACTGTGGTGTTGAGGTGACCTAACAGCAGGCTGGAAAGACTGGATGCTCCGCTGTGTCCACTCAGGGTGAGTGAGGTGGGCAGGCAGGAGGTGCCTGCTGCCCTCTGTGGGGCTGTGGGGATGCTTTAGCCACGTTGTCCACGTGTGCCAAGGCGTGCACTGGCACCGTGTGTACATCCACAGCCCTGGGTGTTGCCCAGCCTGCCTGGGTAAGCTTGCTGGGGACTCTGTGCTGCCAACAGCAGAGCACAGCAGGGAAATGAAGAGGATGTAGGCCCAGCAGGAACCCAGTTGCAGCTCCTTGCCTTAAAAACAACTGCGGGGTTGAAGCCAGGACCAGGATTTTTCCAAGCCTGGCTGAGAGAAATGTTCCTGTGGCAGGGCAAAGCAGCTCCTCTGTGCAACAGGTTTGCTACAGCACTTCCAGTGCTGGGGTACTTCCCTTCACCTCCCATTTGCTCCATGCATGAGGCTGCACCCTGATCTCCCATGTGACCTGGTCCCTGAGATCCTCATGCTGGGTGAGTCTGAGTGGGGATGGTGATTTTGGGGCTTTTGGAGAGCCCTGGGGGCATGAGGGCATTGAGAGCAAGGTGGCATCGTCAGGCATTGTCCCTTTGGCTGCAGCGCGTGCACCGTGGTGAGAGCAAGCCCCAGCTTGAGAGCAAGCACAGAAATGCAGGAAACAACAGCTGGAGCCTTATGAGGTTTCTTTTTTTCCACTGTTTTTAGTCTTTGCTCTTCCCTTGCCACTTGGGAAGGGGATCCTCCTACAGCTGGGGCTGGACCAGGCTGCTGTGGAGCTGCTGTGGCACTGCTGTGACTGGCCAGGCTGGCACCCACCAGGCCAGCCAGCCCTGCCTGGGCTGGGCATGCCAGGGACTCCCTGCTCCTCCGTGGTTTTCATTTGTTTTGTGGCCACTGCAAGACCTGCCAGCGAGGCTGGAAGGGAAACCTGGCCCATCTCCCCCTGGGTTGGCTCCAGAGCAGAAAAGTGGCTCTTTGTGGGGTCCCTTTTGCGGGCAGGGTGCACTCCCCCTCCCAGCCCCTGTTTATGCAGTACCCGCGGGCTGGCTACCAAAGCCTTCCTGTAAAAATTGGTTTTGGCACAAGAACCCCTGGGAGAGCCTTTGCCAAAGAAAAATATTGTCAACAGGCTCTAGGAAAACAGGATTACTCATCCAGGGGAAAATCACCTGGCCAGCTTGAGCAAGCTGCACGGATATACTCAGCACAGCTTTATCTCCAGCTGCAGATGGGTGCCTGCAAAGGATGCTGCTTCTCCTCAGTGCTGCCTCACGTCACCCAGGCTGCCCCACCTTGGGCTGGTGCAGGCTTGTGGGTCCCCACTCCCCACTGAGGGACACATCAGGCCAAGGGGGGCATTTGTGGGGTGTAGCTGGCTGGGGCAGGGGGTGGTTTCTGTGCCGGGGCTGTGCTGAGATGCTCCCTCTGTGGCAAAGGCCAGCCCTGGGGCACAGCCTGAGGGACAGCTGATCTCTGCTCTTCCCATCACCAGGCCTTCATGAAGTCACTTTCCCCGAGCATGAAGCAATCCAAGCTTTAATGTCACTTTTTTTTTTTCTTTTAGACATCAAAAACCTGCTCTCTTCAAGCCAGAACCAACTTCAACAAGCATCAAGCAAAACTCTGCAACTTGCTGTGCACTCACTCTGTGATCTCTTCTGACTGTCCTGACACAGGCTGCAAATAACTTCCCAATGTTTTACAGAGCCTGAGAGATGGGATTTGAGACTTGCCACCCTCCAATGCCAACTACTGCAAAGGGCAGGAGGACCTGGAGTGCCTTCTACGAGGAAGGAGAGCCCTTCATAAGGCCCATCCCGGCAGGTCTAGAAAGGACACCGGGGTCACAGAGGGGTCGCAGCCGAGTGCTCGTGTGGCACGGGAAGGGTTTGGAGGTGACAGCTGCCCCAGTCTCATGAGCAGTCCCAGCCAGAGGGGCCCATGCCCAGCCCTGCGGCAGCAGAGGGTTTTGCTGGGCTCCCCGAGGCCCTGTGGGCAGAGGTGCCCCTCAGTCCGTAGAGCAGAGCCCGTTCCCACACGCCCTAAAGGCTGTCCCAGGCACCCCGTGCCGTCCTTAATGGCTGCGCAGGTATCTCACTAATGACGTGCGGCAGAGGGCCAAGCCTTTGTTCCGATGAGCGAGCAGTGGCCGCTCTCCTGCCCACAGATCACCAGGAGTGCAGGGGGAGAGCCCACGTTTGAGCTTTCCTGGGCAGACGAGCTGCCGGCAGCCCTGGATGTGCTTCCCCAGGACATTCCTGCTGTGCCTGGGGAAGCAGCCACAGCAGGAAAGGAGCTGCAAGCAGGCCTGGAGGGGGGGCACAGCGGCTCAGACATCCCTGGGGAAAGGGAGTGGTGACCTGTCCGGGCCAAGGGAATCGGCTTTTTCCACTCAGACCTGCTCCTCCATCAGGGGAGCACAGCCAAGGGGAATTTTTGCTCAAAGGCACAGTAAGGGATAACATCAAACCTCCTCCTGGGCACAGCACGGACCAGCTGCCAGGTCAGGTGAGAGCAGTGGCCATCACCCAGCAGCTGCTTCTTGAAAACAAACATGTAGGAAACCTGAAGTCCAACACAGAGGAAAACACTAAAGTGGAGGCTAAAATAAGAAATTATTCCTCCAAATCTGACTGCATGCCAGTGTTGAGCTCCCTGATTAAAAGGAGCAGGTTTCTCACCAGCTTCATGATGGAGAAGGTACAACATGAAAATAACAGGGGCCAGGAGAAGAATTTATTATAGAGAACCAGTGTTGCCTTGTTTTTCCTCATTCCTTGCAAGTTTCTTATTTTTAGGATAACAGATGATAACTTTGCAGATGCAATATCTATATTGCATGCCCATATCTATATCTTTACTAGTCCAAGTAGTTCAATATATTTCTTTAAGGCAGTCTGATGTTTCAATAAAACTTCTGATGTCCAAGTGGCAGATCTCAGATGAACGTATTTGGGGAAAGATTTGGGTTGGCATTTCATGCTTTGCTTAATCTTCCAGTACATGGTGGTGGGTGTAGCTGGGGTGTGAGTTTAGAAGTTTTATTTTTTAAAGCAATGGACCCAAAAGCAGGTGGTTGGCATTCGTAACCTGCCCTCTGAACTGGGCTGTGGGTGCGAGCTGAGCACACCAGAGCCCCAGGCCGGTACGCTGCTGTCACAGAGCACGGGACCAACGTTACCACAGAGACTTACGCACCTGTGTGGCAAATAAAGCAATGATCCAGCCCTAAAATTTGTCCCTTTGTACTCTGCCTGTCTGCAGCGAGCAGGAGCAAAGGCACAGACAGGCTGGCTGTGAAAGCTGGAAGCTCCTGCTGCTGAGATGGGTCTGCAAATGAACCAACAGCGGGAGCTGGGCTTAGGGACTGAACTGTTTGGGTGGGGAGGCGGAATGGGGGAGATCAGAGCAGAAATAGCAGGGGAGCAGCAGCTTGCATGAGAGAAACTGTAATTTCCAGGAATCCTGGGGCACATGTGTGTTCACCGGGCTCCTGCTCCAGCTGGCACCTCTGGGCAGTGGCACCTGTACGGAAGGTGCCGGCCCAGACCCCGCAGTGGGGGGCTGGGGCAGCCTAAGGTGGCAGAGGAAATCAAGGAAGAGGCAGGAGTGACAGAGCTCAAACCCTCCAGGAACATGAGTCCAATGGGATGGGAGGGATTAGAGTGGGCTTTTTCCAACTTCCCCGGTAGTCCTTGTGCTGGGACTGTAGTGGGGGGTGGAAAGAAAGGGATGCGGATTGCAGGATGAGGTACTCGAGAGAAGAGAGCTTCAAGCCTTCATATTTTGGATTAAAAAGGATAACAACTGTCCTGAGCTGTCAGTCTGGAGCATGGCTGGCACTTGGGGGGATACTTCACTTCTTTGTACTTCAACAGGTCTGTGCAGCCTCCTCTTACACCTCCTGAAGCAACGCACAAATAGGAGGAGCTTGAACGGCTGCCTTGCCCCTGAGGGCTCCTTCTAGAGCAGAGCCCCGAGTCTGATGTCCCTGCCCATTCCAGTTACCTCAATGCTGCACCCAGCTGCTCTAAATCACAGCGTCTCATCTGTGACTGACAAAGCAAAGCACAAGGCAGAAAGTGCCAAAAGCCAAGGGGTGGGAAGGACAGCAAAGAGGATAGGCAAAGGATAATTTCAGAGAGCAGACAAGTGGCTTAAATTAGCAAGTTGTTTTGAGTGCACTGCTTATCCTTCTGGGACAGCAGAGGCAAGGAAGACCATGCTCGTTGTCTCCCACGAAAGTGCCTGGAAGAACCTGTTCTAACAATGGCTTTTCCCTGGGATTATTTAGCTTTTCTCAAAGGACCAGTGTATTCAGAACTGAGCTTTGTCAAGCTGTTGCTGCTGTAGCACCTGGAGTCACTGCCAGTGACTCTGTTCACAGTGTTTATAGGAATTCTCTGGTGGAAGGGAGCTGCCTAAAGAGAGCTGTGAGGAGCACAGTGCTTCCCTTTTAATTGGGGAAAGGGGAATTTATACATGCATGAGACAGGTAAAAGAGGCTCAGCTGGGGCACGCTTGCTGCTGTAATTGCTTTGGCTTTCAATGCACTTGAACACTTAATGTGAAACTAGCTTGTAGCAGACCCAGACTATGGTACATCCAACAACTCAGCATCTTGCTTCTCATGCAAGTAGCACAGCACTTGCTTTGTTCTCTCTGAAGAGAATTCTGCTCCCCAGGTGAACTCTAGGACCAAACTAGTGCACATCCTGGCCTCAGTTCCAGGACAAGCTACTTACCAGCAGCAGGTAAGCAGCAAAAGGAGATTCTGGCTGACACAGACCTCAGCATAACTTGCCTTTTGCCTCTAGGTCCTTGCTTTTCTTTTTGTTCAGTCTAAACCATGCATGGTCCTGTCTCTTGCCCTCTGGGTGAGGGATTTCAGGACTCTGTTGGAGGAGAGAGCTTACAGGTTTCAGCTGCCCACATCCAACCCCTTCTGCTACCCACTCAAAACCCGGAGATGATGCAGTTTAAGCTGGGCTCTTCCAGTATGGACAGGTGGCCCCATCCAGCGAGCCACTGACATTCCTGGGCAGAGCCTTTGACCACAGTGTGAGCACAGTGCTGAACCTCTGAATATGGGAGAGAGGATGACAAGCTTATCTTAGCTCAAGAGCCGTACACAGCAATGCCAAGGTTTGCAAATTAAGAAAAAGCCAACAGCATTACAGATAAATGTATTTTAATTAGGATTAAATACTATCTCAAGGTATCTTGAAATCGCACTTGTACTGTACTATCAACAGCCAGAGGCAATAAAAAAAAAAGTCTGAAAACGTAGAAGTTCTAACATCCAACACATGACAGTAAGTGCTGCCATTTAAAGCGACAAACACCGCTCCCAAGAACAGATACTCTTAGAGGAAAAAGTTGTAACATTTTTGTATGGACAAAAAAAAAAGTAATTTGAAGACCAGAAGAAATATATTAGTGCCTGCCTTTTTAAAAGGGTTTTTTTTTTTGTTGGTTTTTTTTTGCTTTTTTTTACATTAAATACAGTTTTCTTTAAAAGCAAGGTACTTTCTAAATTCATGGTTTATATACTGTATGTACACAAGAGCAGAACATTGTACAGTGTTTTTGGATAAAGCAGCACTAACTAGCTGTAAGCTGGTACGGTGTTGCTGACCCAAAAAGCAAGATGACAAGTTAAGCACTCTAGGAGAAGTATCTCCATGGTTGGTATGAGAAAAGTAAAGTATCATGTATGTACAAACTGACCATTCAAACAAACCCCGCCAACTCAACATCATTAGCCATGGAACTGCCCATGCTGCAGCTGATCAATGGAAGTCTGACTGCAAGCGCTGGTCTAAGACCCAAAGCAACCATTTCCTTTCAGTAACAAGGTGCATCACCCATGCAGAGAGCACTTGCACAAGTCATTATTGCAACATGTCCCCCCTGGGCTCCAGGGGGAGCGGATTCTTACTGCAGCCTCAAGCCAAGTAGCCACCTGTGGGTTTTTTGCACTATACAAAACACAAAATGCCCCAACCAAACCATATGAAATTGACATTAAAGCTACGTTAAGTATCTGTATGTGCACCTGGCCTTTCTGCCCACAGTTACAAATTAAAGCAGAAAGTTTGCACCCCACTATCACCAGTTCAGACTAAAATGGAGTGGCAGTGATTTCCATCATTAGTGCAACATTAACTCCTATACTCTATCAAAAGTGACTGACTGCTCTCCAGATGCACAACATGCGTATTCAGGTCTTACAAAACCAAATCAGAACATTGTGCAGAAAACTGGTTTCAAGTTTGTAGCCTTTTTTCTTTTTGTCTACCCCATTAAATTCAGGAGTAGTTTGTGTCCTGTTCAAAGTCAATTGCATCAAAAAATGACTTTTTTAATTCTAGGGCTAGCAGTGGGGAGAGATTAAGGTTCTTCTTGTTACATGTACTTTTAAACATCATTCAGCTTACACCTTGGGAAGAGGTTATTTGCTGTACTTTCAGGACGTTGTTCACCCTTGTCTGAGACACTACACTGGTTTAAGGAACTGAATGTTTCTTCTTTGATGAGGACAGAAGTGAGACAACTTGTTTCTAAACTGCATAAACTTAAAAGTTTCAAGTTTTAATGGTGTAAAAAATCTGACATTCAATTACAGTTAAGAGAAACTTGCTACACAGCAAACTGCATCCAAATCTACCAGTTACTGATGGGACCTTTAAATTAACCATTAACAAGTTAGTCAAGGCATCCAGACCTGGAAACATCAGATCACTCAGCCAGTGAGCCAGCAACTCCCTCCCCCTTTTTCATGAGGCTTTAACAAGCGCAACTGATGTGACCTCAGCACTGGAGCCAACGACTCCAATCCCCAAAAAGGTTAGGGAGATCCTGTGTTAAGCCCAATGCAATATGCATTAGTGTCATGGAGCAGGAAGATCCCAGTGTCTACTTGTTAGAAGTTCACACAAATCATACAGATACAGACAGGATAAAACACAGACTCAAAAAGATCCATTATGCTTGAAGAAAATTCCAAATAAAATGACATCTTCTGCACAGCCCAGCCTCAGACACAGCCACACCTTTATCTAGTATAATAAACTCTGTAGTAAACTGTTTTTGACCTCCATAGAGAGTAGGAGTTGTCAAATTTAAGAAGATAAACTCCTCTCCCTGGGTACTGGTGGCTGCCAGCATACACTTCTTCGTGACAGTCTCGTCTGTACACAGGCACTATTTCATCTAGCTGAGGCTTGTTGGCATTCTTTTTGGCTTTTTCTTCACTGCTAGTATTTTCTGCAAGGGAAAAAAAAAAGGGTGTCAGTGAACATGGGTGGATGCTTTGCAAGAGAAAGTCAGACTAACCTCTAGTGGACAAGGCCCTCTTTGTTAGTTTAGGAATGAGAGGAGCTGCAGGGATTCCTACCAAGGCTGGGGCTGAAGCACTCAGAAGCAGGAAGATCACCAAACATGCTCACTTTATTATGATTTTTACAGTTTGATATTGAAACTCACCACACCCGTCTCCCCAGCACAGCCAGGTCAGTTTGTAGAGATGCCAAACTCCAGTTTTCAACAAGACAACCACCCTCCACTGATTACCACAGATTATTGGTATTGATACCCAGAAAGCCACTGCTTCCTAAGTCAGGGCAGCTCCTTCCAAGCAAATCACATGCTCATTTCAAAACATTTTTGTGGTGGTATGCTGGACTTCCCCACAGGCAAAGGCTGTGACCTGTGTCTCAGCCACCATGAGGACTTGCTCTCGGAAGCTGTTTTGCTGCAGCCTCGAGGAAACTTCCTGGCTAGAAACATCTCTTGAACAGCAGGATGGGATTTTTCCCAAGGTTTCAGAGCGCAGATCTGCTGTGCTCTACTATAGCACAGGTTTCAGTTTAGTTTACTGAATAGTTAACTTAGGAAAAGGATTTCCCCAGCCTCAGCTGCTTTAAAAACATGACTCCAGCCAGAGGGAAGCCAGGGAAAGTGGGAGATTACACACAAGACCATCCATGGGGACTTCCCTCACAGCAAACTCTGACAGTTTATACACATTAGCGTGCTTACCTTCCTCTTCCTCCTCATCATCACTGGACTCGCTGACATGCACACTGACTGCAGTATTAGGGGAGTCTGTCCATTCAAAATACACCCCAAAACCAATGTCATAATTGTCTGTAGCAAACTCCCAAAAGAGGTAAGACCCCTCTTCATGAGTTGGTACTCTGACTGTAACCACTTCTCCTCGGCCCACGGTGATCACAGAGTCTGCATCCTGACGGATTTTTTCCTTGAAGTCTTTTATCTGGGGTCGTGTCCACATGGACGGGGCAGCGATCACTGGGACAGAGTCTGGAGAGAGGGGAGGAAATACTCCAGTTAGGTTTTGTTTTAGATATTTATGCTGCATACTTAAATGTGCCTTAGGAGCACTGGAGGGCCCCAAGTCTCAATTCTGAAAAAATGTATTAAACAGTGCAAATTTAGTTGTAACACTACTAAATGCTACCAGTTCACCCATCCACCACATTTAAACCAACAGTGCTTATGCAGAAAAGCCTCAGAAGGCAAATGTACAGCTACAGGTGACAGGTCTGTATTGCACAGAACCCCTCACTTAGAAGGAACTTTAAACAGTTTTGACCCCAGTTCAAATAAAACTGAGCATACTTCTGCCCAGAACAGCTTTGTGCTAGAACTTTTATGCTCCTTTCCTTCAAGTCTAGAGTGAAAGGAGGCTCTGGATCCCATCAGCTTGCTGAAATGCTTTTGCTGCTTCCTCTTTCCCTCCCCTCCCAAAGCTGAGCTTTGCCTTTGCAGTATTATTCTCCCACGAGAGACAGCAGCCCCAGGAATCAAATCTAGCTTTTCCACAGGCAAATGAAGCCAAACAAAGAACCACTGTAACCCCACTTAAGACACCTGAACCCTTAGAAAGGCTTTTGCTATTTATTTTTAATAAAGAAATTCAGCTAGTCCCACCTTTTGGTCCATTCTCCAGTGCTTCTTCCAAAGCCTCTGGATCCAACTCTTTTTCAGGGCTGTCTGCATGTGCACTGGCCTGCCCATTAATGGATGGGGTGTCCCCTGGGGCAGGGCTGTTCACCTTCGATGCAGTAGTCAGGGGTGTCCCTGTCGCTGCCACCACTGCATCCTGCTGCTTCTGTAAGGCTGCCTAAAACGACAGGAATTTAAGTCAAGTACAACCAAACCCTCACAAGATGCCAGTTTTACACCTTCCAGCAGAAGGTATAAAGACAATTTAAAGAGAAAACCTCTCCCTCCACCCCAGAAGAGGGCTTGACCCAAAAGACCAGAAGCAGCACACAGTAACCAGTTGCATCTACTCAGTACTACCAAGGGATGTGAAGTCACTTGCTTCTAGGCTCGTGGATATAACCCGAACAAAAAAATTCAATTTTCAAATTAATTAGGGTACACACAATACTCTTGCACTTAACTATGGAAGTTTTTCATTCCTATAACATTTCTTTCAAAGTTGGAAGTGTGGCTTGTTTGCTGGAATTGTTTTTTGCTGGCTGGAAGGGTTCCACCCAGCCTGAGCTCATCCAGGTCTAAAGAGAGCTGAGGATTGAAAGTCTACTAGCTACTTGTCAATTTATGAGTTAAACAGAGAACTCTCTGAGAAGAGCAACTTCCCTGTCCCTCGTTATCAGTCCAGAGAGACAACAAAGGCTTTTTTTTGGGACAGGGAAAAGATAAAAGCACCACTCTTTAAAGGATAACCTAGCAATCACAAGATTTTGATGAACAAGTGCAATATAGGTATCCTGCAGGAATATGAAGACAATATAGAAAAACATCAGATTTCAAATTTAAGCAATTGCAGAGATGCTGTCCAGATTTCACTTTCTACTACAGCAGTTTTGTGCACCGAGAGAAAGTCATGTGGTGTGAACTTTTCTACAAAACTATTGCACACAGCCTTTCCAAAATTAATTGCATCAGAAGCTGATCTGTAAGCAGAACAGCACTTTCTGACTGCACTAACAGATCCCAATGCAGCTGAGTCACAGGCATCCAAATGAAGTATTCCTTGGAAGTGTTAGGGAAGCTACATGAGGGAAGTCCAAAGAAACTATAACAGGGCAGGAAGTCTCTGCCTTTCTTACACCACTTCAGCTCCATCCAATCATGGTTTGGCTTGGAAGAGAGCTATAAAAATCATCTAGTTCCACACCCCTGCCATGGGAACAGACACCTTCCACTAGACCAGGTTGCTCAAAGCTCCATCAAATCTGTACATGAACACTTCCTGGGATGGGACTTCCACAGCTTCTCTGGGCAACCTGTGCCAGTGTCTGACCACCCTCACTGTAAAAAAAAAAAGTCCTCCTCATGTTCAATCTAGACCTACACTCTCTCAGATTAAAACCTTTGCCCCTCATCCTGTCACTACAGGCCCTGGTAAAAAGGTCTTTCTTCATGTTTCTTATAAACCTCCTCTAGGTACCGAAAGGCTGTAGTGAGGTTTCCCCAGAGCTTCTTTTCCAGCCTGAACAAGCCCAGCTCTCTCATATTGTCTTCATAGGAGAGGTGCTCTGGCCCTCTGAGCATCTTTGTGGCTTCCTCTGGACCTGCTCCAACAGGTCCATGCTCTTCTTGTGTTGGAGACCCCAGAGCTGGATGCAGCACTCCAGGCAGGGTGTCATGAGAGCAGAGCAGAGCATCACCTCTATCCCTCTGCCTTCTGGCCACACTTGTTTTCCTGCATCCCAGGACATGATTGACTTCCTGGGCTGCAGAAGTCCACTGCCAGCTCATATCCAGTGTTTCATCCACCAGCCCAGCTCTGCTCTCAACCCATTCACCCCCAAGTCTGTACCAATACTGGGGAGTGCCCAGACCTGACCCAGTGCAGGGGCCTTGTTGAACTTCATGAGGTTCACATGGCTCCCCTTTTAGGACATTTCTTTGCTGAGGGCATCAGCCTCAACACAATACAAATGACATAACAGGAAATTAGTTACTGAAGTTTAGGTCTTTAGCTCAAGGACAAACCTCAGGCTGGCAGCCACAGTCTGTCTCCCACCCAAACCACAACCAGCTTATCGCAGGCAAGCAACTTCATCAGGTGCTAAAGTCAGACAACAGGTGCAAAAGGAGAGAGAAGTCAGCAGTGCTCAGGCTGGCAGGGAGGAGCAATCTCCAGCAGTGCTGCTACAGTGATGTGCATGCACGCTGAGCTAGGAACACAGGGCTGACCACAGCCTGCTGCTGTGCACAGACCTCCAGGAGAGTCACCTGAAGAGGTTTGTTCACGCTCACACGCACTGGTATGTCATTAAATTACACACACACATCACCAATGCTGCAGCAGAGCACTTCGCATTTGGTCTCCAACAATAACATTGCACCAAGTCATTAGCAAAGATTGCTCAGAATTTTCTTAATTAACAGCTGCTTCAGAAAACTACTCCAAAAGATGAAACAAATAAAGGGGCTTTAGTGTTTGAATCTGAGCAGCACTAGTCACTATGACAGTAGCTCTCCTTGTGGCAATTATCTTTTCAAGGCGATAACAGCAGACAAGTTAACGCATCCCAGTGACAGCCCGGGACACGAAGCCCAGGCTCCCCAGCTGGCCAGCCATACCTGCTGCTGTGCCAGCTGGACCTGGTAGAGCTGCTGCATGTACTGCTGGTAGTGCTGCTCCTGGAGCTGCCGGATGAGGATCTGCTGCTGCTCGTAGTTGCCGGGATACTGCTGGGCCGCGTACTGCTGGAACTGCACGGCCGTCTGCGAGTTCAGCGCTGCCATGATCTGCTGCCTGCGGGGGAAGCACAGCCCGGCGTTACCAACAGCTCAGGGCACTGGGGAAATCCCTGCACTTCACTGCTTTGGGGCCACTTCAAGCATTTCATTCCATTCCTGCAAAACCCAGGTGAAATCAACCTACGTATGTAACGGACCAGAACCCACAGCTAATGCAAATGTGAGTTTTGCCTAAAAATACGCTGAGAACCTAAAGAAGGGAGCAACATTTTCCATTTGATGTTTGGAAACATCAAATGTTAAAACAACAAGAGCTCTTACATAATTCTCAATCTGTAGTCTGATAAAGAGGTAGTGCTATAAAAAACCCACATGACTGAATTTCTCAAACAAGCAAAGGAAAAAAATCTACATATGCTTTTTCCAGAAACCACTCTTCCAGCAGACCTGCTAAAAATATTGGTAAGAACAAACCTGCTGTGGCACAGCACACCAATGCTTTTTGGTGAATCTTAAGAAAAACACATCACATTACTATCTTAGTTTCCCTGGTCAGTATGCAAACAAGTATGAAAAACATGACTGACAGTGGCCTAATTCAGGAACAACAAAAAAAATGCTGCCATATGAGGCATCTGCATCTCCAGCAAACTCAACTGCTGAAACTTTAGGAGGAACACATGGGTTACACATGCACAGGCTGTTTTTCTCCTCTCTCCAAAGAACTAAGAGAAACTCTATGGTAAAATGACTAGATAGATCCAGGGCCTGTCTCACATTACATTCTTCAGTGACCAGCTATCAATGTTTCAGAGGAAGGAAGAAGTATCACACAATTGCAAGAAAAATTCTTTCCTTCCCACTCTTCTTCCATCCCCAAAAATTATGTTCTAAAGCATCAGTATTAGACTGGTCTAATATCCCAAGGAGCAAGATTTACTGCTCTTCAGCAAACTGTGACCAGTTTAGATACACTTGGTATCCACATTCCTTTTCTGTCTAAACTCTTTTATCTCTGTAACCTGCTATGCCCTCTTAATACACAACTCCCATTCATGTAAAAAACTCCCTCAACTTCAAGGCATACCACACTTCTTGCTACTTAGCACTGTGCAACACTTTCTACTGTATATGTTAATTTATGTCTGTCTCTTACACTCCTCTGGCTCTCACCATGTTAAACAAGCAGTAAAACTTGAGGTTTAATTATTTGCTCCCTTCTCAAAACCACTACATAGCAAGCACAGGATCTACTTCAGAGACACCCCCTGCAAAGACATTTTTATTGTGGAAAATAGTTGCTGACTGATGTGGAACAGCTTTACTATTCTCCTAAATATCACGGGGGCAAAGCCAGATCTGTGTTTTCAGCATCTGGATGCGATGGGAACAATGCAATATAATTAGAACTGTATATTCCTTGTCTCAAGTGCAAGGCAGTTATTTTCTTTGAAGTGTTGTTTGTTTCCACTACTCACTTCTGCTGTTCCATCCGAAGTCGTTCCTCCTCTATTCTCCTCCTCTCCTCTTCTTCCCTTCTCAGTCTTTCCTCTTCTTCTCGCCTCCGTTTTTCTTCTTCCTTTTGTAACCGCTCCCGCTCCTCCTCTTCACGCCGCCTTCGCTCTTCCTCTTCTCTTCTGCAACATCCACTCAATAAGCCATTTCAGCATCCCAACAATCCTAGGATGAGTTCTTTTCAACATGCTGCAACCTGCCTTTTGCCTGCCCAGTGAGGCTTTTTGTTTGGTATCATCTCCTCACACTTAAACGGGCCTGGAGAAGTGTCTTACTGGACACACGAAAAAACCACATCACTGCACTCAGCAGCACGACAAGGGGAGATTCTGTGTTACAATTTGATATTCATGCTAACCTGTTACTGTGCTACCTGTAGCAGAGAGCAGCAGAAAAAGCTGCCTGGAAGCTTTAAACATATCTTCCAAGCTTTAGCACATGTTCAGTAATGATGTGGGTATCATGGTTTAATAATCACATCTGGAAGCAATAATAAGACAGCCTTTGTCAAGCTGCTAACCCATATTAGGAGTTTAAAGTTTAATATAATTTAAAACCTGACAATTTAATGTTCTCTGTATATTTAGTCCACAGACATTTTGTGAAGCAGCTCTTCTTAAGCAGATAACAGTATCAGCAAAATTTTTAAAACTCCTAAACAACTGCTCACTACTGGCAAAGTAATAAGGCTTAAAGAGATCAAATGATACCACAGCCACCTACACTTCAAGCATTTCCCTTCCCAAGACAACTCCAACCTAAGCTGTGATACCGTCCACAGGCCAAGAGTTACACATTTCATAGATACCAACATCAAAGCACCCAAATGTTACCTTTTCTTTTCTTGCTCTTCTTTCTCTATCTTGTGGGAAGTGACATATGTCGAGAACAAGTGGCAGCACCTATGCAGGAGCTTGACAAATTCTGTCATAGCTTTTTGCTTTGACATATTTCCAAGGGCAGCCCATTCCTTCCTGAGAGAGAGAAATCAGCTGAAATAACAGACTGAACTCTTTTCAACCCAGTTGTGAGCTCTGACAGCCCAGCAAAGAAAGAAAAAGTTGGGCGACTGGGAACCAAATTTTATCATGTGCAGTTTCAGAGAACCAACAGCTTCTTCCCAAAGACAGTAAAATGTTCTCTTCTGCCTGCACAAGAGCCACTCTTCCAAAGAGCGATAACTCAGCTCTTACATGAAATCTCATACATCCCATCAACCCTACTTTGAATGCTGAACTACGTCCAAAAACTTCCCAGCTACAAGTGAATCTAAAGCATTTTTTTAACCTCCTTCCACTCCAGTTTGTGGAAAAAAAAAGTATACATTTTCCTGAATGAAAAAACACAGTGACAACTATTGATTACAGCACTTCAGTTAGTTGAAAGAAACAGCCTTGTTCTTCCTAAGAAAAACTGCATCCATTTGTGCAAAAGCAGTGTACTGGACCCATCTCAGAGAAGCCACTGCTGTGTTGCACATTGCCTTCACTCTAGAACACTGAAAAGAGCAACAATGAACATGAGAAGTACAGCCTGAGCTGCAAGCAACACAAGAGACATACCTGAGACTTCCCATGTCTCATAAAATATTTACTCAGAGTTTGAATCCATCAGGTATCTGACTTCAGAAATTATCTTTGGTGTTGGGACAAGCTATGGCAAATGCTTCTACCACTGGCAAAAGGCTTGGCCAGCTGTAACCATGGTGTGGATGAAACAGGGGCCTGCACATTAATGCATCTTAAACTTCTATGAGAAACTGGACTGTCAGCACAGCAGCTTCTAGCGTGGTTGAAAAAAAATCCCAAACAATCTTCTGTTCATTCCTGTACTGAACTGTGACTCACACTTCTAAGATGTACTTAAAGAGGCCACTTTCACTTTCCACTAGCATAGACACACTGGAGATAACCCACATACTTGTAGAAATTGGATGATGTTATCTTCACCCAGGAAAAGCAGAGTTAAGACCAACAAAAGCACCTGCCCTTTTACCTTCTATCATTGCCCAGCACATCAAAGAATCCAACTTCAGGGCAAGTGTCAGGGTTGTAAGGTCCCAGCAGAACCTGCTTGTGCAGTGCCACAAGTTTGAGCTTTTCTTCATATGTTGGATGAAAGGCTTTGCCATCTTTTTCTGTAGGAAAAAAAAGAAAATTTCACTGTTGTGACTAATTAAGCACAGAATAGGAATGAGGATGTTGCATAACCATTACCATGATTTTCACCATTAAAAAAAAAGAAAAAAAAGTTAAAAAGTCAAGTCACAAAAGGTTAGACAAATTAAGTCAGTTCTATCTAAATAAAATACAGATCTGTCCAGAAGAAACACATCTACTTCAGCTAATGAAAACTTCAGTGCAGAGTGCTTTGCATCCCACTATCTACAGTCAGCCTTAGTGAGTCAGTTATCACATAAATATTTACATTAATTTGTTGAACGTCACACTATACGGATCTGTATCTCCGAAATATTTAAAAACCTTAACTGAATTCAAGTGTGTCTGCCAAGTCTACTCTAGTGTGCACAGGAAGGATTTTCCATAAAGAAACACATGATGTTAACTTTATAAATTGCTCTCCTTTCACGCTCTTCACATTGATGAAAGCTGAACAACCAAGGTTGAAGGCAAGGAAAACTCCAGAGAGGAAAAATTAAGAGTCAAGTAGAGTTTTCCCTGAGGGAATACAATTGCTGCCCTTGGCCAAGGCAGCTGGAATAGCCCCTCACAATGAAAAGCCTTGCAGCTGACTCCATCAGCACGAACACATACAGTGAACTCTGACAATAAGAAGGCAACATAAGCCTGAACATGTTCCAGTGGCTCCACAGGAACATCTTCTGAAGCATTCTCAGTTAGATTCCAGCACGCTTTTACTGGTAAGAAGATACTTGCATTGATTTAAAATGATATATGAATTACTCAGCTAGGACTTACTTCAGCACATTTAAATTGTCAAAACAAATCAAAGAAACAGGGATTGCTGTATGTGACTACACTGCTCATTAAGCAAAAGACATTTTTCTTGAAGAGGAAAACAAATAAATAAGCACCATCTCCTTTTGGAAGGGCTGAAAAGAGAAAGCTACTACCAGAGGTAAAAGACTGTCACTTCCCATGACTGCACTGCTCTCCGTGTAATTGGGAGCTGGAGACAAAGATGACGCTCGTTCCCAGTTCTCCTTTGGAGCAAGTTGTTTACAGCCCCAAACTGAACAGTCCACACCTAAATTTCAGGCTGATACACACTGCAAAATTGCTTGGCTGACACTTGTGAACAGTTATTAACAGGAAAAGAAGCAAATACTTCTGGAAATCAGACACAATCCCAGCAGCAAAGTGCTTGCAGATCACAGCAAGACACTATTTTTGACAGAGAAAGTTCAGTAGATTGCTGGACTTACTCAGCTGAGACATCACAAGGAACCACTACATGCATGCCATTTGTTTTGAAGCCACAATCAAATGATTAGGAAGGCAAACATTTAATTACTTATTATCCATTCCTAGAAGTTCATATCTCTCTTGCAGAATTTCAAGTATTTGCTATTGTCCCAGTGTCACACAACCTTACAGCAAATACAGCTGCCAGCTTCACAAACAGAAGCCTTTCTCCACAAAAATATCTACTTCCAAAAATATCTGGTGGGGTAGAAAGTGGGGGGCAGGGCATGTAAAAACTGAACCAGAGTCTACTCAGTGTTATACATTGAAAGGACAAGAGGCACCTGACACAAACTGAAGTACAGGAAATGCCACTTAAGCATTTTTTGTGGGGTTTTGTTTGTTTGCTTTAAGTTGTTTTTTTTATGATGTTGTTTTTGTTTTTTAAACTGAGAGCGATGGAGCACTGGAACAGGTTACCCTGAGAAGTTTTTATGTCTCCATGATTGGAGATGTTCAAAACCCAAATGGAGACAGTGCCATGAAGCCTGAACTGAAAAGGAGGGCTAAACCTGACAATCCCCAGCAGTCCCTTCCCACCCCAAGTTTGTGATCCTTAAGGGATGCAAATCACCTCAAGCTTTCAACTCCTGCTCTCAGGCCTTCCAAAGAGCCTCTCTGTTTTTCCTCAATTCTTCACACTTCACACTCAACTCAGAATTTACTTATTAGGTAACAAGCACTTCCATTAGCCTCAATAAACAGCATGTACTTTTAAGCAATACTTAATATCCTGGGGCAGTGTGCTACAAAGCACGTCAACTGACAAAGGTACTACACTGAAATTTTGCCAGGCTTCTGAGCAAAGTGTGGTTCTCAAGGGGGTCCCTATAGCACAGTTTACTTTTCACAACCTGTGTACCTGTATCTGTCTGGCAAAACATACAGCTATTTGCTGTACTAACCTGCTACCTAAGCCAGATAACATCATCAGTATTTGAACTCACTCCTGAAGAGAGTTAAAGGGAAAAACCCTTCATTTCCCATTCAATGCACAGCACATCTGCATTTTCACAGAACAGAGAAGTCAGACCTCATGCCCTAATTACTGAGAGAAGCCAAAATCTGCATTTACAAAGAATGGTGACCCAAGGGAAGAACAACAAACAAGCTAAATAAGAGAGGGAAAGAGACAGAGAAGAAAAACACAAGACAGGCTTTCAGTGACTTGTAGATAATGTAGCTTAGAAGCAAATTATCAGAAAAACACTTGCAGCCAGTCAGTGAAGTTAAGTTTCATACTATTTTGCAGTTAAACTCTACAGCATGAGCCACACTGTACAATCATCCCAAGGATTTGGAATTGTTGGTGTTTAAATGAACCAGAGGACCTGAACTCATCTGTGAAGTCAAATATGCCAAAAGGAGCATTAGTGTGTCTAGACAAGTACAAGTGCCAAATGTATGCAAGCATCCGTGAACGCACCATTTCAGCAGGCATTACCCACACACCTCATACGGCTGTCGGGAAGTGGGAGAACATCAAAGAGCTCCAGGGAACATACTGAGAAATCCAAAGGACCTGCACAGCAGTAATACAGCAAATGTACAACCTTCCCTATGCCACTGGTACCCCTGACCCAACAAGGCCAGGAAGGCACTCAGTTTTCAACCACAACAGAAAGATGAAGCTGTTACTAGTAATGAGAGGGGCTTTTGTCACTATGTGGCACTGTATTATTGACATGAATTGATAAAAACCCACAAGTTTAGACACAAAGGAGTTTAAGAAATATGCTTAAGAGACTGCATTGTGCAAGACACTTTTAGTCCAGGGTAACTTCAGCTTTTCTCCCCCTGTAAGAAACATGGCACACCATGCTGCACCTTCCACGCCAACTTCACCTACTGCACCCACTCTAAATGCCTGATTTCCTTGGGACAGCATTCAGTTGAGTCATCTAGAAGCAGCTAGAAAACAGTTTGTGAAGTGTGATTTTTCACCTCATAGCTTTAGAAGCAGAAATCACATATGTTAATTCTATTCATTTGCAAAGTTTTAATGAGCAAGACCAAAACTGAGAAGTGTAAGGACTGAACTGCTGCCTGCAGATCCCAGTACACCCTTACACTCCTAATCCTCCTCTCCTGCAAGTGTGTTCTGCATCAACAGAAGAATTACTGACTGGCCCTTCCAATTAAATATGATCAAAGCTCAACTTCACAAATGTAGATACATTATAGAGGTTTTCATATTCTTGAAAACAAGAGCCTACTTAACTTAAGAATTACAATCATGCCATCAAATTAGTGCTCAAAAAAAAGAGGTCAAACAATTAATTGAGAATGATGTTCTGCTGAGGCTGAAGATGCATTCTTGTTAGGATAAGAGGAAATAACTCAGGGCAGTCAAAGAAAATTAGAGTACTTAACATTCCAGGAGAGCTTTTAGATACCAAAATGATATGGTTTATGTACTGTCTGCTCAGATGTGCTGCACTGCAAATCACTTTAGACAGTGCACGAACACTTCAGGGACTGTCATATATTGAAGGTTGGCTGCATTGGTATTTCAATGACAGGATGTGGAAAACAACAAAGCCAGGCTGATCCTGGGAGAGATTTGCTGGCAGAGCTATGCAAGCCACCCTCTCCTGCTTCAGGACAGAGCTTGAACAGGTTACCTTCACTGGCATAACCTGTACCAAGCAAGCAGAATAAGCAATCAGAGACACCTCTACTGTGCCAGTTGCCCCAGGGCTCACAATTACAGGCAGTCCTAGAGACAAAGAAATGTACAATGACTGTAACATGACTGTTCTCCACTGCACACTGGATCCAGCACAGTGGAGCAGCTTCTTAATGGCAGCCAAAATGCTGCTTGACCTGCACTAGGCTTAACAGAGCAGGAAGGGAAAGAGTGAATAAGGGAAAGAAGGCTCTTGTTTCCCACAGAAAAATGTACTGGAACATGGTTACCATCTATTTTCTATGCCTCTGTTACTCTGAAAAGCTCTCTTCACAAGCCATAATGAATGTTAAAAAAAAAAAAGATAGTGCACATCTCCAGCACAGCCTAAGGCCTGACAGTGAAGTGACCCAGGGTGAAGCATTTTAGATCTGCTTTAGATTTGTCTTTATCAGAGACAGAATAAAGTAGCTTTTGAGTCTCTTTAATATCCTAGCCTAGTTTCTGTCGTGCTTTGCACATTGTTTACACACACGCTCATCCTGTCTTGTCTCTGAGCAATTCTGTTACCTGCATTATGCCACCACTGACAAGTACTAGCAGTCATTGTAATAAGCAAACTCGAAGTATTTTGATCAGATTCAACTTCCCTTGGAAGAAAGTACACCCTGAGCTACAGACAACTCAGGCTGCACACTGAAGCAGAAAAGACACTGCTTAACTATCAGCGGAGTTTTTTAGAAGAATGGTCAGAAACAAGGTCTCAGCACTGACCTATTAACATGGGGCACCCTTCAGATAGATATATGGCCTCTGGAAGTACAGGAGGAATCCCTGTTTGCTCCTTGGCATGCACGGGGCTGCTAACCAAGTATGCCCACTCGCACAGTTGTTCTAACAGCAGATGTATGAAAATAATTTGGAAACGAGACCACTTATTTTTGGAGCTGCGCAGATACAGAACAAGCCGGCAGAATCAGTAACCCAAGTATTACAAGCTCCTGTAGCTCCCCATCAGATCTATAAATAAAAATCTTCGTGTTATGTCACTTTCAGGAAGAAATCTACAGATGAAATGATGGCCAATGACTCTGAGTGA
This sequence comes from Corvus moneduloides, assembly GCF_009650955.1. Lineage (NCBI taxonomy): Eukaryota > Metazoa > Chordata > Aves > Passeriformes > Corvidae > Corvus > Corvus moneduloides. Next base: position 108,205,333 of record NC_045478.1, on the reverse strand, counting down.
GTTATTCCAGCCATAAGGATAAAGAAATAAGGTTTTCACTGGAAAGACTGACAATACAATTGAATGGGGAAAATTCTCCTCTTACGAGCAAATCCTTGAGTTACAAGAAATTGCAGAAGGCTAAAAAAGGAGTGGGAGTAAGCTAAAACATGTCGATATTAAGTTTTGATTAAAAAGACAGCAACAAAAAAAAACATTGCTAAGACAGTACAAGGCAAGGAACTGGAACCTACACACAAGTAACACCCCACAGACTTCACCATTCAAGAGGAGATAAAGTCAGAACATAAATTCTGTTAAAACATGTGATATAATAGATATAGGTTATTGCTTATCTACATAGCAGTAATACAGATTAAGTAATTCACAGCACTTTTGCGCTGTAAACACAGGTTCCTGTAGAATATTCAACCCAAGACAGAAGAAGACCACAGCTGACTGAGACAAGGAATTTGCTACTGCAGAGACATTTCTTTCTGCACCATTAAACAAAATCAGAACTATTTAAGCAACTTCTTTTACAGAAAGGAGAGACATTAAGTACAATGCTTCCACAACCTGATAACCTATGATAAAAGAGGAAAAAAAATATAAGATCTTACAATCTCTTACTTTTTTTACAGCTTAAAAAAGTAATACCTCTGTATATTAGCATGCTAACAAAATAACTGCTTTGTGGAAGGGCATCAGAACAGAGTCAAAGAACCAGGGCTTAAGAAAACTGCTTAGAGCCTTACATGCTCCTAACAGCTAGCAGGTGCAGGTCAGCCAATGCGAAGAAAAGACAACTTTGTCCTTCCAGCAGCATTTCCACCGGCCAGCAGTGCTTGCTCTTAGAAGAGGCAACCTCTCTGGGAGGTCATCTAGCAATTGACTGCCACAAGACCGACCTTTCCAAGTGCAGAGCTTGCCTTCCCTAGTGCAGGCATGTGGCTGGGCTCCCTGCTCCCCCTGCTCCACCTGAAGCAGTGTGTGCTTGAGAGCCATGGGAGTGACACATCACTGAAACATGCTCGATGCAGTGAGCATAGCTCTTCCCCCGAAACACCACAGCCCACTTCCCCCTCCGGAGGAAACCAAGTGTGGCCAGCTAACTCCAGCTTCCCACAGAAGCAAACCTGGCTGCAGGGGATCCCGGGAAAAACACTCCAGGTCTACACCCCAGGTATTCTGTGGCTACCTGCTGGAGTCATGGCGGCACACAGAACCATAGAATCATCTAGGTTGGAAAAGATCTCTGACAACATCGACTCCCAACTTATGACCGAACACCACCATGTCAACCGGACCATGGCATGGAGTGCCACGTCCAGTCCTTCCTTAAACACCTCCAGGGACAGTGACTCCACCACCTCCCTGGGCAGCCCATTCCAATGTCCAATCATCCTTTTTGTGTAGAAATTCTTTGTAATGTCCAACCTAAACTTCCCCTAGCGCAGCTTAAGGCTGTGCCCTCTCGTCCTGAAGCAGCACAGCCAGCCCTGGAGCTGGCAGGCTGAGGAGACGGCACGACACCTCCCGCCAGGACGCGGGCTGTCAGCAGGGGCGGCACCACTCACGGCGAGCGCTCCTCGCCCACGTCTGCGAGCTTTCCCTTCCCGTGCCACCAGCACGGAGCTTTGTGGCTCCGATTTTCGGCCGGGTGCTGCAGACCCCCGGCAGTGCCCGCCGGCCCCGCCGAGCGGCCACACCGCGGCCCGGGGCAGCCTCTCCTCCCGCCCCCCGCCCCGGCTCCCGGCCGGCACCAGGAAAAGGGCATCCCCGCGGGCCGCCAGGACACGCTGCTCGCCACGGCACACCGAGCCCTCCCGGGGCTGCCCCCCGCGGCTCTCGGGGGACCCGCAGGCCGGCCCGGCAGGCGATGCCGCCCGGGGCTCCCCGGTGCCGGTGGCTGCCCCGGCTCTGGCGGGGGGCGGTGCGGGCCGGGCCGGCGGCCGGGCTCACCTTTGAAGAAGCGCAGCGCCAGCCCATAGAGCTCCTCCAGCGCGAAGCCCCAGCACCGCTCCAGGCTCAGCGCAGCCTCCTCCGCCGCCTCGCCGCCGGCCTCCGCCGCGCCCGGGGAGCCGGGGCCCGCTCGGCCCCGCCCCGCCGCCGGCTCGCCCTGCGCCGGCCGCGCTTCGCAGGGCGGCACCTCGGCGTTGGGGCTCAGCGTCAGCCCGTCCACCGAGACCTCGAGCCGGTCCGAGCTCAGCACCGCCGCCATCCTCCGCCGCCTCCCGCCCGCCCTCCGCCTCCTACTCCGCTGCGGCGGCCACGTCCCGACTTCCCGTCCCCTCCGACCCGGATCTTCCGGGCCCGCCCGCGGCCCCGCCCCGCCCCGCCCCGAGCCGCGGCTGCCGGGCCGCGGGGTGCGCCCGGGGAGGCGGCTGGCGGCCCCCTCGCCCCTTCCCCTCAGGGGCACTGCCTGCTCCTGGGGCTGGGCTGCCGGACCCCGGGAATCCGGGGGCGTGACTGTCTGCGGGAGCCGCCGCCGGGCGCCCTGCCCGCGCTTCTTGGTTACTTCATAGACGGGATAATGTTTTTTCAGCAGCGTTATCCCCCTCATGAGGAGAGACTGCGGGATCTGGGCCTGTTAAGTCTGGAGAAGACAAGACTGAGAGGGAATCTCATTAATACATAAAAATACCTGAAAGTGCCGAGACTTTTCGGTGGTGCCCGCAGGGTGACAGGACGTGGAGTAGTGGCCGTAAACTATAACACAAGAAGTTCCACCTCAACACCTCAGCCTTTTGCACTGAGGGTGGCAGAACACTGGGACAGGCTGCCTAAGGAGATCTTGGAGTCTCTCTCTCTGGAGACATTCAAACCCCACCTGCATGATTTCCTGTGTCACCTGCTCCAGGTGACCCTGCTTCGGCTGGGGGTTGGACTGGGTGATCTCCCGAGGTCCCTTCCAACCCTGGCAATTCTATGATTCTGTGAAAGCCTTTTGCTCCAGCTGGAAGGTAGTGCGGGGTCTGCCACTGACCTCTTCTCCTCCTCACTCCGAAATCATGCTTCAGGCCTCACGCAGGAGAGGAACACAATGAGCCAGAGAAAGGAAAAAAGAGCACAAGGCAATCACTTCTCCAAGAGCTGTATCTGCAATTAGCTCACTCCCTTGTGACTGTGAAACACCGCTTACAATAATACTATTATTGTGTGCTGTGGAACGGGAGAGAGTCGCTCTCGTACACAGCTGAGGGGGTTTATTCCCAGCACACACAATCTTCCTTGCGGAATTTTGAGAGAGACTTCTCAGCCAAACCAAGGTTCAGGCTACATGCCTGGGAAGTGCCACATCCATGTCTGGTGGTTCATGAAGCCAATGCTGAGGAAAAGAACTGCACACCTCTGCAGCCTCCTGAAACTCAGGGGTGTGGGTCTCACCTGTTCCCCCCCCTCACCTGTTCTAGGGTTATCCCCTGAAGTTTGTCACTCTGCCTAGTTTATCCACCATTCAAAGTGGATTTGGATACATCTGTTGATCTCTCAGGAAAGTTGAAGAAATTTTATTGTCACACTTACAAAGTGCTTTGAAGCCTTTGAGTGAAAGGGACAAGAAACATAAAGCTTTAAATTAAATTACTTCATTTCCACTTACTATTTCTTGAGAGACCGATTGCCACCCAGGGCACTGTTTACTACACATGGGGCAGAATTTGGTTTGGATAATGAGTCACCTAAGCTTCAAAATAAATTTTACAGCTAACTGGAAATCCTTTGTACCCTGTTCAGTAGGATTTTTGTTTATTGAGAATCAAATGTAACACGGTATGGTTTGCTTTTTCCTGCCAAAGACTGCAGAATGAGGCTGTACCATCCCCTTTTATTGGTTGGAGCTCTCCAGAGCACACAGTTCTCCGTAGACTACTTGGTGCTACCTCACAGACCAGTCTAACAGCAGAACAGATGATTTTATCTCCTCATACAAGCCTGCACCCTGCCTTATGGGTCTGTCACTTTGGCATCATATCCAGCTTCACTTTAACATTTAATAGTTAATTTATAAATCACTTCTATTGAAACTTCAGCTTTCAAAGTTTTGGTCTGACACATTTCCTGCTTGGCTTGAGGAGTTTGCACTTCATAAATATTTTCTTCTGGCATCAATTCTACACTCTGATCCATAGTTCCTGCTGTAGGAAACTCTAAGTTCTTTGCCTTTAAAATGCATCCTTGGAGTAAGAGAAGCTGAAGTTCTGACTGATCCCTACCGATTTTCTGTTTGACTCAAATGGAAGAAAATACTCACTTTCTATACTGTTTAAACCAGAGGTGTTTCTGCTTCATGGAAGGAGACTGGCCCAAAACCAGGCAGCCCTTAGTTTGTCTGTGTGTTTGGAGGCCAAGCTAAATCCAGAGTGTCGATGAGCCGATTTTGGGAATAATTACGGAAAATTGATTTATCTCCTGCCAGGCTGTCTCCCGTAGTGAACGCTTGGTGTGCTTAGCAAATGTGAGGCCATTCCTCTCTGCTGTGCCAGCTTTGCTCTACCATGCAAGAGGAATGTGAGCTGGCACCTTCTCATAGCGCAGCTGCTCTGGAGAGCATGGAATGGACGTGTTACATCAGCACTCCTCTCTTTCATAGTGCTTCCAGGTTGGATAAATATGGAAACTCACTGTTGTTACACTGTGGTGTCAGTAAATGCTGTGATGTGCAACCAGCTAAATGTCTGATCAGGTGTAGGAAGGGGAATAGCTGTGAGGTTGTATTTTAGAGAAAAAATGGAAATTCAATCTTGGGGGGGAGTCAGGAAGTCCTGGTCTGGGATAATGTAATAACAAATGATGGAACATTTTTCTAGAAGAAAATTTTGAATTTGCAGTGGTGGTTATTTGAGCTGACTGTTCCCTGGCATGCAACCAGTATGACTTGCAACACCTTCAGTGAATTGCTCATCAATCCTGTAAATGAAGACATATTTCCCACATGATTATGACAAAAGAGTTTCCAATAATTTATGTGTTGGAGAAAACCCTTAGCTTAATTCACAGATAAGATGAAAATGCTAAGTTCAGCCAGGAAATAGTTCATTCATTTCTTGGAACAGCAGGTTCTGTGTGGGAAAAGAAACACAGAAGAAATACAAGTCCCAGAGAGGGAGTCTGGTCCTGTAAGTGCAGTGCTCTCCAGTAAGAAAAGCAGACCTAGAAAATTTGAGAGAATAAATCAATTATTTAATTCAAGCTGCTGAATGTTTGACAGTTAAAAATACCAACCTGCTCACTGAAATTATACAGTGAAGAACTAAAACATTGATAGGGCACTGGCCTCATGTAAACAAACAGCTCTTCCACTCTTCCTGGTGGGAGAGTGAGGAGCCTACCTCTTGCAGGTACCAGAGCAACAGGTGAAACCCATGTGCTGCCTGTGGCTTTGGCTGTCCTTTGGAGGAGTCCCACTTGCACAGTGGTGGTGTCTAACAGAGGAAGAGCCCCGCTTTGAGAGATGTGGCCAAACACGGTGTTTGCTGCAGCAATGACTGCTAAATACCTGATTATCTCAAATGAACATCTCTGGCACTGTGCTATGGGCTCAGAAATGCAACTCTCTCACTCAGGAAATATTTTTATCAGTTTCTCAGGAATGGCTACGTTCAATAAAATGGGTGTGACCATCAGTCCCAGCCTTAGTGCTATGGTACCAGCTGGGAAGTAGTGGAGTGCCTGGAAGGAAAGGCTATATCTATCTCTGGGAGGGTGACCAGGTTAATAGATGAATTAAATTCCTCAGAGTTTGGAAATTGAATTGCTTTTGTGAGTATTAACAGGATTGACCTTTTTCCATAATGTGACAGTCCTATTCCTCTTCTTACTGTCTTCATTTTCTATTCATGAGAGTTGTACTGGCTGAGTAGAACCAGGACCAGAAGGAAGAAACTTTCAAGCTCTTTTAGTTTAATTAAAGGTTTTCTCTTTGTCTGTATGCCTTTCCTTACACGACAGAGACAAGCTGTTTGGTTAGGAGCTGATCTGACACTGTAAAACCACCCAGGGAGGCACTGTTACAGTGTAGTGGACTCCCAGCTCTGCTAGAAACATGAAGAAAAACAAATTTTATTTGTGCTTATGTCTGATACAATCCAGACTAAGAGTATATTTTTGTTTTCCCCTTATAGTTCTCTTGATCACAGTCATTTTATAGAAATTGACTTTTTTTGGAAGCATATTGGAAAGTATCTTTTTCCAGGACTTAGAGTGAATCATAGAATCATCATTATCATCTGCCACTGTTGCCCATTTTGGTGACCACTCAACCTCATTACCACCAAACTGCTCTTTTTGTGTCTGCTTGTTGCTTTTCCTAAAGTTTAGGAGCTCATGGTGACCCTGATGTACGTGTGACAGATAGCAGATGTTCTCAGTAACTCTTTAGATGTGCAGGACATATTAAAGTCGAGGATCACACTCCAATGTCTTGCATTTCTGTAGCAATTTATGGTAATTCCTGTAGTAATTTATTCACACTGATTTCTCTAATTTACTATATGAGGTGCAGAATAAGTTAATGGGGTGTAGGATCTTGGCAATACCTTTTTAGCCATGTCAGCAAATCCTGCTGAAATCAGCTTTGTTGACAGGGTGCTCGAGTGACTCCTGAGGAAACATACACGTGCTAAAGTCCATCTTCACTAAATATTCCCATTTTGAGAGACAGCAAACATCCCGTAGCATGGACGCAGTTCTACCAGCTCCAGGTGACCATAAAGAGCAGTTCAGCCTCATAAATGAAGTGATACCAGTTCCATTATTCCACGCTGATATGATTACCTCTGCTGCAGTGTAACTGTGTAAACAGGCACGCCCTTCACAGGCACAGCACCTGGGAGAAGCAGTACAGCACTTTTATCTGCAAGTCTTTGCCAAACGAGATACGGCCAGGAATTTGAGCACTTCCTGAATTTAACCAACTCCTCTAATAAAGTCATTTTACAGAAGAGAGAACAGAGAAATAGATACAATTAGCAACTGCATTTTTGGCTATGTGCCCAGAAAAAACTGTGAACCAACAGCCAGATAAATGATTTCTATCCATGTAAATTCAGAGCACCTATGGATGCTCTTTTAAAACACCTCCAGAAAGTGAGTTATACCTTTGTGGCAGATCTAAGCCCAACTAACATGTGTCCCCAAAGGGGACAGAGGTGGCACACACCTGATGCTGAGCTCTAATGTTCCAGACATGTCCTCTCCTCTGCTGTGCTACATATCAGTGTCTTCCCTCCTGTGTCCTTTCCTTTTTTTGGCTTTATTTTCGAGTGAAGTGTATCTACCTCCGGTACTCCAAGCTGTCCAGGGGCACAGGAAATGACAGGCAGAGAGGAGATTTCTCTGCAAAACTGCTGCCCCTCCTGCCTCTCTCGGTAAGAGCAAGGCTATGTGTGCAATACATGGTGCTATCCATGTCACTCCTTCTATTCAGCAAACAGAAGGATAACACACCTTTCAAAAGCATGCATTAAACCTGTCCCTCTTCACCTGATTATCTGATGCACTCTTTAGTGGAGAGCATGTGGCTGGTTCCCAGCTGTGGCTCACTTTTTTATGTTGTTGTTGTTTGGGGTTATTTCTCTTGCTTTGATTTAAATTGAGAGTGAGGTTTCATGACGTCTGCAGCCCTGGCCTGCTCCCAACCACACACCACACACTCCCATCAATATCCTGGTTGCCAGCTCTTAAGCTAGTTGAACCTCTCAGCAATCCTCTTCACCTTTTTAAGCAGCTGGGTTAATTCTTTGCTGGCTGGGAGAGCAGGCCTGGCTCACCAGGGCGTCGGGAAACCACTTGGCAGCAGCAAGAGCATGCTGCCAGGAGCAGGGAAATGAGGATGGGAGCAGGTTGTCCCTTTGGGCACAGCAGCTACAGCCATAAGCTAATGCCAAATAGCAGTGGTTGCACTCCACCGCTGCTCCCAGCTGCGTTTCCTGCCCTTTCCCTTGCACTGGATCTAGCAGTGGAGTGGCTTCGGGGTGAGTTGATCCAGCTGGCTGACATGGCTGAAAACTCCTCATTTTTATGGCATGGTTGGTTTGCCCCTGTTGTCAGCCAGATGAACAGATTAACCCTCTGGCCTCACAGCCACTAAATGCAACGTAAGGAAAGCAATGCAAACGGGAAACAGAGACAGAAACCAGCTTGTACATAGCCCAGCTGCAATACCAAACTGCAGCCTAAAGAGCAGCCACGCCTATCCAGCCATCCCGCTGTTCCTGCCAGAGTCAGATCACTAGACAGTTGCTTCCCTACCTGTGCTCTTCTGCTCTAATGAACATCTTTTCAGTACAGGAAGTGTATTTTTATCTCCCTTATTTGGTGTGAGTAGAATTGCACTCCAGCAGGCAATTTCAACCTCTTCTGATTTTTGGACTGCTAGTGGAGAGGCTGGCAGGACTAAATCTATTGACTTCTGTTCCTTTGTGGCTTTTGTGGACCTTGGAAGTTACTCACAGTGGCAACAACTACAGACTGAAATGTATTGCACAGCAGAACTGCTGAGAATCACACAGGACTCACCAGACTGGTAATAGTCTTTTGACATCTTTTTCTCCTCTCATTTCTTTTTATTTCTTATCGAGGATAATAAAATCAGAGCAGATTATGGAGAGTGAGGCTAGTGAACAAAAATGGAAAGTTTGAGTTAAGCCTTTTCAGTTTAGTTTCCTAATGGACAGCGCAGAACAAATTACTGAGCCAGGACTTCCCATTCTCTCTGTCTGTGAGTAGGCTGTCTTTATGGGAGATAAGCAGCAACATCCTTTCTTAGTAGTGCAAGATCCTTTGTTGCAAGCCAGAGTCACAAAGCTAAGTTTGTGTAGGGGCTGCACTAGTAACTGTGCCTTCTCTTGGCTTACAGATGCTCCTTCTGGAAAAGCTGTGGCTCCTCTCGCCATCATTGCAGAAGGCTGTATTTTGGTATGAGGGGGTTTCAGTGGCAATACTGGCTTGCCGTGAGATGCAGCCTCCTTTCTTTTACACTTCTTCTGCCTCTCTCTCTCTCCTGGCTTTATTTCCAGATCTGCTTCACAGCCCAGCCCCGTAAACTGAGTCAGTACAATTGTCAGAGTGAAAGGCGGCAAGGAGAGGAGCGGGAATGGGGGAGATGGCAAAAGGAATGGCAGGCAGGTTCTGCTTAAGCTGCCAAACCCTTACTTTTCACCAACCCAGACTTCAACACTGTCATGTTTAGTATATCCATAGTCTGGCCCAGCCCCTTCAGCTAAATTTGTCTGTAGTTTATTTACACACCTTCTGGTCCCTATCTTGCTGATGACTGGGAGGAATTGCTGCTGAAGAGGTCACACGTTTTTCTCTTAAATACAGAGAGACATGAATAGTTTTCCTTTCACATGCTTTGCTGCGAGATAATGAAACCTTTGAATGAGGAGGCAACAACATATTAACATATAATTTAAAGTAATCATGAAGTCATCCACTGGGGACCTCATCATGTCCCTTGTTAAGTGGGGTCTGGGATGGCTGGCATGTGTGGGAAAAACAGGGCAAGAGTTCTCAAAGGAAAAGCTTAACCAAGGTCAGTACATTTCACCAGCTAGATTCCTGAACAATATTCCCAGGAGAGAAGTATCTGAATGCCTGATTCAGTGCTGATGGGCTCCTCCACACCAGTCCTAAAGCAGCAGAGGTTAACAACACTCAGAATGTCAGCACTGGCCCCCGAGATAAAACGTTATCATGATGAAAGGAGCAATTCTCTGGCGTCCTTCCGCCTGCAGAATCTCTATAAGCCGAGCTGCACTCAAGGAGCCTTAGCAGCGCAATTACGTGAGCTAAGAAGCGGGTCTTTTGCTGATAAAAGCCCTCATTTAGGTGTAGCTATACACACATAGGCAGGAGCAGGGTATCTTTAACCTCACTGAGCTACAGCAAAAAAACATATCTCTAGTAAAGACATGCCCTTAGGATCAAAAGTACGTGAATATCTCATGGTGTTGATTTTATTACAGATCTCCACAGAGTGCCCATCATTGTAATTCTTGAGTAGCCTTTATACAACAACAAAACAATGGTATTTTCCAGCTAGAGAACAGGCTCTAATATTTGCAACATCAACTGACATTTCTTTCCAGGTCAAAACCTGGGGAATGAAATTCCTTGCTGGATGGAGTCCCAGGCACCACTGGTAGTGTGCCCATAACCTGTTAGCCATGACAGATAGCTGGTTCTTGCTAAGCCTCTCTATCCAAAAAGAGGGCAGTAGCAATCTTTGAGGGTTGAACCTTATCACTGTAGTGTGAAATGCCACTTGCAGGTCAGTGGCTACTTGTTCCAACCCCCTCACTACATTTTGGGTACAAAAATGTAATTATCTCACTGTTGATCACTTTAAGAGAACAGTCCAATCCCCTGGTTTAAGTGCTTATGTCAGGAAGGGGCTGGTCCTGATTAGGACTCCCAAATACCACAGAAATAAGTAAGACTATCCAATATGATCTGGCTTGATAAGAATAACACTTACTTAGAGGCAAAATATCTAACAAATATCTAATAAATTTGATCTGTTGTCTAAGAGACAGGAGAAAAATCCTTCAGAAGGGCTGGAAAGTCATGAAGATCCGAAGAAGAAAATTGTTACAACCACATGTGAAAGAAGCAAGATGGTAGCTTTGGGACCACATTCTTTGCAAAGGGGTCCAAATTTTCAGTTAATTACATTTTTTGAAAGAGCTTGTTTTCCTCAACTTGTAAAATATATTAGAGGAAAAAACGTGTTTTGAAAGAAAGTCCTTTTTCTTTTCCCCAGTGACACAGCACAAGATGTTCCCTTCTAATGTGTTGCAGGAGTTGGTTTGATGATTCCTCCTGACACCTCAAAGATCTGAGACTACAAAGAAGTAGTGAAAGGATTAAATAAATCACTTGGTCACCATGGAAAATCATAGCCAGGGAGTCAGAACACTGGGAGCCTAAGGTTTCCATGCTGTTGTACGAGACAAACAGCTTCATCTTGTCACCTGTCTAGGACTGCAGGACTGTTTTTTCTCTTCTTTAATCAAATGGGCCCATGGCCAACAATTTACCAGTCTCCCTTCTAGAAGTGTGGAAGCCACTTGGTTGTCACAAATCCTCAGAGAAAGGTAGGGAAAAGCTTTGCAAAAAGTTTCAGCTGTCCCTACTTAGAATGGAGGCTGCTCAATATATAAAGAACTGAGCTCTTAGTTGTCAAGGGATATAGTAAAATCTTAAATAATCTGCAGACTGTTAGAGGCACTGTCTGGGAAGTTATTGAATGTACAAGGATTTCCAGTATCCTGTTTCCTAGGTGCCATTAAAAAAAACACAACCTTTAATTCCACAGCAACTTGTCTCCCTCTGTGATACCATTACTTGTACATGGCTGGACATGAAAAATGTGCCAGCTCTTACCTGACAGCATATTGCTACACACTGTAGCATGTAAATTAGTCTCTGTGTGTTGATACAAGTCACCTTTCTTCAGCATCACTTTATTTAAACAAGCATACAGCGTGTGTTTGCATGTGTATCTGTAGGCAGAAGAAACCACCTCCCCAGCCAGCTCCTTTTCCTGCTCACACTGTGACCCCACAGAACAGCAAACAGCCAGGAGCCCTGGCAAGGTGGGGGAGCCTGAGGGGGTTTCCAGAGAGCCGTCAGGGCGTCAGGAAAGGATGGGCACCAGGGCTGCTCCCTGGCTCCCTCCCAAGCTTTCTGTCTGACTGGAGACTGCTTGCTTTCATTTCTGGGTGCCTCTGATTTCCTCATGGATCAAACATCCCAGCACTAGCTGGGTGCAGCCAGTGCTCAGAGACATGCCAAGCCCATCCCATGGTGTGCGTGTTTCCATCCCAGTGGCTTTGGCTGATGCCAAAACATTGCTCACGTTGCCTGACTGTCCTGCCACCTCTGGTAACAGCCGTGTTTGGCAGCCAACCACTTCCTGGCAGACTGGTGAGCGCACGGCTGCTCCAAACCCGTGTCACAGAAGTTTGCACATCCCTTGGAACAGGCTGCTGCCCACCCACACTACAAAGGCCTATCTGCACTACAAACCAAACCACCCTGCCTACAACATTGCAGCCACTTTGCACTGTTTAGTCCTGTCAAGGATGCAGAAAGCAGCTGGAGGCTCTGTGAGGCAGGAGGGGACTGTCCCTCAGCCTGGCTGGTCCCCCCTACAGGCCCTGCCAAGCCACGGCTCAGCCCAGCAGGACTTCAAGCAACCACTACAGCAAACTGGGCACTCATGAGATTTTGTCTGAAATTGTCCTTCTTTTTTATGTAGCTGTTGCTTCCTGGACTCATATTATTTGAGCTGTCTCAGTTGGTTTCAGAAAATGGAATTGGATATGCCACTGGTAATGTCAGCTCACCAGACACAGGCCAGCAACTACAGGGAAGGGGGAAAGCACAGCCAGGCTCACCTTTTTGCTCTGCCACTCACTGACTTTCAGATCACTGTGGGCAGGTTGCTCAACCTTCCCATTTTCTAGAAAAGCAGACAAATGCCTGGAAGATATCTCAAAGTCCTCAGCAGAAGCAAGTCCACAGAGTGAAATGTGGGGATCACTCCTGAATGTTTATTGTTCAGATTTTGGAAAAAAAACTGGCTTTACTACAACACCCACCATTTCAGGGCTGTCCTTAACAGAGACCCAGCCAAAACCACCTCTCCAGTACTATGAGGTTGTGCAGTGCTAGCACAATTCCACAGTCATTCACTTCTATCTGTTCACTCTAGATTAATAAATCCCATTTCCTTCAACAGTTTCCTTTCCTGCTTTGATGGGAAATTTTAGCCTGGTCAGTGTTTTTTGAAATATATGGCCAAATCCAGTTAAGGATGAAAATAGGTTTCATATGTTGGGTAACATATTGATGGCCTTACCCCATGCAAAAGTTCAGTTTGTAAGTGTATGTGAACAACACCCAGCAAAGCTGCCCAAAGGAAGGTTTGCTGCTCTGTTATCTCTGTGTAGGGATCACTGATAGCACATAGTCAGTATGAGGTAAAATTACCTTTCTGTTAACAAACCATGCAAAACTACTCCGTTTGTCTAACCTTGAATTCCTCCTGGTTTCTGGGGAGATTATGTCCCAAATTCCTTGAACTATATAATGATTGCTATTGTATTTTATTTTGGTTGTGTGAACATGAAGTAGGGCGGACTTGTAATACACCAGGGACTGCGCAGAGCAGCAGCTGTTACACTTTCAAAGAGCATTACTGAGCTTTTTATAGTTGGCTGCAGTTGACATCACGGCTAAATAGAGTCTTGCTCTAAAATATATTCCACCCAGCCTATGCAACCTGAAATCTATGCATTGCTGGGAGGAGAGAGGGTCACAGGAAACAATGCAATATCAGCACAGAAGAAAAAGCCAGGGGATGTGTTTGCTTCTTTTTCCTGCATCCTTTAGAAATGCCCTTGAATATTTTTTTTCCAGGAAGAGCAGAAATCTCTGGAGGAGAATGACAGAGTGAAACCTCTCATCTCAGGATCAGCAATCAAATCTGGCCCAGGTCAGCAGTGACCAACAGCTGTAGTACCCCGCTGTAGTGGGTGCACTTAGTGCCTCATGGATAACTGTCCAAACTGAAAGAGGCCAAGTGCTTTTACACTGTTATCACTGGTGCCACCAGGTTGCTGCTGGCACCTGGGGAAAAGCTACTGTGCAATAAAAATCATTGGAGAGGAGCATCACACGCCCAGCCCCCTTTCTGGACTAGACCAGCAGCTTCCAGAGCATTTGGGAGAGAGCTCTGCACTGTATTCACTATTAAGAAAATAACAAAGCTGAGTTAGTTGAAACAAAATTGAAGCGTATCCAGGACTCAAGTCTAGCCCCCAAAATGTCTAAATCTACTCTGTGCTTGTGTGTGCCTGAGTATCTCTACTACTCTGCAGCTGGCCATACTCCATGGCCTGGGTTTCCTGGGGTACTTTCACAGCTTTACATGCACTGCACCTCCTCTCTGAGTCTGTGACTGAGGACTGTTTGGTTTTTAGATACAGTTTCTTCTGGGATCCTAAATGACCTCATGGGGAAATGTCAATATCTTACTCTTTGCCTGACTTCTGTTTCATCTTACAGGGACCCCACTATCCTGGCAAGAAGTCCCTTCAAGGGGCCAAGCCAGAGATGTCTAGCCTACCTTCACCAGGAAAGACTGCAAAATGAGAGGAGACGGTACATCACCAGTCTGTGAGCCTTCCCTGGGTGTTGGTTAGATGGCCTGCCAAAAACATCACAGGTGAAACTGACTGGCACAAGCCCTTTCACAATCTGACACTGTTTGCTGTTTGTAGGGTGTGATGGCACAATTCCTCCTTAAAACTGCCCAGACAAAAGCCTCCTCTCAACTGCAAAATACATTATCCTTGTAGCCAAGTGAATCAGCATGTACCCAGCGCAGCAGCCAGGACTGACCACCACTGCCTTCCCCTTCCAAAAAGTCAAATGAATTTCTGCTTAAGCATATGACACCAGCAACCACACAAGTCTCCCAACCTCAGGGTTGTTGCTGTCCTCTTTATGCTATGCTCCCCTTCCTATTCATATCAACGTTCACTGGTCAGCTCCAAAATGGTTCAAACTTCACCCAGAGGAAAAAAAAATGCCATTATCTAAACCATGGCTATTCTGCAAGTGCTCCAAAGAGCACTTCATCACCCTTTTTTTCACAATTCATGATTTTTACGTGCCTACATGGAGAAAACCAGCAACCTGGACCCACAGATCTGGAGAGGATTTCACAGGAGTGGCTCTCCTTTTGTTGTGAAAAAAAGGTAAGTCTTTACTTTTGTGTGATGTGGTCCATGGTTTCTCCAGCTGCTGGAAACACTGGCCAGAGTTTGAGAAGTGACCCTGGGCAGTGTGGACAGAGAAAGAATTCACTCAGATGTGGAATGGATGACCCGGTCTTTTGCAGCTATTTGTGCCTACACATTTTACATAGTCTCTAAGGAAAATTTCCATCTGAAACCAGCTTTTGCACTTTGGTTAGCCAAAGGAGTCTGGTTGAAGCTGCACTGCTTCAGGATTAGATAAAGAATGGAAAGCAGGAAGCAGGCACCAATCCAACTCTGGAACAGACATCTTCTAGGAACAACCCTGTGTGTCTCTGCCAGCATGCCATACACCTCTCTTCAGCAATGGAGCCACAAGCAAGTTACAGTGGCATTTGATGGGTTTTTTTGGACAGCCCAGACTTGGGTATATGCTGTTAACTTGCTGCTGTGGAAAGCTGAAATTCAAAGACTTGTTTGGAGTAAAGGAGGTCAGGTCAAGTAGGTGAGGACAGAGTGCAACTTGGTTGGGCACCTGTATGGCTCTTAGAAATTATCCTGGTCCCTCAAGCAGGAGACTGCTCCATGCAGCCAGAGGAAAGATCACCACTTGGCTGAAGAGATGCAAAATTGAGCTCTGTGGGCAGGTAGCATCAGTCTGTCAGGATTTTTAGTGGCAGCAGGTTCCCTATTTCTCCTGGACTGCTTTGTACATGCCAGGACTCTTGCTGCCTTGTAGTTGATAAAAATACCAAACACAGAGGAAGGAGAGCTCAACCAAGAGAGATTAATCAAAGGAAACTCCTTATCTTCTCACTTCTGCCCTTATCCTGGCAAAATTTGAGAGAAATACAGCCTTTTTGAAATGCTAGAAAACCATGAACACTGCTATGCTGGCACTGACCAAGACACACACGATGTAAAACACCCAGGTCGTGCTGTGATCAATGTGATATCCTGCCCAGCTGTGCAATTTCCAGCCACTGTCATAAAGATTTTGTCTACAGCCATATTTCAGGCATTGGCAGTGAGTGACAAAAGAGGCCAGCAGCAGTGGAACTGCAAATAGAAACCTACCCTATGACACTGCTGCACCCTTTTTTGATCACTCACACCTGCAGCAAACTCTCAGCTTTCCTTTAAACCTTCTCTTACCTCAATAACCTTAGGACAGTCTCCCAGCTGCAAAGATATGACTGCAAAAGAGGAAAAACATGGTCTTGTAAAGATGTGGGGGATGGCTAAGATGGCAGTAGAGAGCTGCTGAGATCACTGCCGCCCAGAGTCACTCTCCATCTTGGATTGCAGTTGTCTCATCTGGAGTAATAAATGTATTTGCTCTTTGGCACGTGTCCACCAGCACAGAGAACCTTCCAGGGGCAGGGAAGAAAAGCTGTCAAGGAGAAAAGTCTTAGATACCCCAAGTAATGTGTAAAATAAACTTGGTCGTATGCAAAAGAGAGGGGTAAGAATCAAGGGGACTAAAAGATAATGGAGAAAGAGATAAAAGTACCAATAAAAGGAAAGAGAGGAAGACCCTTAGTCAACAAACGAGAGGATTAGAATAAGGAGGTGACAAGGGTGTGCCCTTGGCAAACAGAGCCAAAGTCAAATAGAAAAATAACCCTGCCAGAAATAAAAGCAGAGGAGTTGAGCTTGAATAAAAGGAAGAAAAATAGCTGTCATTTAAAATGGGAGTGAGAGAATGAGGCATTTTGAAGGTCTGGGGCAGGAGCTGCCTGAGCAGGGCAGCTCGGGGGGCAGGCTGGAGGCAGGGACATGCCTCAGAGAGTGCCTTTGCCAGAGGAGTGGGCCAACACGCAGGGTGCTATCGGACAACTTATCTGGGATGGCTGAGGCAGGGGGATGGATAGTGGGGGAGGAGGATGGAGATGCTGCTCTATGCAAATGTATGGAGCTTCTGTGTGAGTCAAATACCCAAAAACTGTGCTGTGGGCTTACAAAAGTCAGGATAAGCCACAGAAATAATGCCTACCGAGCGTGCTGTGTGGCAGTTTACTTTAATGTGATTTTAAATAGCAAAGAAATATGAGTCAATTCATGCACAGAAGAGAATGACTTCATCAAATGGCATAGTAACCACTGCACACCCCAGCTATGATCATGTGGAACTGCTGATTTAATGATCAACTGCAAAACCCCAGCTCAGGTGAAACTTCCCACGTTCCATCCACATGTTAAACCTGAAAATCTTCCAAACTGTACAGAAGCTTGAAAACCTGTGAAATTGAAGAGCCCAGAAAAAAATGCAAGAGCAAAACCAAAATGGTTTTGTTGCAAGTGTCATGATACATGAGACTAAAAGTCCCTCATTTCCAAAACTAATTAGAAAAGAGGGTGAGAAATATTTAGAATGAATTATTAGACTGAAGCCAGAGCACTGGCCTTGGCACATGCCTGAGAAGCAGCAGGGATGCACAGGGAAGCCAGATGAAGGATTCTCCAGTCAGTACCACTCAGAGAGGGAAGACTTGGTGGATTTTAATAGCACCAGGGCAGCCAAGGGCAGAGAAAGATAGTGGGTTTATGTTCATATCCTAACAGGCATCCAAGCATACCAGGAAAGTTCTGGTTTTATGTATTGTCTTCTGATTTTGAACCACTGGAGCAAACCTTGCTTCACATTTGGATCCTTTTCTCAATAACCATGAGACACAAGCTGTAACAAACCAACAAACAAACAAACAAACATTTACATAAAAATTCATTAATTTCAGCAGCTCTCAGATACCAAACACTGCAAGACAGAAACAGAGAATCTTGTGACTCATTTGTTAAGTTGGAGTAGAAGGAAGAGCTTACCACATGCAGAGGATGATGAAAAGGGTTTAAGAGCCTGCCAAGAAAAGGTACAAAACAGTGCCTTAACACTGCTTGCTAAGGCCAAGGAGCCTGAAAAGGGAAGAGAGGGGACTGTGTGGAGTTTTTCTTGCTGTTATCCAGTGCTGTTAGAGGAGGATGTGGCCTCTCTGCTATCCATCACTCTGTTTTCCCCTGCCCTGTGTGTATATTCTGGCTGCACCCTGGCAGGCTGCCTCTCGTAAGTAGGTGCTGAATGAAAAGGAGGAAAACATGGTCCTGTCTTTTCCCTTAGCTCTTCTCTTATCTTTGTCCTTCTTTTTTTTTTTTTTTTTGTTCATCTGCAGATATATTCCCTTGCTTTCACAGTTACTTAATTAAACATTCTTGGGAGTTGGGATAATGCAGTTATTTTGTATACACAACCACCTGCACCAACAGTTCTCAGCAAATCTTCATTAAGGAAAATATCTCTGAGAGTCAGGTATGACCTTGTTCAGAGAGCATGTGAGTAAGCAAAGCAATACAGTGAACTCTATAAAATAGAAACTTTAGGTTCTCTCACAATAACACATGCTGTAAAATCAGAGAGGGAACAGAGAGAAATTGCAACGAGGATTTGTTTAAGCCTAGGGTTTGCTACCACAGCAAACTTGGTGGGATTGCCCTCTCACTGCAGAAGCACCAGGTACATGCACCCTGCCATTCTCAGGGTATTGCAAAACCCAAAGGTAAGCTGAGGTTTAAGTGTATCTAAATTCAACACTAAATATCCCCTGCTCTTTCAACCAGCCCCTCCTGTCTCCAGGTACCTTCCTCCTTATTGCCCTTTCCCTTTTCCCCCACCATTTGCTCTTATCTCCCCCCCAGTCCCAAATCCTTAATCTTCCTCTCCCTCCGATGGTACGGAGCCAGCTGCCAGCCATCAGACATATTCTGCTCTTGCCCTGTTGCTGTGTCTGGGTCCTCTCTGAACTTGGGCATCTTGCTCCAAATCTGTTCCTGTTGGGACTTAGCAAATACAGCCCCTTGATCTTTTCATATGCATTTGCTGGGTTTTTACGCCTCCCCGCCTCCCCCACCGCTTCCTTCAAGGCTCTCTGTGTGTCTGAAGCTCTTATCAACTCCTCGGAGCAGAATACACGAATGGCACCAGCGGGTCTTGAAGTCACGTCTCACACCTCTCAGGAAATGGCTCACCCCACCAAGTCACATCCCCCTCCTAAGCACAGGGCTAAAGTCACAAGATACTATTAGTTCCTCATGGCCAAAAACAAGGAGACACGGCAGCTGAATTTTCAAAGGAGCATAGACCATGCATATATAGAGGTAATCAGGTCTGAGCCAAGCAAGACAGGCATCTTTCAGAGAGAACATAACCTCTTGTCACATTGCGTTTATTTTAACCCTCTGTCTGTGCACAGAGCTGCTGGGCAAGCCTGGCCCTGTACTTGGTGATCTGAAATAACCTGTGCTGGGGATTGATGTCACCAGGCTCTGACATTGCTCTGGTTCTCCAATGCCATGGGCTCCATCACACTGGAGATGTGCCCCATGTACCTTCTGCACCCCTGTCAGGACAAAAGCACTGAAAGGGGTTCAGCCCAGCCCCTTGGTCACAGCTCACACTCAGGACACTGTGACAGCCCCATCTCCCTTTCACTCCCCAGTGCCCAGGCACCCACTGGGACAGCCTGGAGCATGGCCAAGTCACATTTCTGACCTTGAAGACACTGGCTGTATCCACCCCACTGTGTCCCAGGCGGAGGTGAACACGCTCCCTGGGCTGACCAGAAAGGCGAGCCCTCTCTTCTCTGTAGAGGACTCTGGCAAGGAGCAGCTCTCAGGGACACAGTTGAATATCCATAATGGACAGGCAGCTCAGGCCTTTCAAGAATATATTTCAAGGCATCTGCAAACCGAGCCAGAGTGAGGAGTACACACAGCCCACCCTGCTCAAGCTCTTCCTTGTTAAAGCTGTGAGGACTAGAAAAATGACAACTCTAAATTAAAAACATGACATCACTGTAAGATCTCAGAACTCTACCTAAAAGCCTGGATGGGCCTCAATATATAGATCTTGTGTCTGTACATTGGGAAGACCTGATAAACCTCTAAAAGCATTTGGAGGCTGTAAAGAGCTTTGTCACAATGACTAGAAGCAGTCAAAGGGAGATTAAGTATTCATATAAAGATTTCCTCTTAGGCAGAATGAAAAAACCTCAAAACCTAAGCCTAGCATGCATTAACAATTTTTGTTATCATGGCCCTACTAGAGAAGCTGGAAATTATATGGTGTTTTCCTGCCAGCAGAAGCTCTGGAGCAGATGTAGTTATATATGCAACCACAAAAATGTGTCTGGACTACAATTAATTTAATTTGTGAGATAATTATCCAGGGATTGCTTCCTCAGGGACAAGCTATCCAGGGATAGCTTAAACTTAAGCCTTAATAGCAAGAACGTGGTTTTTTTCTTAAACTTCCTCTAAATTAATGAAATCAGGTTTGTGTGACCACTGTCCCTTTTTTTGGTCAGTCTCCTAATATATGGAGAGGGACTTTTTGCAAGGGCATGTAGTGACAGGACAAGGCTAAATGGCTTCAAACTGAGAGTAGGTTTAGATCAGATATTAGGAAGAAATTCTTCACTGTGAGGGTGGTGAGGCACTGGCACAAGTTGCCCAGGGAAGTTGTGGATGCCCATCCCTGGAAGTGTTCAAGGCCAGGCTGGATGGGGCTTTGAGCAACCTGGTCTAGTGGAAGGTATCCTTGCCCATGGCAGGGGGGCTGGAACTAGGTGATCTGTAAGGTCCCTTCCAACCCAAACCTTTCTATGATTCTGTGATAAGATTTGAACTTTTTGGCCAATTTCAATTTAAACTGATGTAGAAATTGAGATCTCCAAGGTACCAAATCTTTGCAAATTTAGTCAGGTTGACAAAAGGCTGCTAAATCTCCACTACTAAAAACCTCAGTCTCGGGTTTAGTGACCAGAGAATTCATGTTGAAGACATGAAAAATAGAAAAAGAAAAATAAAATAAGCCTTGCTGGAATGACAAAATACCGTCTGAGAGCTGTGTCCCTGCAGAGTCCTAGAAGGAACAAGGTGATGTGACATCTGACAAGCCAGAGGAGTTTGAACACAGCCAAGGCTGCACTGCTGGTTACAAATCACTGCATGGCCAAACCCCTGGTGTCCCATTCCCCCCATGGCTGAGCAGCAGAACTGCTCACATGTTAGTTATTTAAAGGGGTGTGTTGGCTGTGTCAGCAAAGTCAGGACTGGGAGTCACACTGTTGCTTCCTCTTGCCATGCATTTTGGGATGCTTCCATAAGGCAGGACCTTAAACTGCACATTAAAAGATGACTTTGTAGCCCCAAGACCCTGAGAGAACCTCACCAGCTTGACATGCAAAAGGTTGAACAGCCAGCTAGCTGGAAAACTTGCCACAGGGCCTATCTCCCCCTGCTCCTCCTCAATCTCTGTGTTTCATAGCCTGTCTTACCTTTGCTGGGTGCTCAGAGCTGGCAACAGTGATGTGAGAGCATGTTCTCCAGCTGAAGCTTAAAACCATTTTACTGCAGGAACAGGCACATTTTGTATTGTGAGCCCTCCTGGCACAGGTTCCTCAGTGCTGAGGCACTCCCAGCACCGACAAAAGCACAAGAAGTTTCTCTCTTGACAAGTAGAGTGAAGATCAGTGTAAATAAACAGTGTCTGAAGCAGCTTTTAATTTTTGGTATCAACACAAGGCAGTCTGCTTTTCCCTTAGAGATAGCTCTCAGTTTTAGCCATCTGAATTTCAAAAAACAAGCCACTTCTGGATTTTTGTTGTAGCTTTTGCTTCTTGAGGGAAGACACAAACTCCCCCTTTGTGCCTTGGTGGGACACAAATAAAAGCAAGTCTGCAGAATAGGAAGGGACAAAACTGAATGTCTTCTGAATGCTTCCAGCCCTTACCTGGGTATGACTCCATGCAGATGCTGGCACCTACAAGGCATCAGAAACTTCCTTGTCAGACTACGAGGGGCACAGAAGGATGGAAAACTACTTGTCAGGGAAAGGAAGCTCCACTGAATCCAGACACAGCACTTTGTCCTTGCTGCAGGAGGCACACTGCACTACCCCACAGGCACGGCTTTTAGAACATCAGAGGGACGATACTCTGTGGGAGCTGTGGAGAAGTGTGCCAGCATTGGAAGAGGAGAGAGCTGTCAGAAGGAAGCAAGGACTGTCTTTCATGGCATCCTGCTTGCCTGGGAGGAGGCAAAAGCCTCCTATTGTGATCTCCACCTAACAGCACACTCCTTTACAATCAGAGCACTGTCCCCCTTGCTTTTATTCAGCCTTAGATCTGTTTCAAACCAAGCCAATACAGAAGAGTGGCCACGAGGATCCCATGGACAAAATTAGTGTGTGATGTTCTGAGCAACAGGAAAGGGAAAATATGATTCCTGGGCTCTGGTTTTGCTCCAGAATTGCTTTGCTTTTGCAAAAGCACATACCACTGGTAAGCAGAAAAGGACTCATCACCAAGACAGATGAACATGCTGGTAACAGCCAGCCAGCCCAGACAGGGAAACTGAGGCAGACTAGAAGTACACAGAATTCAGCACCTGCAGACAGGCAGCACAGCCTGACCTGCTCACAGCAGCCTCATCCACTCACAGGCATGTCTGCTAGAAAATGCAATTGTCTGCAGCCAGGTAATGAAGAGACTGAGCGTGAATCCTGCACCCTGGGGCCCGTGTGTGTAATCCCGGGCTGCACGAAGGGCACCAAATGTTTTGCTCACAGTTCAGTCACCCGAGCTTCCTACTCCACATGGCAGAGCCACCGGTCACGCTGCACTCATGGGCAGCATCGATTGCAACAAAATGTAGTGTCTGGAAGTTATTTTTCTGCCATTGTAACAATGTAGACTTTTAAAAAGTCTATAATTGTTACACCTGTGTCTCCCAATGAAAGCTTCCAGAAGCTTCGTGGTGGGAAGCCTCACCAATTCTTTCCTTCACCACGGGAAGCATGTCAGCTGCTGTCACAAGACAGCTATTGAAACACCTCAGGAACCATAAAGGGCAAGGGAACCGAGGAGGCTTTTGGCCTGAAGGATGTCACAGCAGCCAGAGATCAAAGAGTCAGCCCATTTCCAGATCTGTGAGTTGGGAACAGGTCTATTAGCTCCCAGTACTCACTTTTTCCTGAGTATCTATTCAATATACATTGACAGTTGTCTTAATGGGAAGTCTGACACTGAAAACCACCGTGCTCCTGGGCAGTCTGTCTCAGTTTTGGTCTCTGCTAGCTCAGCATCAGATCCAGGTGGCGGCAGTCCTAGAAGGCAGTCCCTGATGGGATCCCCTCATTTCCCTTCTGCTCCATCTGGCAGCATCCTCTCGCTTGTACAGCCATCCCAGGGCCTGCTGGTAACCAACAGGTAGGAATCCCAGATCTGGATTAAAAAAACCCAACCAACAAACAACAACTGTTGTTACTGTGCAGTTAATTTAACTGGGGTTAATTCCCTCATCACACTGTGTGGACTGACACATGCTCGGCTAAAGGGAAGGCATCAGGACAGAGGCGAACAGTGGGGGGCCTGTGGTGCCAGCAGCTCCTTAAGCCTGGGCTGCTGCTGAAAGAAAAACACATGAATGTGTGTGAAAAACCACATTTCCTCAAAAACCTGCTCTCTCTGTCCGATGGACTTATTCAACCTTAACCAAATCCTAGAAACTGAAGTCAATATTCCTATAATGGCATAATTCCAAGCAGGATTAAATCCTTCAGAAACCTAAAGGATGCCACACCTCTATTCTTCACTGCACAGGAAAGAAACCTCTGCTATGTTTTTCAGGAATTTTATTTGATGTAAAATACAATAAAACATTCATCATGTAAATATAATCTGGAATAATTCTCCTTTGCTGCCACCTGTGGCATCTTCTAAATCTGCACAGAATCTGCAGAGTAATTCAACCCTCCACAAGTCTTCCACAGAAAACTTTAAATAATGCTGTCTGTGCTTTCTGGATCACCACTCACCTGTGCCCTTTCTCACCATCGTGCCCTCTTGTTACACTGCTAATTGAGAACACTGTACAAGTTCCATGTTTCTGACTGCTGGCTGCAGACTACAGCCCATGATTTTGGGAACAACCTAGAAACTTCAGTGATGAAAGCATCTGGACTGCTGCACGTGTAAAAGGACAAAGGTACAAATGTTTTAGGAACAAAACTTCCAAAACAAGCTTTTAACAATTTTAACACGATTTTCTGTACAAAGTCACTTTTCTTGGGAGACAGCTGTAAAAAGTAAAATGAGGACAAACCATTTTAAGTGCCTTGGTGGTGTTGGGGTGTGCAGGCAATATTTCAGCACGAGGCCTCTCTGTCTGGAAAACAGTTATGGCAGAAGCACACGGGATGTGCAAATGTGATGTGTAAAGGCATTAGCAAGTTGTGGAAAAGGTGATGACACCAACGTCTGCCTCTGCCCTGTCTGAGCTGCTGTGACTCTCCAGGTGCATTTAACTTGCATCTTAAAAAGAAAGAGATGTTTTTGCAGCAGCAGGCACAGCAGGAAGCCGTACACCGCCCTCACAGCTGGCAGTTGAAGCACTGCAAGTGGAGCAGTTGCGGCCACGGGAAGAGATATAACTTCTGTTTGCTTTATGTCTCACACCATGCACGGTCCATTACTTGCCAAAGCAGACAGCTGCTTGAGGACATCTACCTCCACACGAGTAGCTGAAGGGAGTAAACTCCATAACCCTATCAGCCTAGATGTTGTACCAGAAATAACCCAGCCGCCGCACTGGGTCCTTGCTGGGGTGCCAAACTCCCAACACTCAGCTGTTTTGCCCACGGCGAGCGGATGCAAAGCCCGCTCCCCTCTCCCTCCTGCTGTCCATGTTTCGTGCGGGGAGTCGAGGGCTGCCAGCCATCACCCATCCCCGTCGGGCACGCGTAGGGCTGCGGTGCCCGGCCGCCGCTGAGTCCTCTGGGCTGAGCAAGGCAGGGGCCGCCCCAGCCGGGCACCCCACCGGCAGCCTGGGGCGCGGGGCCCGGCGGGGTGCCCGGAGCTCACCTTCCCCGCGGGGCCGCGCCGCCCCCTCGAGCCCCCGCCCCTGCCGAGCCCCCCTCCCCGGCTATAAAGGGCGGTGGGCCGTCCGGGCCCCCTCCTCGCCGCTGCCATGGCCGCGCTGCGCTTCGGGGAGCCCCCGGCGGAGCCGCCCGCCTTCCCCGCAGGCAGGTGGGCGGGGGGCGGCGGGCCCGGCGCGGCCTCGCCCGCCCTCAGGGCGCTTCCCCCGGCGGAGCCGTCGGAGGGGGCGCCGGCGGCCTCGCAGCGTCGGAAGCGGACCAGCTTCACGGCGGCGCAGCTGGAGACGCTGGAGCTGGTTTTCCAGGACACCATGTACCCCGACATCTACCTGCGGGAGAAACTGGCCGACGCCACGCAGATCCCCGAGTCCCGCATCCAGGTGAGGGGCGCCAGCTGTGCCGCGCCCGCCGCGCCGGGGCCGCCCCGCCGCGCTCACCGCCGCCCTCTCTTCCCCAGGTCTGGTTCCAGAACCGCCGCGCCAAGTCCCGCCGCCAGCGGGGCCCGCCCCGCCCCGGCCCCGCCGCGCCGCCGGGCTGCCCCCGGCCGCCCCGCTTCGCCGCCCTGCGCGCTCCGGAGCGGCCCCGCTGCGCCCTCTCCGGGGGGGCCCGGACGGAGGACGGCTCGGCTCCCTACCCGTGGCCGCCGGCCGCCGGTTTCCCCCCCGGCCCCGGCTTCGAGGGCTTCCCGCCCGGCCAGCCCGGCGGGGCTGAACCCGCCCCGTTCGCGGGGAGCGCCGCCGGCCCCTTCCCGCCGGCCCGCGCCTTCTGCGAGCAGTATTCGCCCGTGTCGGACGCCGAGGACACCAGCGGCTACTCGGAGTCGGGCTCGGAGTGGGAGGAGAACGCGCTCGGCGCATTCCGCGCCCTCTGAGCGCCGCCGCGGCGGGACGCGGCCGGGCGGGGGACAGGTTAGGGGCGCATTCCCGGCCGCGCTGCGAAGCCCTCCCGCCGGACCCCGTCCCGCTGCTCGGGCGGGGAGCAGTCACACACCGCGCTACCTCACCACTGCTGCTCTGCCACTGTTGCACTTTATCCGGTAGTAACTGATTTTACCTATTTATTTAAGAAAGATACGGGTCGGCTCCATCAGCTGAGGGCATCTTTTTACACTGTATTTAAAGGTTTCTTTTACCATGTTTTGTATATCTATTTAACCTTCTTCAGCCAAAAAGCTAACCCAATCCACTGTGTTTTGGGGGCGGGGGCTAGTCTTAGAAAAGAGTGTGATGGTCTGTTGTGATTTTTTGACCAAGGAAAATAAAAGTTTACATTTTTGCTCTGCTTGTGTGTGTACCTGGTGCAGGGGGCAAGGTTTCTTACCTTGGCTGACAGTGGGGTAGAGAAGTGTTAGATATCCCAGGTGCAGGCTCTCTTCTCAGGTCCTGGAGAGCCACGGCTGCGGTGTAGACGTCAATAAGAGACCTAAGGGGCCTGAAGGACAGGTTACAGAAGCTGCCTTAAACCTCCTCTGTCAGTATTTGTCTTAAATATACCCTAAACAAACACCCCCATCCCTAAATGAAAATGGAAAATTATGGCCTAAGGAATATAAACCCCCAAATCTCAAGTGCTTGGACAAAAGCCTCCAGTCTGCCACTTCAGCCAAGGTTAATGTTAAACTAAGAGAAATGGCAATATTTTGTGGACACTCTAAGGGTGCTTCAGCTTTAGGTAGGGACTACACAGAAGCTGTTCACATGATTGGTCATGGGCTGAATGGCTCTGCACTGCAAAATTAGTAATAACAGAAGTCTCTCGTGTAATTCAATTTATTGAGGAAGGATATATTACTCTGTATGTATTTTGAGGATAACGCAAATTCTTCCTGCTTACAAAATAGTACTTTAGAGCCTAGCAGAGCAAGCTGTAAGACATCAGTTATGGAAGAGCACCCGAATGCCACAAGCACAGGAAAAATGACCCATGTACTGGTGGCAGGAATATTCTGCAACAGGAATCATGGCCCACAGAATAAGGTTACCAATGCACAAAATCCCTCAGTGCCACCCCATAACATACCTGTGCTTGTGAGATCTGGGACAGCTGAATGCTGGTTGGACTGCAAGCTTGTAAGGTGAGGTGGCATAGTGGCTGCTGCTTAGTATTCTCCATGAAAAAAAGCCCAGAGCTACCCTTGAAAAAAATATGAACCAAAAACCAACCAATTACCTCAAACACCATCTGTCCCAAGTGGACTTGGGTGCTATGCTGGGGGTCAGGAAAACCGCAAGCACTTGCAGGGAGAGACAGAAAATGAGACCATGGTTTCTTGGGGGCTCAGGGTAAATTCAAGTTTACTGATTATAATCAATCAAAGTAACTTGCTCTGCTCCTGCAGACTTCAGGTACGGTAGTTGCAGTGTGCTCTTGAGACTCCAGCTACGCTTAGGGCACATTCAGCAAAAGCAGTTATATTTGTTACTGTCACCAAAATTCAACATTAGCTCTGACCCAACACATCAGTACCCAAGGAGAAATGCAGCCTCTCAAAGAAAAGAGAAGATGTGTATATTCACATTGCCTACGTGAGTGGGACAAGTGACATGTGAAAGTACATGGTGTGTACCTTCACACACATTGTGAAAGACACTTACCACAAATGACAGATCTTTCTATGATCTATTACCCTGCAGAAATTAAAAAAACCTACATCAACAGAAAACATGTTGGAGAGCACATTTAAGTATCCACACGTAAAAACCATCACACCTAAGGAATCAGAGTTGAGATTGGAGTGTGGTGGTTATTGCAATGTGTTCTGTGTCCAGTAAGAAATAAGGCAGGCTCCCAAACCCTCTGGTATCTACTAGCATCTACAACTTCTCTCCCCCCTCAGTTTGGGATGTTTGCTATCTACAGGGCCAAACTACCCTCCTGGTGTTTAGTACTGGGAAGTCCTGCCTCTCAAAAGCATTCAGTGCATATGCTGAGCTTGAGTCCCATCAGAGCAGGATGGGATCACAGCAGAGGTGTGCAGAGGGAGCAGCAGCCACATGAGTATAGGGGTGCAAGGAGATGGCTCCTTCTTCTTGAGTTACCTGTAGATCAGATTAGTTCCTGTCTGACTAAACCTATGTACCTTAAATAAGGCTTTGGCACCTTTCTCTGTTTACATGAAACGGGTGGTGAGAGAGGACTCCTTTCTGTCTTCTGTATCAAACAGATGGTAACACCACAAAATAATGAGTGACACAATTACAAAAGCAATTGCAGGGACCACTATGATGTTCTATTGCATTCTGAGAGGTAAATTTTCCTGGGTAACTCAGCTAAATTACTGTTTATCATTATTTTATAGTATCCCTTGTAAAATTTTTAATACCTTTTGAAACAGCTACTTACCTTGTCCTCATAACATTTCATTTTCAGCAATTAGCTTCTCTTAAAAAAAATGACCTGAGACCATCTGCAAAAAAGTTTGCATTTTTGTGAAATATATCAACTCTCATAGGGCAATTTATTCAGTTACAAATTTCATTGAGAATAAAAGATTTATGCATTTCTCTTAATTAACAGAACAAATTTAGCTAAATATAAACTCTGCACTAAAGTTTTGCAGTGGCACAATACCAACACAGAATACAGAAGCATCTTTAAACTATACAAAATTTTAAAATTGAAAATAATCCTGTTTACATATTCTTTATACATTAACATATAAAAGACCTTATTTAATGAGGCATCTAAAAGAATCAAAAACATCTCTACAGCTATCTCTGAAAATTGATATCTGGAAACAATTCATTACACAGAAGCTTTACAAGACTATTTAAACAAACCAATACACACTTTTTACAAGATTAACATTCCAAAAGGTATAGGCAGGTTATCACTTCTTATTTTTGCAGTTTACCTCACTGGTTATCTTAATTATAAAAATCTTCATATTTATATATGCTGAGTACTGTTGAATAACCAGTAATCTAATTTAAAACTTGTGCAAAACAAACAAACAAGAATTTGGAAATAAGTTTAACCAGTCACTTATATAAAATACCACCTAAAGCACTTCTTTTGCCCTGTGTGAAAGGAAAAAGCCATAACCAATCTCTTTCTGGAAAGTTACATTTTATATTCCTTCATTAGACTCCTTCTATAAGTTATGATAAATTAAGAGTTCCAACAAGACATTGACTGATTGATAGACCTGCCCAATATCCTCCAGTTTACAGCTTATGTTTGCTGGCTGTACCCTGCTGCTGCTTCCTTAGATCAGGAACACTCGGCTTCCCAAGGGCTGACCTGGCAGCTCTCAAGACCTACACAGAGGTGTAGCTTTACACAACAAAGACCTGCCATGTGGCTACTAACTCGAGCCATTTCCTCTCTGCCACTTCTAACATACCAGGAGATCCAACAGCAAGAGGTGTGCAGAACTAATCTGAACTTTTAAAAACGAAGTTCAAATTATACCAAAGTATGCTTTCAAGTTTACTATAATCAATGCAATTACTAAGAGATTACCAGTCAGCAAAACTACTGCATGTGAATAACAAATGGAGAAATCTAACGTAACGCTGGCCAGTAGTGCTGGTTTCCTTAAGAAGCAGATACAATATATTTAAAAGGGTCCTTTATGAGAGGTTTTCTCTTCCCTTATCCTCTGGCAGTTAGGGTATTTGGTGAAGCCTATAGAAAGGAAGATGATTTTCCAGAACTACTTGCTGTACACTTGAAAGGAAGTTTTCAGTCTCTGTTGGTGTTATTAGCTGCAAAAGCATGTAAATTTCCCATCTGGCTCAGACCACTCTGAATATGTGCAACATGGATCTCAACATTATTCTGAAAACAACTTTGGGAAGAAAAGAAGGAGAGAAAGAAGTGTTAAACCCCATATGTAAGAGTTGTGTCTGAATATCTCTACGGTAAAAAAATCAAGAGGTGAACACAGCCAGTACAAAAATTCAGATGAATCTGAGAGCAGAACACACAAATGCAACTTGACAGAGAAATATGGGAAAACAGAACTTGCACAAACAGCTGCATGAAATCAAGAGTTACTGACTTGGGCACTTAAAGTAAGGTTTTAACATGACCAGAGTTAGTGAAATTAAAGTATTATGAAGAGATGCTAAAATGGCCAAAATAAGTACCATGAAATGGAAACATCATCACTTTCTTTGCTGGGTACATCAACCTTGACTTGAATCAATTCCAATATGCAATTTGCAGGGTTGATTATAAAGTAGTTTCACTAACGTTTGAGGTTTGGTTTTGTTTTTCCTAATGAAAAATGCTATAAAACAGCATTTCTCAGTAACTATTTTAAAATCAAAAGGCCATCCTACTACCTTCGGAAAAAAATTTTAAAAATTCATGTGTACAGCCTCCCATTATTACGTAGCAATACAAGTAGTAAGGATATAAAAAAATACTTTGCATTTAGGTTTATTTTCTAAACGACTTAATTTAGCAGCATAAAATGCTGGTCACAAATTGCTGGAGGCTGGAGGGTACTCCAGACAAGTATCACTATGCTCTTGCTACCACATTCTTGCTATTTTTATGATGCCTCCTCAGGCACCTGCTTGTGACAACTGTTGAAAAATGGCCCATCTAGACTAGCTTGGCCTTTGATCCAGCACAACATGGCCACTTTTCTGTTTCTTGGCTTAAAATCTTGCCAATGAAAGCTGCTCAGAACCTCTAATTGTCTCATATGCCACCTTTTGACATTTATAGACAAGAGGTTGAGTATGCCAAAAGAATACTGAAATGGTGCTGTTCTCTGGTGTAAAATACTTGTATTACTAGTGGGATTTCAAAATCTGACAGTGCTCTAAAGTAAGTTTTTAGCTGTCATAAATTACTAAAGAACAAGAAAGTCTACTTATTGCTGCATCAATTACTCACTTTTTAACATGTTATTTCACTGATAGGTTCAAACAGAAAACTGCTCATTTCACATTCCCTATAAGAAGCCCCCCTTTTAGATGGGACCCTTCCTATAAGTAGAAGTTACCAGATTAAACACCTTAATTATAATCAACGTTCACCTCTAAAATACAATAAGAACTGCCTACTATCACAAAGCGTTTAATTAAGAATTAAATATTCAAAAAGTAATACCTGATATTTGAGGAGTCTATTGAATTCTTAATGTCGTTTAATGAATCTGTTAGTGATTTAAATTCAAAAGAATTCAGATCACCTCCTTCTGCTAGACACTGTAGAAGAAGAAAACAAAAATCTCACAGTTGGTATTTCTCACAGTTGAGCACAAAAACTGGCGAAGATTTAATACTGTGTATTGTATGGGAGAAGCTGTTTTGTGCAAACTTTTTACCTTAATTTGCAGTAATATTGCTGTAAGTCTAGAGATAAGATCAGTTAAATTTTCACTCTCAACACAGAGTTGTCCCGTTGATGAGGTATTTGCCTGTCTGACAACCTCCTGAGCTTCCTCTTCACATCTGCGCCTCAGATCCGTGGGCTGGTCAGCAGGCTGGAGGCCCTGGTCAGGAGCAAGCTGCAGAGATATGGTGTGGAGAAATTAAGAGTGAAGAAGTCCTTTGCATCTGGTGGATGTGTGAAATGAGATGGTTTCAAAGACAGTTCATGTGTATATAGTACACAGTGTTCGTTCTTTAAATATGTCTACTTAAGAACAGGTATCAGGAAAAGTATCTGTTGCTCAAAGGCAGACACAGAGAAGGAATCCAGTACAGCTACCAACAGTTTCATTTCAGTGTGACCCCCACCTAATGCCCTACTCCCAGGAAATTCTATTTTCTACTTAGGTTGAGCAAAACCTCCAAGTACACAGAGATTCCAGCAAAATCTTACCTCATAGCAATACTGTTGAACTTTATGCAAAACTTTATTCAAGTCTTTGTTTAGTTGTTCTAGATCTAGCACAATAGTTGCATATCTCCTCTGAAACTCAATGCCTATTGGCATGGAATAGGATTTCTGTGGAAAACGCAAAACATATTAAAGTTAATGCAATACTACACAGTTACAGATTTTGAACTCATCAAAAGGAGTTTTTACTTGAAAATTATATTGAGATATTTGAAATCCCAGCGTCAAATAGAAAAACATTAACATACAAAATATTAAAACACAATATTACTACTTATAACTCCAAGGGAAAATGTGTAGGTAACAACCATACTTTTATTCCCTTCTTGAAGTGCTACAATAATCTATGGTGGTAAATGCTACAGAAGATGACTGTGGTCTGACCTGCTTATTTCTCCAGTAGCTGGGCATGGCTTCTCTCTACTGGTTGAGCAGAAAACTATCCTGCCAGCAGAGGAACAGTACAGGACAATATGGCCTCGACCACCTCTGCTGCAGGATGGGAGGCACATTTGGTTAGTAAGTTATTGGTCACCTGAGGATGACTAAGTGCTACATACCTTCTGTTACAGCTAAAAGTTCTGCCAAAAAAGAAAGTTACTAGAGCTTATATTTGGTAACAGTATTTTGTAAGCACAATTTTCCACAAAAAGAATAAATACCAAAATACAGTATCATTTTTCTTACACTCTTTTCAGAATATAGCTTGATGTTGTTTGGGTGATATTTTTGAAATTGAAACAAAACATGTAATATATTATAAAATTTCCTCTACAAGTTGCCTCTTGCAAGAGAAGCTCAACATAGTCCCAGCCACAAGACTGAGATACAGGTACCTCCTACAATCAAAACTTGTAGCTGTAGTTTTCACACCACAAGATAAAGCAATTGCAAGTCAAGAGAGCCTTCATCAGGAGGATTCCGGTCAAAAACTCAAAAGGTTTCAGTTAGGAGTTCAGTTTAAAGCTCCCCATTAAACTTAATCACTGAAATGATCTCCAGGGACTTACAAATCTGAATACCAACTTAACAGGGCTTTAAACTAACACCATAATTTCAGAATGCACTGGAAAGTAGTATAAATTTGGCATACTTTCTGCAGCTCTGGAACATCCAAAATCGAATCTTTCAGACCTCCTCCAGTGACCAGTTCCCCTAGAGCAGACTGAATTACTCCAGGTTAGCTGTGAAAGCTGCAGACAATTGTGAATTCTGTATTGGAGAGGAAAGGCTAAGGGCATTCCATGCTAGTGATGACAAAAGAAGTATTTCTCAGCACCAGGACTATTTCTGACCTGGGCACAACCCAAGACCTGGAAACACCAATGAACAGCTAAACTGGCAGACAAAAGACGGACAGCTTTCAGTAGATGGAAGCAGGTCACCAAGGATCTCAATGCTTCTCTGAGACAACCAGCATTACCCTTACCTTGTTTTTATTGCAGGTCCTTTTAATTCATATTTGTTTATCCAAATGTTTACTGTTATATGTACACAGTAGTTTGTTTATAGCCTGCAACCCAGACTAATATAGAGATGCCAAGAAAAATGAGACAGAAAAAGTGCAGTTGCATATATTAATATCTCCTCTGAAGGCATCTCCTGACTTGTGTAAATTTAAATTTATTATTATTGCCAGATAATAACGGCCTACATTCAGTACCATTTCTGATTGTTGTCAGTTCCATTTATTTCTATATTGAATCAGTCATTAAACAGAAGTCTTCATAAAAGGATTACTTTAAACCAAACAGCAGTGTTACTCTAACAATTATCTAATGACAATTGTATGAATTATTACCAAAGTCTGGCAATTAAAGTACACCTGAGTAAGCTCAAAGGATTCAATTTTATTCATGTTCCGGTATGTTATTGATGTTGAAGTGAACTGGGGCCAGAAAAAGATTCTCATTCAAAGAAAATATATTTTAAAGGAGAAGCATCACATACTCAGTGGCACAAACACAGATGGGATTGCCAAGGGACAAAGAGGATTAGAAGACAGGCTAAGAATATGGCCCAATAGGAAGGTATCACATCCCCTATTTTTATCAGGACAGCCTTGAATAGTAATGGTGCTTTATGATTGCTGGTTTACAAAGGAAATAGAGCAGGGAAGAATTTCAAAGTATCTCAAAGTCCTTATCCAGGTTACAATTGAGCTAACATGTATCAAATTTAGCATCTATTTCTAGATTCCCTTCCCACTGCTTTTTTGCTCTTTCAATTTTCTGGAATAAGAAGAGCAAGAAAAGTAACAATACAGTTTATTTAGGACTTGGGAGCTGAGATAACATCTGGGTTCTTGCTAGAGGAAGGCTACTGTCATTCCTTTGGATCTCCTCATCAATGCAAAAGTACTAATCTCTCCAAAAAAATTGTTTAAGAAGAGTTGGTAATTTTTCATTATCAGAGTTACAAGTTGCAATGACATGTTTTAAAGTTACTTCTCTTTGCATCTAGTTTATTACTAACACACAAAATTAAAAGACAAAACATTTGATGTGCAGGAAAAATAATGCAGTAACTGAAATGATCACAAGGTTTGAAGAACAACATCATGGCATAGAAGAAAATTACAGAGAGACAGGGATGGGGCAGTAGGAAGCGGAGTAACAGAATGCACACATGCACACGATCTTTGAAGGCACAGAGAGAAATCTTACCACAATAAATCACATCTTTCAACACTCAGCTATTTCACATGGAAAAAAAAAATCAACTGTTTTGTTTCAAGAAATAAAAGAGACCCCTCTTCCTCTCCACAAACCTTCTGGATGCTGCAGAGACAACAGCCTGGATGGATGCTGGCAGAAAGTTGAGACTGAGAGCTTTCTGCTCTCAATTTATAGCCATGGGTGGTAGAAGAGCCACTCTTATAATTTTGATTTACTGACTGCTGATTAGATAAAGTTAGCAAGAAAAACTATTCTGCTGCTGCTGCTAACTATGCAGTAGCTGCTGTGGTACTGTAACTTTAAATGCCAGTCAAGGGCACTCAGAGCTTCACACAGAAAATCTCTGAAATGAGTAACTGCTTTAACCAGAAAGCTGAGATAATAAGCACCTACCATCTGCAAAACAGTATTATCATAAATGTTTTACCATATAAGCTTGTACTCCAAATTCTCAAAGTACATAGTATTTCCTTACTTTATGTGTTAACTGACATGTGCTGTCCCAATGTTAACATTAATCAGTTTCCAAAGCACAATGCTTTCAAAGGAGAATCATATTTGAAGCAACTGACCTCTCTGACTTGTCTTTAAAAACAGTAAGACATTTCATGTCATAGAAAGTATTAAATACAGGTTTTATTTAGACTACACTCCTAATTGTATTTATTTGCATTAGCTGCTAAAGCATATCCTGTTTTAAGAACCAAAAAGAGAACATTCTCACCAGCTTTTCTGCTTCCGTATTCATCTCTCTCAATTGTTTGATGTGTTCCTTCTTGATCATAAGGATTTTCGATAACCTGGTCTAAAACAAAGGAACTATTTTTAGAAAGAATAGGTCCTTAAGCAGTTTTGAAATGCCATAGAACTTCAAGATAAAAAACCATACCTGTTTCTTTCATAATTTAAAAACTTATTTCTCAGCTGTTGATCAAGTTAAGATGCAGAAATAAAAATTAATTAAAATTAAATGATAGACTTTCCAGAGATTTTTAAAGCATTTTCAAGTGCCCTAAATTGATGAGTGCTAAAATCCATCAGCTGAAATTCCCTATAGGAAGACCAATACAATTTATGGCCAGCTAGAGGCTGAAGAACCTTTTTTTTTTTACAGGCTGAAGGAGAGCAAAGGCTGTTACGGTCATGATACTACAATTAGTATCACTCACCTTACTACATCTTTTTTTCCACACAGTTCTCACCTGTGCCCTCGACTGAGCACCAGCCCTTTGTGTAAACTCCTGCAGTAAAACCCGGTATAGAGATTGGATCTGTTATACAGAACAACTCCAGGCTTTCCATTTCCCTCTTTTGTAGTGGGAATACCCTGTGTCTCCTGCCCTGGGGACCTAGCAGGCTGAAGTGGAAATCACTGGGAGCATTCTCAACACACACATCACTCCTAAAACTATTCATACTCTAGGGCCCTGAGAGAAATCCTAGCTTCACTTCAACCAGCAACACTTTTATTACTGGAGTAAACAGAGCAAAATTTTCAGGTCTTATGAATTCCAGGGGGTTAACTCCATCCTAGTAGTGAAATATGTGACTGGGAGAAATAGGAACTCCTAGTTCAACATACATCTGATTTATATATAATCCCTTTTTGTGATTTTTAAGTTCAGTCTTAATGCAGCCAGGTTGCTTGCTCTCAGAAATTCTAATCAGAAAATTGTTCCAGGATCTCTTTCAGCTAATGAGGAATATTCTGGGAATTTCCATGCTAAATGCATTCATTCTTCAATTTGTTCCATATTGCCAAACAGCCAAACCTGTTTCTCAGCTAAATATAGTGTTCTCTCCTTGTATTTATCCCTGTTTATTCAGAGACAATAGAAGCATCTCGTCCCCACTGTTTTTCCACTGGACTAACTACAACTTGAGCCTTTCCAGACTATTTCCATAAAGGGATCTTCATCTCTTAAACTTTTGTGACCCTTTTTGTATCTTTTTTCCATTCACTGGCATCTTTCCTGTGTTTGAGCACAGGAAGCCTGTAACAGTACTCTGAATGACACATCTGTAAACTAAACCTGTAAAATGGCATCAATACTTCTCTCTTTCTACTCCAAATATTCTGCCAGATGCATCTTATGAGCTGATGGTGAGCCATGGTCAGAGGCATGTTGCAGAGGCAACACTGCATGGGTTATCAGCCTCCCAGTTCCAGCTGCTCATTTCTGTCCTTGTGCTGTCCCCCAGTGCCTGTGCTGAGCCAGCACTTGCGTTTTTGCTCTTTGCATTTTGCATGAAGAACCCAATCACAGAAGAGATAACGATAAAGAAATAAATTTAGAAGGGACAAGAATGAAAAGGTTTAAAATTGTTACTTGTGAGCTGGATTCTCTCTCTGATCTAGTTTCTAACACACCACACAAGTGTTCATGTTGCCAATAAAACACCTGGGAGGAAGAAAAGCACTGTACACCATCTGCCACTGCTGCCAAAAAGTTACCTGTCAAGCTCTGCTGTCATCACTATCCAGCAGTGGCCTAACACATTCTTCTCCTTCATGAAGTTGATGAGTCCCCAAATCAATGCAGAATATATAATTCGTTCCCTGAATTTTCAAGGCATTTGATTCTTAACTTCTACTTTGACATGCAGACATATATGACGATGCACAGTGCTAGTTCTCCATTTGATGAGCTTGGATTTTCTATTATATTCTTCCTATTCCAAGATACATTCCAGGGATCAGGATAATCTGAGTCTAACAAAACTGTGACTTTCATGGAATCTGTCATGCCCACCAACTTTCTCTCAAGGGTACACTTTTTTACATAGACCTCCATTTTCATTTGCCAGTATCATCAGTGAATGCTATAATTCAGTCTGGCCCTATTTGTCTTGAGAAATTCTTGCCTAACAGCTCTATTTTCAGCATAACTCATCCTGTTTACTGTTGTAATTTATATTTCTCAATAAACTGGAAACAAGTTTTTAGTACAAAGCTTTTTCACATTAAAAGAAATGAAGGAAAAACTCAATGAGAATGTCTAGATTTTCACTTCTGATTTCATTTGTTAGACATAAAATGAGCCTTTCAAAATGAAATGTAGGATAACTTACTATGGAATATTTTCAAAATTTTCATAAGGAGAAAACAGTCAAAAATCGAGTACCCATTTTCAGATTGTTCCTCCTGCATTTAAGTCGGGAAGATGCCTGCTTTCCTCACATGCAGACACCAGGTCAGTGCTGTGCTCGTGCTGCATCACCACACTCCCTCTACCGGGCATGCAGCGACCCTGCCAACATCTGCTTTGTCCTACAGTGCTGCCTTCTAATCGAATTTTTTACCCCAAAGCACAGAAGGAAGCAGGGAGGAAGGAAAATAAAAAAGCTGTAGCTCAGTGCTTGAAAAAACACCCTCTAAATTTTAATACCGACTAGAATGTAAGAATGCAATCTATCGATTTTGACCATGAAATATTTAAGGCTGCATTACATAATGAATTAAGCATGAAAGGGTTTTTTAAATTTATGACTCATTTATTGCTGGCTTTATTCTTAATATCATGTTAACTTTTGAGCCAGTCTTTTTCTAATACCTGTTAGCCCACAGTCTCAGATGTCAAAATGTAACAAGCAGTAATTAATAAAAATATTTTAAAAAACTAAGTGTAGAACAATGATTAAAATACTTATTACAAGTCCTGATGTTTGCAACTGAAAGTTACAGGTAAAGAGAATAACCCCTAATATTTCCTTGTCATTCTCTGCATGTGGTTTTGGATACACTTCCTCTTCTTCCAAATTAATTTCAGAAAAGGGAAATAAGGGGCTGGGTTGAAACCTTATTCAAGGTGTGTTCTGTATTTTCTGTTTTGTCCAAAATTCTTCCCATAAATTTTTTTCTTTGTGGTCTTATAAATAACTGCCTGGCAATAGTTTTCCAGAAAGTTTTCTTGGAATCAATTGTTTTTTGACCATTTACTTCCTGAATAACCATTAAATCAAAAAAGGGCTTTGATTTTTTTAAGTATCAGTGTATCAGAAAAGCTAGAACATCCTGAGCAGTGACCTTTAACATAGAAATACATCTGTATTGGTGAATACAGCACAATCAATAATCAGCATTCACCATTCTCATGTATTTCACAACACCAAATTCCAGTACCTCCTCAAACTTCTAATTAAAAAATTGATTCTTAAAAATAATGCTTCAACTCCTTCCATAAATGCTTAAGCCCTGTGATTTTTTTGTTGTTGCTCAAATAGACAAATGCCAAAAATCTGTGGATTGATTTTGTTCAAAGTATTTTGAAAATCTTCAAGCAAAAATACATATTTATGTGGTATCTTTGTAAAATGCCACCATTTGTAATACAAGCAAGAGGCCTATACTTGCAAAACTTAGACTTCCTTATACTGAGCAGTAATATACAACCAAACATGACTGACAAATCACATGTTTTCATATTTAAAATACAGAAACAGTATCATAAACAGGTCACTAAGTAGTTGTAAAGCTCAATACACCTTAGTTAGCTAGTTTCACTGATCATACTCTGTGACTCATATAGGAGAACAGCAGCAGATACTGTTTAGCTGCATGAAGACTGTATCTTTTGTGTATTCAATTTTACCATAATTCATGTTATAGCAACTATGTCTATTTTAAATTTTCTTAGTAAGCTAGATGCCAAGCCACCATTTTCAAAATGAGCTCTCATACAAGTTTCCTCTAAAAAAAGCTGAATAGATGATTCTGTCAAATAAAATGCATTATGTTGAATGGCCCAAATGTGAGTGTCATGTGAGCTACAGACACAAATTTATTCTTTTGACCAATTACACAGACTTTAAAATCTGAGCATTCAGTAATATTATTTCTCAGTTCTTAATATTTTAAACATGAATCATTCCAATCTCCTTTGGCATGTTCAAAACTGCTTTCCTTGTTAAAGGCTTCAATCACTGATCTTAAGCTAAGCCAACACGAGCAATTACACTCTTCTATCATTCTGGAAAACGCTTCAGTGTGTTTTAATATTCAGTGAAGCTCAGCTTCCTAACATTACTTGTCTGTGCTCTTCTGAACTGGTGTACAAAAACCACTGAGGAATTATTTCATAAAGGTGAAGACAAAAAAGTGTTTTCTATGTAGTTATGCTATCTATAACATGAAGGTTTGCTTGCATGGAAATGAGAGCTGCTTTTCTTCTCCAAGAGGGTAGGACATTATATAACATAGAATATGTATAATAATGCACATAGGCAAATGTTCTTTGGACAATGAAAGTATATTTTAAATAAATAAAAAAGTCTTAAGGTTTGCATGTAGAAATAATACTTTTTTAAGACAAAATGGTAGAGCTGGGAAAATAAGACACTTTCGAAGACCTCTGTGGTCTGAAAAGCACAATATTTCAAAGGTTATAAACAAGTGTGAAAATTAAGAAGGGAAGAATAAAAACAAATATTAACATCTCTTCAAAAGTTAATTTGGATATTACCATATCTGTCATAAACTAACAGAAGGCCATTCAACTGCAGAAGAATTGGCAGAATAAACACAAAAGGACAATAAAGAACAAAACTAAGAGCTGCAGTTAACACTTACCACTTGAATGAGGAATTCTACTGGAAAGCCTCCTAGTGTTTCACTATCTGTGCCTGAAATTTTGTTTTTCCATGAAGATTGTCCTAATAAAGGATCACTGTCCTATAAAGGATAAAACATTTAAATTAATAGCTTCTTTTTAGAGGGCTTTGCTAAAATCTTGGTCTTGCTAAGTAACCTCGGAAAATTAATCTCAAAAACTGTTTAAGGTAACAGCTTCAGCATGTATTAAAAATACTTCAGTGATTAATACCACATGAAAAAACGTAACTTACTGTGATTGGAGACTGGAGTGAAGGTGTGTATGGCAATCGGGGAGGAGTCATGAAGAAGCGCGAAGGCCGCTGTTTCTGTCCGAAGGCAGCAATTGGCATGGTTTCATGAGGCTCATTACTCTGCCAGACAGGGAAAGGAAGGCTATACTTCAGTGTCTGATTAATTTTTACCCTTTTGGAACACGTAATTTATTTCTGGAATCTGGACTAGCCGGGCCCATCCACACCCCAACCCAACAGCATGAAAAGATTAACATTTTGCTTTTGGTTTAGGCAGGAGCTTCAAAATCCTAATGTATTGCTGGAGTTTTCAAAGTGTTCTGACATCCCAGCAAATAAAACCTGCATGAAGATTTCCAAAAATACTTTTGGCAGACAAACTACTGTACAGGAGTTCAGCAGAGGCTCCAAACTCAGACCATGGCAGAGACTAGAGGAATTACGTAGATCCAACACCACATAAGATACAAAAGAAAGTGAGGTCCTCCAGAAATCTTGCAGTCTAGGCTGGACTGTCTGGCAGGAACAAAGCCTAGGAGCTGGGAAATAATCTTCAGTTGTTCGACCAAAAAAAAATATCCTCCCAGGTAGGTTCATTAGCACAAGAAATTTCAAAATCAAGTTCAATCAACTCATAATACTTGTTTGCAACTTCCATAGGCCTTTCCTGGCTTTACCACATTACAAAGGGCCAAGGTCTCTTAAACAATTTCTGCAAATCCTGGCAGAATCCCATTGCAGATTTTTCTTTGGGATCTTATACTACTCATTGTATTTCTTCATATTGAACTCAGGCTATTATAACAGCCTATAATAGTTGGTCTATTATAGGTTGGTCTAAATTATTCCACCCTGAACCATTATGCTTTAATCATAGAGGGTTATCCTGCTCTGTAAAACCATAAGCAGTAAAAGTTCATTATCCTGGAACTTCCCATGCATCAGTTACGCTTGTTTCCACTTTATGACAATACCACCTGGGTATGGCTGGGTGTAATACGTTCTATTTTCTTATTTTTAATTAAAGCATATCATTGTGGAATTTTTATTTAATTTTCTTATTACAGCTACTTTTAGAATGTGTCATTAATACTTACAAGAACTTCATAATCTGGGACTGTGTGTGTTCCAAGACCTGCCCTGTCAAAAGTCACTCTGTAGGTAGCATTAAGAGTGTCTACAGCATCTATCTGTCCAGTGAACAGACCATCATGGACACCTCGCAAACGTGCTTAAAAAAACAACAAAAGAACCAAGAAACCAAATATTGCAATGCTATGATACAAATAACAAAAACAGATTTATTACATCTTTTGCAAGCAATTCTTTATATGTATACTTAAAGCCCACAGATTAAATGGAAAAAAAAAAAAAAGGCAAACTCAGAAAAAAAAAGTATGTAATAGAAATATTACTGAATTTTTACAAAATTTAAGTTTGCAGGTCAAATATTTCCCAAATCTAATCCTTAGCACTACACTTTTGTCTATGTAACTCCCTTTATTTCATACCCAATACCTTCTGACAGACAGATTTTGCAGGCAAAAATCAATTTCCAGATGATTTTGCACAGCATTTCTCTCTGAACACCTCCTCTGATGACTGTGTATTTAGCAAAAGACAGTGTGAAAGGCAGCTCAAGGATACAGGTTTAGAAGAGTGAGGAGAGGCAGTGTGCTGCACACCTGCTCCTCAGCAAGAACTAAGGGCAGTGCTGTTGAACACAAAAAATGCAACAAACAGTAGTGGCCTGAATAGGACATGCTGAAGTGAAAAGCACCTGGACCAAAATCAGACAGTAGGGAGGAATTAAAAATTTCAAAAAACTAGACAAAACTTGTGGAATGTTTTCAACAACATTCCCT
The DNA here is from genome assembly GCF_009650955.1 of Corvus moneduloides. Taxonomy (NCBI): domain Eukaryota; kingdom Metazoa; phylum Chordata; class Aves; order Passeriformes; family Corvidae; genus Corvus; species Corvus moneduloides. Next base: position 108,163,461 of record NC_045478.1, on the reverse strand, counting down.
CCTCAGTTATGGTTAAGCTTTTTTAGTAAGGCAATGTCATGTTTAGCATACATGTCTAACTACAATGCAATATCAATTGTATATCTGTTTCAAAACAGACAGTTTTATATTTATGGAAGAAGTTCAAGTTTTATATTAGGTCAGATTTTAAACTCAGACAACACTCAATATTTTGAAAATAAGCATCTCTCTCTCTCTCCAAAATTTGTTAGATATACTAGACATGTAAAAAACCCTACAATTTGAACAGCAGAATAAGCCATACTAAGTTTGCACCTCAAAACCTTATCACTGTTTTAAAAATACTACCTAATCTTCACAAGCACCTTCTCAATGAACTAACAAAAAACCATACAATTTTTGATGTTTTACATTTATAATAATTATATGCTTTAAGTGTATTATGACTTACTAAAATCTTTGCAAAACACACTTGGCTGCTTTTTTGTTTATTTTTAAGAAATTACCTGTGACTTTTGTTCCTATTACAAGCGGTAATGGAATATCTTCTGGAAGATCTTTGAACTGTGAAAGATCCGCAACTTTCCGCTGCTGCAAGAGTCTGATTTTCTGCCGTTTCTGTTTTAATGCTGACCTCTCTTCCTCAAAGAATGCAGAGGAACACCTACAATATAATTAGATAAAATTATACTTAAATTCATCACGGAAAACATATATACGTGAAGGCACATCAAATAAATTGGCACAGTTTGAAAAATCAGTGAGAGAAAATGAAAAGGTTTGGGGTGATGTGCTCAAGAGAAAAAAATTCCGTTTAACGCATTTAGACAATCTTACTCCTCAAAATTCCCACTCTTAAGATAAGAGTCTATTCTAAAATAATACTCAGGAACATTAGCTGTTGCACTAGTATATCCAAAGAGTACAACTTTTGAGGACTTTTCTTATGAGGATCCACCTGGTGCCAGAACAAAGCTAAAGCTGGCCCCAGCCTACTCAGGATGCCAGTTCAATGCACGTGAGAGAGAGTCCTGTGAGAGCCCTGGCTGCCAGCACTTACTGATACACAGGAGATCCCTTTCACATGTGCTTATGAGCTCAATTAAACTAACTTAGTGTGAAAGGGCACCAGACTCAGCACATAAAAGGGCACTTCTCTCTCTAATCTCCTTGCACCTGTGCAGAGCACAGCTCAGCCCCAAAATCTTCATTATGCAGATGAACTGTTCCGAGAAGTACAGATTTGTTTGATCTTGGGCTACTGTGTAAAATCAGATCATCTGTAGTAGTCCCCCTCCCCATTTTGGGGGGTAGGTCACTCTTAAAATGCAATCTAAAAGATAGAAGGCTCATTCCCAAAGTGCTTACTTTTTATTAATTTTCACTTCTAACCTACTGAATAGGCAAGATTCATGAGGGAGATACTGAAAGCAAAAAGACTGTAAGGACTCAATCCTCTCTCTCATTCCTTACTAAAAAAAGTTTCTTCATTCTTGTATCTATGAAAGAAGTAATTAAAAAAGGTGCACAAATGCTATTTTAAGTCTGTCTGATTGCAGAAAGTTATTTATCAAATAATTTGCCACCTTTGTTAATTGCTTTACTGCAGTCAAATGCAAATTAAACATTTTCTGTGGAACTCATTCTGTTATATATTGATTACTGATGAATAAGAAGTTCTGTTTTATGAAGTTATTTTAGAAGACACTGTCAACTCTGCTGCTGGTTCCCTCTTCTACGCTACAAATTATTTTCTGATTTAAATTCCTTCAAGATGTTCCTCAGTCATCTCTCACTCAGTACTAAGCAGTCAGCTCCTTTTTCCAAGTCTGCGTCTACTACTCTCTTATTATATGCAGAAACAAACATTCTTATGCTTTCTTCTGTATACCCCTCACTGGGAGAGTTCCACCAAGCCCTTTCACTTTTCTCCACAATTTCTCTTCCTGGCATTATGTACAAGAAGGCTGTAAGCACTAAGCTGCCAGGATGCCGAGACCATTTTCTTTCACACTGACCAGCAGTTTCACACTCTATATGCACAGATCATTTGCCTTTTATCTGTGTTTTCTAAGTTTTATGGGGCATAGGCCACCTGTTTTGTCCCGGTGTTAACATAATGAGATCCTCATCCTAAGCAAGACACGGGAAAAAACAGAAGCAAGAATGAACTGAAGCTGTGAGGTACTTTTGTCACGTAATGCAGTAATGCACTGCACCGAAGGTTCCCATATGAGGCTTCCAATCACTATCACCACAAAAATCACCACTAGTCTTTGTATAGCCTAGCAATTCTGTTGTAGATTGAGGCTGCAGGTGTGTGTCCCACTCACCAGTTCACCACCGAAGAGCAGAATGTGTTTACCCACAATTATGTATTATTCCAGTGGTCCTCATTAGGAATTTAAAGCATCTGGAAAGGGATATGGCAGAGATAGAGAGGGATGGTGGTTGGGACACTTACGCAGAGCTTCCTTGGATATTGTCATTTATTGATGCTATTGACTTCATATGTACTACTGGGAGGAACAGGTGTGAAATAATGTTTGCAGTGGGCTGTGAATATCAAGTTGCAAAATGCAGGTCAGACCTTTTCAACTCCATTGAGGAGAAGGGTGGCTAACCACAGCAAGACAACAAAATAGGGAAAAAAGAAAAAAGAAACAAAGCAATATAGACTTCATATTAGTCCTTCTAATCCTGTCCAGGGTCTTGCATCAGGAATGGCAAATATCACCTGATGTTTTTTGACTCATGCTCTTAGAAATGCCAATTCAAATGCTGACATACTAATCACTGACCTTCGAAGGTCCCTACAACAGCAACTACTGCTTTACTGACAGCTCGGATGGTCTTAAAAAGTCTCTGTCCCAAATGCTGTAACTATGGATGCAGAAGGTATTTGAAATGTATTTCTGGCTTCTGTTAAAGGAAACCTCCAACCCAACGTTCCCCAAACGCATTTAAAAAGATTATCCCATCTTCATGCCTCCTATGAAAAAATGAAGATTAAAACTATGGTACAGATCAAAATTGCAATCTCATTAGTTTTCTGTAGAGACTTCTTAAGATGCTGAACATTCTTCTCAGTTTCTACGTTGCTCATGAGAATTTGAATCACAGAGGAATCACCACCATCATGTAGTGGCAGGACAAGCATATCTAAGCTTAATTCATATCCACTGCTATTCCACAAGCCCAATTAAGTTCACACAGAGTACACAAACTATTACCTCTTCCTTTTCTTGGAGCATATCTTTCCCCACAGTCTACTGGACTCTTACAAGCTTTGCAGGCTCTCATGAAGAATACTGCTGTGCCAATCAAACACACTGTTGATGTGTGATAGGACATTTAAGGTAGCAGCAGACATAAGAGAATACTACAACATATTTAAACAAAAAAAAAGATGACAACCACGTGCAGAACTATCACTCAGAGACATTATTATCCTCTGCCATCAACACTGCGGGTGCAAAATGTCTTAATTATTTTTTTTTAATCTCTCATGGGGAGATATCAGTGTTGACATGGTATTATAGCTTATCTCCATACGATGAGGACAGACAGAAGAAATTTCCAACACAATGGCAAAATAAAAATAATCTTTGCTCTAGAAGTAGATTAAAATTGTCTTGAAAAAGCATTTAAACTATTTAGAATACTTGGAAGTCTTTTAAAACTAAGGCCAAAGACCACTTCTGACATCTTGAAGAAGACTACCAGTGATTTTAAAAAAAAATTAATTAAGAAATAAAAAGCAAACAGGAATGCTTATTTTATTTTGCTATAAAGCAGTAACTCAAAGTTTTCGTTAACAAACAATCAGACTCTTTATGAAGTCAAACGTTTCTACTTCAAAATTCAGATAAAACAATTTCCTGCCCATTTAGACCTTTCGTTCCTTTGGCATGAATGTTTTTTTTAAAAAAAGAACTCTATGATAGCTGAACAAAAACCCCCAAATGAAACCCCAAACCACTCTCCCCATGGCAAAAAAAAAAAAAAAAAGGCAAAAAAGCAACCCAAAGAACCCCTGAAAACTGAAAGGAAGTTTGCAACCCACCAGGTTGGATGGGGTTTTGCAATCTGATCTAGACAAGGTTCCCTGCCCAGTGCATCCCCTGACCCCAACTCCCATTGGAACCAGACAATCCTTAAGGTCTCTTCCAACCCAAACCATTCTAAGATTCTGAAGTTTTATCAACGGTCCACCAGACTGCTGAATGAGGCAAGCTGATCTTTTAGAGAGGTAACCACTTTTGGCAAAAGTCAAACGAGAAACTGATGACTTAACCTCCAAATACACCATTTCTCTCTCAGTGGGAAGCATGACAACAAAGGAATGAAAAGCTATCTAAGTTAAGCTCAAATTACATTAACATCTTCCTAAGAGGAGCTGTTTTCAAGCTGGCTCTGCTGCCTTCCCTTGACTGACGGTTTTTACTTATGTTGTTTGCAGGTACAGAAGGTGAAATGGTCTCCATCATGCAAAATATAATCTGACTCAGCAATCTATGAAGAAATGGATTCAGTGCTTTAGTATTTGCATTTACAGAAATAAAAGGCTGATTTATTTATGAAACACTACTTACACAATGACAGGGTGGTTGAGTTTGGAAGAACCTCTGAAGGTTATCTCCTCCAACCCCTCCAGCAGAATCACCTCCAGGAGGCTTCCCAGGACCATGTCCAGAGAACCTTTGAATACATCTAAGGATGGAGATTCTACCACCTCACTTGTGCCCATTCCCTCTTTTCCTGTCTCCAGATAATGCTGGAAAAAAACCTGGCCCTATCTTCTCTCTGTCTTCCCTTCAAATAGTTATGCACAAAAATGAGATCCTCCCTTAGCCTTCTCTAGGCTAAATTGTGTAGGTTTTGTGAAAAGGCTGAGCTGAATCAGAGGGTTTAAGAATTAAAAATTCTAAATTAGAAAAAAACCCTATGTCCTTCATTAAATTCTGGCTACTTCTCTAAGATGGACAATATTTTATGGGTGACTCTATCTTTTCTCTGTCTTGATAGCTAATCTAGGAAAAACTGAAGATCTAGAAAATGATTTAAAAACAATAATAAAATAAATGAGGTGAAAATGTGCACTTGTTTTCCCCATGAAGAGCTAGTTATAGACTTAAAAAAAAACCCCATAGTGAAAAATTGGCCAGTTCTCCCAGGCCAGGAAGCACTGCAGTATAGAAGATACAATAACAACTTCAACACATCCTAGCTTGGACACCCAGTTATCAGGAGTGGGAAGAGAACATTTCAAGCATAGACTCATGAGAACTACATGGACACATGCATTTAAGGAATAGGGTGTGTGGGGGAAGAGAGGTGCTCAGAGAACACCTAATAAAATGAGTTTTACTACTCTTAAGATATTGTTTTGTTCTACTATTTGAATGCAAAATTATTTTAAAATAAACAATTCCAGTAACATCAAAATTACATGTAGGTATTAGCTGAAAGAAAAGAAAGATAAAATTACCTCCGTGGTTTTCCCATTAATCGCCTGATTTTCCCCCATTCTACTCTTGTCAACTTTCTGGTTTTCAAAGTTGGAAAAGATTCTTTCAGGCATATACAGAAGTCATTATCTCCTTCAAATAGTGGCCTGTTGAAACACAATTAGTCCTATGTTAACCACACTTGGTAAACTTTTGTCACGAGATTTCAAAAAACATCCGTCATAAGAAGTACACTGAAAAAATAGTATAAATTAGTCACATAAATGAGACACTCCTATTCAAAGAACAATTTTAACCTGAAATAAATTCAGGCAAAAACAAAATCAGGAAGTTTCCAGGACTATTGTTCTTTGAACCTTACTATCACTGACATTTAAAAATGTTCCTCTCTCTAGTCACTACAGAGAAACACATGTAATTCATCCTGCTCTGTAATGTATATAAAGGCACCAAATGGAACTTCAGCAGAGCCAGCTCAGTGTCAGGGGGATACTGCAACACACTGAAGGAAACCAGAGAGTGAAATACTGAGAATAAAGGGAAGGACAATGTGGTACTGAGAAACAGACAGACAGTACCTTTTTTCATCAATTCATTCAATTGTAACTCAGATTCTCAACAGAGGGTTCCAAAATACAGGAAATTGAACCAACTCATCATTCTCTACAGCTGTACAGGTGAGACTTCTATTGTATGACCCCATGGTGAAGCAGAGGATCAGTATGAGAGAAGTGACAGTTCAGAGAACAGACCTACACAACTCAGGAATTTCTCTCTGATGCTGTGACCCATCTCTATCTCTGTTCTATGACTGCCTTTTTCTTTGTAGTACCACATCCTTCTTAGGCTCAGGAGACAAGGGAGCAGCAACAGATATGCCATCTAACAGAAGGTTAATCATTAAAGACTACGTGCAACTGAAAAGATCCCTCCTGGCGAGAACAAAAGGATAACTGCATCCTGGATAAAGCTGCTTCTTTCCACCCTCTGCAGGGCACTGGGGTTTGGAGAAGAATATACGCAAGCACAGAACAAAGAGGGTCTTGGAAGCAACACTGCTTTCAACTGAGCGTCTGGGGTGGCAGGAGAGGGGAAAGATGCACAGATATGAGGAGACTCGGGCAAGAATGGAAGAGAACAGTTTTGCAGCCGGAGGATCTGCAACTGTGGCATGAAGTGAAAGGAAAACACAAAGAATGATCAATGAGGCTCAGGAAACAGACAAGGAAAAGCATACAAGAGTTTCATTTTATCCATATTTACTATTGCTAACATAAGATATCTGTATAAAGAACAACTATTTTGCTTGGGTTTTTTGGGGTTTTTTTTGAGAAAGATAACCTGTATTGGATTGTTCTTACTAACACTTGTCCTTAAGGAGGCAAACTCTAAACCCACAGCATCCACAAGCTTAGAAGCTCTGGAAAATGATGTAAGCAAGTTACAGGTGCACCTGCTCAGGGCCTGTGATCACTGTAGTAGTAAGTAGCACTTCAGAAGTCTCTGCATGTCCAAAATCAATGGGACTTCACAAAAAACAGTCCTCTGCAGCAGTGTACAGAGAATCCAAATGAAACAGCTTCAGTAATCTAATAACTGCAGATGACAGTTGTAGAAATAAAAATATTTCAAAAACTTACAGCAGACACAGCATTTTATTTGACTATTTCAATTTTGGATGCAATAACTTAACTAAAATATTCAGAGACTTGTACAGTGAGCCATATTTTGTTGACAACTCTACAATTTAAACTTTTTTAAGCTTCTCATTAAGTCTGAATTGTATCACTCCAAACAAGAGAGATCAAAGTTTTTCTTCCAAAGATATACCGTCTCTTAGTAAACCATATTATAATATCTTAACGTGATCATATCTTATGAGCATTACAAGCTGTTTTTAATTTGCAAGGCAAGGTTTTGGCAGAGGAGGGCTGCAGGGGTGGCTTCTTCGAGAAGCTGCTGGAAGCAGCTGGAAGCTTCTCCTATATCCAGCAGAACCAACTGTGGACCCACCCTTGGCCAAGGCTGAACCACTCGGCGATGGTGGTCGAGCCTCTGCAATAACATAGTTAGGAAGGGGAAAAAAACCCTGTGCAATTGCAGCAGGACAGAGAAGTAAGAGCAGCTGAGAGAAGCAGCTCTGCAGACACCAAACCAAGGTCAGCGAAGGAGTGCTCCAGGCACCAGAGCAGAGACTCCTCATGGAGCCATGGTGAAGCAGCTGTGCCCCTGCAGCCCATGGAGGGCCCCATGCTGGAGCAGGTGGGTGCCCAAAGGAGGCTGTGAACCCATGGGAAGCCCACACTGGGGCAGGCTCCTGGCAGGACCTGTGGACCCATGGAGAAGAGCCCATACTGGAGCAGGTTTTCTGGCAGGACTTGTAACTCCGTGGGGGACCCACAATGAAGCAGTCTAGTCCTGAAGGTGTTCATCTCCTGGAAGGGCCCCACACTGGAGCAGTTTCTGAAGAACTGCAGCCCATGGGAAGGACTCACGTTGGAGAAATTTGTAAAGGACTGGCTCCCATGGGAGTGTGAGGATTCCTCCCCCAGAGGAGGAGGGAGCAGCAGAGACTGTGTGTGATGAGTTTACCAGAACTCCCATTCCCTGTCTCCCTGTGCTTATGGGGTGTAGGATGTAGAGAACAGAGAACTGGGAATAAAGCTTGAGAAGAAGGGAGGTGTGGAGGGAAGGTGTTTTTAAGATTTGGTTTTATTTCTCATTACCCTACTCTGATTTCATTGGTAATAAATTAAACTAATTTCCCAAAATCAAGTCTGTTTTGCCCATGAGAGTAACTGGTGTGGTCTCTCCCTGTGCTTATCTCAGCCTTTGACCCTCTTGTTACGTTTTCTGTCCCATGTCCAGATGAGAGTGGCTTTGATGAGCACCTGGTGTCTGGCCAAGGTCAACCCACCACAACTGCATACACTGATAACTATCAAAGAGGTTTTCAGAATTACCTGCTAAACTCAAATTCTAGTCTACTGACAGACCTAAAGTTTCACAGACAATTCTTTAAGAATAAACTAAAAATTCTTGGACTGTTGTAAAAATCATCATTAAAAATGTACCACAATAAAATTACTCCTAGAAATAAGTAGGGTTTGGGCTTTTTGTTTTGTTCATTTTTTTCTTTCAAGTAAGGGGGGGGGAAAGGCATGAAAAGACTACTTCTTTCAAAGGAATTAAATCCTAGAGATGATGAATTGAAAACTAACTAAAATGGACATCTAATTTTTCCACTTCTGATGAATATATGCCAAAATGTTTTTCTATTGCTATGACTGCCTTCCTAGTTAAGGAAAAAAGCTACAGCAATTGTGATTAAAATAGGAAGGAAAAACAGTAATTATTTTGTTTGTGCATTCTGCAAAATAATGCTTGTTAATTCTGAAGCCATTCTTTAGAATATTAAATAGTCGTGTTTCATCTGTTAGTCAACCAGAGTAGATTTTAAGACTCCATTCATCAGTAATGTTTTTTACATTTAAGAAATTAAATTGGTTCTTTTAAACAATTCACACCACTGTGCTAGTGGCATTAAGAGAACAAGTGCCAAAAACTCCAAGGCACAAACTGCAGAAACAGTCTAGGAAATACATTAGGAGATCCAAGAAAGATGCTGATATCTGGACAACAGCGGAACAGACACAGCCTGAAGCCCTGTTAGTGATCACAATAAAAACAGGATGATGGGGAAAAAATATTTCATACCAACATATACACTTTTTAGAAAAGCAGCACTTTATGAAGAAGCAGTGTCCTTTCTATCTCCTCTGTATAACACTGATCCAAGGGTTCAGAAAAGTCTAAGTGTTCTGATTACTTCCTGCTTCAGATGCTAAGAGCATTATGAATAAAATCTGGTATCTGGTAGAGGCAGAGGTGATAAAAAGAAAATTATATCCATGAAGGAAAGCTTTCCATAGAAGACTTTCTAAAGTTGCTAGTTGCAAACAACAAAGAGCACATACGTTGCTCAGTGGAAAGAAGAAAAAAACCTACCACCAATAAACAAAATAGTTTTCAGTTACTAATAATTTAAGAATGAACTTTGGAGTACCTAACCAATGTATGGAACTACACAGCTCAATTTCAGAAAATTACTTGTTTCTATACTAATAAGAGGCAATTATACAAAGCAAACATACTTATCTATATTTGAATAGAACCATTCGTATATGCACCACTTGTGAGCTTTGGGCAGTTTGAGCAGGTTACGAAGCCGTAAACCAATCTTCTGTGATACTTTCTTTTCTGGTGTGGACATTGTTGTACTAAACTTCTATGTAGTAAAAAAAAGAAACAGTTAAACACAGTCTAGTATTTGTCAGTATTCAAATAAAATAGATTTTTCTGATTAAATTCTGCACATATTGTTTCATGACAATTTTTTTCTTACAGATCTATAACAGCCCTTACTGCATTATATCAGCAACGCAATCAAACAGAACAGACTGCAAATTTTAACAGGATCAATACAATTATCTCCATACAAAGCTCTTTTAACAGAAATATTTTCCAGTACTGAAAATCACATTATTGGTAACAACAGCATGGCACTAAAATACATACACACTCCAAAACTCTGAGGCCCCACTGACTGTCTCAGGTGAGCATAATTTGTGCTGCAGCTCAGATGCCAGCAACAGCACCTGCCTCATTTGCACTAGAGCTTCTACTCTTGCTTACTCTTCTTAAGCTGAGGATGAAGCCAGCAGAGGAATGTAACAACCAAAGCTTTGAACAGTGTCTCTGCTTAGAAAACTGCAAGAGAAACTAGCATGGACAGAAGCAATTAAGTTTTAACTACATTTGACAGCTATTTGATAAATCAGAGAAAAGACACTGTCTTAAACTGCTTGCATAATACAGAGACCCACGTTTAAACAAGACTATAAATAAAAAAATAATTCTGTAATTTTGTTCCAAGGATGGCTGTCTTAATAGACAGAAAGAAAAACGTTTCTACAAAAAATAACAGCTTTTTCAGACTATTAAACTGGGTCCCCATACCATCATCAATGGTTATCCTTCCCCAACCATTCAAAGTATTTTGGACTTTAGTAGCAGCAATAACAGGATAAAGCATAAGGTAGGCACCTTGCTGGCTCCTGCTGCGCTAGATACAAGTCCCCTTTCTGCCACGGGAACTACAGGAAACAAAGCCTAGCGGGACAGCAAGATCTGTGAACTACAACAGCTGCAGTCCCTCACAAATATTTATCTATCAATCATTGGACCTCCTGAATCAGACATTTAAGCACAAAACAACTGGGCTTAGAACATTACCAAGTGTTTGTACTCTTAAGAAATCATGGTAATGAAGAGAAATGTCATGGTTCTCAGCTCTGGCAAAACGGACCCAGCTAAATGGTGAGTGCCAAGCTTTTCACATCAGACACTGCACAGCACAGCTCAAGAAGGCAAATCAGACCAGTATTCAAATAGTACTTTTTCAATGAAGTAAATTCAGGCTCATATGGTGATGGCACAGAGAAGTGATGCGGATGACAAAGGTACTACAGAGCCAATTCACTAAGAGATGTTGCCCTTTCTATCATAGCAAATAAAGGCTGACAAATTACAGCTGCTCTTTCGTGCTGTATCAAGGAGTTGACAATCAAGGGGAGGATACAAACAAACTCTTTGAACTGAGGACTTCAGCATTACAGAATCAAGAAGGTAAAGCTGACCATGAACACAGGCTACAAATCTAGAGCAAGTGCCTAACTTGTTGGGATACATTAAATTCTATAGCAGCCTTCTCCATTATGTCATCAGTGCAGGAAACTTAGGCAGTTTTAAACTGAAGCTGAATAAATTTATGCTGTCTACAGGAGATGATTGTTTGCAGGAGCATGATGGGAAATTAGTCTGGAATTCTTTCTAGCTCTGGGTGTTCATGACCAGGATCACAAAGGAAAGGTACTCCCACAAACAAACTGAGGAAACCAGCTGTAAGGATTGAATTGTGGCTTACTTCTAGCAACAGTTTTCCTCAGAAGATTCAAACCAAAAATGCAACTTGGAAAGCAAATATATTCCAATTTTCAACTAAAACAGATAGGCTTGTTCCCCTTTTTGGTAAAAATATCTCCATACATGTATGTAGGTACCTGTGGAACAATTGCAACCTTCTGATTTCTTTTGGGTGACCTTGTGTTTATTTGTCTGTCATCTTCTTCACTGAAGAGTCGACTTCGCTTTGAATTTCTGAAGGGCTGTAAGAAACAAAATTAGGAATGAATTACAAGAAAAAACCCCGATTTCTCTGATCATGCAGAGAATACACAGTGAGAGGAATGAAATGCCTCTTCTCTTGCCACCTGTTGGTTTTCAGGCACACAGTCCACAATCAGCAGTGCCTCCTGGCACTTAGAGATCTAAGGACAGAGAAGAAGGAGTTCAAGATTCCAGGCTTTTCCAATTCTAACTATAACCATTACTATAGTGCTGGCCCAGTTTTACAGAAGTATTTAGAGCCTAACTCCCACGTGTTTCCATTAGACGTAGGTGTCTAAACATTCGTGTATCCTAGCTTGCCTTGTTATAAGTAGTACATCTGTTAAACAATTTGTTTTGAATTTTGGATCAAAAAAAGGTTTATTCAAACACTGTATTTGTTTTGTATGTTCTCAGCTGCACAGAATTTTAGCAAGAATTTTCTAATAAAGTGATGTGTGTTGGTTTTTTAACTCACTGGAAGTATCTGCATAGCAAAATGCTAAGCTTGAGTCTGAAGAAACTAAATCTTGAATAAGTTATGTGACAATCTCAAAAAAAAGAATTTAGAATTTATGCTAAGTGAAATTTACTTGTGTACTGCTATAGCTCAGAAAGAATTAGAAGGATGACTAAAACCAAGAAATGATATTGCAAATGTGTCATGAAAAAAATTCATTTAGTTATTCCTCAACATCTGACCTTATGACAAAAGACTCCTGCTTTCAGTGAGGTCGAAAGAGCAACCTGTGACTGGCTGCCAGTGCTGAAGGGAAGCAGCTTTTCCTTTTCCTTCCATGAAGGTTCTGTGGCCCAGCACAGGAGCCAGCCATGACTGAAATGGGGCTCTTTTACAGAACCCCAAGACCACACCCCTCATACTTCTTACAAAGGTGATGAGCAAAGGCAGAATAAATGCAGATTTGACTTCTTTCAGTGCAATGATGAAAATGCTACGAATTGATACAGGTATGAGATCTGTAACACTCACAACATGAAGAATACCAATGACAAATATGAGCCCTTCATAGGAGTCAGAGACAAAATAAACCAACACTGTTAAATAAAATTAACAAGCATTTACACTTAAGAAAGATATTTAATACATTTGTGACTGGTTAACTGCTTGAAAAGAGATTTTCTATTAAATTAATCAGTGGTAGCTAAAGATCTGTCTGCCCCATGCCATCTGAACACGGGGCTTTCCCAGGAAATGTGCCCCTCTTACTCCAAAGTATATCTATTTTATAAAAAGAACTACACAAGTGTATTTAAGTAACAGAAGTGCTCTGTATGTGATAGACATCTAAGCATATGCAGCACACAGAAGAAAACACTCATTCCTGGTAGATGTTACAAACTGGGAAAGACACACACTGGACAGAGGAACTGTATATTGACAAGGTAACCAAATCATCATGATCCAGACCAAGCAAACTGTTTTACAACCCTCAAATTTGGCAGAAACTGCCAAATTCCGCTCAAAGAACTATCCAAAATGAGGCTATGCCTCACACCAGAGCAAAATAACAAGTGTTGCAAAGAGGCATCATCCACGGTAGCTAAACAGGTCAGGCATTTTTGGAAAGATTTTTTCAACCACGTGTACAACATGTCATCAAAACTTTCAGCATTCAGTAAACTCAAACTACTCCATCACATCTCAGCAACATGGGTCACTGCCAAGATGTCAGACTATGCTCTGATCTTTCCCCCAGCTTTCTACAGAATACTGAGCTACATTCGGAGTTTGACAGTGTATTTTTACATCCTACAGCCACCATACCTAAAGATTGACTAAGCTTTTATAGAGATGTTACAGCCAGTCACTTTGGGTCTTTAGCACATGTGATCTTCTAAGTTAGCAGTAAAGCTTGCTTCTGTGAGATGATGGGCATTCCTGGGGAGCAGCTGAAAACTGTGACATGAACTGCAGGAACTAAGGTCTTCACAAAGTTCTGGTCTCTGTCTAGAACTGCATTTTGTAGACCTTACGTTCTCCAGCATAAACACACAGCAACATGTGTGTATATGTGCATCTGTATGAATCCTACCATAATAAATACCAAGGAGAAGATCACAGAACTAGAAACAAACAGTTAAGCAAAACCAAACGACAAGAGTGAAATGGTCAACCCCAACCCCAGACATCCCATTGGAAGCTGCAGGCTCATTTCATCTCCCCATCCCAAGGTTGTTCTTTAATGCAAGGCCTCCTATGAAAGTTCTCAGAATACACAAATTTCACTGAGAGTCCCTTACTTTTATTAAAATCTGCCCCCCAGAAGGCACAATGATGGAAGTGCATTATGGCATTTTCCCTTCCTTTCCTTTGTGCATCAGTTCTCAGCCATAATTAGAAGTGAGATATTTCATGACATACAAAAATAGTTGACCAAAACTGGTGATTCCTAAGCTCAAGGTGGCAGATACAGTACAAATACTTCACACAGCACTTACTTTACAAAAAAACAGAGAGGAAATTATTCTGACCTATCTTGAACGAGGTCAGCAATTTAATTTGTTTGATTATTCATTTATAAAATGTGTTTTCATCTCATATGCAAACTGTGCAAAGTGCTTGTGAAGGACATAGTTTCACATTTGGACATTACAAAACTATAAATCTCAGCCTTTTTTTCTGATCCTTGCATTTGTTTCACTGTATGATACTTTACTAATCCTGAAGCTTTTTATTGCTTCTTACCATTTCCACTGCAGAACCAGCATTCTTGCTTTTCCAAATGTGTGTTTTCTGCAGAGAATTATATTTTTCATTCCACGAACTGGATAAACTTCCCTCTGTTGTGAAGAAAATACATCATTAATATACATATATGTATGCGTATGTTTTAATATAACTACTGTCCAAAAGCAAACATAACATCATTGACTACTAAAATATTTTTTACTTGCAACATCTTTGAATTCAGTAACAAACAGATTTTAGATTTCAGTATTTTTATTAAGTTGTTCTTAACACTAATTAAAAAAAAACTGAAGGAGGTTTTCAGTACAAGGAGAAACATAAACATATTTTTCACTTGTGACAATGTCTATGTTTCTTGAAACCTCCTTTGCTGGAATCAGTTACCTCCACTGTCAGACTGACACACATCAACAGTGGTACTACGGCTGTAACTGAAACCTGAACAAAACAAAGCCCTACAGGACACAGACACCTTCTAGTTCTAGACAATTATTAAGTGGGTGTACACTAAGTAAATAAAATTTTATGGCAACAAATCTGCATTAGTTACAACATATTCAACAGACCATGCCTTCTTCCTTGTGTAACAAAAGCCTTGTAATACATAAAGAAGCTTTAATTACTGGGCAAATTAGAAGTATTGAAAATTTGTATGAATGTTCATGAAGACAATTTCAAAGAAAAAACATTAGCAGCAGGTTTTTTATTTAGCCCACAACTTGCTGACAGAGAATACAATGAAACTGTGAAATGCCTTCCTAATGTAAATTTTGTCATGTACAGTTCTCACTAAGAATCTCTCCCGTATCTCATCCCCAAGAGATGAAAGATTACCCCCTATCTTCTCATCACACTTGATGCCCAGGCAGTACTTTTGAAGAAAAAACACATTTCAGGAATTTCACCCAGAAGAGCAATGTCTAAATACACCACAACATATGTAGTTTCAACTGCCAAGGATTATTATTCTACAGAATTACAAACACCTACAATAAACCCAATCATATTTCAACAAAAAACCCAGTGATTTTCTTGAACTTTCTGAAGCCAGAAACTAAGTACACCTGAAAGTCAGATGGGGTACAAGTAAATAACATATTAATTTCTTACCTTTTAAGCTCACAAGTGCTTTTGCTGAAGAACCTGCAATAGATCAAAAAGTCCACATAAATCACAAGCTATTTCAAACCATACAACCTATGCAGAGTCTACTCATTCTTAATTAATTCTCAGGCAGAAAGTGGAATTTACTATTAAAATCTTTCACAGCTGAATGAGTGAACCCAGCACACCCTTCATAGCACTAAGCATAGCATTATATGCTTACTACCAATAAATCTTGAAAGCATATTCACATTTTGTTTTTTTCCTTTAGGTTCACACCTACAAAACAACTTCAGATGTTAAATGTTTATGTTTAACACAGCAAATTCTGAACAAGCTTTATGTCCAAACTACATTCTCCCATGTGGCTGCTTGTTTGATGCAGTTGCAAATGTATTTTACAACTGACAAGAAAACTAATGAACACCTTTTTTTTCTTTTTTTTAATGACTTCTACCAGTCAAAATCCTTCATTGCCCAGGATTTCCAGGAAAGGAGTAGCTTATGCTTAAAAGGAAGACGATGGATAGCTAGTTGCCCCCTGGTGGTACCTCTTTATTCAGAAAGGCAGCAGATTCAGATCTCATAAATGCAGACAGGATTGTTACTTGGCTCAAACTGTTCAAACAGTGTAATAAACACATGAAAATTTCACTGCTCCCCTGCCACTGCATCTGTAGAACCTCTGCAATGCTCCTGGGCCAGGAAAAACAAAACTGGGCCTGACTACACTGGGCCTTCATCTTCGGGAATTTTCAAATATGTTTCTAAGAATGAGCTGTTTGAAGCAACTGTATTAGCATAGAGGAAGATATTTCTGCATGACAGTGCCTCCCCAGATTCATGACTTTCTCTCAAATCAACTTTATCTTTCCAGTTATGTTCCTGGGTGACAACCACTTTTCCCTCTCACTTTCTCCGCTCTCAGCTTCATCTTCTCTTTGAAACTGCTGCTCCAAGAACTTTCTGACTCCAAAGGTCCTGAAACTCATTGAGGCTGCCTTTTACCTAGCTCCTTATCCCACTAACTTCACATTGCCAGAAGTACTTGCCTCTAAGAGAATACATTCCAGAGAGTATCACAGAGTCAAAAGAATTACTGTCCCTTTCTGGGGTACTGAGCATTTTGGATCGGGCTGGGCCATTGAAGAGAATACAGGTGCAGCAACAGCAATAAAACCCCTAACCTCCTATGTTTTCACCATAGTATTTTGTTTGCTGCCATCTGTTAAAAAACCAAATTTCAATTAAAATAAAAAAGGAAAAGGCGACAAAGTTTCTTTTTCCCTAAAAGATTAAAAAAAGAGTTTAAGATATGAAACAGAACTAGCTTTGACTCACTGGGGTTTAGAGAGCCTCCACCCCAGTATCTCCCAAGATGTTCAAACCTACAACAGCTACTACATTTGGGATTACATGTCAAAACCACGGTGACACACGTGGGCTATACTGTCACCCCTCCTGAACGTTTCTTTTCTGATGTATCACCTTTGTTGGGTTGGAGACCTGTCAGTGACTGGTACAGGAACACGATTCTACGATGATCTGTTTCACAGGGAACTCAGCTCCTGAAACTAAGCTGTATATTAAAGGTACCACAATTTTTTTTAACATTTTATACTAAAAATCCAATACCGTATACTGCTTGCATAAATACATGGGTAGCCTGCTATCAGCCAAGAATGAACAGCTCTGAATGATAACATTAAGAACAGTGAAGAACTACTGTGTCCCTCAAAGTTACATAAGGGATGGTGGGAAATGTGTGCAGGGGTAAGTACACGCAGTTTAAGAACACGTCACTGGGGATGGAGAGGCAGGAGCAGGGCCATCAGGACTGTCAAATGGAGGAGACGCTGCCTTTCCAGAAGGGATCACTATTCTGAAAGATCTCAGGAACTTCATCTGAACATACAATAATTTTCCTCTTTTTCCCACTATCTTTGATGAGAACCAAGTTCAATCAACCCAGTCCAGGGTGAGCATTAACACTGTTAACAACAACAGAAGAGAAACACTCAGGAAGGGGCAGCAAAGCTTTATCTGGGTGGTGTCAATCTCACAGCTGAAGGGCCTGAGATGCTTTGCTAATCTCTAAGGGTTTTGCTTCACCCCTGAGGGTGATGATGGGCCAGCAGAAGGTTACTGAGCTACTTCCTAGCTTTACAAGATTAGCACTCCAAAACAGAATTAGTTGCCAAGGAGTTTTCCACATGGGATAGTTAATCTTCCATAAATGCATGTTAGAATAGGGCTGCTCATTTGTTTTCACTTGACCTGTAATTAATATATCCAGGGCATCCTTATTTAGGAATGCAAGTGTCCAAATAAAATATTCCTGATCTATGGAAGTTCAAAAGTTAAACAAAGTGCAGAAAATTGACACCAACACTTCCGTAGCTTAAAGCTTTAGAATACATGTAGGATACCAAAATGACAATGGACATATCCACAAGCTTCATTTTACCTCAGAGGTAAACAATATGACACAATATGGCTTTTCTTATCAAGTTCTTCTATATTGATTTTAGGGGCTACCTGCAACAACACCAAACTCCAAGGAATATGGTAAATTTCCCTACTTTTTTCCATTTAGTTGGGCAATACTACCAGGGCCACAAAACCAGAAACTAGGATGATGATCTAAGCAAAAATGTGTTACAATAAAAAACAACCAACATTTAATACAGATAGAAGCATTTCAAAAACTACAAAAACTGCAAAGTGATGCAGGCTAGGTTAAGTTTATTAAAACCATACAAAACTTTACTTAAAATAATGATTAGACTTATACCATCCTCACACTAAATGCCAGTAATCTTGCATACTCCCGTTCTGAGTAACAAATATATAATCACAGACAGTCTTTTTAACCTGTGTTTTAATTATAAACAGAGATTAAAGTAGAATACACACACACACTTGAATGTAAATACCTATTAAGACAATGACACAGATTCCATTTCCAGAAACACTTAAAAAACAAACAAGCAGAAAGGAAGAAATAAGGCCTATGAATCATACAGGTTATTACAACCAAAATCTACTTCCAGCTCCTCCAGGTTCAGAGGATTTTGGAGGTGACTTTCTTCATACTGAGAGTAAAAAAACCCTTAACCTAGGGAGGAAGCACAGGCAGCTCAGCACAGCAGTGGCTCAGGAATTAGGAGGCCTGCTTTCAGGAGGCTACACTGGCACACTGTTCCAGTGCAAACTGTAAACTACCTTAGCCATGTCCTAGTATCTTACTGAGTACTGATCTGCATATGTTGTTAGTAAATTAATTACCTGAACACAGTGTTCACACTTGACTAAGTCTGTGAAATTAGGAAAAGATTCAGCAGAGATCTAGGAGATAAATTTCAAGATCTAAAGATGTGCCTTATTGTGAGAAAGTTAAGACACTCCAAACTTGTTCTTCCCAAAGAAGGTCAAGATCTGCACTGATCAAAGTATCTACAAAGGAAGATAATTCAGATGGGTAAATAGCTCTGCAGCCCTTTTTTTTTTTTTTTTTTCAGGAAAGGCATAACTAGACTTATTTTGTGAAAGATTACATTGGATAATTCAGGTTAGCAATGAATGCACAGTTTAACAGATTTTATGTAACTATACCAAGAAAAGGCATGTTGAGCTCCCTATAACTCAAAATCTTAAACCAAGTTCAATATATTTTTAAAGAGAAAACTGTAGCTAAAAAGGAACCTTGAAACTGATGCACAGAAATTCCAAACACAAGTATACCAGCATGCTTAATGAAGAATCTAAGATGATTATAATGGCCTTTCCTGGCTCTGAAAAAAACCAAACCCCAATGAGTCCGTAAAATACGTGCACCACAGATGTGCAATAAAAATAAACGCGTTCTAGATTATGAGGTATTAAATAGTATCGTAACAGGAAGCTCATCAGTAACTAAGAGTCAGCAATAAGTGTATCTATGTGTTTTGTAACACTTGCAAGAAATGATTTTCAGGAAGGCCAGATAAAACCAAATTGATAAAAAGCCACCAAGGTTAAAATCACCCCAGGTCTGCCAAGCCTGGCATGACAAGGGCCCTGATGTTTTCACGCCTGGCTGGCTGCAGCAGCGGCCGGCATGGGTCCCTGTGCATGGACAGCTCTGCCAGTCCTGAACTGCTGCTCCCTCTGAGCACACAGTCACCCCGAATCCTTCCTGTAGCCCCAGCCTCCTGCTCCCGCCTCATGGGAGGACATACAGAGCACTGCAATAAAGAGAACTTTAAAAACTTCCTCCATCTGCTCTAGAAGCCATATGAACCCTCCAAAAAGTATTGAAGTATTTCTGATGTGGAGATAGGCTTTGAGGCGTGGGAGAAAAGCGCAAAAGCTTTTACCCTTTTCGAAAACAAAAGACAGGTTTAAGTTTAAAACCAAGCACCTACTGCCTCTCCTCATTTGAAAACACTGTAACTGAACAAAAGAGGAGGAGTTTGACCACAATTCAATATGGGCAGCTGTGAATGACCTGAAGAACATTCTCAGTATTAAGATGAAGTAAAGCAGTTTAAATGCAGCTTCTCAACTGCTGATTTGAAAATCTAAACAGGAATGCACACAAGTATATTATGTTTGTGAAAGTGTCTTCAGTTTTTTTAACAATGAATTTATAACAGCTGATAATCTTGAAAATAAATGTTACAAGGAACCACAGGGATGTTCTACAGCTACTGATTTCACTATTGTGTGGGCATAAAGGGGCATATCTAAACCAATATAGAAAATTCTAGGATCCAGATCAGCAATTACATGATGTAAAGCCTTTCCTCTCCAGATCATTATGCTATTTTGTCTAAATTTGCACAGGTGAGCAGTTATTTTAACATTGGTTGCATGACTACCTCAAAAACCTATGTAATTAATCTACATTGCTGGCACTAAAAATGATGTCACAGAAGAAACTCATGGAGAAGAAGGGAGAAACATGAGCCTTTACTATAGACTGAGTCATTAATCCTCCAAGAGATCATTCATCTAAACAAGCACGACACAAGTTGTTTCAGCAGAGGAAGCATCTCAAACAATTGGCCACTGCAAGGAAACCTTATTCAGGAAAATTCTGAAAGTAAAAAACACACATCAGAGGGAAAAGTGGCTTTGGGGAGTTTTTAAAGCTTCCCCCAAATTTTGGGCTCGTTGAAGAGGCAAGCAAACAAATAAATAAACACTAACTTTTCACTTCAAGCATGAGTCAGTATTTCCCTCATGTTAAGAGCCCACTAATAACCTGGCATACGTGTATTTCCAAATCCTAATTTAACTACTGAATGGAAGTAGGTTTTCCAGCCATGTGAACCCTTCTACAGGACTTTTGTAGACAATAACCACAATAACAAAGCCCTCTTTTTGAAACTGTGTTCTCATAATGGACAATACGCTGATATCATGGTAACATAAAATTTGAAAGGTAGGCAGTACAAATAATCCCAAAAATTATTAGTTGTCAGTACTGCATAGCAGCCACAAAACTAACCCTGAGCCTTCTCCCAAATACTGCAATCTCACACAGTTCTGCTGGGGTGTTTTGCCTCAAACATCCAGGCCACAGCAGTACTGGGCTCACAGCCCCTTGGGGCTGGAAAATGGAGGTGCCAGAGGTGTGCCACGTCCCCCTGCAGCTGTCTAGGAAAGCAGCAGAGGACCCACGAACCACAGCAAAAGGTTGCGCTGAGTGACACTTTCTGCTTGAAGTGCTGCCCTTATGCTGCAGCCTCCCCCCATGTGATAAAAACCCTGCAGAAAGATCCTTATCCACTTTCCCTTCTGCCTGCCCTAAAACAAAAGCCCCTATGAACAGTACCAACCATGTCTACCAATACATGGTATTTGGCAAAACACCGATTTCAGAATTTGTATTGTAAAAGTTGAACGCTGACACCCATCACCCCTACAGTCCGCCTTCCTTCTCGATTCACCTGCCACTTGTTGGAGTTTGCCTACACAAAGCAACACCGCACTCCAGCGCTTGGCTTCTGGCAGCGGCCCTGTGCCCATGGTCCCTGAGTTACCAAAGCACCCGCCTGTCAGAAATGGCATCTCCATGGCAGGTTCCAGCATCCTCCTCCCTCAGACCGGCTTGTGCCAAAGGATGCAACAAGATGTGGCTTTGCCGGTGCTGTTCTCTGCAGAGCTCTGCCTCCAGCAGGACCAGGACAATCTTTAGTCACACCTGCACGTGCTGCCTGTTTTAGCAGAGCCTCAGCAGAAAGTTCATTTCACATCAGAGCCTCCCCTCAGCTTCACTGCACAAGCTTTAGAACCACACAGCCCACAAATCACATTGCTATTACCAGTAGCAGGAGACAGGGCAGCATTACGTATGCTCCAATACAATCCACTGTTTCCCTCTTCTGAGACAGAGAGAAAAAGCCATCTGGTCTGCAGCAGTAAGGCTGCCCACCACTTACCTCCACTGCAAAGTTACCAGGAGATAAGAAGAGGGAAAAAAAGGCACTGACTAAAATTAGTCACTCATTGGGCACCAACCCAACAGTCTGCAGAAACAAATTTTTTGTCTTCAAAATACAAATCAAACTATTAGTATTTGAAGCACTTCTGCAACTGGGACCTTTAATATTCTGGACTTTTTCAGCAAAAGGATTTGCCATAGATTTGTTCTTTTTTTCACCTGCATCCCAAATTAATATATGCCTCTTCCCTGGCAGCACAGGAAAGGCCTCAAACTACAAGAAATGCACATAAACGTATGCATCATTTCAGGCTGTCAGTGTGAACCCTCTTACTGTTTTATATGGACGGAATTCCAGCTTTAGAGAGGAACAGCATAGTAACTTTATCAGATAAAACAAGCACATATCACAAGAGAGAACCATGTGCATTACATTCACCTCACTCCTGGGTTAAGGAACAGTCACTGCCCAGCTGCATTACAGAACCTGCCAGAGGGCAAGTAGGTGCTATTAGAATACTCTGGGACAAATTCCACTTCATCAGACATCCAATCTGAAAGTAAAACTGTGTAGTTCTTACCATACAGCAAAATGTCAGTTTTCTTGTCACCCAGCTATGGTGTGTTTACCTATAATTCTTTTTATGTGAAAACTCAGTTATGGTCTACTACTTTACTATAAACTAAGTTGGAGAAAATTCACAGGGGTGATACATAAATCGCAAAGTCTCTTAATCATGAACTATTGCAACTTTTTTAGGAACTTATTTTTATACCATAAGGAATATTCCAAAACCAATTTTGCAATGCTTACTGTTATTATCCTTTATATATTAAGCTGCAGACTGAGAGCTGCATGAAGTCAGTGTTAAATTAGTCAGGACTAAGTTTACATCTTCATTTTAAGTATAGGACTGGAAATGAAAGAACTATGTGTGGCAGTAATTAGCATAATTTGAAAACATCCAGATCACCAAAACTGGATAGGAGAGGAATGGAACCACAAGGCAAACACTCATTGAAACATTCACAGTTCTAGCAGCTCAGCAATGCTACAGAAAACATGAAGCTCCCTATCTGATGGAAAACACCCCCAACCTGCACCAAACTTAGGTAAATACAAACCTTAAGGTCAAGATCAGCACAGCAGAAGCTTACTACCTTCACAACCAACCACACTGTCTGCTTCACATGCCAAACAGAGACTGTAACACTGGCACTGCTGGCAAGCGTCTCCACCATAGCCCAATCCTAAGGGAAACTGAGTCACACACTCTACTATGGTATCTGCTACCATGAAGTGCCAGACCTGTCAAACCTTCCTGATGTCACCGCAGGCAATATAAAGGAGACAGAGAAGAAAAAGTTATTTTTCATACTTCACATTAACTTCTTGAAACACACAGTACTTTCTCTGGAAAACGGGCAAGGCGAATGGAGGAACAGTAACTTAAACATCATCCATTCTAGTGAACAGGGAAAGTTCATTTAATAAGCAATAAACCGCTGCTAATTATTAATTACAGTCGTGTCAATTGGTCCATGACTTGTATTAATCAGTCTCTAAATGCAGCACAGCGTCCACTGTGGGACTGAGCTGCACCAACTCGGGAGTGTCAGCTTTATCCATAATTTATGATGATCCTCCATAAATCTGTTCAGTTAACATAATGACACTGGCCATGTGGGCACATTAACCAATTTTTCTCCTGACAGTTGTTGGAGCTGTAACAAAGAGCCACACTGAGTAGCCAGAGAGTCTTTGGATACAGAAAGAGTTGGTATCTTGATGAACTTGCCCGGTGCTGGACAAAACAGTGTCACCAAAAGATGTCTACCCCATGCTGTGCACATCTATTGAAACTAGTAAATGCCCTAGTTTTAGCTTGGCAGGAGTTCACAGTTTGTAAGAGGACATATCAAGATGGAATCTAGACACATTTTACATTGAATAATGTAAATGTTACAATGAATGTAACATTCAAGTACTTTGTGCATGAATCCACACATACAGCAACACATGTCTGGTTTTTATCTACACTAAGTTTTTATCTAATCCTTGTGCTCATTGAAAACAACACCCACACAAGCCCTATGGAGATCACAGAATCACCGAGGTTAAAAAAGACCCGAGACCATCGAGTCCAACCTTTAACAAAACACCATCACATCAACTAGACCATGGCATTGAGTGCCACATCCAGTCTTTCCTTAAACACCTCCATGGACAGTGACTCCACCACCTCCCTGGGCAGTCCATTCCAATGCCCAATCACCCCTCCAGTGAAGAAATTCCTCCTAACATTCAATCTAAACTTCCCCTGATGAATCTTGAGATTATGCCCTCTCATTTGTTGCCTGGGAGAAGAGGCCAATCCCGACCTGGCTACACTCTCCTTTCAGGAAGCTGTAGAGTGTGATAAGGTCACTCCTGAGCCTCCCCTTCTCCAGGCTAACCACCTGCAGCCCCCTTAGCTGCTCTTCAAAAGACTCATGCTCCAGTCCCTTCCCCAGCTCTATTGCCTTTTTCTGGACATGCTCCAGCACCTCCATGTCCTCCTAGCAGTGAGGGGCCCAGAACTGGACACAGCACTCGAGGTGCAGATATACAGATCTGTATGCATGAGAACACATGTTTACATACTGTCTTCCTGTACAGCCAGGTTTCCGCTGCCGACACACAACACAGGGTCTCTGAGCTCTTCCCTGCGCATTTATCAGTGCCCCCCAGGCACCGTGTGTGCACGCCCTGATCCCCAGCCCTGCGGAGCTGCTCACACCGTGCACAGTACGGGATACGAATACACGAGCCCTCCTTGCCCCCACGGGCGACAGCCGGGTCCGGAGCGCCGGGCAGCTCACCCCTTCCCCAGGACAGGACGCTCCTTCCCCCGCACTGCCCCGACCCCCGCGGGCAGGGCGGGCTGTCACTGCGCCCCGCCCGGCTCCCGCTTGCCGCCCCGCCCGCCCGGCAGGTGCCGCCCGGGCGGGGCGGGGGGCCCAGCCCCGGCACCCCCGAGGGCAGCGGGGGTCGCACCCTCGGGCCGGAGCTCCCCGCCCGCCGCTCGGGCCGGGGCCTCGCCGGGGAGGGGCGGCGGCAGCGGCGGCGGCGGGGGGGTGGGGGGGGGCCGGGCCGGCCCGGTTGCCAGGGAAGAGGCGCGGGCTCCGGCCCCGCACAGCGCCCGCGGCGGGAGGGAGGGAGCGAATAAGGGAGGCGGGCGGACGGCGGGGCGCGGCGCGGGTGTCACGACGGGACGACGGGGCGGCGGGAGCGGGGGCACCGGTCCCTACTCACTCTCGTCAGGCAGCTGATCCAGCTCCGCCATCTTGAACGAGCCGCGCCGCTTTTTCAAAGGCTGCCTGGCGCGGGGCATTCTGGGGGAGGAGACGGGCGCGGGCGCGCGCGCGGGGCGGGGCCTCCTCCCGCGCGCCGTGAGGGGCCGGGCGGCGGGGCTGGCGCGGAGCTGCCGGGGGCAGGAGCGGGAACAGCGCCGTCACGGGAACCGAGCGGGACCGCACAGCCACAGTTAAAGAGCTGGAGTGGACATTATACTCGTTCCAGTCTCGTTCCAATCCCCTGCCACTGGCCGGGCACCTTCCACTAGCCCGGGCTGCTCAGAGCCCCCCTCCAAACTGGCTTTGAACACCTCCAGGGCTGGGCTAGCCACAGCTGCTCTGGGCAACCCGTCCCAGTGTCTCACCACCCTCCCAGTAAAGACTTTGTTCCTAATATCTAATCTATTTCCCCCTCTTTCAGTTTGTACCCATTACTCCTTGTCCTATCACTACTACAGTTCCTGACAGAGTCCCTCTCCAG
The DNA here is from genome assembly GCF_009650955.1 of Corvus moneduloides. Lineage (NCBI taxonomy): Eukaryota > Metazoa > Chordata > Aves > Passeriformes > Corvidae > Corvus > Corvus moneduloides. The sequence goes on along the minus strand of NC_045478.1, from coordinate 108,137,740 downwards.
CTTCCTTAGAGCTCCCCTTCAGGTACTGGAAGGTTGCTATGAGGTCTCCAGGCCTGAAGAGCCCCAACCTTCTCAGCCTGTCATCGTAGGGTAGGTGCTCCAGTCCTCTTATCACTGCCATGGTCCTCCTCTGGACTTGCTCCAACAGCTCCCTGTCCTTATGATGTGGGATGAGGGGGAATGGGTGACTAGCAATTCAGGGTGGGGGGGAAGGGGTGGAAGTGCTGGCTGTCACAAAGGGTCACCCCAAAGTAGCTGTGCTAGCTTTAAGTCTTTAAACAATCCCATTATATTATATCCATCCTCCTTCATTAAATAACAGCCTTTTGCTAAACTGTGCCTATTTTCCCTGTCGTCGCTTTTGATAAACAACTGCAAAGGTGAGGCTTCAGGAGGAGTAAGGGATCACAACAATCCCACCACAGCCAGCCCTGGCCTCGCTGTTACGGTCCATGGCACTCCTCCCAGGAGGCAGCTGAAATGCTCACCAAGCCCAAGGCCTGAAGGTCAAGGTCTCGCTTGTTCTCACCCAGTGCCAGGGAAAGCCAACAAACCCCTGACAGTGGGTGGTTGTTGCCTAACAAACTCCTTGTCTTGTCCTGCCCTCCACCATCTGACCCCTGAAAGCTTTCTTAAGCAGCAGCAGTGGGTTTTTTGGTGTAGTTTTCTTAGATCTCTGGACCACAGTGAATTTTAAAGCTTCTGCATCAAGAAATGTAAGCATGGAGATACTATCATGAACCACAAGCACATTAATTGCTCATGGACCAGACTCTTTACATAGGTTTGGCTTTGATAACGGTATCTACTACTACTTATACCAAACAAAATTCCCTTTTTATATATATAAATAAATATGAAATTGCACATTGAGCTTCAAAATAAATAAACAGTGTATCTTAGTCAAGGCTAAGTTTGTGTCACATCTTAAACATATTGCCAAGAGCACAGTGCACAGTAATGCAAAATGCTATGCCTGGTTGTATGCAACTCTTTGAAAGCACCTAGGTGAAACCAAAGATTCTACAAAATACAGAATATGCATATCTTGGGACATGGAATAGAGTTTAATTTGTGTTTTTAATTTGCTAATGAACTCAGATGACTAGGCACTCTAGCAGGTTGAGAGGGGCAGGATATAGGTCATGTTATTAAACAATTTTAAATACACAAATAAATAAAATCAATGCTGCCCTTGTGCTCAAGGGGAAAAAAGCCAGTTTCTAAGTGAAGAAACAAACTGAGTGAAATGCTTTAGAAATTCTCCTCAGGGCTTTCTATGTACATTGTAGCAGAGCTAAAAAAAGAGAAAAAAATAAAAAAAAAAAAAAAGAAAAAAGAAAATACAAAGCCTAGCTTGCACTTCCAGCCCCCTTTTCAGGTCATTTTGAAAGGCTGTTTAAACAGCCTTCCCTCCCCATAGCCCCCAAAGGGCCTAAGACACTTCAGTCAGAGCTTTCCATACTGCACAGCTCCAAAGAAAGCTGGTACGGTAGACAGATATAAAGCACTGTAGGCACAACTAAAGAAACTAATAACAAAACACAACTAAGCAGTAATCTGTGCTATTTCAAACACCAACTTCTCCCCCCCCAAAACATTAAACCCTGCACAGTTTTCCCCTTTTATTAAAACATCTCCACCACCCAAAAGGCCTGACATGGACCAGGCCTTCCAGGCCCAGTTAAACAACGTGTTAATGACACTAATATTTCTCTGTATTTCAGCTACACTCCCCTTGTTCCAAGGGCTGTATGTTAATGCTCAGCTAAGACTGGCGACACTGAGACTTCCACAGTTGACAGAAGACACTGATCACCAGCGAGGTTTTTGCTGCTGTGCTTTGTAAACCTTGTCATCAGCTCTGGCTGCACTGAAAGCAGTGCTGCCCAGAGCCACTCTGATGCTACAGCTTTCCCTGAGCAAGGGCTTTGCAGGGGAGGGATGAGAAGTTTTCTACAACACGATCACATTTTGCAACAGTCCTCAAGAGTGCATTTCTACAAGGGAAAGAGGAAAAAGGAATCAAAGAAACTCAATGCCTTTCAGGGAGTCTTTGTAAACTGTGATAAAACTGGATAAAACTAGATGAAAAAGGTAAGAGAGATTTGCCCCCTCCCAAATGTCTGTTGCCAATCATCTCACAAATTAACAGGTGTAAAGGAAGAATTCAGCTCCCAACAGCATGATGATGATTATTCCTTCATTTCATTCCAACAGCTGCATTTGAAAAATATTTAACAGAAGCCAGTAGCACTCACCGTGTTGAAAGGGTAACAATCAACACTTATTACGATTCCTGGATAAAGGACCTTTTACATCTTGGCCTTCAATGAATGCTGCAGTATCTCTGTGTTCTGGTTTTTCGTTTGTCCTGTGCTCACTGTTTCCAAGTCACACAAACATGACCCCATTGGACAAACCCCAGCCAGGGCCATTTGTCAGTGTGCACACAAATACACAACATTTTCAGTGCATCCCTTTACCATTCTGGCAAATTTGCAGTTTGCACTTGGGCAACACGGAAATGACACAACTCTTCTGACAGGCAGGGTGACTAAAAACGCTGCCAACAATGTGCCCTAGATGCTGCTGACTCACCTGCCTGACATGGCGGGAGGGAGGTCTCTAAACCGGCTGCACTGCTGCCATTTGCTCTCACCAGGGTCACGTTAGGCAACTGCTCCTAATGGTGTGTGCCAAAATGCTGCAGAGAGCACTCCACACTCCCATTGCTGCTCAGTTGCTGCAGATGATATTAAGAAATGGGCTACACCACCTACTGACCAATGCATTCAGAGTCCTGTCAGCATGGAGCAGGTAGTGCTGCGTCCAGGGGGCGGGAGACAGCTACGCTGTCATTTTCTCATCTCCCCTAACCAGGCCCTGGCAGTAGGAAGAAAAGCACAGACAGCTGGCAGAAGAGTGTGCTCTTTAGCCACTGAAGCACCCTCTTGTGAAGTCTGAGTCCTGCTGCATTAATCACATTATGAAATTAGACTTTGTAACGAGGGGGCAAGGGAAGCAGTAGTTTCCCCTTTGAGCTGTTGGGAAGTCATTCTTTCTTCTCACCCTGCCTGTCCCTGTGTATCTCACTTCTGTGGAAGTGACCTGCAAGGCCCACAGGCCCACATGCTACCTTCACACCAGAGCAAATGAAAATCATCACAGCAACGTGGCTGGGACCTACATCTGCATTTCTTCTCACAGGTGCCACTTCATCTCCAAAATGACAATTTCTGGAGAAGGAGCCTGGCATTAACTTGAAAGTCAAAGCACACACAAGCACACATCTTGTTCAGATACATGTACTCCACAACAGCAGAAACTATTTTTATGGGCATAACAGGAGCCTAAGTATAATGGACTAAGTTAGGGGGCTCAACACATACATAAAAGCAATTCAGGCAAAACACTAAGTGGGATATAAATTGGCTACAATAACATTTCAGCAGACAATTATGTCATTATATTCCCAAAATTCACAGTGAGGTCTGTAACAGTCTTCCAGAAAGCAAGCTGAAGCAGAGACCTCAGTAGTTACAAACACTACAGGCCTCATTTAAGAACAGGAGTACAATTATGGTATTGAGAAACTTTGTGTGTCCAGAGGTCTTTTTTGTATAGAAATTATTTGTTTGGGGGTTCCCCCCTCCCCGCCTTTCCTCTGATTAGAACCTGAAGGGGGACAGGGGCAGAATGTCATCATTTTATGGCCTAAATACTAGGTTGGTTGTGCTCTAATTTTTTTTCTCAGCCACTTCTTTCCTGCATGAATTCAGGCAAGTCACTAAGAATTTACACTGACTGCCAACCAGTAAGCCTAGGCTGGCTTCCTTCAGTTAACTGCATGGACTGTCTTAATGTTTGTGAGCTGTTGTACAACAGGGCCTGCAGCCATGCTAAATAAAGATAAAATGGTTAAATATTTATAAAATGCTGCTTTTGGTAGTTTAACATTTAGATCAGAAGCCATTCCTCAACATGCCCCCCCTGAAAAAAGCAGAGGATGTCATGGGACCTAATGTCTTGACAACTCACTCCTTTCAAGTGCTTTTGACAGAAATGGGGCTACCTATTCATCCAGCTCTGCTGTGTGCTCGTATTCCCAAAGCAGTGCCTTCAGTGGTTGTCACCGTGCTGCTCTTCCCAGCCTGGCCCCAGGGAGAGGCTGTCCATCCGCTGGGTCTGGCGGCACCAGTGCCCGCTTCCAGGAGAGTGGATCTGCTCCACGGTCAGACAAGCTGGCAGCAGAAGCAGTGCCTGAATTCACATCAGATTTCACAGCAGGACAGTCATGGGGCTCTCCTACAGCCCCCAAAGGGCACCTGCTGCCTCTTCAGAAAGGCCTGTATCTTTTCCTGCCATATTTGCGAGGTTAGGGACAGCTTGGGATGTACGTGCTTGTGCTGCAATTATAACTGAGCACTACATACACAGCACAAAGCACTCCTGCTGCTGCTTGGGTTGGAGCAACAGGGAACTTTCAGCCACCTCTAGTACAGGCGACAGAGGGAGCATCAAAATCAGCTGCCTTCTACTCCTGGTCCCAAACGGAACTGTTAACTGCTTCTTTTGAGGGGGAAAAATAATTATCTATCTCATAACTAAATGGAACATGTTCTCACGTTCTCTTTCAGAGACTGACAAGACCATACTTAAGAGCCTGACCAAAAGGGTTTTTTGGAAGCAAAACAATGATTAGCCACCGGTTAAGCTACTTAAGAGGCAGAAGACAGGCCACTCTCCTTACTTCCTCTTAAAATCCATTATCACCAACCTCAATCAGTTTTTTCTGTTGAGCTGTCCTCAAGCCATACAACTTACCCAGTGCTTCCACATTTCCTTCTCTCCCTGACAGCAGCTTTGTTTTCCATCTATCACTCTTCATCCTCCTCTCCTTCAAGGGCCCTGGAAAGACCTGCACCATTAGCAACCACTTTGGCTTCAAACTCCTTTTACAACAGGCCCTGGGACACAACAACATTTTAGGAAATGGGTCTGCTGTTTCCACACAGGCTGCTAGAGAGTGAAGTCAGAACCATCAGAATGGTCTTGAACTGTCCCTTTCTTGGGAATTAGCCATCACTTTCCCTAAAGCCTCAGGGAAATCAGTAATTTTTGAAGAGAACAATCCGATGTTGTTCTATGGTTAAGTGCTCCCATACTGCTCAATGACTGATGGAAAGTGAGAAGTAACAAGCATCATGAAACATTGAAATTATCAGTTTGTATTGCTGTTTTGAGACAGGGATTTCAAGACCACCGACAGTGTAGCAACAGACCTCACCCCAGGTCTTGATGAATGAAGCTTGAGCCCAAACTCAACTTAGAGCTTTGTTAGGATGTGAGTCTACAACAACCAACTTACATCATGTTGAAGATAGGTATTTAAAGGAGGTTTATTTGGGCTAATACTAAATTCAAACAGCCACAAGCTCATTTTCCATGTTTACCACAGCAACTGTTGACAGATGAAGTCTCAGTGGAAAGTCCAAATTTTAATTTCACCATAACTTCCTGAAACATGACTACAGATTTCAATATTTGGCATTCGATCTTCAAGAGAGATACCACGTCTAAGAATACTCTACCAAATACATTTAATTTTTGACTCAAAACCAAAACAATTTGGAAGTTTTGAAACATAAAGCTGTTAGTATGAAATTAGCTTTTATTCTTTTTTACCTCAAAATAAATGCACATTTATTGTTTATTCAAGTGAAAACTGAAAAAGAGTTTCTTAAACAAGGGGGACCTTAACAGAGCAAGTATCACAAACGTGCTCAAGTTTCTTCTCCTGCTCTTGCCCAGCTCTGTTTGGCTAAGAACACCAGATTAATTTCTTTTTTTCTTTCTTGTCAGTTTGGTCAATTAAAAGAAACACTTAAAGCACCAGAATTAGAAGCGGTATAAAACAAAACCAGGTACTCGTTCTCATCAGAATTCAGGTCCATGTATTGCCACACTTTTATATAAAAACTTTCACTAAGTGTTGTACTAAATAGGATTTAGTAATCTCTTCTGCAGTTTAGCTCTTGATATCTTGGTAAGAGAAGTCAATGCATAAGCATGTCAGAAGTCAAAGCTATAGTGTAACTACAGTATAACTCTAACAGGGCTTCTAAATACTGTTCACCAGAGTGATGTCTTATAGTTGAATTTCAGTTTCAACAGGTACTTCAGATTTACCTGAGCAACATCATACACAATATATCTGGGAAGAATGTCAAGGAATAATTACAGTAGTTGATATTAATAACACAGAAAAACCTCAAAACACAGCGAAACTTTACCTTTGAACTTATGTTACCATACAGATGCCTGTGTGATTAACCAGTTCTCAAACAACAAAATTTTAAATCTGACTTTTCCTTGAATCTGAAAATGTTTTATACAATAGTTAGGAACAAGCAATTAAGTCATTTAGAGAATGTGCAGCAGGAATCCTGAGTGACAGGCAGGTGAACCAACTTAAGTAAGGGGCTGTGCCTCCTGAAAATTATTTTTTGTCAGAGCAACATACATCTCTCTTTCTATCTAAGCAGAGAAGCCATGTAGCCTAGATGAGAGCTGCAGTTTCAGACCCAGCACTTACAATTATAATTGCAGTTCTGTTGCTACTTTCCAGCACAAAGTCATTAATGCCCTCTTAATTTCCCCCTAGAAAACCCAAACTGGAATCACAGAGAAGAGCTCTGTAACGGTTGGCAGTGTTTGCACATTCTTATTTTTCCAGAGACAGTCCCAGCTCACCTATTTGTTTTGGAATGCGTTAGGCCACAAAACTTACCTCTAACCCTGAAGTGTAAAACAAAATAAATACACATCATGTTACCTCAACCAGCTAATATCAACTATACTGTAGTTCATCATCTGACAGATGCTGTATTTAAGAAAACTCAAGATAAAACCAGTATTGCCATGAGTTGTGTTGCCAATACTGCTTGTAGGAGGAAAACAGCTCACCAAGGCCAAAGGCAGTTTCTACAAACCCACAGATTTAATTACTGGGTTACCTGCTTCACTGGCAGTGAAGAGAGTGAGCTGGGACTTTAGACATCACTTATTTGTATTCTTATGACCTCTTGTGGATTTAAAGCACTAATTGATTTGGAAGCACTTCTGCCTAGAAAGAGACTTACTGGCTGTATCTCTGATGGGCATTTGGGGCTTACCTCAACACTTGCAGAGGTTTGGGAAATACAAAAGATGTGTTGAGAGAGCGCAAGACCACAGAGCTGGCTGCCCCATCTCCTGCTGGCCAAGCTGGCCTGCCACAGCACCATGAAGAAGAAACCAGACTGGAGTGATGTGAAACCACAGGCTGCATTCCCCTCCCCTGTCCCTGGGCAAGACACTACAGGGCAGTGTTGCCTGGCCACTCCAATAGCTTTGGTATGGAGTCCTGTTGGGGAACAGCTATTGGTACGTGCATTGTTTCCTTTTTTTGCAGAATGACAATTTAAGTGCAACAACTGTAAAATCATCCCCCTTGCAGAAGAGATTGTCTGCAAATACTCCCCAAAGCAGATCTAAAACAAACAAAACACAGTGAGGCAAAACTCCCAACTGGCCTTAGTGAGGTCCTGCAAACGTAGCAACATTCAAACACCGTGTGCAGCCAACGTAACAGCAAAGGATACTCATTATACAGAAGACAGGTATCATTAATTCCTGTGGAGATCCCATTCCCTAAGGGAACCTCTACACCACCAAGGGTGGTAGTGGCTGTGGGATCAGGCGCCGTTTTGCCCAAGCCTAGAAAGGGAAAACAACATTAGTTGCAAATCTAGAAGGCAAACACAGACTTTGCACAAATAGAAAATGACCCAGCCAGCCAAATACTACATCACATATACTGAAGTATCTTCAAAATAACACAAAGAATACAGTCTGTTTATTCAATTCAGCACCACCATCTTTATGGCAGTTGTACTCTGCTACATTAAAAATGAGAATTTTACTTTCAGCTGTTAATTGTCTAATCTGTATGATCAAAGGTAAACCAGAAGAGATTTGTAGCTCTCATATCCTACCTCCATTAATGAAAACATGCACATCACAGGATTTTCAGACAAGTACAACAAACCAAGTCTTACTCTCGTTAACATTTTCAATATAAATCTGATTTGACATCCTGAAGCACGTAAGTAGTATGTATTGAAACAGGTGCTAAATCATATTTTATTCTATTTTAGGCAACTGACTTTTTAAGCCTCTCAAAATGAATAGTTTAAGAAAAGCCACTCATTACTGAAGATACTGTTCTTCACTCTCCCATCTTGGTAGAGAAGACAGTCACAATTACCATTTCTTTTGCTTGAATTAGACATCTAAGTCTTTTCTCTTATCTTCTTTTTCAATATATGACACTTTTTGCAGATAGAAGTGTAACGAGAGCACTTGTTCCATCTGAACTTTTATTCTTAGCTTCTCCCTTCTGTCCAAGCTTCTAAGCCACTTTGAAAGCTAAACAATTATTCTTCTGGTATATTCATCTTTCTTCTAAAATACACAGTATTGTTACAATGAAAGCAAGTAAGAAGTTGGAGAATGCACTTTGTATTTTCTCCAGTGTAACATCAAATGAAAGTTTCCTCCTGAACTTCAGGCACCATCAGTCTTAACACTCAGAGTGTATTAACTTCAATCTTAGAACACCACATACACATCCTGATGCAACTAAAGGGCAACATTATGCAACTTCATAAAGGAAGTACAGCTAAGAAGTGACTACAGTTTTCTTCGCTAAGCAGAGAGCTACAACCCCATCTGCCATCAATTACAGATTACCAACGAGAACTACTAATGCTTACCTTTGACACTGTGTTTTCCCTTGGGCAATTTTGTGATGTGGGAGGCATTCTTTAGCTCATACCTGGACAGCACAAAGAACACACAATAGCACTTTACATTCATCTTAAACTATTCTGTTGAAAAAAAAAAATCACAAATTTTTCAGGCTTCAGTTTATGATGAGTTAAAGTAAAGTTAATCTAAATTCTAGTCTTCTGGAACTCAACAGCCCTTATTTGTCTTGGTTACTAACTTTAATGATGTTGGCATTTTGTACAAGATTCAGCTAGACCTGCAACAATGGCTCTTATTTTAAGAAAAAACAAATCTTGTTTCTGAAGAAAAAACACATGCTTTTTCTTCACACTGAAGAGAAGGCTTGCAATCTTAGCATCACCCTCTATGAGGATGTATTAAGCACATTTGGCAAATACTCTTCCTAAGTTACTTACATATTTCCAAGGGCAACTTCTCCCAGTAGTACTAAACCGATGGGATCAGCTTGAGATGTGTGACAGTAGTTAGCACTCTTGGATACCATGTCTGCAAAATAGATGCCCTTCCCGAACATGTAGCCGGTCTGCAAGCAGGAATTAAATAAATAAATAAATAAATAAATAAAATGGGGGCAATAACACAAAGGCAGCATTGAATCCACCTGGCTGGGCTCCCAGGAGGGCAAAGCTGCAACTCAAGCTCTCGTGGACACCAGTGTGCAACCCATTCGGGGGACACAATGTTGTCTGAATGCTGGCAGGTAACACAGGGCCCTCCCCACACAGAAATTCCCTTATTTAAGTTGTCCCTGCCTGTGGCCATCTCTGGGCACAGGGGGGTTGGCAGCCAGAGAATCTGTTTCACCTACCACAGGAGCTTCAGGCGGAGCTATCCGCAGACCCTGCGAGAGGATGCCGGCGAAGTTGGTGGTGCGGGAGCCGTGCCACAGCAGCTGGCGGTTGTGGAGCTGCTTGAAGGGCTTGTAACGCTGGCTCTCTCCCTCACGCTCAATCCTGAAGATCTTCAGTTCAGAAGCGGACAGGAGGAAAAGAATAACTAAGCAAATAAACCATTACCTTCATGCAACTCATCAGAGGGGAGAAAAAAAAATATCATCCGATCCGCAATGTACATTGATCTGCTAGGGAAATTGATCAGGATGGGTTTTAGTATTTGCAATTTGCTGTGCCATGCTAGCAAAAAAGAGGTAGCGGCAATCACACAAGTACTTGGTATTGATTACTTCTCCACCTTTTCTTCTGCATTTTCATGAGGCTTTATTTTTCTGAAAAAATCATTCAATGAACTAAGGCTCAATTTCAGATGATTACTCCTCCACCTTCCTTTTGAAGCAAATTAAATTAAAATAAATATACACGAAAGCAAAAACACCTCATTAAGCTTAGATTCATCTCTGCTTAGACTTTTGCTATTCTAATTAAAAGGAAATGTTCTATCAAATCACCCCCCAACAGAGGAAACTGGGTAAGCTACTCAAAAAATATAAGGCAATTGCAAACAAGCAAGTCAACTTAGGATAGTCCATCCTCCCAAAGATAAAGCCCAGTACTGCCCAGCTTACATCCACAACTTTGAGGTCATATGCGTTGTGCGTAGCAGCATGAGTGTTCTTCACATATTGTTTGATAATCTTGGCTTCTTCTGAATCTTTGTCAACAACCTGTAAAGAGGCAAATGAGAAGTTTCCTCAGCACACAAAGTAGCAGCCATCTTACAACACGACAACATCCACCCTATGCTTTCAACTGCCCCCTTTAAACCTCCTCCACCATTTAGGTGGAAATACATTCCCAGCTAGAGAAGATGCACAGATATACAGACAGCCACAGAATGTCTGAGAAAATGCTGGAAACTGAGATGATTTTCGATTCCACTACTCAAAGAAGGGTCAGCCAAGGACTGAGTCCAGTCAAGCTTTCAACACCTCCAAGAATAGAGCCTCTGTGGCCTCTCTGGGCAACCTCTTCCAGTGTTTGACCACTGCTAGAGTAAACAAATTAAAAAACCCAAAACAAACAACATCAACAACAAAAGCTTTCTCTTTTGTTTAAACACAAATGCCTATATTTCAATTTGTGCCCATTGCCTCTTGTCACTGAAGCCACTGAGGAAAGTTTGCCTCTGTCTTCTTTCCTTCCTTCTCCCATCAGGTATTCCTAGATATTGATACAATATCCCTTGAGCTTTCTTTTCTCCAGATCAAAACAGCTCAGCTCTTTCTGCATCTCCTTGAACACATGCTCCAGTTCCTTAACCCATCTCGGTGCCAATACATCTGTCCAGTTACAGCTGAGGTGATTTGTTTTGCTGCAAACTAACAGGACATCAGCTTATATTCACAGCCACTCTTTGCCTTTTATTTCATTTACCTTAATATCTGTTTTAAGCTTTTCATAGTTGATGTCAATTGGGTCTTTATCTCCATCTTCATTTCCACCTCTGAGAAGGCTGTAAGCAACCTCAATATCAAGTAAGTTGTCCAACATCTGCACTTTAGCCTGAAGGATTTAAATAGGTTATGTTATGTTACTTAGGCCTTTGACATGTTCAGAGTAAGTCTGGGATACCCCAAATTTAAAAAGTTTATGACAATCACAGGCCACATGGTGCCATCTAATAACACAACAGCACTGTCTTTAAATACATATATGATGCCTGAAGACCTAAGGCATCATATATACACCCCAAAATATATTAAAATATACACACAGATATATACACGTAACATCTCTATCTTCTAATACCTTATGCATATAATTATTTACCCAGATATATGCACATAAACAAACAAAAAGAATCTGAAGAAAAATGAAGTTTAACCTCATGAAAGCATGAGGTTAAACTTGTTTTTCTTCAGAATATCTTTTTGTTTGTAAGGTTTGAACAGTTACTTTAACCTTGTGCTTTTATGAAGTTAAATAAGTGTTAAAACCTCACATATTCTCTATGCTAGATGTCTGACATCAAGACCTGTTGCCTGCCAACAACACACATTTTCCAGTCAATACCTGAATGTATTCCAAGTTATTTAGGAGAGGTGGCTTCTTCATCCCAAAGTCATGAGGAATCAGCGTATAGAAGCGGTTGGAGAGGTCCAAAATCTGGGATTCTGAACCACTGTCAGAAACTGCCTAGACAAGACAACAAGCACCAAAGAAAATTACTAAGTCTCCATAGCAATAAAAACACACAAGATACTTAAGGACTAACACAGGAGCAGCAATACAAACAGTGCTCGTGCTGAAACTCTCACAGGACTAAAAAGAGCAATTCTGTTCAAGTGTCTTGCATGCAGCAACCCACAGCATTTGCACAGAAATACACAGAATTGTGTATGAGAAAAATTCAATTGGGATTATGTTTCTGGAGTGCAAAATAAAGTCTTCAGGATCTGTAAGTGGTGCATATCCCTGTCAAGGTTCTGGTCTATTCTAACAACTGAAGAACCTCCTGTATCTATGTTTTGCCAGGGAGCCCTTGGCGAAAACAATGGGTTATGCTGGTACATTTTTGCAATCTGTACAGGTAATACTATGTAGTGATTCTGGAATGGTTCAGATCACAATGTGTAAATACAGCAACGTTATCAAACCAGACCCTTTCCTGTGTCAACCTTTATTCTCATCCTCTGACAGACTTCTCTGGGCTGGAAACACCAGCTCACTACTAGATGAAGGCACCAGCTTCATTTGCTCAACTGCCACTTATGTTTGGTGCAGCCTAAAGGTTGAGCTATAAAAACATGAAAGACCCAAGTACTGCCCACACTGGTACAACAGTGAAGAGAACTAACTGGTTACCCATGGAAGCCACATCCTCTTCTCCAGAGAGAAGGAGAGAGAAAGCACAGATCTTTATATGCACAGCTCAGCATTCACCCCACTCTGAGCCCAGATCAATTCCCTGAATTGCTCTGAATTCCCTTTTTGCTCTAACATCTCTTTCACGCTCACCTGCTGAACCTCATTCAGGATGGAGTATGCACTCTGGATCTGTCGCTTGCTCAGTTTTCCCAGTGGCATCTTCTGCAAGTCAATCTGATAAAGATATAAGTATTAAACCCAAATTTCGCTACATTTAAACCACTGCAGCATTCCCTCTCTGGTTTCTAGAGAACTAGTTTTTCCATGCTAATAGGACTGACCACACAAAGAATGGAAACATTTTAGACTCTGTGGATTGAGGAATTACATCAGAAGGACACACCATTGAGAAGACATCCTATAACCAAAGGAATACTGCAATAGGAAGCCAAGCACACATGCTAGGGCAACACAAAAATAGGACATTAAGTGTCTGGCATGAAGTTTAATATTAACCTCATGTCAGATGCATTCCTTGAACACATAAGTAACCATAGACTTAAGGCTGGCAAAGAAGCAAACTGAATGAAGTAATTCTTGTTCATAAGATCACCTGTGTCTCTAGGTACAATCCAGACACCCTCTCCCAACTTTACCCTACAATTATCAACGGTCAAATGCAAAGAGGCTGTGAGGTGCTTCATATTCATTTATGAAAAATGAGCCAAAACCCCTCAACTAAGTTAAAGCAATGGTCTTGGTTGCCCGCATTTATCCACTGATTTAATTTAGATGTTGGTTTTCTTTGTGTATTGATGGATCTTGGGAGAGTGCTGGAAATCCCTACATTGTTAAAGGACCATCTGAATGCAAAAACGTTAAATAAAAATCAAGCCCAGTGGAGTATTTTAGAAAGATTATACCTACACCCTCTAGACTCTTGACAGTACTTACCACACACTCTTGCAGGTCAAACTAGTTTTTACTGAAGTTGATGGATTTAAGATTTAGCTCATGGACAGAAGATCCTATGAAACCATGACTGTCACACACTGTCTGGCTAAGTCCCACATTATTTATCCACTATGGATCTAGGAAACCCAGCTGTATGCAAATCTTCTCTGCAAGATGAACTCAGAAGGCTCTTCTAAGCCACAGACACTGGAATGAAAGACCTGAAGTGATTTTGCATGGAGATTTCCATCTTGTACTGGGCTTAGGAACTTTCACCTTCAGTGACAGCTAAGCATACCTAAAGCCAGATACCAAGAAAAGCCAAGATAGGCTGCAAGAGGGAAGACAGGCTTCAAAACTGATCTTGACTTGGGGACATGAGAGGCACAAAGCCAAGATTAATACTCTAACGAAAACCAATCTGCAATAGATTTATAGCTCCCAAACTTTCGGGGCCAATACTCTCTTGCTGAGTACCACCTGTACCAATCTGTATTATGTCATTATTAGCTGAAAAATCATGCAGGACACATAAAAGTAAAATGAGCCACTTAACTTGGATGTGCAGAATATAATAACCTATAATAATTGTAATACCTATAATAATTGTAAGTTATATAAACTTGTAAACTAACACATATAATAACTAACACACAAACACTAACACTTAAAACATCCCCCAGTCACGTGATTTAGGAGCACAATTCCGACAGAGCCCACAAACAGCCAAAGGCTGGAATCTCCTATGACTCACGGGAGGTAGACAGAGTCCTCCAGAGCTAAGCTCTGGTTTAAAGCTAAACTGCACCCAAAGCTTTATCATTAGATGTGCCAAAGGAGCACAGCAGCCAAAGGGCTGGGCCTAAAACAACAGCACTAAAATTACTGCTAGGTGCACTGGGGGCAATGGGAAGAATTAGCTCTGCATCACAGATGTGTGCACCAGGATCATCACAAGACGCAAGGGAGATGTTTGCCTTCCACCCAGGCAAGGGAGGGCACAGCACTAGAGTAGACTCAGTCCTCTAACAAGCCATTTCATCTAAAACAATGACATAGGTAATTGTAATAAACTCCTGTATGCTTGGTGAGGTGAAATTCTTGAAAGCTAAGTTAGAAGCAGGAAGATAAATACATCAGATAAATCCATTGTCATGCAATGGAAAGACTAAGAATTTGCTACAGTTCTGGCAAAGCAAGAGGTGCCTGGATGGAACAAAATACTTATGATCAGGCTGATTAAAGGAACTAAACAGTCATTTCTGGAGGACACATAGAAACCACTAATCAGAAAAAATACTATTTCCTCTAACAGAAAACAGCTGTTCAGCAGCATCAGTACAGGAAGATAAATCTAATAGGAGGACTGGCCCATCTGGAGTCTCAGTTCTGCTATAGATCTGCAGATGGTGTGAATTAACATAGTTTCAAGAGGGTTCTACAAAACCAAATGACATGAGATGATGATCAGTTCAGAGTCTTTAGCCAGTTACAAAAAATTATTCATATTTTACAAGACTTTGATTTAAAACACCACTGAAGATATAGGAGAACATAATTAACCCAAGGTACTATAAAATGCTGGGCAAGCCATGAAAGCTTTCAGGTAAACTGCAGAAAATGGTGCAAAGCTGTTCCGAGAGGTAGATACACCAAATAATGATACAGAGAGCAAAGAGCAGCAACTTAAATATGAAGTCTTTGGGCAGGATAACTAAGCTGGCTGAAAAAACCTGAAATTTGTTATTTAGAATTAGTTTGAATGGCTGCCTTAAAACAAACAGCAGGATCTCTGCACACCAGTAAAACAGTGCAAGGAGAGACAGATCATGCTACCAAACCACTTTCTGAAGGCTTGATAGAAGGATTGATCAAGAAGTACGGAGGAAAGAAGAATGGATGAAAATAGAGTTTTATTAGAACAAATGAGAAATACAACTGAAACAATCTCAAGTCCACCCTGTGCAGAAGAGGATCTGGACTTTGATGAGACACTTCCATTAGTGCATGTATCAACTGGCAGCATTTCTCTAGTCTGAATTGCATCTCATTTGCTACCTAAATCCATGGTATTTGTGCACTTCCCAGCCCCGAAATGTGGCTCCCTGCTTAGAAAAAAGGAGTGTCACCACACTGGTTATCTGTATTAATACTTTAGGAGCATTCAGCAAACAGCAGTCACTATGCACGTGTGACTGGAGAAAAACACAAACAAACAAAACCACAGAATGATTACTGATCCCAGGACTGGCACACAATTCTCTCATAGGCTTGTTAAATTGAAGACATTGATAGACAAAGAATGCACCTGTGTTTTAAGAACTGCATGTGCCATTACTAAGTTACTACTTCCAGGGCTTGGTATATTCCAGACAGGCTCTTGCCTTTTTTTTAAGACAGATCTAAAACTCACACTTGACTTTTGGGAAGTATGAAGCACCCTGGATTACAAAGAACTTGCTTCTGTTTGTGCATGATGGAAGGTTAGAAGGGAGAAACGTGAATGTGTGTAGTCACCTCAAATTCCACCATTGCTTTCTTCATGCTCTCCACATCAAAGATCATCTTAATAAGATCTTGGATTGGCTTAGCAAGTTTTGATTTTGTCCCAGCACCTACTGTCAGTTTCCTGACAGCTTCTTCATCCTGAAAGGTAAAAATAGTATCAGAATTAGCAAAATCACAAAGGATAAAAGTAACAGGCTGGCTGCCATGGCAACAACTCAAAACCAATTTAGTGTGTGCATACTATGACTAGCCTGAAGTTCATGGGGAGCGTGGGACACTGCTTTGACATTCTGGAACAAAGTGGGCTTAAAAAAACCACCTATTCAGTAATTTGGCAGATGTTATTTCAAGAGATGGCACTGTAAAAAGCAAGCAGAAGGAAGAATGAAGGGAATAGGAACTCTCTTTGCATCTCTGCTTCACCTCAAGCAAGTATTAATTACTTTTTCTGCAAGCTTTCTGCTGCATAGAGACTTTCATATGAAAAAATGACTGTTTACTTTGCTGCTTTTATGACAAAATAGATGTAATAACTAGTTTCACCAAGTTTTTGTAATAAAAACTGTTGTAGATGTGTACGGGAATCATCAATTAGCCATAATACCATCCCAATGCCTTCATGGAGAGAGCCTTACACGAATAAATCAGCCAGGTGCTTTGAGTAACACTGTATATTACACTGAAACAGACACTTTGCCACTGCAATATTCAAATTTCCAGAATTTAAGCCAAGCTTCGAGTGCTTTGCACTGGAAGATGACATCCATTAATCTGGCCACAGGAAAACACAATGTCTTGAAAATATGTTCTCTAGCAACCTTATAGCTATTAACAGCATTCAACTATTTAGTCTGAAAATAGTTCAGGTTACAGGTATGCCTTTAAATAAACACACAAACCCCCACTGGAAAGAAGGAAGAGGATTCTTATTTAGCTTAGCTGTCTAAATAGCCAAATCTTACTGGCAGTGAATAATTTCTCTTTCTCAGCCTGCTCAATATGTGCATTAAGTGAAATGCTGCATAGGAGTTGCTTCAGCATTTGGGAGGATTTTGGAGGCAGTAGACAGATGAGTAGAATCTATTTTAAATTTAAAAAAAAAATACATTTTCAGACAGAATGTATGTGAACTGACTGCTGAACTAAATTCAGATTAATATCCTTAAAATTACAGAGCAAACAGGAACAAGCATTGAAGGAACATCAGATCTGATAACAGAAAAATCCTTAGTTTCCCAGCAGGTCTATTTTAATGGATGGTACTCCTTGATCTACAGCTCTCTCCTGTAGCAGAGAAAAGATGCAACAGCTGCACTTCATTCCCCTGGTTTGTTAAGTGCAAGTGATCCAAGAGTAAGCACAGAACAGAACAGCAACAGCGAGGAATCTCAACAATGCTCCACCTGGGAGTGGGGCATTTCAGGGTTACCTGTCCGTAATCTATTTCCAGTGGGTAGAATTTTTTGGGATATTTAGTGAAGTTCTTTGAATGCCAAGAATTGCCAGTTTTCTCTTCATACAAATTCAGGAACTGTTCGATGGCATCTTCTTTTGATGGCATCTGCTCCAGCTTGTTACTGCCGATTACAGTGCCCACACGGCCCCAGGATCTGAACACCCAGTATCTGGAGAAATGGAATGGGAGAAAAGAACAGGCATCAGCTACTCCAGTGCTATCAGCCATTGGCATACCACTAATTTTATGGAACACACTCACTTATCTGTGATTGTGGGAAATCAACAGAGGAGTCACCATATGTCCTAGAACTGGCATAAAAATGCCTAGTGTTAACACACCAGAACTACATCCCTGAGGATAAATGGGTGCCCAGCAGGAAAAAAGAGGCTAACATCTCTTCAATCTTAATGTTTTGCAAATACAAATCTTCAGACTATTCGGGTCATATATTTGAAAAACAAAGACAACGCATCTTTAAGCCCCGGGCCCCAGAGTTCAGCATTTTAGAGAAACCAGAAGTAAATCAAGTATTTGTTTGTACTTCTGACACCGCCTTGGGGGAGCTTCTGCAGTATTTATGGGGATACAATCAATCAACCTTTCCAATATGCCACATATGAAATGCAGGCACTGAAATCCCTCCACGTACTGAATCCCACACTTGATACAACCTCATACACGAGGCAGCAACAAAAGCTTATTACAAACATGGTAAAGTGCAATAAATCTGGAGCTGAACCACGGTCCTTGTTACCCTGGATTTCTGTGTCATTTATGTGCTTGGCAGGGGCAGTTTCATTTTAAAGAACCCTCTCAATCTCTTCATCTAATTAGCAATGCAACCACTGGACAGCTCTGCCATGCACCCAATGAGACTGGAAAGCTAAACACACGATCAGCTCCTGACTATTTCATGCATTTTGTTATGCTTCAGGGCACACAATTCAGGATTACACTGTGGTAGAACAGCCAGAATCTGGTTTTGTTTCCCAAGGTTACAGCTCTGCAATTAGAAGACAAAATTAACTTAGAGAATATGGGGGAAAAAACCCCACCTTAGGTTTTGTCAACACGACAAAGAATGTCTCCATGCAGATCAGATTTCTCCATGGGTGGCTTGTTTGGTAGGTTTGGAGAAGTTCTTTTAGTTTTTTGGGGTTTTTTGTTTGTGTTGTAGTGGGGTTTTTTTCAAGTAACTATACCAATCTGTTATCTCCCCAAAGACATTTTACTCATACTTGGCTTTTGGAGTGTCAAAAATCCAGTATTTATTAGAAAAAAGTGAACAAAAGTATTTTGAGGGAAAACTAAACTCACCTGTTCTCTCTGTCATCCTCTAGCAGCTGCAGTTTATAATAGGAATTTGTTCCTTTCACAATATCTACTAGTCCCAGGGTTGCACTGAAAATTTTCCCACCTTTTTCAAAGACATGAGCAGAATCCTCCAAACCTGCAGAGGAGAAACAAATTAGAACACAGAGGAGGAGGTTACTGTTTTAGCTCTCCTTCCTGCATTTGCACTCATCCAAGTGTTTCACGCAGCAGTGTGATTTAACAAAAATACTGCAAAAACAGTGACCACACAGCTCATTCAAAACTACTTGGAGCATGTTTTCCTTTTAATGAATTGTGAGCACACACCTTTAGATAAACTGGAGTGAACATCAACCCGAACTAGAGGGCAAAAAATTGTAGCCTTTGCTAGAGGATGATATAAAATCTAAGATCAAACACGGTGTGACCAGCAGAAGGAATCCTCAGGAGAGATGCAGCTCTGCAGGCGTCCCATTAGCAAATGGACCGAAAACCAAAGGCTGGCCTTGGATGCAGTACAAATTGTCAGAACATCCATGCACCACAGGTTTGGAGAGCAGCATCAGTAGATGCTCATGCCAAACCTGTGTCCTCTGCTGGCTGGGCCTTTATTCACTCCACTGACAGGAGATCCTAAAGCTGAACAAGGTGCATGCCTTAGTTTAAGTGGTCCTTCTGAAAGCTGCGCTAGAAAATCCTGGAATATCCAGCATCAGATGCCAATCAATATGCTTCCTTTGACAGCAATGAAGAAGGTTTAAAAATTCATGCTCCTTTATGGAACCCTCATCCTTTCACAGAAAAAAACATTTTGCAAACCATCACGCATCCTGAAGACTGTGGGTGGTGCAGGCACAGGCACTGTTATCACTCACCAGAATCAGGGTCTACTGCTGCTCCACCCTTCACTGTTAACTTCATTTTCTTTTCAGACTTGCTAGGTCCTGCAGTGAAAGACAGTTAATTTTTTTCTTAGGTGAGCAACACAGTCTGACTTGAATCAACCTTTAAAATCCTCAATTTGCATAATTATCACCCTAAGGTGAATCAGATTCCTGGTATATGAGCACACGGACTTCAACGGCTTTTTACTTAGTTCTAGCAGCCAAATCACAGCCCCCACCCCAGCAAGTAAATGAGAAATTAGATTTCCCCAGATTCTCTCTATTTCTTTTCTCCTGGCCCCAAGGGGTGGACTGTATAATTTTTTCACCTGCACTGCAGATAAACACAACCACAAATGTGAAATTGGGATTTAAAAACCTCACAGGAATGTTTGGATTCCCTGGGGATGCTACTGTGGTGAGACAGCCTGGCAATAACACACCCAACTGTATGACAGAAACCTCCACTTGGAGGACACAGAGAAGAGGTTCTGAAGGGAAGTGAGCAAATGTGATGGTTTTGTTCACCATCCAGGGTTAATAATGCAAGCTATCAATGGCACTGGTGAGCAATGCCACCAGTATTTTTCCTCCTGTTAAAAAGACCTGACGTGCTGGACCTCAGTATTTTCTCACTTTCCAACACCTCCTGGGTAGAGTCTGTCATTTTTGGTGTCCCAGTAGCTCCCTGGAGCTGCAACACTGAGCCAGACTGGCGGAGAAGCTGATGTGTTACAAGGAAGAGACTGGACTGATGGCAGGGAGCCTGGGCAGACTGAAGTGGGGGAAACAAGAGCCAGCTCAGGAGACAGTTTCATGTTTACTTAAAGCTAGTCTTGCCCTGATGTCCATTATATAACCTTACCGCGAGAAAAAGTGCAGAAAATTCAATAAAAGAGTAAGGACAGACTATACCCAGGTTTGCTTTGTGCATGCACAGTTCTGAACAGGTCTGTGGAGAAACAACTGCTTTGTTCCTCACCTTGTTCTTCTTTGACCTTCCCAGTGCTCTTTGTACTCGGGGGCTTGCTGCTCTTCCCATCCACAGCCATTTCCTCGTGCTCCATTTTCACCTCTGCACCCCAAGGTGAAAGCGCATGGAGAGACACAAGCTCCTGGAAGGCCTTGCTGGAAGATTTCACATCCTGAAGAAACGCCTCCGAGACCACACGGACTTTGGCCTCCTTCACTTCTTCCATCTTCTTGCTCATTTTCTCCACATCCTCTGCAGAGGCAGGATAGGAAAAGGAGAAAAAAATGCATCAGTGAGGTTTTAGACCTCAGCCTCTCCCTCTGGCCATGATTCAGGGCTCTGTAACACTTTGTGAAAGCACAGTTCCACTACATTTCGTATTCACCATGTTCTTTGGAGAGCCAAGTCCCTCCTTGGTTCAAAGCTGCAGCTTGGGCTAGAGCAGGAACACACCTGTTCTACCTGGCTGGTCCAGCTCTCCCATTCCCAGAGCTTGGCTGGAGCTGGACTTTCTGATGGATGGGAACAGATCTCCCACCTCAGCGGTCAGTGTGCACAACTCCAACACAGAACAAGAGCAGGCTCTAAGCTGCCAGCAGAGCAAACAAGTTGCCCTCAGGCACCCACAGTCAGCTCTGGGGTTTCTCCAAGGCAAGCATGGACACAGCCCCCAGCACCCCTCATCCCAACAAAGGTGGCTTGCACACCACCATGGTCTGCACACAAACTCCAGCTGCCACTGACCCAAGAGAGCCTTAAGGCACAGTCTGCCGGGTTAACTCGCTGGGTAAGCAAAACTCAAACAGCACACATCTGTCTTTACTTTTCCAAGCACACTCAGGCCATGTGTGCACATAAAACTCTCCCCCTAATCCAAACACTGATCCCCAGACAGCTCTGAGGACAAGTGTCCTCTGTAATCTGCTCAGCTCTGAAGCAGAGCCACCAGTAACCGAGGCACGGCTGCTCACTCTGTGTGCTGATGCACAGGGTGGCCTTGTTAGCTGTTGTTGTCATCTTTCCTCCCAGGTCCTCCACAATGCTCTTCACCTCCTCCTTGTTCTTTGACAGCTTCCCAACAACCAGGATCTTCATGTTGGTCAGTGGTTTGTCTAAAGGTTTGGAAATGACACGTTAGCAACAGGCACAGAGTCCCCTGGACAAACAGCAAGCACAGAGGGACAGCATCCTCCCCTCTCTGTACAACTGGCTCAGCTGGCAGGGAGATGAGGGGCCAAGCAGGTCTGACCTGTGCTAAGCAAGCAGGAGGGTGTTCCCCTTCCCAGAGGAAAGGCAACAAAGCTCTGCAGCTGCCAACAAACAGAAGGGATATAAGACAGGGAAATGGTATGTAGGCATATTTGCCCTTTTCTTGGTTTGTTAAGTAAAAAGAAAAAGAATCAGTCTGTTTTCAGCACTGTGCTACTAGGGACTGTGCTCTGCTTTCCTTTTCTTTTGATGCCTGGATAGCATGGGAGAAACTCACTGCCACATGAAAGCTCCTGCCTTTTCAAAAGGAAATCTTTTTTTGAGAGGCTGCAGAGAGAATCATCTCTCAAGCAACACTGTCCCAGTCTTGATCTTACGGACAATACAAGGTTCTATCATGCAAACCCCATAACAAGTCAGAAGCAAACTAGTAACCATCTGAGGCTCCATCATATTGTGTTAACATTGCAATTCAGGTTGGTTCAGGACATGGCAAGTGTCCAAGAGTATATATGCACTGCTAAAAGATAAATGCTATCAACTCTGATTGACCAGCCAAGGGTCGTGCTTCCTCTTCTCCCCTCAACTCAGATTAGTTGGGTTGTTAGCAAACAAAGCAACCTGGCTTTAAATCTAGTCAGCCTTTTGAGGTTACTTTCAGAGGACTCGGGCTGGAATCAATTTGCTAATCAGCAACAAGACCTGGGTTACTTTGTCTTCATCGCTAAAATAATACGATCTGGCTAAAGTTAACTGCAGAATTAGTCCCACCTTTTTAACCAAGTAACAAATAATGCTCTGCACCTGAAACTATGGCCAGAACTAGAAAGGCTGAATAAGAAAGAAGCCAGCATAGTTCTTAGCAGACAGACTTTATCACCAAAGCATGCAACTCATTCCAGCAACCTACAGGGAGTTTCTTAAGTCCAACTTTTTGCCAGTTTGTGTGCTGGCATATTTCCCATAAAGGGAGTCAGTGATTGGTAAAGCTAAATCTCAGTAATGATTTAGAAACAAAACAAACCCCTGAATAACCCTCTTGCCCTTAAAACCTAAAAATATGTGGAGTATCTGGCATTATGGACATCCCTGGATGGTCCCCAAGAAACCAAGCAAGGCAGCGTTTTGAAGCAGGTCTCCCCTGAGATACAATTTGCAACATCAGCCATTACCTTTCTGATTCTGCATACACATCATTTCCTCACCATCAAGAAACACCCAAAATGATCTGTGAGCAAACAACAGGACCTCAAGCCCATGACCACACGCAACCCAGCATATCAGGGCCTGCCTGTGCTAGGAAGATGAAGCACACGAGACACTTTTTTACCAGGAGAGCTCTGCTTGCTTGAGGGCAGGAGAACAGTGGGACTGTTCAGGGTGGCACGTCTGGCTGGGAATGGCAGCCTGAACAACATCCTGAACTCCACCAATTCATGCCCAGCCAGACACCTACCTCTGGGTGCAGACACGGTCTCTGACAAAGGAGCAGATGCAGAGGGAGGAGGTGCTGAGCTCACGGTCACAGCATCTGGAGAGAAGATCCTGTCCTGCTTCTTACATTTAAATTTCTTCAGGTAAGGAATCTCCCGAAACTCCTGTGGGATGGAAGCACAACCAGAGTTTAAAACCAATAAATATTATTATAAAATTTAAAGGATGAATCGAGCACTAGCCAGATGTTGGTATTTACTGCACATCTTGGAAATGATTTTTGAGATATTCACACTAAGCTGGACAAAACCTCACTTTACTGAGAAAACAAAGCTGGAAGAGGGTAAATGATGAGTTTCGAATGAAATCAGCAACATCTCTTTCAATTCAGTGCTGCTGGAAAAAATATGGTTTATTTATGCATTAGCTGCCTGCTCCTGGAGGGATGTGGCTGTGACAGGACTTGCCGCTGTCACAGCTGCTCAGCAGTGCAGCACACTCTGCTCTCTGGCATCCAGCACTGACTGCTGCTTGTTCAATCAGCTCAGAAATGTGCTTCAGAACATCAAATATGCAGTGAACACCCACCTTTGGGATTACCCAGTCTTTCCTGTTGGGAGTCTGTGTTTTAGCAACGCACTTGGTCCAGGCAGTGATATCTCCTGAACAGTAATAAGCATCACTCTTGAACACAAACTGCCCCTTGCACTCCTCGCAGGGCAGCAGAGCTCCAAACGCCATCCCATCTGCTACTCGGTCCAAGATCTAAAGCAACAAAGAACACAGAGCAGGTCATGGCAGGAGGAGGCTGGAAGCACACGCACTGTGCTACCCTGGGCTGCACAAGAACACAGCTGCCAGGCTGCTGGCACGCAGACAGACATTTCCAGCACATCACGCACACTCTGAGCATAAACCAAGCCTTCACCCGCATTGATGGATATATGATGCCTCAGAGGCACGGCACAAGGTTTCTCCTGCTCACACCCCTGGCTCAGTCTCTCCTCTCGAGGAGGAGGGAGGTGATTCTCCCCCTCTGCTCCGCTTTCATGAGACCCCACCTGGAAAACTGCGTCCAGATCTGGGGCTCCCACCAGAACAAGGACATGGACCCGCAGATGTAAGGCCAGAGGAGGGCCACAAAAATGACCAGAGGGTTTGAGCATCTCTCCTGTGAAGACAAGCTGAGAGATTGTGCAGCCTGGAGAAAAGAAGGACCTTTCAGAACCTAAGCAGGGTCTACAAGAGAGCAGTGAGGTTACTTTTTACACGGCCATGTAGTGACAGGACAATGGCTTTAAACTGAAAGAAGGTACATTTAGATTGGATATTAGGAATAAATTCATCATTCTGAGAGTGGTGAGGCACTGGAACAGGTTGCCCAGAGGATTCTCCATCCTTAGAAGTGTTCAAGACTGGGTTGGATGGCGCTTTGAGCAACCTGATCTAGGGGGTAGTATCCCTGCCCAATCCCTGGCAGGGGGACTGGAAAGAGATGATCTTTGGAGTCCTTTCCAATCTAACCCATTCTATAATCCTATGGTTCAGAACATACCTACCACACAGCACCTGACCAGGCTGCCATGCCAGAACAGCCAGGGAGAAGACCAGCTACTGCATCTGAGCACATGAGTAGGTAGGTGGGAATGTAGGCTCAGACAAGTCCAGGTTTTCTGGCCTAAGAGTATTCCATGATGATTTTGAGTCTAGACACTTCCCACACCCCAGCCCACACTCCTTTAAAGAGTCTTGATAAATACAAATACTTAAAGCAGTATGTGGCTCTGAAACAGAGCAGAGTTTCACAAGTTACATAGACCGAAACGGACTCTTTTTAGAAAAGAAACTGGGAAAGAATTTGTACAGTTTTTGCTTCATTTTGCATAATTTAACAGTGGAGGGAGGGAATGTGCAGTGCCTTAACTAACCTGCTCATGAAGAGCCAGCACCAAAAAAATATATGGACCACTTTGAGAATAGCAGAATAAAAGCACTACACCACGACTACGGTGCTGAATTCAGCATCACTCACCACCACACCGCCCTTCACAAGCAAGTGTAACAGCAGTACCAGAGTCCTGGGAGAGAAGGACTGGGCTTTGCACCAAATCTCTTTCTCAAGTGTTATGTTAGGAACATTCTTCAGACTCATGGACCTTGCAGCACTATTGGGTCAGGTCAGCTTCACCGATTCCAAGACCCTGCACACACGCAGAGCAACTACAACCAACTCACGGCATTCTCCCCGGAGGGGACCTCCTGCTTGTTGGCGATCAGCAGCTCTTTCAGGTCATTAGTGGAGCAGACCTTCCTCAGCTCATCCTTGATGCCCCAGATCAGCTCTGTCTGCTCCTGTTGACATAACCCAGCAGCTTAGAAAGCAATTGATTGCAAGTAGCTAAGAACATTCCTAAAACTACAGTATGTACACAAGGTTTTAGCAAATCCATGTTATCTTAAACACAGATTGCGAGATTAAGAGCTCCAAGAACCAGTAACTTTACCAAAAGGGAGAGTCACACACTTTACCAAACACCTAAAACAGATCCTTAAAATCACATCCTTCAAATATCGCTGCCCTTACTTAGAAAGCTCTCAACATTCTTTGCAAATTTCACCTACCCAGCTGACACTGAGAACAGTGGGGATGTAGCTGCATTTGAGCCTTGCATCAAAAACAAAAATCAGAAATGCTGATTGCCACTGTACTTTTAAGATAACTAAGCATTAGAGGAATTTCTACCAGAACAGACACCTGCAGCAGTGCACAGGAGCGTGCACATTCTTTTGGGCCTTTCTACAAAACTTGAAAGGGTTAGGAAGCAAAGAAGCATCCTAAAATATCTCAGATGGTTTCTGAATATTATCCACTGGCTACAGTTAAAATGTAGTCTACCCTGGAAGAAGTGGTTGATGGGTTAAATGGTCTAATTTTCAGTGATAATGACCATGCTTGATGAAATGCTGTTAAAAAAGTGAACCCAAAGCTAACCGTGATCCACAAAATGCCTCGATCTGTCCTAAACATCTCCCCTGCAGCAGCAAAACCTTAAAAACATCTCAGCTGGGATTTTTGAAAATTAAGGTGCTGCCAACGCAACAAAAGAGAAAACTTTTGTTCAAAGCCAGACATGCTGTTTCTCTACAGCTCCATTAAGATTTCAACTGCAGCAAAAGCAGCTTGTTAGTTTTTTTTCTTGAGAACTTTCAATAAATTCAAAATTCCTGAAGCTCTACTGGGAATTCTTCCCACAATATTCTAGAAAGTGAAAGGTAGAAAGCTGTGATCTATCACAATTTGTACCCGAGAACTGAACACATCTCCCCAGAGGGTTAAAAAGATTTGATTTTTCAGTAATCTAGTTTTACACTTTATCTATTTAATTTTTACAATGAACTATTTATTGTTTTCCAAGCTTTTCTGCAACAGTGCTCGGGCTCCAAGCTCCAGCCACCACAGCCACATGACATAGGAAGGAGCACAGAACCAGCCTCTCAGAAGAAAGGCATTTAACCTAATCTATTTAAATCCAATAAGCACAAGTCCTAGAGAACACCCTTCCTGTCTTTTGAGAGAAAGGGGCAGGGTGAACTGCCTTCAGCAAAGCCTCAGTGACACGGCACCTCCTGTGCCAGGACACAAGGAGCGTCTGTGCTGCAACTGCTCTCTCTGGGTACAAGGTACTGCTTTCTCTAGAGGCTACAGCTCTTCAGTGAGTGCCTGACACTGCACTCTTCCAACAAAGCAGTTCTTAGGTTGTGAGCAGCTAAAACTCACCTTCAGCTGTTTTTCCTGCTTTGATTCTTTCTCTTTTTCTTTTTTCTGCTTCTTTTTCGCAGTCACGTTTCCATCCACCTCTTCTCCTTTCCTCTTTCTAATAGAGAAAAACAAAACAAAACCACACACACATGAAAGGAAGTTATTGCAATGGCTGTCCAGCAGTTACCAGAGCTCAGATTACTGACTGCCACTATCTGCAGAGACTTGAATATCCTCAGTGTGGGCAGGCAAACCCATTTTTCAAATTCCTCAGTGCTAGATTATAGACATGCACTTGGCTCTGCAATGTGAGCTGCCTCAATCAGGTCAGTTACACTTGAGAGGTTTTCCACGGGGTAACCATACGGTGTGGGAGAAGAGCACGTGAAAGACTGCAACATTCTCAGGCATATTCATCTACACCTGTATTAGTTACACCAAAGGCATACCTAAGGATCCCTGAACAGCTCTCCAAACGTGGGGAGGTGTAGCAATGCAGGTTAAAAGACCACAGTGCCTTTCAGCTGAATCAACAGCTTGACCAGCTTAGACAGCCCATACTGAATTAAAGGACAGCAAACACGGTAACTTTAAGGAGCTAACACACTGGGAAACTAGGTATTTCCCATCTAGTTTCTCTTCAGCCTGGAATTAAGTCAGGCCTCTGAAATCAAACAGGTGCAAGTTTCTGCTTGGAAAATGCTTCCAGGCTCACAATGGTTTTGTGATGTACTGTTGGGAGTTGCGTGTGTGTAAATTTATTGCTATTTGCTAGGCCTTAGAGCTGAAGGGAGAAGTTACAGAAAACACTACTCAAGAAAGACTGGAAAAAGAAAGCCAAATGAAAACTGGGGGATTTTGGCAGACTTCAATATGACAAGGGACCTCTGAAAAAGATAATTTACATTTCCAGAGGCATGTCATCCCCTTTGTCTGCCTGGAGTGTGTGTTCTCCTTGTGAGGACACCAAAGGAAATTTTGCCCCAGCTGAGGTAGGACAGGCCTGCAACTCGAGGCAGAGCATGAACACAGCTTGGATCTCACACTCCATTTTGATAGAGCTGCTTTCAGTTACAAAACATCAGCCAGGTTTCTTTTTAAGAAAGCCTCTCTCAGCTTTGTAAGCTGTGGCTGATGGTTAAGTCATGAAGTTGGCATGCTCGATTGCTCTCCTACTTGCAATTTTAAACAGTTCACTTTCTAGGACTTTGCTCCCATTAAGACTAACTCTGTATGACAGCTATAAAGATGCTGCAGGAGGATGTCAAGAGGCACTCTCCTCCCAGAGACTCCTGCATGAGACCTGTAAGTTCTAGTAACTCTCCTGGCCCTAAAATTGGGCTTACTGCTCATTTTATTTGCAGTGGCCACAACAGCCCATCATTAGCACCTCTGACCAAACTATAGTTCAGAGCACTTTGAGGGGCTGGTTTTGCAGAAGAGCTCATCTTCCAGCTGTGCCCCTGCCAGGTGCCATCAGTGAGCAGGGGCTATGCTGTACATCTCCCTGCCCCATGGAAACAGACACACTCTGCTGCCAGCAGCTGCTTGAGAAAAACTCCATCCTGTGTTCTAAACCATGCAAGTGGCAACCAAGGTGGCAGGACTGACTCCAGCACGCACAGAGCAGTGCCTCCAAAAGTCCTTAGGCTAAGCACGTCCTCTCTCCTCCTTGGCTGCAGCCCCTGCAGGGAGCAAGACCAGAGCATCCACTGAGCCCCACCAAGAAGGCAGTGATCTCCTCAAGTTTTAACAGAGCCAGGGGTACACAACAGAATCTGTAAAACACTGATCAGCCTGAGTACAAAGCGTTCTGCTTCACCTTCCCGAACCAGGGGTTTAATGAGGCAAGTGCTTAGGAAGGGTGCCCAGCCCCGCATATCTGCAGAGTCGGCTGACAGTCAGGCTGCCTCCAGCAAGCCAGCACTCACTCCCACAACGTAACTTGTGTCCTGGTCTCCAAAAGGAGAAAATCCAGCCCAGCAGCCGCTGGAAGGCAATCACTCTGCTGAGAGACCCTGTGGCCCAGGGAAAGCGTCCAAATTCCAGCAGCGACTCACACTTTTGGCAGCTTCTCCTCCCAGTCAAGGGGACAGCAGTTGCTCTGGAAGACAGAGTGATTACTGTACCTGCTCCAGCCACTGGAACAAACCACGGAGTGGGAGGGATCATCCCAGCTGCAGGGAGGCATAAAGCTGTTGGTCACCACCTTCTCTTTTGTGCCTGGCTATGCCCAAGGTTAAAGCAAACACTAATCATCTTATGTCTCCTGGAGAAGGGAATGGCAAAGCTGAATTCATCCTGCATCTTCCCAGAACAGCACATTTTAGAACAATCAGTAAAATACACCCTGACTGACACATATCAAGAAGACACACACAAGGGTCTTCCATCCTTGAGCCCCAACACTGTGTGCTGCTCACAGCCGTGGGGTGCTACTGTGCACACCCTTTCTCCTGCTGGGGAAGGGACAGTCTTACACCTCTGACAGGCACAGCTCAATACCTTGCCTGGAAGGACTGGTACTTCCCTGGCAATGCAAACCACTTCTCACCTTCATGGAGAACACACAAGATTTATTCCAACTTCAGAGAAGATGAAGAGGGAAGTGAACTGTCCCAACTCTAGCGTGGCCCTTCTTGACCATCTACTCTATTTTTCATGTTCCCCTCTTCCCCTCCCTACAATGAAAAGGTGGAAAGGACAGTCACAGCAACCCTGGATAAAGCAAGCAGCCCACGAAGGGAGGAACAAGAACTCCCCTTTTCACCTCCCTGTAAAACACTGCCAGACCTGAGCACTTAGCATTTGCCTCAGGCAACCTCTGCAGCTAATCCAGTGCTGCATAACATCTCCAGAGTGACACTTTGCTCCTGTCCTGGGCAGCAATTCCATCTAAACAAGTGAGGCAGAAAATACAGGAAGTATTACAGCTCAGAGCAGGAGGGCAAAACACACACTACCAAAGAAATACTGTCAAAAAGAGCTCACAAGCTGCTACTGTATTTCCTACACCAGCATACAGGCACTCACTCCACAGAGAAGCCACAGGCAAGGACACAAGAGCCTCTTTTCCCAGGTCTGCAGAGTGCTGCAGACAGGACAGCCCATAGCCCAAGGGAGGGCTGCATGTCTCACCCAGAACTGGCTGAGGAAAGGAGCCACAACCCTTGCAGTAAATCTTCCCATATTTGGCCTTCACAAGGATTTTCCAACTTATTCTTGGTAGCCCTGCTCGGCACCTCACCTCTCCCATCTGGAAAAGGCACATCACAATGCCACTCTTACACAAAGGCCTCACAGGGCAGTCCCAAAACCTGAGATTCTCCTCGGAGTATGGGCTGGACATGCAGTAGCAGCACCTGAATTTGGATGTGTCACATCTGAGTTGCACAGACTTCTGAGTCAAAATATAATTTGAACACAGCACAATTAGAAATATCTTTAAAGATCATTTTGAGAATCTCACTTGCAACAGACACTAACATAATTTCTGCAAGTGGCTGTAAGTTCTGTTGTTAATTTCTGTTATCTCATCGAATGCACAAGGTGAATTATCTGAGGCAACTGCATCTCATTCAAGTTTCTGGAGTGCTCTTTTGGCTTCTCCATAACTCCTGTGCTTTCTTGGCAGCCAAATCACCAGATAGTTAGCACACCACACCTCTCCACTCATGCTGTTATTTACACTCTCACTCATGCAGTTTGTTTGACAGACAGCTATTTTTCCAATTGACCCTTACCACCCTTGGCTCAAGCACACAGCCCAAACAGCACAAGGTAGTGGAGCATAAGAGCCAGGCAGCAACTTCACAGTTGAGGGGCTTGTTCAGGCAGTGCTCAGAAAGCAGGAAAGATGAGACATCCTGCTGCTTTTCTGGTGTGAGATCCTGGTTCACATTACTCTACATCACCAGCGTAAGCTTTTTTTCCACTGCAATTCTAGGCTTTTATTTACACAGTGACTTGGCAAACTACTTTGTGGCCTTTCTTTACAAAGCCTTCATATTTTGCATCCCAGAAATGGGCCAGAAAAGCAGAGTCAGGACAGACAAGAGAAGCACTTACACAGTCAAATCTCTAGAGCTTTGCTGAGGACATGGGAGAAAACTACAAATAACCCTATTAAACTCACTGTTCTAGGACAAAGCAGAACTCGCATCTCAGCACAAAAAGCAAAGGACTACTTGAAAAGCTCTAAGTGCATTAAAATACTGCACTTCTGCTTACACCAAGCAATGCACACAGAGGTAAAATCCCTGCATGGAAACACAGCAGGCTGCCCAACAGATGCACACAGATCCTCTTGGTCTCTGCCAGTTCAGCTGAGTGAGATGAACAGAATAGAACCTGGCAGGGCTCTGGCCAAAGCCCCCATCCTGTGGCACTGCAGGACCCTCCCCACATCACTGCCAAATGCTTCTGGAGCAGTAGCTTGCCAAGCAACTGCACACCATACACATCAGCTGCACATCTGAAGGACCAATACTGACAGAGACTGCACAGATTTGACATGGCCACACATTTGACATGGCTTGTCGGAACAAACATCAGCCTCACTGGACATTTTCACGGTGACTCCTTGCAAAAGCAAAGCTGAATTCAGCCTAAAATGTACACAGAGAAGCCCAATGTTTTCCAATTACAAGATCTTTCTTATTTGTAGGATCCAGATATACCCTATGTTCCTTCCTCCCCAGGGACAATGCAACACTGGTTTGTGTTACGAAGGTTTGTGTTTGACTCTAGGCAAAGTCATTTCAAGAACAAGTAACAAAAGCCTTCATTAACAAAGAAAGATTCACAAAGCTAACAAGTCACCTGGAAACACTTCTCTGTCAGTAAATCTCAATGCAAGGCAATGAAATTTCAGACACACTATAACAGATTCAGCAAACGAAAGCATCCAAGTGTAAGCACTACATGGCCAATAAACACCATTATCAGATTCAGTGCCTGTCACAGATCAGCAGCTCATAGACAAGAAATGTCAAATCAATTCTCTAACAATTCTCTTGAGCAGAGAAACCATTGCTGATAACAGTATCACACAAGAAGATGCAGAGCCCAGTATCCAGTTGTACTACACAGACATTATTTTATAGTTGAAAGCCCTACATCAGCCCTCCAAGTCACAGCTGCAGGTCTCTGCATTTCCTCAAGGCAGTCACGGGGGGCAACTGGACTGCATGTTCCCAGGGACAGAGAACGTCTGTTGTCATCTGCCTGAGGCCACAGGAAGAACCAAACCCTCCTACGACCAATATTCTTTTAACAGAGACAACAACGTCACTAAACATTTATCATGGATGTATTTAAAGGCAATGGCTCCTCCAGACAACACAATTTCTCACACTAACCACCTACCCTTCACTCTTGGTAGCTGGAAGCTGCTTCTTCAGAGTTTCTTTATCTTCAGCTTTCAAGATGCTGAAACCCAGCAGCTGGGTGGCCCCGTAGGCCGGGAGGAAGCCCAGCTCTGCTCGGCGGCTCACAAAGCAGTCCGGGTGGTACCAGTTATCTATCATTCCCAGCTGGGGCTTTTCGGGATGCACCATCTTCTTGGAAATCCGGATCTGGCCCTGAGGTAGATTAAAGTGACACAAGAGCAATTGTTAGGCCATTCTGGAAGGAGCAGGATGTTAACAAGTTACCTAAACATCTGTAAAACAGTAACAGCTCCTCTATCAAAGTCTGCAACTTTTGTTCAAGCCCTCTCACTACAGTTCCTCTGCTTTCTTCAGTACTCTTGCTAGGTTGAAAAAGTTACCTTTTTAGGTAGTTTTCTGTTCAAAATCCACTCAAACTGGGTAATCCTGTTGTCTTTATTCCAACTTCCAGTAAGCTTTACCAAGTGAAACTCTCATGAACAAGCCTCATAAAAGCAAATCTAAAAATTAACTTTATGTCCCTACCACCCAAACATCAACGCTAATATGATTTTACCCTGTCTTCTGCAAATTACTTTTCAGATGTCCAACAAGTAGCTGGTTTGCAGTCCAGCAACAAGCAGGAAAAGCTGCAGTTAGTGGTGTTTGTCTTGCCACAGAAATGCTGGTGAGCAGCGTTCCCAGCCTGCTCCAAGACCCAAGTGAAAGGAGGGATCACCAGGCTTGAAGCCCAGGCTACCATGCCTGAGGGATGCCTTTACTGTCAGCTGTCCAGGACACAGCTGCTCCTCAGAGAAATGCAGCTCTGCAAGTGCTTTCCATATGTAGGACAGACAGGAAGCAATTATAAAAGCCACTGTTTGAATTGAAACTGGTGAGAGAAAAGATGACACGGAGAACTTTTTACCTTTTCTATCTTCTGCTCACAGCCTTTGCAAGTACTTCTGTTAGACTTGGCATATTCTGCAGCAAAGTCATTTAGGCTCTTCTCAGACTTACCACCTCCTTCCTGTTCCCCTCCTTTTCCTGGAGAACAAAGCAAATACAGAGTTCAGCTTTAATATGCATTCCCTTACTCTCTTATTCTCTGCCCCAGATTGTTAGCAGTCTGCATTAATAAATCTCTGGTGTTCCAGCCACTCATTTGTCCAGAACTTGAATACAGAGCAAGACAAGCAGTCCATGCTCAAAAGCATCCAAGAGCCACCCTAACCATGCACTGAACTGAAGTTACCATAAAAACAACACACTACAACAGCATCTGCTAACATTAAAGAATTGAAAACTAAATACACCAATCATGATAACAAGAAATATTTTTCAATATATCTGCCAACTGACTTGGCTTTTTCCCCTCACTGATTTAACATTCTGGATGATACTGTCAGCATCCTAGCCCTGGAGTGAGGAGACACCTCAACAATTCTTCTGGCATCACTAGCTGAAGGGACATGGACATCAAATCACCATAATAACAGCCCAACAGAAGAGAGCACAGTTCCAGCTGAACTCCAAGTATCATGAGTAATTCCACCTACCTCCTCCAGGCCCTCCAGTTTCAATGGCTTTCTTGATTTTCTCCTGATCTTCCCACCGAAGCTCAGGGAAGCCATCAATATCCGTGTGGGACACGATTCGAGCCCGCTTCCAGAAGCAGCTGTAATGGTGCCAGTGAGGGACTTTGCCATCAAACATGGGCGACTAGGAAAAAAGCACATTAGGCCAAAATGAAATAATTCAAGCAGAACCAAGGGGAAAAAACAAAACAAAAAACAAAGCCCAAGATAAAAAGGAGTATCTGGGTAAACACATGTGATTTCTTTTTCTTTTTTATTTTTCTTTAGATCAAGAGATGGATACTATTTAGGACAAAGTCTAAGAAGAAAATCTAATAAGACAGACAAGCTGCTGGAGAGATATCCCACAAGGGACAGACATGGAAGGAGCATTTAGCTAGCTTAACCAGTTCATCGCCCTGATGCTCAGACCATCTGTTTTACTGGAAAAAAAAAAAAAAGGTCAGCCTCACACAGCCCTTGTGAGGCTGTGCAGCACAAGAGGCTGCTGGCCTCACTCCACAGTCCCTTTGAGAGCCACTTCTCAAGCAAACTGTCCATATCCTGGAGAATCTATGTCAGACATAAGATGAAAAGGGCAGCTCCAAGGATTGTAGCCTGAAGAAATTCCTGAGTGGCCTGTAGGATGTAGAGACAAAATTCAAGGGAAACACCAGAGCCCAAATAAAGTCAGAGGTCGAGAGCAGGCCACAAAGATGATCAGAGGGTTGGAGAACCTCTTCTGTGAAGACAGGCTGAGAGATTTTGAGATGTTCAGCATGGAGAAGAGAAGGCTCCAGGGATACCTTATAAGACTTTCCAGTACCTGAAGTGGGCCTACAAGAAAGCTGAAGAGAGGAGTTTTCACAAGTGCTTGTAGTGATAGGGTGATGAGGGTGGTGAGGCCCTGGGAAAGGCTGCCCAGAGCCCCATCCCTGGAAGTGTTCAAGGCCAGGTTGGACGGGGCTCTGAACAACCAGGTCTAGTGGGGGGCATCCCTGCCCACAGCACGGGGTTGGAATGAGATGATCTTCAGGGTCCCTTCCAAACCAAACTATTCCATGATTCTGTGATCAGGACAGAAGCATCTCCCTAGTCCTCCTTAAAGTGCAGCTCCAGAGTGCCCTGCTGCACACCAAGCACTTGTTTTCCGAGTACTCTTCTTGTTTAAAATTCAGACACAACAGGTACCATCCTGGCATCGCTCCAATTACCCACCAGGCAAAATAACCTTTCAGTGGTTTGGCTCCAAATAACACACACAAACAGCTGCTGTACTAATAATACTCGGTGCAGTACAATTATTATTACTGATGATACAGAACTAACGACGTAGGAAAACCTTCCATGTGTCACTCACTAACAGGAGGGAGCCAAAAACAACCGCAGAGTTCCGTGCATGAGCAGGAAGGAAAGGGCTTCGAAGACCACAGCATGGAACCAGGGGAGCTGGGAGCTCTAACTACAACCAACCATCTACCCAAACTGTAAGAAGACATTTTTACTTCCAGATGGACTCTTCCCACAAGCCAGGACTTGGATTACCCAGTTACCCTCACAGCACCACAGCAGCCACCCTGCGGTTGCTCTCAGTGTGTCTGTAAGTCACATGCAATTTTGGCACTGAAAGTTGGACCCATCTGGGCTTTTACCTAGAGTTTTCCTGGAGGACTCCTCAGGGCTGTTCCTAACACAAAAGCTTTTGGGGCTCAAGGCACTGGGGTATACAAAAGAGAGCAGAGCTGGCTCAGTCTTTAAGACAACCATAGAAGCAGTGAGTAATCTCCTCTACACAGAGTTTTAGACTCTTTTCTCTGTGTGGAAAATGAAACCTCCAGGCAGGCTAGGCCTTGTTTACACAACTTCTCTCTGCTCACCTATCTCTAGACCATAGTTTCCCAAACAAACTAAGAAAAAAAGAGACCGATTGGCTTTCATATTGCACATTCAGATAACAGAAACCGCTCGG
The DNA here is from genome assembly GCF_009650955.1 of Corvus moneduloides. NCBI lineage: Eukaryota > Metazoa > Chordata > Aves > Passeriformes > Corvidae > Corvus > Corvus moneduloides. The sequence goes on along the minus strand of NC_045478.1, from coordinate 108,101,710 downwards.
TTCCAGCTGGAAGCAAAAGGCAAAGCTGGTGCTGGTCCTGCAGGGCCTGGGTGCCTGCTCTGTGCCAAGCACCCAGAATCCCACTGTCATTCAGAGCTCTTCACTTGAGGAACCAAAACAAAAAGGGGGAGGGGGGGGGTACAGCAAACACAGCCAAGGACTTGGTCTGGGCCTCCCTTTAATTTCTCCAGCACAATTTGCAGAAATGCTCGATGCACTGATGCTAGCACAGAGGCTGCTCTGCAGGGGATTTCCCCAGTAAAAAGCAAGGGGCCCGCGTGCTCTGGTGAAATTCATGCATTTACAGTGTGATGCTCAGCAGCAGGGTGTGCTCTGCTGGTACAAAAACTGGCAGTGGGCAGAGGAAAAAGCAAGCAAATTCAAGAGGTTGTGGGGGAAATAAATAAAACCACAAGTGTTTGGTGTAAGACCGGCAGTTTTCGGGAGATGTCTGGCAATGAAAAGCACTGGCTCTGTGAGGAATGTCATGGTCCCCAGGAGATCGCTCCATAAAACAAACCCTAGAGAACCAGAACACAACCCCTGGCCCCCGTGCTGAGGAAGGGCAACACGCCTCGCATCAGCCTCAACTGCTGGGCAAGACAGGAAGGGATAACAAACGTGAGGAAGCCGAGGAGCAGCAGCCGGAGCAGGGGAGGAGGAGCAGCTCCAGCGAGCGGCTGAGGGCAGCCGGGGAGACAAAAGGAGAGGCACAGGAACACGTGCGAGCAAACGCTGCAGCTTGGCACCGCACGGTCCCACATCTTTCCCAGGGGAAGGAGGCTCTGGGGAACAAAGGCAAAGGCAGGTATTTCCCCTCCGGGGCAGCAGCTTTGCCTCCAACCCCGGCAGACCTGCCAGCCCCGCCCGGCAGCCAGCAGGCCCCCGCAGCCCAGGCGAGGGGGGACCGGGCCCTTCCTCCCCCCCGGCCCCGTACAAGCGGTGCTTCTCCCGGGGGCACAAGCGAGGTACGTCCCCGGCTGCTCGGGCGGCCGGGGGCCACAGCACCCCTTCATCCGCAGGGCTTTGCGCTGGCGTTCGCACGCCACGTCCTTGCTCGCCTTCCGCAGATACACGCATATGCCTTTGCTTACCTTCCACAGCAACACCCCCAAACTCAGCCCGCCCCCAGCACGCTGCAGGTGCCCCCTCCCATCTGCCCTGCAGCAGCCACGGGGGATAAAGTACCCCCCTCCCAGGAGAGCGGCGATTCCCTCCGCATCCTCCCGCAGCAGGGCGGGATGCCGGGTCCGTGCACAGCTCCCAGCCCCCCAATACAGGACGGCGATCTTCCCTTCCTTCCAAAGGAAAGCCGAGCAGTCCCTTCCCCAAAAGGCAAATAACAGCGTGAGGGCAGCGGAGAGCAACCCGTGCCCTCGCAGCCCACTCGCCCATCGCGGTTCAGCTGTTTCACGCCTGCCATGCGGCAGCCAGCTCTGCGAGACCACCCGGGCCCGGCTCATCCTGGGGCTGCCCCAGGCCTCCCACACCTTCCGGGCCGCAGTTCCTCTGTCTCGTGTGCAAAGCGCCCACCGAGCCGGGATTCCTGGCCCCGACACCGAGCGCTGCGAGTGGCAGGCGCTTCCCGGGGCACGGAAAAGCCGAGCCGCGGAGCTCGCCTCGCCCTCCGGACGGCAACAAAGCGCTTCTGTGCGCGCCCCCGGCCCCACCATGTCACCGTACGGCGAACTTTGCACCGCTTCGCTTCCAGCCGCCCCTGCAGCCCGGGGGTGCGGGGGAAGCGGCTCCCCCCGCCCCGGGGAGCGCTGCGAGCGGGGCTGCCCCGGGCACCGGCGCTGCTGCGGACACGACAGCGAGCGAAGGCGTCTCTGCTAAAAATAGGCTGCGCTCGCCCCCGCGGCAGCGAAAGGTGCGGCCGAGCGGCTCCGGAGCACCGCGGCGGGCGGAGGGAGCGGAGCCCCGGGCTGGTCCCGCCGCCGGCGGTACCGAGCGGAGCGGCCAGCTCAGCCCGCCCCCCGCCCGCGGCGGCCCCGGCACGCGGTACCTGCACCATGAGCGCCAGGCGCAGCGAGTCCTTGGCGATGCTCTCGCCGCACTTCTTGCAGGAGGCGCGGCCGCTCTTGGCATACTCGGCCCGGTACAGCTTCTCCGCCGGCTCCGCCATCGCCGCCGCTCCCGCCGCCGCGCCCCCGCCCCGCGCCGCGCGCCCGCCGCGCCCCCGCCCGCGGCAGCGCCAGCCGAGCGCCGAGCGCGCACCCCCGCCTTGCCGGCCGGGCAGCTCTACCGCTCGGGCATCGATTAAGCGTGCCTGGAGGTTCCTCCTGTGTATCAATGGGAGGCGGGCGCGGCGGCGCGTCTCGTGGTGCGGGGCCGCGCTGCCCCGTGCGGAACGCGGGTTCGAGTCCCGCCGCCACCCTGCCCGTCCCCCTGCATCCCTGTCCCGCACCCCGCACAGAGCAGGCTCCCGCGTCCTGGGAGAACCTGAGCTCAGCAGCTCTCCCGCAGATAAATATTAGCTGCGTGATGCCGTTCCCAGATAGGCGTTTCGGTAGTGCCCAGCGACAGGACGAGGAGCGATGGCCATAAACTAAAACACAAGAAGTTCCACCCCAACATGAGGAAGAATTTCTCTACATGAGGGTGGCAGAGCACTGGCACAGGCTGCCCAGGGAAGTCGTGGAGTCCTTTTCTGGAGAAAGTCAAACCCCACCTGGACTCGTTCTTGTGTCACCGGCTCCCCCTTGGCAGGGGGGTTGGACTGGGTGATCGCCAGGGGTCCCTTCCAACCTTGACAGTTCTGTGATTCTGTTTCCTCCAGCCCCTAGAAATAACAGTGGGGCTGCTGACAAAAACAAAGAAGAGTACTTCGATAAAAAATCTGGGATTTTTTTCTACCTCACAGTAGATAATTATCCTCTACTATCAGCAGAGGGCATTGGCTCTGCAGCTTCCCTGGAGAAAGGACGAGGAGAGCACTGAAGCTACTCCAAACCCTTGCCAAATATTTGTCATTAATTTTATAGAGATTCTGAAACCAGGGTTCAACGAAGGCAGGATGTGCAGGTGTCACTCGGAGGTGCACACCAGCATCTCAGCAAACCTGAGATGTTGACACACCTTTTATCCCGTGCTGCCCATCTCCAGGCTGTCAAACGAACGCAGAGTTTGCCTTCACAGCGAGCCCCCCAACAGCCTGCGGACTCCGCGTGGGAAGGATGGGTACATCACCGGGGATTTGCGGAAGGAGGACAACAAATCTCTGCGAAGCACTAGATGGTGCTACGAACACACAGTCAGACATCCAAGTGCTCCACACAGCGGAATCTTTGCTCTTGCAAATTACTTCCAGGAGGTCTTGGCCCAGACGCCAGTGGTTCAGAGGCAGATCAGTGCATTTGGTCCCACCCTGAGGAAAAAATGAGGAGAAAACCCAGGAGAGTTCATCTGGATGAAGTGATGGGTTGCCCCTCACACTGCCTGGCATGTTTGCCATGGGGTTTGCCCTGTTTGAATGTGACCAGCAGAGAAGCGTGGACCGGCATTCACCCAGTTCAACAAAACTGCTGCCACCCTGCTCCATCTATGGGCATCCAAGAGGAAAGCAAATAACAAACAATTAAGGATTGACTCAGAAGAGTTGTCCTAAGTCAAGTCAATGGCCTGTTTCACCCTGATCCCGCCTCTGCCAAGACCTGACCTAAGAAAGGCCAAACAAGCACTGCTTGATCTCCCAAATATTTCCCAGCCTCACGAGATTTGTGGCTCAGGGATTTCCTGTGCACCATCATCCTGGGGGGAATTTTTCTTCTAAGGATTTGTCCAGTTTCTCTGAAAAAAACTATTTTGTTTCTATATTATTTATTTATAGTGTTTGAGCAAAAGAAAAATGGCTTCTTGTTGATGTTTCCTCTGGCTGGGACTACTTTCACTCCTAAGAAAGGCAGCCCTGTCCAAACACCAAAATACTCCTCCACAGCTTGCAGCCTAGACACTTGCAGAGGATCTGTAAGATGTCATTGAAGACCCATACACAGACATTCACAGGCATGCAAGCATGAAAACAAGCAAAGAAAGTGACTGTAACAAATGGCTGTTCAAAGCTTAACCTTTCTCTCTTTTTGGGTTATGAATGAATACTATATTAATACTATTCAAAATGGGGTTTAGTGGATTTTCTTTTATGAAAGGCATAGGTGGTTCTTCTGTACAAATGAGCTCAAACACTGCTTGAAAGGATCAGGCTCAAAGCTCTGGGCACTTTACCTTTTCAGCCTTATTTTGAGAATTCCACAGGAGTTTGTCTGGCTACAACCAGTGCCTTGCTTTGAAACAGGAATGCCTGCACAGCAGGAATTACATTGTTACGGTCCTTATTGCAGTGTAATTTCCTCTGTAGGCAAAATGTCCTGATTTTTGGTGTCAGGAGTTGCCAAATCATGTTAGTCCTTTTCAAAAATGTGTTGATCTCAACAGAACTGCCTCACTCTGTGTCTTCCCAAGTGTGACATGTGGATCACAGCACATCCCTTCCCTCTCCTAGGGCAGTGGGGGACCAGTGAGTCAGTGCTAACACAAACAGCTCCGAGGATACCAAGTGTTGTTACAAAACAGGGAATGCTTTGGCAGCAGCTAGGAGAAGTGGCCACTTTTCTGGGGAATCATCCCTTTAGGTTAATCCAGTTTTTCCAGAGCTCTCATATTTAGCTGCTGGGTTTTACCAGAGCCTGCATGCAGCAGGAGCAAGGGCAGTTAAAGAGGGAAATATTTTTATGATCCCTCACAGGCTGTCTACATCCCTTTCTAACAATATTCCCATCTCAGTGGACCGATGACTTTTGAGATCCTGTTGGATGACAAGTGCTGCACCAACACGAGACCAATGGTTTGTGTTTCCTCTCAGTTACCAGAGTAGAGCTCGTGGTTATTCTCAGAGGTGTTTTTCTTATCTCCGTATACTGACACTGAGATGCCAAACTGGCTGCTGGTGCTTTCAGAGCAGCACTTCCCAGGAAAACCAACCCATATCACCCACGTGCCCATGGGCTCCCATAGCTCACTGTGCTGCAGACAGGAGCCGAGGTGAGGAAGGGGGTATAATCAAAGGGTTGGATTTGCAGGCTTCATCATAAATGTCAGGGTATTTGGAATTTTCTTAAAGCCTCTGTTTCTGGAATCTCACCTCTAGGATGCCCCCAGCAACTTCTGTTCACCAGAGGCAAACCCTACAGACAGAGTAAAGAAGAAAACAATGGCCCAAGGAAGCCCAGCTCTGGCAGTTTTGAGTGTCTCAGACTGTGAAATTCAGTGCCAAGCATTCAGGTGCCTGGCTTGTGGCTTCAGGGCACCACAAAGAATTATATTTTCTTTTCTGGGCCATTTTGCATCAGATTCCCCTGAAAGGCAGAGGGAAGTATGTCAAACTCCTGGTACCAGAAAGACATAAGTTATCTTTTCAGTGTCACAGGACCAAATGCTTCCCCTCGGATTGTTCTGACAGAACCCTGAACACGAAATCTTCCAGACCGTGTTGCTTTGGGCTCCACTTCTGACACATGCTTGAGATGTCTCCCTGCAAGATTTCCACCCTGCTAAGCATCTCACAAAGGGTGAGAAAATGTGGGACATATATAGGGAACACGATCGCTCACAGCCTGTAGGGGAGTCAGAGCTGTTCTTGCTCAAGCCTGGATTTATTGCTGCAGGAGACTTTATAGTATTTGGCCTCTGATATCAGACAGCTCGAGAGTTTTGTAACAAAAACCCTTTCAGTGCTAGGTTGTCCTGTCTGTATTGATGACCCACTTTTTTCATGCCACTGTATATAATCAAGTGTGGCTGGGAGGACCCTGTTTGCATCCAGGCAAGAGGCTACAGGCAACCCCTGCTGTGGCTCAGCTGTGCCTTCTTGCTTATGCAAGTGATCATCCCATTGACATCCCTGAGACTACACCAGTGGGAAAGGGATGTGAGGCTGTGCACCCCCCATAACTGAGCATCTTATTGTCTTTTCTTTCCATGAAATAAATCAGAGGGCTTGTTGTCCTGTCTGGGGGTTCTAAAATATGTTTTGAATAGCTTAATAACTTCCCATGGCTCCTCTCTCCTGGATGATCATTAGCATATGCAATCTCTTTAGCTGAATTTAGAGTGTTCCTGCAGGGCAGAGGTGAAGTTTTGGCGCCCAGAGCTGGCCTCCTTCTCAGCCCTCCTGAGCAATTTTGCATTACAGTCCAGCACAGAACTCTGTGTGAAGCTGCCCTGAAGGTCCCTCCATTCTTTAGAAAGCTGCCTTAAGTAAACCTGGTTTTTTAGCTTTCCAGATGCCCAGGAAAATAGATGTAGGAAAAGGCAAGGAAGGAGGTGTGACTTAATTCAGTGGTGTGGCTCACATATCCTGAATCTGAGGAAGATAATATTCCAAAGCCAGTGGCAGAGCCGAGTGCAGCCACAGAACTTGCCACAGTTAGTACCTGGGTGCTTGCCAGGCTTTGAGGTTATTCACTCTGACATTATCCCCATATAGGAAAGACTGTGCCATTATCCCTGGTTTACTGTCCCCTCGTGGCAACCGAGACACAAATCACTATGTGATGAAATTAGAGAGTGGGAAATTAAAAAAGAGTAGAAGGAAATTTGTTCTCGTGGCAGGTTAATTAAACCAGAGCCTACAGCCAAAGGCAGATGTTGTGGCAAAGTAATGCTGAAAGGAGTTGTTTAGAGCTCTCCTAACTGCAAATGTTAAAAGGGACATAGAAGAGTGAGCTTTGGAGATAAAGTCCATACCTAATTTATGATGACCATGAGGAGACATAACATGCGGAAGAGATGATCTTCAGAATCTGTGTGTGATTCTGTATGGGGAAGAGATGATCTTCGTCTCACCATGGGTCCTACCTTGGAAATGCTCAGCCCAGTGAGCTGGAGACAGAGGAGCACTTGCTGAATGGGCAGCTGTGGTCCATTCTTGATTTCTGCTACCTGCCAGCAAGAATAAGAAATCACACCCAAGGAAAAAGCAGTCTCCCAAATCCTGGGCTAATCCCACAGCCATTCCATCAGCCTTGGTCAGAGTTCATGAAAAAGGATGGCAAACTCCCTCATGGGCTACCTTACTACCTTTTTTGTGTGGATGCTGCCTACCTGAGTTCTCCCACGTGAGTTCCCAAGCACCACCTTTCCCCTTTGTAGTGCAGTGGGGCTGTTAGGAATCCTGCCTGTGTGGATGCCACTTGTAAAAAGCTCTGCTGCCAAAGGAAGGAAGCACCAGCTGCAGCACTGAAAATGTTCAAGAGCAGAAACAAGGAGAGAAATTTGCAAAGTTTGTGCTCAGAGATCTGTGTGTGCCAATCCCAAGCTATAGCCTTATGGAGGAGTTTAATTAAGGACGGCAGCTTCCCCATCTGAAGCTCTAATCCCAAATACATGTTGTCTCCACATAGGCTCAAAGCCAAGCCGTGACTCCTGACTAGAGCACCCCAGGGCAGATGGCCACATCCCTGGGGTGGCAGATACCTGCCCTACCTGTGCCAGCAGTCTGGGTATCCTCTGGTCCAGAACAGCTGCCAAAATACATACTGGGCAGCACAAGATATCAGGTGGAGAGTCTGCATATGGTTCCCAGTTTGGATCCTTGAAAATGAATAAAGAAAAGCAAACCAGTAGAGCCAGAGGGCTAAAAGGGACAGAGGAGCCAATGAAACTCTCAGTAGCATTGTGCTAATTGGGTATAGAAGAAAATGACATTTCTGCAGTCCAGCAGGTGCTCTGTGCTAGATGGAGGCTGCACAGGCCCTTTGCACAGGCACCACCAGCCTCTAAAACAAATCCACCTTTGAAATGGGGATTTCTCACAGCATTCTGTTAAAGAGCAGTGAAACTGCGCAGGGAATTGAAACATGTCCAGTTAGTGACCCAGCTAGTCTCCATAACTTACCCAAAATTTAAATCCCATCTGATTTTGATAGGCACAGACAGCTGAGACCTTGCTTTCCCAGTCCAGCTAAAGACAGACTTTGCTTTGCTTGTACCCACACTGGCTCCTTTTGTCAGGCAAAGGCCTGAGGCATTTGTTTGGGTGCTCTGCAGCTCTGCCCAGGTGAGCAGCAGGATGTTTTTTCTGGTCTTTGAGCATGAGTGACTGATTCCAGTAATTCATTAAGTGCAACAAATGAGTGGTGACAGTGGAGGCTACACTACCCCATAATTCATCTCCCTTGCCTCTTGATGAGAAGGTTTCCTGTTACACTGGGCAGACCTGTCCTCATCACTCTCCTTACATCTCTCTCATTCTCAGTTACCTTCAGACAGAAATGTGTCCAGTCCCAGAAACTGTGAATGTCCTTCTTCCTCAGTTGTAAAAAATCTGCGAGGTGCTTCTTGCCTATAGAGCCCTGGGTTTAGCTATGAGCTCAGCAATGGTTACACTATTTGGAAGAGCTAAATACTTCTGCCTGAGTCATAACTTGCTAAAAACAAGTCAATCTAGCTCCTCTGTAATCCATTACTTTCAGAAAACTCTGAACTGCTGGTAAATGCCTTAACGAGAAGCACTGACCATTTATTTAATAAACTTTCTGAAGCATTTCTCAGCTCTATTACAATCACACATTTTATCTTGGCAGTCTTCTTTTGAATTGTATACTCGTTAGGGAATCTTAGTCTTCTTTTGTGACCAGTAACTGTTAGGGGATATCCTGATTAAAGGATAATTGATTTCTTTGTCCTAATAAAAATACACTTTTTAAGGGCATCTGATGCACTCACAAATATGCAAAGTATTCAGTCCCTAACCCAGGCAGTTTGTATTTATTCAGGTTTCTAATTCTAAAGATCCCGTTTACACAATGGATGGCACAGAGAGGGATGGCCCAGAGAGGGAAGGCTGGCAGCAGAACGCAGGAGTCCTGGTGTCTGCTCTCCTCATCCTGGAGAACAATGTCAACACTGAGGACACACACTCCAGTGTTGCTCTAATTAGAGCAAACCAGCTACAATCAGATTAACTTTGTTTGCACTGTTTGCAGACAAACGATGCACAAAACACAGCACAGAGCTAAAGCACACAGCGCACTGGTAATAGATGGCATAAAATAAAGCAAGCAATGATGAAAGTGACTGCTTGATAAACACATCAGCCTGGCCAAAGGCAACACATATCAGAGGAAGATGTTTGTTTTCACTAAAGCTGCAGCAATCTCCAGCTACCAAGTGAACTTTACAGAGGATTAGCGGTGCTGGAAACTGGAGTCCTCTTTTCAGCCAGAGAAAAACTGCACAAGGGCAGTACAAGGCCAGTATTGCCACTCATGCATCTTATTTCTGGGCACACTGACCTCTTGGTGGGTGTAGGAGGGCATGCTCCTCTTTGCTGAGGTTGCAGGCAGCCAGAGCTGCTGTGCCATGGGTGCTGAGAGGTGGAACATCCCTCCTGTGAGAGAGCTGAGATCGGGTACCCACTTGGGGACGGCTTAGCACACGTTCAGCTGCTGGCAGCTAATTTTAGATACAATCAACTTTTAGTTACCTACAGGGAGCTTAAATGTCCCTGACTTCCCTCAGTACTGCTGGCTATGGTCCAGTGCTGTGGAGGGTGATGCAGAGGACAAGCAGCTCTTGCCCTCGTTGACGTCCTAGCTGCTGCTGCAGAGAAACCACCTTTGACATTTCCCTAAGCAGAAGGCCCCAAATTTGCTCACCAGGTCTTGTTTACAGGTACTTTGTCTCATCTCTGCTTTAGCTCTCTCTGAGTAAGGGAGTTATTCCTACCTGCCCCAGGGTCAGCTTCGGCAGAGGCCTCATTGCTATTCTCAGCCTCCTCTGGTCACATCTCCTCTGCTGATCCCACGGTCTACAGTTACATCTCACAAACTGCTTTTGGAAAGAGCCATCCTCCTTTACAGTGTCAGCTAACTGCAGGGACCTAAAGGACCCACAAATCAATGGCCTCTGGGAGAGATCCTGGAGTCCTGTGGTCTTCCTTCTATCAAGGCTGCAAGTGTAGCTGCTAATTTGTTGTCCTGTGCATGCCTATCTCTGTGGCTGCTCATTACGTGAGACCCATTATCGTTACTGCTGACGGCAAGGAATGCTCGGACCCCCCACTGAACTGAGAGTCTCTAGGAATAAATGGGATATGATAACTTTCATTATCTCCTTTTCAAACATCAAGAATTCAGTGACCAAAACCAGCAGGGAGTGTGTAGCAAGGAACTTGCATTTCCTAGCCAAGGGAAAGCATATCAAAATCAATTATCTAGGTCATGAAATAGTTGTGGTTCTCCCAAAGGAAAATACTGTTTAGCTTAATCGTTCTGCAACTAGTCTTAATTAGTTATTATGAGTCATATTTCTATTCACATCCCCAGGGATCAAAATAGGCCAGAGTATGACACTGTATGCTTCTCAGGACAAAGAAGGAAAAAAAAAAAGAAAATAAATGTATAGCAGCACTTTGGTTTCCACCAGCTTTTGTATGGTGTAGCTTCCCTAGTGCATCTCTAGTTTTGGCCTCCTGACACCTCAGAGGTCAGAGCTTCCTGGCCCTGCTGCTGGAACAAGCCCACCCTAGTCCTGATGCAGCAATGTTTCTGAGCTCACTCAAGTGCACGAGTCCTCTATGCCTGTCTAGAGTCAAACACACACTTACAAGCCCGTTGGATCCTTAAACCTGACACATATTTCCTTCCTAACTTTGCATTACATGCTGTCTATCAAGGTGGCTCTAGCACCCAAAAGTGTGAGCTTCAGCAGAAGAGACTGACTACAGCTCTTCAGATACTTGAGAGTACAGTTCCCAAGAGACCTCTTACTCACAGTTCCTTAAGGTTTCCTGTTTCACAGACATCACTCCCATGATACCACATTGCTGCCATTGCCATCAGGTGACCAATGCAGAAAGCCAAATCCAGAGCTGCCCTTGAAGTCTGGGAACAGTCACAGAATTGCAGCCTTTTACTCTGGTTTGGCTTCACACCTGCCAGTTTTAAAGGCAATCTGCATTCCTGAGGGGATCAGCACTTAACATCACATACCAAATCCACCTGGAAGGACAAAGGGACATCTCAGACATGACCACCACAAAGTGTTGGGGCACTTACAGGGTTTTTCAAAAGAAATTTGGACAATTGATTTGGAAACTTGTCTGGAGAGGTTTCCTTTCGGCTCCCCTTAGTGACAAATCTGGTCCGAATTCCTTAATCTGTGCGAAGCTGTGAGCGATGTTTGACTCTCAGATCAAACATGATTTTTGTACATTTTTTGATCCTCAGTGAACCAATCATCTGAGCCAGTAGCTCAGACTAACTCTGCTAGAGTCATAATATCTGAAGTCTCAGTCTGGGTATGCATTCTGCAACTCTGCCCATCTTTTTATGTGACACAAACTCTGTTAATTGGGAGTGTTTAGAGAAGGTGGAGCCAGACCCTTTGGAGAGGTGTACAACAGAGGGATAAAAGGCAATAGATTTGAAACAAAAAAGAGCTTGTGGTTTTGATAGAAGGAGAGAAGGATTATCCTGAGTGTGATGAAGCAATTCAACAGAGAGGCTGTGGGATCCCCATCAATAATAATATTGATAATAAAGATAATTCAAAATTCAGCTGAATGAAGCCCTGAGCATCCTGCTGTTGCTGGACTAGATTTGAGCAGAGGCCAGCAGTGGTCCCTTTCCATTCACCCCAGCCTGTGACTCTGTTATGAAGCCTGTTAGCAGCACATTGGAAAAAAGTAATTATTTCCACTTTTTTTTTTTTAAATGGAGCAGTAATTCTTGTGTTCCTGGTGAAGAACTGATGAGGTAATATGGCATTGGATATGCCACTAAGGAGGAAGAGATATAAACCACATATAAGCCTAGAGACCAAATCCTATCAGTAGCTGAGCACATGCATTGAGCTTAATGGAATTTGAGGCTGTCCGTCATTTTGTAATACCAGTTTTTAAGAGAGAAAATCAGTATGAGATCCTCTTCACACTAATGTGCATGGCACAATGTCCAGCAGGTTCAGTGAATGCAAGCAGGGATGGATGCCTCAATTTTCAAGCTCAGCATACACGTTGTGGTGGAGTCTGACAAAGGTGTGTGCAAAGTGCACACCCCATCCCTTTTTATAGCTAAAACCAGAAAGCCCTCACAGAAAGGTGACATCGTGGCTTTCTGAAGGGAGGCTGAAATTGCAACCATTTCCCTTCACTTCCCTCCCTGGTGGCCTCAGCTGCTCTGGATGGCTTTCTGATTTCCAGTGACTTTCACAGCAAAACCAATTTTCACACCGGGCTTCAAAACCCACTCAAGCTTTTCTTCTTCATGGGGAAAGACACAAACACCAGATTGTCTCTTTTCTATCAAGGAACATGCAGTGCCAGAGGATGAAGCATCAGATTTTTTTATTCTTGATTGAGGCTAATTAGTGTAGTTAGAAAAGGAAATCCACTGGCTATTTGAAACAGAAATTGCCTGAACTCAGAACCAGAGCAGCATTGCCTGAAGGAGCTGGACTGCCTGGTACAAATGCTTGTTTGGACATCTCATTCTTGAGTGAGGAGGAAAGCTCATTGAAGGCAGCTTCTTCAGCTTGCTTTACAAGCAACAGAACTCTAATCTTTTAAGAAGATACAAAAAATCCCCACACTTGGAGAAAGTATGGTTCTGCCCTTTTGAGCCTGACCCCTGTCCTGATGAATTACCTATGGATGCCGTGCTCTGTGTGTAATCAAAGCACCACTGGTTGCACCAAAACAAGAGCTCCTACTTCTCCACCCAGTGAATCTTGTCCACAAAATGGAGTTCTAATACAACATTCCTCCTACATTAGATGCAATGCTTTTTGGAGTAAGAAATGATCACCTCTGACTTTTAGAAATGGGGGTTTTAGTGTCAGCAATGTGAAACAGTGAAAGAGCAAGATGCTACAGAGAAACGTATCAGCAGATAAGGAAGAGGATAACTGGGAGGAGGGTGAAAAGGAACAGAATAGAAACACAGAAAAAAGAGAAGGAGAACCACAAAGGACAATGTAAGATCCAGAGCTGGGCTGCAGAGTAGCACTTTCCCCACATCTCGGAGATAAATATGAGTCTGGGGCTCAGGCTCTAATACCTCCTTGAGTTCTGAGATCTCCTCAGGATCTGAGACCTACATTTATGGCTGGTGGGTGGTTTTACAGTAGGTCAAGACAAGCTCCACCTCTCACTGCAACTTGACCGTGGAGAAGGGTGCCTGGGAGCCCAGACAGAAAGCTTGTGGCCCGGACACAACTCTTCTCATGTACTCCCAGAGATTCTTTTTCTGTGGCATGAAGCTAAATTCCATTGCTTAGTGGTAAAGATCAAATGGATTTGTACTGAACAGACGGCAGAGGTATTACATAAGGACTTGTTCCTGTGTTCTTTGATTAGCCTGCCTATTAGCCTTTATCTCAGACTCTTGGAAACACCAGCTTTCTATCAAAAGGAAATGTCACTACTCTAACTAATATACTTTTAATTTCCTTTGCAAGAAGCTCTAATTAACTTTTTTTTTCAGTTCAGTACAGCTTTAAAAAGAATATTTAATGTCAGGCATTAAAGTTTCCATATTGGCTTGCAAAGGAAATCTTGACTCACAGAAACTCTCACCAAGAGAAATAAAAGGCAGACTATGCCTCCCTTCCCTACCATGCAGAAGAAAGAACTTGTCTTGGTGTAGCTCTGCTAATCTATTGCATAGGTGATTTTATGACTGAAAGGAGCTTTTTCCATCCAGTCCTTCCTGAAGGGCTCTGAGTGATGGGAGAGCTGCCTCCAGCACCCACTACCTGCAGCATTCTCATGCTCCAATCAAAGAAACACTGAATCTGGCAGGCCTCTGGCTCTCCCCTGTCCAGAAGTCAGGGAAAGCTGCTGATTGCATGCAACCAATGTTTTGCATTTTTCCCCAGCTGAATAACTCCCCAGCTTTACAGATCATGCAAGAGGCATTAAAATTGCATTGCAATACTGAATGCCAGGCCCTCTGAAACAAATAGAGGACTTAAAATTATAACAAATCTGTTGAACACTTGTTTAATTTTGTGTCTCTGCTTAAACTCCTCGACTGCAGACTCCAAGTGTAAGCATATGCTTTGCGAAAAAGCAATTCCAGTATTTGCAGAATCAGGGCCATCTGAGGCACAGTTCTTATTCTGTAACAGTGCATGTAATCTCCAGATCCCAGCCATCTCCTGCCACCCCATGGCAGCCTGATGGCTGATGCAAGACCTGTTTAAGAAACGTTATTCTTAACCATTATTATGGTTAATAATAACAACACAATATAGTTTATAGGAAGGCACAGACTGCCACATGCCAGGAAACTCAAATGGATTTTATCGAGGACTACATTCAACAGCATAAGTTTGCCAGATGGGAATAGATCCCACTCACCTACTGATTATCTTGTCCACCTCCATGTTATTGAGGGAGAGGTCTGAGACTGTGAGCTGAAAGAAGCTATAGTAATGCAGAGCACTATCAGGAACCAGCCAACGTAGATGAATAGTCAAGTTTTCCTCAGAATGGGGGCACACAACAGGAAGCCCCAAGGTTATATCCCTTTCCCAACCCTGCCCCAGGGTGAATTGATACTGTGAAGTGCGAAGATTCCCATCTGAGTTGACATTTTTTAACAGACCAAACACTGCTTTTATCTAGGGGAATGTCTGATCCTTTCTGGTAATCTACTAAACCATTTACTGCCTGTGCAGATCGTGGAAGGAACATTTGAATACAGCTAATTGCTAAAAATAGCCCCATTTTCAGCAGCAGAGGAGCTGGCAGTTCTTTCAAGCCACGTTAAAAATACTGCTTGAGTATGACTTCAGCAGACATGCTGCTGCCTGTGCGTGCTGCCAGAGTGAGTGGGACTGCCTCGTCCCCGCTCGGGATTTCCTCCAACACGTGACACGACTCGTGGGTCCCACAGCTCAGAAGCAGGTGAGCTATGAGGTCTAAAAATGTCACTGAAGTGGCAACCACGTACCTCGTGCCTGTGGCTTCCACTTTGCAGCGCTGCATGTTTTCCAATTTCAGGACATATCTCTCACTGTTGGGCCAGGTTGGATGGAGCGCTGAGCAACCCTGGTGTAGTGGGAGGTGTCCCTGCCCATGGCAGAGGGGTTGGAACTACATGATCTTCAAGGTCCCTTCCAGCCCAAACCATTCCGTGGTTCTAACACTAGGTTGCAGTGACCAAATGTTAATTAGGTGGGAACCTTCTGGTTCCTTTGGTGTGCAAGCCTGGGGATCTGAAGCCAGAAGAATGACAGGCTGAGGGCTTGCTGACATCTGCTAATGAGGAAGAGCAGCAAATCACATATGCTGTGAAGTCCAGGCAGACAGTGATCTCTCTGGGTTGGGTGTTCTCCACGGATAAGGGAAAAAGGCTGTGGTAAACCAACGACTGACATTTTTGTGGGGGACATTTTGGTTATAATAAAGTTTAATAAAGATGTGGAAGGTCTTATGATTTTAGAGGGTAGAGTGTTAATTTTCTAAACAATACCCTGTTTCTAATCTAAAATCAAAAGGTCACTGTATTTTTTGGGTAGAAAGAAGTGTTAGGAGCATGCAATTTTCAACCAACATTAGCAGGAAGCCTTTGCAAAAAGCTGGTTTCTGCTACTCAGGATGATGGAACTCGTGCAAAAAGTGGAAGTGCTGTGTTTTTAAATCCAAACCTGTTAAGTAGCTGTGTTTCAGTTCTGAATCCTGTTTCTGAAGTTACTCCTAAGTCATCCTTGGCTGCTCCAATTTGCCAGCCCAAGAGACACAGAATGTACCAGGTCCCAGAGGCTGTTAATTAGATTTGATTTTGTTTTGCTGCCTCTGAGAAGTACAGGATTGTAGGCAGCAAGGTGTAACTGACTCTGGGCTCTCCGTGTGAAGCATGGGCTGGGAGTTGTTTCCCCCAGCTTGTGCTATTTCCCGAAGGTGCATGGAAAGTGCTTGGTGGGACCCAGCAAAGTGCAAAAGCCCCAGACAGGCCAATAAAACTCAGTGGCCCAAAGGAATAGTGTGGCCTTCAAAACTGAACTATAATTCTTTTTTCTTTTTAATCCTTTTTTTCTTTTTTATTTTTTTCGTTCTACATTTTTAGTTTTATCCCCCAATCTGGTGTTTTCTTGTTTTCGCTGTTTCTGCCAGGTGTATCTGTGAATTTGGTACCACCACAACCCAGCATCTAACTAGAGAGTAAAGCCTCAGGAGAAAAAAGTAAGCAATTTACAAAGCATCTAGGCTACATTAACCAAGAAAGGAATTCCTTATCTTCTATTCAGTACAAGTTCCAGCTGAGCATTCATGTTTTATGGGACCAAAAAAAAAGCCATTGTAAGAGATACTTTCTTATAAAAAAAGACCAGCTCCAAGGTTTGGATGGAGGGAAAGGAATAAAAAAGGCTGCTGTTGATGAACCTAAAGCCAGAAAAAAAACAGACTCACTAAAGCTCAGACTGGATGTGATGATGTGACACACTGCTGCACAGCCACTGGCTGGAATTGCGCGTCGGAACTTTTTGAGTTAGAGGATGTGCTCCCAACGCTGGGACTGGGGCCAGCTGCAGCTGCTCCTGCTGCCCTCCCAGACATCCCACAGCGAGGACCATGTGCAGTGCATGCCTTGTGTGCAGGACTGGAGGAGGGATGGCTCTGACAAAGCAGGGAGCCTTCCTGGGGAGGAATTTCTGCTAAAAAGCTGGCTAGAGTTATAGAGACACCCTGTTTCTAATGGCAATGGGCTAAACTTCAGAGGGCAGACAAACAGCAGGTATTTCAAAGTCAGAAACCCTAATAATTCAAGAGGGAAGTCAGCAAGCTCACAAGGGAGTTTGCTGAGCAGTAGTAAAAGGGGTTTGGGAGCCAGGGACCAAGGGCATCCCTCTGACCCTGCACAGAGGCTGAGCTCCAGTGTTGTAGGTTCCACATTGTGAGGATGAGCCTGGCCTAGCAGCAGTATCTGCTTATTGTAAGGATTCTTGAAATATTCCTATTCCTTGCGTTGTTCCCAGAAAATCCAATACAGTCTGCCTGGTAAACTTTCTCACGTGAGCTGAAACGACATATTGATCACTAATTAAACCTAATGATACTTGTTGCTGCTAGCTGAGTACAGCAGCCACCCAACCTGGAGGCTGCAAGAACACAAACAATCCCTGCTCCTGCCTCAAGAACTGCTTCTCCTGATTTAATATGCAAAAATACCAAGATTTAAATATTAACGCTCAGGAGATGAATTGAGTGGTGTTACACTAAAACTGTATAGCTGGCAAAAATTAACTCTGCCTCCCCATTGTTGCAGAGTGACTGCTCACTCTCTCTCCCTCCCCTACTGCCCCTTCCACACTCTGGCAGGGTAGCAGCCTTTCCTTTTCTGGTCATATCCCAGACACATGGCAGTGGTGCCAGGAATTTAATACTCCCATTGCTGCTACATAGATGCAAAACCTTTTATAAACGTGTTTGGGCTGACCAGTTCCCCTAGCCACCCCCCCCACCCCGAGCCAAGAGTACAGGCATATCTGTGGTGTTTGGGACTGAATAAACCTCTCCCAATTCAGATGGGGGCTGACAGAGCTCAAGAGCACTGTCCCAGCACTGTCATGTGCTTTAGGGGACAGGCAGATGAGCTTTCTCCTAAAATAACACACATGCATCATGCACGTACACATTAAGCATCTCTCAGTGTTTCCCCTCGGCTGAGATTCATTTTGTCCATATTGCCTAATCCCTTCTCCCTAAAAATACCCACCCTTTCCAAGCCCATCCCACGTGCTGCAGGCTACTGAGCCCCAGTGCAGCCTGGCAGTGTGCAGCAGCAGCAGAGCTCTTGTCCTGCCACCCTTTAGGACTCCAGCATTGCCTCTCTCCGCACGGCTGGGGGAGCTCTCTGAGGATCAGGGGGTTTGTTTTGCTTGCTGAACAGCACACTACGCCCTCACAAAGGACTTTCGTTAGTTAATTGATAGAAATGCGATGATTAAAGAAGGTTCCATTAATAAATTAACACATTCCATCAAAGGATCTCAAAACATTTCTGTCAACATGTACTTCATCTCACATCAGCTGAGCAGGGAAAAATCTATAGGATCTCCTTTGCAGAGAGGAAAACCGAAGCCAGGAGCCCACTGACAAAAGTCAGGACCCCCCAGGTCTCTGTCCCTTGCTCCAACTTCTGGCTGAGCTTCCTCCCGGTGACAAATCAGTTGCATATGTGCTATAGGAGATGACAGCGTTATATAAGTACGAAGTAGTAGGATTATGGGTGTGGGGGAGAAAGATCTCCTGGGGAGAGGGGACATTTTGCATCAATCACTCCCTCCCCCACAGCCACCCACCAGCTGCAGGGATTTTTCAAAGCACTAAAGATGATACGGTTTGGTACATTTTAATCAGCTTCTTTCCCCATGGAACTATGGTAGAAACGTTGCTTTAAAAAAAAGTAGACTCACAGCAATTAGGGGCTGTGTAACCTGCAAAGGAGCTGCACTTATGTGACAGCATGTCCACTCCAAACACCACAGCTACTGCCTGATACCTCATCTCACCCCACTGGACAAGAGCTGAGTCAAGTACTAGGACTGCAGTTAAAAAGTGGCAGCAGCTTGAGTGCAAAGTAAAGCAGAAAAGCCTGGAAAAGAGCTGTGGCAGGGGGAGAAAGATGCTGAGATACACATTTTGTCAAGGGAAGTGACAAAAACCAGACCCGGCCCAAGAAGGAGGAAAGTGTGCTGGAAATGGGCTATAGGAATGATGATTTGATCCCAGTTTGACACACCAGAAAAATCCTTGGTGCTAGAGGTCGAAGTTGCAAGCCATTGTCTTCTTTGAAAGAACAGTGAAGATCTCTGTCCCTGTCCTTATTTTCCTCTTAAACCTTCAAATATTTGTTTTCCTGTCCTGAGCTGCAGACATGGAGAGAAGGGAAGGTGCTGAGGCAGATCCCTGGGCCAGAATGGAACAGCACCCAGGGTCTACTGTTGTCACAGTGGCCATGGCCAAGTCTGCACAAAACAGTAGCCTCTGGGCTACTGCTCCTCTTTGTTTATGTCAGAGTTGTGCCTTGAAGCCCTGTCCCTAGAGGGGAGAACACCAAGAGAGTAGCAGAGGACTAGAAAAGCTGAAATCAGAGAGGGAAGTCTGGCCTGCTGCGTGCTGTAGCAATCCCTTCTGGGCCATAAATCTATCATCTCTAATTTTAACAAACGGCCTGAATCTGACAGGCTTGGAACATAATACTATCTAGACTAGCTGTGAGACCACAAAAATGTATTTCGTTTCTCTCGTTGATTGGACAACCAGAAGAATAAAAGAAATACCCTAAAACCCCTAAAACAAATTAGAAATACCCTAACAAGCATCCAGACCCTCCACCCTGTCTCAGATCACCTGAGCATGGACACTTTGCTGCAGCCTACTCAACTCCCTGCTTGGTCCATCAGGATGCACAGCTGTTGTTTAGGGGTGCTACAGGTTGTAAATCTGTCTGGAGATGTGCACATTATTTCTCTATGAAATTCATCCCCTGCAAGCCTCCTGAAGTGCACCTTAGCCATAGTACTGTGCAATTTGGTGCTCATTTTACCCCCCATCTCCATGCTGGCCCACTGGAATGGTACAGTGCCCAGGGAGGGCTTCTACAAGCTGGAGGACACACTCCTTAAACAGCAGCCAGGGTGGATGCTGCAGGGCCAGATAAATGTTGTGAGCAGGGATGCTGTGGGGCAGGGCAAACCCAGCACTTGCAGGGTGCTCGAGGACCCACCATGGAAAACACTGCTGGGGAAAGGTGCTTTGGAGAACACGTGCTTGGTGCAAGGTTCTCCATGTGGATTCATCCCATCCAAGACATCCAACTGAAGTATTTCAGGTGAAGACTAATACCACTAGGCTCCTCCTCAGCTTACCCCTAAGAGCAATTTCGCCCATGTGGGACCATCTCAGTGTGCCTCAGAATTCTGCTTGCTCACCTGAGCTGCTGCAGCATGGCTGGTTTATGCCTACAACCCCTGTGGGCAGTGGTGTGAGTGAAAAAAGGAGGGATCTCACCCCAACAAACACATCCCCAGGAGCCAGAACCGGATTTATGTAAGTCTGCACACTCTCATGCTGTGCCTCAGTGTGATCCATGGGGCTGAGCCCACTCTGCAAACTCGGCTGTGGATCCGCACCAAGCACCAGCCTTATGCTCCAACAGAAGTCCAGCAAGAGACCAAGCTTCCAGCATCTCCTCCCCTTTGCCAAATATGCTTCAAGGGGAGGAAGCAGACTCAGCAACAGGCTCAGCCCATCTGCTCCTCGTGCCACAAAATTAGGAAAACATCTTCTCAGCCCCTGCCAACAGCACAGAGCAAAGGGGAGGTAGCGAGGGATGGAACATATGGGTGCCAGCCCTGCTAACCACAGAGGGGAGGCTTCCTGACCCATGGAAGAGAAAAGGAGTCAGTCTGGAGTGGCATCCAGAGTGCATGCATGCACTCTGGCATCAGAAAGTCTTCCCAGATTCCACTGACAACACAAACAGCAGAGCAAGAGCGAAGCACAGACCTCATGACTCTGTGACAGGACTTGAGAGTGGCAGCTGACTGAAGGGAGTGGGAGCTGCAAGGCAGGGGCTGGTCCCAGCACATGCCTGTTGTGCCAGGACACAGGGATACAGAGGAGCTTCTCTCCGTGCCATTCCCAGACACATCTGTGCTGTTAATAAGTCAGGAAACCTCTCCCAATGACCACTCAGCAGCAACATGTACCTCTGCTCTTGGCACAGGTACCTATCGATCCCCCCAGCCAGCTGTGGTGAGAGAAGCAAAGGTCCAAGTGCCCTGTTTCTCTGAGAGGCAGCAGCAAAGTGAACACAGAAACGATGCAGACAAACCTCACAGCCCATGCTAAGATGGAGTGAGAAGCCAGGGAAACAAGGAGGCAGCAGTCCTGGGCAAGAGAGTGGCTCCTGGGGCAGGTCCCTGCTGTCATCCTTAGGGCTGGACACACGTCACAGGTCCTGATTCCATGGTGAGGCACAGAAATGCATGTAACAAAACACTGTGCCTCTCCAGTGCCTGCTCAGTGCTTTGTGCCACATATTGGTGCTGTGGTTTTGCCAGTCTGGAAGCTGGACTGCTCTGCCTTCTCAGCCATCACAGTGCAGCACAGCACTCCTTCCAGCAGCTCAGCCCTTCTGGCTTTACCCCCACACCTCATCTGCTCCCCCACCCTGCCAGTGACTGAGCTGTTATTAATGGACTTGAAAATCCGCCAAGAAAATCTCCTGGCCCAGATTTTGCCTGCCCTTTGCCCTTCTGCTGATTAACTCCAAAAAGCCTTCTGAGAAAACTGCAGCTGTTGAACTGCACATCTTGCACAGCAAGACAAAATCTGTCTTTTTTTTTTAGCAAATGCTTCCTTTTAGTAAATGGAAGAGTAATCTAGAAAATGCTTGACTGCTAGGCACACTCTTCCTTAGCATATCAGTTTACACTTCACAGAAAGCTGTTATTAACTGATAATAATTCAGTTAATATCAAGTGCTTGAGATTTCGCAGTACAGTTGCCAGCAAATGGGCAAAAGCCCATCCATCTGTTGTAGGGAGCATAAAAGGGAAAGTTGCCTTTACTACAAGACAGGGGAGGCTGCAAGTCAGACACGTAGAAAATATCCTGACACTTCTGTCCAGCTGGAGAGACCTTTTGTGTTTGGGCTGGTAGGCAAATGGCCAAAGGAACACGTAACTTGGAGAAGGGTGCTTAAAGGTCAAATAAAACTTGAGTGAGACCAGGCACAGCCTAAAAAATGTTGAACCTTAAATCAGATTCTGATTAGAACTGGCTGAAAGTTGAGATGAAGTTCTAATGTGGGGATTCTCAAATGCCCATGGCTCACCACCACTCCTACATCAAATCTCTCTTGGATAAGAGGCCAAGGCTAGGGCACTGGACATTATGTATTCTGTTCCAAACTATCCACTGGATCAGAAGTAAGCCCTGGAGTACCTTCAGTTGCACTGCCTGTGCTCAGTTCAGGCCTCACTTCCCTGCTGGGTCTGCACTTGGATTTTATTTTCTTTCCCCTTCCAGGCTTGTGGGACCACAGGGTTTATAATAACAGAGCTGTTCTGCTCCTGGCCAAAACCAGCAGCATGGAAAACAGCTGTAGGCTGCTCTGTGTTTAGGCTGTATTGATTAGGCTACAATCTCTGCAGGAAGGGGAAAACTTTTGTTTGGTGAATGCACCTGAAGCTCTCCTGGAAGGCTCTGATGGGATTGGGGTTCATGCACAGCAGGGAAAAGCTTGAAGAGTGTTACCCTTCACTCCATACAGGGGGGGCAGTGACATTTCAGCTTGGTGCCCAGGTGATGAGCCCTCCCACCTCAGGAGGCTGGTGGTATAAAACAGTTGGGTACGGGGTGAGGCAGTGGGAAGGACAGACAGACGGCAGCAGACAGCTCTCTTAATCCTAGTCCTCCTGCTGTGAAGGTGCTCTTACAAGACAATTTTTTTGCTTTTACTGCCTCTCTATGCCTCACTCATTTTTTCTTCCAGTTTCCAGCAGTCCTGACTGTTGTTCTACTCCAGAATGCCTCCCTTCACCCCCACCAGCGAACAAATTTAGCGCATATTTCTTAAAACAGGAGACCTCCACCGAGGGCTGTCTGCTCAGCCCTGGCTGTCCTGGCCTCATTCCCATCCCTCAGGTACCTCCAGTGCTTGTTCCCCAGCAGCTGAGGTACCTCCTCAAAGCCATCACAGCCACTTGCCATGGTCCAAGTGCCAGTCCATTGCCTCGGATCCACCCAGATACCCATCTAAATCTTATAAGGATTTTTATCAGAGATTTTGTAATTAAATAATGCCATAAAACAATCAACAATGGACAAACTCAAACCAACCAAACCAGCAAAAAACCAAAACCCTCAACGTCCCTTTCTTTTTTTTCTAGGGTCCCTTACAGTGCAGCCTGAGGATGAAGCTTTGTCACTGTGGCTATTTCCCTTCACTAGCTGACAAAATGCCCCAAACTTCCCTGTACCCGGAAAGACCTGCCCTCGTAAGTTATTTTCCACCACTTGTCAGTTGACAGTGACAAATCTTCCTTCCCCACAGGGCTTCTCTCACAGCTGCCAGCTGCTCTTTTTCCTGAATGGACACCAAACTTACCCATTCAGCTATTGCTGTTCACAGGCGTGACAGGAGTTTATCAAGTCCCATCAGGGCTGAAGCAACCTCAGGGAATGCAGCTCCTGGACTCACCTCTTCCCTCTCTCTCATCCCTGTTGAGACCAGCTTCCTTGGGCAGTGGCATGGAGAACATAACATTAAATCTGAGCCCAAGGGGGTGAGGTGAGCAAGAGGAGAATGGGGGCCAGAACTGCCTTTGCTGGGGCCTGAGGCTCAAAGGTGGCAGCACTGGAAGAGTTAGAGAACTGCTAATTGGAGGGTTTCTGAACACAGGGGTTTGAACTAATGCTGTAATAAAGGTTAGCATTTCCTAATCTATCACAAGGGAAAGGAAAAGCCCTTTGAGGCTTCAGTTTCTGTCCCCTCCACCCTTGTGCTCCCCAGGAGAATCAGTATTTGTGGTTTTTTAGCTCCTTGCACTGGCCCTGACTTCTTTTTCAGTGAGCTGGGAAGGTTTTCCTAGCTCCTTGCACGTGGGGATGGTCATTTGTGGTGGGTGAAGAGATGTTTACTGTCTTTGATGGATTACTCCCCCACAGACAGCAGTAACAGCACTCTCCTAATTGTTAGAGCAGCCATCCATACCAGCTAGCTTTCCCAGGCACAAACCAGCCACGCAGCTCTGCTCCCCACACCCCCTGCAAATGACTGAGCAAATAAAACAGTTTCATGTGGTTGGTCCCCAGAGAGTGACAAATCTGCCCCTTTGTGCCATCACACAGCAGGAGGGAGTTGGAAGCTATAAACATGTAGGTGGCTTCCACCCATGCCAAAAGAGAAGGGGAAATGCCAGTCTGCCCCTGGAGTGATTAATCCTGCAAATGAACTAGCATTTGCTTCATCCTGAACAAGGATGAGTTTTCTTTAATTAACAGTGATTTCCATTAAAGCTGATGGCTCAGATTAAACCTGAGAGCTCATTCACCGACTCCCTTGTCTCTGTGGAAGGAACTGGGTGGCACATTTGTGCCACTCTGGAGGACTGAAGAGGCCTCAAAGATCTACAAAGGGCTAGCACATCCCTCCCTTAAGAGGCTGGCACATGGACTAAGGGCTGCATAGAGAATTTCTGCACTGAATTTTAGGTGCTTACCTGACTAAAGTCTTCCTGTGAACCTCACAGCAACTACTAAAGCCTTCCCAGGCAGCTGAGCTTTGAGAATCACAAAACTGTCAGGTCTTTCAGTCTGGATCCAGCTTAGTGTTTTTATAGTGCCCTCTCACATCACTGATGCAGATGTGACGGGACACATCTGCATCAGGGGAAGTGCTTTCATCCAGCCTTCTTTGGTCCCAAATCCTGCTCTTGAATCCCAAGGGCTACACCAGGAGCATCCATAAAACAGAGAAATGACTCAGAAGTGAATAGAGCTGCAGAGAAATTGAGGGGATGGAAGGTGGTGCGTACGCGTGGAAAAAAAAAGCAGAAGGAATTGCAATAGGTAAAGAAAGACCCACATTTGATTAGCAGGCACACTCCCAGGGAAGCAATTGGGAATGAATCTGGGCCATTGCATACCTTCACCTATGATCTTGCTAAAGAGAAGGAGAATGAAGTTTGAATTGAAAGAAAAAAAAGCTGCCACAAAAAACCCTACACCACCATTTGGTCACACTTTGGACACTTGATGAAAATATTTCCTTCTGAATTATCAAAACAAGAGCACGGAGAAGCAAGAAATAATCACAGAATGAAATGAGACTGAAGATTAAATCTGTGTGTCTGAGAGGCAATGCTATCACCTGGCCAAGTCACAGCACCCCAGCTCACAGTGACAGAGCTTAGCCAAATGCTGCAAGTGAAAGGCTTGTCAGGGCAGAACATCTTGTTTTATTAGAAACAGGGTCTTTACAAAGTATGAGGAAAAGAAAGCACAAGATTTGAGGTGGAGTTTTAGCTGTCTCATCTTTCGAAATGCTGGGCATGCAGAAGCTTCTGCTGCAGTGTGACAGGCTCCATCTTTGCTTTAGCATGTGCTCATGGGGATGAATATCTTTAGGGCAGAAAATTAACCTGATATCTTTCTGGATGTCTGTTTAACTGAAGCATGTCTAAAGAACTAATATTTGAGTGGAAGAGCAGTGGATTCAACGTAGAAGGAAATCATCAGGAATAAATGTGAGAAAGTCTTTGTATTTCTTGCTAAATAACACACACACACACACACAAAAGGATCAAACTTTCCTTCAGCAGCCTGTTGCTGTGGTGGCTTTTCTGTCACTTTCTACTGACAAATGCTATAAATTATATTCCAGTGTAATACACAGAATAATAAAGTTCTTTCAAATGCTTCATGTAACTAGGAGAGATGAGAGAAAAGGAAGCTATATTTTGATATCTGTCTCAGGCAACTCACCCATTAACTTAGCCCCTTCATGACCTAATTCCCTTATCCTCATGACTTCTCAGTGAGGGCAGACTGTGCTGCGCTCCATTCCAAGGGCCCCCAAGGAACCATGGCATAGAGAGACCAGGGGCTCTTTGCATTTTGCTTTCTGATTCCCACCAGGTTAAACACATGGCAAAGTAGTACTCAGAACTGCATTAAAAAAAAAAAAAAAAAATTCTCCTCATCACTGTAAGGAAAGAAAACAGCAGGATCCAGTCTGCATTCTACTGTAACAGCTCAGTGTTGAACTCCCCTGCTCTCCAAGTCAGTGACTTTATGCTGGCTTGCTTAACCAAGACAGGTGCAATGTGAATCCAAATACAGAATTTCAGGCCTGCTTTGGTTTATTTGAACTGGCTGATCTGTTCCAGTGCTTTAGAAGGAGCTGGTCCCCTCAGTTCCTGTAGGAAAGGAAATGGCTTCCAAAGGTCTTCTTCCTTTATGTAAATAAGCTGCGGCTGCAGCGGCTGATGGAAGCAGCATGATTGCAACTCTATTTAATTTCAGTACATGTAACACATGTCCCTGTTGGTTATTCAGAGTATATACAGTGCTCTATGCACCTAGCAGAGTACCAGCAGCATCTATGTTTATTAGTCCCCAGATATATGCTTAGTTTAGTCATTTGCTCAATTATACTGCCTGGGTATTTGCTTGAATGCAGAATTGAATGACTTTGGCTTTGCTAATTCATTCTTCATTCATTTCTCAGCGTTCAAGAAAATGAAATTCTTGGTGTATATACTTGCACAGGCACAATGAGGTTTAAATTAACTCACCCAAGTGAACCAGACCCACGGCAAACACGTGAATTCCATGATCAACATAAATGGAACAGAATTACCCATATATTCAGCACTGGTGAGGCCATACCTGGAATACTGGGCTCAGTTTTGGAGCATGTCCAGAGAAGGGCAACAAAGCTGGTGAAGGAGAACAAGTCTTAAGAGGAGTGTCTGAGGGAGCTGGGGTTATTTAGCCTGGAGAAAACGAGGCTCAGGGGACCCCTTATCACTGCCTGAAAGGAGGGTGTAACCAGGTGGGGTCGGTCTCTTCTCCCAGCTAACAAGTGACAGGATGAGTGCACATGGCCTCAAATTGTGCCAGGGGAGGTTTAGATTGGATATTAAGAAAAAATTCTTCACAGAAAGCATTGAAACAGGCTACCTAGAGAAGAGGTGGAGTTTCCATCCTTGGAAGAGTTCCAAAAATGTGTGGCTATGGCACTGGATAAAATGGTTTGGTGGTGGTGAATGTGATGGTGGTGCTGGGTTAACAGTTGAACTTGATGGTCCTAGGGGTCTTTTCCAACGTTTACAATTCTATGATTCTACCTCTGGACCACCATGTCCTATCAACTCTGGCCCCTCTGAAATTCAGAGCTGACAAACCACCTGGTGATCAAGAATCATACTAGGAGAATATTCACACACATAATATACACAAATATTAAAGAAATGAATAAAATCAATCAGTCACAGGCAGGAGGAAAAAGCTAGCTTATGTAGAAGGTGAGATTTGCCTTAATAAGAAACCAACTGTATAATTACACCAAACTACATAATGAAATCTTTCCTGATTTGCACAGCTTTTACCTATACTTTCCAGAAGTTAATAACTCTTTCCAGAAATGTGTTACCATTGCATTCAAGTGCAGTTTGCATTATTTATTTTAATTATATATCCATTTCAAAAAAGTTAATGAATGCCTCATTTCACTTGCCCACAGAGCACCTATGAAGAGGGTGAACATTTCCATATTTTTGTCTCCATTTTCTTTTCCCAGCTTGTCATTATGCTGACTGAGGAGGCTCAGACTCAATTTGCCAAAGCCAACCCTTAGATCTCAGAGGATAAAGGGTTGCAGTGACTGCTGCTCCCAGCTGGCAGTCTGTCAGCAAGAGAACTCGAGTCCCATTCCCAGTCACAAATAACAGTTATTTAATTAGGTTCTCCCCTTCCCCCAAGAATTGTCCAGCTCATCCAGAAAAGGCCATTTTGCTTGTGATAACCTCTTGCAAATAATCTCAGCTTCCATAGCATCATTTCTCCCTCACTCCTGGGAAAAGGTTAGGGTAGGAAATATAACAGGAAAACTGCTCCCAGCACATTCCCACCGCTGGGTCACTGAGCTCCACAGTCCATGCTAACTGACTTCTCCTGTGATGAGCAATTGCTTGGAGGTGTCACTGCAAAAGTGATCTACACTTAAGGCATGGCTTGCTGCAGACATGATTTATTTTTTCAGAATCACCTTGTTATTATTGCAATTAAATTGTTCCTTCCCTACAAACACAGTGGTAGTTGAAGATTTTCTGCAAGCATTTCTGTAGGCAATCCTAGCATAACAAAAGGACATTCATTCAAGAGCTGCATGTTTCCATCAGACTTTAATCTCCTGAAAATGAATTTTCGAGGCCTGTTTCCAGCACGACTCTCTTTAACCAGAGAGTTGCTAGGGGAAGTAAAAGGCCTTTGCAGGTAAGTCAGTAGTTATTCACAGGAGCTGACATTCACTTCTTTTAAAGCAAAATGTTTGACGATTTGAGTCACATAAAATATTTTTGATTAGGAAAAGAAATTAGGGAAAAAAAAACCTCCAAAAGCAAAATAAAGTAAAATCCAAAGAGAATCCTGAGGGGACCTGAAATCACAGTCTGTCTCACAACTGGTCTCAGCTCAGAGCTGTCCTTGCTCTGTTCCTTTTCCCAGCCTGTTGCCACTGTGAATCAGTGAAAATCTGTTCCTCCTCTTCTGTGGAGCTGGAGTCTCTGCCAGCTTTGCTAGCTGAATATAATTTCTCTGTGGTCAAATAAATGCCAGAGCTGGTAAAAGGAAAGCCACGGGACCACGCAGGTGTTGAGTGAAGAACATGCCCTACCCTACCTGGCAGCTGTTAGACCATTGGTGGGAAACTGCACTCCAAAGTGCCCTGCACATGTTCCTACCCTTCTCTCTCTCCAGAGCCCTACTCAACTACCTTAGCCAGGAACTGGGCTCAGCTGACTCCAAGCACCTTCCCAGCTGAAAAAACCAGTTACCTGTACAGGTCTTTAATGATGCTCTTCCAAGTCCACCTCCCTATGTTCCTTACGTTCTCAGCGCTAATCATGAATTTATGCCCTTGTACCTGATGACCTGGAGGTTATTTTTGGTAAGGTTAAAAGGCTACTTGTTCATAGACATTCCCTAACATGATGATGGCCATGTTCTAGTGTCTGAAAGAAATCATGCAGTGTCTCCACAGCACATTCTTCAAGAGGAGCAGCCAACCTATCCCAGCTGCCTGCCAGGCTCCTCATCCAGCCACCAGGCACCCATCCCTTTTGTCAGGGACACCTTCACAGGCAGGGAGCAACCACAGCCTGCCAGGGGGTTACACTGCAAGGTGACACTGTGATGGGCACGTGGCTGGAGTCTTCAGCAACATGAAAACAGGAGCCCAGAACTGCCTGGCTCCTCCTTTTCTTGGAAAAGGGGAATTTCCCAGCACTCTGTTCATTCTCTGTGGTGGTTATGGGATGTAGCTGCAGTAAGAACTACACTTATTGCAGAGCTGCTCTGACAGAGACCTTTCTATCTGTTTTCCCTACTTGAGTAAATCGAGTAACAAAGGAGTCCTAACCTTTTCCAAATGGACAAAGGTCACCAAGGCTCCAGGGTCACAGCCAGGCCTTTGCTGCTTTCTGAATATATGATCTCTTCCTTGGAAGTCTGACACAGCTTTATAAAACAGAGGAAGAGGTGCTATACATTTATAGCACAAGGGTTTAATTAAAACTAATGTTTATGAGGTTCTTTGAGAATAAATGTGATATATGTGTAATTTGATTATTTTAATAGACCTTCACATAGTACTAACATTGCTATTTACTGCCATTATTTTTCCTAGACTATTTTCAGCAGCATTTTCCATACGTAACTTGACTTTATTTTCTCTTCGCCTTTTAAAATTATTCCTCCAGAAAAGGCTGAGGGCTTAATAAGAAGTTTGAGTGGTACCTGTGTATTTTATCTCAGGTGGCAGATCTGACACCTCTGAGTTAGTGCAGTGCTCTGTATTACAGTCTGCTAGCAAGGGCTGTGAGGTCTTGTCAGATCTCATAAACCAAACAAGGTCGATCCTTGGATGGAAACCTTAGAAGAACACCCACATGCCACATGAAGTAGTATTTCACCTTCTGAATCGTCACTCTTGCCCCTGAGTCATTTCTACAGCAGGAGTTCAACTAGGTGGCTGGGGTTCTTTGCTGAGTTATTATAGCTACTACAATTCAAAATATGTTCAGAGGGAGCCCTTGCCATCTATGGTCATTAAAGAGCTCAGAATTATTACCCCGCCAAGAACTAAACTATGTATATAGGTATTTTTACAGGTAGCAGGCTGTACTTCATGTTAGAAAACCCTGCCAGCAATTTCACTTGGATTCAGTAATTTTGTCCCTTTGTCTGCCTGCAACAATACCAAACCTACAGGTTTTGTTTCTCCCAGGCACTTGGGAACAGCTGCTATTATGGAAGAATCAAATGCTGACCCATCCAGCAGCCTCCTGGAGTTTCTAGAGAATGCAGAGGGGAGCTGCAGGTGCTCAATATATTTCTGAATGTGGCCCCAAAGGAGTGTGAGCTCTGGAGGCAGCTGAGCTCTGCAGAACACTCCAAGCTCCTTCTCCCCGTCCGAGAGCAATTAAGACCAGGAGAATGTGCCTTCAGAAATCCACACTTGCACATCTGAGGGGGTGCTGATGCATCCAGTGCTTGGGCTCTCTGCATGCACTCCTGGCATTCCCAGGGTTTGAAGAGGTGATGCATTCTGAAAACAGGCTAAGTCCTTAGGGGCCCTGCTCTTAGCACAGAGGTGTGCTTGAGCTGCCAAACTAGAACGTGCAATTTCATGTCTGGATCTCCAAAGCACCCATGCAACACCCTTTTGCACCTGGCCTCTGGGTGTAGGAATCATCTTTATTTTTCCACAATATTAGCTTAAAGAGTCCTAGTTGCCTTTGTTGCTTTGCAAAGATTAATGCCAAATTCAGCCACAAACATTAATTTTTATTGCCTTAGAACAACAAATGGCAGCTTTCTCTAGGTGTTTCTAGTGTTTCTATAAGCCCTAAGAGACACGTTCTCCACAGGCCATTCAATGCTTTGATGAGAATAATTACATTTTCCTGTACAGAGCCATTTATAATTTATTTTTAATTTGTGTGTGTGGTACAGTTTTGTCTGGGGAGCCTGCTACTGCAGCTCATGCAATTTAATATTTCAGGAAGATTAGGATAAAAAATGGCTTGTAGAAACTCTATGACAGCTTCATTACTTAGTTCTCTTTCTAACCATGAGAGTTAACCCAGGCTTCTGGCTTCCCTCCGTAGATACAATGGCTCTTTTGTTTTGTTTTGTTTCTAGATCCATATGGGATCTTCCCTTATTGACTTGCAACTTCCCTCAGTGACAGCTACGTGACCTTTCTCAGGTGTGAGAGCATATCAACGTAGATGTAAAACATAAGATATTTCTTCAGTAAAAATTGGTGATCAAAACCATGCTTGCAATAGTGACTGCTTATTTATCATACTTTCCCTGAAGAGCCTCAAAGTGTTATCAGTGAAAAGCCTGAGAAAGCTGTGTTGTCAAAAACCTGTGAGACTGAGAAAACATAATTGCTTCGTTATGTAAGAACGGTTTGTTGTAGCTTCTGTTGCCTTGCTGTCTAACAGAGACAATGCTGGTGGGTTTTAGCTTCTCAGCTCAGCTTTGGCACCATAAATTGTTCATCAAGATCTTTTTATTTACTTTTCTACCCATCTGACTTGAATGGTGTCATCAGGTGAATGCTTGATATCACACTAAAGGGGTTTAAAAGTTAGCCTGAGCCAGAGATCCCCACTGCACTGCACCAAACAGTAACCAGCTGCATGCACACACATCCTCTGTTCCAACAGGACAGAAAATGACTACAGGTAAGGCACTTTCAGCAGGTCACTACAAAAATCAGGAGTATATCATGAATGGCTATTGCCAGAAGAAGCTGGGAGCAGGGATAGTAACTTTTCATCCACCTGATAACACCCAAACAATGCCCTTTGTAGCAAAATGTGGGCTTGGGATTGGAACAAAGGAAATTTAGGTATGTCTTGCAGATTTATGCCAAAATTTGATCAATACTGACTTAAACTGTTTGGGAATTCTTACCAGCCTCTGTCTATGTACTCAGAATGAGGCACCCAAATCTTAACAATTCCCTAGAAATTAATGGGATAATAATAATGTTTTGACTTCTAAAGGTCTGTTGGTCCCAAGCTGAGAAAAAGAAATTGCCAGCTCACATCTCTCCATGAATCTGGAACGAAAAATAACAAGGATGATGGCTCACCATCTGTTCAGCAATTGCTATGGAAAGGTTGGAGGATCTCAGTCCAGTTCTTAGCAGATGTCTATTGACAGCATCCATGGCCACTGAGGATGTGCTCACCCGTGTTCACTCAGCTGTGTGGAGAAGGCAAGACAACACCAGCACTACCTACACATTGCTCTTGCACATGTACATCCAAGTCCCTCCTTGGAGGGGCAAATTCACTTTTAAACTGCCTGAATGCCCATGTCCTGCTGACCCAAGGAAGAGCATTACAGTAATTTGGATCAAACATGAGCCACACAGCAGATTGCTCCAGGCCCCCACTGGTGTGTGTTACACCCCTTTAATTACGCCCATGACAAGGCACTTACAGGGAAAGCTCTCTAATATATTATTCCCATTCTAACATCCTATTAACACCACAGATGAGAATTTTTCTGCTGGATGCATTCTCTCACTCCAGTTACATGTTCCTTTGCTGCGTCTGTAAGCTGTATCAACTTTTGAAATGTTTCAATTTCACTTTAGAAAGACAGTGCACCTGCAAATCTTAGATCATGCAGGGGTCTGCATTCAGAGCTTCACCAGTCTGCTGTCTACAGCAAACTGAAAAAAAGGCTGTTAATTTAAAACTACACCACAGGATATGCCTTCTAGATGAGTTACTTCATATTTGATTGAACGTTTGCTTTTCTCACCTACAAGGTTTTGATTGCCACTAATCTTGCTGGATGTAGTGTCCTGGAACAAGCTGGCTCAGACCTCAGCACAGACTTTATGCAGTCAAAGGCTTTACAGGAAAACTCTGTGCTGAGAGCTGTGCTCACAAACACAGATACTTTTCCCTGGACTGATTTCACAGGCAGATGAAGCTCCCAGCTTCAGTCTTGCAGCCTTGGGGAGAGCAGCAGGCCTGTGCAGAGGTCCCTGGACCCGGCCTTGTCGGAAATACTGTGAGAGGAGCTGGCTTTATCCTCCCTTGGCACATATTCCAGCCAACCTAGAGGTGTGTGCAGTGGGGAAACGGCTCATCTTTGCCTGATGAGAGAAGAGATAACAGAAGGGAGCCAAGGGATGGTGAGGGAAGAATAAGAAAAACTGGCAATGTATCATCCTCTTTCTGAACAGAGTCAGTTCGTATATGACCAGGAAGATATAAGTCATAAACTGTGGAAAAAGATAAGGAGGAGAATGAATGGAAACCACTGCTGTCACTGTACCCTCTCCTCCAGGAGCTGCAGCTGCTGTCCTCGAGTTACACAGACTGGCTGAGGAGCACAAGCAGCTCCTCTCCTTTGAGCACCCCATGGGCATCACTGAAAACAGACATCTCAGGATCTACAAATTCTACCCTTTTTTTCCCCCCTCACATACAAAGCAGGATGCTGTTACTCTTGGAAGATGCTCTGAGACAGAAAGACTGGAAGTTCACGAGTCACTGGCAGCTTATGGCTGGAGATGCATCCTGAAGAATTGCTATTGATTTTCTGTGTTCTCATACTCACCCCTAGGCATAATTTCTTGGCCACTACCCAGGGACAGGATGCTGAGCCAGATGGACCTTTACTCTGAGCAAATGTGGCCTTTCTGATGTTCCCTTGTAAAGTATGACAAACTGGCACTTACAAAAAGCAGTAAAATTTTTAATTTATTGCTGACAAAAGCTTTAGTTTAATATCCATTATCTCCATCCTTAAAAGTCCCAGTACATGCTTCTTGTTTTGTAATGAAAACAATACTCAATAAAAGCAAAAGTACTCAGAGACATGCTATTTACTAGCTCCTTCATCAACTATTGCTTCTAAATTTTCTGATTCTCTTCTAATTTTTGAGATTAAAACCACAAGAAAAGGTAAACTGATATTGCAATAAAGAGCCACCAGAAGAACAATTCCTGTCAACCTCTGTGAAAAGTTTGGAGAACAGCCTGGTCAGCTGCTTTCCTTGGCTCATACAATCTTATTGGGAACATGGATAGTTTGTTTTCCTCTGAGAACTCCATGAGGGTATCAAACCACAGAGAAGCATGTCGGCAATGGTCGAACATTACTGGTAAACTTTTTTCCCTAGAACAGCCCTGTACAGTTAAAAGCTGCCACTTGAACACTAGTATCTTTATGACATCTTTTGCAAGATTTTGGTGGATTTTTTAAGTTACATTTTTGAGGAAAAGCATCCAAAGTTACATCCTCGTTATTGCTTTGAAAGAAAATAACTAATGGATGACAGGTACCTCACAAGGACAGCTACCCAAGTTCAGAACAGACTAAGAATTACCTGCTTGGGAATGTGGTGGGTCACAGAATAACACAAGGCCGACAGCAGACTGTCTGCTTTAAGGAATAGTAAAAATATGTCCTCCCTCTCATCTCTGGGTTCATTAATTCATAAGCAGGTGGGACAACATTAAATTACAGCTTCAGTACAGACACTTGACAGAAGTGAACACAAAGGCCATGGGTCACTGAGCTCCCAGTGGTGGCTGTGACACCAAATGGATCATCTGTGTTGACACTGACAACAAGCAGGGAAGGAAGTTTGCTTTGAAAGTCACAGCAGTGACTGGGTGTCAGAACCTTGGGGCTGGCACTCAGCTCCATGCAGATACAAATGCATCACTGAATCACGTTTCTTGCAGTGAATGATTTGACAGCTGCTGGTCCCTTGGCCTTAGATCAACTTGTGAGAAATCCATGCTGGAGCTTACTGGGTGAGCTGTTGGAGCTGTGTACTGGGATTACTCAGAGAACACCTTATCTGAGGGATAAATGACAAATTTGTTTGTGTTTGTGGATATAGATCCCTTAAGCAGAACTGGTTGCATGACCTACGATTGGTTGAAATGACTCCTGACATCTGATGTCTTGCAACTTGGACACGTTTCAGTGACCATGTTGGCCAAGTTTGGATTAATTTTGAAGGTTCATCCAAAATGAAAAGTTACTAAAATATATATACATATATATATATTTAGTCCAAGTTACTGCCTCTGAAAAGTTCCTGCACATGTCTGTCACCTCTTAAAAAGAATACTGGATTTACTGTCGTAAGAGCAAAACCATCATTAGCTCCAAAGAGAGTAACATTTCATTGTCCAGGTAAAATGCATTGTTTTATAATACTGCAGTTTTGTTGTCCTTAACAGAGATGCAGGTACTAAATTATTGAATTCACTTCTGCTCTTTTCACCTAAACACAGATACTCCTCAAGTATTTTTCTCAGGACTGTCCAGCAGAGTTCGTTGCTTTCTAGGTGAAAAAATGTAAAGCTTTTAAC
Organism: Corvus moneduloides; assembly: GCF_009650955.1. Lineage (NCBI taxonomy): Eukaryota > Metazoa > Chordata > Aves > Passeriformes > Corvidae > Corvus > Corvus moneduloides. The sequence continues at coordinate 108,066,538 of NC_045478.1, read as the reverse complement.
AGGGTTGTGGTTTGGAGGAGGCTTTTGTAAAGGTGCTTTTAGAATAGCATTTGATTTTCTAACTCCAAAATATAAGCTACTAATGACCATTTTTAAAATGAAAACCCAGCTGATGATGTTAAAAATGAACCATTGTCACACTTTAAAAAAAAAAAATCTTAATAATATGAAAATGTCACAAGGCAGTTTTAATTTTGAAGCTGTTCAATTTCTTCTTTGCTTGAAAAAGACCGACCACTTTTCAAGTTTTATTTGGCTTCTGTGTAAGGTCCTCCCCATATCATTTCCCAAGTTTGCCCAGATGAAGATTTGAGCAGAGTGTTTTTTCCCTTCCATTAGGAGAGCAAACCTGATCCTGCAAAAGCAAGCATAACCCTCTCTGCATTAATACTAACTGCACTTTAGAGTACTTGTAAAAACACATTCTCCTAGCCAGGCAGTCTCACATTAGGAACAGCTGTAGGTCATGCCAAGTACTGCTAGAGAGAGAAATTAATCTTCTCTTGTAAAATCTCTGAGAGGACAATCACAACCCCCAATTAAAAAAAAAAAAATTATTAGCACTTTTGGTTTTGGGGACTGAGCCAATTAATATTTAAAAAGCAGATGGGTCTCAGATTGGTCCTTTTAATATAACTTGGATGTACTCTGTTGATCAAATGCCTAATAACTTCGTGGGTGTTTACTTAGAAATGGCATTTAGTTTAAACACAGCAACAGTATCTGTACTTTAAAGGGTCAAGTGGAGTTGCTGAATTTGAAAGAGAAGGAAATTCAAATGCTTCAGTTGGTCATTTAGAAAAGGTGGGACTTAAAGAAGAGTAAGAGTAGAGCAGTAAATAAAACTCAGGAATGTGGCAGAGACTGCATAGCTTGAGCAGTGATGTAAAAAACTTGATGTGCAAAGGACTGCTCACATATTTAAGTCATATTAGAATGAGACCTGTTGGCTCCTGAGTTATCTGTTAGGCCAAGGTGAAGAGCCTTCCACAGAAACAATTAGGTTTGAAAAACCTCCCAGATGGAGTGCAGCCTATGACCAAACACCACCTTGTCACCTAGACCATGGCCCTGAGTCCTTTTCTTAAAAGCCTGCAGGGACATGACTCCACCACCTGTGCTGTTGAAGAAGTACTCTCTTGAACTGTTACCCTGTGAAGTTCACTTTGTGTCATCAGAATAATTAATCTGCCCTAGAGGACTTTCCTGGATGGAGAGTTCACACTTGGATTCAACTTCTAGGTGCACATAGTCATGATCCAGAGTTCCAATTCAATCTCAAACATGTTTAGCCTGACAGTGGGCAAAAGCCTCCGATTGTTTCAGAGCATCCAAGGGAGAAAACCGAGCCCCTGACTGACCCCTGATGCAGCGTTGCTCAGTCAGAAGTGGGTCAATACACAGAGGCCTTGCAGCAGAGACCTTTGTGTTCCTTACAGTGAACCTCCTTCTCACTGTCCAGGGATTCCTGGCTGAGAACAGATTTCAGAACGGGACTTTATACACGTTGAAAAGAAATGAGAAGATACTTTCCATCTTGATACAAATATCAGGTGCAAGTCAGTTTTCACCCTCCCTTAGATCAACCTCACTGAGAGGTTCGGTTATGATGCTGCAGTTCCGCTTTGCTCATGACAACCCTGTGGAAAACACTGGCCTCACCTTCTCCGCACCGCCTGAGCAATACAATAAACATGGAATGTTTTGACAGCATCTCCTCTGAACTCTGGAAACAGAGTTTGCTGGAAACACTTTAAAAAGCAAGTCAGAATTCTGAGTTTACAGAAGGGATTCTTACTCAGTTTATCTGTTCTACGTGCTTTTGTAAATCTTATCTTTACTAATGAAGCAGCGAGCACAGGGGAATGAGCTGGGTTGTGTCCTGTCGCTGGCACCAGCAGCAGAACTGTCAGTTCAGCACTCTGTATATTTTCTGTTGCTTGGCTGATGTGAGAGACAGAACACGTTTCTCAGGCAGAGGATGGGTCTGTGGGTCAGATTCTCTGCTGCAATACAGGCTCGGGGATTTCAAAGTGAATGTTATGGCACAGTCATGCTTCAAAAGTAATGGTGAGCTTCTATACTCCTTCTACTCAATGCTTTTCAGAGTAAACCCTCAATTTTTCAAGCTTAAAAGACAAATGCCAGGGCTATGGAGCCAAATTTCTCACTACTGTGGTTTGAAGCAGCATCAATTTATATATACTACAGGACATCAATCTCTTTTTAAAGAGACTTGATGATTTTTATCTATTATTTTCTTTTAGGGTCCTTACAGAATTATTTTTAGTTAGCATTTAAAGAGATTTTCCTGCTCTCTGGAGGAAACCCCAGCCTAGCACCTTTCAGTATGGGGATCAAGCTGGCTGCTTTTTGAAAGTAGTTGCTGATTTTATTAAGGAAGCTTATGGAGCCTTAGGTAGGCCTGCCAGTTGACTACATGTTTTCAGAAGTTTTTGACAAATACAGTTTGGTTTTTAGTTCCTTTACCAGGGTTTTCCAGCATCTCCTTTGACACATCAGGTTCTTACCACACACAGACCACTACTGATGACAGATTCAGAGCATTTCTTTTGAAGGTTCACACACATACATCCCTTCTTTCCAGTACATTCATTTTTGCTAAATTCTCCCTTTAACACCTGATGGGCCAATGGCATCAGCTCTGTTTGCTCTCTCTCGCTGCCTGATTCACAGCACAGTCAGACATGGCAGCAGCGCAACACAGGACAATTTACATCCATTTTTGGGACAGATATTACAGTGACTTACAGCATAAGGAGAACTATAAAAGACTACTCACCTGTAGCTATGACACAGATCAATTTATACAGGAACACACCCTGAAGCCAACCATAGGACAGTCTAAATTAGAGGTGCCAAGGATCAGGTCTCTTCACAATTCAGTGCACCTTCAATTACATCTAGGATCAGTGGTAGTTGCAGATATGCTGCAGATGCATAATTCTCTCCCTCAAGAGAAATCAGATATGGAAGACAGTCTCTCAGGCTGCCAGCAATGAAGAATTTCCCCTTACAACGTAATACCAGTCATCTTAAAAACTTACATTTTGGGGATATTTTGGAAGGAGAGTGGAGGCAGATACACCTGCAGTCATAAGTAGATGTCAACATGCTGAACAGGAGATCTGCAGTGTGAGGTTTGTCACAGTGCTCAGAGCTGGGTCTGGGTAAGTTTTGAAGAGAATTCAGGGTCTGTGTTTGCAGAGAAGCTGAGATCCAACTATAACAGCCAGTGCCAGGGTAGACAGCTGAGACTACAACTCTGACTTCAAGTTCTGATTTTGCCTTATGGAATACTTTGCATGTCATCATTCCCAAAGCCATTAACAGCCACAAAGAGAAGGTTTACAGCAAAAATGAGAGCCCTTTTCCCTTTTCTGTTTTATGTGTTAATGTGGCATTAAAAAAGAAAAAAAGAAGGAAAGGTATAAAGGTAAGAAAGAAATAATACTGCCACTCTGAAGGCACTTTAATTCAGCATCAACCTGGCAGCTGTGAAAAAGAGGGTCTTTGGAAGCTGCCATTATGCTGCCTCTGCCACCTATAATGCTTCATAATGGATTTAACACAATGCCTATCCAGGTATAAAGAAGCAAATGGCACCATTCCAGAGGAAAAATATGCATTGATACTTTTTTAGAAGGAGGAAGAAGGTTAAGCAGAACATTGGTATTCATGTCCCACCCTCCTTTCTTCACCTCTCCCTTCCCACGATGACTTAGGGTATTTTATATACAAAAAGCCCACTATTTACATAAAGGAAAAAATCACAGCCTACCTGCTAGATAGCAAACATACCCCATATTTCAGAAGAGCAATAATGTGGGAAATGACTTATGTGTGATTCAGTCTTGTGTTCCAATATGCATATTGGCATTACCACAGTCATCACTACAGTGAACACAGTTAGCACAGAGGATCACAGATTCAGCTGCAAAACACAGCCTGTAGGCACAGTGTTGCACACTGAACTCTCCAGGCCCAAGAAATCCATTGGGACAGACCCTCAGAAACCAGCTCTGCAAGAGTTTGTAATGCAAAGGAAAAATTTGGGGCTTGAGCATCTTAGTGGCAGATGCACTGAAGTTCAGCATTGGCCTCTGCTCGTGCAGTCTCCCGCTGCACTGTGGTGTAGGGGCAGGATGGACTGAGGAGGAGGTCTTGGGGCCACCCAGCTGTGCTGCAGGCAAGGCACAGGTGAGCCAGGCAGTGCTCTGGGGTCAGGCAAAGACAGCAGGTGAGCTGCCCAGCTCAGACATTCACTAATGGTACCTGCCCATGTGAAAAGCCCCGGTGGGGACCATTTACAGGAAAGGATATAAATGGAGCCCAGGGCTGCACACGTGCTTTGTGAGAGCCTAGGACACCCTTTCCTCACTGCCATCCCGTTGCTGTTAAAAGAATCACCTCTCCATTGATGGCTGTGTACCAGGTAAGCTGCCTTTTCATCATTTCTCCCCAAAGGTGATATGGTTCACGCTCTTACTGACTCTTCTTCCCCTCATTTCCCCATCTCCTCTGTGCTAAAGTTCTGCTCTTCTCTGACAAAGGGGGCTGCACACCCCCAGCAAGCAGTGCCATACCCGTTGGGCCTGCTGTTGCTAAGAGACTAAGTGAGAGAGAGAGATCCTACCCACTCAATTTCCCCTACAAATCCCAGTATTCCTCCTATTGCTACTCTCCAGCCCTACAGAGATACTGTCAATGCAACCTTGGTATCCAACAGATCCATATGGGTTTTATGGGACGTTTTCTTCCACTGACCAGCATTACTGAGAAAGTCCCAAAATATGATACCACAGTAGATAGCATGTCATTAGGGACTTAGCACAGATACAGGTGCAAACTAGTCTTGTGGGAAACCACCAGGGCCCAAGGAGGTCAGAGATCTTGCCTAGATCTAGAAGGCACATGTAGATCCAGACAGGTTCACAAAAATACCCTTGGAAAGCCAAGCAAAACGTGGGCCATTAAAGGTCACAGCACCTGGCACAGCACTGGACTGGATAGATTTCTGCTCTACTGCATAAACTCCCTCCAAATGTTACTAATTAAGATTTTATTTCAGTGTTCAGATTGATTTCCCCCCTCCTCCCCAGAATGCAGGAGAGTTTACTCTGACAGTATTCTGTCAGGAGTCTCTCTCAAGCCTATAGAAAGGCCACCAAACACCAAAGAATAACAAATCTATTGACAAGGGAAAAATAAGGGGGAAGTTTTCAAAACTCTCCTGAGGTATTGTCATGCTGCTAGGCTGACAGAGCTATCAAACCACTTCAGTCCCTGCCAGTAGTGACAGACTTTTGCAGACTCATAATAGCTCACAATTGCAAGGCCTGTTTGCTGCCTGTGTCTTTCAGGCAGACCACCTGAAACTTGCTGGATTCTTAGTTCTCCATTAAATTGGAGTCGCTGAGGAGTATGCATGGAGAGAGTTCAACCATCACACCAAAACCATGGAAATATGCAAGTGGATGATGTCATGATACCTTTGTATGTGCACAGAAGTAGCTCCGGTTGGAAAGCTTCCCCAGCTGAACAGAAGGCATAAGGACAATAGATTAGGGAGACAGAGAGAAGACTATCTCAATATCTCAAAAAAAAAAGATTCAAGGTTATGAACTGGCCAAAGAGCTCCAGATTAACTTTACAGAGAGTAGAGTAGAGCCTGGGGTACAGCAGCAAACAACTTCAGAAGTACCCATGGGAATGCTGTTAATTAATAAAGGGAGCAAAGAGATTTGGGACCACTCTGTAGGAACCTGATGCTTCTGTTCCACCTCTGCAAGTTTAAATTTTCATTCATAAGCAAGAGAGACATCAAACATGTTGCCCTAAGAAAGGCAAAACTAGATTGGAAATAAGCCATCTGCTTGTGCCTTTGTCAAAGGGCTGAAAAGCCTTACCCATGTTCACATCACTCTCCATACAGACACTTATGCAAAGTGATCAAATCTTCCATTGATCTTCCCATGAAGCCATGTTTTCCACACTTAGATAATTTGAAAGTGATGTTAAGGATTTCTAGTATTAAATCAATCTGGTTTGGAAATAAAAAGAACACTGTGAAGTTTACAATCACAAGTATGCCTTTTCTGTATGCTGGAAGGTGATTTGGGATCAAAATCCCAGGCAGACTACCTGAGGTGAGCAGAAACCCCTGAAGAGAAACAAAAATCAGAAGTGTACAGGAAGCTAATGGGCAAAGCAGCAAGTGGAGGCTGACAGAACTACTGCTCCCTCTGACAAAGAGGAATTACAGATAGCTGAGAACATGGCATGTTTGAGGGGACAGCTCCTCAGCAGAGTAGAAAGGTAAATTATATACAGAAGCAGCAGACGTGGATAAAACACGTTTTCTGTGCAATGTTTATACAGAATGGGGAATGTGGAGAAGATGCCAAGAACAGCCATACATTTTCAGGAAGAAAGCAGAAATAGTCAGAAATTGAGATAATGCCAGAAATAGTTATAAAATTTTTTAGAATGTCACAAGGCTGACAAAACATCAGGGCCAGATGGGATCTGTCTCAGAAAAATCAAGCAATTAACTAAAAAAATCCGCAAAAAACCAAACCAAAAATACAAAAAATTACAGCAGCATATGAATCAAAGGAGTGAGGTCCATCACTTCACTCCTGCCACTTTCACATGGACAACTGAGTGAAACAAGGCCTGCCTGATCTCAGTAAAAGCCATGCTGAATGTGCCACGCTAAGGTAAAACTCCCAAGAGTAACAGCTCCTCACAGGGAAAAACTTCACACAGTTGCAGCCACTTGCAAGGTGTCCATCTCAAAAGGCAGCAAACATCTTTGGGGAAAGCTGCTGTCCACAGCACTTTGTGTTGCTGCTGAGTAAGAGGGATGTGGGCACTGGCTCTAGGACAAGAGGGTTAGAAAGCAACCAGAGAGACCAGAAGTGAACCAGACCTGGTGGGCTGAGGAGGTGCTGGTGCATATTGAGGTCTGTGAGGGATCCAAAAACCAGGAAAAACCCCACAGCTTCACTTCCACAGGGAGGGGTTGGACACAGAACAGAGGTGTTAATTAAGGACACACAGGAACGAGTCAGGAAGTTATGACTTCATTAATGATAATGACTAAATGGAAAATCACACTTAAATCTGTTGAGCATGGATTTTTCCAGTTTAATTGGACATTTGAAATGCTCTCTTAAATGCAGTGAAATCTAACAGAGAAGTCTGTTCAATGCAGAAGCATACTGGAGCAAAGTTTCCCAAGCAACCAGAATAAGGTTTTCACAGGAGGAACGTGCACTGGTCTTGCAGATAAGACCCTAGAATGCTTAGGATGAGATCTTGTAATTGAATCTCAGTCTCTGGTGACATGACTGGACAGTTCCCTACAGCCATATCATTAATAAGTATGGTTATGCCTCAGACAGCGTTCCTATAGAGCCCAGGAGAATCAGACACGGCAGTGAAATTTTTGCCAGCTATTTATGACACAGAGCCCAGTCTATTTCCTCAGCAAAGACCCCTAGGTCCCCTCTAGCACAAACAACCACACTGGGATGGAAAGCACCACTGAAAATTGCAATATGCCTGAAACAAAGTGGTTCAGATTAAATTTAGGCAGTTTTATTCAAGGGCAGAAAACTGCAGGCTGTCCTCGCTCCCTCAGCCTTTGAAAACCAAAAGCAGTTATGGTAGTCTTTCTCTGAGCTCACCATAGTCCTCTATCCAGCATCTATCTAGCTGCTATCCCTTTTTGCCCGAGAAATCCAGAACTGGAATAATTTCCACCATAAACACCCCTTTCAGGATTTTGGGAATACTTCCTGCCCAGTCCCCACTGCACTTGACTCATCTCTTTAAATCAATGTACCAGGTATAGGCTTCCTGTGGGCGAGAATAATTCACAAGATCAGCAAATGCAACATTAATCCCATTCTAGATTAAAAGGAATTTACACAGGTGTTTTTCCATGCCAAAAAGCAATTTAAAGTAATCTTCCAGCTCTGGCAGGAGAAATAAAAAAGAAGTAGATGGATCTCAGGAAGAAAATAAATATAGCTTAGCAGGCAGTGGTTTAGACTGATAGCGCATTGATAGCACAAGAAGTCTTTTGCAGCTGGATGAACTGCTAAAACAAATGAGCCAGCCTTCCTTCCCATGCGTCCTTGCTTGAGTCCACTTACAGCAGGACTTTCAATCCCTCTGCACCCTGCTAATGCCAGCTCCCACTGCCTGAGCAGCAGCTTCTGTCATGATTGCCTTCCTCATTATGACAACCTTCACTTTTACATTCACAACTCTTGCCAACACTAGTTGGGTGCATTAAGCTTCAAGTGAAGATTTGTAATTTCTTCTTTTGCTGAACAAGCTTAAAAATACCATTTTTCTCCTATTTTAATTCCTAATGGCTATAGAACATTGCTACAATCTGTTGTATGTCAGTGCAGCATTTGCAAAATGAGCGAGCACAGCCTCAGAAAATTAAGTCCCCTACTTGCTCCTAAGAGAGAGGAAGAATTGGCAGCAGAGAAAAGTTCATGTTGCAATGAATACTTGACAGTGTATATCTAAAACTTCTCCATCCTGAACATAATAAGAGGCCTCCCCTTTGTATCACAGGATGCCCTCTCACTGAGGCCCATCCCCACTGGAAAGTTTGAAGTCCACTGGGTTAAACCATAAAACCCCCTGAAATTCTTACACATCACAGACCATCAGTGATCTTAAGAAGGCATTCCTCAGGCAAAACCCTTCATCTGTTCTCAGCAAGTCTGCTTGAAACTATTAAACTCCTGCTGAGGATATCTACACCTCAGAACAGACCAGAGACCTACTGCTGTCCACAAAGGGCTGGACAAAACCTTTGGCATGGGCCAGAGTCCAGGCAGCTGTGCTTAAGAGAATATAAAACATCTTCTGTTCCATGCATAACACTCCTCATCCCACTGGAAAGCCCTGAGCTACCCAGCAGTGCTTATGGCTTACACCTCATCTGATGTGACCTGTGTCACAGGAGCTGCTGATTTCCATCCAGCTGGGACTACAAAGTTATGGGCAACTGTGGCAGAGAAACAAAGACTGAATGACTCACACTTCTGGACCTTTAACTGATCTTTATTACTGGTCCTGCCAGATAAGGGGTAGAACAGTATGAGGAAGAGAACTTGTTTCCACTGTTCCTGTGTTGGTAAATTTGATTCCTCACAGCTGTCAAATAGATGGGTACCTTTCTCCAGGATTAAAATTCATGTGTTCTGGCAAACCAGCCTCTGTCAGCACCACGATTCAAGCAAATCCCAAGAAAGGGGAGCAGCATATGCTTTTCTATTTCACAGCTTTCTGGAAGGGCTGTCTTACAATACATAACATTTAATCCTGTCTGAACTAGCTTTTATTGAGAAGTAAGAAGTACTATGTAAGAGGCAAAAAAATTGATCTAAGGAGCAATTTCAGTTAAGGCAGAGTGTGACAGCTTTGCAGTAGTTTAACTGATAGACTGCTGTGGTTCTCAAGCCACAGAACATCATTTGCTTCCCTCAGACTTAATCTGAGAGAAACAGCCTGTGTGCAAAAAGCTCCCATTTCATCTCATACTAGAAAACATGTCCAAGAATGATCTTAAGGGGACCAATCCAAGTGTAAAATGAAGGGGAATCTCATCTGCCCAAACACCGCCTTAAGTCGTAACTCAGACATCCTAAAGCCACTAAATCCACCCAGTAATCCTTTCCCACCTACCTTTCAGGACTGTTTAATCTTTCAGGCGCCTGAATTTAAAGGTGCTTCACCACATAGACAAATAATTTTAGTTGCCTGCTGCTGCTCATTAGTGCTCCTCTATGAGCTGGGGTGTCTCTCTCTCACCTGCAGTTCTGCTGGGATTTACTTTAGGCTTTTGCATCCTTCCTATGTCCCTCAGAGTAGCCATGACCAGAGCATGGTGGTAACAGTATTCAGCTTTTAAATAGCAGTCGCTGGCATAATATACTCACTCAGGAAACCAAACACGCAGATGCTTGGTTCTACTTTGCACAAAGTGTACTAAACCATTAGATGCTTGTCCTCCAAAAACGGAAAAGCAGAAAGGATGCCAAATGGATGAAGATACCTAATTTTTCCCTACAGGTTTCCCCTAAACTTAACCATAGAAACAAATGCTCAACTTAAGCAGACTTGATAATTCCTGGAAGATTGAAGAATCTGCCTCTCCACTAGCTGCAACAGAGAACTTGCATATCTATGTTAAGGAAACTGGATTTTTTGAGTGAGGTTAAAAGTTCTTGAAGGAACAGGGTCTCATCTTGGCCTTCAGCAGCAATTTGGCAGTGTTAGAATAAAACTGGTACTAGAAGCTACAGGGCAAGGCTGAAAGAAAAAAAGGGATTGGCATGTGGAGACACTGGGTTTGTCAAGAAGATTCCCCTCAGTAGAAAAGAAGAGAGGAAAAAAGGAGACTGTATTTTGTGAGGTGCAGGAATAAACTTGAAAACCACAAACAGTTTAAGCCAGAAAGCCTTGGGCATTTCTGAGCACAGTAACTGATCTGCTGAACCAGTATGGTTCAATGGTATAAGAGGACTGAATAATCCAAAGTACTAAATGTCACAAGAGTTAACATCTAGAAGCTTTGTACTGCCCAGAGTTACAAAAGGTGAATGCCCAGGAGCATCACATAATGCTGATCAATAATTAGTTCATGCTGGGGAGGACAGCTCAAATCAAAGAACATGATGGAAGTGCACAGAATGCTAAATCAGTAGCAGAGTGTTATGCTATGTTGCAAGGTAGAAAGTTTCATAGAGAAAGGTGCTGTAAAAGGGGGTAATGAGGTTACATCAAGAAAAAGAAGAAAAAGGAACTTTTCAATAGTATAAGATAATCTCCATAAGCTCAAATGGGCATAGAGACATTGTTAAAAATTAATTGGCAGCAAAACAAATGGCCAGTGCCACAAGCTCACCCCCTGTGACACAGCAGCTGGTGTTTATTGTGTTCCTGATGTGTTTATAGCCTTCCTGATGTTTTCCATAAGTGTGTTTGTTTCAATGGCAGAAAAGAAATGAGGGGAAAAAAATCAGGTAGCAGAGAATTAATAGAGCAAGGACCTCATTTTCTTTCTTAAAGATTTTTGTGAGTGTTTGAAGATAAATGAAGATCTGCCTCTAAATTTTGTCATTTGTGTCCATTTCCATCCAAAAGACTTAATGATAGGGAAGAACAAAGGGAAGATTAAGACAAAGAACATTATTTCAGTGGTAGAAAATTATCCACAGGATACAGTTCAGAGCAAAGGGCTTCCATTGGACAAGCAGCTGGTGTTAGTGGACAAGCAGGGTAGAAATTGATTCTGGTCAGGTTGCTCCCTTTATCTTACATGATGCAGCTGCCTGACACTATTGAAGCTTTCAGTACAAGTTAACACCTCTGTTAACCCATGACAGTCACAGGTAAATTCCAGGATAAATTTCTGAATCTCTAGAGATCATTCTAGAGGTGTTGCCAAATCATTTGAAAAGATGAAGACTGACATTAAGCTTAAGCCACACTAAAACAGCAACCCACAACTGAACTGGAGACAGACCCAAATCTAAAGCTGTGATGCAATAGATTGAGCTCCAGATTTTCATTCATATCTCACGTTTTTTGGGAAACTGTGAAAGCAGGAAGACAGAAACTAGGCACTGGGGTATCTACTCTGCTTTCAGGGCAAGCATGAATGACTCAAAATGGGTCAGGGGAAGGTTTGTGCTCACAGAATATCTTTGGGCCTGTCCAGAATGTTTCTCTAGTGCCTGTCCTCTTTCCTCACCCATCTTGTCATTGTTACAGTAAGTACAGATTTTCCTGACTGTTCTTCCAGTTTCTCTGTTGGGAGAATTTACTTACTGTGGACTTTCTCTTTCCAAGCTACACAGTTCACATAGGGTGAGTTGTGGGGATGTTACAGAGCCCGGCACAGACACATGGGATCCACACATAACAGTCCAAAGCTGTTTGGAGGAAGAACAACTGCATGAACAGTGAGTTGAGAAGAAGGAAAATGAGCTACACATATTAAAACATGAAGACTGCTATGATGAGATCCTTGTGTTTCCCAGAAACTACAGCAATTCATTTTGCACAGGCTGTAAGGATGAAGGGATGCTTTAACTGAAGCCTGGGAAGGAAGGCAGGAGCCAGGGGAACAGATGTGTCCTGGAGTCCTAAGCATTTCTTGGTGATCTTGGTAGCATCACGTCTTTTCAAGACATAGCAGGCCACAGCTGCAAATGCCACCATTAAAAGTCTTACACTAGTAGAAATTTATGGAAACTAAGATTTCCTGTTGTTTTGACACTCATGGAAGAGAAGATGAATTAATAAATATGAAGCTACTGTTTTTCCCAGTGGAATCAATGTAGAATTTCCACCAGATGGGACGCAAATAATCCTTTTTCTTTTTTAAACTAGTGGGAAATCTTGTGTGTGCAGGATATACCCCATGTACTGCATCAGCAGTAAGTGTAGCTCTCATTTGCACCAGGAAAAGCTCACTGAGTCACAAACCCAGCCCCATGTGACTGTCTGACATTTGTCAGACGAAAGCAATTTATGAGGTCTCAGTGTCATGACAGTCCCAAGGCACTGATCTGACACAGGCCCCAAGTGGCACTCCAATAAGTCATTCCTCTGCACAGGGGTACATTGGTCTCTGTGAGGACACAGGGCTCTGCCAGCCCCAATTTCAGCTGGTACAGTGGATTTTCTAGTGGCAGACATAACTCTCACCTCCTGCGCATGAATGAAATTAATTGTTTTGTGTTAGGAGAACGCTGTACTGCCTGAGCCAGACTCTGCTTCCAGTCACAGCGTGTGGAGCCGTGCTGGATTTACACTGGTGTTCTGGAGTGCAGACTGCAGGGCTCCTCCTGTCCCTCAGGGATTGTTAGTGAGCAGCAGCTCTGCTTGGCTCCTTATTGTCTTGTTAATAACACTTCTAAGGATTTGTGTTTGCATCTATTTTTGTATCTCTTAACATACTTGTAAGATACTCAAAACTGCTTTGGAAAGAACCCAAGCTCAGGAGTAGGTTGTATTTAAAACAGGTGAACCCCTGGTTGCTGTAGACATATCATTGGTATTCATTCAGTTTTCAGGAGGTTTTTCCCCCCCTTTCCAAAGTCAGAGGCAGACTGTGGTGTGCCCAGTCCTCAGAGCACTGTAACAGAGAAGCACCATCCCTTCCTTTTGCAGGATCTCTAATTCTCCATTGAACAACTTGTTCTCCATAAGAACAACTCAAATACTAGGACAAGAAGGGAAAGAAGAAAAGGTCATTCTACAGCCACAGGGTAAACTAATACAACTAGCAGATCTTAATTCCCTTTGGCCTGACAACACTTCCCTCACCCTTTAGTGTGCAACTTAAAATGTCCATACCTGCAAAACATTTGAAATACGGCTTATTTAGTCTCTGTGGAAAACAAAGGGAAAAACTCCCATCATAAAATCTCCTATGACAGCTCCTTGAAAGTCAGCTAGTGATCATAACAAATCCCTTCTCCTGCTCTCAGCTAGGATATTAGCCTCCTCTGTTTGGTGGCCACGAGCCACACGTTGGAGTCCCTCAGGCCTGATGGATATGAAGCTCTTGGGACACTGATCAAAGCCCCAGCATCTACTTCCCCCAGCAACACCCACATGAGTGTAACTCACCACAAAGCCTTTGCAATGAGGCCACCACCATCAATCAGAAGGTCCAGCTTAAGCCTTTTCAGCACTGAGACAAGGCTATTTCACACACAGGTTCTCTGTTCACACCTGCTTATCAAGGAACAGACAGCTACAGGTACTCTTTGCAAGACCAGAGGAAGTCAGAGGCCAGACTCCTCTGGTTTTAAGGGCTACAAGAGTGTGGAAGGCCCAGCCATCTGCAGGAGGTCCTTGTTGCCACCTGGGCCAGCACCACCTACCCTTTCACCAGACACCCAGGAGATGAAGGTATCTCAGCTTCTTTTGTGCCTGCCCTTGACACAGCAGCATTAGTTGTCTTCAGCTTTACAGTGCATCTTGCAGCACTTCTCCAGAGAGAAGTCTGGAGGAGGATGTGTCCCCAGCCCTGTGTGTCAATATACTGGTGCTACACTGGTGTGCCAGGGGAGTTCCGTGGTCTGAAACACCACTTTGAATTTAGGTTGGGTTTGTTTGTTGCTGTTTTTGAAACACTTTTTGTCTCAACTGCAGAAAAATAATATTTTATATACATATATATAAGTTCTGTGAGCTGTTTTCATGCTGAGAAGCAAAATGAACATTTTAAAAGATCAAATCTGAAGAAATCTGAGTATTCTTAGTACACCCAAATATCACTGCCTTTTATAAACAATAACCTTATTTTCATTTTAAAAAAAATAAATTCAGCCCTGAGCCACATTTCCTTGCTAAGGTCCCAGCACACCTTTCCATGGATCCCTGCCTTTCCTGGTTTAAGCTCTCCAGCACAGCCTCCTGTCTCCTCAGCCAGAGTGAAGCACGCAGCACGAGATGCTTTGCATGGCTGTCACGCACCACTCGGGGAGCGAGGAGCAGCCTCAGCAGAGTAATGTTGCCACCAATTTGCTTATTTAAAAAAGCTTGGAAATGTCACCACTTGTTACACGCTGGTATCCTTAATATACTCGGGAAACAGTCATAACTCCTGCCTGAGGCGCCCGAGAACTTCCACGAGCACCGGCAGAGCAAAATTAATGATGCAGCTCAGTCTAGGAGTGGCGGCATTTTAATAGTGGGTAGAGGAAGCCTTACATAGTGCCAGCTACTCTTGGAGAAGTAAATGAATTAACTCACATCTGTCACACACTTTGAGATATTCCAAGGAAATGTTCCATAAAAGCCGACTTGTTATTAAGTATTGCTGACAAAATATTGTCTTCATTAATCTTCGTCTTTGATTTTCTGTTTGGGCTACTCTCACAATGGCCTTTTGCTTGCTTTTACTGCTGGTGATGCGGGCTCACCCACACACCATTTCCAGAACCTATAGAGAATTATGTCACTGCAAGTTATTGATTGTGTTCCAACTTGGATTCTGCTTTGTACAGGCTCTAATTAATCCATACTCATGCCATAAGGATGGCTCATCTGACTGTGGTTTGATCAACCAGCAGAGAAAGACAGAGTCCCTATCAGTTACATCAGAACCTTCCAAGAGGAAGGTGCATCTCTCCAATGGCTTTGTGTTTAGGCAATATGGGGTCTAGGCTGTCACGAACTATTTTGATAGAAATAAATGTCACCATTAAAAAAACCCAAGAAAAGCCAGATTGGTTAATATGTTTCAGAACCGTGTCTAAACTTTGTGCTTAAACAAAAAAAAAAAAAGTCCTATGTGCTTAATTTTAAAAAGTCACAAGATTTTTTTGTATGAAATGCACTCAGAAGACAAGCCAAAAGATAAGCAAAGAAAATAGAGAGATAAGAAGATAGCAAAGAAGAAGATAAGCAAAGAAAACCTGTTGTTAAAAAGGAGAGATTTTACATGGGTTGTCACGTTTTTGTGGTTTCAAGCCCAGTAAGTAGAAAAATAAAATACTGTAACCTAGGAAGAAGATTCTGCATGTCTCTCATTTAGCTTACCCAGCTTTTTCGCTGTGCTAATTTGTACTCTAATCAATTAAACTGTTGAATAACGCATTGTCAGGTAGTATTCAAGTGGCATAAATAAAGTAGTTCAAGGTTTCTCTTAAAATCTAAATTCCTAGCAGGAATTCCTCGGCAAAAACACAGCTTCCAAATGCACAATAAGACACAGACTACCGTCTCTCTCATGCAAGGATACGTGTCACACTTACATTTTATATCAGGATTAATGCCTTTAATATTTTCCCCGTTTTCTCTGCTGAATCCCGTCTGCAGTGACAATTATTGTCTTTTTCTTTTTTTTTTTACCTAGACACGCTCAAGTTTTGCTCCCATTTCACCCACTGAATTCTGTGCTGAACAATAATCACCAGCCCTACAAAGGCACGTTTCGTCTCTTGGCACCGAGGAATGAATACACATTTCCACACTGTCCTAAGCTGCGTTTAGCTCTCCAGGGACATTTTTTTTCTTTGCCTTCCAATTCTTGTGGCTCTCCTCCCTTTTCCTCCTTACCGCAGGGATTTTCAAACAATTAAACGCGTGTGGGTTTAATTTACACCTTTTCTTACACCTTCTACTTTTAAGGGCGCACGGGCCGCGATCTTCCACCGCTTCTGCGCTCCCTCATATGGAGTTGTCTTTCCCCATTCCAGCGGGGGAACGGGACAGCGCCTTGCCCTGTTTCTCGCCGCCCAGGCGGGACGAGGCGAGGGGCGCACGGCTGCGGGCGCCGGCGGCTCGGGAAGCGCTCCGGGAAGAGGCGCGGCTGCCGAGGGGCTCGGGAATCTGCCGGGATGCAGGCGGGATCCAGCCCCGCGAGGGGCGGGCGGAGGGCGGGGAGGGGTCGGCGCGGGGGGCGCGCAGGCGGGGCCGCGCCTGGCGGCGGGAGCGCGCTCGGCGCCGGGAGCTGCGGTCCCGCCGGGGCACGGCCGCGCCGGCCATGGAGCCCTCGCCCAAAGACGGCGAGAGCGCGGCGGCTGCGGAGCCCAGCCGGGGCGGCACGGCCCCTTCCAGCGGGGTGGTGGTGCAGGTCCGGGAGAAGAAGGGCCCTCTGCGCGCCGCCATCCCCTACATGCCGTTCCCCGTGGCTGTCATCTGCCTCTTCCTCAACACCTTCGTGCCGGGGCTGGGTAAGGATGCTGCGGGAGGGAGGGAGAGAGAGAGAGAGAAGGCGGCCGGGGCGCGGGGTCCCCCTCCCCACCTGCGGCTGCTTCGCCCCGGCGGGGCCGCCCGGGCTGCCGGACCCCGCCGCGGCGGCAACTTTCCCCGACGGCACCGCGGGGAGGGATGGAGGAAAGGAGGGAGGCAGGAGCCCCTCCGCAAAGTTTCGCGTCGGGGGCCGGGGTAGCGCCCTGCGGGGTCCCCGGGGAGCCGCGGGGCAGCGCCCGCACCCCACCGAGTGGAGCGGGCGAGAGTCGCGTTTCCCTCGCACGGCAGCGGGGACCGGGGCTGGGGCACCGGCCCGAGCCCGCCCCGCCACTGCGGGGCAGCGCCGGTGCCCGGCGCCGAGGGCAGAGCATCCCCCGCGCCTTCCGACCCCTCCGTTCTCGCCGCGCGGAGATCGTGCGGATTAGAAGCGATTCAGCTGTTCGCGGTCTCGCGAACTGTGATTTTAGTCAGAGGACCAAAGCTAACGGTGACCGCACCACTCGCTAGCTAAGGCGAGCTTTCAGAGCCCACCGTCCCGGGTTTTCTATGGAGACCCCTGGAAAACGTTAGAACCGTTGTCCAGAGAAACTGGGGATCCGCAGTTTCTCAATACAAAGTCTCTACTGAGCTCAGGTAACACATCCTTAAGATGGGCTGCATCCTTTCTATATTTCCTTTTCCTCCTCTTTAATTAGGAATTGCTTACTGTAACAGGAGCCTACAGTTTGAAGACTACAAAAGCCCTGGAACACAAGGCTAAATACCAGTATTCTAGCTGAAAGCAAAGTAACCACCTTAATAAAAAAACCAAACAAAATCCGTAACTCATTATCCCGTACCTCAAGTCTCTCATAGTCCACTTCTGGCTGCTCTTTCTGCTACTGTAACCACTGTAGAAGCCTTCCTTGTGATACAGGAGTATCCTCCACCTAGCCCTATTTTTAAAGAGCTACTGCCTGCCTTTAATTGCTTCATGTGTTTCAGGTGGCTTAATTCTTTAACAAATTGTAAATTCTTAAAGTTCTGATTAAAGTACTACCTAAGTGTGGGTGGGATAGTGTGTGCAACATGTACAAGCCATTGCTATTCCAGCATGCTCACTCTGAACCTGTGGATGTATTCCTGAGGAAAACTTGCACCTTTTGGAATACCTCTGGGTTTTCCTGTGGAAGGACTGGTATGTGTGCTTCCAGATGCAATGCATTGTGCTCAGATGTGTTGTTCGCACATCCCTTGTGTGCAGCCACCTGAAGAACTTGGAGTGATGAATCAAAGGCAGACTCTGGAGTTGAGTGCTGTCATGGAGTTTTAGGTTTCCTGAGGCTTAGTTTCCCACTTCAGAGAGAGAAGTTCAAAACCAGAGTTTTCAAAGTGATTGTTGTTTTCTGTTGGCATAGAAGACACCACATCTTCACCGTAGATGTACAGGAAAAAAGCCTGACTTACCACGCCCTTTTCCTCATCCGAATGATCTGACGCTTCACACTGCGCTGCTTTTCACAGCACGCTAGAAAACCCTCAGTGTTCTCCCTTCATCCTGCTAGGGTAGACCCCCATAAGTCATCCTCACGCGGGAATTGGCTTGAAATGTGGTTCTCTGCCCAGAGTTCTTCTCTGGCTGCTGCTGCTGTGGGTCTGCCAGAGGTAGTCAGTGTTGTGCCTTCCCTCACACGGAAGGTGCCTAAAGAAGGACAGCAGATAGCGCTTCCTTCCTCAAGGTGAGTGTTCAGGGCTCTCAGCCCATGCTGGTTGAAAGCTTGGGAGTTGAATCTGGACTATGCAGCCGTGTTGGTTGTGTAACCACTGACAGGTTGGACCAGCACAAAATGGTTTTAATTCTATTTTGGGGGCTTTTTTTTACAGGCGGAGATTTTTTTAAAACTTGTTTTCCCTTGGATGCGCTGATTTCAGCAGTACGATCTGGCTGGCTGTACCACTGTTCCTCCTGGTACCCTGCTGCAAAAGTAGCAAAACAAACAAACTACAAATCAAAAGAAATCCTTCCCTTTGGCATCCCCACAGACTGGCAAAATGCAGTGTTGTGGAGATGCATCCCAAGCTCTGTATGCAAAGCATGGCACTTAGTTTGTACATAAATAAGCCATTCTGTTAATGAAGTTGCTAATTTCACATGCATTTTGAGCGAAAACTTACTCTGAGATGATACACCTGACTAGAATACAGCTATTTACAATCTCAGCCACATCCTGTCATATATCACAAAGCCCACACACAAGGGGAAACAGGAGGATCACGAATCTACTGGCAGGAATGTTCAAGGTAAAAAGAGATTTTGTGTCATTGTTGCACTTCAGCCATCTCAATGAGCTGAGCAACACTTGTAAAATAGATAAGATTTGCAGCACTGTGAAGTATTCACATCAAGGATGTGAGCCTGTTCCCCACGAAGTAAATGGCAAAATTCCCATCAGTTCTTGTAGTCCAGATTTATAACATGTTAAAATGATGTTTCACAGGCTTGCTGTATATTTCTGCCTGCTTAGTTGGAGAGTGTGACTGTGTTTAGGTGTTAATGGAAGTCCTCTATTTCTCAGTCCCTAAATTCATCACCGTCTGTTTTGCATGTAGTTGTCATTCATGTGTAGACTCTGCAGTGCAATTGCAAAGAAGGGTCAAAAACCACCAGAGCAGACAAAAAATGGGCAACATTGAATAAATCAAGTTTTCCACTGCTTGGAGACTGGTGCATTTGAGGTTTTCATTAGTGCCCCATGCCTCAGAGCAGTGATATCCAAATAGAAATTGCAGTCTGATGCAGGCTACCAAATCCTTGGGCAGACTCTCAGCATCTGAAAGCCTCTACTTTTTTAGTTAAATTGTCTTTGCTGTGGTATGGAAGTCACCTGTGAGGGTGAAATCTGAGAATTTTAAATATCTGGTTTATTTTTCCTTTGTGCTATTTATGTTCTGCAGTAGTACTCTATTTGGACAGGAGAAGTAACACTTTCTTTTTGTTTACAGTCAGTTTATTTTTTTCAGTTGGTTAATTTTCAGGGTTTTATGTAATAACCCAGAACTGCAGGTTTTAAGATGCATTGTAAACTGGGTTTTAACTACTCTTTCCATACATGTTACAAGAGATGTAGTTCATAGGAATTTTTTCATACCCAGGGGATATGTTAACTTCTGCCTTGCCAAAACTTTAAATTCAGACCAAATGCAGTGTAAAAAATCGTGATTAGCCCATCTACTTGTAATCTGTTTTGCAGAATAGCCTTGAAATTACACATTCCCTCCATTCCCTGTGATAGGCGCAACCACTTGGAAATGTTTTGAATCAGTTTTCCGTGGTCCAGCACAGTCTTTCTCATCTGTGTCTAACAGGGCTGTAGGACTGAGCTTTAGTGAAGGTGTCCCAAGCTCAGGTTCATAAATGGAGGAGATAATAAGAGAGGAAGGTGAGGGAGGAGTCACCGGGTGCTGTGGCAAAAGCCATCATGCCCTCCAGCTCCAGCTCTGCCACAGGCATTGCAACCTCTGGTCTGGCTTTGGGTTTCTGAAGCAGGCTCTGAGGCATCAGGGCCAAATCATGCAGTGATGAGCTCTGGAGAATGGAAGATGATGCTGTCAGCAGAGGTGGAAGTGTATCCAGTTCTCCCGTTCCCGCACGATTGAGCAGTGTGCACCTCCAGCCCTGCAGATGGCAAACGGGAGAAGGGCTGGCCGTGCCCTTTAGCTGGCAGACTGTGTTCTCTTGGAGCTGCCATGTGCCAGTCAGCGTGGGAGAAGTTCTGGCTCCTTGTCATTCCCGGAGCTGATACATGGGAATCTTGCCCTCCTTCCTCTCTGCTCTTCCTTCTCTCGACATCACGTGTGTGGGAGGGGGTAAACGAAGGGGAGGGAGGGGGAACTTGAGGGAAATGTGAGAAGTGAGTGAAATTATCTGAAAGTCGGAGGTATTCTCCGAGATTAATGGCTCCTGTCAGGAAGGGGGTGGACTTTTGGATCACAGCCTGCATTACACATGTACACTATTTTTATGCAGAGAGTAATTGAAACACGTAGCATAAAATTCTGTTAGTGCAGGATAGGAGAGCAGCCACCCATGTGCCACGACATAGCCCGTGGAGGAGTTCAGGAGTGAAAGCCTCTCACGGCAGCTACAGAAAGAAGGGGTGATTCCCAGCCCACTGAACTTTTTTCTTCCGTGGTTCCACAGTGCAGCTCTCCCGTTCCCGGGTGTGTCAGCTCCGTACCATGAGTCTTCTGCCATCTGTTTATTCAGTCTTGATAGAGTTCAAGCACCGTACCTTCAGCTGTGTGAATGTGGCTTTAATATTTGGTTTATAGAAGCCGAGCATCTTCTCATTAGAAACCAAGGCTCTCCTGAGCAGAATGAGCTCTCCAAAGAGATGAACAGAAGTACAGAACACAACACTTGAGAAAATTGAAGGGATAAGATCTGCATAAAATTACAAATACTTATTTTATTTTTGTGGTTGGAATGGTAAATAGATGCCTCAAGCAAGCATCCATTGCCTTCATTATTGAAACAAAGAATTTCAAGGAAAAACCACATTTTGTTATCTATGGTAGAACAAACAGTGCAAAAAAGAAATTTGGGCTTTCAGACATCTGTGCATTAAAATCTAAAACTACTTTTGGTATTGATGATCCTTTTAAATATCTTTTTTCTTATACACATGCAATCCAATGAATCTGTGTGATTTACAAGCTCATTTGTGGAAAACAAAGGTTTTCTCCAGTGTTTGTGTGAATTTGTGTTTGTGAACTTTACTGCTGCAGTTTTTTAGCTAACATTGCCTTTCAGCCTGTGATGCTGGTAGTCTGCAGAAACAAGCTGTTTGTTCATGGGACCGTAATTAAACAAAGCAAACCTATTGCCCGTAGACTTCACTCTGTCAGGTTTTGTATTTTCCACTGAAAAGGTCATGAAGTTCTTTATGGTGATTTGTTCTTGTGCTTGTGCAAGGTGGGAAATGAGACCTGCAGTAAAATGTGTGCATCCAGGCTACTGCTCCTTTACTGGTACTGGTGGTATCAGCTGTAGATCATCCTCACAGTGAGGTAAAGTTGGGCACAAGAACATCTGAATCTCAGGTTTCTGCACCTGCAGGTCTTTGTTCTTTTCAGCAAGTAGAAGACCATTAACTTCCTCTTTTATTTTATTTTCTTTTATTTTTATAACAGAGATTTAAGTGAGAAGTCTAGTTGTATTACATAACTTGCTTGGCTGATGGTATTGAACAGTCATTCCACAATCTTACCACCACTTGGTAGTCTGGAATATTTTTGTGCCGTGAAGTGTCTGGACCACCTAGAATGACAATCAATCTTGGAAAACTCAAAAGAGGTTCACAGATAATTAGTGATCTGAATAAATGCAAAACTATTTCAAGTTTGTAGCTCCTTGGTCCAAATATTTAGTACTCTTTCTGTCCTTTGGTTAGTTTTTGCTCCTAGCTTCTTACAGTTGGTAGAAGTCAGCTGTTGAGCTCTGCTTGCATTTTAAATGACTTTTTGGTTCATTTCGCTGTCAAGCTGTGCACTAACCCAGCGCTGCAGCCTTTGAATTGCTGTCAGTGCCAGACCAGCTAAAATGCAAACAAGTTTCTCTGCCTCCCTCATGCCTTCTGTTTCCACCAAAATAGAAGACAAAAGAAATGGCCAGGGACGTTTTCGTTCAGTGCTTTTTGCTCACTGCTGTTGTTGGAGCAGCTCTGTGGAGATATTCATTACTTAATGAACACATAAGGAGACAGGGTTTGCTCAGCATCTTGTAATCTTGTTTGTTATTTAATGCAGTTTGGATAGATGTACTTGAAGATTAAGAGTGAAGGTGGGAGCAGGCAGCAGAAAAGAGCTGCTAAATGGCCAAGTAAACCAGCTGAATTTTAAGGTGGCTAGAGAGATGTTCCAGATGAAGGGTGTGACGTGGAGAGAAACAGAATCAAGTCCAGAAGGAGAAAAGTACATTTGCAGAGATTCAGCAAAGGAGAAAAGGAGTGAAAGGATTTGAAGGTAAAAGTAACTTGGATGAGGAGAGTGCTTTTGACAGGTGAATTTTTCCTAGTCTAGATAGCAGGAAGGAAGTGAATTTTCTCCTGCTCTGAATCAATGGGTGTTGGAGAGATTTAGAAAGCCTGATAAAGCACCATTGCCTGCAGCAGCTCGCTGCCATTTAATCTCTCCACTATGAAAAGAACTTTGAGAGTTTCTGTAGCTGTTCAGGATCATAAAGGGAGGAGCAGGAAGCTGAAACCAGGTTCCTCAGGCTCCTGTGTGCAGGACCCTGAACACAAACACACCCGCAGTTGGCAGTGGCTGGCACAAAGGTGAATTTTAGAATCTGTACCCAGTTTTGAATTTTGTGGAGAAACAAGTGATTGGATGGTAAAGGGATTCTCAAATAGTCCTAAGGTTTGTAAAAGAGACTGGAGTTTGCAATTATTTGTGAAAACTTATATTCAGAGGTAACCTGGAAAAGAGAAAATGAAGAGAGCTTTCTTGTCTTGTTTTCAATAAGAAGTCAATCCGACAGATGACATTCTTTCTCCTGTCTTCGGACTTGTCTTCATTGTAGAACTTTACAACTTCCAAGTGACACAGTTGCAGCACCATGGTGGATGCCTACAGACTTGGTTGTAGCACTGTGCAAAGACGCTGGTGGAAGGCAAAGCAGAATGGACTGTTTCGTTTGGAAGGGACCTACAACTCCCACCTTGTTGCGGTGACCCAGCCCACTGCGGGGCTGGGGCAGCATGATGCCAGTCAATCCCAGCCCATCCCCTGGATGCAGTTTCCCGAAGAGGCAGACTCAGAGGGTGGGTTGATGGGTGGCTCAGAAGCCAAAGCTGCACCCCCCGGGCGGTGCCCGGGTCCAAGCCGCCTCCCCCGGTTCGGGAAAATTCCCAGTTCCTCGGTTGTTCGCTGGTTCTCTGGTATAACTCCCGCCTCTCGCTTTCCCCCAGTGGCTCTTGTTAAATTGTATCCTCCCCCTGGCTTGTAACTCATTGGTTGTTTTCCCCTTTCCCCGCGGTTTTCAAACTCTCTATAACACTGAGGACAAGCCTCGGTGGAGCATCCCATCGCATTCCATCCCTTCCGAGCTCGTTTGGTTGCGAAACTTCTCACAATAAACCTGTTAGGAGCCAGACCCGAACAGCCTCTCTCTTCCTTTGTCTCTGAGCTAAGGTGAGCCGATCCCATCAGCTCCTGCCATGTTCCCTGTGCAGAGAAGCCAGCTAGCCAGCCCAGCCAGCAGCCCTTTTCCTGATGCCGAAGTCGCTTCAGCGATGCACAGAAGAACACAGCTGGACTCGCTCTGACCTGGGGCACCCCGAGTTGGTGCCTCGAGCACAAGAACTGCGTTACCGTCTTGTCCAGCTGCCTGCCCAATTCAGGGCTAAGTTAAAGCATATTATTAAGGCCTCTGTCCAAATGGCTTTTAATCACTGACAGGCTTAGGGCCCAGCCTCACAGGAGAAATAAAAGTTTGTGTCATTGACCTTGCTTTAGAGATTGCAGGAGTGTGAAACCTGAATTTCCTTGGTTCTGCTGAAGATAAGGAGGTTGTTCGTTAAGGGAGGAAGTTAATCCCTCTTCCCCTTCCTAGGGTTTGTGAGCATTTATGTTATCTGTGGAGGCCTAAAATGAAAATACTCTAAGAACTTGAGAAAAAAATCACATGCCATTCTATCTAGTTATATTTTACTTGTTGATTTCTCGTGTTATAAACTTAGGTTTCATTCTGTGTAGAGTCAAGGAAAAAATAAGTGGACAGAACTCAAATATTTGATTTAAAATACTCATTTCCACAGTTTGTTGTCTCTCCATATTACCACTTAGAAGCTGCTCCCAACCCTTCTTCCTTCAGCAATGTAGGCCTTGTAATAAAGACAGTTCAGACTCAGTGTTTCCATTCCAAAGGAGTTACAAATCAAACAATTTCTCTCTAACTACTTGACAGCATCTCAAAAGGCCTAGCAATGCAACCCCAACTCACACAATATTTGGTGTTTCCTTAGAACCTTGTCCCCTGAGGCTCTTGATTAGATGAGAACTTTGCTTTCTGGAAAAGAAAAAAATGTAACTCTTACGGCTGTGGAGCAGGATTTGAAGATAATGATCCTGTCTCAAAAGAAAAAAAAAAAAAAAAAGGAGGCCGTGGGAAGAAAGAATGAATTGCCTTTTTCTTTTTTTTTTTAAATTTTCAGTTTTGGAGAATCTGAGTGATGATTTTTCAGCACTGAAGGATGGCAAAATTGTACTGAGCTTTTAAATTTAAAGAAGAGGATACATTACTAACTAATTTACAACTCTGCCATATTAGACAAAATCATGGACATCCACGTCTTTCAGCATATGATCATGAAATAAAGTAAATATAAATGAGGTAGTTGATAGAAACTGATGGACGATACACTAACTTAAATTAAAAGTCCCGGTGTAAACATACCCAGAGGATATGCCTGGAGTGGATCATGGTCAAAACTTGTCAGAGGAAATGGTGAATACAATCAATGTGGAACTCTTGGAAATATAATCATATTCTCTGCAGGAGTTCATCGTGTGCTGCATTTCCAACTTCAGAAATAATGCTGATACAAGGAATTGTGCAGGGGACTAAGGCCATCTTTGGGAACATGAATTTAAACGAGACAGGGCATTATCCAGCCTCTCAGCAGGTTGTTATCTGGGCTGAACTCTCAGTTGGCCACAAGCATTGGTGAATACCCACACAAAACTTAAAAATGCTTTGAGACTGTGGATAATAATTTTGTTTTAGTTAAAACACAGATAAGTTTTTAAAGAATTCAAAAGGGCTAAATGGTCAAATTAATCTTGTGATTGTGTTGGGGAAAAAAATTCAATTGGACCAAACAAGAATGTTGTTTTAAAAATTGTTTGTACATTTTTACTAAGTGTTAGTGGTAATAAGCATTTGAAGAACTGAGATTTACTGTTGACTAATAGATTATAATGAGCCATTGTTACAAGTTCGCTATGTTAAAAAGTTCAGGAATTTCACAAAGTATGAATCATGATGTTTTTGTGAAAATATTTCACCTGAAATAAGCTAAATGATCACATTAGTATGATACTGTCCAGCTGAAATAGTTTTCCTGGTTTAAGTGTAAAATACGTATTTATTTGCATGCATATCTATTACATATGCCACTATGGTGGAGTGAGATCATGGCATTAAAGGAAAGCCTTCTGTAGGTAGAAAACCATTTGTTGTATCTGTTTAAGAGCATTTATAAAAGAATGGATTTTATATTTCATAAATTGGCTTTGTTAATTTGCTATTTTAAAAATACTTGCAAGACCTCTTCTGTTGCCATGACAATTTGATTTCCATAAACATGATATTTTGGATGTGACTATCCAACATTGTATTTGCTATGTTGTGTGGGGAACAGAGATGGTAACTTGGCCCCACAGAAATCACAATGCAGAGTGGTCCATAGAGTCAGACCTCTCACTGATAGTGGTCAGGACAAGTTCATTATAGTAAGAAAAAATAAGTTATATATATTTATATTCCCTGTAAATTAGATTTTTTTCATGTCTTCTTGTGAACACTGTTTTGAAGTGAGGAGACTTCAAGTTTCCACTGAAAATCAGTTCCAAGAATGTGAAGACTAAATTCTGGCTAAAAGTACAGCTGGACCTTTTTGGATCTACACACACAAAGCAGCTGTGAGGACACACAACTCTCATTGCCCTGCAACACACTCTGGAATTGCTGTCTTAGTGAGAGGGGTTCACAAAGGATTTAGGATGGTGAGAAAGGAATGGTCAAAAATTGAGACATTTGTGAGGTGTAGCCAGAGGAAAATCCCTCCCTGGCTGAGGGATCAGCCTGGTTCCCCATACTTTCCTTCTGTCTTTTTGAAATGATTGAGACAAAGCAGACTCGTTTCCAAGTTGATTTGCACCAGACTAGTTACTGAGTAATCCACTGAAAGACTTGGAACATTTTCTCCAATGTAGTTAGACAATTTGATGAGTGTGGATTCTCTGGATTGGGCCATTAAATTACCTCTCTTGATCTGTTTAATTGTGAAAGCATTGCCAAATCTTCCTGTGTGTTGTCCAAAGCTGATGATGCAGTTTTTGCTGCCTGTATTTCTGCTTGAGCTCTGCATCCAACAAACTGATCAATGCCAGGGAAGGTTTAGCAAGGTTTTGACAAAACAAGAACTAAACTTCTTAAAAAACAATATTTTAGACTCAGCATCACGGGATTTTTTTTTCCCTCCTACTGAAATTTCATTGTGGCTGCAGAGAGCTGGTGGGATGGTTTCTTGTCTCATGTAAAAGAGAGAAAAGAGCACAGGGACTACAATCATTGTCAGTTAAAAGTATAAAAACAGTCTCTTGTTTTCCTCTTTTAAAAGTCAGAATGTCATTTTATACATTGACTTGCATGTGAGTACTTATTTCACTTGGTCCCCCACACATCCCACAGAAACAATGTGGAAATGGATTCTCCTGACTCCCTGAGGTGATCTAACTTGGTTCTTGTTTTCTTGGTCAGCTGTACATGGGGAGCTGATTCTTGTGCCTGGAGAGCCAACCCCTTACATTACATCCCGTATTGCCCCAAAAAATCTGTGTGTTTTTACACCCACCCTGCAGAGGTGTGGACAGCTGCACACGTGCAGAGCAGAGCTTGAACCAAGCCATGGGTGTAGAGAGCAGAATGGGGGGGAATCTGGCTTCAGGCAGTCCATGGCACCAGCCCATCCTGACCCAGATAATGCCTTTGCACAACGGTGCCAATGAGCAAATGCTCATTTCCATCAGAGCTAAGCCTCAGTATTTCCACTTTGGATGGTAAATTCAAGGCAGTGCAGTTAAAAGTAGGATCTGTCTCCTTGTGCTGTGTGCAGCTGACACTTAGAAGAAGCCTGTGGTGGAGCTGGGAATGGAGTTTAGAACAAGCATTAGTTCCTGGAAACCACTCTTGCTCAGCAATTACACAGGGAATCCTTCTCTTACTGAGGCTGTGATGATTAGAAGTTGTACTGACACAAAGAATAAAAGCTTTTTCTTCTGTGTATTAACTAAAACATGGTATTTTTGGTACAATACGTGTGTGTCTGTGTTCTGGTCTGACATCAATGCTTTCAATCCACCAGATGTTCTTTTGGTGTTCATTTACTCTCTGTGCCAAGGCAGAACTGCACAGAGAGGGTGTCCCCTTTCCAGTTGCTCTGTAGATTCCAGGTCACACTGCTTGGAACACCAACCCATCATATGAACCAGTGCAAAACAGGTACAAAAAGTTCCTGTTGCAAGCCTAACTCGCTTATTAGAGCTGAGAATCCACAACTTACAGAGCAATGTGGTGTTGAGCCTCTAGAGCTATTTTGTCTCACCCCTGCTCACCTCTTTTGTTTCTAGTAACATTGAGCTGGCCCCTTGAGTTTACTCCTGTATTATTTCTGTAAAGAAGAATTGCAGAGCTGAGCTCTTTACCCTTTAAACCAGGGAAGACTCTTCCCAAGTTGCAGTACCAAGCTGGACACTCACTGAGAATTGTATGCCTCAAATCAGCCAGCAGCCAAAGCTAAAAATCTAGTTTATGCTGCATCATAAAACTTAATCTGCTTTCTCCCTTACGAATGTGGGCTTGTTTTAAATATTTATGACGCTTCATCACACACTAGTAAATGTTCTGCAGTACGTTTTGTAAAAGGAACGATACCTAAATGACATGATAACTTACTCCAGTGACTGTGATTTAAATCTTTCCTGAGAAGTTCACTATTTACTGTTGTGAGAAGTGCCAAGTAGGTAGTCAAGCAGTGTTTTCATAGAATCATAGCATCATTTAGGCTGAAAAAGATCTTTAAAATCATTGAGTCCAATCATTAACCCATCACAGCCACCCCTAAACAGCGTCCCTAAGTGCCACATACACATCATTATTATTTCAGTAGCTCTGCGAGGTGCAGACTACACTCAAGTCCTGTTATGATCCGGAAGGGGATGTTATGATATGAAGGAGGAGTTATGTCACACACTTATGACTGTCTGTAATCTGAGTGGAGAATTCAGGGGAAATATCCAGATTGTCCAGGAAGTTGGTGGCAAAAGTGGCAAGAGAATCTACACAGACTTCTTGCAAAATTCAGTGCCTCAAATAATGCAGCCACACTTTAGTTTCTATTAATCTCTTCCAGGAAAACTAATGAACTACCTCCATCCCTCTTGGACTTTGTGTTCATTGAGAGGAGAGGTGTTGTCTGTGCCATGCATTAATGAAAACGCAGTAAATAGGTAGGATGGACAGAGCAGTTTTTAGTTTGGATGTGCTGGTTGCTCCCTCACATGTTTCTATGATCTGCTTTATGCCTGTGAGAGCCCCAAACTATCTTGCACACACACGAGGGGCTTCAGCATTAACTTTGTAACTTTTAGTTAGTGTATGGCAAAAAAGAAAACCCACACCAAAACCCAAAGCCAGACAAGCACAGGTACAGCTCAGGCTTGCCATTTGCAAGAGCACTGATTTATCCTGTGCTTTGTAGTTCAGTATTAACCAATATTTGCAGTAAGTAGGCTTCGTATTCCTTCTTGTTTGCACCACAACTGTGTGAAAAATGGGGCATTACTGTGACCTCTAAGTAATCAAATTATAAAACATATTATTTCTGCAACTATGTAGGTGACCACAGCACTGTACAGACAATGGAAAAAGTCCTTTCCCAGAAGACTGTGATAGAAATGTAACCTCAAGAGTCAGATCCAAGTTAAAAGAAGTCATAATAAAAACACACAATACAGTGCAATGAAAAGAAAAACATTTCCTGGAGCTGTATGTTTAAAGGCAGAGTTTTAAAGGCACAGTTGGGACTTGTTTCTTAGCAACAGGGCTCATCTGAGCCCTGCAAACACTGTCATGTTGGAAAAAGATACCCTCCAGAAGAAAAGCAGTATGAAAAGAGCTAGAAACATCAAATTTAGATGTCTTCCTGCTGTTGCAGGAACATTTCATCAGTATTGCAAAGCCTTCAGGCAACAACAATGTCATTTTGATAAAATGTAATGATCAGAACAAAGAACTCATCTTTACTTCTGATGCCTTGAGAGGCCTCCTAGAAACAGAAACTAGACAGGAGTAAGGGGATAAAGGTAGGTATTTATTTGAAAGGCCTTCAAAGGTACCCCCTGGGGAGCCAGAGGCTACTGCCAAGATGGACCCCAAGATGGACAACAGGTCACGAGTTCTTCACACCTTTATAGGTTTGGTTCATTTGCATAGCAGGGTTAATTCTCCAATTAATGCTTCAGTTAATGATGTAATTCCCCCCTTTAGAGGCTTTTTGGTTTATACTTTTTGGGCCTAGGATGGTCTGAGTGTCCTTGGAGAGCAGGCCCAGAGAGGCTTTGTTATGGCTGCCTAGCATGAGAGAGCAGAAATTAACAGGCTACAAGAAACTTCAGAGTTACACACTAAGCAGTACAGGATTTGAAAAATATAAAAGTTAAAACCTAAGGCATCACTTCTCTTTACCAACAGGGACGAGCTGTAAAAGCATTCTTTAAAAATAGGTGCATTGGTATTACCATAAACCGCAGTTTAGGTCCTGCCATCCTCCTGTATCCATAGTAACAGGGCTGCATTCTACACCGAGGGCACAGGAGTCCTGCAGAACAAAGTCCTTGCTCTGTTGTGCCCCACACTGGCAGTACCAGAAGTTTCAGAGGAAGATCTGTAATGAACAAGAGTTAAATCCTACTGGCCTGTAGGAAGAGCTCCTCCTAAAGGAGTTGATTAGCTGGCTGATACACCAAAGCAGGAGAATTTTAATTGGTATTATTTAATCAAAATAGCTTAATGGAAAATGTTTTTATTGGGCATATTGGATGGGGTTCATGTAACCTGTGCACCTGAGCTGGTTGCCTTTATAGTGTGTGGGGAGGAATAAGGTACTCCCAGCATGTGACTCATCTCTTTAAATTAGGTTAAGTGAATCACACCCTCTGGGGGCCTCCGTCTCTTTTTGGTTTTTATTTTTTTTTTTGCCTCCGAAAGGTAAGTGGCTTAGATCAAGACACGTCCCTTGCAGATACCTGAAGTTAGGTCAGATGAAAGCTACTCATTATCTGGTTTGCAAAATAAGCAATTTGCTTCAATAGTTTCAAAATACATCAAGCATTGCCCACACATCTTTCTGGATCTCATCTCGTCCTTACAAGAACTGAAGTAGTTCTGACCTCCGTGCTGTCTCCTAATGCATACACACCTGCTGTGTCCCATGGAATCCCTGCATTTTTGAAGCTCAGACCTCCTCTCTTTCTTGTGAGTGCTCAACATAAAACCCTGTAATTTCTATAATTTCCATCATTAGAGTGCAGCTCTTTGGTAGCTCTTTTCCAAAGCTATCAGTGTGATACTGAGTTTTTGTAGCAAGGTTTGGGCAGCCGAGCACTGCAGGGAGGGAGGGAGGGGGACACATCTGTGAGAGTATCGCAGAGAGACGTGCATGGAGAGCCCATGCTGGAACTGGTACTCCTGGCAGGAACTGCAGCTTGTGGAGAGCTCATGCTAGGGCACATTTATCCCAAAGGACTGCAGCCTGTGGAAAAATCAGCACCAGAACAGGTGAAAGCATCGAGAGGAAGGAGTGGCAGAGGGGAACTCCTATGAACTGACCACAGATCAATCCCCTGTCACTCCCCGTCTGTCCTGCACTACTCAGAGTGGGGCAGAGGAAGAGGAATCAGGATTGAGTGAAATTGAACCTGGGGGAGGAGGGAAAATTAAGGGGCAAGGGTCATGTTTTGTTTCTCACTCTCCAAACCTATTTTAATTGGCAATAAATTGATTTTCCCCAAGTCCAGTCTGTTTCACCTTTGACAATAATTGGTAAGTGATTTTGCTGTTCTTGATCTTGACCCACAAACTTTTAAAATCTTATTTTTCCTCTCTGCCCTTTGGATGGGAAGGAGAGTGAGAGAGTGGCTGGGTGGGTGCCTGGCAGCCAGCCATGGGCAGCTCACCACAGCACATCACCAGTTTCTGTCCTGCTCATCCGTAGCATCCCTCCTTAGCCCAGCCTGAAAGTCCAGACGGCTTTGCTGACTGTGGAACACCTTGAGCACGTGTTCTCTCAGCACTGCTCATGGTGATATTTAGATCCCTTCCTTGAGGGGTGTGCTGGATGTCCACAATGTTTCTTTCCTTTATGCATTATCTAAGGGGTAGAAAATATGAGAGAGGTCCTTGCATGCTCCCTCAGTAGCATTGAGAGCTGCTGTGTTTACCAGTGGGGCTGACAGGTGGGAACTGGCTACTGCCTCTCCTCACTTCACCCCAGCCAGCCAGGATGGTGTCTGGCAGTAATCTCTGGTTGTGACTGATGTAGAAAGGTTTCCTGTCTCACTCTTCTGACTCCTGGGACATTGACATCTCCATCAGAGACGTGATTGTAGCAATTCTACAAACAGTATCTGTCCCTTGATCTTGGCTGGAGATGACAGCACCTCACATCAAGAAAAAGCAGAGAAAACCATCTGCTAAAAACTCAGTGCAAAGCCATGGTTAAAGCCAAGTTTAAGTTTAGGGGAGCTCTGGAAAGACTTTGCACTGAACTTGCTGTGACACAGATACATGTTCCCTTCTTCTGACTCTGATACAGGTTTATAACCTACACTAGGAAGAGATTAATTGCCTGGCCACTGTTCCTCTTCAGCCTATTAAATTCTAATGTAGCTGCACAGAATAAACACTTGATAGGACGCTACTGGATCAGCTCTGCTTTCCTCAAGTTATAAAAATCCTCATAAAATATCATTAGCATTGCTTAAACAGGAAGAAATATAAATTATGACAGCATGGGAAAGACATTTCAGATGAACATTCCTTAATATCCTGTGAGATAGTTATTTTCTGGTCCATGCTTGTAATCCTAATCTGTATATTCCACTATAGGCAAAACCCATGGAGGGCAGCAAGGCTTAACTAGGAAAGCCAGAATTTGAGCAACCTGATAGCTCTTTCACCATGGCCTGAGGCATGGTTTAGCCTGGAATTCCTTGATTTCAGTGGGAATTTGGTGCCTAAGTGTTTTCAAAGGTCCATGCTCTGGTTTCTCTGCCTTCCTTCTATCATTCTTCAACAGAAGGAAGAGAACACTGCCATGTGTAATTACACAGACGTACACAGGGGTATCATTAGCACTTATGAGATGCTAAAATAGAACTAGATGAAGTGCTGCTCTTGGTCAGTGTGGACATTAGGACAGAAGAGACAGTATGTTTAAAACATAGTAAGTAGAAAAATAGATGCAGTTGCTTGCATATGTTAAAAAATTTTTGAAGGATTATAAATAGTTTAGGGCCAGACGTTTGAGAAGGGTAAGAATTATGTTTGTGTTCTCTCCCTGCTGAGCAGTTTGGCTCAGCTGTTAATTTTCACTAACTGGAAAATAAAAAGCACTTTTCTGATAGACTTGTATTGCCTTAATCCCAGATCTAGAAATGAGGTGTTCCACATGGATCCCATGGATGGTCAGACTGTGCCTGCCTTGTCTGATTTGTCACTTGTCTGGCAATGACGAGACTGAACTTTCCCACATCACCAGACAGGTTCTGCTTTGTGCAGACAGCCAGTGTGTCAGCAAATGCACCAGCACCTTCTCCAGATACTCCTTTCTTCCGCAAGGTATTCTGAGATTCAGGGAATTTCCTACCCCACGAGTGGTAATTGCACCCCTGTATTGTCATAGTCTTTGATTGACCTTTCTTCTGTGTGTGTTTTGCTCAGTATTAGCTCAATGAGTACTGAGAGGAATTAATCACAATTTTCACTCCATCCAATCCTCTTCCCACCCCGAATCTGGTCTTGCTTTCTGTCAGATAAAACAGTTGAGAAGAGTACAGAGAAAATTGCAAAAGTAAATACAAAGATTTCTAAAAAGTCCTGGGGCTACCTCTAGTTCTTTCAGGTGACACAGTAGGAGCTGCCAGGGGAGCACTGCAGCCTTGAGCTCCCTGTGCTTAGTGACCCTTCATGCGTCACACATTTAGGCTGGTTTGTTCCACCTACACCCCAGGCCCATCCATGACTCCGATTTTGCCCAGTCACAAGCACCCAGTGCTTTTACTGTGTGCTGAAACTCCTTTTCTACATGAGGAGCATTTTCTGGGTGAGAACTAAAGTGGTCTGCACAACCCTTAGCAACTTCTCATTCAGGAGTTCACCCTGTGCATTTTGAACTTAAACTTCCCTTCTCCCCTGCTGTCCTGTGAACCAACTTGTAGCTTTTCCCTACAAGGAGCTGCTGTAGGACAGTGGTTCCATTTTTAGTGCACAGTGTAATCATTAAGGATGTGAGATCCTACAGTAAACCCTTCTGCTTAGAGTATTGCACTGCCTTAATTCCTTCCCTGTGTCTGAGATAGAGAGGCGTGGTTTGCTGTGGATGACTCTGATGTCCCAGAGGGGTGGTGGTGCTGTTCCAATTCGTCTCCAAGAGAAGGAGTAAGATGCAGCTGCTCTGTGATGTGGTCTTAGTGCATCAATGTCTTTGGATTTTGCATGGAACAGACATTTTTCTCTGCAAAATACTAACTGTAAAATTTAAGATAACTTTTCATGAGTGCATCTGGGTAAACAAATGCTCCTTTGAATGACAATAACAGGCTTCTGCTATCAGATTGTTCTGTGTAGCATGGCTAAAAATAAATGCTTATTTATTTTCATTGCAGGCACAATAAAAGATGGCAGAATAGCTCTAATGTGTTGGATTGCTGCTTTTGTACAGTACTGTACTAGAAATCTCATTTTGTAAAATGTGAGGGAAGGAAAAGTGCTACATTTTTAATCACTAAAATTAAAAGAAAAATGAATTATTTTAGCTAGAAATGTGGGGTAATTTAATGCTTAAGTGTAGGAAGTTATAACGACTGTAGAAATACACTTCAGACACCTGTAGGGATTAGCATAGACGAGTAAGGAATTCCTAAGTAGGAGGAGAACATTGAGGTGTGTAGCAGCACATCAATGTCCGTGCTTACAGAGCACACAGGAGAGCCCCTGCTTTGAGGAGGGGTGTGGGAAGGAGCACTTTTACTGAATTTTGGGCAGGAGAAAGTATTGCTGCCGGTCTTTTTGGTAGTCAGAGCTGCAGGCACCTACGTGTGCAAGAAAAGCATTTGACCTATTGATTAGTCTTAAATAAATAAAAAACAAAATGACACAACAATGGGTTAACTGATGAAGCCTTTATAGATTCCTAATATGGATTTTAACTACAGAAATAAATTGTTACAGCGAGTTACCTTGTGTCACACAGGATCTAGAAAAAATTCGAGGTTCAGATTCAAGGTAGGGGGTTTGTGTTGCAAGATGTCTGTAAATGAAAACAGTAACAGGTTTTCACCAGCTCTGAAAGCAAAGTCTTAGAGGGAAAAGCATTTGAAGTGGCATGTGAAAGGGAACTCTGGCTAGAGAGTAGATGAATATAAGAAAGGAAAAAACATTTGACTTTATGAGAGAGAGAAAAAAGAAATAGTAGTTGGAGTGACCTGAGTGCATGGGAAAAGGAGAGGGAGGAATTAAATATATTATCCTCCTTTTCTATTTACTTGCAAGCCAGATTGATGGAGAGGTGGTTGGTGGTGTCATCATTAAGAACCATTCACTGTGCAAAGAAATGGAGTTTGATTTTGCCATCCTCATTAAGAGGAGAGGATGTCCAAGCAGAGAAACCAGAAAGAGTGGGCAGGATGTGGGAGAAGTGTCCTAAAGAGATGCAGGAGTGGAGTCACTGGCATAGAAATGGAGATGGCACACGAAGGCTTGAGTGCAGGTGAAGTTTAAAGAGGGCATGGTATGGAGGGAGCAGAAAACAGGGGGAAGGGAGTTGCAGAGGCTGAGTCAGCGCCTCTGTGAAACAGGAGAAGGATGGTAACAAAGAGTGAGAGATGCTGAGGACATGGTAGGAGACAGAAGTGAGGCAGATGGCAAGATGCCAGAGAGCCCTAGTGCAGACTAGAGCCAGGAACCAGAAACACTGCACATGGAGCACATGTCCTGACACTCATCCAGACTCTTTGCAGACCTCGGGAGAACTACTTCAGCAGAGAGGACAAAAACCTCATTTGTGAAAGAAGGGAAATTGAGGCAATGTTGCAACACTTCCAAGATAAAGCGAGGGAGGAAGGAAGTTGGTTAGGGGAGCTGGAGAGACAAGAGAAGCTGCATGACTGACACAGCTCTGCAGAGGTAGGAGACTTGCAAGAGACCTTTTTCTGTAGTGGGGTAAAGTGCCAATTTCCCCTTAGTTTCAGCTGTGCGGTCCCATAAACCGAATTCACATTGTAGTGTGAATGCTGATACAGTGAATCCAGGTGGGATAATGAGCTTAAACCACACCTGGCCATTAGAAGCTGGAGAGTCACAGGAGCTGGATAATGAGTCTCCCAGCTGTAGAGCTTCTGGGCACAAGGCAAGCCCAAAGAGCTGCCACCATCACCAGGCACTGTGGTCCTGCTCAGCTGGGGAGCAAGGAGAGCAACACCATCTGCTGAGCAGAGCATCAGATGTATGGTCCTCATACAGCTCAACAGACTTGCTAAAAAAGTTAGGAAAGTACACATATGCATATAGAATCAATTTTCTTCCATTTCTAATTCTGCTTAAGGAGGCATCCATGCTATTCATGTTACCCATGTTTGAATGTGACTTATCAACCTCATACCACGCAGCAGGCATATGCTGTTTGCCAGGGCCTGTTACTGTTATTCAGAAGTACTGTCCTCCTGCAGTTTGCACTTCAGAATTGCTGCCAAGATCAGGTTAGACCTGGTGAACCAAATTAATCCCCAGTGTAATTCTGGCAGTCAGTGGATTTACATCAGGGATGAATCTGGGTCCAGCATAGATGGATTTTTTGCCAGAAGGAAAAGTAAAACAACAGAGGAATGAATAAAGGTTAGATGGATGGTCCCTCAGTTGTGCCTTGGCTTCTTGAAGGAAGTGTTTTCTTTCTATGCCCACTCCTTCTTTCCAAGGGAATGAATTCCTCAGCTTTCCCTGCTGCTTGTTCCAGAGTCCTGGACTGGGGGAGCCATGCAAGGTGCAAAACGCAGCCCTTGGTGAGTGGGAGGTTATGAAGCTTTTTGAGCTGCTCCAGAGAGCCGCAGTACACAGTTCCCCCACCCAAAAAAGGGAGGAGTAGCTTTGGGGATGTTCAAGAACTGCATAAAGAGCTCTTAGGCACAGGGAGAGTCTTGTGGGGTGCAAACACCGCCTCCCACTTGAAGGTCCTGGCCCTGGCTGGCACACAAGTGGCAAATGTGCATTCTGTTTCCTCTGCAGGACTGGTACTCCCCAAAAACCAGCCTTGCTTAGAAAATACCATAAAAAACTGACCCTAGTGAATTCCAGTTAGTCTAATTGGAGGACCTAGAGAAGCAGAGAAACAACATCTTTGTTTAGGTTGTGAAGTCTTGCGTTGCAGTGTCAGGTGTTACGGTTGGTCTGCTGCCCCCAGTGTGACTTCTGGAAAGGATATTTAAAAGTCTGAATCTCAGCTGCACCTTTTGACACTGAGATAAGTGCTTCCAGCAGCCCTGCATAGGAGTGTTGTACATGTTACCATTGTCCCCAGCATCATTGTAAACTATTCCACATCAGAATTTAAAAAAAGAGGAGCAGGATGAAACCATGTTCATTTCGAGTTTCTCTGTACAACATTTTTTCCTGGTACACCTCACTCCAGATAAGTCTCCTCTAGCCTCTGCAAAATGAGGTCCTTGAGTCATTGTACATTAGAGGTATTACTTTCATATTTTACTCAAAATCATTATGAGCTCTATTGTGATGCTGGGAGCTCAGTGCTTCGTGGTATCTACAAAGAAATACATATGAATTTTTGTCTAATGCTGACCAGTAGCTAGTTGGCAGAGATTGGAAAGTATTTGGTAAAGGGAATATCTGTCCTTTGACAGAAATAGGTATAAATCAAATGCTATTTTCTGCAAACTGGGAACACAAGAGCTCCTAGTGATGGGGGGGAGAGGGGGGCATTCAGATGAAAAGACGATGTATAAAATCTCACAAGCACATTTACAGGGCTGTGCCTCCGCAGGCCTTGCTGGATACATCCCAGCTGGCCAAGAGGCATTAACTGTTTGTGGATAACCTGGCACCTGAACATGACCCAGTACTCATCTATGTTTGTGACCTGCTCAGCTAAGCTGTGGCATTTCCTTTAGCTTTGCTCTCAGACAGAAGAGGACTAGTCCCTGCAGAAATGATGATTTAATCCATGTAAATATTTCTTCTAAAGAAGGACCCCACTTCTGCACAGAGCAATATTTCCTTTTGGTACGAAAGCATCTCCCCTGAGAGGCTGGCTGAGCTATTTGACAGGAGCATGCACGGCTCAGGGGAGTGACTTGAAGTTCACCTGTTTTCGTGTGATCAGCAACTCACCAGCAAGTTTTCTGATTGCTGTGAGAGAGTAATTGCACTTGACATTTTAGAACCAGAGCAGCTTTTCAAAAATAAATTGAGCAGTCATGAAGAGGCCTGTGTTCAAGAGCTGTCAGATGTGGTGGCAGAAGGACGCGGCTCTGGGAAAAGAACCAGAGAGATCAGCTAAGCCTTATGTGGAGTAATTAAAGTTACTGAAATACCACAGAATGGCTGGGACTGGAAGAGGCTTCTGCAGGTCACTTAGTCCTTCCTCCAAGTGGGTTAAAGGAGAGCAGGCTGCTCAGGTCCTCATCCACAACATCACAGGACATCTGCTGATGCTGACACATGCACTAGCCTCCATAATAGCCACATTTTCTCATTCCTAATAAGAAATCTTCCTTTTAGAAAACTGTTCTATCTGGGCTGGATTAATTTGTCTTGGCTGGTACTCATATTCACAGAATCTGTAGAGTCAGGGGTCACCCTAGCCTGCACTATTTATGGAGCCTGGGCTGGGGTGATGTCAGGCACAAGGTACCACAGCTCATTTCTCGGCTGCCAAAAGAGATTTGCTGTTGTTGGTCTCCATGGAACCTTTTCAAGGGGAGCCAGAATGGCTCTGGAAGACTCCAGAGCTTGTCCAAAGAACAAGACCGGTCATGTGGAGAGGCTCACTCTGGCTTTGTGCTTCAACTCTAGAATTACAGCACCCTCACCAAAGAGGCCATGGGTTGCTGCAGCCCAGCTCTGTGTGGATCCTTGTCCTCCTCATCCCACACTGCTCCATCACGTTTGAATCTGCTGATCAGGGATGGTAATGTGGGAAGATTCGCTTTAGAGCAATGCAAAAGCTGCATGTAGTGTTGAAAATGTCCCCTAATGGTTCTGCTGAATAGGATAAAACATCTTGTTATTCTCAATCACGTAAACGACCATGAAATGAGATTTTTGTTCATGAACTGTCTGAATCACCTGAAGGTACCAAAGCCAAACTTAGAGTGTAAAGCACCATCTCCTAAGTATTTTGGATGCTATGTACCTGAGCAAAACAGCAATGGCTTCAGTAGGTAAAGTGCTTTACCTTTCATCTAAGAATAGTGGTTTTATGAAAAGTGTCCTTTAAAAGCAAGACCCCATCACTATTTGAATAATGGTAGCACTGAACAGAACAACAAGGATATAGCCCCACCAGGCTAGACAGTAAATTTCCTGACAGACTATCTAAATTAACACCTTAATAATGTTACTTTGGCATTATGAGAATAGAGTTACAGCTTCCAAATTACTTAGCAAGCAGCTGTAAATCCAGGATGGAGTTCTGGTCTCACAAATCATATTCCAGACTCCTGGGTACAGCACCACATCACTTAGCTACAGAGTGCAATTCTCTTACGTCCTGTTTGTCCCTGCCTGAGACACTTTGGCTCATAAAATGCATGCACTGAGTTTTTTTGGATTGAGAAATAAAAAAAGAAAAGGTTTTTTTGTTAGTCTCCTGCACACTTATCACTGCAGATCTCCGAACATTTATGTCACTTTTGTTTTACATTCCTCTAGTCCTTAAAAGATAGCTTGTACTTTAGGGTGATTTTGGAGGCTGGTGTAATTTATTACAGTGCCATTTCAGCTGCCTTGTTCAGTAGAATAACCTCTAATTGCTCTGCATCCCCATCTAACTTTCTAATAAGATTAATACTGTCTTGTGTCTTGGTAGTCCCTAATTAACATGATTTGTCTTCACAGTTAAGGGCTCCAGGGCATCGCAGCGAGCTCAGAGTCCCTGCTCAGTGAAGTAGTTAATCCATCCTTCCATGAGCAGAGCAGATGCTGTCAGGGAGCTTCAAAGGGCTAAATTTGTTGCAAGGCATTGATGAGAGAGACCGGGGAGGCAGCGCAGCTGCAGACCTCGCCTGGAGCTGTGGCTGCTGGGCTGGATCATCCAGGCAGGGCTGGAGGGAGGGGGTCCTGCGCTGCCCCTGGCCTGCTGCTTTTGTTCTGCTCAATTGAGCTCCCCGAGGTGGGCGCTAATGGCACTTAATTAACCTGTGCGAGGGCAGAGGCAGGAAGACGAGCGAGCATTTGATGTGACTTCAGCCAGTAGCCCTTAAACTCGTGTGGGAGCTGGAGGATCATGCGTGCCCTCCTCCCGCTCTGTGCCTGACACGGAAGAGCTTTCCCTGGCACAGACAGTTAAGAATAAACTTCGGTTTGTCACTGTATAATTGGCAAGAGCCTTTGTGAAAGCTCATAAGAATCCATAGTCTTTTCCTCATCATTTTTCTGCTATTACACAGCTTTTACTTCCACCATCCTTTAGAAACTGGAGGTATCAAAGCCAGAAAGCTTTTCTTGCAGGAGGTTTCATGGCCTCTCTGAAAGGAGGAGGGGCTCTCCCCAGGCATTCTGCTGTTGAAGCTTCCAGGTTTGCCAGGTTTGGGTGAAAACTCACATTCAATTTCTGTATCAACAGCACAGAACAGAATGGCTTGAGATTTGTTTCTGGATGTACATTAAGAAAACAGAAAATTAATTTCTGTGGATAGGATCAGAGTCTTAAAGAGAGTCTTAAGAAACAAGAGATGGTTTAGTGGACAGTTACTTCTGGCTCCTTGGTTCCTCTCTCATTTAGGTCCCAGGCTCCTGCAATGGGTGCGTGCAGAGCAGCCTGGGACTGGGACTAGGAGAGCTATGGCAGAGCATCCAAGCTGGTGTTCCTGGCAGCAGGAGAAGGGAACACAAGGTGGGATAAGTACCTGGTTTAACAATAGGCAGTATAAATACAGAAAGTTCTGCATGGCAGGAGACAATAGAGAGAAACCAGCAGTAGAGCTGATTCCATGAAACAGAGCTTTTAAATTGCTGATAAAATTACAGAGCAGCAGGAATGAGTCCACTTAGATCAGATGAGCTCTGAGCAAAGTGCCCTGTGCTGTAAACAGCAGTCATGCCTTTTGTTCTCCCTGATGTTTGTTATAATTGGAAGCCAATTGCATTATTTCTCTGAATGCTGGCATACTTAATAAGGATGCAAATTAATTAAAATCCTCCTTCCATTCCATTAGCAAAGAAAAAAAAGCAAGCACTGAGCAGAAGCGAGGCTGCAGTGCCTCGGCTGTTTTCACAGCAGTGCCCCTGTGTCTTGGGGTGACTTTATGATGTGTATCCCATATCACTGCCCTATGCCCAGAAATTAATTTTTGTGCCTTTTTATGCCTTTAAACTGAGCCTGAGAGGGGGAAGGGAAAACTGAGCAAAACTTTTTCAAAGCAGTTTGCAGCTTGTTCAAGGTCACACACAGATAGTGACTTTTTCTCCAGCTGCGGCAGGGGAGGGAGGAGTCACCCGGCTTGCGGCTGCCCCGTCAGCTTTTGGCCAGTTGTTCAGTTTCTTTTTCTCCAGAGAGAGACTGAGAGTTGAACTTTTTTTCCTTCCCAGGAATTTCAGATTTTCTCCCTTTTCTACTGGACTGCTTCAATTATCAGAGCACATCGGGAGGACTTTCCATCAAGCACAGAGGGCCTGGCCCTGGGCCAAGTCCCAGCTCCAAGGAGACCAAAGGGAGGACTCTTAACACTTTGCCAGGTTTTTTCTCCACAGCAAGAGATTTTTATTATTTAGCATTATTTTCCTTTTCCCGTGTGTTTGTTAAAGAAATCGTTTTTATCTCTTTCACTTTCCTTTGAGGAAAATTTATTTTTTCCCCAACCTGGTGGGGGAGGGGTGGTGATGTGCCTTCTCTCAGGGGATATATTTCTAAATTTGGCCAAACCGGTACACCCTGGCTAGCAGCAGAAGCAGTGACAGGTCATTCAGCCTCTCTGGCTCTTCATTCCCTGTCTAACGTGCAGCTGGGCTGTCACCCACTTTTGATATGACGCAAAATGTCATTGGTGGTTCTGGGACCACATCATTTATCCAAGAGGAGGGAAAAAAACCAGTCTGGGAATCAATTAGGTGCAACTTGCAAAGATAATTCAGCAAGTCCTGGCAGAATTCTGAGGTCTGCTCCACCACCGTGGATTATGCAGTGGGGCCTTGCATTTGCTGTTCAGCAGAAATTCTCCAGTCTCAAGTACTTCAAGCACACCCTTAATTTTATGCATCAAGTCAACAGAATTAAACCATAGGACTGGACAACTTCACCCAAGGACTGTGGAATGTCTGGCAGTGGAACAAGCTGTACTTCAATCTCACTATTTATGGGTGGCTGCTTTTAAGTGTTCAAAACATTGCAGTGCTGCAGAGTAAAAATAATTTTGATGGGTCCATGTATAATTAAAGCTTTAGTAAGTCACTTCACCTCCATGCAGCCCCCCACCCCCCCCCGTAATTTAAGATTTTGCTGTGTATTTTTAGCCTTGGAAGCCTGTGAAAGTTTGTTGCAGTCAAGTTTTGAAGTTTTTGTTTTAAAACTCCGCATTTTTAGAAGAGTTAACTTTTTCTAAAGCATTAAAGATGAGAAAAATCTCATTTTTGATGCAAAGGCACTGCTGTCTTACTTGCACGTGGGCTGTCTTCTGTGGAAGCGACATAAACACTGTCAAGTGTGTTCTGACCACATGACACAAACCTGCTAATAACAGAGAGAGATGCAGAGCTCAGCGCCGGAGCTCCAGCCCGGTGCTGGGACAACTGGGATCACTCATGGGCACCCAGTGCTTTGGGACATGCTGGCCATTTTCCACGTGTGTAGGGAAACCAGGGAGCTAATC
The DNA here is from genome assembly GCF_009650955.1 of Corvus moneduloides. Lineage (NCBI taxonomy): Eukaryota > Metazoa > Chordata > Aves > Passeriformes > Corvidae > Corvus > Corvus moneduloides. The sequence continues at coordinate 108,023,623 of NC_045478.1, read as the reverse complement.
CTATACACAGCCTGCCTTCTGCAGGCTTGGGAGTTGGAACAGACCCTGTGGAGATGGGGATTGAGGGTGCCAGCTCTCTCTTGTCAAGTGACTTGTATGTTTTCATCCACAGTGAGACCAAAGGGAACTGAGGGAGCCAGAATTCCCTCTGGATGTCCTTCGGATATGGAAGGGGAAAATAAAAACAATGTGCTGGCAGAAGCTAAACAAAACATTTTTAATAGCAGGCCACAGAGGAAAAATTCATGAGTTATTCTCCATGGCAACATCTAGGTTCTGTCACGTTTGCTGCCTCCACTCTCTCCTCCTTCCCTTTCTCCTCTCCCTCTCCTACCCTTCGGCTCCTGCTGTTCCTGCCTGAGTCCTGCCCACACAGCTGTCCACAGGACCTGGCATTTGCAGGCGATGGCTTTGACACCAAGGTGTCATCAGTGTCCCCCCCGGCTGATCTGAATTTGTGGGATTCACATTTTTAATTCTAAGAGGGACCAAAGCAAGCCTCCTGTTGCCTAAGCTGTCCACTGCTCCTGCTCTTCTTACCCCTCAAATTGTTAAAACCACCTACCCACTCTAGCCCCCTTGCACTGTATTTGGAAGGGGCAGACTTCAGTATGGACACTGGAAAGATGAAAAAAGCTTGCCCATGGCTGCTTAATTAGGCTTTAACCTGAGCTTTTAAGATGTTAGTCTAAAACATGCTTATTTCTAGAAAAAAAAATTCCAAACCAGGCAATTGCACTCAGCTCTGGCTTACTTCCATGGCTGAAATGAATTACAAGTGGAAGGATGTGGGGGACACCTAGGCCCTGCTGGTGCTGCAGCACGGTGTTGCATTCTTGCCACCTCTATGTTCTTCATATTTCATAGTATTGCAGAATCATTAAGGTTGGAAAAGACCTTTGGGGTCACCAAGTCCAACCATCAGCTTGCCAAGAGAAACAAGCCTAGCACCCACTAACCAGTGAGGAATTGCAGTGTCAGTGACAGCCTCCATACCCTGCACTGAGCTCCGGCCCAGCCCATAGGAGCAGCAGCACCAGGAGTTCCTCAGTGCTCCCAAGCTGCTCGGTGGGAGAAGGCCCCAGACTGTCCAGCTGGATGCTGTGCTCCAGGAGTGCACCTGTAACCCTGTGGACTGGTTTTCATCTGTTTCTATGAGTGGCACACGGCTTGGTGTCTTCCATTGCTCACTCAGAGTGCCTCTGAGGAAACTGGGTAGGAATTTGCCCCCTGGCAAAGGAGCACAGCTGGCCACGAGCCAGGTACTCAGTAAAGATCAGCTCTGTCAAGAGGACACCCTGCAGCCTCCACACCTCTACTTCTGCTGCAAACCAAAGAGATTCACTGATTGCCCCCTGCCTGCAACCACAGCTCCCTGAGGGAGCCATGGGAAGAGGAGGCATAGTGGAGACCCTGTCAAGAGCCCTGCAACAGCCACAATGGATGACACAGAGGTACCTCAAATGTTTTCCTGAACCAGCCTTTTCTGTTCAGAGAGCTGCAACAAGCTTGGAGAGAAAGCAGTCTTATCTCAGGGGGTTTAGGTGACACACCTGCACTGGCAGGCTCTCTCTCATGCAGCTCAGGCCCCAGTGAGATCCAGCCAGGTAGAGACTGGGGACACTGGTGAGGATTCACACTGGCCAGAATGCTTCCAGGGGGTTTTGCTTTGCATCTGTTTCCTCAAGCAATGACATAAACCATTGTCTGCTTTAGGAAACTTGAGCAGATGGTCATCCCGGGCATTAATGCTTTGCAACTCCATTTTATCACCTTGTTAATGGTGGCCTTTCCACAGCCCAGCTCTACCCACCTAGGCAGAGGGGGGAATGGTGCTGAGCATCAGCAGATGCTGCCATAGCCCTTCCTTAAGCAAGGTTTTGTAGTTTCCCTCATCATAACCCAAAGGGCTACAGCTGGCATTGGATTGATGCCAAGGATGAGAGGAGGCCTCCAAGCCTGAAACAACTCTTTACAGCTCTAACCAGAGTATTAAAACAAGTTCATGACACTGGGGACCAAGGATGCCTTGACTAACAGATACCATAGCCACTGTTATTCTGAGGCAGTGAGTGCAATCCTTATAACTATTCTTGCACAGCTTTTTCTGACTCATATGAACAAGAACCAGCACATCTCATGAATTTTCAGCACATCCACAATATCTGCCTCACAATACCTACCAGCACTGTTTAATGACAGCTAATAATCACTTTACTTAAGCAAATTCAAAGACGCGCATCAGACACGTCCCCACAGAGCGCTCCCCTGGCACATTACACAGGTACAGCTCATCCCCACAAAACACACACTCATTAATTACATCTCCCCACGATGATCCAACAGCCCTGCTCCCACAGACACCTCCAAGTTTGTTCCCATCTTTGCCTGTACCTGCCTCCAGCTGTGTGTCTCCCGCAGCTTTGCTCCAGCCCCTGAGTCGTGACGTGGCCCTGTTTTTCCTCTCTAGGAGCAGGAAAGGTGACACAGTAATACTGCCTTATTTGCTCCCAGCACTATAGGGGAATGTCTTAAATGATCTCCAGGCTTTCAGGAAGAGGAAGGAGTATTTCCCACCCCCTCCCTGGCTCCAGGCTTTTGTAGGGTAGGGATCGTCATCATAGAATCATTATCATCATCTCCACATGCGGCCCCTGATTGCAGTAATTTGGGTTTCTCCTGTTCCTCCACCTGTTGCAGCTCATCAGATGTGATTTCCTTGCAGCAGAGGTGCTTTCTTTTGGGAAGTTTCAGATATCTGGCTGTCAGCAGGAAGCCCACTAAGTTGTCTGCATGCTCAAGTTACTTGCACTTACACTGTGGTCATCAGTGTCCCGTCTCCCTCCGGCTCCAACCAGGCTCCCACTTCTGATGTTTCTGGGAAGGTGCCATCACAGCTGGTTCTCCACATGAAATGTGCCAAGCTCCTTGTCTGACTAAAGCTCTTGCAGGAGTGCCCAGGATAGGCTTTCTTGTAAAAACAGGAGAGAAAAACTTATTTCATACAGTTTAAGGTATTCCATGACACACAGCCCCTGCTGCTCTCAGATAGCACAGAGGAAACTGTGCAGGACAGGCCATGGTCTCCACCTCATGCCTTTCTCCACTCTGGATGAGTGGCTCAAACAGTAGGGAACCAGGGGAGCCCTCTCCAGGGTGTGAGGTTTTGCTCTAAAAGAAAAAAACCCAAACTATCCCTGTCATACTATTTTGGTGTACTCTGTGAGGCAGGGAACCAGCAGGTGAAGGCCCTGGCTGCCAGGGTACCAGCATACACCAGAGAGGGGACTTTATCCTGCATGGCAATGGACCAGAGAGGAGAGAAAGGGTAAAACCCCCTTCTTTGCCCGTTCATTTAATTGTGTTGTTCTGCAGATAACACAGCCCCTCCATGTTCAATGGGTTAAGCTGTTGGAAACAAGCAGCTTTCTATATTTACTGGTGTAATCTAAAAATACCCCAATTGCACTGACAGCCAAAGCAAGCAGAGGCTCTCAGGGGCTCTTTTTCTATCCCAATGCCATGTGGGTGCCCCAGCTGGCTGACACTGCCCCAGGTGAGACGAGTCCAAAGAGCAAAATTGGTGTCACACCCCCTCACAGGCTTGCTGCACATGGTGCCTTCACCCTCTGCCTCCCAGCTGCTCCAGAACAGCAATGCTCAGCTCCCACCCATCCCTCTGCCCAGCCCCTGGTACTTGCTGGCTTCAGGTGCAACAGGGGCTGTACAGTTCAGCCACGTGATTGCAAGGAGCTGAACAAAGACTCACTGAAAACAGGACAGGACATTTTCATCACCTCCCCTGTGTCCCCAAAGAGGCAGTATTAATTCATGATTTAGAATAATCTGAGATTTCATTGCAGTTTGGGTGTTTTCCACTGGGGAGATAGAAGAAATGCTTACTAAAATTCACTTATGTTATACTGGCATAACTGCGTGGGCATTCAGTTTGTATCTGCTTGTGGAGTTAGTGGTTTGTGTCTGCTGGTTGCACTCACAGCCTGAGTCCTTTTTGGACTGCTGATTTATTTAGCCACCATCACCCCAGCGGTTGGCATTCCGGGTTTAGGATTTCCGGGCTCTAGGGATTCAAGTGTCTGAATGCCTGGTCAGGGAGGGAAATGGTTTGGGTGTCCCAGCTCTGAGGCAGCCAGGTGGTATCAGCAGATACAGCTTGTTTGCCTTCCTTCTTCTCCTCCTCCTCCTCTCCACCTCTCCGTTTCCAGATGCAAATAATTCCATATTTGGCAGGGTGTAACCACGATGGCTTCCTGAGGGGAAAACATCTACTTTGGCAAAAGCATTTAAGACTCTTACTCCTGCTTCACATTCTCAAGCATATGTGGAGTAGGGGAGAAATGCTTCTATCCTATGCCTGCTGGCATGGCTAAAGTCTTGTATTCAAGAATGCCAGCAAGGTCCCAAAGATTGGCTAATCATAATTAATAAAGAAAATGCACTGGTATTGGAAAAATGATTTGGCTCCTGTGAGTAGGAAAGTGGCCTGAAGAGGAATCAGAAGCCAAGGTTCATGAGATTTTAATCCCAGTTTCTGTATCTATTCCCAGTCCAGAGGAGGACACTTAAATGCTTTGTTAGCTTTATTCCTTTCTGAATGGGATTAGACTTTAGCTTAGTCACTGTGGTATTCAGAGCATTAATTGGCTAATTCAGCACCTTGCTCTAATGATGTAAATATCTTAAAAGCTTCACTGGAAGGATTTGAAGCTGTAGTTTAAGAATTATTGCTCATTTATGACCTTTCTTTGTAATACATCTTGGAAGAGTTAAAGGTAAGGCAAGAGGGGAAGATTTTCATTTAAAAAAGAGACAGGCATTTCCATTTGGCAAGATTTTGCATCCTGATGGGAAAACAAAACCACCCAGTCTCTGATCTTGCCTCAATCCATATTTAATCTCAGAGAGTGCTGTAGTGTAATTTTGAAGACAACACTTTCAGGACGCATGAGGGGAAATATTCCAGGCTTCTTTCTGCTTTGAAAAAAATACAAAGAGAAAAAAAAAGGTGGGTGAAGCAGGGCAGAGATGTCACATAATCCTATGGGGGGGACACAAGAGACATGGAAAACAAAGCCAGAGAGCAAAAGACAGCTATGGAGAGATTTACACAACATCCTTTGGGATTATAATGACTTTCCCTTTCCGCTCTGCAGACCCTTTTCTTTTGGTGGATAAGGGGATGAAACCCTGCCTGTGAAAGCCAGAGGAGGAAGCCCGGGGTGGTCCTCATGCAGAAGATGCTGCCCTTGTCCCCGCCAGTGATGCTGTGCTGTAGGGCTGCCTCCCCCTGCCCCAGCAGCACTCACTCCCTCCCCTCCGTGCCTGCTCCATGCCCAGCTCTGGCATGTGCCACAGGGAGGGGGTGGGAATATGAAATCGGATCCAGACAGCAGTAGGAAGACGAGCAGGGTTTCAAGAGCTGGTGGAGTGTTAGGAAGACGCTGGAATTGAAGCTTGCAGAGGGTGGCAGGATTAAAAATAGGCTGTAGCCAGCCTTCCCCAGCATTTTGGCATCTCAGCTGCCTGTTATCCTTGTGACCCACTGAGGAAGAGGCAGCAAAGGGATTCTCTTTTCCACCACCCTGGCAGCACAGGACAAAATGGTATTTTACTTCTAACCAGATGGTTCTGCATTCTTGGTCTAATGAGCTTTACTACAAGGGTGTCAACTGAGTGTTTTGTCCTCACCTTCAGTCAAACCAAGGGACTCCCGCCTTCCTCTGAGTTCAACAAGGCACTCGTGTGCACTGAAGATATGTTCATTCATTCACATCTTACAGGCTGTTTGCAGGCTTCCATCCTTTGAGAGGAAAAAAGGCAGTTTTTATAGAAACCATCAATTTCATTCAATGTATTGAGCAAAGGAAACATTTCACAGAACTATGTTATTCAGTACAATCAACACTGCACCTTGGTACTTAGCAATGCTGCACTTGTTTTTAGAATGATGCCTTAGGTTTTAACTTTCATATTTTTCAAATCCTGTACTGCCCAGTGTGTAACTGAAGTTTCTTGTAGCCTGTTAATTTCTGCTCTCTCATGCTAGGTAGACATAACAAAGCCTCTCTGGGCCTGCTCTCCAAGGACACTCAGACTGTCCTAGGCCCAAAAAGTATAAACCAAAAAACCTCTAAAGGAGGGAAATTACATCATTAACTGAAGCTTTAATTGGAGAATTAACCCTGCTATGCAAATGAACCAAACCTATAAAGGTGTGAAGAACTCGTGACCTGTTGTCCATCCTGGGGTCCATCTTGGCAGTAGCCTCTGGCTCCCCAGGGGGTACCTTTGAAGGCCTTTCAAATAAATACCTACCTTTACTCCCTTACTCCTGTCTAGTCTCTGTTCTCAGGTGGCCTCTCAAGGCACCAAGAAAAGCCCAAAGACAATTCATAATGCTAAGAGGTGATGAAATCCATACTTAGATGAGGTGCCTGAACCTCCTGGCCGACAGCTCATATTTTATAGGAGCCAGGAACAGTTTCTTCTGCTCTTTACCCATATTGTGTATTTCTGTATGTTGCCTGGGGCTTCCCTGAGCTGTGAGTTTCAGCCAGCCATGAGCACACCACATCAGCTAAAAGTAAAAAACCTGCCTTGTCCAATGGCATAAATTTAGGAAGAATCTTTGTGAAAGGCTGCTGTGGTGTAGTTTTTTTCCCCCCAAATTTAACTTTCATGCATCAACAAACTCCTTCATCTGAAACATTTCAGGAAGTCTGAAGTGTGTCTGCAAGATTTCTAAGTTGGTCTCAAGCAGAGCCAAGGGCTGCCACACCAGATCCTCTGGCTCCAGCACTTTAAGAAGTTCAGCTTCCTAAAGTTCTTGGTTAAAACATGCCCTCAGGTAGCAGCTTGTGATTGGGAAAAGCACCGTGCAAAAATGCAGTGCCACTCCTTTTTGTGTGTGTCTGCTCCTTCTAGAGCAGTATTTGTGAATTCTAGAGCAGACTGCCAAACCTTTAGAGATTTCTAGAGCCAGTCCTGCAACTCTGGGTTCAGTTTTCCTTTTTAGAGCTGCTGTGTAGTGTTTCTCCCCAGGGGAGAGCCACCAGGCAGAACAAAGGTATTTCCACAGACACACAGCACTCCCTTGTAGTGCATAAATGGTTACTGTCGGGTGGGGAGGGAAGGAGCCAAAACCCAAAGAGTGCTTTTTCCACCCTGGTGTTCAAGTACGGGAAGTGAGATGCTACGAGGGGAGCAGGTCTAAGGGGAGGGATCTGGCAGGAGGCCGAGGCTCTCAGTGGGTGTTGTGCTGCTGCTCTCTCCCCAGGAACGTTCGTGTCGGCGTTCACGGTGCTGTGTGGGGCCCGCACTGACCTCCCTGACCGGCACATGTGCTGTGTCTTCTGGCTGAACATCGCTGCTGCCCTCATCCAGATCCTGACGGCCATCGTCATGGTCGGCTGGATCATGAGCATATTTTGGGGCATGGACATGGTCATTCTTGCAAGTAAGTACAGTGCACTCGCCCTCCTGACTTCTCCTCTCCGTGCCCGTGTTGCTGGGTCCCAGATAATGTCCCTGCAAGCCACTGGGCTGCACTGTAGGGAAGAAGAGCCACAGGATGGGCTCTGCAAGTCCATGAGAAACACAGTAGGCAGAGAAATTGCTAGGAGGCAGTAGGAATGGGCCCTGTGACATTTGTGGGAGAGCCTCCCATCCCACCACATGGGTCAAGAACTTCTCTTTATGAAATGAAATGTGCAGGAAGGGGGAACACTGTGAACTCTGCTGTCTGGAGCCTCGTCTGCCGTGGTCACATCCATTTGAACAAGAAAGCCCTTTCTCCCTTGCAACTCTGGCTGCAAATCTGTGGTTAGTGAGATGTTTCTGCTAGGCTGGTTCTGCTCCCAGGGCCAGTTGTCCCCAAAAAAGCCCTGGGGATTCTCCTGGACCCTCCCCTTCCTCCCCAGGATACATTTACCCAATGTTCTGTTTTGTTTTTTTTCATGTCTCAGACCATATTCTTAGGCTGAGCCAGCAGGCAGCAGAAGCTGCTCCTAGCAAGACTACCCATACACCCTTGGAGTTGACTAAAACATAAGCCTAAGGAAAGAAGAATCCTTTTTAAAATTTACATAATTTAAGTCCCCAGTTAGTAGATATTACCAACCCAGAATACAGTAACTTTTATCTGGTAGAAGCTTTCACTGGTGTAAAAGTTGTATCATACCTCCTGTATCCTGGTGCAGAGGATTGAGGTGACAGCCTCACCTCACCTCCAAAGCCAGAAGCACACAGAGCTCAGGGTGCTGGTGGCATCTGCAAAACCCCACTCCCTTTCCAGAGGCTGTCAGAGGCCGCTGGGAAAGCCCTCAAGCCAAACAGGTCTGAGATCTTTCAGGCCGACAGGACAGGCAGTTCCCAAAGCAAGCCTTTCTCCCAGAGACCATCTTACCAGCAGCTCTGGCCTTTTGGTTTGAAGGGGCTCCACTTTGTCATCTCTGCTGGTGACATCTGTGGCTGCATGACAGAAGGGAAGAGAGGATCTCAGGGAGTTGCCAGGAACCTGCCTAAAGACAAAATGGATGAAATTGAAAAAAACAAAAAGCAGGAAACCAGTCCACATTTTCAGCTGCCAACCCAAGGGGTTAAACCCTCTCACCAAACCACCTGCTAATTTCTGAGCCAGCTTCAGTTAGGGCAGTCCTCATGCAGAGCAAACGATGGATATTAAAAACCTCAACATGTGCAAAGTAAAAGCTTTCCTCGGGATGAAGGCACTATTGCTCTTTGCTTTACCCTGCAAACCACCTGCCACGTTTCCTTCCAGATGTACCTGCAGAGCAGGTGATTTCTGAGGCTAAATTGTGAATTGGTGTACATGTGTGATGTGTCCTTAAGAATCTGCTGGATTTGTGTGTAATCCCATAACTGCGTGTTCATAATCATAAGCTCTTCTGCTCTTCCTCTGCGGGGCAGCCCCCGTGTGCGGTTTGCTGTCTGGCAGAACCCCATTCTGCAGGGGTGGGGAGAGTCAGGAAAGCATCTGTCCTGATAAAGAATCACCACTGAAACTGTGACCTGCTTTGCTCCAAAGCCCTGCTCTCCAGCTGGAGGGGTTGGCACTTAGGAGGGTCTTACTGGAGGTTCTGCTCCACCTTCACTGTTGAGGAAAACCACACAGCTTGGAAGTATCTCCCAAACACTCTTTCCCACATCTGGCTGGATTCCACCAGCCTGGGAGGCAGAGGATGGATGAGCAGCATGTGGTGGGAATGCTCAATCAAGAGGTCCCCAAGCACAGCAGCAGTATTTCATCCCTCTGGTGGTAGTAGAGAGTGGCAAGAGGAACCAGCATGTCTTATGTTTCACCAGCAGCATCTGACGAGTTGCAGCCCTTGGGAGTTTCTTTCCATCTCATTAAATAGCTGCTTTTAAGTTTACATGCCATGCAGAGAAAGTAGTGGGTAAATAAGGCAGCTCTTGGTTGATGGAGAATAAAAGAAAAAACTCAATTGAGACAAGGAGTAAAGTGATCGGTTGCTCTTAGGTGGATCAAACAGCCCTGTCAGACCCAAAGTGGTTCTTGTTATCATGCTAAAAATAAAATAATAACTTAAGAAGGAAACCATGTTTCAAATTCAAGAAATAAGACATTTCATTTAAGAACACTGCCAGGAAACAGTTTGCCTTGGCTGGGTTTTGTTTGCATGCAAACCATTGGAGGCACTGGACAGAAATCGTACACCATCGCAACTTAAATCTGTGTGCAGATGGGAAATAGTTAACAAAATGTGAAAATACTGCCCACCTCTAGTCCCCTTGCCTTGAAGTGGTCGATCCCATGTGTCCCTGTGAGGGTGCCATGCTATTTGGATGGGCTAGAGGCAGAACACAGAGGATGCTGTCTAAGCTGGTGAGGGCTGGCAGTGAGGAGGAAGGTGGGAAGCAGCCAAGGGTTGGAGACTCTGCTCGGACTTTCCCTAAGTGATAAGTACCTTGCTCCCTGGATCTGGGCCTCTCTGTTAGCTGGTAGAGAGCTGGGAGGGAGTTAGAACCACAGAATCATAAAATCACTGAGGTTGAAAAAAACCTCCAAAATCATTGAGTCTGAGTCTTAAGCCATCACCATCGTGTCCACCACTGAACCATGTCCCCAAGTGCCACATCCACATGCCTTTTGAACGGGAGCCTTGTTGCAACTTTTCATCTTCTAGTGCTATTTCCCAGGCATGGAAAGGGGGAGTCTGCTCTGAAGATAATGGCATACTGTCCTTAATGAGGGAACAAGGAGAAGAATTATAGGCCAATCAGGTATACTTCAATTACTGGAAGAAGTAATCAAGTAAGTGACTCACATGCATTTAGAAAATAAAATACAAAAATAAAAAACCCCCACAAAGTCACTGCAGGTTTGTCCAGAGCGAGCTGTGTCAGGCTGGCTTGATTCCCTTTGGTGGCAGAGGAATTAATTTTGTGTGAGGTGGCAGCAGTCAGCCATCCCTAACCTTCAGATGCTGACCCCGTCTCGCACAGCGTTCCTACCAGCAAGCCAGGGGGACGTGGCCTGCGTGAAAATGTGCTTGAGAACTGTCCTCTAAATGGATTTTCCTGACCTGGGAAGAGATAAAGAGAGGTGTGTTGAAAGGTCCCTCCTGAATCCAGCTCTGCTCAGTATTTTCATTTGTGGCTTGAGGATGGACTGGAGGAGAGGCTCCCCAGCTGCACACCAGTGCTGGACAGTGCCCGGATCCACGCAAATCAAAGAAATGGTCTGGAAAGAGTAAGTGCTGCTCAGCAGGGACAAGCCCAAGACTCTACGGAAGTATTAATTGACTGCATAAATACACACTAGGGAACAACTTGTTTTTCAGGGAAGGATGTGGTGGCTGCAGTGAGTCACAAGTGGCACAGGGGGAACATTGCTACGGAGGGAACAAACACCACACAGGCAGGTGGGAGCAGAGCTTGTAGGGCTTTCACTGATCCCATCACCTTTCTCTGCATGCATAAAGCTGTGGTGAGGCTTGTGGCCAACTTTGGAGGCTGTACTTCAAGTGGAAAACCTGGAGAGAGTCCAGAGAACCGTAAGACAGTAGGCGTGTTGGTGATGAAGGTGTTCAGTGGGCTAGTCAATGTGAGAGGGCAGCAGTTCAGCCTAAGACAGACTTAAATAACACCAGGAAGGACCTGTGTGGAAATTAGAAGACATTTTTCCTCCAGTAAGGTCAAAGTGCTGCAGAGGTGGCATGGCAAGATCTGCTCTCTCTGTCCCTGGAAGACCCCAAGAGTGGGTAGACCCGTGTCTGTCAGGGACAAGCAAGAGACCGACTGACCTGGGGGGTCCTGTCCAACCCTCATCTCCTCTAAGGTGCACTTTAGCAGCATAATATCCCAGAAGGAAAGTAAATTGAATGCAGTTTTGCTGTCACTGTTAATTACTTTTGGCAGCACCACAGCACAGGGTATTTTCTCTGCTAATTTAAACGAACTGCCAGCTGGCCCCGTTGGACACCACAGATATCTTCCTTAAGCGGCCATATGGCTTTGGGAACAGTCCTCTGCTGTACCTGCTGTCTGAAGGCAAAGGTAGAATTACAAAGGAGCACTTAATTCTTTTGCCAAAAAATGTCTGGGCAGCACTGCTGCACTGTGCTCTCCTCAAAGCCCTCGCCAGCTCTGCGGGGATGATGCACAGAGCTGAGGCAAACCAGAGCTAATTAGCTGGCCAAGGCCAACTGGAAAACGAGCCTCCTAAGGCTTTCCAGGCAAAGCTCCCTCTGCTAAGGCACACCTTGTTCCCAGCCCACATCTTCATTAGCCCCGCTGTGCGGAATGAACACAGTGGAATGGCCTTTCCAGAAGTCCCCACCTGCTCAGAGCCTGTTATAAAAGGTTGTGTGCCATTTCTTGACAGAAACACCAGAGAAATAATATAGTAATGTCCTGCTGATGTGGCACAGGGGATACAAGTCAGGGACTGTATGTCCAGGCATTGCTTTGCCTCTGCTGAACGCAGCCAAGAAGTCAAGCCTGCTTTCTGAAGGAAGCCCTCCCTCAGCTTTTGGCCTCTGAATGAACGATGGCTGCACCATCGCTCTCAGGTTCACTGGAGGGGGCTTCAGCTGACTCTTGGGGCTATTGCCAGCCAGTAGTGAGAACTCACCTGTAATCATGCCATCCTTGTCACTCCTTTGCTAATTGGTCTGCTCAGACCCTGCCAGAAGCAGCAGTAGATGATTGCACAGTCACTGTATCCTCAGGCTCCGAGGGACTTTGGGGAGCATCACCGAACCTCTCTGCTCTGCAGGACCTCTGCTAGGGCAGGTAATACGGCTGTCCTGGGAAGGAAAGGGGAGCAGAAGGCCCAAAACAACTGGTAACCCTTCATGAGATGAAGAAAATTCCGAGGACAAATTGCCTGCTTAGACTTATTACTCTTTTTAAAAAAATCTAAAAAGAGCCATCACTCAAACTAGGCCTGAGGAAAGTAGTTAAAATACCCTTTTTTACAGTTTCCTACCAAATGAAGTGGTGGGGCAAGTTCTTAAACTATTGTAGGAATGTTAAATAGCACCAGTGTTTGCAGCACCCAGGCAGGCTGAGGCATGCTGTGGTTGTGAGTTATCTGTGGACACAAGCAAATTCATCAGGGAAACTACCAAAAACTCTTCAGGTGTAGTGTTCCCAGCTCCCAGACTGTGAATGGCATGCCATGTGCCCTTTGGTACACTGTGATGTCTTGTTTGATGCCTTCCTTCAGTGGTTCCCCTTCAGTCAAACCCATGAAATACCGATGACATGGAGGAAAGATTTTCTGGGAGCATTGCTCAGAGGTGCTAGCCCATCCAGCTTGTCTGGCTTGGGGCTGGAAAAGCAGATGATGATTGCCCTATCGTCTTTAAACAAGAGTCCCAAATGAAATGATCCACTTCAAGTAAAGGATTTTAAGTAATGTTTAGCCCTGGTGTGAATGTCTGATGGTAGAGCAGCTGTTCTCTGTTTACTCTGCAGCCTCAGTTTGTTCATTCTCTTCTGGTTCTCCATGTGTTTCAGATATATCGTCTACAGTTACATTTCTCCCTCTCTCTTTCTTTCATGTTCCTTTGCCTCCTTTTGTTCACCATCAAAGTCTCACAAGGTAAGTTTGTTTCTGTTCTTCCTCCTCCTCCTCCTCACACTCCGAGGCAGTTTCCCGTGGAGAGCAGTGAGCATCGGTCAGGGCACGACATCTGGAAGTCGCTTTGGCCAGTGCTGCCCACTCCCAGCCCAAGTCCAGCCATGTGCCTCTACATACGTGTGTCCGACTGTCTCTGTGTCTGTCCTTTGGCTGCACAGCCCCAGGGATGGTGAAAATCTTCACACAGCATTGAAATGCCTCTGGGGATGCCCCAAGGGCCCCCTCGGAGCAGAGCAGGAACCCATTTCAGCCTTGAAGCCGCCCTCTGCACAAACCCAGCCCTAGAAGGACAGCCTGTGCACAGACTGAGTTCTTTTTGCCTCAGTCTTACATGCCATGGTTTACAGGAGAAGTGTAATTTCAAGTAAACTGGATTAAATCAGTGACTTTGTGCACAGGCCCACTTAATCCTGAACCCGGAGCTGTCTGTTGTACAGGATTGCACCTCAACTTTATTGCAGGCATATTAACGTAAAGCTGCTTCCTACAGAACAGCTATTCCTGTGCAAGAAATGCAGTAACTATTTTCACATATAAACTATTTGATAAGTTACGTCTGAAATCTTGTAATAAACGAGTTTAGCATAGGACAGGTCATTTTTTGCCTTACTTTGGTCATGTAAAGAGAGAGACAGGCTTGGCCACTGTAACTTCCTTCCAGCCAGCTTCAACACCAATAGCCAGACTGAAAGGATTTCTCAGTCTTAATTTTCTTCTATCTCAATAAAAGGCATGGTTGTACAAGCAAGTTACTGTTACTTTTGCTGAGGATTTAAGGCAGGCCCCACCTTTTTGGTCCATGGGGTTGGTTGGTTGGTTGGTTTTTTTTTTTTTTAACTGTGCTCCCTAAACAATTAAACCAGTGCCATAGACAAGCCCCAAGTACAGATTTCCAGCCAGCTCACCTTGCCTTCAGAGCTGGCTCACACTTAAAACATAAATGCATGTGAAATCATCATTTTGCCCCCTAGAAAAAGCTGTTTGAAAGAGATGAGAGTCTTTCTGTTCAGCTGCACACAAAAGGCAGCAATTCAGTTAAGTGTCATTAATCTGTCCCTTGTGCTTGTTTAACAGCAGGAGATCCAGACTGCCAAGCCTGGGTGAATGTGTGGATTTTTTCCAAAGTACAGCAAAGTTCATTTGCTGGAGTCAATTCTTAGTTCAGCAAAAAGTCCCTTAGAGATAGGGGTTCTGGCACCTGCTGGTATTTTGTGTTCAGTTTCTGTAAGGCACTTAAAAAAGACTAACATGAGGGTTGGAAAGAAATATTACAAAGCATAAATGGGAAAGTGTTTGAAAAGTTAAGCATTCTTCTGAGATATGAAATGTCAGGCCTCTTTGAAATTCAAAATATAAAAATGACAGGCTACTTACGTTATTTAAACTAAGAAAAAAACCCCTCCAGATTTTAAAAAGTTTTTTAGTTGAAAGATCTTCACTGTGGCAGGCAGTGCAAGAAAGGACAGTTTGCTTCTTTAATAAGGAGATCTTTTGCATTGATACAGTCAGAATAACAAGCCCAGCTTCTCTTGGAAGGAGAGTGGGTAAAGCTTCTGGCACAGTCACTGCAACCGCTTAGGAAAGCATTAAAAAATCCAGTATTTTTCTCATTATCCTGGACCAGCACAGGAGCTGCAGATGCTCTCCTATTGCCCTTCCCTGCCCTAGCCCTCCTGGGGGATGGAGCTGTCCTCTATGGGATTTGCAGCCCTCAAGCACGGTGTGCAGGACAGTAAATAATCTGGGGCCCAGGACCCCGAGGAGCTGTGACAAGCAGCAGGACAAGCTGCTCAAGCCCTTGCAACATCCGTGGGGCTGCAACACAGTGGGGACCCCAAAGGCTTTGCTGTCTTGGTTGGGAAGAGCATCAAACCTCATGGCCACAGGAGAGGAAAGGGTGTGAAAGAACAGATATCCAGGCAGTTTCCTTGGTTTTGCTGCTGAAAAGTTCAGTTTCCTCCAGGCCCACCAGATGGCTGCTGTGCCCTAACTAAAGCACCTGTAATTCTGCTGGGCTGAAGCAAAGCAAGTGCAGAACCAGGCAGTGAGAATATCATTAGAGGCATCCCGAGATCTTTGTTTGAACTCTGACATGTCAGCCTGTGATCCAAGGCATTCCTCTTCTCCTCCAAGAAGTGTTTGTTCACCTGTGCAAACTGCAGTGCAAATTGGTTGCTGCTGGGGAGCACCCTTAGCAAAAGCCAGCATGGGAACAAAAGGATGGAGAGAGGAAACCAACCTCCTCCTGCCTGGCAGTGCTCTGGGAGGACGAGGTTCAAACACAAATAGATCACAAGGAGAGATGCGTGTCGGATGCACAATCTGCCAGGTCAGTGCTTGGGAACAGCCGTGTCTCTGGAGCAGGATACAAGGGCATCCATTTCCCCTGCACTGCAGGAAAACACACTCCATGAAAGCTTTAGGTTATGGGGCTGGAACTGGTGACCGCTGGTACTTCTGTGCCTTTACAATCTCTTCAAGCAGAGCTGCCTGTGCCCATGCCAGGCTGGTGGCAGGCGGGTGCCACAGCAGCAGGGCTGGCTGCCAGCGTCCCCACGGCTGTGCCAGGAAGGTGGCAGCACCAGGCAGCTGTTGGCTAAAGCAGGGCAGGGTGGCTGCTCCGGGCAGCCTGGCCACGAGGGGCAATGTGGCAGCCTCCCTGTTTTCCCACGTGGTTTTTGCCACTCCTGGTAAACCAGGCTTGTGGCTTGCTTGAGCCTCACCGAGGGTCCTCGTTAGGAATTAACTCTAATCATGTTCCCTTCCCCTCCCTCCTCACAGGCTACAAGGAACAGGGGATCCCACAGCAGCTGTAGTGGCTGGGACAAGTATGGTCAGAGAAACACGGCGAGAGATTTCCTTTGGCAGCCGTGGGCCACGGACCTTTTCATTACCCTTTGTCTCTCTTCTTCTCCCTTTTGTTTTGTTTCCCTGTGTCTGCCCGCTTCACCTGCCCGTCCAGCGGAGCGGAGATGCCGAGCAGCCGGCGCAGACTTGCACTGACGGCCCCGAGCAGCGGAGATGAGGCAAGCATGGCTTGGCTTAGGAGTGGTCCCGGCCAGCACGCGGTGGGCGGCCGACGAGGAGGACGAGGGTGCCCGGACAAGGAAACACCCTTGGCGAAGGTGGCACCTGAGCAGGCAGCTGAACCAGGGGAGTGGGAGATGCTGCTTTCTCTCTCCTCCCGGGGGAGGTCGCTGTGAAGACGTTTTGCCTCCTTTTTATGCTCGCTGTTAAAGGACGCTGGCTGCGAACATCAAATGCCAAGGAGCTATTCATAGATATATGTACAGGCTGTCAGAGCAAACCAGTGGTACTTTTTTCCCACCCCGAGATTCCATCCTTGACTGCTTTGCAGTAGTGGAGGGTCCAACCCAGCTGTCTGTGTATATATGACGCTCACTGAAGCTCTGTCCCCACAGATGTCTTGAGAAAAGTGCTTGCTGTAAATCGTATTGTACCGCTGAAGTGACTGGGGCCACGCCCTGCTTCCATCCGCTGCCACCATGCAAAGACCAGAGCTCCCACCAGCCCAGGGGACACATGCCTAGCACAGGACCGGTGTCCTGCAGCACCTCGCCTCTAGGGCAGCGAGTACAGCCTTGTGCTGCCAAAAGCCTCTCGTGTAAAACAGTACTGGGGGAGCCAAAGAACGAGACTTTTCCTGCTCCGAAAGGGACTTGCTGGCAGCGTCTCTGTGCTTTGGAAATGGATCCCCTTAGAGCGCGCCGAGTGCTCCTGGCTGAAGCTTCCCCAGGTAAGTGTCTGAAGCTCCAGGATCACAACCTGGTGCTTTGGGAGCTGTTGTGGCTGGAAGGCCCATGGCCAAACGGGGTAGGGCTGGGATTTCATAGTTTGAACCTGATGTGCAGAGTTGCAGTGGCCATCCAGGTGGAATGACCCCTCTGATCCTCAGCGTGGTGTCAGCACCTGGATGATTTTCCACTCCAGAAAGATGGCAGGAGGAGGAGCCCTGCTGAAAGAGGACAATGCCAGGCTGCTCCCATCCAGGGAGAGTCCTTCCAGCCAGAGGAGCTTCACACAAACCCACTGCCAAAACAGGGAGCCGCCCAGGCATGGCAGAGCTGAGACCCACTCCCAGCCCACTGCTCCTGCCAAGAGGCAGACGGTGAGAAAGGGATGGCAGCAAACCCCAGTGCTCTACAAGTGTCTAGCCTCTCCTGGTATGATGGTCTGCTTTTAACAAAGGTTTTTATTTTTCATGCAGAACAGGTCCTGTCAGCTAAAATACCTCCTGTTGTAAAGAGAGCTGGGGTGTCAAACAGCAGCCAGTGCCCCTGAGCTGCCCACCAAGGGTGGAGGAGAGCCCTGTGCTGGGCAGGGCACCTGTCGGTGATCCCACAGAGAGCTGCTGGGGCAGGAAGCTCCTTCGGTGTTTTGGTGTAAACCTCTGGCTTAGTCTCCCCACAGGCCCAGGTGTTCTCCTGATGTCTGGACACTGTCTGGCTTTAATGCAAGACCTCTCTTCCCAGAAAGTTTCCTACCTGCCCAATGCCCGCCCTGCGCTGTGAGCCCACAGCCTGTGGAAAGCAGGCATCAGTACCTCTTTGCTCCCCCAGCTCAGGAGGTCCTTCTCAAGGGCTAAGGATAAAGCATCATCCACAGTCCCAACTAACTCGTGGTGGGACAGGACCCCTCCAAACTATGCACATTTATCCTATGCAGGCATCAGAATGGATGGCAGACTTTTTTCACTTCACCCTTCCATGGTTGTGTGCTATAAAAAGCTTTGGGCTGCCTGAAAAGGAGAAAGGGGCAGAGAGTTGGGAGCCTTGGGAACACCGGCCTTCGCTGTGAAGATGCTGGCTCAAGCATTTCCTCTAATCTCAGCAGTCTTAATTGGAAAATAAATAAATAAAAACAAGGAGGCAAATTCATAATATAAACAATTAATTGTATATTTTACCAAGCCAGACTTCAGCTAGGGCAGTGTATTTGTACAGCTGAGAAACAGCAGTATGCAGTAAGGGAAATGACAGGTTTCCAAAGCAACCCCATGGCAGAACCACAGGAATAACTCAGGATGCATTTCCCTTGCCTCACACCCTAAACCATGGCTTGGTCTGCCACGCTGGATAGACAGAAACAGGTATTTAGTTGCTACCTTGTATCCAAACAGGGATGCTGAGCTCAGCTTTCTGGGCTGCTGCATAGAAAGCGAAGATCATTTCATGGTGCAGACAGGAAAGCTTTGCATTTGTCATTTTAGAGGAAAAGAGATGAAAACCCATCAAGTTTTAGAGCGGCGCAAGCCACACAACACGAGCAGCAGAGAAGCAAAGGTTTCCTTGGAAGGCAAGTACCAGTTGGTGCTTCCTGTCCACCCAGGGCTGGAAGTGCTCAGGAGGAAGAGCAGCACAGTTATCCTGCCGCCCAAACCACTTGCCCACTCAGCTGCAGTGAGTGCAACGACAAAGAGCAACAGTAACCTCTCACCTTTGCCAAAACAGAATGGCTGGGTCAAGTGCAAACACCAAACACTGCCTAAGCATAGAGTTAGTTGTGCTGTGGTGTCAGGATGGGTGTGCAGGAGCCCCTGCAGACATGGATAACAGGCCATGGATAAAAGGAACCAGGCAAAACCTTTGAGTGCAGAAGCTCTGAAAGAGGAGCAGCAAGCATGGCTTAAGAACAACTTCTGGTGCCTGGGAAGTCGGGTTCACTTTTAGAAGGTGGATTTAAATGTGTAGTGGACAGGCAGCACAAGAAGCCTCAGGCTGGGGAGGATTAAACAAGCTGACATTTTCACTGGGCTTAAACTTCCAAAAGTTGCATCTGCTGAGGCATCAGATGTCAGATCAGCAGCAGATGCCCCATCCCAGAGACCCAGCACCTGTACAAAAGGTCCCCTGGGAACAAAAAGGGGCAGAATTAGCTCCTCATCAGCATCACCAGGGTTTTGCTGACCTTTTGGGCCACATTTGGTGCTGTCTGTCTCTGTGCTCTAGCCAGGATGGGAGAATTGGATTGGCTGGGAAAGGACTGAATGGAAATGCTGCCCTCCCTGGGATGGCTGCAGGTCTCTGAGAGCATCAATTTGGTGAGGTCTGGGTGCTGGCTGCATTTATTGCGGGAGGGAGTTTGGGACCGCAGTGCAGCACTGCACAGACGAGGTGTGGGATTTATAATTTACTTTCAGGTTTTGCTCTGTAAAATTTTTTCTTATCTTTCACCTTTTTATGAAATTGGTGAAGCCAAGAAAACACTCAATGCACCACTTCAGAGGCTCTGAAATCTGTCAGATGACACCCTGGACAAAAAGCCTTATTTCTGCCTGTTGTGGTGATTTGCTTAATTGATTTTAATTAGAAGCAGACAGTTTCCCACTCTCTGCTTTAGGACAGGAGCCACTTTATAGATTGGCCTTGCTACCAGGCAGCAAGCATCAAATTGCATTTTCCCCAAGGCTGTCCTGTGGTAGCAATAACAATGATAAATCCTTGTGCTTTTTCCAATAGCCCTGACTAAAACCCGCCCTGCCAAGCTCCTCCCAGCCCAGGTGTGAGCAGCAGCCTGCTCTCAGGCAGTGGTGTGCCCCTCAACTTGGCTTCAGGTCTCCCCATGGCAAGAAGAGGGGAGCTGTGGGGATCTCAGAGACTGAGCCCAGGGCAGGGCTGTGGTCACCAGGGGGTTCTGCAAATCCCATCTTTAGTATCACACCCTCCACTATGACTTGGTTTTCCTCCTCTCACAAGAGGCCAGAGTTCTGTGGGCCTGTGGGCAGCTGGCAGCAGCTGGAGGGGGTGTGTGTGGTGCCCACAATCCAGGCACTGATAAGAGCCGTGCCATGAAGACACAGTTATGAATAACAATTTGGAGCTTCCCTCCCATCAACAATCACTTTCTTTCTCTTTAGGGTAAAATTAACCACCCAGCGCTTTCACACCTCTTTCCGAAGCATTGCAGAGGGGACAACACCTCCACCTCCACCGGGCCTGGATAAATCCCCTCCCTCGTGTGGGAGCTGTGCTGTGACTGCTGCTGCCACCCAGCCCTGCCTCCTCGCCAGCACAGCCAGAGGTGGCAGGCCCGAGCCCTCCAGCTGGTCCAAAGTGCATGGCACCCAGCTATCCCAGCACCATCAGCTGCTTTATAAATGTAGATGTTTGACACGCGAGTTCTACAGCTAAAGAGTGATAGTGGGTAACGAGGAATAAACGCGGTTGCTTCACCCCCGTCTGCCAGCAACACGGAATTTTCTGCTGCTCCTTTCTGATTGTGAAAACCAGGCTTCTCAAAAAAAAAAAAAACCAAAAAAAAAAACAAACAAAAAAAAAAAAAAAAAAAAAGGGGTTTAATGAAATAGTTTCTTGGTACTTGAACCCAACCGGGCTGAACAACTGATTTACTACTCATTGGAAAGCAATTCCAGGTAGGAACCAACCCAAATGTGTAGCCAGTCAAAAACCAGCTTCATTCTGGGTCAGCCCAACCATTGCAAGGCAGGGCACAGTAACATTTCTCCCAAGTTCGTTGGTGTTGCCAAATCTGTATTTACCACGGAAAAGGTGCTTTGGCAGGTGAGCCCCACCCTCCCAGCCTTTTGCCTGGTTGGCCATACTTGCTGCAGGGCCTTGGCATCACTCTGAAATCTGTCAAATGACACCCAGGACAAAAAGCCTTATTTCTGCCTGTTGTGGTGATTTGCTTAATTGATTTTAATTAGAAGCAGCCGTGGCAATCGCAGCCAGGAAGGTCAGCGGGGCTCTGTGCTGGGAGCAGCTCCGGCACAGGCAGCCTGGGGTCAGGAGTGTTAGTCTGTGACTCCATCTGTGCCACACCCCGTGCTTCCCAAGACACAAAGCTGCATGTTCCTGCCCACGTGCGCTGACTGTCACACATTTTAATGAAGACCTTTCAGTTCTGCTGGAAATCGCCCCTTAAGTCGTGCTGTGAGTATTGTGCTGAGCTCTGTGGATGGGAAGCTGGAGAGTCACAGTCCCAGTATTCTCCAGGGTTTTATTCCACCCTAGCCTTGCCTCCTGCTCGTTCTGGGCTCACCCTGCAGTTCACACACATGCATACACTCCAGCCAGGGTGCATTTTCTTGCTACCCAGCCCAAACTGCATCCACCACAAGACACCACTGAGAGTTCCTTGACATCTCAAGCCCAGGTACAAGGGGACCCATAAGCCTGGCTGGATCTGACATTCCTCCCAGTTAAAAGCAATGTCTTCTCCCACACGCTTGCTAACCACGGTGTGGCAACACAGCCCTGTATTTTATAGCTGACTTTGCTTCATGCTCACACACACACGATGCACTTTGAAGCAGTGCTGCAATTTAATTCCCAAACTGGCACTCAGCATTCCCACCCCCCTGTGGGAGCAGCATGCTGCAAAACCCCAGCTCACAGTGGCACCAACTGAACCAGGGTTAATTACAGTGAATCCCATCAGAGCTCATGCCACCCACAAGCCATCCTTCCTCCTCTTGTCATCTGTATAAATAACCAAGCCAGGCTAAAAGCCAAGTCCTGCTTCTCTTGCACCCACCCACTGGCCAGAGGGAAGCAACAATGCCCTGTCCCCACTGCTGGAATGGTGCAGTGGGAAGTGAAGGCTTCATTCAGGCTCTAAGAATGGCAAGGCCAGAGTAGCTCAATTCATCTTCCAGCTCTAAGAACGCTTTCAATAGGCAGGTGAAAGGGAATGGCACATTTTGGCTTGGGACCAAAACAGGGGCTCACCTCTACCAGCCCTGCCTGGAGGTGATGGCAGTGCTCTCCCAAACACCCAGCAAGTGATCCCACCCTGACCCACACCCCTCCTTCACCCACCACACACAGACAGAGGCGCTGCTCCCGAGGCTGGGAGGGGGATCGCTGGCTCAAGTCTGTGTTCTCCTTGGTTTTGGCCATGTATGGGTACATCAGATTTTTCCACCCTAGGAAGGAGGGAGCAGGGGCCTGCCCACCTGTGCCATTTGCACCTTGCTGGTGAGCCCACCTTTCATTTTCATACTGGAGCCCAAACTGAGGGGTTGCAGAGGACCATTTGTACGCCTATTTATATCACTGAGTATTGGATTGTGACTTCTTGTGTTTTGATACTGTGGATATTTTTTTTTAAAGTTAAATATATTCTATTGCTGGACAGCTGGAACGAAATGCAGAGTCTCTTTACATCACCTGGAGAAACCCCATCAATCCTGATTCCAAACGGCTTCTGGTTCTCCTCCTCCCACCAGCGAGGCGATGGAGAGCATCCAGCAGACACCAGCCCACACCCACATCCCCTGAGGAGAGGAGGCAGGGGCCAGGGCATGGCTTCCTTAAGGAATTCACCACCAGGACCTTCCAGAGGAGCAGAAGGCTGGTGAGGAGCCTCACCTGCACCTCTGGAATGGAGACAAGGGAGGGGGGGAAAGCCACCCTGTGTCCCCTTGTGCACATGCCCACCAGGAACCCTTCTCAACTGGGTCTTGTTTGCAATTTTAACACTTCAGTATGACTCCAGGCACATTATCCCTGTGAGAGAACAGCCCACGTGCTGTCAGGAGCTTGGCCACAGACACCTGAGCAGAGCTGAGCAGGTGGCAGAGCCTTCCCATGAAAGGCAGCTCTGCTGCAAGGGCCAGCAGCTTGTCAAAACACCTGCACATTTCAGGCAACCATACCCCGTGCTCCTCCTGTGATGTACAGTGCCACAAAATGCCACTGCTCTGCTCCCTCTCCAAAGCCACTGTGGGTGGGGAAGCACATGGGAGATCCCAACTGGATTGGGGGACCAAACTCGGATTTGGTGCAAGACCAGCAAGAAGGGTCTTCTCACACCCCATGGCTTTGAGGGGTCTGGGAGGTGAGGCAGAAGCTCCCTTTCACGTGCCGTATGTTTCTATTCAGGCTTCACCCCTCGGCACGGGAAGCACTTTGGGATGAAAACTGATGTATAGTAGTATGATACTATTAATACAGCCATGCAGACACACCATCACATGGCAAACCCACTAGAGAGATCTGGGATAATTATTTCACAGATTTCTTTAGCACCCTGCTAATGGAACGATTTCAGAAGGGGAGGAGGAAAATTAGCAATAAACCACACAAAAGCTAAGTCAGAAACTGGAGCTTGGTGAAGACAGATGAGACACAGGGAAAACCTCCATGCCTTGTCCTCATCCAAGCACCACCACGAGAACAGGTCTCTCCCTCAGCTGAAGGAACAAGCATCTCCAGCTGTTTCTCAGCCCCTGTCCCAGGGAGCACTCTGGCATCACGAGGCAGGAACCCAGAACATTTTCAAGAAGTCAGAAGAGGCAGAGAGGCAAGTGGTGATGAGCACAGCCTGCAGCTTCTCCTGGCTCTCCTCAAATAGGCAGCAGCACCAGCTCAGCTGCAGCAGAGACCAAAGTCCCTGTTCTGAAGCCAGACAGCACCATCATCCAGAAACCCAGGGAGCAGGGTGACCAGCAGGTCCCTGGGGCACTTACCCTACAATATGCTGGCCCTTGCCAGGAGACAAGCTCAGGCTCCTGAGGAACTGGAAATGCCCAACACAGTCCTGTTCTGCCCTTCTCCAGCATCCTGTGGGTGGGCAGAAGCCAGACCAGAGCTGCTGCTGCCCCCTTGCCCAGCCAGAGGAGGCACAGCCAGAGGCCATGGCTGCCCTGCTCCAAGCCCCACACCACATTCCTGGGCACCCCCCTGCCCAGCCACCCACCTCCCCCACAGCGTGGCCCAAGGGGAGGCCCACAGCCACCACACACCCCTCACCCTGACTTCAGGGGCAAACTGGCTCACCCCCAACACAAGAGCAGAGCCAGCCCAGGTGCCCTCACAGCACAGCCCAGCCCTTGCTGTCACTCCTCTGTGCACCTGCTCCGTGCAGCACAGCAGTGATGGGCCCAAGGAAACTCCCTTTCCAGCAACCACCACACAACAGGGACAATTCCCTCCCTCTCCACTTGCAGCCTCCCCAAACCAACTCACCTCCTTACAGCTGCCATACACATCTGGGATACATGCAACCCTGCAGGATCTCTTGCTGGGAGACCCATAGGGCTGCAGCCACAGCACCAGCACCACTCCCAGGGCGATGGGGAGCAGCTGTGACTTCCTGCATGCTCCAGAGCAATCCATGTAACCAGGTGTGCTTTGCTTCAGGCCATCTGGGACAGTTTGGGCTGTTGCCTGCTGTTACACTGGTGGGGCAAAAGCAGCTTGTGCAGGAGGGCTGGGGTCAGTCCTGGCGTGCAGCTCCCTCCAACAGGGAGCTGGGGTCTGCCCACCAGCAGCTCTCACTGCTGCTATGCAGAGACATGGAAATACACCACCTGGATATTGGATCATTTAGAGATACACATTTAGAAAAGCATCATTTCAATTGTATTCTGTTCAAACTAGCCTGAGCAACCATGTAAAAAAAACAATGTCTGTGCAAAGGAGGGTTATTGCAAGGTATGCATGTACTATGTCTAAATCTCAAAGTCATGCAGTCCAGATACACATTGAGATCCACACACAGCTATGAGAAGGTAGCACCTGATCCTAGTAGGTAATATTACAATTATAGGCTATTTCAGAGCTTGTTTCCACAGGAAAACTGCAGGACTGTGGAAGAGGATGTGAGCTGCAGGCCTGGCAGGAGTGTACGCTTATGTCTAGGGCACATTGAGCACTGCGCTGCCAGAGGTGTGAAGGGAGGCTGTGGGTTTTTAAGGGACAGGTCTTGGTTCCAGGCCAGCCAGATGAATGCCAAATTCCAGGCTTAAATTCTGTTTATTCAGAGGCCCACATGCTGTTGAGCAGCCTGGGCAGCACGGGGATTAGGAGCCACTGTCCCTGCAGAGACAGCGTGTGAGCGCCCTGGCAGGCTCAGAAGGCTGCAACCTGCCCTGCTGGAACCTCTGCCCACCAAAGCAGCCACTGTCACTGCCTGTCCCACCCGTGGCCAAAGGATAAAAAGGGTTCAAAGGATAGGATGGCACCAACCTCCCCTGGGGATGCTCCCTGGGCAGCAGTGCCGTGGGCTGGACCATGCGGGTACACAAGTGCTCAAGAGACATCCTTTCTGATCCTTAATGATCCCCCTGTAAACCACAGGGTCTGTGAGCCTGCCTGCAAAGCCATGTCCCATGGGAAGAGCAGCTGGGCACGTGCAGAATGTGGCAGTGGCATCGGGGCACATTTGAAGCACCTGCTTGGGGCTGATGAATGGCGGCAGGAAGCACGTGGCACCCCACAGAGCCCACCCACGGATCCTGCCATCTCCCCTTGCAGCTCTGGAGGCATAAAAAGAAATTAAGCATGAATTTAGCAGTAGAAAAAGATACCACACTGCCAGTAGGAAATGATTTTTAGCCACAGATGCTTTACAACTGGGGAAACATATCTGTAGCATCTCTATCTTGCTACTACAGACTCCTTTCTTCTCACATTCCATTCTCTGAGCCCAACCCCACTGCTGCAAGAGAAGTAGATCTCTGTGTGTGTGTGTGTCCCTGCGGAAGTCCTGGGGTTCCTTCCATGGAAAGCAGCATGTAAACTGTCTTGGAGCAAAAGCCCCTTCTGACACAGAGGTCAGCCACAGAAATTAAAGTATTTGATTTTGTTTCCTCACTCTGGTCAGGTGTTTGAGTAAACAATGTTGTGCCTCTATTCTCTTCGTGCTCTTTTGTCCCAGTGGTTTCAAGACTTAGATTTCTGTCTTAGGGGAAGTGTGTTTGAACACCCTGGCACCAGGCAATGTGGAGAGGGGGGAGCTGGCCCAGAGGTCTGACATCATCAGTACACACCAAATAAAAGGTAGGAGGCACAAAGTCCCAACAAACAAAGCACCAGCCTCAAGCAGGCAGTGGAGCAGGGCCAGAAGTGGGATGAGCTGCTGGGGCCCAAAATTTTTGCAGTTTCCTCCAGAGCTGTCCCCGGTGGGATTCACTTGTCAGCCTCCTCCATGGGCTTTCTCTTCTCAGTGGCACCAGCAGCAGCTCTTCTGTGCTCTCTGGCTGTTCCAGAGTGGAAGCACAGTTTCATCCTGGAGAGCAGCAGGAACTACCAAGACAGGTCCCCTAAGGGTGGGAAGAGATGTAGGGGTGGGAAGAGAACACCTGACAGTATAAAAGCAACAGCAGCCCCTGGGGCCACCCCCAGAGCAGTAAATCCCCACACAGAGCCTTCCTTGCTGGAGGCATCACTTGTGGTGGGTCAGGCACTGAGGTGCAGGACATGGCAGAGCTGTGTCCACAGCCCCACTGTGGGGGGGAGAAGCGTGGTCCTGGGCATGGCAGGTCATCCCTGGGACCTCTGGGACTGCAGAAGCAGTGTGGCCACTTTCATGGACTTCAAACTACGTGGCAAAAGATGAATCAAACCAGCTGATACTACAGCAGGGCCCTCCCACTTCTCCCATTTCCCAGGAGTTTCTAAACTTTTATTTTTTACATTTCACATCAACAAGGAACTGGTATTTTTTCAAGGCCAGGGAAGTGAACAAAACGCGGACTCGAATGAGAGTGTGAGTGGGAAAGCTGTCTCCCGGGGGACAGGGGCTGGGGCTGCCAGGGGGCTCCAACCCTGGAGTGGCACAGGGAGGAGAAAAGTGTCGCCCCAGCCTCCCACCCCAGAAGCACCCAGAGTCTATGCCCAGAAGTGAGATGTGGGCAGCACGAATCCTTCACCCCCTGCCCTGCTCAGGCTGGGTCCGGGACAGAGCCGCTGCTAGAAAGGGCGTTTATTAATTTTAGCGACCCGCGGAGCTCGTACTGAGAAAGCCAAGCCCCAAAAGTGCCGGGGGTGGAGGGAACGCCCCAAAGCAGCGGCGCCCGGGGAGCAGCAGGGCCTGGAGAGCATCCCGGGCAGCGCTGGGCTGCGGCCCCCTTCCCGCCGGGAAGCGCTGCCCGCGCCGCCGCCGGGGGCACATCGCCCTCTCCCGGCCCTCGGGAGAAGCGCCGGGAGCCCGCCCGGCCCCGGCACCCGGCACCGGCACCCGGCTCCGGCACCCGGCTCCGGCACCCGGCTCCGGCACCCGGCTCCGGCACCCGGCTCCGGCACCCGGCTCCGGCACCCGGCACCCGGCTCCGGCACCCGGCACCCGGCTCCGGCTCCGGCACCCGGCTCCGGCACCCGGCTCCGGCACCCGGCTCCGGCTCCGGCACCCGGCTCCGGCACCCGGCACCCGGCACCCGGCACCCGGCACCCGGCTCCGGCACCCGGCTCCGGCACCCGGCTCCGGCACCCGGCTCCGGCACCCGGCTCCAGCTCCGGCACCCGGCTCCCGGCTCCGGCACCCGGCTCCCGGCTCCCGGCTCCGGCACCCGGCACCCGGCTCCGGCACCCGGCTCCGGCACCCGGCTCCGGCACCCGGCACCCGGCTCCGGCACCCGGCTCCAGCCCCACCACCCGGCTCCGGCCCCGGCACCCGGCTCCGGCTCCGGCACCCGGCTCCGGCACCCGGCTCCGGCACCCGGCACCCGGCTCCGGCACCCGGCTCCGGCACCCGGCTCCGGCCCCGGCACCCGGCCCTGGCACCCGGCTCCGGCACCCGGCTCCGGCCCCGGTACCCGGCTCCGGCCCACACGGGGCAGGGGGCGGGCGGCCGGGGGTCGGGGCTCGCTTCTTAAGGTGCGGCGGAAAGGGGTGCACAGCCCCCACCAAACGCGAGCCCGCCCCACCGAAGCCTGGAGGGTGTCCCGGCAGCATCCCCCCATAGCACCTCCAAGCCAGCAGGACTCCGGAGGTGTCAGGCACATTCCCACGACGAAGTGGCTGAGGGAAAAGGCATCCTCAGGCTGATAAGCACCCTCCGCACTCAGATGCTTCTTGGCCATCCTGTCACCCGTGCCATGGTGTCCCCAAGTTCCCCCGGCCACACATCCCCTGCAGCAGCACACAGGCAGGAGTCTTCCCACCGTGGCAACCCCCTCACTCCTGCTTGCCCCCGGCCACACTGGGCAGGAGGACATGGGGGGCCCTGGGTGAAACCCAAAGCAGCTGTTGCCAACTTTGAAGCTTCAGGCTGGGGGCTGCTCTGCATCATCCATGGCAGGGGTAAAATCTCCTCCTGAGGGGCTTCCAAAACACCACCAGCTTGTGAACAAACCCAAGCACACCATTTGACCCCTATCAGCCACCACAGCCAAGTGCTGCATTTTCAGAGGCTGGAACACCCAGCTGGCCCCCAGCACCCCCTGATTTATAGGAGGCTCATTTTGGGCAAGTAGTGCCTAATCAGATAATGATGAAGGAAAGGAGCTGTCCCCTCCCCACCTACAGCCTGAGCAGGCTGCCTTACACCCCCTGGCACCGCTGGAGGTGCTGGGAGGCTCTGTTCTGAAAGAGTAAAGGTCTCAGCAAGGTCTAAAGTTTTCTCTGTTGCATTAATAACAAGTCCTGGCCTCTCTTCTCTATACTGAGTTTATGAAAAATTTAGTTTATTGATCCATAAGGTGGCAGGGAGCTCTGGGCTTTGCTTTGGGGGTGCAGTAAAGTCAGGTGGGGGGGGGGGGGGGGCGAAGCCAGGCTCTTGCTGTGGCATGTGCCAGTGGGGGCCTGCCCCTTCCCAACCCTCTGCATAAAACTTAGGGTCAGCAGACACCAGCACTCAGCCACAAGGGGTTTCTTTTCCTGACTTACTCCCTTTTCCTCTTGAAAGGAGTAAGATGAATGTGTTTTTACAGACTGTGTGAATCTGCTTGTTGATTTGGCCAGGGACTTACAGACAGGGAAGTAATGGGAAAAACTGTCAGTTCTAGAACATGTTACCAATTGACACGGACTGCTGCTCAGCCAAGGCCATTTTAAATTCCTGAACCTAGAGAAGAAGAACAAAGACTTAATAGAATTACGAATGTTGTTCTGCTATACATAAAAACGGGGGGATGTGCATATAAGACGGGGACATGTGGTAGGCATATTGGGAAGTCTGTACCTTCCAAGTATCTCAGCCAATGGGGAAAGGAAGAGGGTGTTGCGGCCAGGAAATTAGGATAAAAAGGAGGCTGCATCCTCCAATAATTTGAGAGACCTCAGGGGAAATGCCCCATGGCCTCTCCCTTTATTTGAATAGTTACAGGACTCCTCTGTCTCCTTTCTGGACATGAACCTCTGGCGTTGTGAATTTTTCTGCACACTCTCCACCACAATGTCATGGTGTTTCCTCAACTCTCAAAGGAGGTTTTCACAGAACAGGGCTCTTCACCCTCTGTTTTCGCCTTTGAGGGTGCAGCTGGGTACGTTTTGGAGGCTTTTGTTTTCCTCTGAAGGTAGGAAGAGGAAATACCAGAGAGACCCCAAAAACTGGACCTATAAGTAAAACAGGCAGTCAGCTCTGCCGGACTGAGCTCAGCAGCCAGACAGGAAATGTGTTTGCTTTCCCACAGCCCAGGAGAGATCGCTGGTGCACAGGCAGCAGCCTCACATCCAGTGTCTGCCAGCTCTGCCTACAACCAAGGTTTCTAGCTTTCAAATTCCAGGCTGCAGGGTTTCCCCTGCAGCTTGTTTTAGAGGACCTGTGGTGAGCCAGGACTGGTCCCCAGGCCAGGCTGCTCCTGGTGGTCTGGGCACTAAATCTGGCTTTCCTATGGGGCAGCCCACCTGCCCCTCCTCAGCCACATCTGTGCCAGGACAGCTCCTGCTGTCCTGTGCTTGCACAGCCAACCAGGAGGGAAAGGAGCTGCCTTCAGGCTCTACAACCTGATTCCTCCTTCATTGCAGAAACAATCTGATGGTTTTTTTGTAGCCTTTGGTCCGAAGCACTCCCTCTGGCCCTGCCTATAGTGCAGCTGAGAGGGAGAGGAGCAGGCGGAGTGTTTGCTTGTGCCAAGCAGTTCTGATTCTCCTGGGCACTTCGGTATTCTCCAGTGCAGAAATCACAGGGTGGCATTCAGAAACCGCTCAGTGGGAGCCAAAAACATTCCAAAAAACTTGGAGCTGCCTTCAGTGGCCTTCCCTGCAGAAGGGGGATGGAGAAATTCAGGCCTCTCTGGCAGGTCGCTCCCATGGAGCCTGGGCCCCCACAGCCCCAGTTCTGCTCTGCCCCTGCCCTGCTCCCTGCAGAGCCAGTTCCTGTTTGTCAGGATCTGTTCCCAGCACAGGGTCCTTCTCTACTCTCACTTTTGTGCAGCACTGCTGGAGCCTGATTCCCCCCCAGTCATGGACATAAAAAGCTGTTGCAACGCTGTCACAAGCTGCACAGGGCAGACACTGACTGCACACCAGGGGAATGCTTCCCATATGCCTTTATTTGCAATGTTACAGGACTATTTTACAGGCACTGTGCGTTGGTGTTCCAGAGCGGTTTGGATTTTTTTTCGGTATTACCCAATGACCGAGAGGGGTGGTGGGAGCAGGGAAAATCCCTCACAGCAACCGTTCCAGCCTCCGGGAAGGCATGAGACATCTGAGAGCAACAATCTGCTTCTTCCGAAGCCACGAAGCGAGGAATCTGGTTTATAAACAGGCTTAAAAAATAACGTACATATATAAGAGCAGCTCGAAGCTAAAGTACAGCGGTAAGTGGTACACAGCTACGCGTATCTGTTCACAGCCTTTCTCCAAAGCTGGAAAAAGGCATGGCTTAAAAACTAAAAACACAGTTTAAAAAAACCAGAAGGATTCCATGCATTAAATTGTAGTGTTTTGTGCAATTAAAATGGGATGAAAATAAATATAACTTAAAAAAAAAAAAACCCAACCTTTTCCATGACACTAATGGAACAGAGTCAAGTCTATAAGGCACTTCCACATGGGCTATTCTAGAAAGCCTGGAGAGGAGCTAAAACAGTGCAACCATTTACAATGGCATCCGATGAGCGAAAGACACCTGTCTGGTGAGATACGAAGTGAGAAAAACCTTCGGAAACTTCAGTCCTTGGGAAAGACGCTTGGCTGCAGATGGCTTGGTGGCCAACTCCTCCTTATTGCTGCAAGGGAGGTCTCCCCCATCAAGGGTGCTGGACCCACCAAACTATGGCAGAGGGGCTCTGGAGCCCTGCTCCTGGGGCACGACACGGGACAGTGGGCTTGGGGATGGATGGAGCAGGCGAGGGGTGCGTGGCTGCCAAGCTCCTGCACCACCTCCGGTGCTGCACGCTCCTCGATGTGAGGGCTCCCAGCCTCCCGCAGCCTCCCCTCCCCGCCCGCCTCTCCAGGGATGACCTTTAGCGCGCCAGCCCTGCCGCCGCTTGGTTCAAATGTTCCAGGAAGTTAAAAAATAGTCTCCACCCTAAATAGGGAACTGGGTGTTTTCGCAGGAGCGGGGCCATCACACGGCCCCAGCAGGCTGGGGAGCAGTGCAGCCACAGGCAGCCAGCTCTGCGGAAAAAGGGGAAGGCACGGGGATGCCTGACCCCGACTCTGCTTTGCCAAAGGTGGCTGACCCAGGAGCTGCCTTGCTGCTGTAACCCTGCACCTGATGCAGATGGAAATTACGGAGATGCTCCAGACAGGAGGGTTGCCCTGGGCTAGCTGTGGGCATTGGTGGCACTACACACGTGCTCAGCTGCTGACAAAAAAGACTTATCAACCTGGATGGCTACTTTAGGTCTCATAGTAGTCCTTTATAAGCTATTTTTCCCAGCTAGGGAGGATTGGAGACCCCAGCTAAGGTAGGCTGGAAGCAGTTCCTAGCAGGGGAGCTGGGGCTTTAGAGAGGAGTCCAGTTTTACTCATCAGGGCACCCAGCACGGGGGATGTGGGTGGGAAGCACCCGGCCATGGCAAATACCTGTGCCTGACTACATGGCTCTGCAGCAGGAGGGAAACCCTCACCCTCCAGTGCCACTCAAAAATTACTGAGCAACCTCTACAGGATGTCTTGAACACAAATTAAAACCCAAATCTGCCTTTCTAGCCTCTCTGAAAAAACTTGGCGCAGCCAGCTACCTGGGCTGAAAGGTGCTGGCAAAGACAACTAAAGGGCTCCCACTACAGTGTCCTTCACCATCTCCACACCTCACTCACACTCTCTGGCTGCCAGAGGGTCCTGGGCCTGACCACTGAGTGTTTTCAGGACAATCCCGGTGCAGGAGGAGGCTCCTTCCTCTGCCAGCCCTCTTAACATCACGCTGAGCAAGAGACAAGAGCACAATAGGCGAAGCATGCACTTGCCTAAGCAACCCCTCCTGGCCAGAGGCTGCTCCTGGCTGCCTGCTCCCACTGACTTTGCAAAGCCAAGGTTTCAAGTCCAGCTTTTGTTCTGGCAGGTTAGCTCTCTATTTACAAGGGGGGTGGGGGGGGGAACAACCAAGACAACCTAAAAAAACCACAACAAAAACACATTAAATAGGGAGAGTATAGCTTTCAAATGGGGAGGGCGAGGGCTGGAAAGTGTCTTGTAGTGCAGTTCAGAAGAGTCAGTCGGGGGCAGGCTGGGGGTAGTGGCAGAGTCAGATGCGCGGCTTTAATGCAAGTCTTCGCTCTGGGACAACTCTGTCAGGATCTGAATGAGGTTGTCCAGCCCCCAGAGGTAGCCATCCTCTCTGTTCCCTTCCACCCAGGGCACGTTGTGCTGGAGAACTTGTCCCTCCGGCAGTGGGGTGGTTTTCCCAAAGTCAATCATCCAGACTTTGGCTTGTTCCTGCTTGTCGTGAATGAAGAGCAGAGAGCTCCCAATTACCTGTGGAGAGGTGAGACCAGTTAGTGGTGCTCCTGTTGCTCATTTTCAGCCCTCTTTGGGGCTTTTAGATACCTCATCTCAGGCTGCATTTACAAGAGATGCTGCTGCAATTTCCTGCATGAGGATAAGCAAACTCTAGGTGCTGCTGGTTGTGTTTGCACATGCAAATGGGGCATTTGGACAAGCTGATTTACTCATACAAATCCCAGGTCTTGGCAGAAGGAGAGGATCAGAAAAACATGGGCATGAAAGATAAGAGATGTCATTTTGGAAACTGAGCCAAGGTCCCCTAGGAAGGAATGAGATGAATTGTCTCAGCCTTCAGATGGGGATTTTTTCAAGGCTGGTTCTTTGTGATCAGCTTGTGCTCTTTGCACTCACCAATCCTGCAGGCACCACCACAGGGATGGGGACACTCCAAGTTACTTGCAATGTGCTGTCTCCTGCCTCAAACACCATCCAATCACACCCAGATTGCCCCTAGAACATTGTCCTGGTGCTTACAGCACTCTGGGGATGCAAGGTACAGAGCTGCATGCTCATGGATTTCCTTTTCCCTGAGTTCACTCAGCTACATTTGCTTTGAAGGCCTCGTTCATATCCTGATTGACCTCTGGGAAAATCCTGTAGCAAGCAGTGGCCTCAGCAAGCCCATGGAAGCCCACAGGTGCATTTGGGCCCTGACAGCAGGAGTCTCAAGGCCTGTTGCAGTGGGATGAGACCCCACAAGCCCAATGGTCACCATGCACAGAGCAGAGAGAGGCTCAGCAGGTGGGTATCTCCAGCTAGGCATCCTGACCCATCCTGGCTCACAGTCCCAGCCAGGAGGACACCCAGCAGCAGCTCTGCTGTGGCTTCCCAGTGCTTAGGAAATGTGTATCACTATCAGGCCAGCCACCATCGTGCTCTTCTGCTGAATCTGCTCCTCCAGTCAGAAGATTTCAGCAGCGGCTTCTACAGAAAAGCATCAGTGGGTGTGTTTCAGAGCTGTCCCAAATGAAAACTCCTTTCCAAACTCTCTCTGATGTGCATGAATTGGTGAATTACAAACTCACTTGCCCCTGTGTCACAAACAGGGACCTTGGTGACCAGAGTGCAAGGGCCACAGCAGAGGTGATGCAGTGCACTGAGAGCCACGAGTGCCCCTTATGATGTGCAGGTACATGGAAGAGAATCCAGCTGGTGTCAGCCCTCCAAAACAGCAGCACTAAATGTTACTGGGGACTCCCTCATCCGTGCTATCAGCAGGGCTTAGGCTGACGTTTGCCTCTAGACGAGGGTTTTGAACAGGATGCATGTACTGTTTGCAAAAGCTGTTATGAATTTACATTTTTCAGGAGACTTTTTCCTCCAGTGCGTTGGGAAAACATCCAAGGTCCAGAGATGCATATTATTTCCCAGAAATGCTTATCTTTAGCTCTCCTCCTGCTAACCTCTTACAGTCCTCTCTTGGCCGGACAGAGCATTCTAATTTTAAGGAAAAGCCTTCTGCTGACATTCTTCATTTGCCTTTCCTGGACTACCCAATTGACCTGCAGCTCCTTGGAGGAGCCCTGCTCAGCAAGGGCCCCATGGAGGGACACAGAGCCTGGCAGACCTTCTGCTGTGCTTCATCTCGAAGCGGGATGGGAAGTCAAAGCTGCTGCTTTTTAATTTTTAAGGAGTGGAAACTTCTTTCAAACCCTCTTTGAAAGGCTTCTTTGTTTCTGTGTTTTCAAATGAAACCCTGGCACTCGGTTTCAGGGAGAATTCTGTTTCCTGTGTTGAGCTGACCTGAAACCCTCAGTTTTGACATTTCCCTTCCAACTGCTTTCCAGGCGCTGCCACCAGGAGGCACAGCCCCATCTGCCTCTGGATCCCGGCAGGGCCCTCCGTGTGTGCCGGGGCTGAGGTGTCTCCTGTGCCTCTGGATGAGGGACAGTGGACTCTTGGAGCTGTGGCTCCCGAGCCCTGGGAGTCAAAGGTTCCTATGAGGCTCTTTTGTTCCTACACAACACGTGACAAGGACACGCACTCCCACGTTTTGTTAAGTAGATGCAATAGCAAAATTACTGCACTAAATTGTGGAGCATTTCAGTTCCTGAAATGGCCAAAAAAGGTAGCATTCCCTCCTTGTTTTCACATCAGCACTGAATCTTTGCTATAGAAAATGTTGCTATCATGGGCAGTCATTTCTGTAGGAAAGTCCTTTGAAAGGAAGAGTTCATACTGAAGTGCTCCAACCAGCTCAGGAAAGGCAGGTTTGGGGTATCTGCAATTTATGGCTCTGTTGAAGCCTTGTTTGATCATGTGGAGCAACTGGCAGCCAAATGATACCTGACATGCATTCAAACAGACATTTCTCCTGAGAAAACCCCTGTGCTTTTACACTAGGGAATTTTCCCTGTCATAAACAGCCCGAGTTCCTCCTAGATCTTTTAATCTGTTTAAACATTGGCTTTCAGTAGATTTGAGCCCATGTCAGACACATAAACATTGTATGTTACCATCTGTATTTGCACATAAGTATTAGATACATATATGAAAACACGGATATATATGCACATAAGAATAAAACAGCCTCTGACTTTGACTTCTCTCCTTGGACAAGCTGAGATTAAACAGTTTGCCTCTCCAGGCAGATCTATCTAAACACCAGTATTACCTCGTGGCACTTGAAGAACGGGGATGTCTCCAGGGTAGCGCGGATACCCTTCAACCGGTTAAGATAACTGTTCTGGAATTACAAAAAAAAAAACCAAATCCAAGCCATCAGTGCTGCAGGAAACCTACATAAAAACTACAGCATTGGGGCAGACAGGGAAGTCACCCCTGCTCCCAGCATGGTCTCCATGATACCATGTTCGCATGGAGAGACGCCGAGGGTGTTCCTCCGACGCCCTGCACCAGCATCCTCCCACAGACCTCTCCCTTTGGAGAGTGTCCCCTCTGTTTTACCATCCACTTATGCTTTTGGCTTCTACAGCACCCTGTGAGCTCCCATGGCTTTCAAAACTTAGTGAAAGGATTTGCTTTCTGCAGAGTGTCCCTGCTGCATCCATGGAGGGAACACCTAATTCAGCAGCTGCTACTTTTTCCTCTCCCCTGCACTCTCTTAATAGATCAACTCTTCACTTCATCTGTAAGTTTAGTACTCAGTCAGTCACACACCACAAGACACTTCTGCAACTCTGTTATCAGCACTTTTGTAAAGTTAGTCCTGTAGGAGGAAGGGCTTTCACGATGGCCAGCACAAAGGTCAAGACCCACCAGCCTGTTTGAGCATCCCTGCAAATTGCTGGAAGGCACTGAAGAGTCTCAGGGGGCTCCACTGATTTTGGGGTTTAGATAGAAGAATTAAGCACAGGAACACACATACACACAGCAGGTATCTGGGCACTGTAACACACTTGCAAGAGGACAGGTGGGGGTCATTGGATTAAAATGCTCTGGCCAAGGAGCCCCATCCAGAGGCAAGGCATGATGTGGGCTCCAAGTTCTTTGGGGATAAAATGTAGCCAGGCTACTTCATCTTCAGATCCAGGAATAATCCCTGGGTAACTCGTGAAAGCAAGCATGCCAGTTTGAAGGAGGCAGTGCCAAAGGCCACTCCCGCTGGAGCCTTGCGTTTGGAGACTTTATACAGTACAGCTTAAAATGGGAGCGCTTTGTCAAATAGGTTATTTGACACAGTTGGTGTAAATTGTTTACAGCCAGATCTCTTATTCTCCTGGCAACTTAGAGAAGCTTGGAAAATGCTGGCTGTGGCTTGCCCATGTGAAGCGTGCCTGGCACAGGGCCACCCTTCTGCGAGGCCAGGCACAGGCAGCCCACCCTGCCAGGCTGGGAGCCCCCACCACTCATACTGGGGTACAGAGTGGGCTCAGGGGTGACCACCAGCCCAGGGATGAGGGACAGAGCACGGCTGTGACTCCTCAGTGGGTTTGGGGAGCCAATCCTGGAGATCTTCAGCAGACTCAGACTCTGGTCAAGCAGTGCTGCTGCAGCCAAGTCCCCTCCCAGCTCCCCACTGCTTTCCCTTCACCCTGCACCCTGCATGGTGTTTCTTTTCAACATTTCTCAAGCTTTTTTATGAGAGATTGCTCAGGCTTCACCCCTGCAGTGCAGGGACCTGATGTGCTGAGGCCAGGCTCCACAGGAAATGCTCTCTCCAGGCAGTCCCCCGAACATCCCCCACTCACCAAAACGTTCCTGTTTCCTCTGGTGAACTCGCTGAAGGCCTCCATTACTTGTTCCTTTGTCCGTGTCTTCTTGAAGTCCCGGTTCACAGTGCCGTCCTCTTTCTTGATAAGAAGGGACAGTGGTGAGTGGGATGGGGAGGAAGGGAGTTGGGGCAGGAGTAATGTTTCTGCAGCCACGCATGCTGCCGAGTAGGATGTGACCAGCATTTTTGGCAGCTGAAGGATCTGCCTGTGGAGCAGGGGTGAGCAAAGGCAGCGGGTCTCTGCTTGCACATCCCAAGGTATCCCACAGCCCTGATGCATTGACCTCTACTGCAAATGGAACTCCCCATCATCAAACACTTGCCAAGGTCGCTGGCAATGTGGACAAACTCTCTCTCACAGACCTAGTGCTTGCTGCTAACAGAGGCTGGAGACTACCTGTTTCTGGTGTTTCTGTGTCCAAATGGCTTCCCATGGCTGCTGTGGCTGAGCATGGCACTGACACCAGCCCTGGACTGTCTCCCTGGCTTGGGGAGAACAGCGGAGCATGATCACGATGGGACAGAACTGAGTGTGGATGGAAACAACATCTTGGGAGCAGGCACAAAACCCCTCCATGAGAAACCCTCCATGGACCATTGCAGCAAGGAGCAAGCCCCATGGCTGCCTGGCCTCACTGGTCCTTTGCTAGTCCACGGATCACAGACCCTCCAAGGCAGCAGCCTGGCAGCGAGATGCAGCGAGCAACCTTGTGCTCTCCTCTGCCTATTCCCCAGAGGCACATCCATCCTTGGCCTGCCATGGGGATGGCATGGCTTGTCCACTGCAGGGATGACACTCAGCCCTGGCCCAGAGGCTCCTGTCCGAACCTCTGGGCAGCTTTGTAGGTCTCTCCCCATTTCCCTGGTCCTTCTGGGGCTCTGATTTTTACATCAACTCGTTTCATTGTCCAGAGGGGCTGTGGGACAGGCAGGCAGATCTCACTTCCTGGATACAGGGGCTATTTTAAACCACACTTGCTTGTGCTCACAGCTCCATTGCAGGGCTCCATCCCACTGCTCCAGACAACTCGTTTGCACACAATAGAGCGAAGGGACAGGGGCCAAAAGACATCCTGTGGGCTGGGGAAGATGAAGGATGAAGGAGCAGAGTAGAGGCTGGGGGAGGAAGAAGGCACAATGAAATCACCTGCCCTGGAGGTTTGAGACCCATCCAGGGAAGTGCCCCAGCAGAGGGCAATGTGCATCCCCCCGGACAGGGGGCTTGCTGTGGGCATGGCAGCCAGTCCAACTTGGGGGAAGGTCGAGTGCCCAAGGCGAGCCCACCAGCAACCAACACCTGAAGTGCAGTTTGGGATGAATCACACAGCACACTTCAGCTTCCAGCTTGTGTTTTGTGTAAGCATTAACAAAGGTGGTAACAAAAGCAACATACAAAAGAAAACCTCCAGGAAAACCATTGTTTCTAGAGATTGCAACCACTGCATCCAGCTCCAAATTACCCTGAACTCAGGCTGACCATTGTGCTGCCACAGGGTGTAAAAGCAATGCTCAGGGCTGGCAGAGTGTGTATTGGCAGGGGTCAGGGACAACCTTTTCACTGGAGACTCCGTGCTGCTGATGGACCACACAGAGCTGGGATCTCTGCTTTCAGCTGTGACCTCGCTGAGGATGCTCCGGTGGCACGTGTGTGATGCACAGGGGAAGGGCTCTTTGCTGCTATACGTCCCTCATATGAGCCCTGACGTGGCAGCTCAGAAATCAACCCACCCTCTCCCAGAGGGACGATTGATATCAATCTGGAGAAGAGCCACAGCACTACTTTCACGTGTAAAGAGCACAACTTTCCACAAAGCATCCAAGAAAGGAGATGGACTTCTAAGTGCTCCTAAAAATAAATGAGAATCACAGATGGCCTTTCAGATAAGGCAATCTCAGCTTCAGGAAAGCCAAGCAGCCTATCCGTAGTGCTGCTCCCAGCATTACCCGCCTCCCGAAGTTTCCTTGCCCAGCCAGAGGTTGCTGCCATGAGGCTGACAACTGCCATGACATTCACAGGTGTCTGAGCCCCGAGGGGGCTGCCTTCCACACAGAAGAAATGTGAGGGGGGCTGATAAGGGCTATCACAACCTCCGCCCCACCAGCGATTCCAGCTCGTGCTGGCGTCACTGGGGCAGGGCTGGGGTCAGCCAGATCCACCTCCAGCACTGCGCCTGGCCTTGGATGGGGCTTGTGAGCTGCCTGGCTTGGCAAAGTTAGGTGGAGGCTTTCCAGGCTGGTTTGGTGACCCTGCAAACATTCCAGCCCTGGGGAATGCCATCCCACCGTGGCCTTGCTGCAGGCAGTGGTGAGTAATACTCAGACCAGAGCAGCAGCTCAAGAGTGTCACTTCTTACAGTGAGCCCCAGCAAGTTTCAGCTGGGCCACCAGGGATCACTTGTGTTACTTTCAGCATGGAAATTTTATTAATAGCTACTGTTTCCAACAGGTTCAAGCTATTCCAGAAAGTTAGATGAATGTCATTATCTCCTTTTGCAGAGGAAAATTTCCGTTTTAAAGAGGAAGAACTGGATCCTCAAGGCCACGTGGGAGAGGGAGAGCTCAGCCAGGAAAAGGTTTCTATCCTCATGCCCAACCCTGAGCTGCCTGTTCACCTTACCTGCCCATGCTATCCAAAACGCTACCGCTGCTCCTCTCCTTCCTATGACCCCTTCCCACTTGCCCAGGGTCAAATCCTGTCCTTCCCTTGCACTTCTCAGTACTCTCCTCTAGCAGCCTCCAGCTGTGAGCGAGGGGTAGGGCAGATTCACCGCTGCTCCTCACAGGGAAGCACCCGCAGCAAGAAATCAAACTTGGGGAGACAGCCAGGGCACCAAAGGCACTTATCCCTAACACAGAAACTCAATCCCAGAAATAGGGAGAACAACAGGGATACAGCATAGCATGACCAGCCCTGTTGGAAAAAAAGCCAGCTGTGAAACAGCATGAACTGCTAATGCTTTAGCTTAGGGGAAAATAACCTAGAAGCTGAGGGATTCAAGGAGAATTACAGTAATTAAAGCCTTGATCAAATTAGTCAGCCCCCCAGCAGCAGCAGCAGGAATACTGCTGGAGGCCAGCACTTCTCAACATTTTTCAATTAAAGGGCTGCTTCACCTCTGAAAAAAAATCCACTGCTCAGATCAGACAGCAACTCGTTCATGGTCGGCTAAGCAGAGGTGCAATCTCGTAACTCCTTTATGACTTTTATTTCCCTCCATGGGGTTTTTTGGCCACCCTGGGAACATGACTGGGTTTTGGGTTTGTTTTTTTTCATATATTTTAATTTAAAGTGCCTCATATATGACCTGCTCTTGTGGTAAAGCCTCCTAAACGTTCCCAGACTGAGAAGCACCACTGGAGGCCAAGGATATATCATGTTGGACTATAAATAGACAGATATTTCTGATTACACCAAGAAAGCAGGGAGAAGAAGCAGTGCATGGGAGCTTTGGTCCCAACTGGTACACCCCTTTTTTATACAGCCTCAGTTTTATAAATAGCAAAACAGCAGCAATGAGAAGTAGGCATGGGGTTGTCCCAGGCTGGAGCAGCTCACAGTGTGCTTATGGGCATCCACAGCAGGAAAGGGTCTTTGGGAGACCTGGGAAATCAGGGAAGAGCTGCACGAGCACGCAAGTGCCCTGACCCAATGGAGGGACTGCAGAAAGCTGTTGGGGGGAGCATGGCTGGCACTGTCCCAGGCAAAGGCATGGGACGGGCAGAGGTGCCTCGCACTGCTTGCCAGGAAACTCTTGAAGGGGCTCAGCCCAAGAGCTGCTCCTGGGGTTTCTGAGAGGGGTTGAGTTAGAGATAAATGCACTGTATCCTGCTGGCCATGAAAGAGCTGAATGAAGAAGGTGCAACACGCACAGAGGAAGAGAAAACTCCCTTCTGTGGGTGGTTAGAGTAGCAGCTCTGAGTGACCCCCTTCTGCTGACCTCCTTTTAAACCCACAGTCTAACACCTGCATTTGTTTGCTGCTGAGGTGAAGGGAAACACTGCCAGGGAACTCTACAAAATCTGGTGTGAGGGCTTTATCAGCGAACAGCTTCATTTGTTTTAAAACTATCATTTTGACACCACTATCTTCAGGAAGGTTAGGCTACAGAAACCTGGATGGGCACTCTGGAAGAATCCTGCCCAGCTCAGAGAGAAAAACGATCTGTGACCAAGAGAAAGAAACTCCTCCAACCAAGACACATGAAGAAATTGAGCCATCGTTTCCACTAAGAGCAAGTGGCTGCCCTGAGCTACTGCCTGAGCCCTCAGCAGCACCCCAAGCCTCAATTACTGCAAGCACAACTTGACAGAGCTCCCTGTGGCTGCCAAGCCAACACCATGCCCAGGCATGCGATGAAACCCTTGGCTCAAGTGTGGTATTACCTTTAATTCATGCTGGCTGGCTATCAAAAGGCAGAGGCCATTGCTAATGTTCATGCAAGCAGTATCACTGATACTCTTGTGGTTACAGACCTAACTTTGTTCAAGTGCCACCCCAGACACCCTTCTCACAGCAAAGCCTGCTTGGAGAAAATCTCCTGGGCTGGCTCATCTACTGGGGACACAACAGCATCCCAGCTGATGCCTTCAAAAACGTGAGTGCAGCTCTGAGCAAGAGCAGTCAGCAGGTTACACGTGCATGCAGGTGCTGACAGAAAGTGCAGCTGTGTGTGTTTGTCCCATTTCATAGGGCTCAGCTGCTGAATTTTCCTGGACAGGCAAGTAAACACATCCTCCTTACTGGCTGTGGCTAAGCTCACAGCTCCAACCGCAGATCGGCACACGTTCAAGCTGGGATTTGGATCAATGGCTCAGCCCAGTGGCAGAGCAGTATTGAAAGCAAACAACTAAACTGAGTCTTCAAGCTGGAGGATGGCACTTTGTATTTTGCAGTGAAGGAGATCAACCAAGCAGCTGATGTAATGAGATTATGTCTAAAACTGTCCTTTTGCAGGGCTGCCCTGAGCTCAGCTGTGCTTTCAGAAGAGCAGCAGTGCCCTGGGTGAGGTGCCTGGGTGGTGGTTGGGCTGCAGGGGCCGGGGATGACCAGATGTTACCCAGTCTCACCATCAGCCTGCTGCATGTGTACCTCTGTGAGTTTGGCTAGCGAGCACTCC
Organism: Corvus moneduloides; assembly: GCF_009650955.1. NCBI lineage: Eukaryota > Metazoa > Chordata > Aves > Passeriformes > Corvidae > Corvus > Corvus moneduloides. The sequence continues at coordinate 107,981,578 of NC_045478.1, read as the reverse complement.
CAGCAGCTGATCCCCTGAGCTGCACAGCTGGCCACACTCACCTTTATCCCCTCGATCCTGAAGCCCAGTGTGGCCGTGGAGCTGATGGTCTCCCTCCACTGCATGTAGCGGGGCTTGGTCACTGCCCGCAGCACGTTCTCCTCCTCGGTGGGGGCATTGGGGTCCACCTCAATCATCTTCTGGTACATGTCCTTCCTCAGGCTCGGCTTCTTCCGGGCCTTTATCAGCTCCTCCTCCAAGTATGTTCTGCAAGGAGTGAGGGGGTGATGAGCAGGGCCACCACAGGAGGTTCCATATACCCACAGACAGCCCTTGCCCCAGAAATCAGGCTGATCCAGGAGAGCTGATCCCTAAGGAGTAGTGCAGCACAGGAAATAGCAGAGCAAGCCTCATTGGAGGTGAATTGATCCTGATTTAATTATCACTCCATCATCAACACTCGATATCTTTTCAGTTCATTAAGGAACCACAACCAGTGTGGCAACAACAAGGGAAATTATTTCTCACAGGTGCTCATGACCTTGCTGCTGCCACACTGGCAGCCTTCTGCTGCCACCCTTTGTTTTGAGGAGCCCATCCCATAATGTTCAGGAAACCTGAGCTCTCACAAGCTAAACATGGCTTTCAATGTGTGCCCAGGAAACTGTGAACATGCTCTGGGACCCAGCTGAATTGAAGGCAAGAGGGAGGTTACTATGTCCTGTCCTTCAGCATTAGCTGCTGCTCCCTCTGAGGGTCAGCCAAAGCTGCTCCTGTGCCTCTCCTGTGCTTTTCTGTCACCTCACTCTGTGCACCATGAGAGCTCTGCCTCACCATTTGCTAAACAGGGTGTTTTCACACAGGGCTGTTCCACTGACGGTCATGATTTTGCCCAGTATACGTCTGCTTCAAGTGGACTATCTAGCAAAAGCTTTCTCTACAAGAGGAAGCAGAGGAAGGGAGGCAATCTTGGCCAAGTGCTTACCACTACCCCAGGACCACAGGATGCAGCCAGGATGGGGAATGGGGGAAGGAGGATGGAAGGTGCAGAGGAGTGTGCAAAGACCTTGGTTTTATCCATCCTTCAGAGAAGCACTCCTCTGTGCCAGAGCACAGCGGTGCAAAAGTTCTACACTCTGGCATGCATAAAGCCATCATCCACAAAGTAACACTTCCTGCAGCAATAGTAAACCCCCACAGAATTCCTCTTGCAGCTCACAAATCTACCCTGGCTCAGCCTGGAAAGTGCCCAGACTCTCCTCAAACAACCCACCAGGTTGGGTGAGACGACCCAGCCAAACAACACAGGAATGATCCTATCTGTCACTGTTCTACACCTCCCAATAGCCATGCCCAGCCCTGCAGAGGGACAGTGCGCTCTGCCCACGTCCCTTGTGCCAAAATCCCAGCACTGAGTGTGTGGTTCACCTCCAGAACCAAGCAAAACACACAGGGAGGGTGTTGTGCGGACTTGGTGAGACAGTGTTCCTGAGACCCACAGGCTTAGCAAGGCAAACTGGTGCCTTTGCTTAGGGCAGACATCCCCAGGCCATCAGCCCCTTTGAAAAATCCTGTAGGTAAAAGCAATGAAAGTCTTCGGCTGAGATCTCCAAACCCATGATTTTGGGGCAGACGGAATAGAACAGCAGGATAAAGTAGCAGCATGCTAGAAGTGCTGCTCACACTGCTCAGAGAGCTGGAATTCCTTCTGATCAGAATGACAGATCATCTATGTCTGTGTATCCTCCCCATGGCCTCAGGCTCATGCCATCACCAAAGCTTAAGAAAGACAATGTTTTGTTTAGGAGTGAGTATGGTAGGCTGCCACGTCCCAAAGCCAGGTTGGCATGAATAACCAAACCTGTATCTGCCTGGCAGCAGGCTGCTGGCTCAGAGGACAGGTTTAACAGCCCTGAGGTTCAGATTATTTGCTTGGCCATGGGGATGCCCCATTCCACAGCATTAACTCCCTTCATCCTCTCTCACCAGCTCCTCCCACAGCACCATCTTATTTCAGGATGACGATGCCCAGCATTTGCCCCCTTGCCTGAGCTCCAAATCCCCAAGTGCACAAATCACCTTACATGTGATCTGTGCATGGGAGGCTTTCCTCCTCCCAGAGACAGCCACAGGAGCACCTCGGAAGCCTGTCCAGCAGCTCTTCTTCTGGTGGCTGCTGTCTGGGTCCAGAGTGGGTCCTGTTTCCTTCCCACAGCAGCCTGTGTGTGCCAGCCGGGGCCACATGGCTGCGCCGGGCCCTCTGCCCTTCCCTCCACCCCTCCGGTGGAAAGTATTCCCCGCCTCTTCCCTGCCGACAGCCCGGCACGCCAGTTCGAGTTTCACATCGGGATTCAGGAGGGGAAAAAAAGATTCCTCCCTCCCACAGAAACCATCAGCTTTTCCAGCAGCGCAAGCGTCTCCACCATGTCTGGGCTGCGCCTTTGCCAGCGACGGGGTTCTCAACCCTTCCTGCCACCAGCCTGCAGCACACCCAGGGCCGAGGGGTGGCCTGAGGCTGCTCCAAAACTGGCAGCCACCTGGGGTCACCAGCCCTGCTCACATCTGCTCCGGGACACCCTTGTCAGCTGTGGCACGGCTCACTCAAAAACTGCTGCTGGCCAAGTGGCTGCAGCCTGGGATCCTGGCGGATCTGGAGATGCTTCTCAAGGAGGACACGGGTAATGTTGCTCATCTGTTAGGAAATGTTTCAAGAGCTTTGCATGAAAGGCACTGAACTGCTTAGCACACGCATTTCATCTCTCCAGTGCGCATAGGAGCAAAGGCTACGCAGAGGGAAAATTTCTCCCTCACTGAAATTGTGCCTTTCAATGTCTTTATTTCACCCCTCTGGCACCCTGGACAGGATCTCCTACACCCCATCCCTTGGCTGTGTCCTCATGTGGCAGAGAGGACCTCCAAACAGCTACTATGCCATTCTGGTGTACCCAAACCCAAGCAGAGTGCTGTCCCCTCCACCCCAGCAAAACTGTCCCAGCATGTAGGACAGTCTCACCAACCAGTGAAGGAAGCAACCTGGTGTATCCTTTCCACACCCAGGTTTCCCCATGGCTCTCTCCTGCTGTTGGCTGAGCTTTTCCTGAAGACAGGTGAGCCCGGTGTTCTTAATTGTGTGTTTCAGGCAGTTTTACTCAGGAGATGCATTTATTTTTGAGTATCCCATCTTAAAACTCAGAAAACATCCCCGAAGCCACTCACCTGACCCCCATTTTGCAGTCCATAACACAGGGGGAGTCAAACTCAGCCAGCAGATCTTCCATCTGGTTGTATCGCTCCCCATCCTTGACCACATCTCCATGGTAGGCAGGGACATAGGGCTTCAGGACATCGTTCATGAGGCGGTCGAGGCAGCGCTGCTCCGACTCACAGTGCTTCTTCAGTATCCTGCCATTGGCTGCTGCCTTGAAACTACCTGAGGGTGACAAGGGACAATGTGGCACTTGCTTTGGATGGTGGGGGGATGATGCTGTGCCTTCTAAAACAAGAAGGGCAGCCCAACACTTTGGAAGCCCTTCCATTTACACCTGCACCCAAAAGAGTCCCCACAGGCAGGGACTGAAAAGCTCAGGTTGCCAGAGGTTTATGACCAGCACTGTCACCCCAAACAGGGCAGAGACTGTCCTGCAGCACCCAACACGTTCACTTCACATCCTCTGTGCATTGCACTGTAGGTTCACGCCCTTGTCTCTACACTCATGTGTGAGGCACCTTTGTGCTGGGCAGCATCACCTGCTCTGCAGTGGGTCAGGAGGTGGGCCTGGCACTCACCCAAAGCACCCAGCTTTCTGCTGCCCAAGGAAAAAGCAGCAATAATACCTGTGGGCCCTGTGAGACTGAAAGCCCAGAGCACCTTCACACCACCCTCCCAGGCATTTAGGTAAGTCACTCTCCTGGGCTAGAGACTGGGAGCTGCAAGCTGTGACACTCATGCAGCAGCCTGAAGCAGTTCAGCCCAACAAAGCCCATTAACCTGGGATAACCAAGGGCCTTTCCAGCACTCTGTCCCTCCCCATGCTCCGTACCTGCGTGTCCCGCTAGCTGGATCCAAGGGTACTTCTTCTTGAAAGACATTACAAACGGGGACCAGTGCACCATATTCTTGATCTTCCTCCATGACTTGCTCTAAGGGGAAAAAAAATCATGAAGGTGAATGCCATGTTTTAAGCTTTAACTGTCTGTAAAGTGACTTCAGGCAGCATGGAGATGTTTTGGATAGGGAAAGAGGCACCAGAGCCAGCACAGGATGGAAGCAAACAGAAAATCTGCTCTTTTCCCATTGTGCTGTGCCAAGCTGGAGCCACTGGGCCCCAAGTCCACATTCAAAAATCACGAGTAACTTCACTAAAGAGGATGGCGTTACAGTGTTGTTCCAGTTGGCTGCTCCTGCTGCAGAGCGCCCAGCCATCCGCACTGCCTTGTCCCCGCTGCTGCACCCCTCTGCGGGAGCAGCAGGACATTAACCCACCCCTGAGCACCGTGTTAGATCACAGCAGATGGAGCGGCAAGGGAACACAGGCCTGCCATCCAGGCACAACACCGAACTCCACGTCCTGAGGGGAATGAGAGCACAGGCACACAGAGGCTCCCTGCCTGCCTTTTGTTCCCCTGAAAGGCAGCTGCTGTGTCTATCGAGCTGGCAACCCACATGCGCCGATCCGCCCGCTCTGGCCCATCCATACCTACAGCTCAGAGAACAATTCCCTTCTGGCATGTTGTGTTTCTCACCAGATAGATTGCTCAAAACTGTTTACATGACTGTAACGAAGGCTGCACTGGACGTACGAAAGCCTCCTTCAACGGCTCCTTCCTGCGAGTTTTCCCCTGGATTGTTCTAGGGAACACACCGCCAGTAAAAGGCAGGGGATGACCTCTTATCTTGGCCCCAGAAGGTGATGGCACAAACAAATTATGTGAAGGATATACAACGGCAACAATGGAAAAATGCCTTCTTGCAGGAGCTGGGACAAACAGTGTAGTCCTTGGCTGCTCCAGGCTTCTGGGTTCAGCTGGAAGCCAGCAGATAAATTATCCTCATTTGCTCCGCTCTGAAGGCATGGGAGGGAGCCTTCCAGAAAGCCCAAGTAATCTCTTCCTCATGTTTGGAGAACTGGCCCCTGTTCCAGTAATGCTTCACAGACAGGCAGGGAAGAGCCAGCAGCCCCGACTTGCAGTTTGGATGCTTGCGGGGGGTGAACTCACAGCACAGGAATCCATGCTGGGAACTGCTGACATGTTTAAATGGCGAGCAAGAAGCCAGACAAAGATGGTAGTGTCTAAAACATGGAAATTACACTGGGTTACCCCTGCACCGTGCACCAGGGCCTAAGTAGTGGGCAGGAGAGGGGTGGGAGAAGGGAAGAAGAAAGGTCCTTCCCGACCTCACAGCCTGGGAGGAGCAGGGTAGCCCTTCCCTGGAAGGCTGCCCATGGCTGGGAGCGTCCCAGCACAGCCTGGCAGTGGTACAGCAGCGCAGGAGTTTGGCAGGAGCTGCCCAGGCGCGGGGTGACACCGGGCATCCCCTTTGCCCAGGCTTCTCCATGCCGTGGGCTCGCTCTGCTGCCCAGCTTGCTTGCTTTGGCAGGGGGGTCGGGCAGTTCCCTACCTGACATGAGGATGAATGTTTTTATTTCCACACCGAGTGCCAGAACTTGTGTGTTTTAGCTGTTCTTTGTTCTCCTTTTGGCAGAGAGCGAAGGGGAAGCGGGGGGGGTGTCCCCTCCTTTTGTTTTTAAAATAGTAACATCAAGTCCTGGCTGATGTCATGAAAAAAAGGGGGAAGAAAACGTCTCCAGCGGAGTTTGGACTCCAAATGAGTGTGACCCACCTCCTCTAAATAAGGAGTCCTACCCTCACTTGCAGCACAGCATCATAAGTCACTCAGTCCCAGGAAACACGCCATGGCAATGTGCCTTCCCCAGCCAAGATTTTGTTTTTTGGTGGTTAGAGCTTTATAGTTAAAACCTTGAGGTACTTCAAAGTGCAGGCAGAATGAAGGCAAGCAGACCCTAAAGCAGGGCAAGTCATCCTGGCTTCCCCCTGCCAGGGCTTTCCCAGGAGTGATGCACTCCATTCCAGCACTGCTCCCAGTGCAGGGTAATGACCCTGAGTCCCCTGGAGACACAAAACACAGCAACAACAACCCTTCTGCTGTTCTGAACGAGACAGAAAGCCACTCACTCAGCATAGCCACCCAAGGAACAGGCAGCACATCCTCACCCACTTTACGCCAGAGGGAAACGTTTCCATCCAGGCCTCACCCGGTTTCAGGCACACCTTTAGCCAGGTATTTCCAACCCAAGTTTTAAGGACACGTGTAATGACTTTTTTTATGGCGAAGTTTGAGGCAGCTTCATCCATTTCAAGCCACTCCCAACCTGCTGGAAATCAACTGCAAGGTCAGTTGTCACTGCCGCAGGGGTGACCCACAATCCTGATTCACACAGCTCCTTTCCTTCACAGGGGCAACCACTGGACCCTTACAGGGGAGAGGAGGGACTGTTGTCTCTCTTATTCCTTCAGGAGTCATTGGGTTTTTGTTTTACGCCTGAGCCCCCTTGAATGTAATAAGGGAAAGTTTGCTTCATCAAAAGGATGTCGTTCTGTTGTGGGTGTGCTCAAAAGGCTGAGTTTTGCAAGGTGCAGCTCCCCTACTAAACCAGCAGCTGCATGACTCCATCTGATCTCTGGGACAGGCTGCAGAGGGGAGACGGAGGCTGCACCATGGAGGAGCAACACTGGTCAATGTCCTCAGTGATCCTGCCATTCCCTTTGCCTGAGGATAGCCAAATTCACCTTAAGTAGAGAGTTGATCAAAAAAGTCAGCCTTCGTACTTTCTCTCGAGCCCCAAGAGAGATGGTAGGTGGCTTTTGACCCTCTGCAGGGTCCTTCCCAGCCTCTGGGGATGGCAGAAGGCCTCTATTTACTCAGACACTGATATGCACTCAGAGATCTCAAAGCCCATAGTTTGGGATCCTGATCATGCCAACCCCTGTGTCAGGTTCTGCAGCTGGCCATGGAAAACCTGAGCCACAAGGTTCACACCATTCCAGTCTGACTTCACAACCACATGCAGGAAACAGCCCCTCTGCTGTCTCCTGCCCTGCCTGGTGCTATTAATAGAAAAAGGGAGCATTAAGGCTATTTACAGTAAAGAAATCTTCTTTAACACAGCCTGTTGGGAACTATATGGTCATCACCTCCGGGCTTGTCTGTAACTTTTGGTTTACATTTCAAGGAGTTATTTGCTCACATGTCCAGGAGCACAGGCACAGCTGTACGTGCATGGAGGTGTTATCTGTGGTAACTCCCCAGATACAGACAAAAGGATTTTTCACTATACTGGAAGAAATAGCTCTGCAGGTGGCATTACCAAGTGATGCTGGCAAAGGCCAGATTGCTCTTCTCATTTGCCTGCAAGGAGATGAGTCTGCAGGTGGTCATTTCAAAAGGTGGGCACATTTCCAAGTCTTTTGCATGATCAAAGCCTGCACCTGATGTGACACCCTGGCACCCAGCTCTCCCCCAAACCCAGCTCTGTGGTTGCCTTGCCTCCCAGAAAACTCTGTTGACCGACTGCACTCTTGCACAGGCAGCAAGAGCTTGGAGGCTGTATAAGCAGGGAAAATGCACGAGGCATCTGATGCAATTCAACACTTTTTATTTAAAACCTGGTTCAGCATCAGCAAATGCCAACTGATTAGCTGTTCAGTAAATTATTTAGTGACTCTGGAAATATATTTAGATAGGAGCGGCACTGTTTTCCCTAATAGTCTGCCACATGGAAATGAAGCTCAGCAACTGCAGAACCAACTCTAAAAATGAACTTTCCAGGGTTCCTGCAGCACACTGCTTCTGCCTCTGCCCTCTCACAGCTTTTGCTCGCTGCAGAGAGCCATGCCCCAAGCCAGGGGTGGGATACAGGCCGGAGGAGTTAATCCCTCCCAGTGAGCACCCACAATTGGTCAGTGGGAGAGGAGTGCTGGGAAAACAATTTTATCTGCTGTATGTTTAACTTTACTTATCTGAAGCCTAAAGCAAACTCTAGGCTTTCCCCATCTGTCAATAGAGCTGCGTATGGAAAGAACAACACAGGAGAATTTAGTGCCAGCGCAGAAGGTCAGAGGATATATGGTGTTCAATTAGATTAAACAAAAAGTGACTGATGAGCTCAGTGCTCGCTGTACATTTTCCCTATTGCATATTTATTCCTTTAATGTCTGCTCAAAGGAGACGTGCCTTTCTCGGACTGCCTGTTGCCTCCCTTTCCCAGCATGGACACCGGTGGAATTTGACTGGTGTTATTCCCCATGCATGGAGCCAGCAGGGTGCTCTTCCCTTTCCATGCATTCAGCCAGAGAGATAGGCAGTAACTGATTTAATTTGCTGAAATTATGCTTTCCTATGGTTTTATGGGACTAAACGTTCCTGGAAATAGCAGGAGCTGGACCTGTATTTCAGTGCTTTTTATTAACTACAGCCTGCATGGTTAGAGGCAAGATTACACAGCTGGGGCAGGGGATGGAAAAGAGTGGGAGCAGCATCAAATTAATGATTTTCCCAATTGTGAAAAGAACTTCAGCTCCTTTTTCCCAGGAAAATCATGAAATATCCGAGGATCAGAAGAGGTGCAGGAAAACTATGAGGACACAGTAGTGTCACCAGTGTCCACTGCTTCCCCAGGCTTCATCAGAGTTCCCCCAGCCCAGGGACTTGCCTAAGTGACACCCTGGCTTTCCCTTCCCTTTGGAGAAAGCCCTGCTCCTGGGGGCTTCACTTCCAGCTCTTCCAAGAAGTGACATGAAGCTGTGGTGCTGTGGTGCCAGGGGTCCCTGCAGGCTCCAAGATAACTCACCCACAAATAGGAGGGGTGGCAAGTGACTCCTCAAATCTGGAGCCTTTCTGGTTTAATAAAACAAGGCAGCAAGAGCTGAGAAGGGCAGCCTTTGCACCACAGAGCCCTCCTCTTTAATAACTAAATGAGTGGGGGGAGTGTTTGCCTGCAGAGTTCACTCCGTGCCAGCCTGCTCCATGGCCATGCGCATGCAGCCAAGGAAAAAGAGGCCATTTAGTTTTCCATGTTTAAAAGAATGAATGTGTTTTCTTTTGCTCTTTAAAAAGTAGTTAAGGTTTCCCTAGTGATGATTGTTTCCCTTGACTGGGAAAAACCTTGTCACTGCAGCCGCAGCGGGGAGGCCAGCTTTGTTCATTGTGCTGAACGCTGAGGGCAGCGGGGCAGAGCTGGCAGGTACCACGGAATGCCTCCTCCTGCTGTGTCCTGGCACGGGAGTGACCAAAATGCAGGATTCTGCGTGAAAAACCTGTGATGTGATGGTGCAGAGCTGGCATTATGCTCCACTTGGCTTTGCCATCTCTCAGCCCCTGGAACAGCTTCCTCTGTCCCGGCAACAACAGAAAGAGCCCAGTGACCGCTTCAGCACGCACCAGGCTGTGACCACTGACCCTGATGCTGGCAGCAAGTGACAGCCCATATTTTACATCATCTTCCTCCTACAGAAACTCCTCTCATCCTTGCCGATGCTTCTGTACTGCACAGCAGCTGAACAGCCTTGCTTTGGCCAGAGGAGCAGCTGGCAATGGAAGAGGGGGGCTTTGGATCAGTGGGCATTTCCTGATTTAGCCACAAAAGGCAGAATGCAGGAGTTTCAGCAGCCCCCGAAAACCTGGCAGAGGCAATGCCAGTTCCATGTCCCACAGACGCTGCTGAACAAAGATAAATTGAGGCCCAACACCAGACTTCACTGAAGTTAATACAAGGACATACAGTTTGATGACTGAAAGGCACTTTTGGGTGCCTAGAAATTCTAGTGCAAACCCCCAAGCCCCATTAGATAAATTATTTTGATGGCTGCAGTATAGATGCTTCTGTTGGAGTGTAGTAGCTTCTGCTACTTTCCAAGGTCTCCATCTCATTTAGAGTGAGAAAAAAATCCTAATATGTGCATTCTTTTACTTCAAACACTGGTTTTCAGAATAGTCTCATTTTAGCGAGGAAGGATTTTGCCTTTCACAAGAGAGAAGCCACTCCCCTCTGGCTTTGTGAGGAATGCCCTTTTCTCCAGTGGGATCAGAGAGTTGCCCCACCAAGACCAAAGATCTGGGGTAGAGGGCCACAGAAATAAAGCTACTGCTTCTCTGGTGTCTGCAGAGATCAGCATGCGCGATAGAGGAGCCTCAGTAAAAACGCGTGAAAGCCAGGAACATCTGCTCGGATCATGGAAAAAATATTCCAGTGTATTGGAAAAAAACAGGAGCTTGTTGCAGGCTCCCTCTTCCTGCTTGTGATGGAGGCAAGGAGAATTAGAAACAGCAGAGGCAGATGAGTGAACAGCAGTCCTTCAGCTTGACCTCCTCTATGACAATGGAAGGAAACAGAGCGGCTGTGGGAGCCGGGAGCACGGGAGTCACCCATCGCCTGGACCGACATTTGGAACCTCCTCACCCACAAAGCGTGAGCAGAGTGGAGCAGCAGAGCAGGAGCCACGTCAACGCCACACTCAGGGGGAATGGCTACAGGGAGGAGAGGTGGTGTTAGACCTCTCTGTCCAGTTTGGCAAAGAAGGAAAGAAGACAAAAAAGCCTAAGTGAGAGTGAAGGCAAAGCCTGCATTAGAGCTCAGAGTAGCTGAGCCTCAAAGCTACTGCTGTCTCCATGAGGCATTTCTTCCTGGTGGAGAGCCTTTACTGAAGCAAAGCTGAACACCTCCTAATGTAGATCAGCCACAGCTGACCCTCCCATAAAGCCAGTGGAATTATTAATTGCCAGGATTTGACACGTTCAGCCTACCTTCCCAAGTGGGAATTGATCCAGATCTCTGCAAATGTATTTGTTACTCATTATGTACACACCAATAAGATTTGTTAAGCAATTTTCAGCTTGGAAAAGGTAAGTGAGTAATTCAGAAACAGCTAATCACTTTTGGTGGACTTAAGCTGTACAGTGCTTCTTCCTCAGAAAGTAGCTAGCCTTTAAAAGTCAGCAGACTATAAAAATCCTTGCTGGTAGCCAAGAGTGGGCCTTGGTGAATTGATTTGTGAGAAGAGTCCCAGAGCACAGCAGCTCATTGGTGCAACACGCTGGCACACAGAGCTGCAGGCAGCCAGATCAGGCGTCCAGCTGAGAAACAGGATGTGCTGTCCAAAGATCTGACCCTGTATCCCTCTATCAGGGAACTTGTCATCAGCTTTGATGGAAACTACTCTGTTTCCATCTGGAGACTTGTGTTTGATCCCTTTCCCAGTTCCAGGGGATTCACCACCATCCTTCTGGTTCCAAACACTGTTTCAGCTCATCAGCTGAGGACATGAGCTCCTGAGCCTGTGCTGGCTCTAGCACTTCTCACTCTCACACGGCCAGCGGGGAAGGATTCCCACAGCCTTCCCAACCCTGCCACTGTGAATCCCAAACTGCTGCTAGCTCCCACATGCTGAGACCAGGAGATGTGCCCTTCTTGAAAGCCAACAACTGCATCAGTCTCTGGTTACTTGATTTGAAGCCCAGCTCAGCTCCCTACAGGCCAGAGCTGCAGCTTAGGATACGGAAGAGACTCAGCTCCTGAAAGTCACAACAGAGTGTCCCGGAGGGCAGTGGTTTGGTAAGGCACAGCCCTCCTGCAAGAAACAACCTGAACAAAAAACCTGTGCTCATACATGTCAGGGACATGGGATGGGAGCTGTAGGCTTTGCCATGTCCTCCCAAGGGATGACCCAAACCCTGGAGTCCTTTGGGAAAGAGGGCTATCAACACAGGGCATATTGGGAACACAGGTAGCCAGACCAGCAGGAGATGCTAGAAGTCCCAGTTATTTCCAATCTGGCTGATTGTAACTGGAAGATAGAGTTAATCGTAGGACAGGGGCTGCCAAACACTCTCTTCTACAATTTGAAGGTAAGTTTTTAGAGATTTAAACGAGGATGACACATTTACAGTCTGCCTGGGGGCACTCAGGTCAGAGACACCGAACGCAGGAGTAATCTCAATGACTGGAACAAAGCAGCTTTTAATACTTGCTTTTTTGAGTCTGATTTCTTTCTGTCAGCTTCAGGAGGTGACCCAGAAATCTTGGTACTGGACTAGTCTGCTCTCTGACAAGAGCCATGACATGAGCTGAAATGGCCAGAGCTCGTGTCCCCAGAGGGGGGTGGACAGGGATCTCCTCCCCCCGCAAGGCTCAGAGCAGGCACCTGCTGTGGTGCGATGATACCACATGGCTCATCCGTTCAGTCTGACATTGCCAGGCAGGGTGGACACGGGCCAGACAGGGCTGCCACAGACTTCCAGTGCTGCTGTAGCCATGTGAAGTATTTCCTCTGGCATAGCACAGAGGGCATTGATGCTGTAAATGTAACACCCCAGGAGCACAATGCCCATAAGCACTGACGATACACAAGCAAGGTTAACCAAGCCAAGTCATGTGATGTTAGTGAAGCAATCTGCAGGAGAAGCTGGATGAGAAAGGCCTGGCTTGTAGACTTGAGCTCTGCTGTTGCTGAAAGCCCCAGAACTTCAAGCTGGTTTTGGACACAGAAAATCCTTCCATCGGTATTCCCGTGCTCTGCCTGATCATGGAGTTAGATCCCTGCTCTTCTGCTGTTTGACCATAACTGCACTTCACTTTGTGGAGTGTGTGGGTGAGAAATGCATCTCCTTCCCATGAGCATTTCCAAGTGAAATGTTCAGAAGCTTTTAAAGTGCCTTCCATGAAGTGGCAAGGCAGAGCTGGAAGGGAAGAAAAGAAAGGGCCAAGCTGTGGCAGTGGAAATTTGTTTAGAATAGAAAATTTTTAGAATTAGTCATTAGTGCTGAACATCCCCACATTTACTGGGTATAGGAAGTGTAAAAAGGTGATTTAGAAGAGCAGTTGTAAGTTTCATAAACATGACTAAACTCTAAAGCTAAATGTTCAACAGGCGTGACCTTTTAATTCCCCTTTAAATCAGTTTAGCACTTTCATTTGTGCTTGGAGTCCCTCATGTTTGGATAGCACTTTGGTGATTTAAAGTACTATTTAGGAGTTTTATTGTCTTTCCTGCTTTGGAGCTGGGACTGCAAATCCTCTGCTAAATGGCTGGAGGAGTTTCTGCTTGCACAGGAGCTCCTGGGAGCACCAGCCTGCGTCGGCCATGGCTCCCCAGCACTCCCAACACATCGCCATGGGATGGTCCCCTTTTCCTAGGCAGCTCCTAAATACAACCAGCAACCAGCAGAAGCTTCTGCAGGAATGGAAGTGCAGCTTGATCCTCCTTGGTCTCAGATCCTTACAGAAGGAGCATAGTAGAAAGATGATGGCTTTGGGAAACCTCTTTGCCCAGAAAGGGGCATTGCAAGCAGCCAGGAATCCACAGGCACATGCCAGGCAGCACCTTCCTCACAGCTGCAGACCTGCTGTATATGCACCACACAGTGCCCAAAGCTTCTTCCCAGGAGATTTAGCACAGCATCTCAGAGGTTTTCGTCTTTAAAGAGTACTAAGGGCTATTAAAAAAGCAGCCTAAACCTGAAGGCAAAGAGATTTGTTACAGGCACTGTGCACCCACAGAGCAGTCTCTCTGTATGCTGCAGGTAAGGGCAGTGCAGGTCGGCTTTTCAGCTCTCCATTACTCCTGGCACCAGGGCTTGTGGGCATAGAAGAGACTTCTCCCCATCAAATGAGACAGACATAAGCTCGTTCACCATGGTCTGCTTCCAAGCCCACCTTGTTGGTGCCCTGAGACTTTCTCTTCCACCAGCTTTCCAGCCACACTGCCCTGAATGGATATGGGAAGCACAACACATGCACTTTAGAAGCAGCTGCTTGTGGGGACTCCTTCCTCCCTGGACACATCAACCACAGGCAGTGCTGGAGCCAGGGGCTCCCAGGAGCACAGCAAGACCAGCTAATTACAGGCCTTCAAACATGGACCATCTCACATGCTCAGCTGCTCATTCCCAATTCTCCATGCAGCAGCGTCAAGCTGAGAACCGGGACTGTATCCTCATCGACTTCAGCCACACTACCCCACTCCCAATCCATACAGATCCAGACCCTGGCTGCACTCATGCTCTGCCAGGCAGGCTGCTCGTCACTGCCACTCCCAGGAGCGGGCTCACCCAGCCTGGCGCGGACAGAGGGTGGCACCAGCTCGGCAGAGCCAGAGCACCGGCTGTGTGCAGCCACTGCGCCGTGAGGGACCCTGGAGACCAGCATGGAGGGAGGAATTAATGTTAACAGCACACCTCAGCTGCCCCCTGGCCCACTGCAGCCAAAGGGCTGACAGCGAGCAGACCTCACCCAGAACCAGCAGTAATTTTACCCTCGGCTTCATTTTTGGAGTTAGAGCCCTACGTGCACCCCTTCACCATTTTAGTTATGAGTCATCGAAAAATGTCAGCTGTAGCCACACAGCTCAGCTCCTGCAGGGCCAGGTACATACCTCTGCTCCCAAAGCCAACGTCCTGCCACGCCTGCCTGCTGCCAGAGCATCCGAGGAGCCGCCTGGGCAGCCCTGTGCCAGGGCAAGGCCAGCGCGGCGCTGGGGGAAGAAGCCGTCACGGCAGCAGGCAAGGAGCTTTCTTCCTACACCGCTTCTTCCACGCTGCCTTTGAAACTTGTGCGCAGAGCTGGCAAGCCCTGCTGCACCCCGGCACTCCCCTGAGCCCTTAGGGAAAGGAACAGGATCCTCGGAGACACAGAGAGGGTTACCCAACCCTACATCCTGGTGCGGCACGCGGGGTTGGATTTTCCAACCCAACCATGCTCTGACACGCAGAGGTGGGGCGGGGGAAGAAAAAGAGGATTTCAGCTGTTAACTCCTAAGAAATTGAGGAAAAAACTTATCACTCCTGTATAAATGGCCACAGTCTCCTGTGAGCTGGAGCATGCCATGCTGCAGAGGTGCCAGCTGGGGGAATGCTGGGTTTTTGATGGAAAGTGGAATGCAGGGGCCAGCAAAGAAATTGTCTGCTTTGGTGCATGTTTACAGCCTTACACAGGGTGCTGGGGAGGAAAAGGTTTCTCTAACTCAAAAGGGAAATGCTCATCTGAAACAGGAAAACGGAACTTTCTTTTGAGCATTAATAGCGGAAAATTAAAACCTCTGCAATGTCTGTGTGTTGAATCCCTGGGTGTGCAGCAGGGAGAGGATGCCTGGGGAGAAACACCCTGCCCCTGCCAAGTCAGCTCACTTGGGACCCCAGGCAAGCCCTGGGGGCTGATGCTGGCACAGGCACAAACGAGAACATGCTGAGGTTTTGGGGGGAAACACTACTCAGGGCAATAATGTTTGAGGCAAAAGTCAAACAGATTTGGCGAGTGCCCTACGTGGAAGTCCCGGATGTGGGAAGAGAGGGTCTAAGTTCTACAGCAATGCTGACAACACGCTGACCACAAACAGCATCACCCAAGGGTTACCCAGGCAATTCAGGTTCATAAAGACAGATCCAGAGATCTGGTTGCCTTTTTTTAAAAAAAGGGAAATTGTTTCTAAACCAAATACTTCTCTTGAAAGAGGCTATTTTAAGGCAAGTGGAATGACACAGTGTGACATCCTTTAAAGAGGTAGAGATCATAGGTTTCATATTAAAACCCAGAAAGCCTTTCTTGGAACAGCACTGTTATGGTTAAAGAGGATTCTCGAGAATTTTCTGGTCCAAAAAAGGAGACAAAGATGAAGGGTAGTTATATCTAGCCATATAATCGTGAAGACACTTGCAGAGGCAATACAATGAACCCATTATAAACATGGGTGTAGCTCAGGCAGAGTTTAGCTCATTGTGTCCTAGCGTTTCTAAATATATTTTGTCTTGAGAGAAGAGCAAGGGAGAAGAGAAATGAATATAGGGAAGACGCCCAAGTCTTCCGAACAACTGGGTTTTCCATCAAGGCACAAGCCCACGATCTCTGAGGCTGCATCTGTGGGTAGCAATTGGTTGCTGAAGTCCTCCTGCCACAGGCAACTATGTTTAGCTTCTCTTAGAAGGTGAAGGAAGCAGAAGAGGAGGAAAAAAACTTAGTCATCTTCTCCCCTCAGACATTTTGCTGTTCATTTACTTCAGCAGCACATGAAGCACTTAGTCACTCTGTCTCCGACAGGCTTCTTCTATTTTTATTTTTCCAAATCAAAATAAAAAGAGAAAAAGGAGGTTCCTTCCCAAATAAGCAGCTAGTGGAGGAAGCTGGGGATGTGAGCAGCGAGTGACCAGGACTTCACCCCACAGCTCAGTGCCTGCTGCAGACACCCAGGCGAGTGCTTGCAGAGTGCAGGAGGAGAGGGCAGGCGCTGCCACTTCCTCTCGCTCAGCAACAGCTCAATGAGCTGCTTCAGCAAGCCACGGTGCCAAGCATCCTCTGGAGCTGAGATCTGCTTCGTGCCCCCCTACAGGCATTTGGTACCTGCCCTCACAGTAAAATCAGTGTTCTAACACACCACTCATGCTCCAGGTGTTTTCCTGCAGCAAGGCAAGGATCACCTTGCAATCTAAACCACACATCCACCTTGGATGTCCTCCATTCTCCAACTCAGAACTACAGTGTCAGAGCAGCACTTCCTTCGGGGTTGATTTTAGTAGGCCAGCAAGCACAGCTCCTGCATTAGAGTCTTTAAGGATAGAAACTTTTGTCAAAACTGGCTTTGTCTAACAGTGTTGTAGAACACAGGAAAACTGGTGCCCTTCCTGACTCCTCTCATCCTCAGGAGCACAGAGGACCCTTGACACCGTCCCCTCCTCCAGTGAGCTTTTTGATTGTGAAATGCAGGCACCAACACCAAGGTGCACACTGGTGCTGATACGCTGCCTCAGAAGAGAGAGTGCAAAGAGCAGCAAGAAACAAAGTGTCTCTGAATGCAAGCACAACCTAGAACTGGGCATTTGGATTATCTCCTGTGCACAGTATCTACCTGAAGGGTCCAACAACAGGGAGGCAATCCCCAAAACTCCCATCTTTTCTTCCCCCATCAGAAAGCAAACCTGCTGGCATGGCAGTGACCCAGTGCACTTTACAATTGACTCAGGATTGGGTTTTTGGAGAGCTCAGAAGGCACCCAGATGGCTCACAGCTTCCTGTTGCTTCAGCTTTACAATAAAGCAACATAAATAGATCTTCTTTCTTTGTTGACATTTGATGCTGTACAGCAAAACACACATTGTTAACCTAAAAATAGGAAACGCTGTGGCAGCTTTGAAGAAATTCAGCGTTTTTCCTGTACTGATGCAAACACAGGGGCCGAGTGCCAGATGCCTCTATCCTGCTTTGAAGAACGATGAAATTCTTCACAGCGCTCATAAATTACTGCTTTGTTAGCAGCCGGCAGGCTCCAGCGACACCAGCAAACCCTGGTATTTCCTTCTTCTCCCTTGGAAGGGAGGGGGGGATGCGTAATGCTACATTTCATCCCCCGTGGAGATGGACAGCCCCGCGCACCTATCGCCGAGCGCAGCGCAGGCGGAGGTTGCCAAGGCACCCGCTGACGCACAGCCGGGCCCCACTTCTACATTTTTCCATTACACGGTGTTGAAGCTTGCAGAGCAGGAGGTAGCTTTCCTGAGTGAGCAACTGAGAGATCAGTGAGATGGCAGGGCTCTGCAAGGCATGCTGCGTGCTACTCACACCACGTTTAAAAGAAGGAGTGCACGATGCAGCCAGAAAGCTGCCTTGTTTGGAACAAATGAGTGCACGTTTTCAGATCTGGCTTGAAAAAAGGGCACTCCTACTGCTACACCTCTCAGAGTGTGGGTATAGAAAAGTCAAGGCTCCAAGCAGAGCGAGGTGTGGGTGAAGGACCAAAAATTCCTGGTGGCTTTCCCTGTGGAGCACAGCGGTGACTCCTGGAGGAGGACGGGCTGATACAGTCCTCACTCCAGCATGCTACACAGGTATCTGGGCATGCTGGGACCAGGGCAATGTGGCTGTACTAGCATGGGCACTGCTGCCAGTCCCACCCACAGGGATGCCCACCCCACTGCATCCCCAGCGCAATTTAAGGGGGCTGAGCCAGCCCTGCTCACGCCTGGGACAGGTCTCTGCCTTGCAGCATGGATGGGGAGCAACAGCACAGCCTAACCACCCCAGACAAGAGCAGCTGCTTGCCACACACATGCTCTCTTCCAGCTCCATGCTTTGGTGGCTCTCAGGGTCAGGTCTCTCCAGATGTTCATCATAGTTCATGGACTGATTTTAACCCTCCTCTCCCACTGCTGGGTGCCAACAACCACAGGGATGGTCCCTCAATCAGCAGCTCAGGGCAGCAGCCTGCCCAGCTTCTGCACAAAGCCAGAGCGACGTGACACCTCTGGTCACAGCTTTTCTACCTCCCACACAGCTCAAAGCTGCAGGGCAGGCCTGTGAGGTATTAAATGCCACCAGACACAACAACTTACGCAGTTTTTAACCACCTCAGACCCTCAGAGGTGGGCAACTGGGGAACATCAAGCCATTTCTGGGCAAACCTATTTCAAGTACAACTCAAACATTTTGGGGGATGGAGTATGCTTGCTAGAAGTTCATCTAACTGTTAGACAGTATCACACATGGTGTAATTTCATCATGACAATTCAGAATTAACATTTTAGGGTCAGTGTTTCTTCTTTGGTTCGGTTCTGTGTTCACAATCCTATTTGTCCTTCCCTGGTGTGGGCAGAAGTAGCAATCTCAGCATTCCTTGCAGGGATCTCCTGCCCTGCAGGGTTAATTCCCCCACCACTCCGGGGCACTATGCAAGTACTGGGAGGCTGCAGCTGCTATCACAAAGCCACCCCCCTTAGCAGTGTGCTGGCTCACAGCATGGCCATACCGTTCTCAGAGTCAGGGATCAGCAGACAGCTGTAAAACTAAAGTATTAGTTCAGTGGTACTGCATCATGGCTTGGAAAACCTCCCTTGTCTGAAGGGAAAAAAAAGGAAAAAAACCCCATATGTTTCCAAGCTCTTGATTTGCTCCTGTTGTTGAACAGAGATGGAAGGAAGCTACAGACAGGCACTCTCACCTACAGGGTGATCGCTAGAAGTTCCCCATATCTCCCTTGTAGATTTTCTACATGAAAAACAAGTCCAGCTCTCTACAGAGAAGCACTGAGACTTTCACAGTCTCGGAACAAAAGGTACCACGATCAACTAGAAATCACAAGCTACCTTTTGGAGCTAGTTGCTTTTTGGTGACCTTGCTGAGCTCCACTGCTTGGCTCCACTGTTTGGAGCCACTGTTTGGCCTGTGGAGAATAAAACCTTATTTTTTACTGCTAAGTCACAACTCTGTGCAATAGCATATGGCTGCCTCTCAGGGATGTAACTGGCCTTACAGGATCCTTGGCCTTACATGGAATGAGGAGGAGAGATTTGCAGAAAACGAGCTGTACTGCTTTGCAAATGTACTATCCCTGTCACATGGCAATCTGCTAATACAAGCAATATTTGCATTTTTTGCATAAAACCAATTTGGATTCACTGTTCCTTCACCTGCACAAACACCAAGACTCTCTGCATGAAAAACAAGTTAGGAAGCTACTGATGAAGAAGTGGCATTCCTGATGCTACCGCTTTGGGAACTACTGAAAATGTTTCATGTGCTCCCTCTTAGAGCCGACAAAGTGTTTCAAACCATGGCCACCACAAGACATTTGTGTCCCAGTGACAGCCTCGTCAGTGGGGGAGGCTCACACCTCCTCACCAGTGTACACTGGCACTACATGGGTAGGATGGCACAGCTAACTAGGGACACATCCCCAGGACACCACCGAGGAGAAGGATCCATTTCTCCTCAGCTGGCATCTCCAAAATGTCCAAGAAAAGCGCTGCCAGCACTCTTCCTGCACATGGGCCCTGGGCCAAGGGCACGATTGCCACCTTGGGGTTCAGTACCAACCGTACACCAGCACTTGCAGAGCTCTGCACAGGAGCTATGCAAATGTTGTGGCTAAATCTTCTCCGTTCCTAATCACAAATGTAATTGTCTATGCAAAGCTGGTGTGCCCAGGTAGTGACTGCTGGGCCCCTTGCCTCAGCCTGCTCACCCCTGCACGAGGGGAAGGCAGGGACCCTCAACACCCATGCTCCAGCTCATCAGGGTCGACATAAAAAATCTCACAAGACTTAAATCTGTTAGTGGTGCTGTCCAGGCAGCAGTATTGTGGATGCAGAGGAAGAATCAAAACCCCATAAATAAAAGTATTTCATCTTGGTTAACACATGCCTATGGAAACAGTAGCATAGGTCTATCCCTCTTATGTAGTCACCAGCACAAGCAGACATGGCACAAGTAGAGGGAAGGTGTCCTATTTTACTTAGATTATAAACAACTGTAAGCTTTTTAGGGCACTACAGTTAGTGGTTCTGCAATGGAAAAGTTTATATGCTGGAAACAGTGTCTTGTTAATGAGCTAAGGTATTTTTAGTATTTTTAATAGCCACAGGATGTTTGAGAAATTAACAAGAAACGTGTTGATGAGGTGACTATTTGTGACACCCGCTGATGTGCCAGACAAGAACAAAGTATTCCCAAGTCAGTGACTGGCACATCACAGAGAATGGCTAGATGAGGGGAGGGTGGAAGAGGAGATTTTTGTTTTCTGTATAGAGAGGTAGTTAAAAAAAGGATCATTGAAAGCATTTGGAAAGTTTTAGCCATGGCAAGCAACTAACAGAGACTCTTTTGGAAGATGCAGGTCCCATTAAGTGGTTGTTAATTTGAGTTTAAGCAGCTCCAGAGGAAAGGAGCAGAAACACTCATAGAACGGAGGATCTGGACAAAATCAGGAGAGGAGCTGCAGCTGGGTTTCAGCTGCACAGCAATCAGTGCTGGGATTTGGGACTGGCAGCAGAGCTCACTGGTTTCAAGCGGAATGTTTTAGATGCAGGGCACGGTAATGCTCATATGGGGCAATATCCTTCACTCCACAGCACTGTTGCTTCCTTAGATTAGGAACTAGAGGACAATATAAAAAATTATCCACTCTAAGAGACTGGTCTCAAGAGCTGGATTTTGTGAGTCAGTCCCAGGTCTTGTTGAGTCTCCCAGTCCCACTGGAAAATATGAAAAGAACCCACCCTCTCCTCAGACAAGCCTGCCCTTTGTGCTCTGGAGATCCCGTTCTGGTGGCATGGGGCCCTTTGTCACTCCTGTGCTGCTCCTGGGCCACAATGGGAAGGCTGTGATTTGGGGGAACCACCCTGCCCCAGGTGGGCAGAGGAGAGCAGCTCCTGAATTGAAGGCATGCGGTAAATCCACCCTGGATTAGTTTCCCTTTACAGAGCCCTGTTTGAGCAACTTTCTGGAGCCAACTTTTAAAGTCTGCAACTTTTAAAGCACCCAGGAGCATTGCCTGGCTGTAATTTAACCTTGTGATAATTTCAACCCATGTAAGTGAAAGCTGTAAGTGTGCCTGGCAGCCCTGTGAGAGAGCAGCCACGCCAGCCCAGCATCCCATGTCAGCCAAGCATCCTGTGCTCAGGAGCCATTAACACCTGAGTCAGGGGAAGGAGGACAGAAAGAAATGGAATATAGAGCCTGAACTCAGGCTTGGAGCTTTGCCCTTTGGGTAGCTGCAGGCAGCACGTGCTGCATGCATTTGCTGCATGCATTGAGAAAGCTGAGAGCTGCACACAGTGATTGAGAGTTGATACCAGAGCTGTGATTACTCAAATTAAGATGGCACTTCAAAACCAAGCACTGGTCCCACCATGCACTATGCTACATCATCTGGGCATATGTGGCCAAAGATATTTTCCTCCCTGACCCATTCCTATTCCACATACACAGTGCTTGCTTCTCCCCCGCCTCATTTTCTGCTGGACAGACTAAAGAAACTTGATCAGCACCTCACTGTGGCCATCTCTTGCAAGGGAGAGAGGCAAGGAAGAGCCAGATGCTCACTGCATCCTGGAACCCCATGCCCCAGGGCAGCCCTACACAGCCAGGGTGTGATGCTGATGCTGTGCCTGGCAGCCAGCTCCATCCCTGGTCCACCAGCAGCCAGAATTTGCTGTACAATCACTTTGGCACACTCCTTCCTTCCTTTTCAAGACAGGCCAGAACTAAACTTTTCCATTGAGACGGGTAAACAAAGACTTTGCTTTTTCCCTTGTAACAAAGTTTAGCCCAGGAAGTCACATGAGCACGGCTGCATCCAGCATGTATATCCAAAATGGCTCGAGCTGCTGGCAGGGGATGGATGTACAAAACCTGATACAGGACAAAGCTCTGCCCTGGAAATGCACTTCCACCAGTGCATGGAATTGCACCAGAAACATCCTGTCCTTCTGCACGAAGGCCAAATCCGACCCTTGGTTGGAGTGGACTCCTCTGCCACACACCATGTGTCACTAAGACTCTGTGTTCTGGCTCTCCACCTAATTTCCCACAGCTCCCAAGGTCTCCCCTTGAATTGCTGTCATATGTTCCCCCAGTGCACAAAAGGCACCCTTGGCAGGACACTGAAATGCATGTACAGGAATTTTGCTGCTGGAGGAGCCCGGCTGCCCCAGCCAGCCTGAGGACAGAGGGTGGAAAACTACCCTGCAAAATATCTGTGCTCTGGAGTATGGAGAAACTATGAGCAATTTGCCTTAGGGGCAGCAAAAACACAGGGATTTGCTGATGGTCATTTTCTGCTATTAGAGCAACAAATCCATTCAACTGTCAGCCAAAATGCCAGAGAAAAAGAATGTGAGCTCAGGGAAAACAGGAAAAAAAAAAAAAAAAGTATTATTAGTTGAAAATATTTTCTAGCAACTTTTAGAGGCAGCTCTGAGCCCAGCACCAATCAGTCAGAAAACCTGCTACCTCTGAACCCGTGCCAGGCCACCCCTGCAGCTACTGTGTTTCCCCATGACTTTCTCATCCTGTACAGAGGTTTTACAAACTCCAGAACACTGGGAATTTCATCTGAAGCCCTTGAAGAAGATAGCAAATGCAGACTGTGCCCTTTCCCCTTCCCAGGGAGGAAGGCAGGCTAGGAGGTTCAAGGGCAGCATGAGGTGTTGACTTGGCAGTCTGTGGAGCTGGTGCTGTCCTGAGGCTGCATTTTGCTCACTGAAAAATAATTTCCATTGATGCCATTTTACTGCATCCCCACTTGTGCCCCTTCTCCTACCTCTCTTCCCTCTTCGGCGGGCTTTTCTGGATGTTTCCCAATGGAGGACATTGTCCCAGTAACCTCGCACTGACTTGTGGTGAAAATGCAAGGCAAACCGGCCAGGTGAGCAGATCTGTGGTGGCTCAGCTTCTCTTAAAGCTGAATCCCTGCTGCCGCCTGCAAAGGTGCCTTCAGCATGGGCTGCTGACAGCAGACAGGATCCAACATCTTGGGCTCCTTTTGCTGCTCAACAGGACATTTCCAGCCTCTATATTGGGGCTGCCCATCCGCAGGCAAGAAGCTCTGCCCCTGTCTTGTTCCCAGTAAAAGCATAGACACGGAGGCGTTTGCCTGGAAAACTGTTAGTAATCCCATTTCCCGGGGATCTGGGGGCTGTTGCCTCTGCAGGAGTCCCCCACCTCATGTTGCAATACGCCATGGCTGCCTGCTGGGAGCCAGTGACAGCCAATTCCAGCGTTCCCACTCAACGGCTCGCTCCCTATGGAAATGAGCTGTCAGGGCTGCACAACTGGGATGACAGCTTCCAGCTGTGCTGTGCTCTCAGCAAGCAGCCTATTCCCAGTGGATGGGCAGGATCCTCAGCCCAGGTACTCTCCCCAGGTCCAGCAGGCAAGCTGTTCTGTTCTGATCCCTCCGGCTGCTTTTGGCAGCTGTGAACGGACCAGGTTGCTCAGTGTGTCAGTGCTTGCTCTCAGTGACTGGGAAAGATGGATCAGCACAGCACAGGGCTATCAAACTGCTCCTTCAGGACAAGCACTCCCAGCTCATGCTCAGAGACATGGAGGTCCCAGGCTGAAGTGCTGCCAGACCAGCAGACTAATCCTATCACTAGAAGGGCAGTGGCCCCTCTCCCTGTGGAAGAGAGCAACTTTCCAGGACCAGCAGGACATCCTTTTTTGGGGCTGAGCAGAAACCAACTTGCAGCAGCGAGACTGAGAGGCAGAAGGAGGGCAGGAGCCGGGGGCCCTAGCACTGGTGCCCAGAACTTGGGGTTGCTGTGGGACAGGCAGACTTGCTGGAGCACAGGGCTCACCCCAGGGCTCATTTTCAAGACGATGATGTAGAGCCAAAGCTTTTGCAGGATAGACCCATGACGAGTTTCTTGACATGGGACTGGGTTGGACTACCATGATCCATCACCACTTTCTGAATTCAAGGCCAGGCTGTGCTATCTGACCACATT
The DNA here is from genome assembly GCF_009650955.1 of Corvus moneduloides. Taxonomy (NCBI): domain Eukaryota; kingdom Metazoa; phylum Chordata; class Aves; order Passeriformes; family Corvidae; genus Corvus; species Corvus moneduloides. The sequence continues at coordinate 107,957,316 of NC_045478.1, read as the reverse complement.
CATACCGGGGCAGGATGGAAACTGAAAGCCATAGTAATGACCCAGCTGAGGGGAAAGGAGGAATCAGACCAACATGTTGCGATTTCCGCCCAGCCCTGTTGATTCCTGCAGTTACTGAAGTGGCACTTGTTTGTTGATGTAACAGGGACTGACTCAGTGGGAACAAACCCCGAGGGAAAGGTCCTTCTGAAAGATTTGTTCCTATTATTTAGTCTGTGGCTTAATCAGACATCTCTACAGAAAAATCAGCAATAACCTTGCCTTGTAATTTACTGAAAATGAAGTCACTGGCCCTGATTCACTTACCAGGGGCTTCATAGGCACCAAAATGCTACAGCAGAAGAAAGTGAGCCCACATCTTCCACCTCTCAGGACTGCCACCACCTGAAGCATGTATTTTGAGTGGCTGAGTCTGAAAACGCATGTTTGTTTCCTTATCCTGGGACACACTTTCTCCAGCTGCAGATGGCAAACAGGGAGATATGAGAACACGCATTTTTGCTACAGCTGCATGAAAAGCCAGCTGGTGATGGATTGCATATCCATGCCACACATCATCAAGATGTTCTATCAAATACAAAGCTCTGACACGGAAATTACATGATTTGGCTTCATCCTTCCACTCTGATGCAAAGCTTCATTTGAACTTTAAGCTTATCTTTGCAATGTCGAGCATGAACATCTGCAATTTCTATGGGATCTAGAGGAAACCTCACAAGAGCAATCTAGCAGACAGCCATTTAGCATAACCACATTTCTAAACTACAGGGCGACCATATTAAATCAGGTTCCTTTCAACACACACAGAGAAGAAGAACAGGAAAGGCAGAGGCCCCAACAGCTCTAGTTTGAGACTAGTGTTTCACACAAGCGACGTTTTTCCAAAACATAAGCAGTAGGTAAAAAGCCTACCCTTAGACTGATTCAATTCTACCATTACTTTAAAAAAGCAATGCAAACCAGTGCCTCAGTGCCACCCAGCCAGTTATCGAATGAAGGCTTGTAGTGCCCGGGGTCTGGCAACACAGAATGTTTCCAAGGAAAGTGGTTGGGTTGGCAGCTGAAATACCAGCAGAAAAATGCACAGAAAAGAAAGTTACAGCTTCCCAGAGGAGCAGCCCTTTAATGCCATTCCCACCTGAGTTTCCCCTATTGTGCAGCTTCCTTGAGGTTTGTCTTAGATTCTTTGATAAGGTACTGGGAGTTTAGATACTGAGGAATTGTCATCCTGGAGAAGAGTAACACATAAGCATTAAAGCCTTCGCATCAGGTTTTTCAGATGCACACAACTACTTCTCTCCACAGTTCATCACACACAGTGAGTAGCTTCAGAAGTTAAGGCATCTATGCAGTGCCTTCATGCTGCTACGATGGCACTGCGTAGATTCCTAAACTCATTGAGTGTCCACTGATCCTCTCTGGGCTGTGGGACACAAACAAGGCTGTGGGGACCTACAGGAACTCAAACCTCCACCCCTGCCCCTAGACGTAGGGGAGGGCACATGGGTATGTCTGTGAGCCAGCCACAAGTGCTGCAGCCCATGTGGAAGGAGGCAATCCTGATTTGCCAGGCACCTGCTGATCCCTGCCACCTCCCTCTGCCCTATTCTGTTCTGGCAGAGCAGCCCACGCGCAGGATTCCTTCACGGCTGAGACAGCTGCTACAGCTGGCACGGAGACCCTGGACCTAAGGGGTGGAGATGTGCAGGGCCACTCATCCAACACAAACCAGAGGTGGATTTTCAGTCTGTGTTTCTGGGTGGTGCCCCATGAGAAACAGGGAAGGCATTGCAAAGTCATTTGAATCTGGTAAGCCTTGTCCCTACCTGATCTCATTAATCAATTCCTCTCAGAGAGAGCAGTAATTTCAATGGTATGCTGCCAAACTCCCTCCTCCTCCACTCTTCGAGTGATCCAAAGGTGCTTTACATACCACAGCACCTGTGCCTGGATCAACAGGCAGAGCATCTGCCTTCTGCTCTCCACTCTCCTCCACCAGTAAATCCGGTATTTCACACCCCACACACTCACACTTGTAAGTCCAAGCAGCAAACTTTTCAGTTTTAGCTTGATTCATCCTTTCTGCATCATTTCTCCCCAGACTTGCCCATTAACGCTGAGGCCCCTTGTGCAACAGGACATAGAGCTACATCTCCAGCAACAGCCCCTTCATTTCACAGGCTATGGCAGCCGTCCCTCCCAGCAAGTTACTCGTGTTTTCCTAAGAAATGTGGCAAGCACTAATCCCTTTGTTTTCCTATTACTTCTGCAGAAGCGATTGCACTCAGCGTTTGTCACCCCCAGATCTCCCTGCTGACGTGGGGCATTCATTTCTCCATCCCCATGGGACGCAGTCCCACGGGCTCTGTCACAGCTGGAGCAGAGCGGAGTGGAGCGGAGCAGAGGGGTGGGCAGGGAAAACACAGCCCTTCCCAGCAAGCAGTGGCATCAGCCTGTGAAACGTGCCAAGGTGTTTCTGATGGGCTGCCCTGCAGAGCAGACACCGAGCGCTCGGGAATTGAGAGTGGCGACTGAGATGAGGCAAATTTCCCTTGCCACTGCCAGCACTTGTGGGGGTGGCCATGGCATGCCAAACAGGCAGCGCCAGGTACCAGCAAAGCACAAGCAACAAAGGGCCTGTGTGCTTCAACGAAGAGTGGTGAGGGGCGAGGGAAAAGGGCTAGAGCACTGGTGGCATGTGAGGAAGAGGAAGAGGGAAGGCACAGTAGCCCTCGCCTGCTGGGCTGCAGGGCTGAGCACTGCCCTCCTTCTTCCCCACCACCTAATCCCAAAAATCCTTGCACTGCCGAAACAGCTTCTTACAACATCAGTTCAGTGACTCTCAGCTGTCCTTGAGAATGAAAAACCTCTCTGTAGCTCAAGCAAGTAAAATCTAAGTTGTGGGGTGGTGGGGCTGTGGGACACCCTTCTGAGGATGCAAGTGGGTTAGACGAAAAGAACCCCAAATCTAAAGTGTAACGGCATTCCATAGAGACACCACAGCTCGCATTCAGAGACTGCTCAAATATTCTGTTGTGATGGAAGGCCTTTCATCATAAGAATAGGTCAAATCAAGGAAACGACTTTGCCTCCTTATTCATTAAAACATTCTCTGCCCCTGCCTATAGCCAGTGGCTCATAACTTGCGTGACACAAAACACTGCACTGCCACGGGAATAAGCATCCTCAAGTCCCTCATTTCCAGAGAGTGAAGGCACTTGACACCCCTGAAACCAGACCTCTGTCCTCCCCCATCACCCTGCTATGCAGCACTCAGGCACTTCATCCACCCCAACCTCCCCCTGTTCCCATCTCTCTGCCACAGAGAATCAGCCGTGCCTCAAACTTTCCAAGCACCTGTCACTCTTCCCTGTCTGCCCCAACAACCCTACCTGTGACAGGAATTCCCACAACAGTTCATCATCGTTGGCTTGCCGCGGGCGCCCCTGCATCGCAGTCCCGCGGGAAAGGCTCTTCCGCTCACCCGCTGGCAGCCCGAGACGCGGCGAGCTCGGGGAGAGGCAGTGCCCAAAGCACTAAGTGCTCTCCTGCCTCCTGTTTCGCTCCTCAGGCTCTGGCGACAGGTCTCTGCTGTGCCCAGGAGCCTTTATAATTCGCACGTGGCGATTCCTTCAGCTAGAGGCAGTTTTCCCAGAGGTTTCCCGGATCTCTTGTGCAAGGCTATTGCCATAAATCAATTGGATTGCTTAGTCACCTCTGTTTGTCCACTCGGTGCCAAGGCAGACCTGCTATTTCACAGCATGTACTGTACGAAGGAGCCAGTTCCTGTCAATTAGATGCACCACTGCAAACTGAATCACATATTGTTTTCTACATCGACTTGTTTTCTGCTGGCCTGGAAGAAACATACTTTACAGCCATAAATAAGACAGAGAACAAAAAAGAGTTACAGAGTCATGTTAAAGGCTGCCTGACAGAGGGCCATATGCACCTGGGACACTGTGGTGTGACTGGTTGTGAGGGTTGAGGAGTGAGGAAAGGAGAGGTCTGAACAGTGCTCTGTGCTCCAGCAGGCACTGGATACGCTCACTGAAGCCAGAGTTTTTCCCTGAGGGCCACTGGAGTGTGAAGGGCCAAGACCCTTCAGGCAGTGTTTACGACCATGGAGCACTGTCTGAATCAAAAGCTGCTCTTCAGCCTTGCCAGCCTCAAAACGGGCTACAAACCAGAGGTATCCAAGTAAGTGGGTGCTTAAGGAAAGGCTGACCTCTCTGCTAAGCCTTCCTCATTTCTAAAATGGAGCACTCCTCGACTGCCCAACAGGGATGCTGTCAATGCCTATGACATGATTATTCCCACACAGATGTGAGCCCTGGAAGCAAGACAACATTTGCTGTCCCCAGCTGGGGGGCTGCGCCCCGCAACTCCTAACAAAGAGCTCCCATGCCTGCCCCTGGCACAGCCACAAATGTGCTCACAAAACCAAGGGCTGAGAGCCTGCCGGGTGTCATTTCAACGAAAGTACAGAGAGGCCCAAATCAGCTGGCAGAAGTTGCTGGAAAGCTCTGCCTTCATCGCCCCTCACTCTCTGCTTCTCCATAGGGGCTCCCAAAAAGCAGGGTGGCTTCTCCAGTGCTTGCAGTCAGCGTGGGGCCATACCCACCTCCTCACTCTTCCAGACAAAAAAATTGTGTCCAGCTCTTTTCTATTGGAAAGGTTTGTGTTTCAGTTCTCCTTACCATATTGATTATAAAATCTAACTTTTGACTTCTGTGATGTATTAAATACAAAACATTTAAAAATCTGGAAGGCTGTGGCAGAGGAGGAGAAATAATCAGGAAAGCGTGTGTACGAATGCTGAGATAATGTTTAAAGTAAACAGGAATTGAGGCCTATTTGTGGTACATCCTGTACAATAAAAGAGATTAAAAGATGATGTATTACCACCAAGACCTTATAGTATAAATGTGCAACTTCTAATAAAACTTTCTGCATTTCAGAGGCAGATTGTCTAAATCCTGAGACAGGCAAGTCACTGATGATGGCTGCAGGCAGAAGTGACTGACAAGAGCAGCCAAATTGCTTCCACTAAAGGACAGGAGTTTCACAAGGAGGTTTCAGAGCCCTCCAGAGCCTGCCCAGAAAGTCAGCACTGCCAGTCTCCCTGTGGATTTGGTGCCTGGATTTAATGGCATTGACTTGCCAGGAAAAGAGGGCAATGAGAGTAATTAAGCAAAATAGAGAAGGGAAAAGCACAACAAGAATTAGTACAATGCTCAGGAAAAAATCCACATCCAGGGAAGCGATGCTATGTCCCTGGTAGTAGCAACCACACTCAGCAGCCAAGACCCAACACATCTGTCCCTGGGGCACTTTCCTTTTCTTTGGCATCATGATGGAGCAGGGGCACTGGGAGGCTGGCATGCTCATCCCTTCTGGTGACAGTGCAGCAGTGAAGCTGGGCTGGATCAGATTCACGCTGTGGCTCTTCTTAGCAGAGCCCCAGTTCCAGCACAGCTGCTGCCTGGCTGCTCCCGTTGCCAGCTGCTCACCAGCGAGGGCACGGGGCTGTGTCCCAGCTCTGTCCCTTCTCCCCCAGCAGGGCCCAAAGGTCACAGCCAGGCTGCCACAATTACTGCTAGAGCTGCCACAGGAACAGGGACAACAGCACTGGGAGACAGCTACAGAAATTCAGACCTGCCATATGCTCCAAAGGATGAAGCCATTCCCACCCCAGGCTGCCTTCAATGCACAGCACATTTGTAGACACCTGGCTGCTCCTACCCAGCTGCTTGATGAAAACCTGAGAAAACCTCATCAGGCTGTAATGCCAGCTCTGGGAACAAAGTGTCCAGAAAACCTAGGCGGAGACTTCTTGCTGGTGACAGAAACGCGAGGGCGGATGCTCGCAGTGCAGGACGTCCCTTGCTAAAGGAGTTACTGTGGGTCCCAGCCTAACAGCCTGAGCTTCCCCAGACAGGTGCCTGCAACGAAGCATCCCTGTGGCTCCAGCATGCCAGCCTTCCCTGGGCTGTGGTGAGACATAAAGCAGAAATGGGCATTGGTGTGAAATGAAGTGACGGTGCAGGACACGCTGCCTCGCTCCGGGGTTTGTAATGAATGCCACTCACGCCTCTGCTCGTGACCGCCCATCTTAACGGGCAGGCTCTTTGTGACAGGTTTTGTTGGTGAGAGCCACAGAGCTGCCGTGGGTTTAAAGATTCACCAGCTCTTTCTCATTCCCCACACCCCATAAATAGCATGTTTCTATTCTGACTTCAACGATTACAGCAGCTAGGGATTTTTGCGATTTCTGTGAAACTAGAAGTAAAAGCAACCTTCATTTGGACATAATCATGGAGGATTTCTTTTTAACAGTCCTTTTTATTGAAAAAACTCCACTTAAATTTCAGTGAGAGCATTGCTTTCCAGTAAGAATGCAAGCAAAATTGAAAGAAGTTTTTGAGTCGGGTTCACATGGTATTAATATGACTGAGGCACTTGTCAATGCATGGGTGGAAGCACTCACATCCCAGAGCAGGGGAGGATGTCACTTCTGGTTGCTCAGATGCAAGAGCTCCTCATCCACACCCTGCACCACAGAACGAAGGACATGTAAACCCCTCCTCAAATCAGGTTCTTCACCCCAGACAAAAAGCTCACATCTTGAGCTCTGAAGGTCCAAGCACTGGCAGTGACAGTGGCCATTACATGTGCAGATGTGCTGCCTGTGTGTGCATGCGTGCTGTGGCACGTGTTGGCAAGTTATTCCTGCCATCCCTGTGGCTGAAGCACGCTGAGCAGCTGCGTGGCAAAAGCAACACCGTGCCGAGAAATGCCGCAACAGGACGTGAGGTCTCTGGGCTCTGGGTGTGTATCCCTGGGTGTGCACACTCATGCTCCTGCTCCTCCTCAAGCCACTCACAACTAACCTCCCAAGGTCTCTTCCACCTGCATGTTACTGCACTTCAGGCCAGCTGAAAGGGGCTGCAAGACAAGTGCAAATCTGAAGAGGAAACCCACAGGCCCCAGTTTGAGGGCAGAAAAGAGAGATGTTTTCATCGGTGCTAACCTGCTCGCCTTGGCAACCCGCCACCAGATGAAGGAAACATACTCTCTTCTTTCATGAGAGGTTAAGGACTCCCCTCAGTGTGAGGCCGTGCACATCTCTGCAGTCATGCACCCCTGCAGCATCTGCTTTTATGTCCAACTTCACCTGCCTGCCCTTCAGCAGTTACTTTGGGAGGTGGCCCTTGAAAAAGAAGACCCAGCACTAACCAGGTTATGGATTATTAACATTCACAGAGCTAATCATTGAAAGGAGTTGTACAGACCCCTGATTGAAAGGGATGAAACTCCCACAGGATTAGACATGCTGTTTCTTTGCAGAGCAGAGCCTGGGGGTACCTAACCCAGCAGCAAACAGCCAGGCATCAGAGACAACCTCTATTGTCCTTTGCTGGCTGTGTGCAGGCAGTGGAGCGTGGCTGGGAGCTGGCAGAGCTCCCAGCCTGATGGGATGGTGAGAAGAGCCAGTCCCACCACTTGGAGGAGAAAAACCCAGTGCAGGAGGAGTGGGGAATTTCTGTGGAAATTCTGGCACAGACAGAAACTCCAAGACTGTCAGCTCGCAGAGTCAGAGAGCCCACCTGTAGGAACATGTTTTGCTGGACCAAGGAAGCAAAAGACAACCACTTGCCCCAAGAGAGGAGAGGCAGAGGAGAGCCCAAGAACTGGAAGAGCATCCCTTCCCATGGGGCCATGTAGCCTAATGGCACACAACACATAGCAGGGCTGCCTGGACTACCCACATGCACAGAAACATGGTAAGGAACAACAGTGAACACAGAGGTCTCAGAAGGCAGGTGGTGCAGTCCCAGTAAAGCCTTCCCCCGTAAATAATGATCCATGTTGGTCCCCAAGACGCCTTGGGGCTGCAAGCTGGCTGTTCTCTCCAGCCCATCAGCTCCCTGTTCTGGTGCTGGTGCATCAGTTTCTCCCTTCAAAGTGTCTCCTGAACCAACATGTGCCAATCACCCAGCTGTACCTGCAAACCCTGCTTTTTCCAGGCCCGCCACATGAAGCACACAGGCCTGTGGATGGGAAGCTGGGGAACAGCTCCAGCACCTCAACTGCACAGCTCCTCCATGAGGGAATATGATGGACTAGCTACTGCCTGAAAGCCCTGCTGATGTGCCTCAGACCTATCCCAAACAACATCCTTCTTTCAGTCCCAAGACATTCCTGGCAGCCAGGTCCAACTGAATTTCATAAGGACTCCAAAGCAATCCCTGGGTCTGCTGGTGGTGCTCCAGCAGTTTCCCTCCTGACACAGGGCAGGATTGAACGTCTCTGTGCTGAAAGGGCAACATGCAGCCATACACAAATGCCTTGAGGACCAGAGCTGCTCACTCTCTAAGCAACGCTCATGTAGTCTGCAGAAACCTGGGGGAGCCCTATGGTCCTAAACACTCCTTGCTCAAATATAATCTAGAACCACTGATGAAGAAAGGGTACCTTCCGCCCCTCCCTAGACAAAAACCACAGCTGCATACCTTAAACCAAGTATCCTAGTGCTTTGTTTTTCCACATTTCTCTTCATTTTCTGTTACAATAAAGCATCTCAAGCAGCACTACCCCTCAAACTAAAACTGCAGGAAAAGGGTGGGGCTTTCTAACAGAGCTCAAACTGTGCGTTATTTGTGTAACCCTTTGAGGTGGAAGCCAGATCCTCAGCTGGTGTAAATGTGAGAGCTGGGCTGAAGCTAAGACAGCTTGGAGACTTCATAGCAGGGGAAGACTTTGCCTACCAAGTCCATCAGTACAAGATGCTCAGAGGGTGCCCTGCTGATAGCACCCTCCAAGGAGCAGCCACTTGGGATCCCCACAAGCTTTGCACAGCGTATGCTGTGAGTTCACACCAGCTCTGGGTAAAAAACGCACCCTTTTGGGTCCTGTTCCTGAGGCTGCCACAGGGCTAGTGCCAGTCTGTGTGATGGACCTGGGGCTCATCATTTGTGATGTTAGGTCGCAGGAGCTACAAAACCTAAGGCTTTCACTGTCTCAGGTGCTGCATTTAATAGGAAACTGGGCAAATGCTGTCACCAGGAGTTCCAGCTATGAGGGCAGCAGAGCCTGCATGGCCCAGATCACAGCAAGTGCATTCCGTGTGTTTGCTCTCAGCTGTGTCCTTGTTTCACAGGAAGATGAAGCCACACGAGGAGCTGCCCTCTTGTTCGGAGCACAGCCTTTTACCACCACAGAAAGCCGTGGGCCTTTGCCATGGGCCAGGCAGTGCCTCTGCAGCCCCCTCTCCATCACACCCAGCCTCAGCCCATCGGCCATGGGGGCTGCAGTGCAGAAATCCCATCCTGTTCCTTCCACATGTTCAGCTTATGGCCACTGCTGGAATCCCACAAAGCTGCAAGCAGGGGGCTGTGGTGCTCCCCCAGCCCTTTTTCCCCTTGGCACAGGTGGGCTCAGAGCATCCCACAGCAGGGAGTTCCCCAGGGTGGCTCTGCATGGAGCCCACTAATTTCTTCTCCCAGTCAGTGTGCATATCCTTGCAATTTCATCTCACAAAGTGTATGTCAATTTACCAGACAGAGTAGAGTAGAAAGGAATGAATGGAAAAGTTTTCATAATGATCTTAGATATTTCACTTGACACCCATTAGCTTGCAGGCTAAATAATCCCATATATAAACTTTGTCTATCTCCTTACTCAGTTTTCTTCACCAAGACCTTTTCACTTTAAGCCTGAGGGATGACAGAGGAAGGCAAGAAGTAATGTTTCACACAGGCTTCTAAACAAAATAATCTGGAAACTATTACAGTAACGTGAAACTGCCTTATTGTGTTTCTACTGATCCCCTCTGAACAGGTTTAAAGAATTATTGGGGTGATTATTGGGGTGAGACCACATGTTTCAACAGCTAACATGAATGTGGAAATATAAATGTGCTGCTCCTCCAGGCATTACCAGCAAGTGATCTCAAGGCGCACACCCTACCCTTAGAAACCTTTGTGTTCTGAGACCCCAGGACACAGAAGCAAATGAAAGCAGGGAGAAGGGGGGAGGGAGCTCTTAAAAAACTAATTGCGCAAAAATAGGACTTTATAACCCACCTGCTGCCTAAGAATGAACTCTGCACCTTGCTAGTATTGGTTCTAACAAAAGTGTGTCTTTTCTTGACCTGTAAGATTAAGGGCTTCCCTGGAAAACCACTCAGGCGGCATAAATATTGAGAATATGCGACTTGGGGATCCAAGCTGCTCTAAGTGCTTTTGCAGGCAGAGGAAATGCGCAGCACGAGAATGAGCAGCCTCCAGTAAAGGACTAAGTGAAAGAGGAGTTCAATTATGACTAACCAGACCCAAGCACTAAAAGCATTTGCCCAACATCACCCTCATTAGATTAAAATGCTGCTCTCTTCCACAGTGGAGACTGTTAAATGAGCTCAGGTCATACCAGAGACTCACGACCTCCATGAGCATGCTGCCACTTCTTGGTGCAGAGACAGACATTCCCAGCTTTTCCTACAAATAACCATGAGCTACTCAGTCAAACTGTGCCATCTTCTCCTTGCCCATCCTTTGGGGACACTTTCTGCCAAGGACATGCCTGTGCGTGTTAATTGCACAGAGGGTTTTAAAGATGAGGTGTGGGACCTGCAGACCTAATTCTGGAGATGAGGACGTGCAGGAACTGGAAAAAGGAAGGAGAGCAGGGCTGCAGGGAGCTGGCTGGAGCAGCCAGAGGACGTCTCCAATACAGACAGGCTCCAGATCCATGCCCTGCTCAGACCATCCATGCCAACCTAGTCCATGAATGAGGGATCCCATCAAATAACTGCATCTGCTTGGGCTTCTCTTGACACACCCCATGGATGTCCCCACAGAGATGTGGTTATTCTTTTCTAACTGGTTCTCTCACAGGGGGAAAGACATTGCCTCTCCTTCAGAACAGATGGCAAGGTGGCACGGGGCAAATGGCACCACTGGGGACTGGGACTTTTCTTCCCTGTCACACTGGTGCCTCCCAGTGTGAGCTAAAGCAAAGTAACCCCCATAGCTCCAGCAGAGGCAGCCAGGAGAGCTGAGATAAAACCAGACAAGGGGCTGCAGCCCCTTCCACAGCAAAGCGGAGAGCGATGGGGTCAGCAGCAGCACTCCCTGAAACTGCAGCACACCTCCCTGCTCTCCCTTGAGCCTCTTAGGAATGGTTCACAATGCAAACTGCAGACACCTGAGGAACTACAGCCTGCTCCAGCATCACAGCTCAATTTTTCAGTGTTTGAGGTGCGAAGGACCTTTGCAAAGGCGATGTGAGACATGAACATTGCAGCCAGGTTCGTGCTGGTGCCCACATGTGCACCTGATGTGCACAAGCCCTGAAACTGGGCACACACCTCCTGCGTGCACATGCATGGAGGAGACATGAACGCACCCAGCTAGATACCATGACATTGTTTGTATTCATTTACTGTAACATTTTGTCCTCGGGACTGAAATTTATCTCACCTATTTTTAGACATGTCCAATGTAGATGACTGCATCTATGCTAGTTAATTCCTTTTGCAGTCACAGAGCTGCTCAGCCTCATCTCCTCTCATGCTGTGCAGGCAGGTCTCACATACAGTGTGTTCTGCAGGGGCCTGTTTCTCCCCACAGAGGGAGGCTGGCTCAGATCTAGCTATATGCCACAAATCCCACCCCAGTCACCCATCATTAAGTACTTTTAAAGTCTTGTCCAAGCTCTCCTCTCTTCCCCCTGCCTTTTCATGTCAGCCTTGCATGATGCCTTCTTCCACTACTTTTTCACAATGCAACTTTTCACGTGATTTTTCCCTCCATGTTGCTCCTTTTCCATCTCCTGATCAGATTTTGCATTCCGTTTCTCCCAAACTTCCCATTCTGCCTCCACCCCTTGGCACCCGCCTCTCCTCTCGCTCTTCTGCCATCACCCAGAACCTGACACAGTTGGACACAACTCCCAGTAAAAGCAGCTCCATCAACCTCTGCCCTCATCCTCACGGGACACTGCTCCACCACAGCTCTGCCGCCCCCGCACCCCACCTTGGAGCACCCACACACTTCTCCTCGCCCCCAAGCTCACCACCACTGTGCCCCTGGGGCTGTCCCCACGTCCCCTCCCACACCCCCACGGGCTCACCCCACACAGCTCCACGCCGCCATCCCGGCTCTGCCCGGCCTCCCCCGGGCGCTGCTCCGCTCTGCGCACCGTGGGACGCCGCAAGGACGTGTACGATTTACACGTGGCTAGAGCAGATTCCCAGATGGCTTCATAGCTTCCCTTGTATTCTCTTTAGTCTTCCTGGCCCCCGTGGTCATTTCCCTTTTCCACCTGCCTTTCCCCTTCCTGCCTGCCTTATCTCTCTCTCCTGGCCCTGTTCTCCCACGCCGCGCCACTCCCGCCCCACGGCCGCCCCGTCCCACTGGCCACAGGCACCCCCCGTGCACCCCTTGCTCCCTGCACTCACGGCATCGTCTCCACTCTGCAGCTCAGACCAGCCTTTGCCTGGCTGCAACGTGAGTGTTGCAAGAGGAGGACAGCTGAAAAGACAATCAGTGAAAAACCGGGGAGCGTGTGCAGCTCAGCTTGACAGAATCCTGGAGAAAATCGTGTCAGAAAGGAATCGTGCTCTAGTTCCAGCCAGAGCATGTGACGGGACCGAAAACTCTTTGTATGCCTCTGAGAGATCAACTAAAGGCAAAAAAGTGTGACATGATGGCAGAGGAGAGAGGTGGAATGTAGCACTAAGGGGAGGAAGGAGAAAAAGGAAAAAAGTAAACAGGAAAAAACAGGTAGATTCTTAGAGCCATTTCACATGCTTTTTTAAAAGTTGCACTTCCTTTGAATTATCTGTGCTGGAGATATTTTCAACCCAGCTCCACTTCCCTTGAAAGATTCATCTGGCATGCATTCAGCTCTCAGATGAACTTGCAAAACATGAAAGGAGCTGCAAGTGTCACTAAAATGTAGGATCAGCCACAATTCTGAGATTGAAAACTGTACATCTTCCTCCTTGACAGCAAAATGTTGTCTCTTGTTCTCTCCCTCACTCCTCACCTACTCTGACTTCTCCACGCCCAACTCCCAATAAAAGCAAGTTTATTTTTCCTCCAAATGGTACGGTAGGCATTTCAAAATTACGTAGGATCCTGATCAAATTATCTCTTAACTCATCTGGAATCTGATCAAAGGACACCAAGGGAAAGCCTTCTGCTTCACCCCTGGGTGCACATTATGCACATCATCAAAAAGAAATGTTCTGTTTGCTTACAGAAAGAGCAGTAGCAGACTCAAGTCCCCTTGGCATGAACAACAGCCCTGACTTAGGAAGAGAAACTGCAGTAATTTCAAAATTGTTGACTGCACTTTCACAGAGTGCACTCAAACCGCTTTTTCCATTGATCTGATGACCCTGGTTACTCAAACAGCTCCTCAGCCTACTTCCTGTTCTGCTGGAGAGCTCAGCAGCCCTGCTAAGAAACAGAGGGAAAAAACCCCAAAATCTAACTTTATTCTGAGGTCATCAGAAATAGCTCTGGTGGATGGTTCCTATTTTTGTTCCAAAAATGTATTTATAACTTCACTGCCATCAGAGGGCACAGCAATGCGACCTGTCCTGCTCCCTGAGCTGCCAGTTCAGCACAGTTGGTGAGCTGAGACCATGTACCACTGCCAACAGGTCCTCATCTCTGAGCACAGGGAAAACTCAGTCTTTGTGCCACATTTTGTTGTTGTGATTTCAGATCCCTTGAAGGAGCCAGATGGGAGGGGGATGTTGCAATGCGGGCAGCTCTCCATGGTCTAGCCATTTATATAAACAATGCACTTAACCCAGCCATCTGTGGTTCGTGTTATTCTTACTCTGGATCAAATTTATCCATTGTGCAAGCCCACCAGACTCAGCAGAGCTACAACAGAGTTGATTTGGCCCAATCTGATTCCAGTCTTGCAGCTAAAACAAAGCGATGTTCTAGGATACTGACTCTTCTCCGTAAAGGTGACAGGGAAGTGTAGTTCAATTTTGCTGACCCTGGTTCCTGCAGTAGCAAAAGAAGACAGCAAGGGACCAGCAGACAGCAGCAAATAAACTCTTGCCAGTGAGATCAGCTGGAGCTGCCACTGCAAAATCTGCCACTGAGCCTACACCTGGAGTCTCCCTTGCTTTTCCAAAAATCACAACATATTTTTTAGATTAGTGGTGAAATCTGTGGCTTATCATCACCCAATACAAAAATTAGGGGTTTAAAGGGATTAGCAGGTATTTTTCAAAGTATTCTGTCTTTGGAGAATTTATTCCCCAAAGTTCTTACACTCACTGAGACATTAAGTGCCATCACATTGTTAGTGTTTCCTGTGCCAGAGCTTGCTTCTCAAATCCCCACTTGATACAATAAACACTGACACCAAGTAATAACATTCAGTACGTGTGTTGCAATGTGTGCTATGTTACAGCTGGCCACGCTGTCTAAAACTGACTTGCAATTTAATTCCCAAGCAAGCAACTTCATTGTGCAGTATATGGAAAATGTTGCTGCTATGCAAACCTCTGTTTTCTGACAATAGCCAGTAAAGCCGCTTTCCTCCTTCAATTTTATACCCTGGAAATATTCGGATTCTGTTTGTTACGTCACCAGTAGTTCTAGCTAGCTTTCCAAAGGCAACTGCTGTCCAGAAGACCATCTGCATGTGGTATGCAACCTTCAGAACTGCTATCCTGGCGTGATTTCACTGAAGTCAACCCTGCAGATGGAGCACCTGGGAACAGCTCACCACCTGGAATGGGACACACACAATGCCCAGGCCTTTGCTCTGAGGATTAATTCCCTTTAAACACGTAATAGCTCTAAGAGCATGCTAAAAAGAAGAATATACTTGCCTTCTTCCCCATGGGGGAGCAAAGACACGTACCTATCAGCTAGAAAGGGGAAAAATGAACACTGCAGCATCTTAATTCAAGAGGCAAACTGGGGAACACGTCAGCGTATCTGATGAGAGTAAATTGAAATCCAAATACCATTAGAGCTGCTAGAGAATGCTTGGCATCACTTCACACAGCACCTCTGCATCATCCAATGACAATGTGGTTTGGGATGGTTCAACAACCCTGCCTGGTATTTTTTGGGACCTATCACAGCCTAAGATTCCTTGCTGAAAAATGTATACAACCTTCCACAAATTGTCGAAATACAGTTGCTCAGTTGGAAAGTTCCTGCCTCCTCACTTTAACATAATCAAAGCTGTACTCCCATCTTCTGGCAGCTGCTTGTGTCAAAGATCTATTAATCACTTCTACCTGTAGAAAAAGTGATTAGTTTTCAAATTGTGTTTTATATAAACCATCGACAGGGAAGGAGTGTGGGCCCTCTTGTGCAGTTTGTATGGTCCTTGCTCTTCAGTGACCACCTGTATCTCTTCCTGCACCCCTACCTCTGGATTCAGCTGGGAGAGGACTTTGAGTTTTGGTGGGGATGCAAGAGTCGAACACCACCTGCCCTCCCAGGCCTCACAACACGCATGCAAACAGGAAGGCAGATTTTGCTGTAGTTGTGTATGGGCTTTTTGTCTCAGCTGGGGCGGGGAGGGAGCGCTGGCGTTCTCCGATTGTTCCAGGAAAGCTGAATCGGCTTACGGCTCTGCCCTCCTGGCCTTTCTTTCCATTCAGCCCCATTCTCGACCCAGAGAAGCAGCTCTTTCAACAGCCCCTTTGCCCACTCCTGCAGTTTGAACGTGAGCTCTGCCTTGTTCTCACAGCCCCCAGCTCTTGCAGTCATCACGTAGCTGAGACTCCAAGTTTTCATTTTTAAAAAGAAAGTACATTTCTAGGCTTCTGCTTTGCAGAGAACAGATTGAAAAATTGTCCCGAGTGTGACTTATAGGCATGGAAGCCAGGAAAACAATCAAACAAGCCCAGCACTTCCAAAAAACCTGAAACATTTGGTGGTTTTTAAGGCAATCCTCATTGTTTTCTGGGAGAGCTTGAGTTGTCAGTGTTTGAACAGTAACTGCACAGTCAAGGGAACTGCATCACCAATGCACTCATTGGCCTTCATTCCTCACCCCACTACAGGCATGAATCCCTCCCCTCTCCACTGCTGGGGGACCCTGAGCCACCACAGAAAGTATCAGAGCCATCCCAGCAGGAAGTACAGCCTGCTCTCATGCTTGGCCACTGCCAGCCCCTCTCCTCTATCATAAAAACCTTCGTATCCTGTCCACACTATGAGATCCATCTTTCAGCAACACTAAAATTACAGCGGGCCAGAAAAATGCTTACAAATCTGCCTATTTCAGGTAAAACCCAGGATTGTCCCACAAATGGAAAAGGTCTTTCCTATGGCCCCTGCCCTAAAGGGGCTGATGTTAAGAAGTTTGCCATCCCACACTGCAGCATCTATTCTCTCCCTCTTTTGTGCCCAAACCCTCCCAAGGCACGGTGGAGAGGGGCACAGGAGACAGTGAAAGTAAATCTCAGCAAAGGAGGCTCCACTCAGTCACCAAGGGATGAGGAAATGGCACAATGTGCCTCAGCCAGACAGAAAACACAACAGGGAACAGTAAACTCGACTGTGGCTCATCGTACAGCAAACACGTGTGTTCCTTCCCTTCTGCCCGAGGAAACTCTGCGGCACGTTTTGGCTACAGCAAAGTCATTACCAGCTATTTGCTCATTTTCCTTTAATGAATCAGTTGAATGAGACCAGTGTGAGTGTCGGGGGAGTGAAAGTCTGTCATTCAGCTGTCTGCAAACCCCGACTTCCCTGAAGATTTCTAGATCAGATTTCAGGGCCTCAGGAGTTTGGGTTATTTTTCTAAATGAGGTTCGACACTGCATCTTTCGGGGAAGATGCCAGTTATCTACAAAACCTACAGCTCTTATTAATTTGATACCACAGGTTTCAGTCTGAATCACAGCAATGTGTGGTTGACCTCAGATTAAACTAAAGTTCTTGCTCCAAAGCATTAGACTTAAGGGTTGGCCAGCATGGAAGCTGGATGCAGAGCTCAATCAAAAAACTAGCGGACAGGAGATGTTCAGGTTGGGCTGGACACAGCTAAAATCATGGGGCTTGAAAGGAAAACTCCAAAATGTCTTGTCTGGAGCCCAAGCAAAAGGAGGTGTTTCATTTCAAGTTATGTAAGTCCTAAAAAACCTTTTCTCTTCTCTTCTCTCAATGTGTTTTAGTGGTGAGGTCAACTTTTAAGTGAAAAATGCCATTTTGAATCAATCTACATTTCTAATGCTTGCAAAACATAAACAAACCATTCCCAAAATGAAACAGTTCATTCTGAAAGTGTCAGAATGACACGCACTGCTATTTTTAACATCCCTCCTTCTTCCCCCACCTCTGTATTTTTTTCTAGGCCAGAACTATTCAGAAAATGTGTTTGAATTTGTGAATCATTTTGACTCCCCCTCTCCCCTGACATTTGCTGGAAAATCTATTCTCTGCCAAAAAACTGTTCTTCCAGATCCAGCCAGCTCCTACAATCTCCTGTCCTGCCAGGGTTTGTCTGGATCGGTCTGAGGTCTGACTGCCCAGGGGACACAGCACGGATGGTCCAAAGGAAGAGTGGGCCAGGAGGGCAAACCTCAGCCTCTGTCCAGGCAGTGATGGGCTCGGAAAAAGCTCTGAGTCCCCCTCTCTTGAGATTGAACCAGGAGTCGGGCTCCAACAGAGGCCACCAGGCAGAGGGAGCTCCTCATCAAGCTGTGGCTTCCAGATATGAGGGGAGTGCTTAGAGTTTTGGTTCTCTTGGAACATTCAAAGCCAGGTCCCTGAAGGTTAAGCGGGTGTACCATGGGGACTTGGAGCTGTCTCTTATCAAGGTGACAGAAATTTTAGCTTTGGATTCAGTCAAGACACGACAGCTCTGAGGCTTGCAATGCAATGTAGAGGTTTGATTCTTCGCAGCCTTGGTGATTCCTAGAACCATTTATGCCTTTGCAGTGCAAGTGTAAATGTTACCACTCCCATTTATGAGTGTTTTGCTCCTACCCTGAAACTTTTACCAAGTGGAAAACTTGGATCTCTTTCAGTCCTCACATTCAACCTATCTGTAAGTCTTGCAGATTTTTTCAGGATAGCATCCCTAACAGAGTCTTTCCAGCCTACCCACCCAACTAAAATTCACCTTCTGGGCTCATCACATCATACCCCAACTTCACATCTCAACAGCCTTGGCTCTGCAAAGATCCATCGAAATCACTGCTAAAAGAACGCTTTTTGAATCTATCATTTGGCCCCTCTGTGGCCCTCAGCCTCCCTACCTTGATTCCTTCTCCTGAGGTGCATGTCTAAGCTCCTTGGCTTTTCTTTCAAGACTGTGATTTGTTCTATTCCCATCACTTCTTATTTCAGCGCTGAAAGGTCAACTCCTGCGTATGCTCAAGCATGAGATCAGCCTATATTAAACAGGCTCCTCTGAGCTTTCTCCCTTCTGGGAAGGGTTCCCATCCACCAGAACAAACCTGGAATCTGGAACTGCCTCCTGAGCCACCCAAATGCTCAAAAACCAAATATGAGAGAGCTGGTTGGGATGTACGATACAGGGAAGACAGTAACAGACTAGGTGGCATCATGCTACCTCTGCATTTCCCTCTCATTACCAGCCCAGCATCTGGTCAATGTTTTGGTCACTTGTGACCACCTGGACTCCTCTGCTGCTTTCCTTGGCTCAGAAAAGCCATTCCAGCAACACAGGGTAACATGAGAAAACAGAGACCTGAGGAGAGAGGCCAAGTCCGTTCTCGAGGTGAGACATAGATGAGGGGCTGCTAATGGAGGAGCTGAGCTACAGTCCTGGCTTCAGACCATTTGTTTCAACCTGCTGTGCAAGGTGGCTTCCATGAGAGCCAGACAACATCCCTCCTCTGAGAGAGTCTGGTTCAGTTTGGAGCTGCTTTTCTAAAAGCTCATCTCGAATGTCTGAACTTTACACAATTTTTTTGTCAGCGATGGTACATCTTGCTCAAAAGCTGTGACACGCACTGTTTGCGTGTGAAGGTGGGAATGTGACATCCAGCACGGCGACTCTGTTCGCTTTGCAAAAAGATCAAGGTTAGTTCCCACTCCACTAAAAGCACGGAAGGGAAACACAGGATTTGTCAAGCAGAGATAAACTGAATTGAGAACATTTTATACACAAATTCCTAGGAGAAGGTTAAAACAATGGAGCTGGGAGAGTACACTTGTCAAGGTTTTTTTAAACAATCCTTTTTCACGTATTCTTTTAAAATACAACAGTAATTCAGGTGGATAGAGATAAGCCACCGTTCTAAAATCTCTTTCCTTTGTTTCCTTTCTGGCAGCCCTGGTCTCCACCCCAGCAAGACATTCCTCCCACGAACCCCAGGGTGGAGGGCTGTCAGCTCTAAGTAAATATGGCTCCAAGGAGAGAGATAATAATTAATACCCTCTTTCTGAAGCGGCTTGGCAATTACAATTCCAAGTGCCTCCTACTCCTGTGACCACATGCCTTGCTTCCAGGGTGTATCTATTAACGGCAGCCCAAGACTACTTAGAGTTGCTGCCCAGAGGTGCAGCTGTGTGCCAGTCCCTGGCAAGAGCACGATGAGATGCTGGGACTCAAAGGCCAGTGTGGCAATGCCCATCTCTTCTCCTCCCACTTGGGAGGCACTGCCCGTCCCTTCTCCTGCTGCCATGACAAGCACCTACCCGGGCTGTGCACGCTTGCTGTTATCCCACACTTCATCTGCAAAAGCACCCAGAGGTGGGAATGCCACCCTGGGGCCTTCCCTGGTCACTTTGTGTGGGTATTCAGGGCAGAACCAGGTACGGGGTGACGCTGAACTGGCCTCAGTGGAGTTAAACTGATGCTGTACAGGCATGGATTAAAAAAAAGGAATTTGGCTCCATTTCAGAGTTCAAAGAAATACTTGAGCCTATGGGCACTAATTCAGGTTCATCTCTAATTATATCCCAAGTTCAGCTTTTAAAACCAGTTCTTTAGTCCTCAGTAAGGGTCACTTCGCAGTTGTTATTACAGTTTCTTGCCAATCTGTTGTTGGATTTTCCACTTGACATTATTAAGGGATTAAGTTGTTTGTCTCATCATCTTTTATCTGTCCTGTTCAGTTTCCTAAGAACAGACTTTAGCCACACGAGAGAAGATAGGAGGGAAAAAAAGCCCAACATTTTCAAGATATAATCATGGTTTGGGATTTGCCATTATTATTGTTTAAATTTATTACTTTGGATATGTAAACTTTGCTGACTCCTTTAATCTGGAATGTATTAAAGAAAGCATTAGGCATTACAACAAGTCATTGGATCACACTGCCCCGATTCAGCTACAACTGTGGAAGAAATATATAACAGGAGATCCCGTGGAGTTATACATTTCAGACTGAGCTCATCAATTGCCATAGAGAAGACAAAAACAAATGTAGCTGAGTCTGGAAAGAATGTTGCTAAAATTGGAGAAACATTTAATGTGAGTAGCCTAGGGGTGCAATAACTTTGCCTGTAACTTAACAAAACCCACCCACATAAAACATACCAAGAGAGATTACAGATTGGACTCTCTCATCTGCAGTCTGCCAAGAAAGCAAACCTGACTTTTTTCCCCTTCCTGCAGATGCAGGTTTAAATGGTCCCTGCAGAGTGTTAAATATATATTACCCATAATAGCAACCATATTACATTTGGACACGGTGCTAATTCTCCAACTGGCTGCTCTGTACCTTGCCTGCAGTGGGAGGATACCCCTGGATAACTAATGGAGCTTGCAGCTGCCAGCAGAGCAATTCCTATGGTCCACATGGTGAGAAGGAGCCTACTCACCTCCCCCTCACTCCCACCCCTTCTTGGAGCCCTGGTCCCCTCTCTTTTGAGGGGTACTTAAGTACCCATTTAATCAAACTGTTTTGAACGCGTTTCGCTCAATGGAATAAAAGCTATTCCTACGCCTTCCCAAAACGCAGGTCTGCAACCAACAAGGCTCAGTGGTGAGCTGAAGGCCAGCCTTGGCTCCTACCCTTCTCCCGAGTGGCAGGGATCAGAGATTGTTTAGCAAGAAACGAGAGAAAAACACCCAACCCTAAAACACAGTTTCCAAAAAGCCTCCCCGCAGATCTTTCCATTTATAAACCTCCTGTCCCCAAAGGCTCTGAGGCACCGTACCTATGAACGGGCAAACCCCCCCCAGGGACTGCATCTCTGGTTCATTTATTCAGCTTAAGGTTGGATTTGCCACAAGATGTAACTGGATACATGCAGGAGCGAGCAAGGCGAAAAACGATCAAGGACCAAACCTGCAGCATGCTCCTGCTGGCTTCAGCGGAGCTACAACAGCTTTTATCAGCGTTTTATCTGACCCTAACAAAAGGAGCCAATTGTTTAGCAAAGGAAGAGGGTTCTTTGATTCTATCTTGCTGCAGATGAATTGCCCAAGCAAGGGCAAAGGGACAGGAAGCGAAGGGGGAGGAGAAGGAGCTGATGCTGAAGGTAGGTGCTGCCATTGCTCAGCCCTTGCTAAACAGCCCCTTCTGCAAATGCTGATGGGGTGGGAGGAAAGAGTTGTGCCACCTCCTTGCCATAGCCATTCGACCAAAATGTTGTGCTGGTTACTCTTGGTGTTGATATATTGGTCCTCATTCCGGCTGAAGGAAGTTCTGTGACAGCGAAGACTGCAGGCCCCATGAGACCTCCCTCTGCTTTGCATAGTACAGGAACGCTATTGTCCAAGATCCCAAGTGCAAGACTTAAAATCAAGGATGAAACCCTGCGCAAAATTCACATCAATTCAGCGAGGTCCACGCCACAGCAACCCCAGGTGCCAACCTCTCTGCAAATCAAGTGTGTGAAGCAAATGTGAAGAGACAACCTGATTCTGTCCTTTGAATCAGACTCATTAAAATGTCTGTTGGCATGTCCCTTCAGAGCACATCTATGTCTTTCACAGAGACGAGGGATGCCTTACTATTACTTAAAACCACAACAGTGCAGAATGCTAATGAAGTTCCTGTTGTGTAGCACTGATCAGATAATACACTGTACTGCTTACAAGTAGTTGTAAGTGCTAAGCACTTGTTGTTTTACCCCCTAGTTCTCCTTCCAAAAGCAATCCTTGTGTTTTGCCCAGAAACAAATCTTGTATCTGAAAGAAGAATTGAATTCCTTCTACTGGCTGTCCCTTTTCCCATGTCATTAATGAAAAGACCTTTCTTTACGATAAAAAAAAATCACTTCTTTCTTTTCATGGCTGAAATGTATGAAAAGACTGAAATAAATACTGAGAGAGGGAGAAGTCTAACATGGGTCTTAGCAGCCTGCAGCAGCTCCTGACTCCAACATTGCCCATCTCTGAGAAATTAAGGTCAGAAACCACTCTGTAAACACAACACATGGCTGACTGAGGCAGTGAGGATCTCCACAGGCACACAGCCGTGACAGCAGCTTTGGGGTGAACTCCCACCGTGCCTGTGAAAGAAGGAGTTGCAGTCTACATTTTCCAAAGGCTTCCACCAATTCCGAGCACGTTCACAGTGTGCACACCGGACTGCAACTTGCAGCTGGAGACCCCGAATATACCCATGCTGAAAGGCACTGCTGCATGATCATCCTGTTACAAAGCATGCCAAATTTTGCTGCCTAAACACGGATTAAAACGCCAGATCACAGGCACTTGCTTTTGGACCTCAGACTGGATCAGCTTCCCGAACTACTTGAAGCCTTTGTGCAGGCTATGCATGACCTGGGTTTTTATGTGTAGGAGTAAGAATGAAATTCCAATAAATTTTATAGAAGACATTCATGAGTACTTTAGAAATAGATTCCTCTGTCTTAAAGCACACTCTTGAACTAGTTGTCAAGATTCCATTAGAGTTACAGAGAAGAGAGATACCTTAGGAGAACCCTGGGATGCCTGAGGAGACACCCAGCAAGGCTAAGCAAGATGAATGCCATAAAAGGGCCATTTCAAGTGACCCATCAAGTCTGGAAGCCCGCATTCCCCAAAAAGTCACATTTAAGAACAGGGATTAGGCTGCAAAGTTACTCAGTGATTTGAAAATGTTAACATTTAGTTTTGACTGTCTGTTAAATATTAACATATCTTAGAAAGCTTGGCTGGGCTTCATTGGAAGAAAGCAGGTCAAATTTACTGCACAAATTTACCTACCAGTATAAACATTATAATCTTCTAACCATTACAGAAGACTAATCTTAGCTGAAGCGACATTTAATGTCATACATAGATGCCATTATTTCTGTAGTGAGCTAGAACAGAATTACATGTAAAGAAAACATTAGCTCAGCAGTGGCTTTTAGCCATCGCATGGCACATGAGAGCTCAGTGCTGCACTAGTATTTTCTTCACATGCAAATCTGTCCTAACACATTATAGAAATAACATGGAAAACATGAGACACGTGCTGACTACAGTTTGGGTTTTGTCAGTGCAAGCCTCTAAAAAGGTGAAGACGAAACTCAGAAGTTTCCACTGATCCGTGAAATTCACTTCGCGGACATTCAGCTTTCCACCCGAAGGATCCAAACAGGCAAGCTCCCGACATCCTGCAATTCCCACCAGAAGAGGTGGAAATCTGTCTCTTTCCAGAGCTGGGGACCGTAAAGATGATAGGCCTAATGTTTGTTCTTCCTGCACCTCAGAAATATGGTGGTTTTATTTTTCCACTTTTATGGATGCTTTCACTGTGAAATTTTTTTGAGATACAAAATATGCAAGAGACAGCAGCTGTACTAGCAAGTAAGGCCCTCTATGAAAAGGATTTGCTATGTGCCATGTAATTCCTGCCCCATCAATCATGGAGAATGTGCACAGAGAAGAAACCCTTCCCAATGAGCTTAAAAGTGCTGATGAAGACAGACTTGAAGTAGCACCATGTGTCTCTCATTCGATTATGGCAGCATCTTCACTTAGCCTCCGTGGGTGGGAGCCCATAAAAAAGCTGCTTATTCCCTGAGAAGGTCACGTGAGTAGGTAGAGGATAAGCTACGGAATAGGGAGTGATGCTTTGTGAAGCCCCTGGAGTGCACAGCCTCCATCCCCAAAGAGCCTGAAGCTCTGCCCAGTCCGCCGAGCACCGGCGTGTCCTCATCTCATCCCAGCAGGTAGAACATGCTGTGCTGTCAGGTCTGCTGAGCGTGGTGTTCTGAAAAGGGGAAACACAGAGGTGTCCACCTCATTCCCCTCTCCCCCCTAGTCCTCCCACAGCAGGGGGACTCCATCCTTTGGCAGCTTACCATATGTGCTAAGCACCTTCCCTGGTCAATGATGTGCATTACTAAAAGAACAGTCGCTCTTCTGAGTAAGCCAGCAGGGCCCTAATACACCAGACATTATATTGATACTAAATCAGAGATACCACTCACAAGCTCACAAGCTTAGGAGCTTTTAAGACAAACACAGTGGGAGTAAGCAGTAAAACACATAAACACAGTTGGCATAAAGATATATATTCACAGATATATTGCATGTATCACCATAGCCATGTGGTCGTGGTTTTTGTTACAAGGAGACTTCCTGATCACAGCAACAGCTTGGAAAGGGAATGAAAGCATATTTAATTTGATTGAGTTTTATAGGAACAAATCAGGACTCCTGTTGTCAGCTTATGCCTTGGAACATCTCAAACAGAAACAAGCAAAGGTCCCAGAGGCCCTTGGCTGACACTAACCCTATCTAAACTTGGCTCCTTTCAGGACTGCACTAACAGCCCTTTGTGAGTCAAACAAATAAATCAATTAAAAGAATGCCTGTCATCACCACTGCCATTGGCTTTGTCCAAAAGTTCTTGCCATTTCGCACAGGTTAATGGAAGTCTCTTAATTCTGAGAAATCTACCCGGCCTGCGGAAAGGAGCAGAAGTTTCACAGTGTACCAAGTCCCTTGATTACTATTCTGCTGTACATCCTCGTGTTTCCACAGCGGCTGTGGGAAAGCCAGGGAGAGGAACACTGCAGTGTCTTGCATTGTTTTTCCAGGAAGGAGTTCTTTTCCCCCCTGACATGTCATTTTTCTATAGTACATGCTTGCTTGCACAATTTCTGCCTTTCCCCCCACTTGTCTGTTGCTTTGTCTCTAGTTGCCGAGGAGTTGACAAACTGGGGAATTTAGGTCACTGACAAGGACTCACTAATGACCAGCTTTGGAGTATCTTTTGCTTAAGGGGCACAGCCAGCTTCCAAGAGCGGGACAAGTCTCCTGCTGCAGAGTACACCCTGGTTATCAGCTCTCCCTTGAGAAGAGTCAACAGAGTCTCTCATCAAAACATCAAATCTCACACTGCTGTTTTTCCAGTCAAGAAGTCAGCAGGAGTCCCAGCTAGAATGTATCTTATTTTAGGTGTGAAATCTCCTCAGGAGGCTGGGCTGCCATTTCAGGCTACCTGTGCCACTCAGAACCTGGAACAAAGGAGCACCTTCCCACTCCCCTACACACCCAACCTGTGTGATCGGCCAGGAAGGGAGAAATTCTCCCCCTCAGCATGAGAGACAGTGATGGAGGCAGGTGCCTTCCAACAGTCGCTGCATCCTCCTGCCTCAGGTGGTTGGTGAGCAGAGGCATCAGTTCCTTCCCCAAACTGCCCGTGTTGGTCACAGGGGGTGTGCAGAGAGTACTCCCCTGCGGCATTTCCAAACCACAGTGTCCCCATCCCAACACGCTGCCTGGACAGCCCGTCCCTCCCACACAGCCCAAGAAGTGTAATCGCTCGAGTGTCTCTGAGACCTTGCAAGCATCAATAAACAAGCGTGGGGTTTCTCTGGCAGCAGCCCACAGCCCGGGGAAAGCCACAGCTGCAAAAGCCCTTACGTGGAAGTTTACTCAGGCCTTAAGTGGATTTGCAATGAGACAACAGCAAAACGTCACGTTGCTCTTACTGTCACTGCACTTCACAAATCTGCCACCATGGCAGTGTCACTGTTCCCCGGTGCTGTGCAGCCCAGTGATCACCAGAGCACTCCAGGGACAGGGAAAGCACTGAGCAAACTGTGTCAAACAGAGGCAGAGCCCGTTTCAGTCACAGAGCTGCTCCAGGTCACGGTGTCCAAAAATGCAGCCACAATACCTCCCTCCCTTTCACTTGGCAACATCCTTTTCTTACTGGCCAATTTTCAGGCCTGAACACAAACAAAGTTTCCTACCTGCAGTACAAATGGAGGACGAGTCCATGCCAGCTGGAGGGATCTGCCTGTTTCCCCAGTATGTCAGGAGGAACTACAATAGACAGCCGGACATCCCTAACAGATCTGCTAAGCCAGACGGCCTCCAGAAAGGAAGGGCAGGAGCAGGCCTGCTGTTTATCAAATCTGTAAACATGCTATGTGGGATGTGCTGCACAGGCTGTATCTGCAGCAAGAGCTGCTTCCCTGCCGCTCGTCATTACCTCTGCTCCAGGTACAAGCACCTCCCCTGCGCCAGCAGCACCCACTGTACACAGGCAGGGCTCTCTGCCAGCCCAGGGTTGATCTACTCAACCCAGAGGCACCTTGTTGGTTTCCCTCGGCTGAGGTCTCCCAAGATTTGACTAAAAGCACGAGTTGTGGAGAGAGCTTCTCACACATTCTCCCTCATTACACAACTCATTTCCAGACCGTGTGCATTGTTAAAAGGAAATACTGAGTTCATGAAAACAAATGAGTGTGCAACCTGACACTCCTTCAGTAGCTGCCTTCTGCTGTCGTTAAGGATTTACAAGATATTGCCAGCCAGTACACAAAGTTGGGTGTTATTTATATGAATCAGTTTTGAATTACTGGGCATTTGCACATGGTCCTGCTGAGAAGTTGACTACAACCTGCCAAAGTCAGTGATCAGCCCTGCATGGGACCTGTGGAGCCCAGTGGAAAGTATCATTGCAAATTAGCCTCGCTGTTCCTGCTGAGACCCCAGCACTGAAACACAAAATCGAGCGCACCTCCACAGGCTGCCTGACGTATTTTGGACCAGATCTTCCTCTCCTTTAGCCTGAGTAGTCCCATGGAGCCCAGCAGCTGCTCTGATCTTAGACCTGACCTGAGCTCGCTCTCATCCAGACCTTTTAGCACTACAAAGGAGCCTTGCCTGTTCACTGCCGAGCCACTAGCCTGGCTGAGCTCACTGGAGGCCATGGGAGGTTGTGCAGACTCAGCTTGAGGCTCCAGGAAGCTTTCCACAGGAGCATCAGGCATGCTTCTGCCCATCAATGAACTGTTTTCAGCAGCAAATCAGTGGGATCTGGCACTAGGAACAGTCATTAACGCAGAGAATGGAGCAGAGATTACTACAGCTCATGCACATAAAATCAGCAGAATTTAATCAGCAGAGGGATTGTAGCAGCTCCCAAAGGGAACAAGCTGATTCATCAGTTGAGAGCCCCAAAACACAAAACTGTCTGCAAACACGATGAACTACAGACTAGTAACTTCATTAACTGCTTTTACTCAGCTGCTGCTCCATCCTGAGCAGAACTGAGCCTGGATTCTTGGAATAGGACAAAAGCAGTACAAAAGAAAAGATACTTATTTCAGCCTGCTGAGTGTTTTACAAACCACAGTCTCAGTTCTTCCAAATTTGATGCCTGCACTTAGATGTTTCTCTGAACTAGTTTTCCTTGTGTCATTGAGTTTAGCAAGAGTTTCACTACCATGTGTCTACAGGAAGTTAAACACAGTGAAACACATCACTGAAAGTTGATGGGCCTTTATTTAAACTAAGGAGCCACTGGGTTGTCCTGCATGTTTCAGGGTTTGTCAGTGGGAGGCTCCAGCGCTAGGCTCAAATCAATGTAACGTCTCAGAGCTGGATGATAGAAGAGACCATGTGCTGGTTTGGAGAACCTTGTGATGGGTGCCCTGCACTGGATTAAAGTGGTTCCAAGCCCTCTGGATAACTGGTGTGACAGCTCAGAGCAAAGCACGCTCTGTGGGATGCACTCAGACATGGAATGAACTCCTCTAGTGACACAACAAATCCCATGACTATCCCATGCCTTTGGAGAACGCCTCAGAGCTCTCCTCTCTGAGACCTTTCTTGTCTAAGGGTAACACAACACTGATGCTTTCTCTCGCCTGAAGCCTCACAACCAGCTCCACAACAAAGATCCTGAAATAAATGAACTTAATGTAAATACCTCATAAAAATACACTTACCTAAAATATAAGACACCCCACAAGCAAGAAGTTTTATTCAAAAGGGGAATTACCAGAAATTCTAGAGAATTTTGCTTCTGTGTGAGAGACAGAGACGCTGTGGTGATGGGCATCGGTGTAAGCCTGAACAGACAGTTGGCCCACACAGTTTCAACTGCAGGGAGGAAATAAATTCTCCCTCAGGCTCATGTAAACCATGGGAAACCTCCAGCACCCAGGGAAGCTGTGCTGAGATAAAACTGAAGCTCATAACCACATGTCAGCAGAAGGCTGCAGTCCATGGATGTATTTTAAGCATGCTGGCAGGCAGCTTTGCAGCACCAGGGAAGCTCTGCAAGGACTGTGCACAATGAAACAGGTACCACTACTCTCTTGTGTGAGGATTTTCCGACTAGGAACCCCTCTCCCAAGTCTGAAAGCTTTTCATGTGAGGGACAGCAAGCATCACTGAGCACATGTAAAGTTTCTCTGCAGAACTCTGCTGCATCAGACCTCTGCCCTCCTGCTGCAGCTGTGCCTTGGAGCGGGGATGCCCCCACCCCTCACCCCACCTCACCAGGGCTGGTGCAAGACTCACCACTCGGGGCTTCTGCTGGTCCAGGGTCTGCAGGAAGGCCGGGGTCTGGTCCAGGGTGCGCTCGGGGTCACTGGAGATGTCCTCCTCGGACTCCTCCCAGGACGAGGAGAAGCCAGTGGAAGATGCTGAGGATGATGAGAGCTTCCGGACGGGCAGGCTGCCAGGGGGCACGGCGCCCGCCTCCTCCTCCGGGCCCCCCAGGTCCGTGACGATGACGGCAGGGATGCTTCCGCCAATGGCTGGGTGCTGGCCCTTAAGTCCTGTGGGGGCCACCACCACCTCCTCTTGCCGTGGTGCAGGCCCTGACTGCTCCAGGGGGCTGCTGCTCTCTGCCTGCCCTGCAGCTGGGACCACCATCACTGCCGGAGTGAGTGGGCTCCTGGAGGGCTCTGCAGTGCTCAGACAAACCTGCACCCCACCAGCATCAGGGGCCTTGCTCTCCCCGTGGGCTCGCAGCCGGGGTCCAGTTCCAAGTGCCACCACTGGCGCCGTGGGGCTGGCTGGATGGGGCCGGGCTAGCTGGGGGCTCCGGGGTGGCTGGAGAGCAGAGCTGTGTGCCTGGATGTGTGCCTCGAAGAGCCCCACTTTCTGGTTCACCTGCACATTGTGCAGCTCCCGTTGAAGCTGACGTGCCATGGGGGGTCCTGGCTGTCCCTCTTCGCCTCGGCTGCCCCGCCGCCCCCCGGGACTACCCGGCTGCCGCAGGGGCTCCTCAAGTGGTGGGAAGAGGAAAGTGGGGCCACAGCGCGGGGAGCCTGGCGGCACTGGGGCCGGGCTGAAGACAGGGAGCGAGCGGCAGCTGCCGGGTGTCTCCGGACCCCTGGGCAGCACTTGTCCGGGAGGAGGCGGCGTCTTGCTCGTGCCGCTTGTCACCTCGCTGTTGCTATTCATCATCACCAAGCTATTGAGCGCATAGCAGTACACAGCCATAGTAGTCAGCCGGGGAGCACAGGGGGGCCGTCACCACTGCCGCCTCGGCACTCAGGCTCTGGGGGGCTGCCCAGGGTCTCTCCACGACGGGACCAGCAGCATCGCCAGCAGGAAAAAGGGGAGCTGGGCTGGCCCTGGCCCGCAGCTCCATAAAACGGGACAGCTGAGGAGAGAGAAGCAGTGAGAGTAGCTCTGTGCCCTCCCTTAGCTCACCATCCAGCTGGGCACACAGCGTGCCAGACTCTTCCCTTCCCGTATGCCCCTCCCACCTGCGTGCATCCCCAGTGTGCCACCCGTGGGGACACGGGCCACCCTGGTCATCAGAACGACCTGAGCGAAGGGGAAGCCAGGTTTGAGGCTGTTTCCCCTCTTCCCTGCCTTCCCTGCCCCCTCTCCAGGTTGCCTATCGAAACAGCTGCAGCAGCACTGTCCGAGAGGACACACAGCCAGCAGCCATTCCTGCAACTGAATAGCTGGTGTGAACTGGAAGTTGGCAGCTTTCAAGTGTTCGCCCCAAACCCTGACATTTTCTAAAGGAAGATAAAAACTCCAAACAACTCAAATTTGTCACCTTCA
The DNA here is from genome assembly GCF_009650955.1 of Corvus moneduloides. Lineage (NCBI taxonomy): Eukaryota > Metazoa > Chordata > Aves > Passeriformes > Corvidae > Corvus > Corvus moneduloides. Next base: position 107,927,121 of record NC_045478.1, on the reverse strand, counting down.
AGTCTGTCACCTATAGCAAGACCAAGTCTCAGGAATGGATTTCTGTTGTATGATACACAGGAAGACTCCCTGCTTGCACAGTTTTGTACGGTATAGGGCCACGTCTTAAGTTAGTCCCCTAACTTACCATGTGCAACAACACGGCTTTGCACATCTTCATGAACGCCTTGGCTAAATGTGTATCCCCTGTGCACATCTGTCGTCTGGGACACTGAACGCTGCAACTACCCCCCCAAGTCACAGCCCGGACCCCACATGCAGAGGTGTGCAGTGCTGTTTGTTCTGGCCAGTGTGTGGCTGTGTATGCGCGTGAGAGAGACGCTGCTTTCACAGGTGGCTCTCTGTGACCCTGTGCACTTCAGTGTGCCTTCCGTCATGTCTGTTTGCGCTGTGTGCCACTGGAGTTGCACTCCCCATCCCGTGCTGGGGCATGGGAACCCCTGAGATCTGCACAAACACACTGCCCACATGGGAGTACAGACTTGTTTACACACAGTGCGCTAACTCTGGCTATGGGTGTACATGCCTCTGGAAGCACTTGTGTGTGATGCTATCAGTGGTAGCTGTTCGTCCTCCTGTGAGGCTCCCGGCAGGTAAATGCCCCCAGGTCTAAGCGCAGTCCCAACTGACGGTGTGACCAAAAGGCTTCCCATCCCTTCAGGCACTGCTTGGAGGCAGTGCGAGGCTCAGCAGAGCCCAGGCAGCGCGGGCAGCCACTCTTTGCAGGGATCCCCGGCACAGCAACGCTCCCAGCACTCAGGCTCGCGTACGAAAGCGAGCACCGGCACAAGCTGCTCGGCCAGACTTTGGGCGCAGGACAGCCCGCTCGGCCCCGGGGCAGCACCCTGCCCCTCTGCCTGCCCCCAACTCGCCCCTTCCTCGCCGCGGGGCCCGGCTGGCCCCCGCACCGCCCCCGGCACGGCTGCCGGGGATCCCCCGGCAGAGGGGCGGCCGCGACCCCCCCCGCACCGCCGCTTACCTGGGGTCGGGATCCGCGCCCGCGCTCAGTGCGCGCCGCCCGGCAGCGCCCGCCGGCGGCCGCGGGGCGCTGCCGAAACCATCGCCCGGGGCTCGCCGGGAGTCCCGCTCCCTCCGCGGCTCCGAGCGCCTCTCCTCGCCCCGCGGGCTGGCGGCCACGCCGGGCTCTGCCCCTCCGCGCCTCGGCGGCCAAGGCTGCGCGGGCGGCTCCGCGCTCCGGGCAGCTCCGCGCTCCGGGCAGCTCCGCGCCGCGGCCCCGGCGCCCGCTCCCGGTGTGGCTGGAAAGGCGGAGAGAGCAGGAGGAGGAGGAGGAGGCGAGGGAGAGGAGCGGCGAGGAGGAGGAGGAGAGCGGAGGGAGGGGGTAGGAGAGCAGGAAGGAAGTTGTGAGCCTGTCTGGGGTTGAACTCAGCGGAACAAGTTTTTTTTTTTTTTTCTCGCTCGGCTCAGGCTGGAGGGAAATACTGAAAAAAAAAAGTTTCCATTGTTAACTAAGAAAAAAAAAATCCACCGCCGCCGTGCTGTGGCGGCTGGGCTGTGGGTTCAAGATACACGAGGCATTTTCCACCCGCGGCCGCGGCGTGCGATGCGGGGCCCGGCAGAGCCGCGGGTCAGCCCCGGCACCGCCCGCGCGGGGGGACATCCCCCGCCTCGCCTCCGCATCCCGGCCTCCCAGCGCTGCTGGCCGCTCTGTTCCTCCCCGGGCGCAGCGGTCAAGGCACAGGGTGGTGCCGGCAGCGCCAGGAACGCGGAGCTAAAGGCCACCCACCTCCCCAGGCACCCGGCTCGAAGGCACCGACTAACCCAGCCATTTCCCCCGGCATCCCCCTTCCCCAGGCACCACGGCTCAGTCCTGCTGCTTCTCAGCATGTTGGTCATTCACAGAAGCCCAAGGCTGGCGCCAAGCCCTCCCTGTCACGTTTCGTGAGCACATCCCAAGGGAGGTAAGATGACCCCCACACCTCTCTGTGGAGAGGGTTGTTGGCACATTGACTTGCTGTGGTGTTGCCCCAGGTTTAGGCAGGGCTGCGGCTAACTCCTTCAGGATACTGTCCATCCTTTTTGATTCATGGAGGGACACAGCACTTCCTCAGCTCCTGCAGCCCCCAGGCTTGGGTCCTGCTTGGCAGGAGAAGCAGGCTCTTGGCTGTGATACAGCCTGAGTTCTGTATCAAGATAACTCATTGGAAATAGTTGTCTGTACGTCAGCACTTTAGGAGAGCAGGCTCTCCGATTCACTCTCAAAGCAGTAGTCAAGGTCAAACCCAGATGGCAGTTTTGGGGTTGGTTTGGACTGGCCAAAGGAAAAAAAAAAAAGAAAAAGAAAAAAGAACAGCAATTTGCCTCTGCTAGGATTTCACAGCTAGGAATTTCCCCTAAAGAGGGAAATTGATGTCACAGCAGATCAGATTTTCTGTAATTAAGACATAACCTCTAGAGCATAAACGGGGGCAGAGAGGTCTCCGAATTGGCAGAAGGTGTGGACTGCCAGTCCCACAGGCAGGCAGACAGAGACACCCAAAATGAGCTTATATTTGTTTTTCCAGTAAGAGAAACGCTATTTTGAATTCAGTGCAGGAAAAGAAATTTATAGACTCTTTCCACTCCAATTCGTTTCCTCACAGTCTGCGCTTAGTTGGGAACTAGTCTTTGTGAAATAAAGAATGAGATCAATCTCTCTGAGAAAAGTGACCCTGATGAGTATAATGGTACTATTCATGGCATAAGCTTACCCTCGTGTGCAAATACCTGCAGATTCTGGTCATCCATTGCTCGCATTCCCTCGTGTCTGCATACACACGTCGAAAAGTAGGAACATTTGAAAGAAAGAATAAATCCAGGAACACAGGCAGATAAACAGGTATGTTCTTTTTTTAAACAGCTGCACTATGCTATGCTGGTAGCATCTGCAAATTCTTGGAAGCATTACTGCACATCTGTGTGTGGATGTTTTGAACATTCTTTGGGGTTATTGAAGAATATTTACACCACTGTAACCACAATGTGTACCTGAAGTCCCACCCTTTCTAAAAGTCCCACAAATTCAAGCACCATCAAAAATTCATCCTATCAGAACAGGACAAAGGCGTGGCGAATTTGTTGTGGCACATTTACAGATACAAAACTCCCTAAGGGAGACCTGGCCTTAAAACGTGGCAGCAATTTTGTCAAGGAACAGAGCTAAAACTGCTTTTTGGGCATTACATACAATGATAATCTTTTCTTTATAAAGGAAGCAGCGAATAAAAGTGTATAGAGGAAAAGAAAGTGTAGGGATAAGTCTTTGACTGTTCAGAACCAGTAGGTACATGAGGGAAATGATTGTTTCCAGACCGGAGCCAGGCAGCAGTCCACATTGTGTAGTGAAGAAAGAGCAGACAGCTTTCAGCACACTTGTTTCCAATCAAGTGGAAACCAAGTGTTTGAGGTTAGCCTAAATGGAAAACACAAATGATACAGGTTGCTAGTCCAATTCAGGGACAAGGATGGAAGCAAGAAAAGAGAAAAGTTGCTTTCACAGACACAGACTCTGGGCACTAGCACTGCTGTAGTTACTTGATGTTGCTGCAGAGCCTTCCCTGTGGCTTTGGCAATGTTGCCTTAGGTGCTGGACAAAGAGAACAAAAAGATCATTCCACTCTGACTCTCTTGCAATCTCAGTGTATATTCTTCAAGTAAAACTCCAGTGTTGGGTGTTAAAAGATCTTGCTTCTCCTTAAGCTGTGTTCTTCATTTGAATTTATACTTCCTGCTTCCAAAGAAAATCATTACAGTGCTTGAGGATACTGAAACAGGCTGGGTTAGGGCAAACAGTTGATCCAGGCAACTTTTGTCTTGTCCTTATTCAGGGGAGTGGAGCCATTAAAATGAACAGGATCTTCCACTTAGGAAGGGCATATACCCACTGCAGAATGTATTTAGTCTGAAATAAAGTGAGGACAGACACTTAGAGAAGGGCATGGAGCTGTCATAACTGTGTAACATCTTCCACTGACACACTGGCTAGAGGCGTCTAGGGAAAGAAATACCACAGCTGTCAAAGTCAGCGGCCTCCCAGCACCTCTGTGATACGTTAATTATCATATTTCATGTAAAAATAGTTGTCGCAAATGTGCTCGCTGTGCCCCATGAGCAGCATGGGTGGCTCAGCTGGGCTACAGCTGCTGTGCCCTCGGGCCCGGGGCTGCTGATCACCGCGGGGAGGTGGCTTTTTGTAGGAGCAATGGGACAGCCCTGCCGTGTGGGATCCAGTGGGAGGAACCGGACGTTTGGCTACCAGTGGGAGCAGGAGCCCCTATACCCAGTGGAGCCAGATGAGAGGGCTGTTTGGGCAGGAGCGGAGATCAGCTGCACAGGAAGCAATTGCTGGACAGCAAAAGCGAACAATACAGCCAAGGCTGTTTTACTCCTCTCAGCCTTTAGCTAACGTTTTGCTTTGAGTGTTGTCCAAGCCTGCTCCCACACACAGCTCTCCAAGGCCCAGGGAACCCTGGCAGACCAGTACAGTGCTGGTGACCCTCTCAAGCACAAGTAGAACGGTCCTTTGCTATTTTATACACCCTCTTCCTGTGGAGTTGAGGTCCTGGTCCACATGTACTGAATTGAAGAAGAACCTCTTCCCCAATCCAAATCACAGTAACAGGCAAAAAAACCCCAAATTCAAAACACCTACTGAAACAAGATCCTGTACTGCAGAAATACCTCCTTCTGTGGAGAGGGGAGAACACTTGCATGGTAGATACTGGTCGTTGTAATCACTTGAATCCTTGAAGACCCATAATTAATATGGTGTAGGCTGCATTATAAAGCTAGAACAGGACAGAACGGACCAAAATCTACTTAACGTCAATCCATTTTTGTTTTGTAAAAACAAAACAAAAATCGCAACAATTTAATCAAAAAGCAACTACAATCCTCAAGTACCCTCCTCCATCCATTCTTCCTTTATTATAAGATTCATTTTTAAAATTATTACTCCCTGTCAAGTTTTGGACTGGTTGGGCAAGACAGCCTTCCCTGTGTTTCAAAGATGAGTTGTCTAAACTGTCACTGTTCATCCCATCCAGCATCAGAAGGACCGTCAGCATCCTTGCAGTGGAAGTCAGTATCTGACAGCATTTCCTCACCAGTGGGTTGAATCTTAGACTTATGTAAAATACAGAAATAAATGGATAAATACAGCGTAATTCTACAGTCAACATATTGATTTTGTGTCCATGCCAGCATGACAGAAAATAAATCTGGCTAATATTTTACAAGAAAAAGAGCCACAGAAGACACAAGTGAAAATACAACACTGAATTATGTGCTGAGAATTGTCTCTGTTCAGGCAGGTGGCTGTCACAGGCACGGCACACATCTGCCCTGTCTGGGCTGGCAGGAGAAACAGAGGCCTGAGAAAAGGCCTCTGGATGCTTATCTTGCATCAGCCTTTTTGCCTTTCTTCCATGGTAAAACAGGTCAGAAAGAAGCTGGTTTTCCCAGCTCTCAGTGACCTCGGAGCTGGGTTACCCAGTCATTTGCTAGTTTCCCACTATCCCACAGGAACATATATAAGGGCAGAATTAAGCAGTGACTGGTTAATATTCTCTGTGCCAGCTCCTGTTCAGGCAACAAGAACACAGGGCTCTGCAAAGGCACCTGTAGCAAGTCACTGTGATTTAGGGCAGCCTGTGTACTGCACCTACATCTGCCTGAGCTTGTACAGCCACCCAGAGCACAAAGGAACCAGTTTTGTTCCCTGGGAGCCTCCTCCACGCATTCCTGGCTGCACCTCGCCCTGTGCTGCACCGAGACCTACAGCTTGGCACAGCCAGGAAAGGCAGCCAAAGATCTCTGTGATCCGTTCCGGGCTCTGCCCCTCCTGTGCTGTGGGGCCTGAGCAATGAGGCGATTGCCCACCTGCAGAACAGGCAGGATGGATTGAGACATCCTGTGTCTCCTGGGGACTTTGTGTCTGACCTGCCTGAAGGTCACACACCTGGGAGCCTTGAAGGAAGGGATACATACATCCCATGCATCCATGCCCAGCACACATATGCAGAGCTTTAGCGCTGAACTAAGGACGTCAGTTTGCCTCACAGGCTTCAGGATTTGCAGAAGGACTTTGGAGAACTGTTACAGAGCTCAAGAGGCTAAGATGTATATATGGAAAATATTATGCATAGTGCATTACTCTAACAAGGAGTTATATACACACACTACAGGCAAGAATGTTTAGGAACTCTTGAACAAGCACAGGATATGACATTTCCTCTTGTTGCAATGCATATATGGCTGTGGTACCTTTCCCTCAGCTAGTAAACTCTCCAGGGTGAAGATGTGAAGGCCTGATGTGAAAGCCTGGTTTTATGTCTGGGTATAGCCAGCTGTTTCAATGCCACCCTTCCTGTTTTTTCTGGATGCCAGGGAAGAGCCCTGCTTTGCAGGTGGTGTGTGTCACAGCTGTGGTCCTCTGTGCTGCAGCAGGGCTTTACATGGGCACTTTGGCTCACAGCTGCTATTTGCAGATAATAGGAGTATAAACATATGTGCATGTTTGGGGACTAACCCATGATTCAGCATAAATGTTTCCTTTTTTTTGCACAGACCAAACTACAGGCAGTAGGAGCACATCAAGTAAGTATTGTCGAGTTTTACTGAGGTTCAGTAAAACTAAAACCATAAAATCCTTCCCCACTGGGGCTTGAGGCCACTGAAAGTTGTACCCAGGTCTGTGGCTGAGTAGATAAAACAGTTAGAACTCCAGTACTGCTTCGTTATCTGAAGAAGTTTTTCCTATTCATGGGCCACAGTTACTCCGCTAGACTGTGAACACACAGCCAGAATTGAGCAGCTTTTCATTTATTTGAGATAGCTATGATCACAGCAGGAAAAAGAAGCTGTTTTCCAAGTAAGCAGTGTGTGTCACATAGACTTTTTTGGAATCAGTAGTACATGAAGGGGCTGTGAGATTCTACTGCACCTTTTAGGGATGAGATGAGCATGGAATCACAAGAAATGCTGTCCAAGTTTCCACTCTGCAATGAGTGATATCTGTGTTTTGAAAAACTGGGAGAGAGAGGGCACTGAAGAAGACATGATTAATAATTTTAAAGCTCATACTGAGCTGTAGCCATTTAATTTAAAATAAAGCATTTTGGTTTTCTCTAGGAATCTAGTTTTGCTCGTGGTATAATAATATAGTTTAAAGATTTACCATAATACTGCTATAATGGACAGATGTTTATCTTTGTTCCTATGCCTGTGAAAGGAAAAAAAGCTGAACTTTGAATGAGTGCAGCACAGTTAAATAAACCAGCAGGTCTAGGTCGAGTCTTCCTAATTTTAAATATCTAAAGCAATAGTTATGAAAATATTCCTAAATGATGTTGCCAGACAGCAGAGTATTATCTGTGCTGTTTTCTGTATGCAGCACTGTTCATTGCTATGCAACAAATCGCAAAGGTCAGCAGACCCTGACCCTGAAAAGCAGCTGTGTTATAGCAGTTACTGGAAAACACCAATCCTTGCACATAAAATTGCTTCAAGCAAGAACATCTTTCCCAGAAAGACTGAGATCTGCATGCTAGATCACGCTTGTCCTCTGAACAGCTAGAAGTAAGTAAAGCCCTTACAGAAAAACAGCACACATGTCCACCTAGGATATTTTCAGAAGTGTCACAAGTTTCTATACATACATCCATGCACACAAATATGCCCAGGCATAATGAGGGGGCACTTTAATAGCACCAAGAGCAGCTTCTCCAGCTCCAACTAACACTAGTCAGAGCCTTATCTCCCTGCAGCCCCTTGCCCCAGCTCTGGAGATAACCACTCTTGGAGCACTCTGGAGACATCCCCTCCTGGAGCTGTGAACTCCTCTCTGAGCTGCCTCCCCAGCTCTGGATTTAAGCAGCAAATTGAGCAATGCAACGCAGTTTCCCTTGCTGGGCTTCTACCTCCTCTGGCTCGTATGCCCAGGACAAGCCTCCCTTTTGTGCTGCCCTTCTTCCTCCCTCAGGTATTTCCAGGTTGCTCCTGGATCAGCAGAGTTATTTCTCTCTGAGAGGGCACTTGCCTAAGATTTCTAAGTCACCACTGCAGAGTTTCAGGTCACTGGCATTTCCCACTCCACTGCCGTGAGCTCTCGAATACCAGGCAACACTAGAACTGGAGTTTTCACTTCTGTGTAACTAAACTGAGAAATTTAAACCCATGTTTAGGTGCCTGAGTAAGAAGACAGATGTTGAGAGCTGGGATGGTCCCTCTCACTGCCATGAAGTTTGCCACTATTCACGACTCTCTGTGCTCCAAGGGAGCGGTTCCCCATCCTTCTTTTCCTTTGCAAAAGGTGAAAGATAGTTCATGGTCTGGCTGCTTGAAATTAGGACACTAAAAACACACTACAGCTGGGGAAGATGAAGAACTGGCCCAGAGGAGAGGTATTAACCATGCATTTCCTATCTTGCTGAATGGGGGCTGATGAGCTAAACTGCAGCATTAATGATTCCTAAATGTTATGTATTTTCTCCCCACTTCCTGCTGGATGGGGACTGACACCACAGAGTTCCAGCTGGCTGGTCTTTTCTTCCCAGGAGAATTCACCTCTTTGCCTAAGTAACTGAATGAGATGCAAAAGCAAGTACAGACGAGGAGAGATGTGGGGCCTGCATGTCCTCAGCAGAAATGCTGTGTTCACTTCCCACTTGTTCTTCGCTGCTTTTCCATTCTTTGCTCTCCTCCTTTCTGGGCACAGCTATAGGGCCTGTAGCCCTTGATGTCTGAACCAGATTCTCCCACAATCCTTGACAGCAGCATTCCAGACTGGATTAAGTAGGACTTCAGGCTGGCCTGAGCCATGCAGAGCTGGCAGAAGATGGAGCTGCAGAGGGGCACAACAAAGAGGCTCAGCTGCTCCCTGGTGGGGATCTCCCATGGCTCCCTCCAGCCGGGCCTGCACCCACACTCCAGCCACTCTGCCCACGGGCTTCTGCTGTTTGAGAAGAGCAGGACTTGTCTGGCAAGTGGGACAGAGAGACACCTGCCTGGACAGAAAGAGCATGGAAATGGGAGGACCAGGAGAGCTGGTGAGGCTCTGCTGGTTCCAGTGCCAGGTGGGAAGCTTTGCCCTCAGAGATGGTGGCTTCTTTGATGTCTCTTCACCCTTTGTGGACACAGCCTGCACCCCCAGCTGGAGGCACTGGAAAAGCTGGCAGCTGTCGTGATCTTCTCTCCGCTGGGAACAGACTGAAACTGTTTTTCTTCAGGACTGTTTTATGAGGAGTGGGAAGAGAGCACCCGGACAGAGCACTAAGGATTAACTTTAAAAATTTGTCTCCCTTTGACAAAATGTTTGAGCTTTGCCAGTTCCTTTACGCTCTCTCTCACTGGCTGAGGACAGCCTTGTCCTGAATAGGAAAACGGGAACAGTGCAAGAGCACAGATGTCTGACATCTTCCTGTCTTCTGGCTCAGAGAGACGGAGATTAATAAAAGCTGCCAGAGAAATGCCTTGGAATAACCCTTTCTGGTAGGAGACACAGTATCCTGGAAACACCCATCACTTGGCAGAGACACTAATTTCATTCCTTAGCTACACAAGCAAATTTCTTTAAGTCTTCTCAAGATCATTTTTTTAGACTGGATTGCAAATGTTTTATGTTAAAACAAAAACAAACAAACAAAACACAACAAAAAAAACCCAACCACTTTGTTTCCTTCTGTTTTACATATGTGGCATTTCCTAAAAGGAACAAATTGTTGAAACAATGAAATATTTTCCTTTTTTACAGCCCTATCTTTCATTAAGAGACAGTTTGCCTAACATCTCTTCTTCCCTGTTAAGATGATGGATGGGGCTGAACAAGACTTACTGGATCCAGTGAGGTGCCATTTGCGTCACCAGCCACAGTGGTCATTGGGGAATGATCTGCCATTTCAATTGTTTCAAAGAGAGATGAAGAGGAAAATGGAGCAGGCTGAGATTTATTACAGTGGATGGAACAGACTTTGAAGTTAGACAAGTGGAAATTTGGATTATTTGCAGGAACAGATCCTATGTGAGGCTGTTGAGTTAGGCAGGGCCCTGATTTTGGAGGAAACATCATGAGTGTGCTCAGACATGAAACCTCCAAGAAAGACAGTTGGAGGCTGCCTTAGCAATCTAGAAAGTGGGGCATCAGTGATGAACCAGAGAATGGAGTTCATCCTCACTGCACTGCTCAATAAGCTGGGCCCAGCTCTCCCCTGGATGTCATTCCATTATAGTTGCTGGAGGGACACTGGAAGGGACTTCAGAATAACAGGTGAAACTTTGGTCTTCTACAAGTCAGCTTCCATTTTGCTGCAGAAGGCTTTCCTTTGCACTCTTGAGACCACCAGAGAGGAGGAGATGAACTCTAACAGCTAAGAAAAGGCCAGCCATCAGATTTACTGCCTAAACAGTGATCTCACCTGCAGAGATTTTTACATGGCCTCTAACACTTCCCAACTCCTAACTTGAAAGCCCTGAACTACCTGCACATTCCCATCCTCTCCCAGGGAAATCAACTGGATGGAAAGTGACAAGTATACACAAGTCCTGTGAACTCTTAGGAACACTTCTGAAAGCTGAGCTAAGGAGAATGAGAGACAAAATGCCCATGTTACTGGAAGTGGTAAGTGCCCTAGAAAGCCTTCCCAAAATTCTTGAGACACACACCAGTGACTCTTTCACTGCTCAGCCTCACTGAAACTGCGAATTTGTCAGTGGTTTAATGTTCCCTCCATGCCTTTTTCTCACCTCCAGTCCATCAAGCTGATGGACAGTTCTGCTCATGGAGAAACCTGTAATAATTCCATGGAAGCGAAAAGACTGAATCTTAGAGGAGTGAAATCAGACCATGAGGATTTAGTAGCAAATTTTACAGGGACAGAGAGAATCGGGGTTGGGGCTGTTCTAAAAGAAACCGTTTGACCAAACACTTGCTAAGTTCTTTCCTCTTCCTTCCTTTCTGAACACAGTTATTTGTCCCAGTAGTTAGATTCACACTCTTTCATGTCCAAACTAATTTCTTTCACATGATTAATCAGCAGCTGGAGGCAGGTGATGTCATGGACTTTGACATTAGATTGTCATCAAATATTACATTTCTCTCTTTTTTAACTAAACAGCTGCAGTGATGGCTTTGCTGGCTGGTGGCCAGCTGAGTCTCTCCACAGAAATGTAACACTCCTTGCCTCTGTTTTCCCATATTCCCAACTTGTTTGCTCTGTGATGGAAAACTTTACTTCCTTGGCGAGACACTTAGTAGCACCTACAGTTGCAATGCATCCAAGAAAAATATACTGCAAGGACCAGGGGAGTCCTTACAGGCCTGACAAAAGAGGGATTCATCCCTTTTCCTTTAGAGGGAAAGTAGTGCTGGGGCAGCTTCCATGTCCTAAGGTAATTGAACAAATAGATTTTCATTTTAGATGGAAGATGGATGGAAGGAGTTTGGAGTCCCTCAGATGCAGGCTGTCAATATGAACACACATTTCAATTGCATTTACATGAAAACAAAATGTGTCTCAGCTTCCGGACATCCAGAAAAAGGACGATGATCCTTGCAGGAAGAGTGCAGGACAATTTTCTGTTGATGAAATTTGCTTGGCAGTTGTTAAGAGATGTCATCTACCAGGTTTACCAGAGATAGATAATGCCTGAAGTCAGCACTGCACTTCATTTTCTGTTAAAAACCTGATTAATGACATTCATCTTTTTCCCTCAAAATTATGCTCTCCCACTCCTAATGCTTAAATGATTCTCAGAGGGTTTTTTTTTTCCTTGGGGTGAATATTACCATTTGCCTGGTACAGTAAGTTGTAAAAAGGGAAGGTTGGGCCTTGAATTATCTAAAAACTTCAGGGGGTTTGTCAAGTTCTGTCTCAAACAAAGTACTGGTTTAAAAAGCCCACACGTGGTCTAACCTGCTCTCAATGATAAATGCTGTCTTTAGAAGGGTAGTCCCGATGGGTTGGTTTTGGAATAATTTTCATTTTCATTTTCAAACATTTCAAAGTGTGCATAACACACTCGTGAGCATAAATGTTGATGAGTTTTGGTTGATTTGGTTTAATTGAGACATTAGCTGTATTGCTGGCAAATGAATCTGGAATAGCTATTACAGCACTCAGTTTTCCAAATCATTACAGAAGGATGAGCTTACAGTCAAATATTTTATGTTGATATGCTTAAGCATTTAAAATTATGGAAGCTTTTCATCAATAAGTGCAAAATTATTGCAGCAATTCTGAGTACCAGCAGGATTTGAAAGCCTCTAATTAATTTTGCTTACATTTGAAATAAGCAGAATAATAAACCAGATCAATCCCTGGGAAGACTCACATAGAGTTGATTATATCCCACCTGAAATAAGTCTTGGCTCTTTCTCTGTCACTTAGATAATCCATGAAAAACCCCCAAAAGGCTAACAACTGTAGCTAGAAACACAAATTATAGTCTGCATATGTTAGCCTGTTATGTCCAAAGAAAAATACCTACTGATTTGAATAGGCTACAGATCAGGTCTTACACTGTACACCCAAATTAGAAATTCATCTGTCTCTGGGACAGAAACTTATCAAGTTCTCTCTTCCAGAATTCAGTTCAAAATCCCTTCTGCTTCTGAGGAAGTACTTTTTTCCACATTTCCTATTTTCACTTGTACTATTCAGAGATCGAAAGCAAGGATTTACATACAAGGTGCTAAATAATATGCTGAATTCAAATCAGTTTCCACTGGGCAGATATCATTTTTTCCATCCACATTTAAGGTAAGCATACTGGACCAGCCTTTCTTTTAACAAGCTGATGCAATGTAAACAGGATGAATGAATAGGTAACTCTCTGCAGATGGAAGAGCTCCAAGCATTGGGCAGTGGGGAGGCCAGTCCTGCCCATGGCACAAATCAGAAAATGGAGAGCAATGGAGAGAGAACTGATGCCCAACACAGTGCAGGGAAGCAGCAGCAGAGAAAGCAATAAGGGTTTTCTTGTCCACAAGCCCAAGCCAGGACCACCCTGGGGTCTCAGGACTGCATTGATGGCCTTGGCTCTTGTATTTACAGAGAAGGACTGACAAAAATAGCTAAAGCCTTTTTCCTCATTCCTGTTTTCTCATGGTTACATTTGCATGATGAAGTTCAGTGAAGCCAAGACACTGGGTACGTTACTTGTACTTGTCCTGTGACTGGCTGTTCTTTTACTGTCCGAGCTCTTGTTGTAGTAATTTATCTGCAGCTGCCTCAGCTCAGCTTGGCCCTGCCACATGGGCAGCCTTTGTTTTCCATCTCCCTGCAGGTGAACAGCAAAGTCCAGACAATTTGCTCTGTGTGGCTGAGCCAGGCCTTCCATGGGTTTCAGGCAGCTCAAGGAAACCCTTCTTGCTCTGCCCAAACTCCCAGCTTTTATTAGCTCTGCCCATACTATTCCAGTACTTCTTGGGCTCACATCTCTTGTCCTCACGCTGCTGTTAGTGTTTCATAAAACTCATGGAGTCAGACCCAAATGCTGAAGGGAAGAGAAGCACTGACTCCTGCAGGCATTGAATCAAATTTTTCCTTTACTGAAAGACATGCAGTCTTGCAGAGAGGGTTGAATCTAAAAGCACAGTGGAGCATCATTGGTTTTGCTGTTTGGGTTCCTGAAGGATAAATATCAAATAAAGGCACATGAAACCCACCCAAGAAAGGGCTGGCATGAGTAGCTCCTGTTTATTTAAATTTGAAAATGTACTCAGGTAACCTTTTATTCACAGTTAATCTTATGGAGCAGCCACTGAGACACTGCTGGAAGTTGAGAGCATCACCTCAGTACCTGAAGCAGTGCTAATGAAACCACAGAGCTGGGTTATTCTACAGAGAAATGGAGAGACACAGAAAACAGATTTCTGTTTTCTTTTAACATCACGTCTTTTAGCTGGAGAACCCGTAGGTACGTAAAGGAGGCCAGGAGGTGCCAGTCAGGGAGCCACATGGAGAAGGGGAAGCCATGCCTCGAGGAGAAGCAGCCCCACAAGCACAGCAGTCAGGCAGTAGCTGCAGCCCCAGCCCTGCTGCTCAAAGCTCTTTGCCCAGGCAGTGAAGCAGGAGCTTCGCCTCAAGAACAAAAAGTGTACAAACATTTCTGCATGGGTGAAAGGTGCCCAGCTGAAAAAGTTCAAGTTTGGGGCACTGCTACTCCTAACACTTTTCCTCATCCTCCTGTGGGACCAGCTCCCAGAGACAACTGGATGCAGCAGCGACCTTTCAGGACTTATGAAATGCAAACACAGCTTTATTTGCTTCCTGACCCTTGGCTCAAAACATCTGCAGCTTTATAAATGAAAAACAACCACTGTGATTTAGCAACTTCTTCTGCCTCTGCTTCGTTTTTGCCAAAAGACAGAGGCCACGCTGTGATGTGATCATGGGTGTTGTGGTGACATTTGAGAACTATCAGTTGGGCTCCCCTGGCAGCTGGCACCACTGCTTCTCATGTTGCATCTTGTCTAGCAGGACAAGGCCTGGCTGGTCAGGTAAAGGGCCACAGCTGGAGATTTTAGTCAAACTGAGAAAATAGATTGAAAATGGAGCCTTCCTCCTCAGAAACATTTTGGGTTTCTGTTCCAGACAACAGTTGACTTGGCAGTCTCAACTTCTCTTGTCCCTTCAGTATGTGATAGAAAAGCTGCTGCTGCCACTCCTTTTGTGCCTCTACTAGAAGAAAAAGCTGATCAAGTTTTGCCAGATCAACCCTGGGCCATGGGCATAGGTGCTAATTTTTTTGAGGAGAGCTCTGGCAAAGTTTTTCATCCCTCTTCTTCCTGAAGAAACTTTGGAAATTTGTTGGAAGCAATTGGTTCCAGTCAATTTGTTAGGGTGATGCTGGAAACTGCAGAATGGTTGCTGAAGGATTCTTCAAAAATAAAGTGCTGGGAAGGAGAGAATTTCTGCAAATATTTGCAACTGAGTCCATGGAAATGTTCATTTTTCAGCTTAGTCTTCATGGATTCAGCAAAATGGAAAGGGATTCTCCAGTATCTGCCTCATGTGACAAACTTCAAGCAGTAGCAGCAGCAGGTTGAGCTTTTGGCAAAGTAAATCAGTTCCTTTGCACATGAAATAACTCTCAGAATGTCTGGTAGGACAGATGTAGGTACATATACAGTAAGCCTTTACAAGGTAGGAGATGAGGGCGGTAGGGAATGTCCTGATTTTGTCTCTCTGGTTATTCTCAGCAAATCTTGACGCAGTATTTCTTAGCAGCAGAAATACTGAAAAAATAAGTTTTGGTTATTTCTAATTACTTTAAGCCCAGGAAGTGGAAATATAGTGTCATCATACTGTGCTTTTTTCATCCTTGATCTGTATCTTGCCGTACCAAAAATTTTAATTTTCTCGTGGCATCTGCTGAATGCTGACAAGATACATATTAGTATCATCATAGTACCTATAAATTCATTTCACACTGAAGTGGCTGAAAACAACTAATATTTGTGTTTCTACATCCATTTTTATGCTTTGGAAAATTCTACATTTCTCTGCTCCCAAATGACAAAAACACAAGGAGGATTATGACTTAACAGAGCTGTATTGTACCATTTTATTCGGCCTCAATTATAGATTTAAAATGCCCCTATGAGGCCTTTTTAATATCCATCTTTATCTTTTTTTTTAATCAAATGCTTAGTTATCATAGCTTTGTTTGGAAATGATGACAACTAACTTGTCTCCTCTGGATTTTTTTGGTACTCTTCTATTATCACTCCTATTTCAAGAGAGATTACATCACCTGCCACGAACCTGGAAGTGGTGTAAAAACAGAGCACCTGATGTACTCTCACCAAACCCTGGTTTGAAGGAAGGCTGCCTGAGGAGAAGTACAGACATGCAGCCTGTGGTAGGAGCAGCTTCTGTGGAGAAGAATGATTCCCTATCACCACGACTCTGCAGACAGGCCCTGGTTGGTGTCCAACTCCATCTGATACTTCACCGCACAATAATAACTCTTTTCTAGCTGGCTTGTCCTTTCTTCCCAGTCTCTACATCCTGAGGGGCTACTTTCAGGGAGATGAGCTGGTTTGTCCCAGTCCAGGGAAGCCAAAGGTCCCAGGCACTAGCAGTGTGCTCAGCAAAACCCAGAAAAAGGGCAGCACGTGGCTAATCCAGGAGCTGCACCAGCAGCAAAGGCCATTCCCATAAAATATATCACTCATATTTCCTGGTGAGTCAAACCTCCTTCCTCCCCTCAGGTCAGACTAAGGAAGAGTGCAATGAACAGGTTTGGGGTTTTCCTGTCCATCCTACATTACATCAGGGTGTAATAACAGCACTGCAGCTGGCAAAGCTGTGCAGCTGTCCTACAGGAGTCACACACTGTCCTTCCTGTCTCCATGGTGAGTGGATATGCTTTCATGGCACACTGGAAATGACACAGTCCAGTGCTCAGTGGCTGCTGAATGCTCAACTCTGGCATTGATCAGGGATCCCGGGATTTGCCAGAATAAATGCTGTCCAGGAAGCAATTCCCTTTCCACTCTTTCCCTCCCTTTGTTCCCCGTAACCCTTCTTCTTCCTTTTCTCCCCATCTTTCCTTCTTTCCTTTCTTCCTTCCTTCTCTTCCTCCTCTTTCTCTCCCTCCTTCTAAAGAACAGCTCATACTATTGTTTATCACCATATAATATTGCTGGCCATCAGGAAACCTTGGAAACCAAGGAAAACAGAGATCCTGTGACAAAACTCAAGAGAACAATGGCTTCAAGGGCACTCAGCTCTTGGCAGCATGAGCACCACGGCGAGCTCAGCATCTGGCAGGATGGACCCTGAATTATGATGACAAGAGGACAAGGAAGCACAGAAGAACATTAGGAAAAGATGAAGAAAGATGCATTCCTTTCTGGAATGAGATGGGCAATGCACCACTGCAGGTATTTGTTTAGAATTTCATGTTGCACCATGATCCATATTCAAAAGTTTGATGTGTTTTCTCAGAACATCTGACATAAATTGAACTGCAGACCTCCAAAAAGTCTTAGTTTTGAAGGCAGCAGAGTTAACAGTTTTTGTATTATCAATTCTTTGTCCCATCTGCCATTCTTTCTTTCTCTTTTTAGCTCTTCTTTCTCCATTGGTGGGGACTGGCCAGCTTATATGGTGGTGAGAGTCAATTTGACAATTTGCAGACACTAATGAAGGTGTTTGGGTTCATTTCTGTGTATGTTTAAATAGCTATTCTTTATGATTCAATTTTTCTTGCATGAGTCAACTTATGCTTGTTTCAGACTTCACAAAAACATTTTTACAGCAAAAAGACTCCCATCACTGTAAGTCCTCCTATAAAAGTACACAGGAGGCTGGTGTCATTTGTATGCTTTTTCCACTCTCTATAGATTTCAATAGGAGATTATATCCTATTTATAGAAGTCCACTGAACAATTCAAATAAACCACAAACACTAATAAGAGATGCTGACAACTGACCTCTTTCAGCACATGTTTAGAGTGATTAGCTGTCCATCAACTTTGCAGCATAGTTTGGCTGAACCAAAAATTATGTTAATGTTGTTGACATAGAAAGGAACTATTTCAGCATGTCAGAAATGTATTCACTTTACAATGAGATCAAAAGAGATCACAACATTAGACAGAGTTCTTCTCTTTGACTAAATCTGGTGGATGTAAAAGTTTGGAGAAGATGCTTCTGTGAGAAATGAGAGGTGTGGGTCACATCCTTTCAGATGTGGGTTTTACACTGCCTACATGAGTGCTTGTGTTTGCAGAAGAGGTGGCCACTACCATCAGCTATTTTATAAATCTACTATTTAACTTGCTTTTTCACTATACGAAGGAAAGATTTCATTTTGAGTTGACTAAAGTATGTTCCACAAACCAGAGCAAAATTTTACAGTTTTCCTTGTGAATGCAAATAAACCCCATATATCTCTACTATGGATCAGTTGAAACCAATTTTAGCCCAACTCTGATTTATTTCGCTCAGCTACCCCACTCAAAATTTATTCAAATTACCCTATGTGTCAGAACCTCATAAATATAAGTGAAAAGCACATGTATATAACATGCAGTGGTGGAACCCTGGGTTCTGAGAATTTCAGCCTTTCAGTGCTGACAAGCAGTGATCCTCAGAAACACACTGTATTTGACCTGAAACCTTAGGAAAAGCTCCCTAAATTGTGTTATAACACTGAGGTTGTTACTGTGCAATTAAAACTTATATCACTGGGTGGAATATGTAGAGATGTGGAAAATTAGGTTTAGGGGATATAGGTTACAATATGGAGGAATTTGGGTGTGGATCTTCTTCTTCCTTTCTCCTTTCTCCTTTCTCCTTCTTCTTCACAAATCTAGGGGTTATGCTATTGGGTCAAAAGTCCCGCACAGCGGGACATGAAAAGTTAGTAATTGGATTATAAATAAAAACATATTACTTAGTATTTCATAATTGGTTAATTTAGACCTTAAAAAACCTTGGAAGTTAGAACTCATGGCCATGTTCCACCTTGTTAACTTGAAAGCACACTCTGTGCAGCTGTATTATAGATAAGATATAATAACCAAGTCCTAAGATGAATTCTCAGTCTCCTGCATTTTAATTCAAACTGAGTAAAAAAACCTCACAAAACAGAAGCAAAGAAGAAAAGAAACGGCAAAAAAAGAGAAAATCAAAAAAAGAGAAAATTAATAATGCAGGAGTCTCTCTGCCCAAGAGTTTACTCTCCAAGTCAGGCATCATAAAGGTTCTCATCTCTATGAATATTTAGTAAGTCTGTGCAGGAATTGGGAAGCCAGCCTGGACTATGAGTATTCTAAATCAGCGCCTAAGCCAGAAGCTCTTCTCTCCTTGCTGCTCAAATCTCCCACTTCTACTTCCTTTCTGCAGCAAAGCTACTCTGGTTCTGGTGGCTGAAGGCTCTCAGAAGTGCTGATTCCCTTAGTGTGCACAAGGTAGCTCTTCAGAAGCCATTAGACATATTAGCTCAGCACTGGGATTAGAGTCGAACAGAGGTTCTGTGCTCAGACAGAACCTCTACAGCAGGAACAAGGTCATATTTTCAAGGTATAGGAGCACTCCTCTGCCATCACCTGCTGAGTGCATCTGCTGTGTCACTGGCTGTTTTGACTGCAGCTCGGGATCTGAGGGCTAGACTTGATTCAGCACGCACAAGGAATCTTCCCTGAATAAGCAGAGTAGGAGTTGAGTTTATAAGAAGTGTGACAGTGGCTGTCTGAGACAAGAAATTACTTTTAGAGGTGAAATGTTTTAACGGGTTTCTAATATAGCTGTGCTGGGTGGAAGAATTAAATGAATCTCACGTTGTTATGGAACCTCCTGTATACATGTTGCAATAAACAGGAGTGTGAAAAGCTCTGAGAAAAACACAGGAGACAGAAATGCAGATTAGGGAGGAAAGCAGAGGTGGGTGAGAAATGATCTAACTGTTGGCATTGTGTGCAGTACAGTGGGCATTGCTCATCTCCATCAACAGAATAGCTCTTTGCCACCCCCTCCCTCCCTAGAGGGGCTGCCTCGAGGCACTTCTCACTCGGTGGGGATTATGATCTTTCCCATGCAGATGGGACAACCAAGGCAGGGAAAGGTCAAGACCAACATTTTAAAAGCTGATTTTTGGTGGCTTGATTTCTGCGTCTAAAAGGAAACCAGTCTTGTTTCCTTAACGAAAGCCACGACTTTCATGAACCTCATAACCTTCATGAACCTCATGACTTGCACAAGTGTGGACTATTGTCTGCCCAGCACATATAAAAACGAGGTCCAAGGTGTCTCAGATTCAGCATTTGAGATGGGTACATGGGAAATGTTGGTCTCTTAAATGCTACTCTAGCTCATACAGAAAGTCACCACGATTAATGTTTCCTTTTCGAAATTATAGTGGAGGAATCTTCTTTTTAAATAATATATCTGATTTGGATGCTACTCATCACAGTTTTTGTATTCACATTGGAATACAAGCTGTCCACAAATAACGTGAAGGTATCTATAGAGTTGCATTTGCTTTTTCCTGACATTTGTATGAGTAAACTCATCTGACTTCATAGGGTAGATGAGGAAACTGCATCTTCCCTACATGCCATGAAGAACTGTAATTTTTTCTTTTGGATAGGGGTATTGCAGCTCCCCCGACAACACTACACCCACCCTGTGTCTTGCTGAGTTTTACGCTGCCTTCAGTGACAGCACAGATGCTGGAGTTGAGCTGCTTGGTGACTGTCAGGCAACGTGTCCACAGAGTGGTGGCATTCTTTCAGCAAGGATTTCAAGCACAGAAAAGCTCCTGACTGAACCAAGAGGAAACCAAACTGACTGCCTGACACAGGTCTAGATTTTCTCAGGGCCAGTTTGCAGTTGGAAATGTCAGGGAATTCAGACTGCATCACTGAGCACCAATCCAGAATCTGGTGCCACACCTCCCTTTGCTCAGGTGCTCACTTTGGCTCTACCACAGTGCATTCTCTTTTCTGCTATTTTCCCAGCTTCCATGTATTAGGTCCACACTGTTTCTATTTGTGCAACTATCCAGTTCCTCATGTGGATTTAGGAAAAAAACAATACACCTCCACAGACACCACAGATATTTTGGAAAACCTGTAGCTTGCATTCAATTGAATCTTTGTTATTTTTATTTATTTGCAATGTCTTCTCCTCTGAAATTCTCTATTGAATAATGACTTTTGGACAGGCTAACTTCACCTTGACAATGTCAGATCTCTGTAATGTTCTTTCATTTCTCTCTCCTTGACTATTATATGTCATTCTGTGAGCTGGTAAATAGCAGCTATACATATATATACATCCAGGCCCTACACAGACTTTAGGAGATAAATACAGGCAGGAACAAATAATGGAGTTTATCCACCCGCAACAATCAACTCTGGCTGTTTGTGAGAGCTACAGCATGACTGTGTTTCATGAAGGCAGTTCTTGACCAAGGATGAGTGTCTCCCATACTGCCTGCAAAGTTTTGTTGCCCTGGAGACACATACTATTGTTATATGGAAACATCTCTGAGGCATATGGGAACGCCAAGGTGATTTGGATGAAGTATGGCAATGAAATGGCAATAAAGGTGTGCTTAACTGTGCTTACAAAAAGTTACAGATGAGAAGTATTATTCACCAGCAAAGTACAATACCTTGCAGAATTTTAAAATAATTAACTTCTGAAGTTCTCCTTGAAGCAACTGATGATCGTCAGATGTGGAAAAGAGGAGGAAAGTTACAAAGAAGAAGATGAGGAGGTACTAGTTACTGTTATTTCCTTAATTTGAGATTTATGCTTGAATGACTTTGATATATAAAATAAATAGTTTGGTTTTTTCTTCAACTTACAGTTTCATTGTACAAGAGGGGAAAAAAAGCCTCAAGGTTTTGAAAAGCCACAGTTTAACTGTGGTTTAACTGTAGATTTGCCTTTAACCTGCTTTATTTGATCAGTAGAAAATCCCTGTATAAACTCTCTTATTTTATTTATCTTAATATGTAATAAACTCTTCAGTTACTGAATGATTGAGAATCAAACTAGCTTGAACTAGTTTAACTAAGTTCATTCAAAACCTAATTTAAGGCTTGATTAAATGGTGCTAATGCAAAGTTAAATAAACTAGATGCCAGTAAAAGCTATTTTAGGAATTGCCACTCCTGCTGAAGGGTAAGGAGTTTAAAACAAACTCATTTAATTTACTTTAAAAGTTACTAAGATAAACTATTTTAAGTGCTTCTGTGCAGAAAAACTTGCAGAGCTATGACAATGGACCTTGTAAAACTGCTGCTTAACATGAGAACATGAGGGAAGATCAGAAACAGGAAGCAACCTTGCATCTTTTTTAAACAAAAACCAAAACACAATGCTTTTCTCCTTGCCCCTTAGGGAAGTGAAAAATACAATTTTGCCTGTATTTCCTCAGTTTTCTTGCCATTGCTGCTACAGTTGTAGCTCTAGCAGTGGGAACACTGCTCATGATACAACTCTGTGCCAGCAGAGACAAGCTGGGCTCGATCTGAGTCCTGACCAGCGAGGTGGAATCCAGCAAATAACGCGGCTTCAAGCCAATCGTTCTGGTAGTGTCAGAAGTTTCGCAGCACGAGTCATTTCACAGATATATTCTCCAGAGAGGGCTAAATGAGCAGAGAATGTATTTCGCAAGGATCTGATTACTCTAAGAATTCCCTGAAAGGCTTATCCCAGAGAGTCCCGGGCTGGAGCTGCAGGTGTCGGCGCTGGTCCCGCTCCCGAGGAGATGGATGTACGCGGCAGAGCTCTGTCCCCTAGCGGGCACAGCGACACGCTCCTCCACAGCCTGTGCAGGGGGAATCTCCTTCCAATGAAAGCGGGAAGGATTTATCTGAACGTGAATGTATAGTACACATTCCTTACTCATGTCTCCCTCGCCATGGCCACCAACAGGCCCAAGTCAATACACAGTTCATCTGAGTAGTTATGGGGAACTTAACGAGGAACTTTTGCTCTCTTTTTAGTTTTTTTTTTTTCTTTTCATGTGCATTTTTAAAAGATGTTAGACATTTGCTTTCCTTTGTCCCAGGACAGACGTCATTTCAGTTGAAGTCATTGACAGAGCAGAGCAGTGTTAATTCACAGTTTTTCAAGTCACATGAACAGGTCTGCTGATTGCTTGAAGCCTGGGATTGCCTGAAGGATTTGTCCCAAGATCTGAAAAGCCAAAGAGATACCAATAACCTTAAAGGCATAATGCTGCTTGTCAGACTGATACATTTGTGTCCTAAAGGGAAATGTCATCCTTTAGCAAAACTGTACAAAACTCAAGGAGGTGGGAGAAGCCGTCTGAGCCAGACAGTGGTCCAGAGGGCACCATGGCAGCAGGAGCTCTGCTCCCAGGCAGGCACTGGGCACTCCCACTGGGGCAATCCTGCTCCTGCTTGATGGGCCTGCCAAGGACCTGTGCTTAAAAGTAAGACTTCAGTGACATTCCATTGATTTGGATGCATCACTGACTGCTTTGTGACTGCACACTTTACCCTTCTCACCACTTTGGCCTTGTCTGTTTTGAGAGAATCTCATCTTTAGCTCAATTCTATATCCTTTAGAAAGAAGCCATCTACACAGCTTCTGTGATGCTGTCGTCCTGGAAGGAAGGGACAACGAGAGGATCTCAGGTCTGTGCATGGGGGATTTGTATTGTGCAAACATTCATGACACAATTTATGAGTATTCCTTTAGCATGAAGTTGAGCTTCCAAGGGTCAGATCCATAGCCTACAGTCTAGGGGACTTTGGATCTGTACTTAGCTCTCTTTTAGACAGAAGGATATACCACACTCTTCAGTACTGGAGCTTAAATCTGAACTGTCTGGTTACATCTGAGGCATCAGGGATACACCCATGTGGGAACACTCTTTAAAAATCCACATAGAAGTGTGACACCAATACATGATTCCTGCCCACAGGTGGCACTCTGTCATGACCCCCGGCTACTTGCTAAGTCCTCTCATGAATGAGATCTCCTTCAGTTATGAGAAAAATGTTTGCTTTGGTATTCAGTAATGACCTTTCCTTGAGGGACTGCAGATCTACAAGGTGGAATAAACTGAGCAAGACTCCTGGAAAGTACTGTCTATTCCAGAACAAAACTCCCATGTGCTGGGCCTGACCCTATTCATATCTTCTGTGCAAGCACTAGAGGTTTTAGTGTTATTTTGACAAATGGTGTCATGTATGTTTCCATTCAAAACCAAGGGAGCATCTCTGTCTGGATTTGTGCCAGTAGTCCTATTTCCGGATATTATTTACATCTCCTGAAATAAAACAGCCACAATTCCTTGGATATATTTGGAGGACTGCAACAGTTTATGACTAATATCTCCCTGAGATATCCTGCCATAAACACCTCACTACCAAAATGGGACACATTAGGGCAATCCCAGAGATTGTTCCCATGCACTTCAGAACAACCACTAGCCTGGAGAGAGACACCAACCTCCCAAGTCATGAGCTGTGATACAGCTGGGCATGTGATTTCCCTGGGAATGAGCACACTCTACATTATTTGTGAGAGATCCTTTAAGGAAATGACTGCACAGATCTGTTAAAATTAAAAAAAAAAAAAAAAAGCAGAAATATTTTTGATGTCCATATGATACAGAGCGAGGTTTTGCTCAAAGAGCCTGTTAACTTGCTCTCAAGTCAGATGCTTCTCATATGATGCAGCTAGGAAAAAGCATGTGAAAAGGCATTCTGACTGAAAGCTGCATGGAAGTAACACTCATGGATGGAGAGACCAAAACAACTACATCTCCCTACTACCCACTTTAGCATACAGAAGAGAAACACTGAGCTAAGATAGATTTTTGCCTCTGAATGCTACAAAGGAGGCAGGCAGGATATGCATTCTCAGAAAGACAGCTGGGTTTCACATATTCATGTTCTTGTGCTTCTGTGAAGGTTGCAGTACCTGCAATTTTTTCCTAAAACCCTTTGCTAGGATGCACAAGACCTGCACCTCTTTGCATTTGTCCATCAGGGTGACAGCAAAAGGGAGGATCTAGTGGGAATGTGGAAAGAAGCAAGGAATTTGTTTGTCTCTAAACTTTAGTCCAGAGTAGACACCTGTGAGCCCTTCATACAGCAGAGCAGCACTTTTGAGAGATACAAAAAGCTGCAAGTTTAGCTCCTAAAGCTGCTGATAAAGAGCAACTGGGCCTGTAAAACCAGTTCCTATCCCTTCAGCCCCTAGAAGGAGTCTAAGAACAGTTTCCCTATCTCCTGCACAGATCTATGGCAGGCTCAGCTGGACTGACAGCTGCCAGCGAGGTGAAGAGCAGCACAGTTCAGACTGTCAATGCTTTGGCTTTGAAGTTGTACAATGTTTTAAAACAGCTAAATATTTTTACTATTGTCCCAAATTTGTGTCGGATACGTATGCTTCATGTAAAAGGGTGCAAAATGATTGTCAGTCGTGGAAAACCTGAGTGCACCCAAAAAGGTTCCTTCTCCTAATGTTAACCTTAAAAAAGCAGCTCAGCATAAAATGTGTGAAGGATTCAATTCATCAGAAAAATTCCCATTAAAAAAATCTCCACCTGGATCAAGTGGAGTGTTCGGTGAAAAGGAACTCAACAGCTCAGCACAAAGGCCAAAGGTAGACACAGCCTTTGAGAGAAATCTGTTAGAAAGAGCTCTGATAGTAAAGAGCTCTTGGCTAGTGAAGAACACAGCCAAGCACAGAGTTCATCAATTTTTCCAGACTTACTTTACCTTGGCAAAGGCCAGCTGGCCATGTTGGGATAGGCAGCTCTCCGGGGCTCTGAAGAACTTTCCACGTAACTTAGTTCTGGGTGCAGAGTGGCTCAAAATAAGGATTACGGGTACAAGGAACGTGTTATCACTTGTCACTGATGTTGCGTAGGAAATTTGGGGAAAAGAATGTGATGGCCAACTTAAGATTTGGAATCTGCAAGAGTTTCCATTTTGTCCAATGATTTATAGCGTGGCAGTTCACGTATTGTACCTTGTGTCTCCTTCATTACCATCTTACCCTTCATTCCCTTTGTATACAAGATCATCATAGGTGGCATGGAGCAAAGAGGAGTGTGAATCTCTGCTGTAAATACTCCCTGTGTCTGTGCCTGAGGTTCTTCCTGAAATGACAACAGCGGTAGAGGGAAATTGCCATGACTGCAGTTCATGTCTCTGCCCTCACAGATGATGAGCAAGTCCTACAGAGCTGCCAGAATCATCATTTCACTTGACTGCTGCTTGATAAAGCAATGGGAACAGAGGCAGGAGTGGTTTGTGTGCTGACTGAAGAGCAATTTCATCTATCTACAGGATTACCTTGCTTACTATCATGGGGGTTTTTTTTGGTTTTTTTTTTTTAATTTTGAACAAAACCACTTACACTCTGAAAATAAAAACTCCCCACAACCATTGCAAATAGGATGAAATTGTGATTTTCCTTATTCACCCCTCTGATCTATAAACTGAGCAGAGGTCAGACACAACTCCAGCAGAACTATTCTTTAGCCATTTCCTCTGGTTTCTCTATTTACTCCTACACGCTTCTCTCTTATTATTATCCCTTTTATTCCCATCAGGATCTGCATGCTTGCATATCTTTTAATCTACTGAAGGGCTAAGTTGATAAGCATTTAAGCCTTCCAGTACCTGAAAGGAGTCTACCAGAAGGACAGAAATGGACTTTTTACAAGAACATTTAGTGACAGGACAAGGGGAAATGGATTCAGGTTTCGATTAGATATTAGATATAGGGAGCAAGTTTTTCACTATGAGGGTGGTGAGGCATTGGCACAGGTTGCCCAGAGAAGCTGTGGATGCCCCATCCCTGGAGGTGTTCAAGGCCAGGTTGGACGGGGCTTTGAGCAATCTGGTCTAGTAGAAGGTGTCCCTGCCCTTGCAGGGGGTTGGAACTGGATGACCTTTAAGGTCCCTTCCAACTCTAGCCATTCTAGGACTCCGCGTGACCCGAGACGGACGCTCGGCCCGCTCCGCCCGCACCGCCCCACTATGGCGGCGCCCCCGCCTCACAGACCGCCACCGGGCAGCGGGAGGGCGGGGACAGGCGCCTTCCTATTGGCCGAGCCTCTTCCCGTTCTTCTCTTCTATTGGAGGAGAGTGGCCCGTAGGCGGGGACATTCGCTGAGCGACAGCTGTGGCGGCGAATGGGCGGGAGCTGCCGTCCCTCCCGGCCGGCGCTGGGGCGGGAGCCAATGGGAGCGGCGGGGGGCGCGTGCCGTGCCGGCAGCAGGTAAACAGCGGGGCCGGCCGGGGCGCGGGATCGGGACCGGGATGGGGACGGGGATGGGGATGCAGGATCGGGATCGGGGTCGGGATTAGGATCTTCTGCCGGCGGGATGCTGTGGGCTGTAGATGGGGCGGGACGGGACGGGCCGGGCCTGGCCTGGCCAGCCGCCGGCGTTCGCGCGGGGCCTCGGGATCGCCGCGCTCCCGGAGCTGCCTGTATCTCCGTGTGTGTATCTACGTACATATGTATGTTGTTATATAGGTGCATGTTATATATATATAAATACATACTTCCATGTGTGTTTGTGTATGTACGTGTGTGAAAATATCTGTACACCTATTTCTCCTGGGCGGTGGCGGTGTTGCTGCCTGCCATCCCGGCTTTCATTTGGAAGCGCCTCCGGCATAACCTTCAGAGGCAGCCAGATTTTTAAGCGTTCAGAAGGGCAGCTGGGGAGCAGGAACATCTGCATGGGAGCAAGGTCTCCTCTGGCCTCCTGCAAAATCTCTGCCTGGCAGGGTGGGGCTTGTCGTGGGGTTTTTTTCCCCCTTTTTTTAAATGTAGGTGTTTGTTGTCTGTGTCTCCAGCCAGGCTGGCCGTGCACTTGGATGAACAGGGAAGCAGGGAAGCAGTCCCAGCCCCGCTGTGTGCCTGTGTCCCCTTGGGGGCCCAAGGGAAAACAGCCACTCGGGTAGGACACAGGAACTCAGCCCCAACACAGGTGTCCTTGGATGTCCCCGAAGTGTCACCTCCAGCCCCTGCTGGCTCCGATGTCCTCAGCAGTACTGGGACCAATGCGAGTTGCTGCTCCCGCATGTGAAGTGTGAGCCGGGCTTTGAGGTTTTACTTGTGTTGAGTAGTTCTGCAGGGCTATGGTGCCTTTATGCAGTGACAAGCAGTTGGCTGATAGAGTATTTGGGCTCAGTGCTGGCAAAATAATCTTTCTGACCCTCTCGGGGAGGGTCTGATTTCAGCTCTGCCAGCAGAATCGCCCTTTGGGGCTATGTGTTGTGCCTTTCTTGCGGGACAAGAGAAAGCAGTGCTAGTTCAGCCAGAATGGAGAAAGAAAGCTACAAATCTTTTCAACTTCCCATATAATGTTGTGTTTTGTTATTTTTGTGTTCTGGGGCTGAAAGTGAGTGGTATTTGCACACTGAGATGGTGTTCCAAGTCCCCTGGCATTTTAGCAGCGTGCCCATTCTGACTTTATTTATTGGCAAGAACCTAGAAATCCTTCCTCCTAATTTTGGCCCCACCACTTAGGATTTCTTATAAGTTTGTTTCCTTCTCTTCATATTTACCGACAGCAGTGGTTGCTACAGCCAAAACTTAGGAGAACATCAGGCTGTCAGTATCATCCCAAAGCTTTCTCTTGATCTAAACATAGCAAAGAGAATACAATTCTCTTCATCTAATTGCCATCAAAGAGAACAATATGTATAAGGAGAAATTTTAACTCTCAAGTGGATAATTAAGTATTCTGCCAGGCTATAGCAGCTGTTCTGTGCATTGTAGTGGTATTATTTGTGATGGATGAAATGCAAAGCAAAGGATTTGGATTGTTTGCAGTATGAAAATAAAAGGCAAACTGAGGCTAGATCTTAATGTTAGTGAACTGGCCCAGTTTAATCAAAATCCATAAGCTGGTTTATCACAGCTGAGGAAAGAGGTTTCTTGCATGAAGGACATCTGGAAAAAGAATCAGTGACTCCTGCTTCCCTTCAGGATTCACAAGACTGCTGTAAAGCAGGAGTAATTGTATTCCCACCTCAACTCCTCTAAGAAGCACTTACTACTGACCTAGTTTTTGTCCTCTTTCACTTTTGCCGTACAGTTTTGAGAGTTGGGTCATTTTGCTTTGAAGCATTGTATGATTTTTTGAATGGGACCTGATGGTTGGAGAGGCAGAGAGGAGAACGTTGCCTGATATAACTTAGTGCTTCAGTTTGATGATGGACTGGGACTTCATTCAATGTATTTGGTAGACCACACTCTAAAGCTTTCTGTGAATACAGATACAGCTTACATTTGTCTCAGTGCTCCATGTTTTCCACTCCTGAGCTGTCCTTCCCCACTTTTTCATCTCAGCCTGGAAAAACAGTCAATAGGCACAGATGTATTTGCTGTCATGTGCATGAGTAGGAAAGAAGGCTCCCTTGCTTTCCATTATGGTGTATGCAGCATCCTTTTGGCAGGCGGAAATCATCTCCACAAGATGTTTTTCCTCAGTTTAAGTAGTTAAATGAGACCAGAAAACAATGTGGCTTTGTAACACCCATGTCTTAGCTACCTGGTGCTCTGTGGCTCCCTTTTTGTTTGACAAGCAAGTCCCAGGCTTTCTGTTCTTTCCCTCTGCTCGGCCCAAAGGGTGCTGTTGTGCTGGGCATGTGTGTGACAGTGACCAGGCTGGTCCTTCCTCCCCTGGAGGTCAGACTGCTCAAACCACAGCTCTCTCTGGCAGCCAGCACAGCTTTGGTGCCGGTTCAAAGTGCACCTCTGATGAATAAATAGTGGCATTAGACAAAATCCCTGCTGAGTCCATGGTGGGGCAGAGGGGGAGAGCCAGTGTTCCTGCCTCTGTAAACCATATGTCCAAGGCTCCTGCTTAGATAAGAGTCACAAAGCCATGCTGCCAAGGGTTTTGCAGACCTGAGGTGAGGGTGGGCTGCTTGTCTGGGAGTAAGCAGAGGGCTTGTCACCTTAAGGCTCAACCCTACTGGAAGGGGGATGCACAGTGCTCTGTATTCCTGGTGTGAGCGCTGCCACTGGGGCTGCTCCCAGAGCCTCTCTCAGGGCCAGCCCTGCTGGGACCTGGCTCTGTGACAGCAAAGGGAAACAGGTGCCTCACTGTCTTTTCAAAAGCACTACCCAGCTGATGAGCACCTGGTGTTGGAGGGTGGGGGGACAACCCCTTTGGCAGGACAGTTTAGATCAATCTAAGGCAGCTGTGACTTCGGTGTCTGCTTGTTGCTGCCAGATCGCCCTTGCTACCTCTCAAGGCTGCTCGAGGCTTTCTAAGGCATTGAAATACAAGCGCTAGCCGGTATAAAGCTGAAAAGATACCTTCCACATCTGCTCCTGTAAAGTCTTGGATTTACTGGGGTGTGTTTGTGTCAACCCTCACTGTGTAAACAAGGGACAGTGAAGCTGTATTCAGGTCTGAATCTGCTTGCTGACCAGAAATATCATGGCACCTTTGCATGTCCATATACTTGCTGGGGGAGCATAGGAGGAAATGTCCTTAAAATTGGCTGTATTTCAACACGAGTTTATTTCTTCCCATGTAACTGTGAAGGTTAGTAATTGGCACTGTGGTTTTGCTATTGGTTTAACCCCTCCAGTGGGCGTAAGTAGGGTGTTGAAAGTAGGGTAATTGGCTGCCCCTTTTAAATCCTCTGCAGAATTGCTCTCTTTATGTAGCAAAAATGATTTCTTAAATAATGTGAGAAGAAGTTATTCAGTATTTTCATTGGGTTGTTAAAACCTAAATATTTATCCCAAACTATCAGTGAGTAAATCTTTATTTATCTCCTCCCTGGTCTCTGACATGGGCAGAAGGTTTTGAGTTATTTAAATTCCATAGGTCACAGATCCTGTGGCATGCATAACTTATCCTGTTCTTCATCCAGAAATATGTCATGATGGAATGACTTTATATACCTGACCTCTTTTAAGACCTAAATCCTGTAACTGGAGGAGAGTCTAGTAACCCAGCTGTAAATTGTGAGCTGCCATGTGCTCAGTCAAAGGAGTGTGTTAAGCATCCAGAGAGGAGATTTTGGTCTCTGTAAGAAATAAGCACACAAGTGTTAAGCAGCTCACTTGGTAAGAACACAGGATTACTATGAAGCTGGTAGGCCTGGTGTAAGGGTTAGCCCTGTTTTGTTTCCTATAACTGTACCACTTTTATCACCAAATGAGGAACAAAATGATATGAAAAAGCATGAGAAGCCAGGGGAGGTGCAGATGTCTGAAAAAATGTTTCACTTTGGTAGATTGAGTTGATGTTCTAAAATTTCTTGAAGATGCAGATATGTTGAGGAGGCTGTGAAAGAAAGGGGGATCTCCCACTCCTCCCTCTTTCCCTTCCTCCAAAGTGAATTTCAGTTTCTTCAGTGAGGAGCAAGAATATCTTACATATCTTCAAAGTATCTATTCTGCCGTCTCAAGACAGTAGGGTGTGCTGGTTGGGCTGTGAATGTATGATTCAGATTTAAGTGACTGTATCCAAATCACGTGGCTTCTTCAGCTTCCTCTTCTATTTCCTGAGACACAGGAGCTTGGGTAAGGTTCTGTAGAGGTGTTCTGGTAGATATAACTGCTTACAGTGCATTAGAGGTATAGTTTCACTTGTGGACGAGTGGCTGAGTATCAGAAAGTGATTAATTACTTGCTTTGTTAAGCTGACGTAATAAATGCTAGAAGGAATTTTCCTATCAGCTGTATTTAAAACTTCCTGAAATCCCGATTTTTAAGGCTGTTCTGCAGTGTTCAGGGCAGTGTACCTTCTCCCTCTGGTGTCTAGAAAGAAGAGCTGTTCCTTTCCTTCCTGCACTGTGTCACTGCTTTGTCTGCTTTTCTGCATAGCAATAGGTGAAAAGAGGCCAAGCATTTTTAGCCCCCACATTTATTTTCCATGGTTTTGCCCATCCAAGTAGTTTTGCTTTTGATCACAAGACAACATAATTGTTCATAATAATTCTGTGATTCTGTGATAAGGGAAAACCCACAAGTGGCTGTCCATAGGAGATTGGTCTTTCCCTTGCTATGCAAACCTCTCTTTGTCCATGGGCAAAGAGAAGCACTGCTAATAAAATTCATCTGGTTAATAAACAGTCATAAGACAGCATGTAGCTCCTGATTAGTGGCTTATGTAAAGCTGAGACTTCAGGTTACTAAGAAACTTCTGCTCCTTGCTGATGCTCGCGGGAGTGTTGTGTAAGAGCTGAGCTCTCTGAGCTTCCTGACAGGCAGCCCGTGTATGAGGTGAAGCTGTGTTTGGCCCCTGCCAAACAAACACTGCGTGCTGAGAAACCTCCTTTGTGGAAGATAAGGTGTACTGATGGGAGAGGGGAAATAGAGGCAGCAAGCGTGAAAGCTGTGGCAAATACAAAGTTTCTTCAGTGCTGCATTTTGCTGATCTCTCTGCCTGCAGCAGTCCCAGCCACTTTAACAGAATGGATTGTCATGCCTGGGTGGGGGCAGGATAAATCTGCGGTTGGGAGAAGATGGAGCTGCATGGCATGCTGGAGCTTCCCTGCTGAATCCTCTTCAGACTTGCAGTTTTTTGCAGTGTGGTGCTCACTGTTTTCTTCCCCTCTGCTCTGCTTGTCCCCACAGCCTTGAGTAGTGCTTGGCTGTGCCCTCCTGAGGTCTCCCTCGGAAAGCGGCGATGATCACGTTCATGAACAATTCGGACAGCGAGGAGGAGCCCTGCAATGAGAGAACATCCCTGATGTCTGCAGAGAGCCCTCCAGTACCCTCCTACCAGGATGGCCTGCAAGCCTCAGAAGCAGGGGAAGCACAGGCACATAGGGTAGGTGCGTGTCCCTCACGGGGACATGGGGTGTGGTGACAGAAGTAGTCCTGCTACCCCTCAATCCCTCCTACCAGACTGGCTTCTAGGATTGGCTTTGGTCAGTGTTGTTTCCCTGGTGTCACTCTCAGCCAGCAGCAGCACTGCCTGTTGCCATTTCCTCCACTCTGACTTTTTCCCCATTTTTATCTCCATATATACTCCTCCCTTTTCCTTCCTTTTGGTAAAGATACAGGCTTTTAATCAGGACCTGATGCACATAAGACTGTTGCAGGATATCCTTTTTAGCCTTCTTGTTTTGCCAGATACCCTTTGTCTGCTCTGGTCAGATGCAGCTAATGTTAGAATAGAATCTAGTCCAGGTGCCAGTGAAGCAGCAGGATAAAGCAAGCACAGCGTTGTTGGGAGAGGAGGAACATGTCAAGCTTATGTCACTTCAGATGACATTTTTTCTATCTAGTTCTGGGCATCTTGTCCTTTATGTTCATATGTCCATCTATATATTTGCATTGGAAGAGGCCCTTAGATACTTATGTTATTGGTTTAAAAACTCTGTTGCAACCTGTTTGCAATGGAATTTCTAATTGTATTGTTCAGTTGGTACCTGTCTATTAGGACTCAGCTGCTATGCTGTGGTGGCCTACAGCAGCCCTGTGAGATATGATGGAATCAAGCTTTGAACACAAAGAAAAGAAGCATCTTAACATATTTGCTAATACTTCTTTTCAGAAGAGGCGAGCAGGCAGCAGCCGTGGCCCGAACAATATCGCTGGTGGAGAAATGTCTGGCTCGGGTGTTCCAGTGAGAGAAAGCGCCCTAGAAAATGAAGAGGAGGAACTGACTCTGAAATATGGAGCAAAGCATGTAATCATGCTCTTTGTGCCTGTCACCCTTTGTATGATTGTTGTCGTCGCCACCATAAAGTCAGTGCGCTTCTATACGGAGAAAAACGGGCAGCTGTAAGTGGGGTCTGCAAACAGCCTGAGTATGTGGGACCCCCTGCTCCACACACACGCTCTGTGCATGCAGAGTGCTTCCTTGGCAGGCTGGGAGAAGCTTTACACAGGTAAAGGTGGCTGTAGAAACATACAGAGAGCTTACTAAAGTACGCTACGTTCACCTGTGCAAGTTTTTCCCATACCTGCATTATACTGATTCGTTAGCACTGTCATTTAGGGTGCCCTGAGTGAGGCCTGTGAGCAGCATAATAATGAAGCTGCTTCATTCTGCAACATAAAAGGCCCAGGCTGAACTCCTAGGCTGTTCACTCCACTAGTTGGCAGCAATCAGGGAATAGCATGTTCATTTGGATGAGTGTCTCATTTCCTGGTGATATTTCTGGTTCCTAAACACTCATGGCGTGGATACGTAATTCCATCCAGCTCTTGCTGACAGTGCCTGGCTCCTGGGGCTCTGACTGTGCTTCATACATGGGGTGGAGAAAGGGGGACCATGGTCCCTTGAACTGAATCAAACAAATCAAAATGGGGGGAGGAGTGTAGGGTGGTGAGAAGGGATAAAAGAGTCCAAGACTCTCCTACCAAGTGTGGAAAGAAAGGGTGTCCACCATTTCAGAACAGCACCTGGGAAGTATCCTTATAATTATCATGGAGAGGTTCCAGAGCATGCAATAAAAATTCATGGCCTGCAGAGCACTTACTAAAATAAAGCATTTATACTCTAGGTCTTTTTGCTTAGAGCTCTGCCAGCCACAGCTGCTATGTAGGAATGTGCTTTTGAAAGCGACCACTAATCTTTAGTTGATAATTGAGCCCAGCCCCTTCAGAGGCTACATCTCATGTTTGCTGTCCTTGGCAGTCCAAGCTCCCTTTCTTTCCCACACACAGAGAGGTCTGGTTTTATCTGGGACAGGTGCTTAGAAGAGAATATATATACTTCATACTTTTGCTTTATCCTGCAGGATTTACACCCCTTTCAGTGAGGATACCCCATCTGTGGGCCAGCGTCTCTTGAACTCGGTGTTGAACACCATCATAATGATCAGTGTCATCATTGTCATGACCGTGTTCCTAGTGCTGCTCTATAAATATCGCTGCTACAAGGTAAAGCATTCATGCCAGAGCCTTTTCCACCTATGTGCTGTGAGCCTGGGATCAAAAGGGCCTTGCATGCCAGTGAGAAACAACAGGCACTGCACTGCCTCGTCCTCATCTTGGGCACAGCAGGAATGACTGTGCAGAAGCCTTTGTCAGTGGTGGCTCTGAATAGGCTTTGCTATTATTTTGTTGCTAATGGCATGCCCTTAAAAGCAAGGTCTACTTTGTGTTATTCAGGTCTGAGTTTTCTGCATCTGATCCAAATGCTTTGCCATTTGTACTTATGGACTAAGTTGTACCATTTACTGTGAATGCCTTCTATTAGGACATTTCAGACAAGCCTTGTGGAAACTGGTATTATTCCTGCCTGTAGAAGCTCTGGTGGAAGAGCACAAGGCTTGGAGGGAAAGGCACATTCAGGTTCTGTGGTGCCCAGGGAGTTCGTACATGTGGTACCAGCCCAGCATTTGAGCTCTGGCCATTCCTGCTTTTTAAGCTTGTCTCAAAGTTGGATTTTGTTTTACAGCCTTGGGCAAACCCCTCCTCCTTCCTAGCAAACAGAAAGAATGTGGTCACCTGTGTGAGCTAGCAGCCAGTATGGATACCCATGAAAATGCTTGGGACAGAAACTGAAAAAAACCCTAACCAACTGAAACCCAAACCAGCTAAAACCCTAAGAGACAGAATATAAAATGAAACTGGGAGAACTGGCAGGAACTGGCTGTCCCTCCTCCCTCACTGACCATAGGGAAGGCAGGGTCTATGGACACTGGAACAGGAGTGCAGAAGGAGACTGTCAGGCTGCAGTTCTGTGATCTGTGCAGGGGTAACAGCCCCTACAATCACTGTCTCTTCTTGCCCTTGATAGTTCATCCATGGCTGGCTGATCCTGTCCTCTTTGATGCTGCTCTTCCTCTTTACCTACATA
Source organism: Corvus moneduloides (assembly GCF_009650955.1). Taxonomy (NCBI): domain Eukaryota; kingdom Metazoa; phylum Chordata; class Aves; order Passeriformes; family Corvidae; genus Corvus; species Corvus moneduloides. The sequence continues at coordinate 107,891,871 of NC_045478.1, read as the reverse complement.
TACCTCGGGTAAGTGGGAATGGTGCAGGTAACCTGGCAGTTCAGGGCTCCTTCACCTCTTTGCTGAGAATTCCCACTTTGAACAAGAAAAGGAATGTCTCCCCTTCTCCAAATGGACATTTAAGTGCTGTTAGAAGAAGACAGCTTTCTTTTTTAAAAAGTGGAAAAGAAGGTCTTTAATAGTCAATGCTTGATTTTACAAGAATTGCTGGGAAGTGGTACCGTGAGCATGAAATGAACAGGCTGAACCTTCTGGTACAGAGGCCCTAGATTATACATTGAGAAGCACGTGGAAAGGAACTTTATGTGCTGAGTTGCTTCTCTGATTTGTCTTTCTTTTTTCTTACACAACATTGTTTCAAGCTCACTCCCTCAGCTCCCAGCTCAGGTGAAAGGAAACTTTCAACTTGTGGGTGACATTTGTTAAGACTTTTTCATTTTTAACTGTGAGCATATTGCACCTGGTCAGATGACACTGACAGGACTTCTTTCCTCTAGACAGTCATGTAGCCACAGGCCTATGCTCAGTTAAGATTTGAAATCCTGCTGGTGCAAACCCTTGGAATCGCTGTTGAACCGAGGACTAAGGCGGTGTGGTGCTGGTCTGCATCCACACACACAGCATCCATCTCAGGCAGGAGGAACAGAGAGCTTGGAGCAGCAACTGGCCAAAGGGCAGGTTCCCCTTTCATGATGAGTTGCTCTATTCTGCTTCCTCCTGGTGTAGTTGGGGGCTTGTTTGTTTAAGTACAGCCAGTGGGATGCTTCGCATGTCACTTGCTTTTACTGCTTTTTATAGCTAAATTTTCTTGTTGTATTCCAGTGAAGTATTGAAGACGTACAACGTGGCCATGGATTACCCCACTCTGTTCATAGTCATCTGGAATTTTGGAGCTGTTGGAATGATTTGCATCCACTGGAAAGGTCCCTTGCAGCTCCAGCAAGCTTATCTCATTATGATCAGTGCTCTAATGGCATTGGTGTTCATTAAATATCTACCTGAGTGGTCAGCATGGGTGATTCTAGGTGCAATCTCCATCTATGGTAAGTCTGGGTTGTGACTCTCAAGGTGTGGCTCCTGGAGAGGTTACTCGGAGGCAATCTCAGGACTTTGTATGTTCTTAAAAAAAACCAAACCCAACTTAATGGTGCTAAGAGCTTTAGAAAGAGTCAGATGGGCAATTAAGTTGATTCCCTGCCTTGTCTCTTGCTAACTTGATTGTGTAGGTAGTGTACTTCTACTGGGTCTTTCAGAGTGGATCACCAAGTCAGGGAAGGACTGAAGGACTGAACCTCACCCAACTGCGTGGTAGGGGTGGTTGGATTTTTATCAGTAGCAGGCCTGACAGTCTTGCAGGTTTTGTTTATTGTTATCAAAAGATCATGGATTTTGGTATGAGTTATAAAGTTTCAAGAGAACCTGCAGAACGAGAGGGAAGAGATCTGATGGAGGAGAGAGGGTAGGCAAAGAGGTACTGGACCAAAGGCCTTCCTTCATTCTTGTGAAACACAGAGCCATGTATGCAGTGATGGATTGTGGAATGTGAACAAAGCACCCCCACTCCTCTTCTAATTAAATTTAACATGTCAGTGAAATGCTGCTGTCTGCTTTCAAAGAACTCATGTGGTATTCTCAAGGGGCTTTTTATAGGATTAGCACAGTGAAAACTCTTATTATTACATTAAGGCTTGGAGATGGTATTTTAAGTGAACAGCACTTTCAGGGACTAGAACAGCAAGAGTTATGCAAAGTGGTAGAAAGTGCCATTCAGGAAATCATCTGGTTTATATGGATAGATGTAAATTTGAGGGGAGAATGTCTTCTTAAAGATAAAGACTGTAAAACATGCATGACAGTTCAAGATGAGATTGGTCCTTTTCTTTCTGCAGATCTGATGGCTGTTCTCTGTCCCAAGGGGCCACTGAGGATGCTGGTAGAAACTGCACAGGAGAGAAATGAGCCCATTTTCCCTGCATTAATATATTCCTGTGAGTAAGATTACAATGTTAATGTTTTTAGCCAGATTATGAAACTATTTCTGTGTCAAAGCAAAGAGCACTATCTTAGCTCTTTCTTGCCTTAAGAATGGTGCACTTTATGTTCTGGAACAGACCATTTATAGAAGGCCTTGTGTATCAGTTACAATGTTGCTAACTCTAATTAGCCAAAGGGAGCCCACATTTATCTTGTGAAGCTGCATGTTCAGAAGCACATTTACCCTTTCATGAATATAGTGCAGAATACGCCTCTTTCTTCCTGCAGACAAAAACCTGTGTGAGGTGAGCAGCAGTGTTTGCCAAGTTCTGTGATTAGGTGATGCTCCCTCAATACATTTATTCCTCATGGGTATGCTTTACACACTTTAAACATGTGATGAAGCTCCATGCTTCCTGCAGCCCCCTCTTGCCCTCTGTACTGTACAGATGGCAGTGCTTAAAATTTATTTGCTTGTTCGTTGTTTGGCTCCTCGCTTATCAAAGGGCTCCATTCCAAACAGAATCAGTCATCTCTTTCCTGGCTTTCTTGGGCTGTTTAACTACCACAGTGTCTGGTGCCTTTATCTAGAGGTGTCCACAGACAGGAGACTCAACACTCATGCGACCTGGACTTAAGTGCTTCATGGACCTCAGTGACTTTTTCATTACATCACCTTTAAGATGAAGGGTTATTCCCAAATGTTTGGTGCTAAGTTGAGGATGCCTACAACCTGACTGTTTTTTCTTCAAGCATTTAATGTTACATAAATGCTTTTATGTGTTCCAAGCAGAGTCTCAGTTCACCTCAGCTGCCCTCCCTTTTACAGGAGATTCTGTCACACTGACAATCTAGATGAAATCTCTCACATATTTTAGTTAACAAAAAGAGTTTTCCTAAAGGAGAATGCAGTTCAGCAAATGATAAATACCGAACAAAAAGTTGTTGTGCAGAACATCAGTGTCTCCATTGCAAGACCATGTTCTGTGGCTCCCTCTAGATGCAAAAACATCACCTTGGCTGAGCTCGTTGTGGAAAAGCAGGCACTATGTTTGCCTTGGCTTATTTTGTTTATCTTAGCTTCTATAAAAACAGGGAGACTGATGCACACTTAAATAAAAAGCTGATTTGAGTTCCCTTCTGCTGATTTCAGAATGACGTGTATTCCTTTTTAAATTAGGGATCCATCCCAAGAATAAACCCCTAAACATCGGTTGCTATTGGAACCAAAACAGAAATAGGCAATATTTTGACAGGATGGAACCAAAACAGGCAGACAGAAAACTTGCACTCTGACAACTCCTGTAATCCCTTGCTCGTGTGCTGTACCTTTAGCAGAACACAAGTAAGCTGTGTTAGTTAACCTCTGGTTACCTTTTGAATTACCATAATTCCCTGGGAAGTTGTTTTCTTTGAAGAAAAGAGCAAGAAATCAGGAAGAAAACAAAGGAGATGAGGACGCTAGTTCTGGAATTTTGCTTTCTTTAATCCACAGAGAAGATTTTACTGACTCTTAGCTACTTGTGCTCTGGGACTTTCTTAAAGACTGAATGGATGCATTGCCTTGGCTTTCTCCCACCTTGCTGTCTCAGTGCCTAGGGAAACCAACTGAGTGTTTTAAAAGCATTTACAGGGCCAAGGGTTTGTATTTTTAGGGACAGCTAAATACTTATTTCCTCTGAGCTATAGTGGCCAATGTTTTATGCAGCCAATTACTTTCTTTCTTCCAGCTGCTATGATGTGGACAGTTGGAATGGCAAAGCCAGACACAGCAGCAAGAGGAACAAGTCAGCAGACATGGGATGCAGGTTTGTTTGCATGTCATTCTTCCATACAGAGCACTGTCCTACAGAAATAATGAATATGTTTGAGACTGAAAGTAAACATAAGCCCCTGAATCCTGATGGATGCATTTTTTTCAGTGTTGTTACTTGCAGAACTCAGTGTTGTTCAGAAACCTGCTGTTAGGACTGGCAGCTAAGATGACCGGACAGTGTAGGAAGCTCCACTATTCAGGTCACTTTTATTTAAAAAAAACCCAACGAAACAACAACTCAAACAGAAGTTGATGTTCAACTCACACCTTTGGTGTACTGAAGTCAAGGATGAAAGTGGGATGGGGGGGGTTATCATTTTCCTCACTGGGGGTGGTAAATTACAACATTGGCTCCTAAATGTGATAGTGATGAGCTGGTGAACTTCAGTGTGTTGCATTCAGACCAGTGCCATGGAGCAAGTGTACTTTTACCTCCCTGTAAGTGCAATATGGCTCTTTACCCTTGGGTACAGTCCTGTGTTAAGACAGTTACCCACCAGCAGCTGTTGTGATCCAAGTTTACATTGTAGCTGGTTCTGTGGTCATTTGGGTGCCTTTGCTTTTATCTCCTTGAGATGCAAATTAAACTGCAGCTTTAAGGTCAGTGAATAAAATCTTACTTGTGGTTTTGGGAGGACTTCCCATCTAGTCCTGTTGCACTTCAGAGATGACAATACCTTTGAATGTTAAAGCAATACATGTGTGCAAAGGTTTGATAACTGAACATGCTGCTTATTTCAGGATAAAGCAGCTGACATACCAAGGAATGGCAGGGACACAATCCTGCTGTGAAACAGGGCACAGAGCAGGCACAGACTACATGCTGAGGGGTACAGAACACTCTGTGGAAGCTCTGTGTGTCCCAGATCACAGTCTGCTTGCACCTGCAGCAGCAGCAACCTGTCAGACTGACAGGGACTGAAGTGTTTGTAAGAGCTACTGAAAAATAGGAACTGTCAGATAGAGGCATGTATCACAGACTGGCTGCTTGCAAAAGTACTGCCAAAGGCTCTGTCAGATGTGCTTTAACAGGGGGGAAAAAAAAGTTACATTTGTGAACAATGAAATGTGTCTGCTTTCTACATGTGAACAGTCAGCTCCAATGTCAGTGTGACTCAGGACTTCTCTCATAAATGGCAGTCCTCTTAGTCATCCATTTTTATCATATGACTAGTTAGGGAATACCTGAGCACCTCCACCCCAAAGGTATAACACTGTGGGAATGCACATTAACTTTAGTGGGTTTTACTTGTCATTCTGGCCTGTGCGGAGCAGTGCTAGGTCTGTGAACGTGCTCACTTGTTAAAGCCATTGAGCTCCTGGGTGGCTGCCAGAGAAGCTGGGAACTTGCACCCTTCTGACTGTTCCAAGCAATAACACAACGTGTTTCCTCAAAGCCACTAAATGTCTCTGCTTCAACTGGTCCTGATGGTCACATCTCCAAGAGATAAAGGGTTTATCCATTGCAGGGCAGCTTCACAGGAGTGTGGATTTCATGCACTAAAACACATTATAAACGTAGCTGTCTCTTGTGTTTCTTTTTTTTTTTTGTAATCCACTCTTGGCCTGTATTTGTGGAACCAAGCTGAGGATGGGAGAGAACACCTCAGGAGCCCTTCACATGCAGAGTCCCAGATGTCAGAGACGAGGAGTCCGGTGCCAACCCGCCCCGTCACTTCTTTAGAGGAGCTTGAGGAGGAGGAAAGTAAGGGAAGCTTTATACCTTGTTTGCAGTGCAGTCAGAGCCTGACATTTTTACTCTTTGTGGTTAACACTCTGTTACCTAGTTTGGTCTAATCAGAGTTAATTTGAAGAGTTGTGCTCACTGAGCAACAAAGATCTTGAGTCTTGACTGTGTATTACCTCTTGCTGCTGCAGGATCTGTTCTGGGATTGTGGTTCCAGTGACATCTGTTGGCTACGTGTACAATTGAAACAGTTCCTTCTTCCCCTTGACTCCTGTCCCTCTCTGTCCCTGTGCTTCCTCAGCTGGTTTATTTGTAAAGCAACCCAGGGAAGCACCTCAGAGAATGAGGGAGAACAAAAACAATTAGTGGGAGGAGGGGCTGGAAGTCTCAGTCTCCTTGGGAATGTGTGGGTCCAGGCTGGTAGCCAGGACTAGGAACCTTTACCTGCTCCCCAAGGGACAAGAATTTGTTTGGGAGGAAGCAAAACAGGAGGCTCAGAATTAACACTTGTTTTCTTTCTCCACTTCTTTCCAGGGGGTGTGAAACTGGGCCTTGGAGACTTCATATTTTACAGTGTGCTTGTTGGGAAAGCAGCTGCCACAGCTAGTGGAGACTGGAATACAACACTGGCCTGCTTTGTAGCCATTCTCATAGTAAGTGAGCAGCTTTTAAAAGGTCTGTCACACCCTGTTCAGCACAGCAGTACCAGCAGCTGAGCACTGCTAAATCAGTCCAGGTAACATGCCAGATATTTAGGAGTGCTCTGTCTCTAGGCTTCAAACAGCCACTGCAGCAGAATGATCCAGGCTAATCAGAACAGAACCAAGCGTGGAGATGGTGGGGGTGAAGCAGCCCCAGGGAACTGCTGGTGTGTTTGCTGCAGCCACAAGAGTCAATATTAGGAACTCCACACTGATTAGCAAGTGTAGTTGAAAAGGTTAACTCCGTTATGCTGAGGGGAGCTGATAGATAAGAGGGCGAAGACCTCTCTTACTCTACTATTTGAACTTGAAAAAATGAGAAGGAAGGAGACTTAAATCCATGGAAATTATCAGTAAGAGCAGATGACTAACATACTCTTAACTGCTAAAGGAGTCAGTCCTGCCAGGTCTAATGAACACGCAGTCAAGCTTCCACCTGGGTGGACAATAATTACTCTGCACTTTCTGTTTACCTCAACATCCTCATGGAAACTAACCAGAAAGGCAACAGCAGGATTTTTAGAAGGTAAAAGAAAATCAATTACTGTGTCCTTCTTTGGCCCCCATTTTCCTACTTAGATCCCACGCACAGTGCAAGTGACACTTTCACTTGTGAAGACTGTGCACCAAAAAGCATGAAAACTAGAAATGAGCTGCATTCAGTGTAGCTTGCTGACCCCACAGATCAGAGAAACCCATAGGATCACCAAGCTCCATATGCTGTAGTCCAGCACAGAGTCCCTTTGCTGGGGGAAATGTTCTTGCTCATCCATCTTGGGAGGCCAAATGCCCCATTCTGTGTCTTTTTTGGTGCTGTTAAAACTTGTTCTGTCTCCTTTTGCAGTTTCATAATCTTGCTGCTACGTGACTTTCTGGTTCCCAAAAATGTCCCTCCAGTTTCCCAGCAGTAAGCACATCTTAAAAGGGAGATGAGATTTAAAGAGCAGGTGTAGGCCAGATGTGGTCCCTGAGAGAGTAAGAAAAGAACTACAGGCTCAGGTGGATTGTAAACAAATTTGCAGTCTAGAAACACTGATGAAAAAAAAATTTCAAATCCTGTCTGCTGTTCTTTAGCTAGTGGATATTTTTGGAGCCCAGTGTCTTTGAAGTTTTGTCATCATGGAAGAATTAAAAAGGGCTCTGAAGAGAGAAGGAATTAATATCTAAAGGCACTTAGCCATACTATCTACCCAGAATATACAACAGCTTCCTCACATGCTCCATAAAGCAGATCTTGGCCTGCTACCCAGATAAAACCAGAACTCACCCATTGTAGTAAGCAATCCAGACAAAAGAACAGCAGTGGATATTTGATATCGCTTGGTTGGTTTTTTGTTTGGTTGGGTTTTTTTGTTGTTTCTTTTTTTACCCTAAGGGACCTTGTAAGCTGGGAATATAAGTATGATTTAAGTGCTTTTGTCTGCTGGATCAGTGCTTCATTCATAATGGCACAGAATAAGCAGTAAAATAATCTGTAAAGCAGTTAACCTCTCAGGGTCAGCTGTACCTCTGCATTTGCTGTTTATACCACTTTCTCAGCAGAGAGCTGTGCTCAAGATTGCTGAGGAGAAACCTGGCCAACTTGTGTGGAAGATGAAGCTGTGGGCAAATACACATAATGCTGCTGGTAGCTCAGGCTGGCTACAGTGCATATAGATAATTTTCTGTATGTTGGCTTGTTGGTGACAGATATTTCTGGTTGTCCTACTATTATAATACTCCTTGTGTTTTTTATTCTCTTCTCTCTGACAGGGTTTATGCCTAACACTTTTACTACTGGCTGTTTTTAAGAAAGCACTGCCTGCTCTTCCCATCTCCATCACCTTTGGCTTGATCTTCTACTTCTCAACAGACAACCTTGTGCGACCATTCATGGACACCCTGGCCTCCCACCAGCTGTATATTTAGAAGAAGTGGGAGTTAGAGGATTCTTTTTCAAGCTTTGCTGTGAAGTATGGTACAATGTTTGGAATAGGTCATAAAGTTTTTACACTTAGTGCCATATATTTGTAAGGAAAACACTAATTCCGTGACATGCTGTGTACTAAAAATCTAATAGTTACGTGTTGAACTGAGATTTTTCACAGGACTCTTGGTGAAAAGCCTGGCTCCTTGCTGATGTCAGAGTGTTACTTTTATTTTATTTGATGTGCACAATGGCTGTTTTGAGCACAGAAACCTGTATGTGGCATGGAACACTGGAGAGGTGAGGGGTCTGATCTTCCAGGAGCTAAGTAAGGTGTTTTAGCCCTGGAACTGCAGTCAACTTTAACCATACTCTAGAATTTCTAAGTCTTCACACATTTGAAGTGTTGTGCAAACACGAGGTGCAAGTGATTGGAAAAGCACAGCAGGCAGCATGCACAGAGCAGTGTGAGCATTAGAGAAGTGAGGCTGAACCTCTTACACTGGCTGCTGTGCACACAGCATCTGTTGAAATTACCCCAAAGGCCTGTTTATTCTGACCTTAGTTAGACATAGTGAGCCATGAGGGATCGAGACAGGATGTCAGTGGTGGGGTGTTTGGAACATCAGGCTCCTGGCTCTCAGCACATCCACCACTGCAGCAAGCAGCTGGTGCAGGCAGGGCTGCCCCTTCCAGTGCATCGGATCCGCAGCGTGTGGAAACAGATACTGCTCTCTGCTCACAGCGTTTTATTTTTTAGGAAATATTTTTCTGGGTCCATACTACAATCCTGAAGGTAGAAATGACTGAAGAACTCCAGTAAATCAGACCTGTAACTTACTGTGTGTGTTTTTGGTCTCATTTCTGTGCATTGTTGTAACTACTCCAAAGGAGGATTTACCTTCCCTTTATTAAGAGGTCCTCTCTTACACTGATTGAGACTTGGTTTACCTAGGTTTTTGTACTGTTTAAAGATTATTTTTTTAATTACAAATCTCAAAATAGCTATTTAGTGTTAAAGGAACTCTTTTGGAAATATCCAGTCATAGTTTGTATCAAAATATTGGGGTGCAAACTTTAATCTGTTGTTGCATTACTTCTAGGAATAGCTATACACCCTCAAGTGAGTTCATTAAGAAAATCACAGTGCTTGATGTCAGTAAAAATATATATAGGAAACACTGAACCTTTATGTTTTGTCCACCTTTGAAAATAATTTTATTTCTACTCTTTCGAGTCAGTTTTTCAATAGTAGCCAAAGTTCTGTGATTTTTTTTTCTTTTCTTTTTACTTGTGTCTGTTCCTCAAACAAGCTCAGTTTTCTCTGACAGCTGATCAACGTCAGTAGATGTAACATTATGTGAGATTTTGTGAGTAATGCAATGTCCTTGAGAGACATAGAATTTAATTGCTGGAAATACTTTTTAGCTAAGGCTTGGAATTACACATTTCACATTTTTAATGTAGTGCTTTTTCCAATAGACCTGTTCAAGCTCATTTGCTTTGATATTTAATAAGGACATCACACAGGTGATTCAGACTAATTTTTAAAAAGTGCGTAAGGGTTTTTATGAGGTGTGTGTGTGTGTGTCTGTGTGTGTCTCAGTCTGAACAAGTGTAATTCTTGCTCTTTGTTTGTTTTCCATCTTAATTTCTCACATTTGCCATGTTTGAACTTAACAGCTGCAGACAGAGTTAACTATTACTAAAAGATATTTCCTTTGGAAATGTAAATCAGTAGAGCTTTGTTTGCTGATTTTTATGGTTTATGTGAGAGTTGCTTTTTCTGTTTGCTTGTTTGCGTTTGTTCTTTTCAACTAAAACAGTTATGGGGCCAAATGGGACTAGAATCACTGGCAAACACGATTTTACTTTTTGCATTGCATGGTGTAGAGAGGATGTGAATTATTTGTATATACTGAAAGAAAAATCCTGCTTGGCTTATCAGGGCTGTAGCATATTGTTAGAAGCTATTTCTATGAAAGAAGAGTTGGTACTTGAAGGAAACTGGGAGGGAAACCTTCACAGCAGAAAACAAGCTTGCCAAAGACTGGCCTTCCACTGAGCAGTTCTGCAGAACTCACAAGAGTTGTAATTTAAAAGGTAACTGAGCAAGAGATTCTGGCAGTGCAACAGAATGTATTGGCCTGGTGAGTGATAGGAGTATCTCATGGATATACTGGAATGGTTACAATTGTGTAAAAGTTCATATGTATTTACTACAAATATATATTTATGTTTGTGTGTGTATATACACCCAGACACGCAAATTTTAAAATTACATGGACCGATTTCTCATCTCTTTGGACATTTTCACCTGTGCATAAAGTGGAGTTTTGTTCGTGATGCTGACGTTGTGCAGCGTGGCCTAAGATGTGAAATGGAGAGGGCAGGATTTACTCTACTCATAATTGGTTACTACGTGAGATACTGACTCAGTGAGCTGGCATCTTGAGTGAGCAAAGCATTTGTCTGCCTAATGTGTTCATTCACCGGTATCCACTTGCTGCATGCTCTGAAGAAATCCTCCTGTCCCACTGATGTGCATCCCTGAAACAGCACAGCTGCCAGGTACACTGGGGTGACACCTTTCTTGATGCTGGTGTCACCCAACATCTGAAGTCCTATAGGAGGTGCCGTGTGTTGGCATTTTCCTGTGTGATCCCAGTCACACTCACCCCTCCTCTCCAGTCTGAAATGAGTGTTTCATTGCATCTGGTCTCAAATGTAGCTAGGGCATACATCAGTCTTTAAGATCTAAGATTGAAGCTAAGTCCATGAACAAAAATGTAGTGGTGAGCCTGCCTAATGCAGCCCCCCAGTGAAACTTTTGGTGGGAGGTCTGGAGTTGTTTTGTCTAAATGTCTGCTGTGTGTCAAAGACTGGAGATGAGCTCTGCCCTGCGAGGATGCACAAGAAGTAGCACAGTCATAATGAAAAAGCCAGAAACAGGATAGTTCTTGCAGAAGCACACATTTCATTTGATACCCATGGTCTCTTTCATAAAACCTGACTTCAGGCTCTTTGTTCTTGCCTTCATAGGTACTTCAGTTAATCCCACTGTGTTTGCTTTCCTCTGCCTTGTAACTCAAACTGGGTTTTGGTTTAAATTGAATATATAGGTGTTTGGGGTTTTTTAATTGCTTCCCTCAGTCCCTGATCTCCGTTTCTGCATTAGAAATGCTCCTTGGCAGCCACGGGAGGGCAGTAGGTCTGTGTGGAGAAGTACCAGCCATTTTGAAGTACTCTGCTCTGTACCCTTTGTTTTTCAGAGAGGCTGAAGGCCCTGGAGTCTCTTTCGTGGCAGGAAAAAAACCAGGCAGGCACCCCACACCCCAGTACAGCTGCAGTTTTGGCCCAGCATGGGAGAGACTTTCAGTGAGAACAAGCTCACACTGTACCAGAATTCATTTAAAACCAGCTGTTTTCAGTGTGGTGCCATGTTCAGCACTGCAGCCCTGGGTGAGGTGCTGCTGTGACATTGCACACTCCATTTTGTTTGGGTTCCCTCCCCCCCCTTTTTTTTTTTTTAATAAAGTATCCAGTCCTAGTTTGACTCCTCAAAGCCCCAAGCATAAGTCAGGGGCTCCTCCAGGCATTGCTAAACTCAATTTATTACATAAAGATTTCTTCTGAGCATCTTCAAGAAGAAAAGGAATAATTACACTTACTGATTTGTCATTCTTCTTCTCACTTCCAGTCTCCTATCCCAGTAGGTCTTGCTAATCTGGGGGGAAAAAAGAGTACACAGCTGTCATTCCAGCTCTTGGCACTGGGAAATCTAGGGACAAGCTAGATAATGTTGGACAGGGCTTTGAGCAACATGGTCTAATGGAAGGTGTCCCTGCCTGGAACTAGATGGTTTTTAAGGTCCCCTCCAACCCAAACCATTCTATGATTCTCTGTATCCTCAGGAGGACCAGGGGATATCTAATTTTCTTGAACTCAGTTGTTTTATAAGAAAGCAGCCTGGAGAGATGCGGTATCTTTGCCAGAAGCTGTCCCGCCACACTATTTGTATGCCCTCTAACACACCTTGCATTCCTCACTGAATTTATCCTTTCTCCCCCTGCCCTCAGTCAGATAAAGTGATGTGAGCTTTTCCCATTCTACAAGTGGGAAACAAAACAAGAGAGCAAATCATAGAATCAGAATGGTTTGGGTGGGAAGGGACATTAAAATCATCTAGTTCCAACCCTCTCCTATGGGTAGGGACACCTTCTACTAGACCAAGTTGCTTTATCCAGCCTGGCCTTGGGTACTTCCAGGGATAGGCATCCACAACTTCTCTGGGCAACCTGTGCCAGTGCCTCACCACCCTCACAGTAAAGAATTTCTTCCTAATACTGAATCTAAACTTACCCTCTTTCAGTCTGGAGCTATTCCCCCTTGTCCTATCACTACATGCCCTCATACAAAGTACCTCTCCCTCTTTCTTTTGGGCTCCCCTCGGGTACTGGAAAGCCACATGACCATGCTGGGTTTAAGCTTGGATACATAAGGAAGATCTATCCACAGAGAGTTAGATCAGGGCATCAAACACCATCACACATGTTACTATTATTTCTTTTCTACATATTCCTTTGCTGCAGGTTTGCTATTACCCATCTTTTGCCACTCTAAATGCAAGATGTTTGCCCTGAGCACTGAAGGAGTTAAGTAAATATGAACTGTTGTCTTCTTTGTGCAACACATTTGACAGGTGCCCAAGAGCACAGTTTGGGAGGTGTCAGTGCTCAGCACTATTTGTGACTCAGTATTAAAAAGATATAAATAAACAGAGACACTGAAGTGGAACTAGCTAAACTCCTTGATACAGAAACCAGAGACAGGTACAGGGCCAAGTAGTTGGAATGGAAGTTTTCCAAAACCGGGAACTGTTTGAGCCCTATCAAATGCAGCCTGATGTAAGTGACAGCTCCCAAGGCCAACTCGGGATTAGATCTGTGCAGAAATAAATGCCAGGAAGCCTGGCACTGCTGAACTTGCCTTGCAGAAGGGGGTGGAGTAGGAAAAGCATTAGGCCTATTTTCTCCTGGATCACTGGTTTCTATGATTTGAAGGAGACCTTGCTCACCCTGGTATAAAATATGAGTAACTCACCAGCTAACTTGCATTTAAGCAGACCAGGAACAATGTATTAAGTGAAAGTGTGGAAAACTGATCCAGCCTTTTTAACTTATGCCATACCATCTTCAATCTCTACAAAGCTTAATACAAGCATTTAAAATGTTCCCTGATTTCACGGAGCTGCATCTGTGTATGAAAGAATGTGAGCCTTCCTTGAAAACTGGTGTAAGACGAGCAAGATCCCTGGAGCTGAAGGTAGGTATTCAGGATTATTTTAAAAGCTACCTATCCTGTGTACCAACAGATAGTTAGTAGCAATAAAATGCCAGTAGCATTAACAGAAGTGTTCTGAACAGGAATGTCATCCCTTTATCAAGCCAGAAAAGACATGCCCTCTCTTTAAGCCCCTACCAAATACAGCCTTTGTCTCATTCTGGGAAGTTCAGATTTGAGCTATTTTTGTTCCCCAGCTATTGTGCTAATACTCTTCCTGAGTGTTCTGTTGAAGTTTCAAAAGGCATGAAAACTGTTTAACTTTCTTCTTTAATGTGGAAAAGAATTGTCCTAATTTCTGTCCCTGTGTGATTTGGGTGGGCAAGCAAGAATGAAATGGCAAATGCACCAAATGAGGACTTAAGCAGGATGGGGAAATGAGGGCATTTAGCATGTAAAGGGTTAAGGCACCTTCTCTGCTAACCGTGGTAGGTAGCACTGCCATGAAGTAGGAGGGCTGCTGCAGAGCACAACAGTGAGAACACCTGTATTTCAGGAAAGGAACCCCATTTCCAATGCTGGGAAAGCAGACCACCAGCTGAACTGAAGCCACAGTTGCTACAGTGCATGGAGTGGATGGTGCAGGGTGTAGTCACTGTCTGGGCTGCATCCTTAGATACTGTACCTGGTGGGACTGCTGAAGGAAAGGATCATCTCTGTGCTCACACCTTGAGCTCCTCCAGGCTAGCAATCTCAGAAGTGTCTGAGAGTTGATGGGAAAGTGAACCTGCAGTGCTGGTTCTTAGCACTGCTGGGCCTGAAGGCAAACCCAAAATTTTCCCTGCACACTAGCACAGAGCACACTGAAATTACTCTGCTGTGCTTCCACTGAGGCTTTCCAAGCACTTCTTTAGGCATCAGGAGCACGACAGAGCAGAAGAGTGCCATTAGCCCTATTTTACAGATAGGAGTTGAATAATTTGCTCAGGGTCAAATGAAGGGCTTAACCTGGATGTCTGGAGCGTCTCTCAATCAGTCACTCCTTCCAGAGGCTCGTTAATTGCTGGTGTCTCCCTCTTAGTTGCACTCTGGTACGTGTCAGTCAGGATGTTCTGCCACCAGTGGGTCTCTCTGTCCAGGAATGCAGACACAGATGTAGATAGCAGAGGTTAGATTATGCAGTCCTGCTCAAATGGTCTCTGGAATTGGATTGATAGCCACAACAAAGCAGGAAAAGGGTCAGTCAGCATCCAAAGGTAGCAACAATCCTGCTTTCCTGTGCTGGTTTTGGCTTTTGGTTTTTGAAGCCACAACATCCCTGCAGACTGACTGCTAGAAGTAAATTGTCATGACTATCTGTGAATCATTGTCTGGCAAGTGGATGGAGGTTATGAGTTTGTCCATTTGCCACACAGGCACTCAGAAACACCCTGCAGCTTTCCATGTCTCCGTCCCACACCTTGCTGTGTTTTGGAGTAGCAAGGCAGGAGGCCAGGAAGCCAGAACAAGTACTGGGTTTCAGGGCAGTGAAAGAAAACACGGTGTCTTGGGGATGATGCCAGGCTAGGGCAAGGTGGCTCACTGCTCTCCAGCTCTGTGAGACATGGCGATGCCCTGCCAAAAGCTGGGGCAATGGCTGAGTTTGGCAGCACACTTTGCCATTAACCAGCAGAACTATGATGACTAGTGTTAATTCTTAGTTCCAGTAAAGTGTTCAGAAATAACCCTGTTTCCCCCATGTTCTCTGGCTCCAGCCCGCCTTCCTGCTTAGAACAACTCTGCCCAAACTGTTCAGATAACCCTTCTGTCCTTGGCAAAAGGCTTTTCAGAGCAGCTAAATGCAGGCAAAGGACTTGTTTCTGTTTGCCTAGCTTCAAAATTAATTTGCCATGTTTGCCCAGGGGGTGAATTGCTTTGCCAGTTAACATCTGTAACGTGAATCCTGGCTGGAAGCTACAAAGAACTGAGCCTTTCCACTTGTCCATGCAGGATCGATTGAGGTACATGTAAACAATCAGGTGCCAAGGCGAGAGAGCAAAACACCAAACTATGCAAGCCAATGCAATTTACAATGAGCAGAAACAACTGATCTGTCTAGCCCAGACAAAGAAGAATTACAGACTGGGTAATGTTTAACTGAGTCCAACAGAAAAACAGAAATGCCATATTCTTGAGGTACACAGCTGCTAGTCAGGCTGCTGTATTCTTCATCTCGTTCAAAATGGCTTTGCTCAACACTCATAAAAAGCACTGTTGTGCAACACAATTTGAACTGGCAAGTATAATATTGTGAATGTTTTACTATATCAATTGCTAAGGTGGCAGGGGCAACAGTGCCTGTCCTTGCCCTGCACTGTCCCACACACTACCCAAAGACAAGGACTGGTATCCTTTTCTTCCATTTAGTGCTTGTATCTGCAGCCTCTTCACCTGGCACTGTCCTTCTCTTAACGTACTCCACCCCCACGGGCTCGTCTCCAATTCCCAAAGCACCCAGTACCCACTTGGCACCCACGTGGTGAAGTTTGGAGCAGAGGTGGGTGTCACGAGGCACAGCCATGCCTGGCGTGGTGGTGTTTTTATGGTGTTTTCATGGCACAGCCCTTTCTGGCAGTCTCCTGTCACTGAGGAACATGATGTGGCTTAGGCTTGTTGTGGCTTGTCACCACCTCACCCTGACAGTAGCACCTAGTTTTGTTTTATTTCATCACCTAAAGTGAGAAAAAGAATCCATGTACCTATATGCAAATTTCCACTTGTGAGAACACAATTGCAACCCTTCTTCTTCCCTGGTTGGAGAGAAAATCATGTTATCCAGCATGCTGAGCATGTGTGTGAGGGTGGAGGAGAGGAGCAAACCCCAGTGAATGACAATGAGGCTGTGATCTGCCTCACATCCCAGAGAAGAGAAATCCAGGAGCATACTGTTTAAAATGCCTGAAAAGTAGAATTGTTACCTTTGAGAGATAACTCTGGCATTGCTGGGCCTGTACCCACCTCCTGTTAAGAGTTCAGTCTTGTACACAGTCAATGCCCTGGAGCTGTACAGTATGAACCACAAAAACCCTGTCCAGAGCCACTGCAGCCTGTTTGGGATAGGTAATAGCAGGAGACAAGAAATGATTGGGTCCTAAGCTTTGCTACAAATGCTACCAAAAGGGCCTCTCAGGCTCTTCCCTGTGGACCCATGGAGATAATAAATCACCTCAGTGGTCTGACACCCTTCATCCTTCCTTCCCCAAAGCAGCCCCTTTCTGGGTGATATGGAAAGGAGGGAGGTGTGAGCAGGGGCACAGAGAGGCAAGGAGAAACGTAGGGGGCAAAGGGGAGGTTTTTGTGTCTTCTTCACCCTCCCTTTTTCTCAGTCAGGGGACAAGACAGCCCTTGAGCAGTCCCCTCTCCTCCACAGAACCTGACAGCCACCTCTGCTCACCTCCTCCCAGCCAGGGGTCTTGGGAGCCTCCAGCAGTCCCACTGGCATTCCCTGCCCTCTCCAGTTGTGCAGAGCAAGGCTGCTCACTGAAAACTCCAGAAGGAAAATAGGGGCATGGGAATCATGAAATTTCTCTGTGGTGACCAGTGACATGATCTGAGGGAATGGCATAAAGTCATGCTGGGGGGGGGTTAGATTAGATACTAGGAAAAAGTTCTTCAGCCAGAGGGTTGTTGGGGACTGGAACAGGCTCCCCAGGGCAGTGGTCACAGCATCAAGCCTGACAGAATCCAAGAGGTGTTTCTCAATGCTCTCAGGCACATGGTGTGACTCTTGGGGTTGCTGCTGTGCAGAAGCCCAGAAGTTGGACTCAATGATCCTTGTGGGTCCCTTCCAACTCAGCATATTCTGTGATTCTAGGAAACATCTATCCTGCTCCCTGCACTGTATCTTCCTCTTGGACAGAAAACATTCATCTTGAGAACTGCCACACCACCTCCTTCTGACAGCACTAAATCATCTTAAAAATAAAGTGCTAACTGAAATGGCATCTTGTCTCTGTCCCCTTGCAGTGAGTGGAGAAAGAAAAAGGAAGGACAAGTGCAATGAATGCCAGAATGCTTTGGGATGAAAATACACAGTTCAGAAAACAGAGCAGTACTAAGCCTAACAAAAATAGCTCATCATTCGGATCCTATGATGATATTGGATGTGCATCTACCACTGACTGAGTCAGAGAGATCCCATTTCTCCCTGAGAGCTCTTGCTCTCATTCTTGGCCATAAAGCCATATAAATGACATATGGTACATACAGCGTCACCTGCCAAAGTTTTGAAATACCTACAAACTAAGTACTACAGCCAAGCCACCTGTCCAGTGACTTCCACTTGAGTTGTTCCACTTCATCATCCCTGTATTATTATGTTGATGTGATGTGAACGCCATAAATCTACGTAGTCAGAGAAGACATTCCATCTGCCCTGAAAAAATTACCCTCTAGAGAAGATGAGTGAACACAAGGCAAAATCCCCCAAGAGGTAGCTCATCCGAGCCTCAGAAGTTGCTTGGAGAAGGACTGAGGGAAACAATTCCAGAGCAGCTTTTGCTTTGTGGTTAGCTGTATGAACATGAGAGAAGGATGGTCATGTATATTAGAGATTCCTAGAATCGTTAAGGTTGGAAAAGACCTCCAAGTTCATCGAGTTCAACCATACATACTGTGGTTGGAGAAACAGCTTGGGCCTGTCCTATGCAAGAGAATTTCTGAGTGTTCTCTGGACAGCCTGGATACATGTCAACCTAATTACATGACCAATCACTGCTTAATTGAGGCTCCATTAACTTTTTTTCTGCAGGTCAGTAGTCTGCCTACTAATTTTCTGTTGCAATGGAGCCCTTCTTACTGCAGGGCCCAAAGATCCTCCCAGGCTCTGGTTCTGTTTTCCTGTTTGTAGAAGTTTAGCCCTTCTGGCTCATTCCTCTCCGTGTTCCTCTCTGGGAACGTGTCCCACTTTGTACAAGGCTTTGAGGAAGTCAGCTTTCACCAAGTGCTTCAGTCAGCATCAGCACTGGCAGAGGTTTATTTGGGTGTTCCCTGCATCCAATAAATGGTGAGCTGATCGCTGGTGAGCAAACAGACTCCTCTCAGAACTAACAGTGAACAGGAGGAGGAAGGCAATCCCAGCCAAAGGCTGACAAGGGACCCTGCTGGAAGTCAAAGCCAGAGAGCCTTGGCCTCGCCCTTCCCGGTGCCCTTCTTGCTGCTGCTACCCCAGGGCAGCAGCAGAGCTGTTTATGTGATGCCTTTTCTTGGTCTTAAAAGGCATCATATGCACCCCATGAAATTGCACCATTAAGCCCTACATTACCTAAATATCAACAAGCAGCATGAGGTGAGGATAGGATGGCACAACTAAAGCATCTGCTGTGGAGGCAGGACTTCCAGCTGCTACATCAAGCCTTCCCACAGACCTGAAAAATTAGGATATTTTGAGAATTCAATAATCTTGAACAAACCATTTTAACATTAGTAGGGAGAAGCCTCTGGAGGAGTGTGACTCCCACACTAGTTAACTTGTAACTATTAGTTATAATTTAAATGTATTATAATTTTCACTATATTTATATATGAGGATAGATAATAGTAGTATTTACAGCTTTATAATAATATTACTATAATCAAATTGATCATGCTTTTATTATAATTTACTAAAGGACTGATTTGTATACTCCTCATAGTTGTAAGTTTCTTGCTAGAAACACTCACAGAAATGTTTCTAGATAAGGCAGTGACTATGTTCAAATTTGACTGAATAGAACACTACCGAACAAGCTGTAAGAAGTAAATGACACCTGTATTGCCAAAAATGTGTTTTAGCTGATTTATTCTTGATGTTCACTTCTTGTTCTGATAGCTAATCAAGAGACTCCTCGAAGTCTAGGAACTTGCTTTTTCACAGGACTGCTTTGGCTTGCTCTGAAAATTCAGCTCTGTAGTGCACATACCTCACATACCATGAGGTGTACATACATCACATACCATGAGATGCAAAAGAGTGCAGGTATATGACACAAAAATTACATGAGATTTAGACACTGATGCAAAACTTATTCATCTGCAACAACCTCATTCTGCTGTCACATCACACTGGAGGCAATAAAGCACCGATGGATGTCAATATTTAGGTATTTACAAAGAAGTTTCATAGAATCATAGAACAGTTTGGGTTGGAAGGGACCTTATAGTTCATCTAGTTCCAACCCCCTGCCATGGGCAGGGACACACCTCCCACTAGATCAGGTTGCTCAGAGCTCCATCCAACCCAGCCTTGAACACTTCCAGGGATGGGGCAGCCCCAGCTTCTCTGGGCAGCCTGTGCCAGTGCCTCAGCACCCTCACAGTAAAGAATTTCTTCTTAATATCTATCCTAAACCTGCTCTCTTTTAGTCTGAATCCGTTTCCCCTTGTCTTGTCCCTACAGGCCCTTGTAAAAAGGGCTTCTCTATAGGGACGAGATTTCTTCCCTCTACCCTGCTTGGAAGGGCTTTATGTTTGCAATAGCACATTTAGCAGATCAGTTCCCACACAAACCCTGCACAGATTCAGTGCCTGGATGAAGCAGGCGTCACTTTCACCTACACTGCTTTGGTGGAGGGCACAAAACCAGAATGGGGCAGCCTGGGCTCATCCCCACAGGATTCCTGTCCACATCTCCTGCCTCTGAACAAGGCAGAGTTTGCACAAGGCCAGACTGCATATTTGTCTGGGATTTGGATGGGACTGGAGGAGTGCTCCATGCTCATTTCCTCTTGCTGAACTTTCCCATTAAATAGTAAGAATATGAGCAAGGCTGGAGAGAGAAGGCAAGAGCATGCATAATGATTAGAGTCCCAGTGTGAGGGTGGGGTGCTCTAAGTCTTCACAAGCAGAGAGGGAACCTGAATTGGAATGCCCCAAAGCCCACAGGAACAGCCAACAATGAGGCTGTTACCTAAACCACCAACACCTGTCCTGAAGAAAAGGATGACTCCCTGGTCTATTTTTCAAGTACAACACTCTGCTCCTTCTTTTTTTCAGGACTGAAGGCTGTAAATCTCATAATTGGTAGCACTAAAGCAATCCTAAATACTGACATAATTTTTTCTCTATTACCATTTTTCTTCAGTTTACAGGGAGATCTGCAATGGAACAGCTCTCCCAGTGCTTCACGTACATCATGTTCAACTTTTTATTCAGGACTCGGGACAAAGTAGGCAACCATTCCCACAAAAATTAGCCTCTGGATTCTGGATTGAATCCTGGGTGTCCTGTCCCTATTCCCCCTAAGAACTAAAAAGTAATAAAGAGGGACATACACTATTTTTCCCAGCAGCTTCAGTCCAGCTTTCGATCCTACCTCTTTGCACTCCAGACTGGGTGGGAATACAGGCACTTCTCTCTAAGTACAGAAAGAGCTAGCCCAGAGCTCAAGTTCAATGGGTCTTTCAAGGCTGCAGAAAGCCTAGCAAGAGGAGGTGTGATGCAAATTGAACAGCAGTGGCAGAAATATCCAATGGTTTACCACGTGTGAATAAAGGGAACCAGCCAGGCCTGTCTTTGAGAGATGGGGAGAGCTTCATCCTGTGCTTGTTCTGCCTCCATCTCCAACTATGACATCCTGCTCATGCAGCAACCCTCCAGTTCTCCGTGCTCAGCACAGTGAGTAAGACACGTTTCACAATTAAAGCTGAGCTGATGCAAGCAAAGTGACGTTACACAGAAACTGAGCACTGACATCCAAATTCAGTACAGGAATAGATAAAAATGTCATTAGAAAAGACACCTGAAACTTATCTCTTTGTAGATGAGGGCATATATGATCTTTCCTTTATTAAAAGTAGTATGAAATTAACCACAAATAGAACAATTAATTTGTGTGAATTTCCACAGGTGTGAGTATTGAAATTAAGAAAACTAGGCATTTTTTTGACAAAACTTTTCAAGGCTGGTATCTTATTGCAGTCATGTTTTTGCTTCATCTACACTTTGAGTCTCCATCCCCTTATCCAACATCAAAGTGTCGTGCTTGCCCTTTTCATTTCAGATATATTGTGCCTGCACACATCCCGTGTGTTGAGCATTTAATTCAATAATGTGCCTTCCCCAGGGAACGCTTTCTTTTTTCACCTTTCAAATTCAAATCCAGCCTCTCCAGTCCTGACTGGGGCTGGCTTCTAATTCGATAATGTTTGGGTGATGAGTTTTGCTAAATTCATTTGTAGCTGTCTGTTCAGTGCCTTGCAGAGACCTCCTCATGGCCTACCTGGGAAGCTGAGAGGGGCTTGGGTGAGATGCAAATATTTTTGGTTTTTTTTTTTAAAACATGAAGGAATATGTGTAATACTTGAACAATATTTTGTCTGATCATAAATACCAGCCAAACACTCTTTCATCTGAGCAGCTGGAGATAATAATTGTCTCCCTCCATGGAGGAGGGCAACTTTGGCACTAGCAGGTTGGCAGTAATATTCACGGGTTTTGTAGAGTTAAACCCCTCTGGACACTTACAGCAGACCATTTCTCCATTTTCCTTCCTCACAAATCTACAGCATCCGCAGCTCCTACTGACTTAGATAGAGGTCCTTTTTAGTGTGGATTTAAGTGCTCAATTCAAGTTACTAGTTAGCTGAAAAGGTTGGCTAAAGCAAGCAATTGACAATGGTGAAATTAAAGCTCGGGGCTGTTTGTTGGTCACTCCTGCCAAGTTATGCTACAACTAGAGAAGAATTATGAATCCTGTTTGGTTTAGGAAGGAATGGATGATTCAATCTCCAAACCTCATCCAAATGTACTCCTGCACTGATGCAGCCATGTGGCAAATGCACCATAAAGACTATATTGTTATTTTTCAGACGGGAAAGTTGCTGACAGAAGCGGGCGCTTTCCAGAGCATCCAGACAAGCACAGAGCTGGCAGTTGCTGTGAGCCCCTTGCAGCCTCTGTGAGACGCCACATCCCTGGGATCGACCTGAAGGGAACAACGCACTCGATCTGTTTCCAACGTGTATACGAGCATTTCCCAACAACATGAATAATTCCCAATGCCTACGTGAGCCGTTTTGTGACGATGCTTTGAAAAAACACAGAGGCAGCCACAAACAAAGGTTTCCCGGACACGGAGCGCCTTGAATTGGGAGTTGGTCCCTTCACCTGGCATTTCCCTGGAGCCCGTCGGGCGCGGGGCTCCTGCCCATCTCCTCATGCATATTAACAGCGACTGTGGAACTCCCTGGGCAGCGACAGCCCGGCCTCCCCGAGCCCACCTCAGGCGCGGGGTGCGAGCGCTGCCCACGCCGTCCTTTCCCACCGCGGGACCACCCTCCCCCACCCCGCCAGCCGGGACCGCGGCGAGACGCCACCACCTCCGGCTGACACCACGACCGGGTCGGTGCCCGTTCGCTGCAGAAGCCCAGCCCGGGGGCGAGCCAGCCCAGCGCCGACAGACGGCGGAGGCCGCCGCCCACGCTCGCAGCACACGCTCCTCACGCCTCGCCCCGCGCCCCCCCCGCCCGCCGCCGCACGGACCTCACGGGCCTCACGTCCCCCTGCAGCCGCCGCGCGCGCCGCGACGGGCCCGCCCCGCAGTGGGCGGAGCCCCGCCCGAGCCCGCCGGCCATTAAGCGGAGGCGCGGGGCGCACGGGCTCCGCCAATGGGAGCGCGGCGGGGGCGGGGCGCGCGGCCGGGCCGCGGCCGGGGGCGGCGGTAAACAGGCGTGCGGGCCCGGGCCGCAGCCATCGAGCGCAGCGGAGCCGAGCCGGGCCGGGCGAGGCGAGGCGAGGCGAGGCGGTGGCCGCTGGGCTGTGCCGTGCCGTGCCGGGGTATGGGAAGTAGCCGCGGCGGCGGAGGGAACGGGCCGGGCCGGCGGCAGAGTGGGGGCAGCGGAGCACCCGGCAGTGGCCGTGCCCCCGGCTGTGGTAGTACCCCCGGCTGTGGCAGTGCCTCGGCAGTGGGAGTTCGTCCGTTGCCGTGCTGGGGAGCGGTGCGGGAAGGGATGCGGGTGATGGCGGTGGCGGTGCTGCTGTGGGGGGGACGCCCGTGCCTGGTGTGGTGCCTCGGCCCAGGGGTCGCTCGCCCGGGGCGCATTCCCCGTCGGGGGGACGTGTGCGGGGTCCGGCGGGCGATGGCGGCCTCGGGGCAGCTGGGCTGCCCCCGGGCAGGAGGCGCCCGGGGCTGCGGCCTTCCCGTGCCCTTGGCCGCCGCGGCGCGTCCCGCCGGGGTGAGAGCGGGGCCGGCCGGGTCCCGCCTCCTGCCCGCGGGGAGCCCTGCGCTCGGCAGCGCCGGGCCGGCAGCGGGGCTGGCGCCTCAGCGCACCCGGGCAGGTGCGCGGGCTGAGCCGGCAGTGCCGCCCAAGAGTGCTCAGGGAAAAGGGTGGAATCCGCCGTTCCGTTCCGTAGGGAATGCGCCTTGCCCAAGGACATCACGGAAATCTGGTGCTGTGCTGCTTTCCAGGTTGCGCCGGCGTGGAGCCTCACCCCTCTCTGTCGCTGGGAGCGATCCGTGCACCTGGTTGGAGATGGATGTAAAATAAAGCTGTTTTTTAAGCTTTGCGTGTGGCTGAAGTGGGGATAAAAAAAAGCCACACGGTGAGCCTCCTGGCTCTGGTAAGGTGCCTGAGGAAATAATCTGTCTTTTTACAGGCAAACAGGCTTGTAAAGTCTTTGTAACAAAGTGAACAGTAACTGATGGGGAGATACTTAGTTTTAAACAGACACCGAACAAGCTACCTATAAATAACTACAAATATGAAAGTTTGGCTTGTATAATGTTGTTTTCATGGTTACTGACCATTCTGATTTCTGCAGGACTGTATCATAAGAAATAACAATGTTTCTGATAGCCCAACAAGATTATGTTCCACCCAGCAGGAATGTAGGTGGGGAGATTCTCTGTATTCCCCTCTGTGCAATGAAAATCCAGACTTTGTGGTCAGTGTTATGAAAGGAAATGAAAGCTTTTCTTTCAATAACTGAAAGTATTGTTTTCCTAAAAAGAATTAACCTAACAATTTCTGATTTTTGTTTCTGTGTTGCTTGTCTTTAAATTAGATTGTCTCGTTGCACTCGGGTGTATTAATTGAGCATATGCAAAATAAGTCTTGGCACTGGGTGCAGAAGGATAGTGGCTAAAGTCAACAGTAGCTCAAGACTTCAGGAGGGATTAAGAAATTGTTCCTAATACAGACTGAATGCAGATTGGTGTCTAAGGGTATATTGGTATATTTACATTTCTCTGCTATGTGATAAGAACATTCATATGTTACCAGAAGGAGTTTAGCTGCAGTTCACAGGAACTGCAGCTAGCAAGAGCAAGCAAGAATCTTCTTGCTCTTAGACTAGGAGAGTTCATTTTGTATTTTGTAAATGTTTTTTTCATTGCTGTTAGTTAGCAGTGACCTTGGTAACCTTTAATAAGATACATTTAGAATAAACAGTTTTGTATTGTCCAGTCTTACTCGAAATGGGGAAAAAAATGGCTGACCTGCTGTGCTTTGACAGTGTCTCTCTTTTAATAATGAAGGAGTGAGATCAGTAGAAGAAAAGGCCACATGTGGGGAACTGCCTCGTGCCTTTACTGTCTGAGTGCTGATCACCTTGTTTCACTCCTGCCAAGGGGAATTCTGTGCTGGCCAGTGCGGCTCTGGTTAATTCATTTGTGATAGCTAACACAAGTTGATAATAGCTCAATGCATCCATGCAGCAAGACCAGAACTTTTTTTGGCTTGTAGTCCTTTTACAGGCAAGTGGTGGTCTGTTGTTTCACAGCCTGTTTGTCAGGCTGTATTATTTTTCTGGAATCTGAGAGGGGACGAGGGATAGGAGCTGAATTCCTGCTTCTTAATTTTTTACGTTGAAACTAGTTGACTACTTATGGAGTTGGGATTTTTTTAGGTAGAGATGTCTCGTGGTCTGTTATCTTGTGTGTCAATGTGCATGGTATAAATTGTTTGATCCAGGTGGCTTGCCAAATGCATCTCAGGATTTGGCTTGGTGCATGAATAAGCATTTCTCTTTTTCCTTAAATCTGTATTACTGGGTGAACAGTCCAGCCTAGGATGGAGGTAGTGAGTCTGAAGCAGTATTCAGGAATCACATCTCCAGTGTGATGTAGGTCTTCTTGTCTTCTCCCTCTAAAACTGCTAAAGAAAGAAGTCTGGAAGAGGAGGTTTTTTTGCCTTATGGAGCTGTATATTCTGGAACAGAGCAGCTTTAGGAGAAGAATAGCTTTTCTTTCAGCTTGTTTTATAAAAGTGCTAAAAGTGCTGCCCTGTTCTCTGAGTGCCTGCTCTCCTTCAGGACCTGAAGAAGAAAATTGGTTATTTGCATTGGAGCTAAGATGCAAGCTGGCAGTGAAGCACAGTAGTTTGAGGGCGTGAGTTCAATCACTGTCTGCTTTCCCGCCCAGCAGTGAAAGCTCATTTTATAGGCACATTCCTATCTTCACATTCAATTTTTTATCTTTAGCTTCTCAATTTTTTAGATGCCACTTGTTTTGTTCCTTTCACCTCCCCTTCCCCCCCATACAGTAGATGGCAAAGTTAAATCAATCTGAGCTGGTGGCAAAGACCAAGAAATAACAGGATACACAAGTTTTTCCCTTTCTTTGCACAGTTGTGTTTCTGCACTTTATTTTAATGGCTTTTGTGCTTTGTCAGTCAGTAGAGGTGTAGAGCTAAATGAAGCATGTTCAGTTCCAGCTATTCAGTCTCTGAAATGTTCTGTGAGCTTCTTGCAGCATAGAAAATGACATTACTTGCTTGGAAAAACTTAGCTGTCAGTCTGTGGAGCTGGCTTTCGGAAACTTTCCAAGTTCATACGTCTGCTTAAACAAGTCTGCCTGCATATCCAGAGTTAAAAAAATAGGTGTTTTTTTCTGGAAGCTGCATAAGACTGTGTCTTTTTCTTAAAGACTCTGTAGATTCTGTATGTAGAGACACCGGGAAGGACGATCTGCTTATGGTCTGTATGATCCTAGAGCTGTTTTGTGATGTGCAGGTGGTAACTTCCACTTACAAAGTTCTCTTACTGTGTTTGTTTTGCCTCTGTAGTTTGTCCTGGTTTTCTGTGTAGATTAGATCTTTATGTGGCCCCTTTCATTACTATTCATGCCTCCTTTTAAACTAGTTGCATGCCTTGGTTTTCTTCTGGGTCTGCTGAACAAATGAACTATAAAAGGGCTTGGGGCAGTGTTCTGAAATGTCACAGCTCTTGTGTTGTCTGGATTGTGCCATTTGGAAGGATTAAATCCTCTTCGTAATTTGATATGGTCAAAGTGGTCATCAAGAGAGTAGTCGGGATTAGGGAAGAGATGGAAGGGAGAACGACTGGGCAGTAAACTGCATGTGGCTTGAGTGTTTCCTTTAGAGGACCCTTCTGAAATCAGTAAGCCTAGAATCTTACATTGCATAGCAAAGCTTTGTGGGGCATGGCCTTTCAGAATTCACTCTGGGAGTTTGGGGATTTTCAAAGGGAACTGTATAAGCTGCAAAAAGATTTGGTTTTTCTAGTTTGGAAAGGCAGTATGTTTATATTATGTAGAATGTGTTTTCATTAAACCTGTACATAGAGAGAGTAAACAGTTGTAGATTACAGATTCTGTATCAGGTTTGAGAGCTTGCAGGTTAGATTTAATTGTAAGTTTTGAGAAACATACAGCTCATTACTTTCATTTACCCTCAAAAGTACCTATGTGTGGGGAGCAGGAGCAGACAGAAATAACTTGTCTGTGGCAGAGCTGTCGTGCAGGAACTGTTGCTTCTGATAGATCTGTTCCCCTGCAGCACAGAGATCAGTTTATGTCTTCTTGAGGTAGTCTTTTTTTGCCTATGGTCCTCTTCTTGCAAGGAGGTTTTGGGACAGCCAGAAAAAAGAAAGCTCCCACAGCTAGGGTGCTGGCATGTCAGGGGGCTATGAATAGACTAGGATGTGTTCTAAGTTGCTAAATTGGAACCTCACCCCAGCTTCCAGGGCAAGGTTGGAAGCCATGAGAGATCTATACAGATATGAGGGCAGGATCAGTAGTGGGATCAGTGGCTGTGGTGTTTGCCTGCTGCTCACAGTGGTGGCAGAGGGGTTGTGCTCGGCACAGGGGGTGTGTTTGCCACCCAGAGAGACCTGCGGGGGCACTGCTTAGGGACTTGATAACAGGGACTTGGGGTGTGGTGTGCAAGGGTCTGTCCTGGTGTACACAAAGGGTGATGAGCAAAATACCTGCTTATACCTGAGGAAGAGCAGGTGTACAGCACAGTTACAGGTTGTGTCTAGTTCTTAGAAAGGGTCTGACGAGAAGCCGTTGCCAGCGTGGCATTTAATGATGACTGTTGGCAGTATATTGTTTAGGTGGTCAGCAAACCAAGGCTCTAAATCCTTGTTTTGGCTTTGATCTATAGAGGTGGGCATTTAGAGGACTCGTAGGGATAGGCTGTGTGCTGTAAGGGTCAGCACTGGGATGAGAGCACTGGGATTCTGTTCCGGACCCCATGCCTGACAAGTGGTGTAAGTTTTGGTAGGTCACTTACTCTCTTCCCTCTAAAGTAGACAGCTGTGATATCAGTCCCCTTTCCTTAGCTTTTTGAGAGTTATAAGTGAAGAGGGGCGTGTGTTTAAATGCAAGAGGAAGAGCTGCTATTTTTCTCAAGACTTTTGCTTTAAGTAGTGCTGTACTCGAGTCTAAAGGAATCTGCACTTGTTTGTGAGTTATAGCACTTTATCGGTTTCCAGTGCCTAAATTGGACTTGTTGTGCTTTTGAAAAGTCAAAACTTCCAATAAAAACAATTGCAGCGTAGCAGTGTATGCAAAAAAAAAAAAAAAAATAGCTGCAAATTGATAATCTCCCTCATTTATACTTTATATTCTGATTCAGAGTACAAGATCAGTGGGGAGCTCTGTTGATTCCTGTGCAGAACCGTGCATCAGGCAGGGACTGGCTCCCTGTGCATCAGAGGGAGCTGAGCTTTGGTGGTCTCTTCTGCTCTAACTGCTGAAGTGACTGAGAGAATGGAGTGGTGAGACTTGGAGAAGGTGTTTGTAATGTTCAGATCTTGTTTGAAGCTCAGTGTTTGGATATGATCAGTGAAGAGCTTTAGTGTGACCTTTTTGTAAATACTGCTAGGTAGAGTTATTCCATATAGATGTAGGGGATTTGTCTTCTAAAGTAATGCTGTATGTTACTGTTGATGGGGTGACTTGGGAACTGTGCTTATGTGTAAACTTGCCATAAACCTAAATAAAGGTTTCATCTTGTAGTAGTTTTGTTTCTTAAGTACATGCTTCAAATACTGCATCTGCCAGAATCTCATATTAATCTGTGTGCTTGGAGGTCATGCTCCATTTTGATTTTAAGGCACTGTTGTCCTTGTTGCTGAGTGCATGATCCACGTGCGTGGGAAGTAACATTAATCCAGAGTCCACTCATAAGCATGGCCCACTGCGTAAATGGACAAGAAAACCCTTTTTTTTTTTTTTTGTCCTCTTATTCTTTTTCCCTTTCCTCTTGGTAACAGAGGTAATACAAAGATTGTGTGTTTGGTATAGATACAACTCCAGATTGAAATCCATCCCAATGGCCCAAAACCTTTTGCCTTGCAAATGAGATAAATAGATTTTTTTTTTTCCCTATTATTTTGGGCCCCGTACTGCGGAGACTTAATTCTCGGGAGCAGACAGAAATCACATTCTTGGGGAAAAGTGAACAAGCAGTGACCTTAAAATCACAGCAACTGAGTTGGATCTACCTCAGTGTGACAGCAAACAACATGTGCACAGGACCAGATTTATTAGGGTATTATGTCAAGGCATATCAGAGGTGATGTGTAATGAGGCTTGTAACGTGCTCTCTTAATTGTGGTAAATCTTAATCGTGGGTAAATTATTTCTAGATCTTTGTGGATTTTTTCCATCTGTGTGTAGAAAGATGCTGTGTTAATTCCAGGTGTGTGGGCTGTGACTATGCTTTTGCATGTCCCCAGACATTGTCCAGAAAGAAGTAAACTGCGCTGTTGGTCCAGAGCATTCACTTAGCATGGATGTATCTGTGCCTAAAATAAAGCAGGCTGTGCTTACTTCTAAAGTGTCCAAGCATTCTTTTCACTCTTATGTGCGTCAAGCCATTTATGGGGAAAATTTGGTTTTGAACTAGCTGTCATTTGCCACAAATGAGTGCTAAGCCTTCTGAATTTTGGTGGAAAGAGGTATTTGTCTGCCAAGCAGCCCATTTTTATCAGTGTATGTACTGCTGTTGTAGTGATTAGGAAGCAAACCAGTCCGCCTGCCCTTCAAAGGTGTTTGTTTTAAATGGCATTGGCAAACTGCTTTGTGTAAGGGTGGTTGTAAAGCAGCTTTCAGAGACTTGATGAATTCAGCTTAAGGGGGCTTGAGTGCAAGCCACGGGCACGATCAAATATAGGGGTCCTCAGTTCTGTTATAGGTCACATCTTAAAAGACATTTCTTTTGGAGCTGCAATGTATAGGAGTTATGGGGAGGGGGAAGAATGAAGGATAAGCAAGGTGGATTTTCAGTTTGATTTAAAGGATGATGGCAACTTCTTTCTTTTAAAATGCTGGTTTTGTGCCCTGCATGGTTAAAATTTGGGTCAGCTGCAACCCAAGGAATCCAGCTAATGAAAACACATCTAGGTAGGGACCTGACAATCTGGTATCAAAGGAACTGGTGGGGAAGTGTGTGATGGAACTGAAAAAGGCCATGAATGAAAGGATCACATGAAAGGGTTGGTATGGCAACAAACATAAAAAGAAGTGAAAAAAAAATCTGTAAAAGAACAGTTACAGAGCATCTTAATGAATAATAGTTATATTGAACTTAGTCTACTGTTGGTTCATGGCCATGGAACAATGTCCTGAGTATCTGGCCTTCTGCATCTTGTTTGTGGTGTTTATTATTTTTATTTCAGTATACTCTTGCCACACTTGCTCTGATGGTGTGGGTGGTTATAACACTGAAGCCAGGGTTTTAGTCCTTGTTTAGATACAGCTAAGATAACAGTGATTGTAATAAATGATAATGGAGAGAGGGAAGATGTAGAGGTTGCTTTCTCTTCCTGAAATGTGATACCTAATTATCTACCTTACTACCTGTCCAAACTAATATTATTCATTTTTGTTTCATTTATTTAAAATAAAAATTGAAGATAAAGAAGGCAGTTAAAACTGCAGACCTGAGAGGGGGAATATGGGCTGCTGTGAAACTGCTCTGGGTTTTGTTTCATTGTTTCTTCTTTGGTTGGTTATTTTGTGTTATGTTGTTTTGTTTTCTAAATTATTCAGCAGTTTGGATGTTTGGCGTAGTGTTGATAGTAGAAGTAGTTCCCATAAAGTGAAAAAGGCTGTGTTGTCGTGCACAGAAAGCTTCCAGAAATGTTTCTGCTATTTGTCTGCATGATTACAAATCTTATGTTTAAACTTGGTCTGTCCTAAGACATTTCACTGTACAAGCATCTGGAAAAAAGCTCGTGGAGTCAGAAGCAGATCCGTGTGTCTGTAGGAGCACATATTAGCACACGGAAAAGAAAGGGAATGAATGGAAGAATGTGTTTTTAAAGCAGGACAAATGCATGATTTCTCCTCTGTTGCTTGTAGTGAGGCTCTTGGTGTCTGTTTTGACCTCTGATATGCTGCATATCTTGCTACACGTGCTTAAACCTTCAGTCCAATAATCCGGAATGTTGAAAAGGGGAGGAAACACTTGGCAGTCATTCACTCTAGAGGATGGTGGGTTGTGAGGCTGAGGATTGTTGCACACAGGAGCATCCCAGGCATTGGTTTAGTTTTGCTGTTACAGCAGGGCTCTGAATCAGGTGGCATCTAACCTGTAGAAGCCCCTCTTGCCTGCTGTGCAGACCTTGCCTGGTGTCTGAGGATGGCTTGGCTCGAGCTTCCTCGTGCTGGAAGGTGTTGGGGGTTTGTTCAACTGTGAGAAGCTTACTAAGCCACGTCTGTGACTCTGCCTATTTTTGGAAAAGGGCTCATGATCAACACTTGTCAGCCCTCTTCAGTCCAGGTTAGAGGCACTCTGACAGCTTCTGTAGACACAACTGACTTGTCCATGCTCTGTGCTAGCAGTGCCCCACTTCTCTAGAGCTAGATAAAGAATCCTCAGGGAGCAAGTCAAGTGTGATACAGACTTTGTACACTTGGACTAATTCCCTTTGGAACCACTCCCTAAATCTCTTTCTGATAGAGCTTGCTTATACTGTATTTATTGGTTTAGTAGGGTATGAATAGAACTTGTCTTAGGGGGAAAGAAAGAAAGAATGCTTTGCCTACTATCTGTGCTGGGTATTAACACAAGTGTAGTTGTTGGGTACAATACCAGCCTTCTCAGAAGTGTGTGCTCCCTCTCTCTCAGGTTTTGTCTCTTGTCCTTGCTTGTGCTTATCGCTTTTTTCGTTGAAGAAAAAGGTAATTTTCCTAATGCTTGGTTATTTTTTTGTGTGTAGTCTTTTACCTTCTTGATTATCTTGCATATATTTTATTTAGAATAGCCTGTCCTTTGGCAGCACTGCATAGGAGCATGTTCCTGATGCTTCTGAGCTAACAGACCACTTACCTGGTACCTAGGTGGTTACAGCTGCTGTGCAGAGGAGGTGGGACTGATACCATCGAAGTCAGAAGGATATGGGTAAGAGTGTGCCCAGTCCAGTGTCTTGTAGCCAAAACTGTGCAGGGCCATAGGTCCTCTTTGCTTGCTGATATATTTAGCAGTGGAGGATTGAATGAGTGTTGTGCAATGTATGTTTTCTACTTTTGGCTGCATTAGCTTCCCTGAAATTTTGTTTGGAGATTTATTTCTTTTAAAAAATGCATATTTAGCATATCATAACTGTCACTTCATAACAAGGTCTTTGGTTGTTTTGGGGTAAAAGGAGTGTATAGTTTTACTACTGTTGATTAGTAAGAATACATGTTAAAAGTGGATTTTTTTTGTGTGTGTGTTGTCTAAATCTGTATTGGCTTACCTTTTGTTGCCCTTCTTGGGATGGAGGAAATGAACTTTTTTTGCACTCAAGCTTTCCTTGCTGTTAATACTTGTGATCACAAAAGCACTTATTTCTTAATAGTGGCAACCTTTGAATGGTCCCACTTCAGCTGGGACAGTACTGGGTTGTTGGCTGGTTTCTTTGCCTTATTTGAATTGCAGGGACAGCCTGCAAATAAAAGCTTTGAGTGAGATCCATGTGGAAATTTCCAGTGTGAAGATGTAGGGGTAGAAAAACACTTCCTGTTGACAGAGTAGATTTCCTTACCTGACAGGCAACTTTTGAGTTTAAAAGTGCATTATACAAGGTTAAAACAAATCATAGTGATTAAACTCGGAGAGATGCAGGAGTAACACTTCTTAGAGGTCTGGAGCATATGGATAGGTCTTGTAAGGAGAACCACAGAATAATGACCTAGGTGGGCTTGGTTTTTAGTTTTACAGCTAATCTGTCATGCCCAGATTTGTTGTAAGTACTTGACTGTCCTTTTTACTTAACAAGTAAGTGTAACACTTTCTGGCTGCAGTGCTTGTTCCTGATTCTGATCACTGATAAAACAGTGGTTAAACAAATATCCCAGTAACTGGGCTTTATCCTGCATTTGCATAATAATGTCTCTCTGAAGTTCTCTCTGTAATAATCTGTGCATTTCATGTGTGATTGCAGCAAAATTGTGTACTTAGACAGAAATTTAGCTTTAGCAGTCCATTCTTCTCCTTCATGACTGGTACAGCTGACATGTTTGAGACAGGCCTTGTGTTTCCTGAGAAGGTAACTGGATCCAGTTGCTTGTGGTCTGCAGTGTAATGCCTTGTATACTGTTGACTCAGGACCCTTGTGCCACATCAGTGTATTAACATTCATAGTTGAGTACATGTACACATTGACAGGTTATCTTCTAAAAATGAATTGATACCTGTGTACCTACCTAGGAAATAACTTATATATGTGGCCTTAGACTAGTGCTCCATCCCTACTGCAGTCAGGACAATTTTTTTTCTCTTCAGATCATTACAGAGAATGCTGTGTAGGCAAAAGGTTGGACCTTAGTCAGCATCTTGTTCCAACTGCGTGCCTCTGTCTTCTGTGTCAGTAAAGATGGGAACATGTGCAGCTGAGCCAGTCCTGGCACCATGACCCTGTCTGTGCTTTAAAGGTATAGAAGATGAGTGAAATAAGCAGGTGAAAAATCTTCCCTGCAAAATGGTTTTGCACCCCAGCCACTGGATTTCTTTTGTGTGAACCACAGTGATGTAGGAGAGGCGGTGTCCTGAGCCTTAGTTTGGATCTAGGCTGAGCCAAAGGAGTCGATGGACATTAACTCTTGTCAGACACACTCTGTCCTGCATCCTGCAGAGTCCACTTCGTATTTGAAGACACTGAAATTGCACAGGCTGTTACAAATCTGAGATGGAGCCCCTTGAAAAGGAAGGGGGACTGAGTCAAAAGTTCAGCACTGTAGTGCAGCACTTTGCAAACGCTGTGATAGGCAGGTGTTGTGAGCATGCTTAAGTTTCCAGTTAAAAGCAGCAGAGTGAGCTACAAGTTGGGGATGGAGCAGACTGGGGAGCAGACTACTTTGGAGGATGGATGAAGCTTAATCATTGGTGTGGGAGTAAAGAAATTTGGCCATGTAAAATGAGCAGGCACAGCTCCAGGGCAGGAATGGAATGTGACAGTGGGCTTCATTGGTGCTGTCAGGATCTGAGAACACGTTCCAGGGCCTCATAAAAATTAAAGGTCAAATGCTAATGTTTTTAATCCACTTTTAACATCTGGAAGGAATCAAGACCATCTTTGCAGTGTTACTGACATTTACCTGTCTTTGCTTTCCCTGGTCATTGGTAACTTGGATATTTGTGGGGAGTCCTGGTAAGGTCAGCTAAGTAGCTGTCACTCAGGCTGGCCTGGGTGCTGTCTGGGCTGCAGACAAGCTCCCATGGTGGCTGCTTGCCAAAGCAGGATGCCGTTTCCCAGGGATGTGCTATCGACTCTCAGGTGATGTGAAACCTGTTGCAGATTTGTTCTTGACACCTTGTCTCCCTGCCCCCTCTCCCTTTTTATCTTTCAGCACAGAAAGACATCAGTCATGGCGGGTGATGCCATCATGGTCATGAGGGGCTTGACCAAGCTCAGTAAAGCGATCCTGGAAACCCAGGCAGGACAGCTTCGGCAGGTGCTCCTCGGGGGAGATGCAGTTACCATTGCGAAGACTCTCCAGGCCACTGCTGAGGAACAGTTCAGTTCTGCCTTGGGGAAAGTGCAGGTAAGCAAAACTCTTTGTGCACAGTCTAGTCTGATGTTTTGCTTTTTCTCCAGGTACTTTTTTGGTTTTGTTGTGCGAGTGTCTGTGAACTCACATCTTGATTGAGAGCCTAATTCTGAAGTGCGGGATTGATGATGATAATAATAATAATAATAATAATAATAATATTGCAATGCTCTGGGAATTCTTTGGAATCTGTGGGGTGTGGAAGGTGCTTGGGCAGGAATGGGAGGGGAATGTTACTGCAGAGTGTTTCTGTTTCCATTACTGAGTGTTTAAGACATGCTGAGTAAGAAAAGTGCTCTGTTAGTCTCATCTTGTCAAAGATCAAGCTCTTGCTAAGACTGTTCAGCAGCTTTGTTATTTAGAGTGTACTTTAAACTTCAGGCATTGATTTACCTCTCCTTGACTGAATGAAGGAGCTCTTTTAGAATGCATTGGATTTATCTCGGTGCTGCTGCCTTTCTTGGCAAAATTGGTGCACGTAATATTTTTCAGAGTGGCTCAGGGTCAGGTGTTTGCACGTTCACCACTTACAGCCCAGGCTGGATTTTCAGAACTGCCTTTCAAATGAGGAACATAAGGAAAGCCAGACAGCAGCTTCTCTCATCAGAGGTGGGGATAGATTTATAAGAGCTTCACATTTGCTGTGCTGCCATCTTTTGAAAGCAAGGGGCTTGTCTGTAGTACTTCTCTCTCATCATCCTTTAGAAAAGAGTGTGTAGCTCAGATGATGATTTTTGAAGCAGAAACTAATGAATGGTTTTTGTGCAATGAGCTTAGACTATCATGGCAATCTATAGCTTCAGTCCTAGAATCTGGGCCTGTGTTTTCTTGGTTCTGGTTAAGCTTGCAGTAGAACTAACTTGTGTGTTTGCTTATGGGGATAGTGTTTTGTTATTGTCCTCCTCTTGCACCCGAGAGAGATAATATTCTCCTGTTTCTGTGCATGTTTCTCTGCACAAGAGAAGCCCAGTGAGCACAACTGCAGAACGCTTGCCCTGTGTTCTGTAAATGTATCGCAAGAGAAGCTGCTGCCAAAGCAGGGCTCAGTAAGAAATCTAAATGTACAGCATCTTCTGTTTTGAAGAGATGAAGATCTTTTACATTAAGTGACAGAGTTTTAGCTGTCATGTTTCTAAAAATTTAAGTATGGAAGTAAGGAGGCCTTCTTGCTTGAAATCATTGGTCACTATTGTGGGCCACAGTCCCCATCTGTAAACATTTCTCCTCTCCTCCCCCGCTGCAATGTTGAGGTTCAGAATAGCATGAGACTTGCTGAATAACAGGAAAGACCATGTTCTGGTTTTTTTCTCTAAGGAAGGGAAATTTAATTAGTGTTTAGGAAAGAGCCTGAAATATGCTGCCTGCTTGCCTGACCACAGCAAGATTTAAAATCCTGTTGACTGCCTGTAATAGTCATCAGTTATTTTATGGTATTGCCACTGCTGAGATAGGTAACGAGTATATGTCAAGGAATAAGTGAACAGGACATAATGCTCTTCTGTTGGCTCTTATTTATTTATTTTTTGGTTGAAAAGTGTTAAGAAATATCTGGACTTTGTGGGGCAGCTTTTGCAAGGTTAGGACAGAAAAGAGAAAAGTGTCAGGAGAAGCTTGCCTGGAGTGTTGCTGTGCCCGATGCTGTTATCCTTGCTCCAGGCACAGAATTTTATTTATTTTGGGATGACAACACATAGTTTAGTGGTTGAATAATGGACTGTGTTTTGCAGTTGGTGGTGACATGGCATGAAAGGGTGAGCTTATTCTTCCTGTAAGTAGGTATCTGGTGTTGCTTCAGGTGGCTTTGGGCTTGGAAGTGCTCATGTTGTGTGAGTGGGGACAGGATGGGAGGAGAGAAAACTGAATGTTATGAGGTTCAGCTTTTTGTTATCCCTCCTAAGTACATCTTGCATGATCTTGCAGCTCCCATCAGCTGTTCTTTCTGAGCAGTGCATTGTTTCTAGTGAACTCCACATTTAGTGACCCTTTCTGGCAGTGTATGTAAAAACAAGGTATCTCCAGTTAGGGATATTTGAGAAACTGTTAAAGAATTTGTCCCATCAGTGGAGTTAAAAGATTGCCAGGGATTCCAAGCATCCTCATTGTCTCTTACTGTGAATGTCTGCAGTGTAGAGTCTCCAAGTGTCTACAACTCCTTACTGTGGAGACATGACACCTAGCTGCATGCTCATCTCTGAGGACCATGGGTGGGTAGGGAGCAAGGTTTAAGATCTTTTCTTAAAGTATTTCTATTATTGTTTGCAGGAACTAGGCAGACAGCAGGAGAACTTTACTGACCTGGGTGAGGATTTTGGGAAAGACTATGACTTCTCAGCCCGAGAGCCATCAGATCCTCCAATGGACTTCTCCACTGCCCCTGGCAAGCCTCAGGAACGCAGCGCTGAAGGCCCTGCTTATTCCTACACAACAAATGGACCTTTTAGAAACATTGATGAGACTGGAGATTCTGGCATTGGTCAGAAGCCTTTCCCTCCCAAAATGGATGCAAGGTTATTTGGAGGTGTTAGGGACCCTGGAAATCCTTTTGCTACTGCCTTTGGACAAAATAGGGCTTTTCACCAAGACCATTCCTCTGTTGGTGGATTAACAGCTGAAGATATTGATAAAGCCAGACAGGCCAAAACAGGTTCAGGGCAGAAACCCTACAAACAGATGGTATGTTGTTTTAATTAAGGATTCTCAGTGCTGTAGTTTCTATGCTGGATTGTCCTTACTCACCTTCTCCTCTGTTTCTCTCATTTCTTCCTCTTCTGCTATTCCCTTTTTGGGAGGCAGAAGAGGGAAGTGTCAGTGCTCATTATCCCTGTGATATTTGTTCTGTCAATAGCTTTTCAGTCTCTCTTTTCATACTTGCTCCCTCTGTCAGATAATCTGACGTGAGCAAATGTTTAAAAAGTGTATTTAGTCTTAGAATTGGACCTAAGGTCCTCACAGTGGAGGCTGTGGCTTTCTGTGTGGCGTCTTGCAGTTGTAGAAGTGGAGGCAATGTTGCCCTGAGCATAATTAGATTGGAGAGTAGCATAGCTCACTATTGTTGCTTTAGTGCTTCATACCCTTGTGTGGGAGTGCAGAACCCACAGCAGAACTCACAGTGCAGATACTTGTCATCTGCTCTGACCTTGTGCCTCCTTCCCCACATCCAGTATCAGATGCCACTGTGGGCTCACTCACTCAGGGCATTGCTGTATACAGCCACTCCTGCTGCTGTGCGTGGAGGAACTGTCTACAGTCCTGTGAATCTGATGACCCTCCATGAGTTCGAATTCCATGTGTGGAAGGGAGTTTGGGTTAGCACTGTGCATCTTCTCCAAGTTCAAAATACAAGGGCTGCTGAGTTGAAAGTGAGAATAGGGTTTCCAAGCATGGTTATCAGCTCTTCTGTCTTTCCCACCCTCTTGTCCTCTCCTCTGCTCAGTGTGTGTTTCAGTTCATGGTGTGTCTGTTCTGCACTGTATTCCCTTGAAAATCCCCCAACAGATACAAGGCTCAGGTTCAAGGAAGGCTTTCTGCAGCATGGAATTGTTAGGTGCTCTGGGTTGTGCTCTGACTTTGCAGGTGTCTGACCATGTGCCCAGTTAATCTGTGGATTTCTTGGTTTGTTTTTTCCCCTCTCTCTCCACTGCAGCTCAGTGAACGGGCCCGCGAGAGGAAGGTTCCTGTCACCAGGATCGGCCGACTCGCCAACTTCGGAGGTCAGTTTGCACTCCTGCGTTTGCCACAGCACTTGCAGTGCTGGTTAATGGCCGGCTGTGACAGGGCTCCTGCTCTGCAGCACCGGGTGGTTCCATTTGCTGGTTCAGCTTGCTAATAGGAAAGTGCCTTCCCACTAACAGCTTAGTTAGCTCAGAGCTTGATTTGGGCTTTTTCATTGTTCTTAAGAGTTTGGGACAGATGATTTGGGAGTGCATAGTAGAGCTGCACATCTTCATGGTGACACATACAGTGTGGGCTGTGCTGTTTTAGTGGGAGAGTGAGGTGCAGGTTGTTCCCCAGCCTGTACAAATACCCTGGTTCTGCACATGTGATTGCACTTGGAGGAGACTCTCCCAGTCCTTACGGTGTGCTATTACTGTCAAGCAGAGTCAGCTGCAGCAGCTGTTATTTCAAGTAATCTTTTCCCAATCTTACCCTTGCTACTTCTCTGAACAGTGTTTAAATATAAAACATATCTTCCTAGTATTCTTTTTTGAGCACGAGGAGATGATAACAGTCAAGGTTTGATTTACTTAGCCATTGCTTGTAGACCATATTCTCCCAGGAAGGATGTAAATTCTGAGCTTGTAAAATCAAGCTAGCTGAAACCTAAATGAATTTTACATGCAGAGTGGGCCTTACTATGTCAAAAAGTAACTAAATATCTTAAGTAATATTGATAGATGATGCTTATTTAATGTCTTGTATCCAAAGCCATCAAAGGACTTAACGTGTTCCTGAGGAGAAAGGGACCAAAGTATTGCAGGTGGAGAGATGAACACAGCTAGTGCTACTTAGGTAATCATTAGGTGAGGAGTCTGTCTTTTGCTGTGGTTGGGTTTTCTTGTGACTGTAGTGTTTCGAGATGATATCTATCTAGGTTGTGAACAGTCTCCTGTGGCTCTTGTGATTCTCTTCCACAAAATTTGATAGAGAAGCACATGTACAAAGTAGACATCTTTGTGTTACGGATCCCAGAAGAAAGAAAAACAGCCTGTCAAATGTAGTTCAAATCAACTATTGTATAAAAAAACAATTATTCTTTCTCTGTGTGTCCTTTTGTTGGACTAATATGCACACTAGGAGGAGTTGGGGCAGGGGCTGATCCTATGCAGTGCAGGAATAAACAGCAAGTGAGTTTTGTGGTAAGTTTTTCATGCTTGTCAGATCTCTTTAACCCTGTAGTCTATTGCAGGCACTCTGGCTTTACAACATGCTTAGTATTTCTTAAAGGGAAGCAGGGTTCATGATCTGCTTTTTGGAGTAACATCACTTTAAAACTCACTGGGCTGTTTTCTTGAGCTCTAGTAGCACACAGGTCTCCATTCTAATCTAGCCTTGAATTTTATGACAAGTATCACAGCACTTTTTGCTGTCATCTTCTGGAGTTCACCTGTTGCTGCTTGCTGACAGCTGGTGGATGTGTTCACATCTTCTGTGAACTTTGGGTTTTAGTGCTGTTGCTTTATGTTCCAGCTTTTGGCACCCAAGGCTGTTGTGTGAGGGAAGGCTGACTCATGCTTCTAGGGGAGGTATAACCTGTCTTCTCCTAACCTCAAGGTAAAAACCAAAACAAATAGCCCCATCAGACCAAAACCACTAAGGGAGAGTAGGACAGAGATTGTTTATAAGCAGCATCTCCAGACATACCTCTGTGTATAATTTTTTCTTTTTGTTCTTGCTCTTCTCTTCCAGCTGTCTGCTTTATATGATTAAAATGGCTGGCAAGACAGAGTGCTTGCTTTCAGAGTGCTTCTGGGGGAAAACTGTGTTGCAGAAATGGTGTTCAGATTCTCTGGTCTCTGCAATCTCTTGTTAGCATTCATTGCTTATCTTTCCCTCTGAATTTTAATTTGCAACAGCAAAGAGAAACAGTACTGTCAGTACAGTGGCTTAGCAAACAACAATGTAGTCTATAGGTAGTTTATTTCAGTTTAAGATATCCTTTGGTAATGTTTTGGGACTTTTGACAAGGGCCTGTGGTAGCAGGACAAGAGATAATGGCTTTAAACTGACAGAGGGCAGGCTTAGATTAGTTGTTAGGAAGAAATCCTTTATTCAGAGGGTGGTGAGGCGCTGGCACAGGCTGCCCAGAGAAGGTGGGGATGTCCCATCTCTGGAAGTGTTCAAGGCCACGTTGGATGGGGGAGGATGGGGAAATATTGTAGGAAATACCACTGTTAACCTGTGGAATATTAGTGACCCAGCTATGTCCTTGCTTCCTAGGACATTCAAATGATGAGAATCAAACAAGGAATGGCAGAGGTGGGGGGTGATTATTTCCTGCTCTACCACCTGGCTCTTTACATTGCCTTAAAATTAATTAAGAGCAGGAGGCTACTCCATATCCATGAGGGAATGTAGCTTAAAGCAAGTAAGTTTTTTTGTGCAGGAATTCTCTTGTGTGCTTCAGGATGCCATCTTCATTTGAAGACCCCAAGAAATCATTCTGGGAAATAAAGTGGCTGAGGTGGATTCTTCTCCTACAGTCTCCACACCAGTCAAACTAGCATTTGATTCTGACTTTTTTTTACACTCTTTTTTTGGATAAAGTCCACTTTCCCCCTTTATTTCCATATTAGAACAGTATTATTTTAGGGTTGGATAAGATGGAAATGTTGTTGAGTAGGTCAAAAACAGAGTTCATGTAACTATTCCTGGGGTTCAGATAGCTGAATTCCCATGCTATTGGCATGATCCCATTCCTCCTCCTCTCTTTGTAGGGCTTTTTTTTTTTTTTTGTCCCCTCCAGTGTTATAGGGAGTGTTCAGCTGTGCCATGATGTCAGGACACTGTGCTGGGTGATGGACAAATTAGCAGCAGGAGGCAAAAATACTTGGGACTGCTGAGTTTGCCTTGGCTTCTCACCTCTTCTGGGGGCAAAGAACGTTTTACTGGAAAGATTGAAGATCATGTTTTCCAACACTTGCCTGTAATACTGAGCTAATATTGCTCTGTGATCAGCACAAGATCCTCTACTGAACTTTTTTGTCCTTTATAGGTATTTTTGTATGCTTCTTGCAAGAGTGACTGCTGATGGGTGTATTTATAGTACTAAATAGCATCCTTGATTTTTATTTATTTTTTCTTCCCAGGATTGTAATTGACAAAACAGATTTTTCTGCAGTTTTTTTGTTCCATGCTTGTTTTGTAGCCTGATGGGTCATCAGTTCCACCCACACAGTTCTTGATTTTTTTCTTTATTTCCATTCTCCCTTCCTTGCCTTATTTGACTTTTCTAAGCTGTTCCTGTCTCCCTTAATCATATTACTGGTTTCTAAGTTTATTATTTTAATGATATAATAAGGTCCTTTTGCAATAAAGAAGATTCAGGAAGCTTGTGGCAAAGTCTAGATTTAATGTGATTTTAACAATTTTGAAAACAAAAAAGCAAAAACCTAGTCTGAGGTATGTTAGTGAAGTATATACAGGCCTGACAGCTGCAGGATTCAGATTGTCATGTGAGTGACAAGTGAGTGTATTGGGTTTGCTTGTCAAGGGTTTGGCTGCAGGGTGGCTTCTGTGAGAAGCTGCCAGAAGCTTCCCCCGTGTCTGACTCCAAGGTGGCTCCAAGCCAAGGCCATCAGCAATGGTGGCAGCACCTCTGGGATAAGAGTTAAGAAGGGGAGAAAACCTGTACAACTGCAGCTGGAGAGAGGAGTGAGAGAAACAGCCCTGCAGACACCAAGGTCAGGGAAGAAGGAGGTGGAGAAGGCGCTCCAGATGCTGGAGCTGAGATTCTCAGGCAGCCTGTGGTGAAGGCCATGGTGAGGCAGCTGTGCCCCTGCAGCCCATGGAGGTCCACAATGGAGCAGAGATCCACCTGCAGCCCATGGAGGACCCCAGGGTGGATGAGGTGGATGCTTGAAGAAAGCTGTGACTTTGTGGGAAGCCCACACTGGAGCGGGGTCCTGGCAGGGCCTGTGGACAGAGGAGCCCACACTGGAGCAGATTTGCTGGCAGGACTTGTGACCCTGCAGTGGGCCTGTGCTGGAGCAGCCTGTTCCTGAAGGATTGCACCCTGTGGAAGGGGCCTATGCTGGGGCAGTTTGTGAACTGCAGCCCATGGAGAGGACTCACACTGGAGAAGTTTGTGGAGAACTGTCTCCTGTGGGAGCAACCCCACACTGGAGCAGGGGAAGAGCCTGAGGAGTCCCCTTCCTGAAGAGGAAGGAGCAGCAGAAACGACGTGTGTTGAACTGACTATAACTGCTATCCCCTTCCCCTGTGTTGCTGTGAAGGGGAAGGAGGTAGAGAATTCAGGAGTAAAGTTAAACCCAGGAAGAACAGAGGAGTAGGAGGGAATGTCTTTTATGATTTAGTATTAATTGCTCATTATCCTACTCTGATTTGATTGGTAATAAATTAAACTCAACCTGGGGAAATTAGTTTCTTTTGCCTGTGATGGTGATTGCTGAGGGATCTCCCTGTCCTTATCTTGATCCATGAGCCTTTCCTTATATTTTTCTCTGCCCTGCCCAGCTGAGGAGCTTGCAGTGTTTGCTGTGTGGTGAATGTGGTGTTTTACATGACCAAAACCAGGGCACAGGCTGCTCCAGGGGAGGGTCTCGCCTCACTTGGCAGGCTTAGCAGAGTGATAACAGCCCATTCAGCTCCTGTTTGTTTTGTTGTGTCAGTTGCTGGGCCAGAGGATTTTCCTGAACAAAACTGGTTCCAGATTATCTCTTGATGGGCTTGGTTTGAAGTGTCTTGGATGCTGCAGATGCCTGGAAAATACCTTAAAGAGCCATTCTGCTGGTATAGAACCAAGTGGCTTTTTCCAAGGCTGAAATAATCTGCAAAATGCAGGAGAAGGGCTTTGTAGAGGTGCTTGGGGATATTATTTCTCAAGGTGTTGTACCATGGCTGTTGAGTAATGCTGAGAACTGTCCCAAAATGATTAATCTTGGAGGAAATACACATCTTGCAGACAAGGAAAGTGAAGGACACAAGGAGTGACCTGTGCAAGTAATTAGTGGCCCAGAGGAGGAGAGTGTTTTTGTAGTACTACAGATTCTTCAGAGGGATGACTTGTTCCTGGTAACAGGTAAAGAACAGCAGCTAAGCCCCATATAGCTGCTTACTCACTTCCTCCCACTGCAGGAAGGAATAGGAAAGAGCAAAAACTTGGAGAAAACTTGGGTGTTGAGATAAAGACAGTTTAAGATGGGAAGCAAAGAAAGATTCATGTTCAAGCAAAGCAGCAAGAAGAGTTCATTCATGACTCCCTTCTGGAAGGCAGATGTTCAGCTACTTCCTGGGAAGCCGGACCTCAGCATCTGTAGTGGTTACTTGGGAGTGCAAACACCTTAACCCCAAACAAAAACACGTTTGTTTTTTTTTTCAAGCTTGACTGCTAAGCAGCAGCAAACACTGTGATTATAGTTTGAAGATGCTTGAAGCCTTTGTTTAAATTTCAGATCTTTTTAACCATGTTTTTGTCTTTTTACATGTTTTTGTCTGACTTTAGTTTATTTAAAACTTGTTGACTGGTGATTGGAGGGTTTTTTTTTTTTTTGGAAATTGGACAGAGTGGAGCAGTGAGGAAACTGTAAGAGCACCTATTGAAAAAGGAGCTCTTCTTCTAGTGCAGTCTACAATATTAGTACAGATGCTCATCTGTGCACATCCATGAGAGAGAAGGTGCAAAACACATTCATTTGTAGTCTGATCTTGCCCACACTGATGTAAGCCCAAGCTGCTTTTAAACAAGAGATAACCTCTCCAGCTTTATTCTGGAAGAGTAGAATCTGGTTCCTAGTCTTTCATTTACTTTAGAAGTGGTTTGTCTTAATGATGAAGAGATTAGAAACTTCAGATATGTTTTATTTTATGTCCTAGCAGTAAATCTCATAGTTTTTAATTTGAAACATTGACTGTAGAGCCTTTAGAAATGATGTGATGTTTTTAATTTGAAACCAATTACTGCCAGTCAGTTCAGTCTAGCTCTGATAATGACCAAGCTGATTTACAGTGGGGAGCATTGTTTTGGAGGTGGTGAGAGTGGGATCAAGGCCAACAGAAATGTTCTGTGAGTGGTATTTAGTCTAGAAAATCACATCTTGTTGATGAGATATGTCTTTATTGGCTTCCTGTCTGACTCTTGGCATTGCCTGCTCCAAGTTACTCTCTTGCATGTGGGATCTGATTGGAAATGATCATGTATCAGCATTTTAATAGGTGTTATGCTGTGTTTGAAAAGCTTTTTTGCTTGTTTTCTGTGAAGCCTAGGGGTATTTTTCTCATTTTGTTTAGCTAATAAAATCTCAGGA
This sequence comes from Corvus moneduloides, assembly GCF_009650955.1. Taxonomy (NCBI): domain Eukaryota; kingdom Metazoa; phylum Chordata; class Aves; order Passeriformes; family Corvidae; genus Corvus; species Corvus moneduloides. The sequence goes on along the minus strand of NC_045478.1, from coordinate 107,847,283 downwards.
TTTCTGGTGCAAAACAATTGCTCATTGGTGATGCCTGGTTTGGCACAACTGAAGGGTCTGCACAGGTTAGCTACTAACATGAGAATTTCTTAGGCTTCAAGTTGTTATTTCAGTGTTGCAACTCCATAGGAAAACTTGCAGAAAATATAGAAAAATTAAAAAAAAAAAAAAGAACAAAACCTGAACAAAGACTACCCCACAAAAACCCCACTAAACCAACAAAAAAACCCCCAAACCCCAACCACCTTGTAATGTCACTGATGCCTCCTGTGTTTCACCTTATGCTGGATTCTCTGGCCTGGTGCATGTAGTCTGTAAGACTGAAAGTGGAGCTGTTTTTGAAGCAGATCAACTATACAAGCTTGAAATTGTACTGGGAGAGGTGGGGTTGTAATTACCTGGTGGGTGAGAGGAAAAACTACAGTGCAGGATGAGGGTCACCTTGTTTGTGGCCAGGCTTTCTCACTTCAGTTGACAAAACTTTTGCATGTGGCTCTTCTGCACACGTGCAAAATGCCATGTGCTGGACAGCTCTGCTTCCTTCATTGTGCTGACTTTGTTTCCTGGTTGTTTTACCTGGGAAGTTTTCCAGTAGTGCCTTGAGGAAGGCTTGGGGTGCTTGGAAAACAGTGCTGTCAGCAGTGTCAGAGTACAGCATGGCAGGATGCACCACTGCTGAGGAGATATGAAGCAGCACTATCTGTTCTGGTTACCCATGTCATTTATTATCTAAAAAAAGAAATATTTGATATTGGGAAGGCAGTGAGACTTTGGTAGTATGGATTGCTGCATGATCAGATCTGTGCCTCATTTAATCTCCAGTGGCTTTGCTCTGGTTAGTGGAGGCAGATAGTGCTGCCTTTGTAGTTGTAGCATAACCTGTGGCTGTGAAACAGCACCCTGGAATTCACTGCTTGCCAGGGTGATAGTTCATGTGGATTGCTGCTGTTTTGTCTCCTGGTCTTACTGTTGCTGTGTGGGATTACTCCCTCGCCCAGCTCCTTGGGACTGCAGGTTACAACACTGCTGGTGTAAGGTGAGCCTCGGGCAAGACGTGTTTCTGTTCATTACAGTCAATGAGCACATGGAAGGAAGAGATAGCTAATGAGCACAATTAAATTTATGGCTTAGACAGCAGGGTTGCAAAACCTTACACTCTACTGGCAGTGGCTTCATCCTAAATACGGTTTTTTTCTCCTGCTATAGTGGCGTGGTGGGGGGTGAGAGGGATTCTGTTCCCTCCTGAGAATTGTACTTTAAGAACCATGATTGTGAGAGTTTTGGCATCTTTTTTTCCTCTTTTTTTTTAAGCTCCATGATTTGAGTCTAGAGCAGGACATTAGCCAGAGCACAGAGCTCTGAGTAACACTTGTGACATGCTTTATAAAAGCCAGATGTCCCAGACTGGCCTAACCTATGATTCCTGCCTGGCATGCTGGGCTGAAGAAGTATAGGAGAAAACTCTTCAGTGTCAAGTGAAGATGACTCCATTGCAAACCCCAGGATGTTCTAATAGAGCTGTTGTGCATTTGAATGCGTGGCTTAAAGTTAATTACCAAAAACGCCTCTGTATGTGGCTTGGAAGTATTTTTTTCACTCTGACTTGAGTCTTTTTCTCCTTATTTTGAAGGACTGGCTGTTGGTCTTGGCATTGGGGCTTTGGCAGAAGTGGCAAAGAAGAGCCTTAGACCTGAAGAACGCAGTGGTAAGCCCTTTCAATTTCTTTCTGTTTTCTTTTTTTCCTCCTCTTTATTTTATCCCCAGACACAGTTTACCTGAGTTTCCAAGATTTGTATTCTTTTGAAGGCTGGATGGTGAAGCAGAATAACAGGAGGATATGGGTAGTTCTTCTATTTTCAATATAATCCTTCATCTCCTGGCTCTTCTCCCATCTCCCTACGCCACAGCCTCACTACATAGACAGAGGTCAGAGGAATATTCCAGAGAATGTGTTTGTGCCAGCACAGTTTGTACAGCTTTACTTTTCCATAGCCAACCCTGAGGTTGAATCCTATCCTTGTGCCCATTCTTGGATTGTCTTAACAATTCTTTTTAAACTGTTCAGTGAAACCATGTATTTCTATCAGTACAGAAACTTTAGATGAGCCTGTGTGTCTGAAAATTTTGTTAGTGGTTGTAGTCTTTTTGAAATTAAAGGATGTTCTGCCTAGGAGGAACTTGGAGGATGGCTGCTGTCATGTAAGAGAGGCAAAGCACTTTATGCAATTCAAATTAAATGGCAGTTGTCTATTTCCAATATCTGTCTTTTGCTGCCTTCTAAAGGATCCTCATAACATGCAAAAGGCTGTGCTGTGCAAATAGACCTGATCCTCTTTCCTTCCCAGCTTATTTGAAGTTAGAGGTAAATGTTCCGAAATTGTACCTGATCATGTCATGGTGGCTTTCTTCTAAGCAAAGGTGTTGGTAAAATATGGTGGGGTGTGTGGGGGTCAGTGGTTTAGGGCATAGAAATACATGGTGGTGTTCTTCAGAAACCATGAGATTTATTCTAAAGTTTATGGTTCCATTCACTTGTTTGTTATCCAGGAAAAGCTTTGGTGGGATACTGCAAAACGTCAATGTCTGTGACAGTTGCTGCAGGCTATTTGATCTTCGGCTATTTGATCTTCTGGTTTGGCTGGTATGGTTGTGTTCAGGTTACTTCCAGTGACTGGAGGGAGCTGATGAAAGGTTGAAGTACTTGTAGCTAGAAGTAAAAATGAAGTCAAATCATTCCTGGTTCAGAAGCATTACTTTGAGATAATGACAACTGCTGGGTCCTTGTAACTTTACTCTGTGGCTGGTAGTATTCTACTACAAAGCCAATTTCTGTCTTCACCGTGGTCATCTTTGGGGGTGGAAAAAGGATGGAAACTGAACTTCTGTTTCAGGAGGTACGGGAGTGGCTGGAAAATGAAGACATTTGGAAGGGGGAAAAACACTAAAAAAACTAAGCAACTGAACAAAAAAATCCCAACCAAAAGAAATTCCCAAACCCTAAAACAACACCGCAGAATGCGAAACGTATTTCCATTAGTGGGAGGCAGAGGTTGTGGACAATCCAGGACTCTGCTTGTACTAGGAATACCAAGATGCAAATATTAACTGCAAGGCAGTGCTGAGCAGCCCAGCAGAGAAAAAGGATCCTTGGCAAAGAGTTCTTGTTTCTCTCTAAGACCTGAGGTGTGTGAGGATGGGTGGGTTTCTTTGCTTTGATTTAACAACATGAATCCAGGCAAACACAGCCCATCCTGTAGAGAATCCTTGAAGAGTTTTTGCTTTCAGCACTTGGGATGTTTGACAGGTTGTTGATACCTGTTGGAAGCTGATGATTTATGTTGCCTGTAACAGAGGTGGAATTGCACAACTGTTGGTATTTCTCTGCTTGCCAGAGTATTTTCTAATTGGGCACACCCCAAGTGAAAACAGGAGTTTGCAGAGCTATGAAGTTTGAGGGAATAACATGAGCTTTGTTCCTCTCTTACAGCATGAGAAGGATTTTTTTTTTTTTTTTTAAATTTAGAGGGCAGCAGACACTTTCTCCTTGCAATAAAGCAATTGCACCTCTAAACTTTTTTTTCTTCCTGGGGAAACTATTATTTTTCTGTGTCAGAAGCCTGCTCTATAGTCTTGAATCCTGCTTTGGGAAGAGTGATTTTCTTGAACAAACCTTGATTAAAAAATGAGGCAATGAGAACTGCCAACTTTAGTGCTAGGCAGGGAATTAGAAAATGACCTGGCTTTTATTTTTAGGTGTTTGTTTGTCTTTCCTTGTTGCTTCTCCTTTTGCTGTCAAGTCTGCTTAGATAAGATCTTGGAGTAGTGACTGTGCTGTAAAGGAGAATAATATCAATAGTGGAACTGAGAATGAGCCAAGAGCAGCAAGTGTGGAGGTGAGGCAAAAGTGAAAGATGTGCAAGCTTCGAACTCTTCTGGAGCTTCTCAGGCCAAAGACACAGGAAGGTTTCCAGGTGACTCAGCTACAGCCTCTGGCTAGTGTCCTTGGATGTGTTTTCCGCAGTATTTCAGTGGTGGGTAGGACTCCATGAATGAGAGCTCTCTCCATGGGCTCTGCTCCTGCAGAAATGCACAGCAGAGGATACTGACACAATGGGAGTCCAAGATTCCATTTTCTTACTGTTCTTCTGACAGTACCAGCCTGAGCTGTTCTTGGAGCAAATCTCTTGACATAAGTACCTCTATATTTCTTTAGAAGTACCTCTGTGCCCCTTTCCTGATTATAGCTTGAGGCATTTGTGCCCAGGTTTTGTGGCTGCCAGCACCATGAGTTTGGGCTAAGACCTGTCTCTTTTGAGAATGACATATTGTCCTGTTCCTGGGAAGCTGATAGAGGATATAATTTCCCTCCCTACTGCTGCAATATTAATAGTAACTTCTTGGCACTCCAGACTTAAACAAGTGGGATGTGTGTATGCACAAAGGCACGCCTAAGAATTTCACACTCTCACTGGCATCCAGGAGTAACGAGGAAGAGCTTTCTCTTGGTTGCCCTCCTCTTGCCTAGTTAGTACAAACTAAAGTGTCTTTATGCCTTTAAAATGGAGTTAGAAACACTGGTCCTTTAGTCCCAACCCCTAAGCCAGACACTCCTGAGCTACACATGATCCTGACAGCACAGCTTGTACTTCTTCTTTCCATTGCTGTTATCAGAGGGACTGCAAATTCCTACTCTCCTGCACGTTCTCTAGTAATTGTGCTAGTGCTGATCTGTTTTTTCCTGCTCAGTTTCCCCATCCTTGTCTAGTAGCCACAGGACCCTTCTCTCTCTACTTTGGATTGTCTCTGTTTCCATAAACAATTCACTTCTTCAGGGACTTAGGCTAAAGGAAATATGTCTGGTGCAAGAGTTGGTGAATTTCTTCCTTTTCCATCCAAGCCTGATGTCCTGGATGTAAATTCCTTCTGCTGCCAAATTCTTGTGAATAGGTGCAGGTTTCTTTGGTTTTTTGTGTTTCTTTTTTTTTTTTTTAAAGGCCTTAAGGTCTTAATGCTGCCATCTTTGAGGGGTTTGGCTCATCTTCTTTTGTTAAAAAGAGAATGACTTACTTGATTTCCAGTTTGAATTTTCCTGGTAGGCTGATAACCTCCTCTGTCGCTGGTGACCTTGATGGCAGCCTCAGTATTTAAAGCATGTATTTACAGTGTAAGGCCCACGCAGGGTGGGAATGGGAAAGTAGAATGAATTCCCAGCAATTAAAATGAGAGTGCCCAGATAAACAGCTGCTGTTACAAGTAAAGAGACTCTGGGTTCAAGGACAACTTTGTCACTTATTAATGACCTGTCCTGGGCAGTTGTTCAGGCAATGCACAAATGCCAGGCTGGACAGAGCCCTGACAGGCTGGCACTTGGCCTGGATTTGAACACAGAGGGATTTTCTTATGAAAGGGAGTAATGCAATATCCTTGGGTTGTCAGTCCCAAGTGCTTAGGCCATGTTCTTGAGTATTCCCTTGCCCCCAAGTTTCTGTGGCAGATGGTCCTAAAACAAATATACACAAAGTCCAGTCACTAGTTCTCCATTTGACAGTGGCAAAGAAGGTGGAAGAGGAGTGATGCAGCTGTGAGTTGCACACAGGTTTGGAAAGGTTCATGCTGATTCTGAATTTGGAAAGGAAAAAAAAGTGGGTCAAGCACTAGTGAGGGTGTGTGCCTGCTGCCTTTTCTGTGGCAGAACTGACAGGCCCAGGCACTGTGGCTGCAGGAGCCTTAATTTCTGAGGTGTCCATGCTGCCACAGCTTGTATGTGACTTCTATTTGCCTCTTTTTTCTTTCCCTGATGAAATAGGTGAAACCAGCTTTGTGATCTGAAGATGGGGAGGAAATAATGTGAGGCACCAAAAGGTGCCAGCCATTTTTGGGTAAAATGTTGACTCACTGAAAATTGGTATATTTTTTCATGAACTTGTGGTGGGTTTTATCCCCACTCCCATTCCACCCAGCCTTGGAAGCCTGTGTCTGTTTTCTCTCTGCTTGCCATTTACGTACTCCTGCTTTTCAATCTTGCTTCCAGGTCACCTTCTTGTTGATGCTGCTTGTAGCAAAGTACATGAGCAAGAGCTGCTCACATGCTATTGGGCTGCCTGGTGATCAGGTATTGCCCCTGCAGGCTGGACTTCAGTGAGAAGCCTGCCAGGAGAAGAGGACTTGGGCCTGCCTGTGTTTGGCTTTTTCTCTGATAAGACTTAAAACTGTCAGGGTTCACTGGCTTCTGGAGGTGGCTTTAATCATTAACAAACTCCTTTATTCTGCTGCTGACTCAAAGGAGGATGTTTTTGTGTGCAGTGGTGTGAAGGAAGGCACGGCTTTGATTCAGTACTTTCCCTAGGTCCTGTGTGTCATCTCATACAGGGATTTGCCTCGTCATTGCTAAGGACACAGTTTTCCTGATAGGACAGTTAAGAGACAGCTTTTCAAGTGTGCAAAGCCAGATCCTTCTGCCCTGGGTAGGTCTAGCTGTTCAGTCTCTTAAGGCTCCTTCCATCCATTATCCAGAGCAAAATGTGCTCTGAGGATTGCAGTGTGTTGGAAATAGTGAATTCTGGACCCCTCCTGCTTTTCTGTATCTTGCTCTCAAGAGCAGCATGGTTGTCCTGTGTACTCCTGGTGGTTTTATTCCTCTCTTTCCTTTTCCTGTACATTCTTGACTTAGGATAGGGATTTGTAGAGAGATGTCCCACATGCAGTGCCATCTTGCTGCTATCCCACGAAACAGATGAAGGAAAGAGGGGGGATGAAGGGCAGGAGAGCAGTACGTACCTCACACATCTGTGCTCTGCCAGAAGAGAGTTCTGTGGAATCACTTCTGCAGGGAAGGTCTGTAAGCACTCCAGCTGCTTGCAGGGACTGAAGGGCATCTGTCAGATCAGTAATGTGCTTGGCACCTCAAGAAAATGGCACCAAGTTGTGGGAGCTGCCAGAGTTCTTAGACAGCAGCTACTTCAGTCTGTCTCTGTTACTTGTCCTGTCCCCTGGACAGTCTAAGACCCTTCCTGAGAGCTACCAGGAGGTGGAAAGGATCTCTGGCTGCTCCAGTTAGCACATGGCACACCAGTAATTTCCATCTGCCTGAGATCTCCAGGGCTGTTTTCATCTGCTGTGCCTTTTTGGGTGCTGCTTATTGTTTATAGGGGTTTCAGCTGTTCTGTGCTCTGCTCCCCTAAAGTATTCTAAAAACAATGTAGCTGCAAGATCAGTGTATTAGCTGTGAGCTCTGCAGCCTGGCTGCAAGGCCTGACCTTCCTCCTGCTTGGCTCTCTGTCAGCAGGAGCTGATCTGCAGCCCCAGCAGAAGTGGTAGGCGGGTGTCTGCCTGCCCCCTCGGTCCCTGCTCTACTGGGCATTGCCCTGGAAGGTAGTTCTGGGCTGCTTCTCCCAAAGGGACCATCAGGGTTTCCTTCCCCTCTCCCTTAATAAAAAAAAATTTAAAAGTGGAGGGGAAGTGCTTCTTATGCCACACAATCCCCCTGTTGCATACTTGGAACCGTGGCACTGGTGTGCACATGGCTGCATGACCTCTCTGAGCCTGTCAGACATCAGGCTTTACCCACTCTTGGGGACGGGAATGTGTGTGTTTGAGTGTGTATATTTTGGTCTTGTTCTGTGCAAGCTTCCACCCTGAGGTTGGAAGAGGCCTGTTATTGGTCTATGCTGGTGTGTTGAGGATTCCCCCTTGCTGTGGCTCACTCCTGCTGCCCTTCTGAGGCTATGGCTGTGCTGCAGCCCATGGTGTGGGACCCGAGACACCTTTGCACAATGTTGTAGGCTGTGCTAGCTGGTACAGTGAGTTCAAGCACCGACATCTGCTCAGGATCCCAGACGGTTTGCAGAGCAGCACAGACGTTCTTGGAGGCTGTGACTTGCTGCTCCTGGCCCTCAAGCCAACGATGTCAAAGTTGTCCCAAGGCACATGTACAGCTTCAGTCCGTGCCCCTGGGTTGCAGTGAAGGCACTCAGTGTAGTCCTGGTTTGATTTCCCTAGGGAAGGGCAAATTTCCTGTGGAATGTGGGCTAGCACAGTGGAGTGGACTTGTCAAGATAAGGGTGTTCTTCATTCATACTCTCTCTCCTTGCCCTCAGGGAAGAAAGCAGTGATGGATTCTAGCCCGTTCCTGTCAGAGGCCAATGCAGAAAGGATCGTGAGAACCTTGTGCAAGGTCCGGGGAGCAGCACTAAAGCTGGGACAGATGCTGAGCATTCAAGGTAAGTGGCAGCACAAGTCCTCAGCTGTCCTTAGTGCTGCCAGGTGTGACACAGGGTCAGCTGTCTGCCATGAGGCAGTGTCAAGTGAATGTGGAGACCGAACAAATGGCTTTCTCCTGTGAGAGCAGTGATGGAAATGTTTGAGCTCCATCTAATCCCAGTATGAAGTAAATAGATGTATGCACTATATGCACCACCACTCTCCCAATGTCCTTATTGTGTATAACTGAAATTGGTTGACAGTAGGGTGACACTGTGAATTTTAGTGTCTGTGTTACAAGCAATTTTTGAGAAGCAGAGCTGTATTACACTCCAATTGCAGGTGTCCTGCCAGAAATGAGGAGGGTGACAACAAGAATGTGATCCTGTTCTTTCTTCACCAAAAGTGGTCAAGGTTATATCCACAATGCTCTCCCATTATAGCAACCTGTTTGTGGTTTACATGCTCTGTGGGCACTGAAGCTTTACTGGAAAGGCCAGTACAGCTGAATCTTATCAGGTATAAAACACTTGTTTCCATCCTGAGAAGACTTCAAACTGCTATTTATCCCATTGAGCTCTGAGGCCAGTGACCACAGGTGAAGGCATGAGTGACATCAGTGTCTGCACTGAACTCTTAGGTTACTCCTGGGAGATGGCAGGTGTGCTCAGTTCAAGCCTTATCTGGATCTTTCCAATTTGCCTTCCTGCCCAGCCTGATAGGGAAGGAAAGAACCAGCCAAAAATAGCTGTAAGACTTGTCTGGAAATATCTTTCAGTGTGTTTCTGAAACTGAGTAAGTGTCTCAGTGTTTGAAGTACTTGGTTTGCTTGGCTTGTGCTTCTGCTTGAATTTTTGTAGGTATTAGCTGATGAGACTGCATCTAGCAGAGTATTAAATAACTTGGGCTCGCCAACAAAGCAAGATCAGCTCCTTGTTCCAGAGAGCCCTGACTGGCATTTCATCTGCTAATCAGTTGGTTCAGGTGGGTGCCAGGCTGATGGCCACCTGGCAAAGCCTAGTGGGAGGCATCAGCTGCTGTGTCAAAGGCTGCCACCCACCTGCTGTTTTCTCACCCTCTAGAAACTGCCAGGTGCCACTGATGGCTCCCAGTGCAGATCCAGGAGGAGCTCCTTGCTTTCCAGTGCCTCTGGTATGTGGGCTGAGCAAGCCATACCTGGAAATCAGCTCTGCAGTTAAACTCATCTGCCGTAGGTGGGATTAATTTCAGACTCTTGGGACACTACTGAGTTGTGCCTGATGTGTGCCCAAGCCTGGTCACAGCTGCCCTAGGCCTGGATGTGAGTGCAGAGGGAGTAGCTGTGAAAGGCTGGCTCTGAGGAGCAGAAATGCTCTGGATTTTTGTAACTTGCCTGTTGTCTCCTAATGTTACGGTGCTCTGGCAGGAGTGTCAAATACTTGCTGATTGACTTCACTCTGGTGTCAAGAACAGGCCTTCAGCAACCTCAGTGGTTGTACCCAGCCCTCATTTGGACTCTTGCTATAAGTGTGTGGGCTCTGCTATGCCTGGCAAGAACACAGGCACATGGTGACCTTGCTGGGGGACAGCTGTGGTGAAATAAATCAGACACCATCAACAATGCAGATTGTCTGTTTCATGGGCTGGCTGTTTGGACAGGAGGATTTCAGGCAGGTCCTGCCACTTCATGGGCTTCTCTGTGGCCTGGTGAGTTTGAATTCACTGCTTCTATCCGCAGGTCTGGGTGTTAATTGTGGGCAGGAGCTACCTACAGCAGTGCCCTTAAAAGCCCTGATGTCTGCTGTGGCTCCCTGATGTGGGAGTCAGTGGATTTGTTAGGGACCCACATTCCTAAAGGTCCTACACAGAGGAGATGCCAAGGGCTCCCAGTCATCCTGTGTTCTGGGAGATGTTGGAAAGGCAGCTGCATTTGCCAGCTGAGAGTGCCCTGCCTTGGCTCCTGCTGCGTGTTTTGTTCCAGTAAGGCCTCACCAGTTGACCACAAAGACGTAAAACCTTATTCATCAGCATGTTGTAAGCCTGGCTTTGGCAGAGTTGCTTCCACCGCACAACTGATTTTTGACACTGCTGGTGAGTTTCTGTACAGTCAACCTGGACTTGCAGGTTCCTTGGCTATTTGACATTGTGCTCATGAACAAAGAGGGGGGGTGGTCAAGCACCCCAGCTAAGGATGGCTGCCCTCTCAGACTAGGGGTTGCAACACCTTGAGAAGTTTATGGATGTCAGCAATAAAGCAAGTAACAGAAGTTTATCTCAAATGCCTGTAGCAGATGCTGATGCCCTGACACAAATGGCTTCTGGGAGCAGGAGTTGCTCTTGGTTGAGATCCATTCTCCTTCTGCCCAGTCACCCTTGGCAGTGCAGGTTGCATGTTGCAGCATGATGGTTAATACCTTCACATACCCCTGAGAATAGTTTTTGGAGTGTTCAGAAGCTGGGTGGTGACACACCATCAGTGACAGAGCAGGTGTTTCTTTTGGTGTTTGCAGTGCACACGCAAATGCAATGTCTCACCTTCTTGCGGGTTTGTAACGTCACAGCAGGGGTTCTACTCACTGTTCCTGCAAAGCCTGCTCATCTCCAACTTGCAGTGATGGAATGGGAGCTCCTCTTAAAAACCTCCTGTTGGTTCCACTTTTAAATGTATTTCCTGTTGGTTCCACTTTTAAATGCTATTACGGCTTCAATGGGAATTTGTAAACAATTCTGAGTGTTAGTGTCACATCTCTGCATTATTTATCTTTTTCTCTGCATTCCTTTCCATCCTTCTTCCCAGGACAGTCCTCTTAAGGTCACAGTTTGTTTCTTGTTTCCTGAGATAGATGTAAGGTGGTTCATACATGTGTATTTGGAGAGGAACAATAAATTTCTGTTTGAATGTCACAGTCGTGTGTGCAGGTTCAGTTCTCAGGATCAAGGCCTGTAGCCTGGACTTTTGCAGTGCTGGGAGAGCAGCAGATAAATCTAATTCCTTCATAATCATTTATGAAATGAAAAGTTTGCCAGAAATGGTAGTTTTTCTCTGAGTTGTTGTAGAAGCCTTTGTTCAAGCAGAGAACTAATCTTTCAAGATGTCCCAGCCCCTCCTCTTTCTTATGAGTGTAAATATTTGCTAAATCCTTCTGACTTAAAAGTTTTGGCTCAGCTATGTTCTCTTCTGCCCACTTGTAGTTGCTCTGCCTTTGGACAGTTGTTTACAATAGCAGATGCTGAATGCTGATTTCTCCAAGAGTTCAGTACTTGTGTAAGTGCTGTTTTACCATTGCACAGTGTTCTAGAGGAGCTGCTGCCCCTTAAAATGAACTGGATGAAACCACATTGGGAACCTTGGAGTGTTGGGATGGCTCTTCAGTGGTCCCTTCTGTGGCCTGTGTTTCCATGAGGCAGTGGCCTCTCCTAGACCTGGATGTTGTCGTGCTGCCAGCCAGAAGATGGGCTGGTGTGTGACAGAGGCAGAGCACTCTGCTCTTGGGTCTGTGCAACCTGTCACCACACCAAAAGAACTAAAGAACTACTTCCAAAACCTTCCCTGGGGTGTGCCTGGGGCAGGACAGCCAGGCTTGTCTGAATGCAGGTGCACATGTGTGTGTGTTGGAGAATGCAATGCCTGCACTGACTGCTGTGTGCTTTCCCTTGGCAGATGATGCCTTCATCAACCCCCATCTCCAGAGGATTTTTGAGCGTGTGCGTCAGAGTGCTGACTTCATGCCAATAAAGCAGATGATGGTGAGGAATATTCCTGAGTGCTTATCAGGGAAAGGGACAATGACAGAATAAAAGTCACCTGTGACATTCCTTAGGGAGGAGGATGGGGATTTTAAAGAGTATTCTTCCAATGTTTTCAGTTGTGGGTAATGTGTGATTCCTTCTCTCAATTATGTGCTGTCTTCTCAAAAAAATGGAAGTTTGGGTCTAGACAGAGGGGAAAAAATGTGGGAGTTTTTCATGTCCTGAGATTAATGCTGATGGAACAGGATGCTACACACAAATATGATTGCAGGGTCTTGTTGAGTGTAGCCTTCTCTTCTGTTTTCTCTTCTATTTTTTAGGGTCTTAAGCTGGTGTCTAGATATGTCTACATGCCAAGCCTTAGTCTGCTGGAAAATTAACAGCAGCTTTGTCCTTACCATTTTGGTTAAGTTGCCATCAAGAAGACCCAGAATGAAGCAGACTAAGTCTGCTTTCCACAGTGTATATGTTCTCTGTAAATTAACATGTAAAGAGTGGTGCAAAAGGAACTGGCAGCACTACTTACCTTCTGAAGGACACTAAGCAGAGCTAGAACTTAAATACGGCAGTCTGGCAGGGTAGCAAAAAAGCTGTTAAAGCAGGCTGTGATGTTTAATTGTCAATATTGCCTTAAAGAGAGTCATGTCTGGATTGCTTCTGTTCAGCTTGGCAGCATGATGAAAGAGGAGAAATAGCTAACTCCTTGCTCATTTTCTGGAAGATAGCAAGTGGCACCTAAAAGGGGATGTTTGTATTGCGAAGGCAGTGGTGTTTGTGTTAAAGATTTCTGTCCTTTAGGGCAGAGCCTCACAGAGATATGATCAGCATCGGTTCAGTGCTGGGGCAGCATTGCTGGCTGGACCATTCCTTGCCTTGGTGTGCAATGACAAGGCACAGAGGATGATCTAGAAAGCAGGTTATAGGTACTCAGAACTCAGTCACCTTAGAGGAATTTTAGATTTCCAAGTCTGAAAGTCTTAAAATCTTTGCTTCCCATGCCCTGATCCTTTCTATTTATTTGTAGAAAACGCTGAACAATGATCTCGGCCCCAACTGGAGGGATAAACTGGAGTCCTTTGAAGAACGTCCCTTTGCTGCTGCTTCAATTGGTCAGGTTCATCTGGCACGCTTGAAAAATGGGAAAGAAGTTGCCATGAAAATCCAGGTGGGCTTTACAGACCAGCCTTGTCTTGTTTGAGCCCACAGAAGGACAGGGGAACTGCCTGTGTGCTGCTAGACAAATAAGAAACATTTTAATGCAAGTGAAGATGTGGGTCTAGTGATGTCTTACCTAGTGCAAGCTGACTGGAAAAGACAGGAAAGGTTTTGCAGCTTGAGCCAGTCTGAGTCCAGGTGAGCAAGAGACATCCCATAGGTATGTCACTGCAGCATGGCATAATGGTGCTAAGGGACTGCTTGTATTTTTAGGGCTGTATGGGAGGGTCCCACCTGCTCTATAGGTCAGTCCCCTTCCTGGGATGTGCACATATCCCAGGCCCCTTTCTGGGTGTCAGCAACCTCAGGTGGCTGTTTCCAACAAGACTGAATTCTAGAGCTCCTTGTACAGCATGGTTTATAATCCAAAGAAGTGTGGTCCCTTGCTGACTGAGCAGTATCCCAGGCAACTCAACAAAAAACCACTAACAGGTGGGTTTTTGTAGTGTGGAAAGACTTCAGAAATAGTATCAGTGGGTGCTGATGTCTTCTCAAGCCATTTGTGTCCTAAGTACTCTCTGAAGTTAGGCCAAGGTAATAGCAGCAGAATCTCAACCCTCTGGCATCAGCCCACATTCTCCTCAGCAGTGTAGGCTCCTTCCCTTCTTGACAGACAAGGTGAGAACAGGAGGAGGCGCCTTTGCCAGGACTGGGCTGCGGCCTCACCACTTGCCCTACTGCTGGGAATGACACACTCTGGGCTTCCAGGGGTGTGTGCTTTCAGCTGTGGGAGGGAAAGGACTGACTGCCGTGCCTGTTGTGGGATTTGTGTGTCTGAGAACCCATTGTGTGTTGGGAGAATTCCCATCAGAGGATCTGAACAAGCCATCCTGATTGCAAGGAGCTGCATCTTCACTTTTCTGTCTGTCCCCTGGTTTAGATGCTGGGCTTTGAATAAGCTTTTAGAGGAGGGATGTGTGGCTCAGGAATGCCCTGGCTCATTGCCAGGCTGTAGGTGGCTGTGATGTGGGGGCAGTGGATGCTGAGCCAGGTGCTTTTATCATGCCCTGTACAACCAGGTCATCTAATCTCAATACTGCCATCTCCCATTCTGTCCCACAGTACCCCGGAGTCGCCCAGAGCATCAACAGTGATGTCAACAACCTGATGGCTGTCCTGAGCATGAGCAATATTCTCCCTGAAGGTAAAAAGACAGAGACCCTGGCAGGCCCTGTGTTCCCACTGGTGCAAGTTGAGTTCTGCCAACTCCTTTCAAGCAGTGCATTTCATTTGTCCCTCCATAGACTGGGGAAAAGGACTTAGAATCCTTAAGTTTGCACAGGAGCAGATTTCCTGCAGAAAGCAGGAGAGGGAGTAGATGTGGGCAGAGAGTGCAGAGCCAGCTTGGGGAGCCATGCTCTGTTCCCCTGTCCTGCTGCAGAGCTGCTGCTGCCTTTGCTGGGCATGTGCCTGCTCCAGTGCCCACTCAGTGGGGTGGGAAGTGCACCTGTGTTTTTTCTGACCATGTGTATGCACACACCTGTTGGAGTAACCCACACTTGTCTCTGTGTGCTCTCTATAGAGACACACCCATAGGGATTCTTGGCTAAGTATAAAGTGCCTGGCAATACTCACTTTTGATGCATTTCTAGGCTTGGGGTGTGGGCAGTATTCAGGTGAGGTAGTTTTGCTTTGTCCTATGATTTTCTGGCACATTTGGCAGAACTCATTCTTCTCCCTGTTTCCTTGGAGCCCTCCATACGTGTCATTCTGTGCTCTTCCCAGATGTTCTCTGTTCTTTGCAGTCAGAGTTGTGGAGAACTGTCAATCTTAGAACTTGCTCAGTGTCCCAGCACATGGATAAGTCCCTTTTCCTACAGAGAATGCAGGACTTAATACTCCTTTTTCCAAATACCTGCCTGCAGCAGCTGTAAATCTTAGTGGGACTGTATGAATGCTGCTCTAAAATCAGGCTGGGTGCTGACAAAATCTGGGACTGTTCTCTGTGGTGGCTCAGCAGGGCCCTGCAGGGGTTGCTGCAGCCCCAGCTGTGTCTGGCCCAAGAAATAGATTGGTTTTCCAACTTCAAGACTAAGAAGACTGGGCTTGGCATCTCAGGCCCTGGCTACGTGCTGCTGCTGCAGTGCACTGTATTAGTCATGCTGACTGTTTCTACCTGGCAGTGCCTGCTCCCACTTGGAGGCAGATAAAATTTGGAGCCTTTTTCTACTGCTTTTGCTCAGTGTTTGGGTGCTTGTCTTTGGTGTGTGTCCCTGCACAGCCATGCCGATAGCAGGAACAGACAGCTTGGGCTGTGGGGTGGGAGCTGGGAGAGGACAGAGCTCTGTTGCATAGAACAGTGGTGTGGATGTACCTTGACTTAGGAGCAGCTGTGTAGCTTGGGCCTGGAATTACTGCACAACCTGCATCCAGTTGGAAATACACCTTGGCTCTCTGGGGCCTCCTGTACTCTTCAGCTCAGAGTTGGCTGGATAGCAGGCTGCTCCTCAGCTGCAGCTCTGGAAAGCTTAGCCTGAGGAGATCCTTTTTTCTAAGCCTGCTCTCTCCTCTGCTGTTTGACCTTCAGGTTTGTTCCCGGAGCACTTGATTGAAGTTGTAAGCAGAGAGCTGGCCCTGGAGTGTGACTACCTGAGAGAAGCTGCCTGCGCAAGGAAATTCCAGTATGTTCCTACCAGTGCCTTCAGCCCCTTCTCTGTGTGTGGGTGTGAAAGGCAGGAGAGGTTACTTAACTTCAGGGATGGTGGGGAGCTGACTGCTGTGCCCTGCCATGTGGCACAGGGGAAGGGTGTGTGGTTGTGGCCTGAGCTATCCCCCAGAATCACCACCTTGTCTCAGCTGGGCATGGCTTCAGTCAGCTGAAATGGGATCACCTATCCTCTCTCTTCCCATGCAAGTCAGTCTGTTCTGCCACACGTGAAGGTGCTGCAGTAACTCCTGAGGCTGGGTTGCAGTGCTCTTCTGTGTGTTCTTAGGTCACCTGTTGTGAACTTGTCCCATCCTTCAGCCTAGGAGCTTCTCAGTTCAGCTCTCTTACAGCAGTTACCACCACCAGTGCTGCCTGCTCCCTTGGCTTGCCATAGCATCCGGGTTGTTTTTACATGGTGGCTGGATGCTCTTCCTGTCCTGCTGCAGAACTTCCCTGTGGCATGGCTCCCCTTGGCAAAGCCCTTTCTTCCATGTGTATAGTCTGGCCCTGAAGCCAAGTGGGGTGAGCAGAAGAGCCCAGTGCCCCTTGATGCACCGGCCTGGAGCTTTCTTAGTATCACTGCCCTGGCAGGAGATGCGACCTCACAAGCTGGCAGCAGCTGTAAGGCACTGGCAGGATTTCTGCTGAGTTAATCCTTACTGTAACTGCTGAGGAGAACATCCTGACAGCCCCAGCTAGGGTGTGGAGAGAGGCTGGTGAAGGGCTCTGTGAGGTGTTGCTGATGGGTTTGTCTGCTCTCAGGGCTCCTAAACCTTTTGCTCTCCTTTCTCCATCCCTAGGGAGCTGCTGAAAGACCATCCCTTCTTTTATGTCCCAAGAGTAATAGATGAACTGTGCAGCAAGCATGTGCTCACCACAGAGCTGGTGTCTGGCTTTCCCTTGGATCAAGCTGAAGGGCTGAGCCAGGAGATCCGAAATGAGGTAAAGTGGGGAGGTTGTACTTCTGCCCTTGCTCGGCCTGCCCGTGACTGCCAGACTGGGGCATGCCTCATGGCACGGCAAACCCTGAGCAGGGCTGGAGTCAGGGACGGGCTGGAGCCTCTAGGAAGACTTGTTTAGGGAAGGTGGCAGTAACACTGGAGTCTCTCCAGGCTTGTTTGGGCCTTGCAGGCACCAGCACTCAGCAGGGAGGGGTTGGAGGGGGTGAATGGCAAGGGCAGCTGAAGGGGAGGTAGCCTTGCTGTGTGGTGATGCCATTTCTGATTACCTTAAGGTTGGGAGGGACTGTCAGCAAGGGGAAAAGGGGTCTTATGCAGCTGCTCTTCTGGGCAGAATTGCAGCATCATCCCAGTGCAAGCAGTTGGGTGTCATCTCCTGCAGGACTGACGTGTGCTGCACAGGGCTGCTGGAAAAGTACCTGTCAGTAAACAGGAGCAGGGATGTGGGGATAGGTAGGCGTTGGTGTTGAATATAGCCAGGGATCGGAGTGCTGTGGTGGGACAAGCAGCTGTTCTAGTAGCAGAAATAACTGTCCTGGTATTTGGATGTGTGTGTGTGTGTGTGTTTCTTGGTGTGAGCTGTCAGCTGTTAGCAGGTTACTCGGGAAGAGGGCAGAGTCTGTTCCTCTGGATAAACAAATCTCAATGTCACATTAGATTTGAAGCTGTGCCAGAGCTGGCTGCCTATTCTTAGGGACTGTTCCCTGCAATGAGCTGCTCTATCACCAGCACTCATTTTAAAAGGCTGTGAGCTGGGGTCTTGCTGCATGAGCAGCCCTTCTTTCCTATAAGCAACTGGCCTGGCTGACCCTCTGTCTTCTGACCCAAATGGCAGCGTCCTGTAGCGGGGTCTGGCTTGCATTTGGTGCTCTCCTCCTTCCACCTTGGCTGTGATGTTCCACTCAGCTTTGCAGAAGCTGGAGAGGGGCAGAGTGTGGCTGGCAGTTCTGCTGAACAGGCTCCAGCTTAGTAATTCTCACAGAAAAGTTCTGCTGGAGTATGGAATTCAGCAGGGGGTTCTTCAGGGACTGGTACTCTTGCTTCTCTGTGCCTGTTGGTCCCAAGGTGTGGCTCTGCTGCTCCCCCTTCATGCTGGGTCAGTGCTGAGCCCACAGAAGGGGTACTTGGTGGGTCTGTGTATCATGCAAGATTCCCGTTCTTGCAGCCACCCCATGTGTAGTCAAGGCTGGAAAGTTAAAAGGCAGAACCAAAATGCAGTTGGATGAGCACTGGAGCATCTGTGCCATCTGCTAAGGATGTCCCATGGCAGGTGTGGGCTGGGAGTTGCTGAGAGGTGCTCCTTTACCTCTGCAGGAGTTTGGCAGCATAGAGAGATGGTTCCTGCTGGTGTGGTGATGTGTTCCCTGTTTGCTGATGCCTGCTCTAAGTTACAGGTGTTAGTAGGGCTTGCTGCCCTCCTGACTTGTTTCTTGTCTCTCCTTGTTCTGGAAGATCTGTCACAACATCCTGGTGCTGTGTCTGCGGGAGCTGTTTGAGTTCCGGTACATGCAGACTGACCCCAACTGGTCAAACTTCTTCTATGACCCTCAGCTGCACAAGGTAAGCCCAAGCAGCCACTGTTCTGCCTATACAAACATTGGTGTTCACCAGATTTTCATTATTCCCCACTCCCAGAGTTTAATGAGCCCTTACTGAGGTTCTCTCAGATTCCTGTCCTTGAGGCATGGGCAGATAGCACAGGGAAACCTCCCTTTGCCACTTGCCCTCACTAGGGCTCAGCAGGAGAGCAGGGCTGCTGTACCCATGGCCCTGGGTCAGTCATAGCTACTTCCTTAGCCTCAGGGTCTGTGCTGAAGGTGGTCAGTGGGAAAGCTGCAGGTGGCAGACCGGGAATAAAGGAGTGAGGAGCAGTTGGGATGCAGAGAAGAGCTCTGGGAAAGCCAGCTGAGCTTCCTGAAGACATCAGGAGCATTCTTAAGATCACGTTCTACCAGAACGGTTGGCTCTGTAATACAGATGGGTTTGTCCATTCCCAGGTGGCCCTGCTGGACTTCGGAGCAACGCGAGGGTTTGATGAGAAGTTCACAGATGTCTACATAGAGGTGAGGACTTGCACTGTGTCCTAGAGAGCTGCACTTGATTTTCAAATACTCTTAGCTGTTATCACTTTGTACCCAAATACACTTTGGGTGTGGAGGGAAGCAGGGCTGGAGGCAAGAGAGCGATCTCTGTTCCTGTTTCATCCCTTGCCATGGCTGTCTACCCATGTGCTGCAAGCTGCTGCCTCTCTGAGTTGGGATGTTCATAAAAGTGAACTGCAGTGTTGCTTGCTGCTGGGGGGCTTGGGCAGCAGGGTGTTATCAGAGCACCCAGAATTCTGTGGGTTTTACATGAAGGTATGCAGACATTGCTTGTTCCCTGCCTCTTCCAGAGATTTCTAGCTTTTCCACAGACAGATAAATTGATGCGAAGTCAAACATTTGTGATCACCATGTTCTGCACGTGGTAACTGGGCTGCCAGGGCCAGCAGCTGCCACCTAAAGCTGCTCACAGTTGGCTCTGCTGTTTCTTTGGGAGAGGAGCTATTCGTGAAGCTTTTTTGCTGTCCCTTACATTCTCTGGGCCATGTGTTGGAAAGAGCTGTATCTTTTTGCCAGTGGCTCTTAACCTGCCCAGCATGCAGGCCCCTGAAGGGAGGACAGAGGCAAGGAAGTCAGCAGGTGGGTGGTGTTGCCAGGTGCTCCTGTGGCCTGTGCAGCTGTCCTGTGCTCAAAGCATTGTTCACTCATCTCTTGGCTCTCCTGAAAGTATTCCTCCTCCTCAGGTAATCAAGGCAGCTGCTGACATGGACAGAGAGAGAGTGCTGAAGAAGTCCATTGAAATGAAATTCCTCACTGGCTATGAAATCAAGGTATGGAGCAGAAGGGTCTGATTTTGGTGCTGGCCACAGATAAGGTGGTTGCGGGTCTGTGAACTTCCCCAGATTTCTTGATGTGGTAAAAGTGTCAGTCTAAAAGCCCTGTTGATAAGGATGAGGGAGGAGGGTAAAGAAGCTTTTGGCTTTTGTTCTAACTTCCTTTTGGGAGCAGGAGGAGTAATGAGGAGGCCCCAAAACCACTGTCCTTCCTTCTCTCCCCCTGAAAGACCCTGTGGGTGATGACAATTCCTGAAATTTCATGGCTGGGAATATGGTCTTCTGGAAGGCTTAGTTGCTCAAAACTGTATGAACTAAATGTTCCTCAGTCATGCTGGGGGCTGGAGGTTCCCTTGGTCATGGACAGGGCTATTTCTCCTGAGCTGCTGCTGTTAGCACTAGCATTTCTTTTCCTTCCTGGTGCTTGTCATGGTTAGTGATGTTACTTATCCCTCTTTCCTTTTGGGCAGGAAATGGAAGATGCCCACTTAAATGCTGTCCTCATCTTGGGAGAGGCTTTTGCATCTGAGGAGCCTTTTGATTTTGGCAACCAAAGCACCACTGAAAAGATCCATGGTTTAATCCCAATCATGCTGAAGCATCGGCTCATCCCCCCACCAGAGGAGACCTACTCTCTTCATCGGAAGATGGGGGGCTCTTTCCTGATCTGCACCAAACTGAAGGCCAAAATTCCCTGCAAAAACATGTTCCAAGAGGCATATAGCAAATACTGGAGCAGTAGGGGTAAGAAGCCAGAGGAGTAGTAAGAATGAACTTGCCTTGTTCTGAGGGCCCAGTTCAGCTGAGCCTTGCAGAGAGCGTTCTAAGCCTCCCCTGCATTGCTCCCCAGCTCTCCATCCTCTTGAGATGCAGCAGCCCCTTGCTCTGGAAGCCAAGTGGGCATTCCACGAGGACAAAGCTGCTCTTTCCTGCTGTGTCTGTCCCACCTGGACTGCCAGCACAGCCCACAGCTTGCAGGAAACTCTGAGTGCTTCTGTGCTGCTTCAAGGCACCAGCTGGCAACCTTGAATCCATTTCTAACATTGTGATGGTGGCTGCATATTGAGAGCATTTTATAACAAGTAGGGGCAGGAGGACGAGAGCCTTTTAGAATTTAATATTGAAATCTATTTGTAATTCTCCACAAATTGTTTTTTAAAAACCTTCCCTCTTTCAAGCTGAGGTGGAATTCAAGTAGTTTTCATACTGTGAATTTATAGAATGAAATACCAAGGTGTTCCCTACCACAGACACATCCAGCACCTCCCCCATGTTTTTGCAAGTCAAATGGTGGCAGTCTGAGTACCCTCCTGGATTTTACTGACATTGATTTAATGCAAGGGGCGTGTGTGTAAGTAGAAGTTTTATGCTTTCTGCTTGTTTTTGGCTTGCAAGCTAAACATAGGAAGTATTTTAAAAGTCCGAGAATTGAGTGTCAGTCTCTTTTAAACACACACAGATACACACTGTCACAACCCATCTCAGTTCTGGGAGTCAAATATGTAATCAGCAGAGCTATACCTGAGCACAAATAGTGGGATTCTGCACTGTCTGGTAGGTCTCAGCTTTCCTGAGGGCGAGTTAGATAAGCTACAACTCTGACACCGACTGCTTGCTGGACTCCTGACTAAGACCCTCGTCTGTGTGTTTCTCTGTAAGGCAGAACTTGCAGCAAGGCAGACAAACATCTCCTGTCTCTGGTGAGCAGCTCCAGCTCCGGCTGAAATGTCACACAGTTCAAACCAGATGCACAGTTTTAAACTCTTGGAGTCAAGCTAGGAAATTGACTTTTGTAGGTTTTTGTACAAAGCCTGTCCCTGTACGACTTACTGATGTCAATAAAAAAGTGCTTGTGCGGTGGGCCTGCTGCCTGTGGCTGTGTCATCTTCTGGTGTGGGAACAGACACTCCAGTGAGCAGTGTCCTGTTCTGGGGCATAAACAGCAGCTGAGCAGAAGCAGCAGCTCCCAGGTCTCCTCTTGCTGCAGTCATTTGCTCAAGGAATTGCTGCTGCCCTTGCCAGGCCAGCCACCTGTGGCCTGTTGATGCCTCCATCATTGCAGCTGTGGCACTAGTGCTGGCTGTGATGGTGACACATTTACCGGGAGCCAGGACATCAGCCTCAACACTTGACAACACTGTCTTGCCATGAAAATCCCTGGTAACTTACTTGTTTTCTAATCTTCCTTTGTTTCAATTGCTCTGTTAGCAGTCTCCTGAACACAAGTCTTTTTGCCTTTCCTCCACTTGTGAAGAAAGCTGTTGGGAGTTGAGGCTTACCTGGAGCTCATAAGGCAGGTGTCCTTGCCTGGCAAGGGCCAGGTATTTACCAGCAGGTCCTACTCAGTTAACAGAGCCCAGGAAGGCCCAGGTTGTCTGATCTTACACTTCAGCATGTGTGCAATCCTGACAGCTGACACTACCCGAGCGAAAGAACCAGGTAAGTGAATAAATGGTCTCTCTCAGAAGGCACCTCTGAGAAACAGGAAGACAGGGTATAGTATTATCTTTATTCCAAAGCCATAAACATATAAGCCACTTCATTTAAGACTTTGTTGAACAAGATGCAGTGCAGTTTAATTCAAAATGCTGGTCAGCTTATTCTTAACCTTTTGAGAAGAGTTAACCCTGCTGTTCAGTGAAGTAATAGTTTTGCATCAAGCAGTTTATCAGTGTACAAAGAGAAACTCTCCTTGTTTTGAGTTCTGCTAGACACTGTTTAGTTTTTCTCCTTTGGATATAGACCTTGCAGCTGTAAAAACAGCAGAGTTGTTTGAGCTGTTAAATGCTTATGTTAAAGTTTAAAAAGTAAAGAAGCTGACAAGGGAATTAGACTAGGTGAGCTTCAGAGCAGATTTTCTGCAACTGAAGATTCAAGGCCAGCATGCTCAGAGAACTTGCAAAGGCAGCAGAATAAGCTGGAGCACTACAGTTCACTTTTCCAGTAAGCACTCATTCACGTCTTGTGTATACCATGCTGGGGCAAGAGTGCTCAACTCCTAGCAAACATTCCCCTTCCCAAGAGTGTTTAGGAATAACATCCAGCTGAACAGTGGAGTTGTTTTGCATTTGCAAGAGGGTAGCAACTCAGAGAAGCTGAGATGTTGCTTTATTAGGAGAGCTAATTAGAGCTCTCAGTCCCTAATTCTCCTGGCCTTTTGTGTATGCTCTAAAAGCATTAATAATGGCTGTAGCTTTGTCCAGAGAGATTTGTGACAGGAGGAATTGCATGTCAGAGGAACAGCCGTGCAGAAAATGTGAGCTGGAACCTCTGGCTCAGAGAAGTTGTGACAATGTACAGTGAGCAGAACACTTGATCTGTGCCAGCCACTGCATTTGCTTGTACACTTGCCGCTTGAGGATGTGACTCTTTCTGTCCTGCAGGAAGCTTCTATGTTCTAGAAAAATCTCTTGTGAAACCATTTCTTTGCACAGGGCAAGCTGGAGGTTAAAGCTGCCGCCTGGTGACAGTGATTTTCCATTCTAAAGGACCAAGATTCAGGCTACCTCTGGTAGCAGTGGTTTTCCTACCTCCTTTCTTTAGTCAACCTGGCTGCTGCATTAAAACAGAAAATGAATGCTGAGGAGCTGAACAGGAGTGGAACATGCAGTTCAGTTTCTGCTTTTCTAATGCCCAGATCCCTTACACCACAAGGCCCATTTCCCAAGACCTTCACAGCTGTGCAACTGGCCCCCTGGGAAATCCAAAATAAAGCACTGATTGAAAAGTCAGAGCACAGGAACCAGGGTCTGTCCCAGAGCTACAGCAGCTGCCTGAAGGCGATGAACCATGGGGGCTTAAATCCACATGAATTGGAGTGAAGGGCTGAGAAAGTAATCATTTTGAGTGAAGGAGAGGGACAGGAGCAAGACAGACAAAGGCCTTGAAAGAAATGGGAATCATGGTGCCTGTTCCTGGAGGGGAGTGCTGGTAGGCTTTGGTGATGGAAGAATGCCCAGGCTGGCACTGCTGGCAGCGTGGGATGAGTAACAGCACGGTCCTGTATTCCTGCTGCAGGGGGGTGACTGAAGCAGATACCAAAGCAGAACTTACCCAGAATTGCTAAGGTTGGAAAAGACCTCTAAGATTATCAGAACCAACCCTCAGCCCAGCACCACCTTTTTCACCACTAAACCACATCCTTAAGTGCCATATCCACACATCCTTTGAACACTTCCATGGATGGTGACTCTGCCACTTCCCTGTGCAGCCCGTTCCCGTATTTCACATGCCTTCCTGTGAAGAAATTTTCCCTAATAGCTGATCTAAACTTCCCAAGGCACAGTGAGGCCATTTCCAACATTACACCAACAGGGGAATGAATGAAGAGGAAGATGTACCAACACTCTTTAGTACAGGGGAAAATTCCAGGCTGACTTGTGAGGAACTGGTAGATTATAGGAAAGGGTCAGGGCACATGCAAAACTTCACAGGAATTCTGAGATTTACTTAAAAGTGTATGAAGGTCAGTGTGATGTTGGTAGCTCAGAACTAACCAACAATCCAGCCTCTAGCACTAGGACAGCTGAAACGTTTGAAGTGTAACTACAAATGAAGGAGGAACATCAAAAGCACTGACCACAACTCTTTACCTATTTCTTAGGTCAATCACAGCACAGGTGACCTAAGGAAAAGGTCACGAAAACTGTAGTTCAATATAGCAAAGTATCCAGTGCCTTTGTATTTTCAAAAGGATCTGGTCATTTTTCCTGAAAGCTGTTAAAGGGAAATAGATTTTCTCACATATTCCTTCTCACTGTGCACTTGTGCAGATGTGTTAGAACCAGTGTGTTGTATCTTCAAGAGCACCATCAATCCCCTTTCCATTTCCTCCTCAAAGCTTAATGTGGGGAGGTGGGAAAAAAAGACAGAACATCTGCATTTCTAACAGTTCCCTGTTTTATTGCAGTACATCAAAGGAGGTTAATATTAAGTGTGTTACCAACATAAAATATTGGTGGTAAGTCATTTTTACATTGTTGACTGTTCCACCTTAAATATTTCTGTGCAAAAGAATCTACATCATTGTTCTGTAGCAGAGAATCTCTTACAATGTCCCCTACAACATTGAGGGCATTAAACAAAAGAGTGAGAAGAGGCAAAAAGCAGAATCTTTCCCCCACACGCACACTTGTCAGCTTTTATACTCTAAAACAAAAAAGTGATTACATCTATGCCATGCAAAACTGTACAATAATATTACAATGAAAAACCTAAAAAACGTATTTTAAAAATAAATGATATGAAACTGTCATACATAAAAAGGCAGGTATAGCAACACTGGTTTGTTTGTGGATTTCTTCCCTGTAGATGTGACTTTCTTAAATGGAGAATGAAACTAGGTTGTACTGAGCTGTGGCTGGAATGAGAGGAGTTGGAATTCAGACTGGAAAGCCTGCAGCAGAGCGGCTTCTGGGGGTATTTATCTGTATAAAGTGTGAGCACAAAGTGCACAGAAGGGTGCATTTTGTGTTAGTGCAGAAAAGTTGTCCCACTTCCTCCATGGAACGGGCTCGTATTAACAAAAGAACCCACAGCAGGAATTGCTACGTGCCACTTCGATTCTCAGACTAAGGCTCAGGAGCTGTGGGTACTTGCACTGCAGTAAGTTTTACCCTTAATGCATTCATGTAAAATTAAACAGCATTCACAAAATGGAAAAGAAACCCTTTTTCCACCCAAGAGCATGTCTGTCCTATCATTCAGGGTCTGGCCATGCAATACAACACAGGGCCAGAATCTGCTTCTGCATTAATAATCCAACTGTTCTGTTTGGAAAGGCTGACACACACTATGAACCAGTTAGGTGCAGTTGAACTACATTCCTATAAATAAACAATGCTTTTTGGACTTTTTTGGTATGGCAAGACCCTTAACTTCCCTCTGCCATATACCTGAGAATAACACACCTGGGTTGTAACTCATCAGAATCAAATCAAGGAGAGAACATTCCTGACTCAGTTTTGAAACTCACTTAAATGGGCAAAATGCACATTCTTAACAAGCCACAGCAACTAAGGGAGGGGAAAAGAAGCAACTACTTCACCACAGCCTCAGGAATGTTTTTTTGAAACCACCAGCTGTCTTCTACAGGCCAAAGGCAAGAGAGAAGAGAGTACTGTAACGCTGCTTTTGGGTTTATGAAATGTGGGAGGAAGCCACATACTTGTGTGTGCACATGTGCAGGGGAAAACTATTTACCAAACCTATTCCATCCTATAACCTGGAATCCTTAGTAGCTGCCTGAATCTGTTCAGATCCTTGTTGCCATTAGAAGAGAAAAAAAAAAGGCAAAACCTCAACAACCCATCTGTTTAAGCACTGTCAAAAATGCAAACACCTTCAGTCTCAGCCAAAAGGAAAAAAAATCAGCTAGATACACATCCTGTGTACAGAGAACATGTGCCACAGTCAGGAATTCAGTGGGAGATTTTAAGCTCCCAGAACAAAACACAGCCCTCAACCTGTGAAGTTGAAGCAGTGCTACAGTGCAAAGGAGCAAACATCAAACCTCAGGAGACAATTGCCTTGGAGATACCAGTCAAGAGTCTTACAGTTCAAATGACCAAGTTACTTTTCCTAGCCCAATGAGCCTTTAGAAAGCTCAGCTGCAGTATGCATACCAACAAAGAGAGTGTGGTTTCAAATTGAGTCTGTAACCAAATGGTCCCCAAATATATAAAACTATTGAAGTCCTAGGAGAATTTTTCTCTTTTCAAATAAGTGATGTGGCCATTTGCTTTTCAACTGAGAGAACAGTTGCTGTTTCTCTTTTGAACAGACATGTATAAAAATGCACAGGACCAAACTAATGCTTAAATAAATCCTAGCAGAGACTGCTGAGGCTCAGACATTGTAGTGTACAAACAGCGTAGGCCTGTGGAGCTCTCATCCTCTGAGCTTAGTGTTGTAACACAGCTCTGCCTGAAAATGCCAGGGGTTGGTATCAATAGATTGCAGGCACTGGAACCGAGCAAACACAGGGGTTTACTCAATTTAATTGTTTGCTGTGTTGTGGCTCTTTGGGTTCCATTTTCAGATAGAGCTTTAGCACAACTGTGAAAAAAAAAGTCCATGGGAAAAGATCCTGTGACCCTCTCTCAGGGGACTGCCATGCAGGCTGCTCTGTCTTCAATGACTGCTCTTTACATGCCTTCTCTCAACATCAAAATAAGATTATTGTTTAAATACAACATACAGTAAATACAAAACTAGTCTGCAAAGGCTTTGAAAAGTGTGTGGACATGCTTCACCAAAACAAGGGAATTGTGGCGAAAAAGCAGTGGCTATACTTGAAGCGATATGCAGCCTTTAAAAAGAAGCTGATGTGGAATTTCAGTAATGCCAATAGCACCCTGCCTATCTGTCCTTCGGAAATACATAAACTTTTCTGGGAGGAATTACTTTCAGATGCTTTGCTGTTTGCTAAAGCTTTTAATTTCAAATGCCAGGCTTGCAAAGTAGTAGGTTTGAGGTGAAAACAAACAACACAACCAGCTTGCTACTCTGAAATACCCAAAAAGGAGAGAGACAGGCATTCGATATGATGGTTTCTACAATAATTTCTTGAATTCCTGTCCCAAAGTAACATTGAATTAGCTTAAACTTGGATAAGCCTCTTGATTCAGAGTGAAAGAGAAATCTTACCTAGGAGACCCAGCATGATTAAATGGATTAGATGATCTGTGTCTTGTTCCCTATGTCACATTTAGATCATACCTGGAAATTACTGTACATGCTTTGAACTTACCTATAACTTCTATTAGGGAAGACAGAAACTGCAAAACCCCAAACACCTCTGCGTGGGTGAAACTCTACAACTGCTGACTGCAAGAATACAGAATGGTTTTATGAGAGCCATAACAAGTTTCTGAAACCCACAAACCCCAACATTCTAAATACAAAAAGCCCTTGTGTGTTTGAGTATGGTCATAGTATGAAGTCAGCAACAATACTACTGGGAAGAGAGGCTCGTCCCGAATGAAAAGCACATCTGCCTTGCTAACTAAAGAGAAGAGACATCTTCCTCTTACCATACATTGGTGCACCAGTTTTTCACTTTACTCTGTCGACTGGGTGACCACCTCAGCTTTGTATTGATTTTTCCAACTTCAGTGGGTTCTGCTTTCCACTGCAATGCTTCCTGCCCTCCAACCTGCCCTGCTTTTGGAACCAAACAGCAGGTGAACACATAGAAACAACTGCAAATTGCACAAACCCACAGCACAGGTAGGGGGCAGAGGAAAACCAACCTTGCCAGTGCAGCAGTTGTGGGTCACTGGGCATCTTTGACTACCACAGTGTGAACAGTGTGAGGTCAGTCTTCAAGGTTCTTCATTGCTACAGTGAGAGCAAAGCCAGCCAGGGCCAGCTTTGGGCTAAGGGCACTCGTTTGGCTGATGTGTATTAGCAACCAGTATTTGGTAATGACACTAAGAGTTTGCTGCTTAGGGATGGTCAAGGAGATGTGGAAGGCTGCTCCCTTCTGAGTTAAACCTGCTCAAAGGCTGACCCAGGGAAACAGTTTTCCTGCTGAATCCAGCTGCATTGAACTCCCTTGCTGCCTGAAGGACCTCTCCTGTAGCTGCTGCAAGGCTCCAGCTCACAGGTGGCACACACGGAACCAGGGCAGCCGCCGGGCTGACCAGTGCCCGTGGCTGCTGGGACAGGGCCTTGCTGCCAACTGCTGTCATTTTTGAAAAGGATGGGGACTATGAGGAAAGTAGGAATTACAGCTTCAGTTCTGCTACGGCCAGGAGGAGAGAAGTGTTGTGAGAGCACTGCAGGGGCTGTGCCAGCAGTGCAGCGAGCGCTGCGCACACGGAATCTCTGTCCTGCGGGAGGTTTTAGCCAGGCCTCCGAGTCTGTAAATCACCGAGCATGAAAACAGGGACAACACAAATCTTAAATTAAAGGCTCTCTTAAATAAGCATCCATCTTCTGCTGCATACACAATGCTTTTTTTCTTTGAATATATACATACGTATTTTACTCTAACATCTGCGTATTTATTTAAACTCTGTACTGTAGTAAAATATGCATCATTTTAATCAATAAGGATTTGCTGGCGACAATCAGATTGACATTCAAACGTGGTGGCTGAAAGCTTTTATGTGCCTCTGACATACTGATCATTCCCCATGGAGGAGAAGGGGGTCTCTGTGCTACTTTTGTACAGTACAATGAGCTATTGTATGAAAACAAAATCCCTCTGAATTTTCTCTTGTTGATACTGGTCTGGTCTACTTACGCTACCTTTTGGGAAGTGGGAGTGGGATAAATATGTCTTTAAAAATGAAGCAGCTGTAACCACAAATATGAAACCAATACTAATACAAATCTACAGCATCTGATATTTACCAACACCCTAGCTTTGCTCATTTGCTGCTGTCAGATCTGGGGAGGTGAGGCAGTGCCGAACGGTGCTGAAGACAACCAGCTTTTACCTTCCTCTGTACCCCACTCCCAGATCGTTTTCAGACAGGGAATGGGGAGGGTTAGGAGGATGAAGGTGAGAACTGGAGCAAGTGAAGGGGACAGCCATGGGGACAGCAAGCTGATGTGATGCCAAATCTGAATGCTGAAGCAGTTCATGAGTCCCAACTCACGTGGTCAGAGCTCTCCAGGGAGAGGCTCTTGGTCTTGTGAGGAGAAACCGGGCTAGGAGGGCTGCTGAGGTTGGAGCTGTTTGATGCCGTCGAGTGTCTTGGAGAGTCAGAGTCCTGCAGCCCAGAGACACACAAGAACACCAGTAAGTGACAGGATAGCAAGTCTGAGGGTGACTGAGAGTGTCTCAGCAACAGTGGCTGCATTCAATGGCCTCTGTGAATTTTGCTTGTGTCCAAAAATACTGAGGGATCTTTTTTGCGCACAACTTCCAGGGAGACGTGAGATTAAGTGGTCAGGTCACTCTGCTTTCAGCAGGCGTAAGTGATACTGACGTAAGGACACAGCACCAGTGGGATTCTGGCAGTCTGTGTGTTGCCAAGGGCTGCTTGGCCAGCAGAGTGTGTAGCTTCAGGCTGCCTGTGAAGCTGCAACAGCTCCTGCCTTTTCACAGACCATGACTGAGATGCTCTTGCACTAAAATGAGAAATCTTTGTGGCTTCATCACAGCTCCCTCTTCTATGCCAACCCCAGGGTATCAATTCAAAGCATCCTGTTGAGTTATTGCAGTTTGATCTTCCAGAGTACAGCAGGATGCAACTCTGAGCCTGAATTTGGGCCCACAGCTGCCTTCCAGCTTCAACTGGCAGGACATATCCAGTACCACGAAAAGTCTGTGTGATCTCTCATTTTCACACTCTTTGGTAAGAAAATGGGTTGGGGAAGTTTTGCAGGCCAGCTTCAGGTTGAAGCCTCCCATGTGAAACATTCTTGGCTGAAGGGACTGAGTTTAGGACTGGGCAGGATTTCAGTCCTATCATAGTGACAGTCTCGACTGCACAGAATAAAAATCATTAAATCCAGTTCCTGCTCTAAATGAAATTACAATTCTTAAACTACCTTGTTAACTTCTGAGTACAAAACGTCTCCTGTGAAATGGTTGCTAAGATAGCTTATGAATCTTTGCACATAAAGGTCAAAAGGAATATCAGCACTTCAAGCTGTGGTATGTCACTATCAAGCTGTTACTATACTGGGCCAGAATTTGGGGGAGCATCACTACCCACACATCTCCAGGTAAGGAGTGCAGAGAGTTCTTTCTGCATCTTAAATACCAGGACCAGAGCTGACACTTTGACCAAAGTCTTTTGCAGCCTGAAATACAGGAAATCCATCTCTCCACTGTCAACAACTCCCCAGCTTGTAGCCAAACCCATGGCAGGACTGAACTGCCTCATCTGTATCAACACCCTTAAGGCTCCTCCTCTTCTGCTGTCACTCACCTCTCGCTCGTAGTCCCTTGTGGGTGCATCGCTGCCCTGGTCCAGGCCCCCCGAGGACAGGGACCCGTCGGAGGGCGATGCCATGGGCTGGCGCTTTGCTCCGTAGCTCCCTCCTGAGAATTCCCTCCGCAAAGCGCTGCCGTTCTGTGCAGATGATCCTGCAACACCCAAGGAATCGAACTGTTACAGACCCCACTCAACCCACTAGGAACTTGTTTAGGTGTTTCTCTGGCTAGTTCTGCTTTCCTGCAGTGTGTCCCAAAGTCCCGAGCTCATGGCTTGCAGGCTATGTGGGCGTTTATCTTGTCTGCTGCAATTGTTCCTGTGGATTCTCCAGTCCCTCCCTTGGCATGCCAGCATTGGAACACTTTACCCAGCACAGCCACAGCGTTCTCGACAAAGGTGGCAGTCGTACAAGCAGCTGTGGGGGCTGCATAATTCCAGTGGCCTCTTTTCAATGCAATGCCACTCTTCCATTCCAGCAGCCAGCTCCCTATTGCTTTATCTTCACACTGGCAGCAAGAGAGGCATCAAGAGCTACACACAGCTCGGCGACAAAATTAATAACCATGGAGCTTATGAACAACTTGTCACTGATTTAAAATACTTGAGCAGGACCAAAGCAGCCCCAGGGCTAAGAATGCAATTTGAATTCTAACACCAATTTAAAAAACTTGACAAATTACAAATGTGGGACTCTCAAAAGCACTACCTGCTTATTCCCGTGCTCCTTTGAAAGCAGGATAAAATACTCTGCTGACCCTCGGCAGCAATGCAGTCAGCCATCACTCTGGAAAATCCTTATCCAGCATGGACAGAAGCAGCTGCAGGCAGCCCTTTCCCTGAAAGACTTGTGCACAGCCCCCAAAGCAACACAGCTCTGTTTGCTTACGTGCTGCTAACCCGCTGCTCGCGCTCATGGATCGTCCTGGCTCCGTGCGGGACTTTGTGATCGATGGGATGCTGACGGAGCCACTGAACACCGTCCGGCTCTCCTGGGGCCGAAGGTTCTGAAATGCACACACACACGACACGTTCACTTATCCACTGCTGGCTCAACCTTGCATTCTGTGGAGCGAGGCCCCGAAACACATTAAAGCCCCGACCTTACCAGAGCCGAGTATCTGGGCAGCAAGTCAGCAAAAATTGCAAAATAATATTCTGCAGTTTAGTGCAGAGACTGGCAGCACACGCAACGCGGCAGTGAAGTGCTGAATTACATGGACATGTGCAGGCAACTGAAAGAATACATCTAGTAATTCCAGAATTTCCCTGAAAGGATGGTTTGCAAGCCTAATTAAGCTGCTGTAGATATACTCAAGTTACACTGCCTTCTTTCTGAACACAAGCTTCCAAGGATCTCATTAAAATTTCTCTTTGATGCCATCATTTGTGCCATGATTGTGTAAGTGGTTACAATAACCAGGTTAATCCCTAAGGCTTGCAGAGTTATGAACAGATAGTGGATCAATCTGTATAGCAATTACTTATGAAATTCCAAAGGTGTTAACAGCATCCCTCCAAACCTACACCAGCTGAGCCAAAGTGAGAAGCAGCCTCCTGTTTCCAGCCTGCACAAGGAGGAGGACCAGAGCACATGCCACTGTTTTTCTACGTATTTTGATTATTGCTCCCATTTTGAATCCTGAGAGTTCCAGTGGGATTTTCCAAATTAATCACTTACTGGACTGAAGTGGTCCTTTACTGAGGAGATAAACCACAATTTCCCTACTTGGATATGGCAGTTCCTCAAACATAACTTGTCTTTGAAAGAAGGGGAAAGAGTACTTTGAAGTGAGTTCTGGGAGATTTTATTTCTGCTTCTGTTAACCTACAGCTGACCTTAGGGGAGAAGACTTCTCAGATTATTTAGCCCCTCTCTCTGTATATGAGCTGGCTTCCTAGCCCAGAGGGACTTGCCCATGTGTGTCATTTCAGCTCTGGCTAAATATGAGACCTCGTCCTGCTCATCAATAGAGCAAGATTTGCACTATTAAGTCAATACCATTAACTGGAATTAGGTTCAGGGAACCTTCATAGATGCACAATGTGAAAGAACTGCAGAGAGCTCTATGAATTACTTCCTTTACTCTTTACAGACCCCCCCTCTGCAATAACTGTTTGTTTCCTCCTGTTTATATGTAATTATTTCCCCATCCTCACTCTGAGATGAAGTAGCCACATGTAAAACAATAGTTGCAATTGCAGTGCTTCTTTAAACGAGGGTGTTATGAAAAGTTCAGACCAGAACAAAGATTCCACCCCCACGAGGATATTCTCAGAGGCCCTCGGTACTACCCATGCCTCTATCTGTATTTTAAAATGGGTAATTAAATTGAGGCTTTGTAAGGAACAGATTTTACACAGGTCAGACTTTGTCAGGTAGATTTTACCAACCTGCTGCCAAATCCAGTCTTGCAATGATCCTTAGGATCATTGCTCTGACAGACTCCTTTGATCTTACAGTCTACCCTTGGCTTTTCATTCTCCCAGGGTGCCAGAAATGGCTGATTTTTAACGTGCAGCAAATAAGAATTAAAATCTCTCCTCTGTTCCCAGATGTCTCACAAACACCAGCAAAAGAGAATCAGACCTTACCAATGAAAAGCCCTTTTTCATTCTCCCTTCTTCCACTGCTGCACTATGAGGATTTATACCTAAAGGCTTAAAAAAGTCTCTTAAATTATTTGTGGGATTATACTGCTGTCTCTTGCTTAGCTTCCCCCCTTTTTTTTTTTTGTTTCTAAATGTGAATAACCGACCTACTTTGTAGTACAAAATACTGAGTTCCTGCTTCCTCACCATGCAATAAAGTGAGATGCAGAGTTTGAGCATCCTGGCTGTACCTAAACTATGGAGGCTCACTCCCCATACGATACACAAAGGAACTGAGGGGCTGAGGGATAAGTTACTGCTGTGTCTTGAGAAAGAAAGGAAAGCCAAGTGCAGCACCACGTGTGCACTGGGGTTAGTACACTGGGGTTGCAAGGCTGGTATAAACCTACAGTGGATCATTCTGCAAAGAGAACAATTATGTTTAATGATAAGGTGATTAACCTCCTTCATAGTGACTGAGCAGACAACATACAGACATCAGGGGAAGGAGGGAATGGGTGGGTGCACAAAAAAAGATTCATTTGTTTTAGCAGTGTGTTCTAGAGATGATTATTTTTCATTATCTCAGTTTGCAACGTCCATGTAATTCCTCGTAGAAAGTCTCTCCACAAAGCAAATCTTTCATTGTTCTTTGTTCTAAAAATAAAACAAGCACATGCCAGAGATGCTGGCATTTTGGACCTAAACTCCTGGAAGTGGTGTGCACATGATGCAGGAAGGGGATTCAAAGGAAAATAAACGGTGGTTATTAGCAGTAGTTATGAAGCAGCACAATGCAGCAGGTTAAAAACACAAAAAACCAAAAGGAAACCTGAGCTCGCTTTACTTAGAGAGACAAAAACCCCTCATTTCAAGCAACAATTGAAATCCTAGCAGGAAAATTCATCCCCACTGCTGAACCAAATGGAGAAAGGTGAGAGAAGAGGTGGGGGGGGAATGAGCAGCAGACAAGCTGCTGCTGAGCAAAGTGAATCACTGTGAAATGGGGTGAGAGGCCCAGAATAGTTCGGTGCCTCCCATTCCAGCGGGAGAGTGGAGCTGTGGGTTACGTAGGTGCAATCGCTGCCAGTGTTACAGAGCCTCTGCTCCCGCTCCAGCTGCCCCCTGGGCACCTTCTCTGGCACTGGGATGAGGGACAGGGTCTGACTGGACAGGTACAGCACCCACAGGAACTGCTCTGCCTCTGTTCCTCTGTCCATTGCGCTGCTTGTTCTTGTTTCGGGGTTTGTTTTAAAGTAGTGCTCTGTTCATCACACTATAAACCTCAGCATTTAACTCTTCCATGAAATAATACAACAGACTCTAAAAGCCTACTTTAACAGGTCATTTTTCAACTTCCCTATGGATTCCATGCTGTCCTGGTTCCAATATCCAATCCTACCTGGGACCATGGCACTCTTCTTACACTAAAATCTCCAAACACAAAGGGAGGATGGACAGACATGAAACCAAACTCACAGCCTGGCTTTCCTTACAGCTTCCAGCACCTCTACCCTCAAGCCAAAAAGGAGACAAACACTTTTCTTCATACAAGACTAAGCCTCTAGTGCTCTGAGAAGCTAACAGGGGCAGGATCTCGACCCTCCAGGTTGCCCACTTCACTTTTCTTCCTCTAATTTAGGCTAGGAGGCTGCAACATTAGGGTGAAGGATGCTCCTAAAGAAAAAAATTGGAAGTTATAGTCTGAAACACCAGGGGTCATTCCTTACTGATCCCAGGGAGACTACTCACATGAGAAAGGGAGGGTAGAGGGAGGGTCACAGACCGGTGATACATTGCTGCATATTAAACACAGACAATTTTATAGTACAGTTGGATTAAAACAACCCTGTAAAAACCAGAACTCAAATACAGCTTCAGTGACCCTATAATGACCCTCTAGGAGAGAAACAGCTTTCAATTCAACTTAACAGTTTTGGGGTTTTTTTTTGCATTTCAGCAGAGCATTCCTCTTGTGTTTAATGGCTGTGACAACCGGGACCTCACAGCAGTGACACATAACCATGCACATAACCAGTCAAAGCTCAGCTGTGCAAATTGGTTTTGGAGCCATATGGAGTAGCTCTATTTTCCTCCTGCATTTTTAAATCCTGTCTAGTGTTGGATGCAGGTATGTTTCCAAAACCTTCCCAGCGACAGGGATCCAGCATGGCAGCCCAGAGGCACTCAAAGCAGCCTGGCAGTGAAGGTTTGCCATAAGGGGTGTCCAAGGGCCACAGAAACCAAGAGCAATGCTCCCATGAGAGCAATGGGCACGGCCTGGACCCACACAAACTCTGAGCAAACAACAGCATCACACACATCTACCTACAGGTTATTCCTGATTATCTGTGAGCCTGTCGCAGGCAGAACTGCAGGCCCCAGCATGGCACACAGCTGAGATGCACAGCAGGTACCTGTGTGCCTGCTTCACTTTGGTTTGTGTTTCTGTAGGACACAGCACCCCCAGGCAGGCAGACCTGGATGCACAATGCAAGAAAAAAAGGAAAGACTACTTCTATCTCTCCAATTTACAATGCAACTGGAAGGATGCCTACAGAACAGTATCCTGCCTCAGCCTCTGCCTGTAACTATCAGGGTTAAGAGGATCTACATCACCAAGCTGCCACCATCTTTCATTTTTAGCTTGTTTCTAACATATTCTAACTTCACTTATTTACTTCAACCTAGAAACTACCCGAGGCACTACGCGTGTCTCTCCTTCTGTGTATAGTACTGTGCACAAATTCTCTCATTCCACATGAATTCATCATAAACAGCTTGAAAGTGTGGTCCAGCAAAGATCCAGAACCTCTTCCTAATTCAACCTGGTATGCAGTACTCTGACTGCTGGAGGATGAACACTGTGGAAGAGAGAACTTATCATTCAAAATTCCCACAGCCTTCCTGATGATTAAAAATGTTATTTTCATAGCAAAACGTTCAACTCAGTCATTATAAACTTTTCTTTTTTCTTAGGCCATGAAGTGTCTGTTTCTTGGCATGTCAGAGCTGTGGGAAGACCCCAGCTGATAGGAGAAAGTAAATTGTCTGGGACAAAAGAAAGTGGAGGGGTGAAGGAACAGCTTACAAGGGGTTTTCTCCCACGTTAATAGCCAGGCAAAAGGAAAACCACACAGTGTTAGTAGAGTGAACACCTGACTCAGCCGTTCATACCCTCAGAGTGATAAAGTCTGGAGTACCGAGGACAGAGCGTGGAGGCGGGGAAAATGCAGGGTTTATGGAATCGTGAGAGAGGAATTTTTCAGCTGAATTAACAGTCATGTGGTAGATGTGCTCAAAGTTGCTCGGAGAGGAGATCAGACGGGAGTGATGATGAGGGAATTGATAAGGGGAACGCTGCTATCAAAGACAACAGAGAGAGAAAGCAATGAAGGATGGTTGTACAGGTTACATCCGCACCAGCAGTTCCACAAGCGCAGTCAAACACAGAGCAGGGACAGCAGACAGCAAACCCTGCAGGCTGTCAGCACACAGGGTCTGACACTGCCACCCCCAGTCCTCTGAGCACCTTCCTGACACAGACTCTGACGGGCCTGCTGCCCTTGCTGTTGCTAAAATATTAGAAACAAATAAAACTTTTAACTCATTGGGAATAGATTCTAATATTTATTATTTTTTGATATTTCAAAGAGCACCACAGTTGTAAAAGGTGCTTTACAGACAGTTGAGAAGCATCAGTTCCCTGCCTTGAGGAGCTTACAATCTAAAATAGACATAACACAAACAAAGGAAGGTGAACACAGGTGAGGTGGTGTGGGGAGAAGAAAAGATGAGCATACACAGCAGTTAGAGATCGTTAAGAGATTTCCTTCTGTTATTCATGCATTTTAGAGATTCCATTAAAATTATCACCCGTACAACAAACACAGAGTATTTCCAACAGGAGGGAACGGTCTTTCGACAGGGTGAGGACAACAGGCTGTGTGGGAAGGTGAAGGGGTTAGTGCCAGACAGGTGACTAAGGCCCATGTCCTGCTCCACACTGGCTTAATCCTGACAGTGTCGAGGGGACCTGGCACTGCCATCCCTGTGCCACAGAAGATTAGGCCCTCCCTCAGCACACAAAATGTGAAAGCACTGGGAAATTCCAATGTTTTTAACAGGTCAACTGAGCAGCGCGCTCCCAAAGTGTGATGTGAAGAAGGAGAGGGGAGAAATAACCCTGCAAATTAAACAGGAACAGTTTCTCATTCATCTCTACAGAATGGGCTGACACAAGTGCTCTTAAAATTTGAAGTCATCTACATCCAGATTTAATGGAAGAGTGTTTCAAGGCTCCATCTCCCTCCCTGTGCCATCTGTACATGCTCAGCCAGCCTGCACTGGGCTGGTTTCCTATGGACACCAGCAAATCAGAACACCTTTTCTCCTTTCTAACTTCAAAGTTCCTCTTCCCTCGTCCAACTGATTTCATCTCCTTAAAACAGATATTTCTGAGTAACATTAGAAATGTTAGGACTTAAAATATAAAATATGGTAAAAATATAGCTTACCCCTCCACTAAACCTAAGGCACTACTTTTTGTATGTGGAACGTATTAAAGTCTGGAAGAACATTAAGTCACATCCCAATACATATTATATCAAACATTATTGTTACTGTTTTCTTCATTTCAGCTGGTAAAATCCAACTTTTTTTTTAAAACACATGGTTATTATGAGGCTTTGCCTGTTAACCAAAACATCAATTACCACATTATGGCATGTAAGACATAATATACATTAAATTGTTCTTAGTAACTTTAGCAGCATCTAAATATCAGTACAAGAAGCCACCATTCCAAAAAGGCCCAGGACAGCAGACTTTGCCGAGTTATCTGCTCACAACAGAGAACGTGGCAGCAAAGCCAGCTACGTTCCTAAAAGCCAATAAGGGAGATATGGCAGTGTCTAAAACCACAAGCTAAAAAGCAGAGGGTAGGCCA
Organism: Corvus moneduloides; assembly: GCF_009650955.1. Lineage (NCBI taxonomy): Eukaryota > Metazoa > Chordata > Aves > Passeriformes > Corvidae > Corvus > Corvus moneduloides. The sequence continues at coordinate 107,809,227 of NC_045478.1, read as the reverse complement.
GCTGCAGATCATGAAAATATTTAGCCAGCATTCATGAATGTGAGAAAGCCACGATATGGCAACATTTTAAAAATGATACTCCATGGCACTTTCTCCATGGACTCCACCATTAGATGCATGCATGGGGTTCCCATTTTCTTTAAAGAATACCAAATATAGATAAGTATTCATTTATTCTAAAAGTTTCTCAATTGAAACAAGCAAAGCTTCACACATCATCTAGAATGGAAGTAGAATGGCTCATGTATAATGAGGTCAAACTGAAGCATAATGTTCAAATATAATGGCAGTCAAGACCAGCTTTTGTATATAAAAATACTCAGGCATGCAGAATATGAAAGCAAAATCAATCCTGTACATCTGATGTACACAGAGAGGTGGTCTGTGCTGCAGTAAGTGCAGTTCCAGATTTCAGATCTTCACTACAAAGGAGCATCCACGATAAAGTGGCTTCAAGGGACAAGAGGGCAGAAGGGAGGCCAGACTGTACGGCCAGGTTAATTGGTGACAGGCTGCTAGGGAAGAAAAACATGTAAACAAATAAGTTTGGGGATACACTAACAGGAACGATTCTAAATTGTACAAAACAAGACAATGACCCAGATCCACAGCAATAAAACACAAATATGTACTGATTACTGCTCTGCTAACAGGAAACAACAGCTTCTGGTTTCTGACGTGTTGTAGCCCACCAACTTGTGTCCCAAAGCCAGAACGGGAGTGCTCACCATGAAGAAAAGAAGGATGCAAATTTACAGTTGCCTGAAACCCCCTAAATCTGATCTCTAAGCCTTAGGCATGGTTCTGCCCAAACACCAGGGCTCTACTGAAGTCAAGGGTGTCTGTTCACAGAGAGAACAATGTGGGATTAGGCCAATAGACTGCAACTTTCCATAAACACATCAGAGTGTCTGGTGCATACCAGGAAAACTGGGAAACACTGGAAAACAACACACAGAGAAAGCATCTTTCCCCCTCGTGTGGCTGCACCAGCAAGGGCAAACACACAGGCAGATATGTTGTACACAAGCAGGCACCTGATATAACACACCAAATAGAGCAAAAGAGTTTAAAACACTCCCTTTATTGTGGTTACAACACAAATTGAACTCTCTAAAGCTGCTCTTTTAGAAGACATCATTAAAACAGAGGTGGGCAGAGAGCAGGCAGGTTCTGCATCCACCAGGCCAGGGCTTAGGGCAGCACAAGTGCAGGTCCTCTCCTGCCAACAGACACAGCCCAGCCCACCCAGCAAGGGCAATCACTACCACTTCTGACTCTGCCTCTCTCAATTCTTGGCATTTCCCCTGAAAAAGGCAGTGGAGCTGCAGAGAAGAGTTTTGTTCAGATTCACATTGCATCTATGAAGTGAATATGTGTGTATTAATGAATAAATATAAATACATCCATATACATAAAACTGTCATTTGCTTCATAAAGTTCACCCATGTGTGCTAGGTAAAAGCTGGGCTGAGCTGGCTATTTAGCTTGTGACAATCTCATTCAACACAGAGATTAAAATATCTCTTCTCTACTAAAACCTACTTATCCTAAGGACCCTTTTGCCCACACAGCACTATACTGACTCCAGTGAAAGCTCATGGTGGTGAAAAATTTCTATTGGTAGATCCAGCCAAATTTGAAGGTGCTCAAATAAACCAGAAGAAACTGTAAATAAAAAGACCCACTCCACTCTTTCATGCACTTTCTGCATTCCAGTATCCCATAAAAAAAGTAGCTGTACCACCTAAAATAGATGGATGAAGAGAATTTGAGCTGACATTAACCTTGCACTGCTTGCTACCCCCAGCCACAGCCCTCTTTAAATGCAAAAATGTGTTTTACCATTCACTTCCACAAACAAGAACAGGCATTCCAAAAGTAAAGTGCTGCAATCTTTCCCATAGTTGGTTAAAAATAAATACCTTCTCTTATGAACCATGCTAATCTATTAAAAAAATACAAAGAAGATGTCCCAGCTGCAAAATCAGGACACATGCTAAGCAGCACAGAAATCCCCCAGCTTTTCACCTTTTTGGAATAAGGTAAGAAACTGGTGAAGTAATTCCATGTTCTGGAAGAGGAACCACCATACACATGAACTGTACACAGGGTTGGATGATTATTCTTTACCTTGTGCACTGATTCTCCAGGAAACATTCTCTGTTTCTATGACCTCTTCTGATACTAATTTTCTTTCCAATAAAACATTAGACTCAATACATAACCCCAAATGCCCACACAACTCTTTTTCTTCTATTTTTGTGCCTGATAAACAAAGTTCTTAGTCTGGAATGGATTAAATGAAAACTCAGTCCAGGCAAATACCTTACAGGAAGCTGCTGGAAAAGAAAAAGGTGCCTGGACTGAAGTAGCTCTTGACAGAACATTTATTTCCTGATTTCAAGTTACATTTTCAAATTCACACACTTTCAAGTCCCGTGCTTGATGCAATTTTGTACCAATTAAGTTAGGAATACAAATACAACATGACATTGCAAGGAACTGATGGAAAAATACACAACAAATTTGCTTTGTCTGCAGTGACATCTCCCAGCATTAAGACTGACACTCACTTGCAAAAAGGAGGTTTAAGTAATGAATAACTTTTGAAAAAGAAGCTGCAGCAGTGGAACAAGTGCAGTAATCAATTATATATCGTACACATTTTCTAATTCTTCTCATCACTTTTAAGTGTTGAAAGTGAATAATGAATTTTTTTCAAAACTCCCTATTGACTGGTAATAGCACAGTACCAGTCCTAACTTAAAACAGGACCTTTGAGCTAATACAAGGCAAGTGCAATAAGAATGGATTCCAAGCTGAAAGCCATTGAGAGATGACACTGCTGAGGAAATGATGCAGAAAATCCCCTCCTATAGATAGAATCATTCCTTGTTTTACACTTGTCAGATGTGGGGCTTGATTAAGAGTCCTTGCAGCTTTTGATTGCTACGAACTTTCAACTACTGACGGTGTGACACAGGACGACTTCTGCTCTACCTATAGAGGTAGGAGATTATTTTCTCTGCTTGAGAAGAGCCACAAATATTTTAAAGAACTTACCAGAAATGGAGAAATGAAGGAAGGTTCTGATCTACAACCTGCCCTGAAGCAAATGATCATTCTTTGTCTAACATTAGACACATGCAGTCTTGTATGCAGGTAAGATAAACACTACCTGCCAACATCTCTTGGATTTGTCATGTGTTTTCTAGACACAGCTCCTTCATTATGTGTTCATTTATAAAAATACACACATACAGTACTGTTTTTTTCTCATTACACTGAATATATTTGTTATTGAGAGCCTTCTCAGAGTGTGCCTAATATGAGCTTTAAAATAAATCAAAGGGCAGACCTTACAGTCAAGTGTAACATGAAAGTACCATTTGCTGCAAAAGTGAGGTAAAATGAGTATCCAAAGACCAGAGATTATGCTCCTAAACTCCCAAACTAGTGCAACTGCATGGTGCACTTTATTTTTCCAGTCTTACTGTTGTTTCCTCTGCACTTTTCAGCATCAGAAAATCCCAATTTCAGCATCTACTTCCTACTTTATGCACAAACTCCAAGTAGAAATGATGATCATTTTAGACAGCAGTTCTGTGCTAATGCCTGAGTCTTATGCTGGAACAAATTTCATCTGTTTTTATCATAACATCTCATCTTTCTTACAGTGCTAATTAGCATCTTCTGAATCACATCTGTGTCACTGTGGACGTGTTTAGAAAACCATACAGAACACATAAACACACAAAAGATGCTCAAGGTAGCTTGAAGCAAGCAGTCTGGTACTTCCTTATGAGCAAAGTATTAATTAGTCTTACGCTCATCATAGATTTCAGTAACTTCCAAATGAATATATTTTCTACATGAGGTTTTATGGAAATGAACATGTGCTATTACCTGTTTCCTTTTTCCGTTTTTCAACTTAAAAGGTCACATTTTATGCAAGAAGTTCTGTTTCACTGAGACTACTTAATTCGGAGAGAACAGGAAAAATAGCACATTTGGCATGGAAAGAAATTCAGGCAACACACATTATTGCATTGCTACAGGAAAACAGGCTGTAAAGAGATAGGCTAAGTTGGTGCTAAAGATGGGAGGAGAAAAAAAGGAACTGAACTACAGTTCACGGAGAAAGGAATTTCTCTTTCCATACCCACAAAGAGCACAGGCTCAAATCAACAAAATTTTGCCCCTTCATATGGGTCATAAAAATTATCATCAACACTGTGAGGCCAACCTGTCTTAAAACTCCAGAGGCAGTAGGCACTCCTCCTCCTCCTCCACTCAATGCCTGTCAACCTCCTTGTTTAAATGTTATTACATACAGCAGATCATGTTTAGCTCCATTTCCCTTGATACACTGTTCCTGATATGAAATACATCACTGGTCATACATTAAAACCATGCTTGTTTTTCTCTCACTTATTTGCAGCCTCTGCAGCAGTCAGTCACTCTCACATGTCCTGTTGTACTTACCATTGGGAGGTCTTTGAGAATCTGTATGCCATCTCCTGGACCCATATGTGCTATGTGGTTAAAATTAGTTGGGTTAGAAATTAACTTATTTCTCATTTCGGGATCGCGTAGCATCTCCCTGGAAGAGAAGATACTTTGTTTAGGGATTTCCTTTGACGTGAGGATGGGCATTTATAAAACACGTACAGCTTTGATTATCAGCTATTTTAAAATGGAAATTAGCCAGTCTTTTCCAACCTAAACAATTCCATGATTCTATGACTATTTAACATGTTAACAGTGACAAACCCCTGCTGTCAGTACTGGTGTGAAGAAGCTTCCAGCTTGAAGAGAGGGCAAGGGGCCAGGATAAAAGAATGCTGTTTACAGACTAACAGCCCATGTCCAGTAGTTACCAACATTCAGAGAATGAGCTGATAAAAAGCTCTGTAAGATGAGTAAAAGCCAAACTTACTTGTGATATATTACAAAGTGGAGATGAAAATGAGGTATAAAATATGAAAATAGAATTAGAATAATACTGCAGTACCTTTCTCAGTCTGTGGTCAGAATTAAAAGCTCTTCAAAATGGCAAGGATGCATTTCAGAACTCAGAATAAATAAAATTTTAAAGAGACCAAACGTCATTCAACTCAGAAAAGGCAAGGACAAGAAACGGAATTTTATCTCCACTGCATACAGATGTTACTTTCCTTAGAGTGAAAAAGAAAGACAAGCTGGGAGCCAACCAATGGTGCAAGATGTTGGAAATTAGAAAAGCCAAGTACTCAGTTCTTGCAGTGTGGCTTAGCACAGTAGCAGGACACTTCCAGTGAGTGAGAGCAAATGGTCAGTAACATCCTCTGCAAGTAGCACAGACCTGTTTTTGTTGCCATTTAGGAAAGTACTTGTAACCTGCTAAACACTCCTATTAGGAATACACCCTGAAGTTCTATGCCCCCTGAAGAGGTGAGCTTTGTGAGCTTTACAGAAACTTTATGTAGTTAAATCTACAAATCAAAGATGCAGATGTCCTGGAATACTGCTGAGAGTAAAACCTCCTTCAGAAAGAAAGCAAAGCCAGAGTCTGAGAGTAATTAATCCATATGCATAGTTAGCAGTGTAATCTTCTTTTGCAAAGTGTTTATTAGAGATCTTTATATATACACAGTGTATGTGCACACCTATGCACCTGCATACAGTATGTGGAGACATGCATTCCAAATTACAGCCGTTTCACATAATTAATCTGAACTAATTGTGCATCCAGTGCATATCCACAGTCCAACTGGCATTAACACAAATTAAACACTGAGGATTTATAGGGTAGAGAAGAGAAGGAATGCCCAAATGGGCATTCCAGGAAGCCACACATGAAGCACAACCCTGGCATCAGTCAGTGTCCTTCAGGGCCTACAGGCATGGACAGAAGACAAGTACAGGTGGAATACCGACCTCCTCTGCTGCATCCTCTCCTCCTCGGGCACGCGGAAGGAATAGCGCCGCTTGTTGTTGATGTTCCGAACCATCTGCTTCCGGCTGTTGTCCGACGTCTCAGGCACCACCAGCTCATCTCCCTCTGAAACCAGCACAAATATGGTGATGCAGCGGGGCAGTTCGTTACATATTCATGGCATATGAGCTTCAACACATTTCCCACCTCTGCTCCTGCTAGTGTTGGACACCACCCCTTTCCTGTCAAACCTGAACAGATGTTCTTTTATGGGTTTATGGGTTTTCTTGGCCACTACTCTGTTATGTAGCAACGGATTAAACCCTTCGTCACACACAAGCTGCCACACCTGTGCTCTCAAAACACCACTGATGCATTCTTTGAAATAAATATTTAGGTGAGCAGGAAGGGAATCTCAGTCTTGTCTCAAAATTCCCTTGGCAGTTCTCACTGAAAATCACTAGAACAGTCTTGTTCTGCCAGCTGTCTGGAAACGCCATGCAAGATTCTCTTTCATTCACTCCCTGCTCCAAAGAGACTACTGCTTTTGAAATGTTGGAACACTGATGCATTTTGGTGCAACTATGGGAAAAGAGAAGATTTTTTCCACACGTGTACATCTGGCCAAGGCATCTTTAATAGAGACATGAAAAGGAAAACACTGATAATGATACAACAGCTGTGTGACTTGGAATGAACATTGCAACTGCTCTGACTTGTTTTATATATATGGAGACTAAAGTGACACTTAAAAAGCTACTGCTCACTGACAGAACAGTTTTTGTACAGAACACAAACCTCTTCTTTCCTTAAGATCAACTCTAATGTTCTGTCTTTATTAGACTTGAAAATTCTCTAGACATACTTCCAGCATGTTCCTCCTCTCTACCACTGCCGTTCCTTTCATACTAATTTGCTGGCAATTTAAATAAGCACTGAAACACTGCCAACAGCAGTATATTTTTCTAGAGTGTTTATTTCCACTGTTTTCAGAAAGTTGTTAACAAAAATTTATAGCTTTTCATTGTTCAAACAGAGCATGTCCCCTCTCCACCGAAGAGGTTAAACAAAAGTTTAGGGAAATTCCGCAGGAGCATGCTTATGAAATGGGCTCTAAAAAGTAAGAGAAGTCAGAAAGACTCAGAACAAAAGTAGATTTTTAAGCTAAAATTGTGGCACACAGTCATAGCTTGCCCTAGTAGTAAGTTATGAATACATTGTATTACTTTAAAATGCTTGGGAAACATTTATTTAGGTTAAATATATTATTAATTTTAATCTAGTGCCATCAAAACGACTATTAAAGTCTTTAATTGTGCAGGCTTTTTTAGGCAGTGTTCTGGCAGGTGATCCCACATTTGGAGGTAGTGCCTAGTCATTCTATTTTCTAGTTCCAATCTTCATTCAAGTCTTCACTGAATATTCAAAAGAAAAAAAAAGTTCAGAGAAGAGACACCATTGCAATCACTGTGGAATCCATAAGCTTTGGCTTTTTCCCAAGTTAACAAGCACACAGACATTTGAGAGATCCCTTTCTGCAGTGCACAGATGCAGGCAAAGAAAAACAATCTTTCTAAACAAAAATTTGCAAGATGAAAATTGGCTCCTCTTTACATACCTGCCATTTTGTTTTTGAAATATATTAATCTGACTGTCTCCAGGCCTAAAAGGTTTAGTGATCCTTCTGTATTCAAGGGTCGTACCTGAAACAAGGAAAAACAGTCCCTGTAATACTCTCAAGAGTAACAATTCCAAGTCATTAAAGCCACAAAGAAGAGTTCAAAACAATTTTGAACTCTTTTTTTTTTTGAGAATGAGTACAGAGGGGGTTATCTAAAATTCCACTTCAAGACACAGGCTTAACACCATTCCTCCCAGCGTTTAAATGAATAGCTCTGTTAGAAGTCTACTTCATATATCAACTCAATTTTTCCTATTAGCTGTGCAAAGCAATAAGCTGAGCTTTTACTTTGTGTTAGTGGCATGTCACAATAATGCTTTGCAGATTGATAAGAGCACACACAGACTGCTAAAACCTACTGGTATTTGTGATTTCCAACATAAAAATCAAAGAAGCATTCCACACTCTTGAGTCTGTAGAAACAGGCTCTTCATAATAAATGGCCATTTTTAAGACTCCTAAGTGTAGTAATTTTGTTTGCTGAAAGTACTTTCATCCATTAAAAGGGGAGTCTTGAGCCAAATATTAATCGAAGTACTAAATCACATTCTACTGTGTAGGGAAAAAATGCTCCAACTGCTTAATAACTCAAAGTACGGACACCAGAAAGAACTTTCCCATAAAAGTACAGATTTGTCTCTCCTTGAGACAGTTAGTAGTTGAGTACCTTGATCTTTGCATTATGCATCCTCACAGCACTACCAGAATATTATGGTCTGCATCTGACATGTGGGAAATTGATATGCAGAGAGACTGAATGACCAACACAAGACCACAGGGGCAATGTCCTGCAGCTCTATGTCACTGGAATGCCAGTAAAGGAATTGTGTTGACCCTGATACAAAGCTGAAGTCAGTCTAAACCACAGGGAAAAAAATGACTTTTCTTTTTTCTTTCTAAATACAGCTGAGCAAACACCTTCTAAATACCAAGGAAGTGTCAGTTTTCAGAAACATTTTCCTTTTGATAAGAGATCCAAACCTGACATCATCCTGGTTTTGGTACTTCTACTGGTTGAAACAAAATGTTCTAACCCTGTCTGCCTACAGTATTCTCAAGCAGCAGGAGATAGATTTTTGAAGGCCTGTTTAATTATCTTAACATCCACCATCCTTTGGCAGCAACACAGACACAATCAGTCCCAATGAAGCCACATGCAATTAATAGCAAGACATTGCTCTCATTATTACAACAGTATCAGTAAATCTAACACAGTCATATGCTCCAGACTGACCGTTCATCTAAACAGTGCAACCATGTGAGAAACACACTTTGTATCTTCTATTTCCAACAAAAATGCACAAGTTTCCTTGCAATAGCTCTTCTTTTACTTCAGTTATGTTTCCACAAGCAGTTTTAATGATGTCTTCTAAAGCAGTATTGAGTCTGGACATATTCCTTGGCCCATACTGAAATGGGAAGTTACCTTTTTGAGAGGAATAGTTTGAATCCACTCCATGGAGTTCACATCGAAGATATCAATTGCATTTTCACTGTACACGGAGAGGTATGGTGCATTGTAACCTGGGAGGGAATGATGAGGTATAGTGTCATGTGCTTTTAGACATGACCCAAAATAGACAGTATCTTACAGTTTAACCATATTTATTTAATAAAACAAAACCAGTGCTTCATGATCCAACAACAAGCTTTGAAAAATGTGCTTTAACTCAAAAATGACCAAGAAATTTATTCTGAAGGCAAACCAGCACCACCTAAAAACTTAGAACCTCCATGACTTTTCTTTTAACTTTGCTGAAAACCTAATTCTTTATGAATTGTAAGAGATTACAATTTGCTCTGCCAAATACTGATGCATTTCACAGTTTTTTTTCTCCTAAAAGCCCCGTTTTTAATAAGAGCTCACATATTGTAAATGATGTGGTAGGAAAATACACTGCTCTATTTAGTAACTTTCACTTGAATGAACTGAGCTCCAAGTCTGGACTATACACAAGAAGAGCATCACTTGGAACTAAGCACCATAACAAAGTCATAAAAGTCGTGTTTCCTTAGCTTTAATTCTCCCTTCTCATTTTCTGGGTTGTAAAGAGAAATCTTCTGCTACTTATCTGGCCCATTTCCCCAAGATGAAATTTGTTTCACTGCGAACACTTCTAAAGGAGAATTCAGTATTTCCATGGCAGCAACAAGACTGCCATGGTCTGCCAAGACTACCAACAGCATCCAAGTTGTGTTTAAATGTAACAGCTTTTGCTATAAAATATACCTCCATTCTGAGCTGGACTCACACCAAATCACTTCATTTAAGGCAATCAAGAAAGTGCCACAAATAATAACGTCCATTACAGATGAACTACATGTGAAAAATATCCATATTTCAATCTATCATAAAATCTTTTGGTTTGATTCATTCATTGCCTGAGCCCACTGTAATAATCAGTTGCTTAAAACTGCTTGAAAACCAGAAGTGACAAACACCCTGTAAAAGTTGCTCCTTCCATATTCAGAAGGGCCTTTGCTCAAACAAGGTGAAGTATTCCTCTCCTCTGCAGTGTGACTGGACTGCTGCCAGAGTGAGGTAAGAAGGCAGACTATTGTAAAAATCAACACAGAACTGGGCTCGTTCACTACTTGGAGTGCAGATTTGGCTAATCTTTATCTGCATTCAGAAACACATTAAAAAGAAGAAGACAGACATTCAGGTTGGGATTTTTTCCCCCTGAAACTGTCATGAGATAAAGCCCCAGTTTGAAATAACGTGCAATAAACGTTTAACAGACCTTGGTGTAAATTAAAATCTTGCAAATATTACAGTACTTTTCCTTAAGGTTATGAAATAGACTTTTTTATATTGCCTGCTAGGCACTGTATTTTGGAAGGGAAGAGAGAGACAGGAGGGAAACTTAAAAAGTGACCTTTTGAAAAGCAGAGAGGAGATGAGTAAGAAGGTTGTTGACAAAAACTGCTGAGGAAGAAAGAATGAACAAATAAAGAAAGGACAAAACAGACTTTTAAGAAGGGATAAATACCATTAGAGAAAAGCAAGTCAAACTACCCGATCCTGATGACTCTCAGCATGAAGAAAGCTGGAACCACAATGCTGAGCCAAAGTACAATTCCATTCCAAGGCTTTAAACAACAGTCCAGCACTGCTGGTAGCAAATACATAAAGTTCCTGTTAGCCTCTGTTGAACCTGAAGCTTTTGGCTGTTTAGAGTTAGAAATCCTGACTCATGATTCCTCTTTGTGTTCCAGCACTACAGGTCAGTGCCAGAGTTGTTAAAACTAACATAAATGAGGATTAAACCCTCTGACTAGATTAAAAATGGTGACGGGGCCAAGAGCATTCATTAACCTATCAGGTAATTAGCCTTGAACTTCACCTCCTGTGGATATCAACACAAGCAGAGATCACTTCAGCAGACAGCACCAAAGACACAGACACACACACAGAGAGCACAACTCACAGCAAGAAGATGGAGTTGCGGGCCACATCAACTCTTGTTGTCTGGATCTTCGGCCCTGGCAGTCGACATAAACCCCGACGCTGCTAAAACACAGCAGGTATTCTTTATTTGAGATCTCGACTGCACAGATGGCATCGGTTGGCTGCTGTGAGATAAACGAGAGCGTGTGGTCGTCCGGATGGAGCAGGCTGTAGGGGCTGCCCTCTCCATGGAGGGCGTATTTTAAGAAACCTGACTGGTAGCCCACACAGAGACGGTCACTGAAGATTGACATCCACTGGACGTTGCCCTGCACCTGGATCTCCTTGATCTTTTTGTGGCGTGTCTTACTCTGATTTAGTTCGTAACAGAGGACCTGCCTTTTCATGGCTACACACAGGCAGGTGAGAGCTCCGTGGCGCACGTGTCCAGAAACTATTGACTGGCAGCCTTTGGTCTCTGCCAGCTTATAGAACTCAGTCTCCCTCCCATCCAGGGCAGCCACGGGGAAGAGCCGCACGTGACGGTTCCGTCCTGAGATTACTGCGATGAGCTGCTCGCTCGGGATCAGCTCAATCTGATGAACCTTCTTGTTGTCACCAACACGGATAATCTCTGAAACAAAAAACAAAACACCCCCCCCCCCCCCACAAATCCAAGTAAGTAACAGTGAAGTGTGAACTGATTACAACATGTATTTGTAAAGATGAACTAGGAAAGAAACCAAAGAAATTCCCTTTATTGCTTCCATACAATATTAAAAAGTACAGAATCAAAACTTGTATTTTAATAATACTGGATGTGGCAACTCTGGATAGACCTTTGGCTTTTCCTCATCAGAAATGGGAGGAGCAGATCTGATGCAGTAACAACCACTGTATTATTTCAGCATTCATTTCAAAAACAGTTTATAGCCAAGAAGCTACTGAATAAAGAAAAGCCTCAAAAAGCTGAAACATACGATACATGTCATCTGTTGAATTAACTTGGGCCATCTGTTACTACATCTTGCAATACTGCACAGAAGTTTTCATTTCCAGTACCAAGGAGGAGGTTACACAAAGGATTCAGCCATGACTCTTACTGAGGTGCACAGCAAGAAATTCAAATGAGGGACGTTCCTACTGAATATAGTGTTTCACTGTGAGAATAATTTGCAACAGGCAGTCCAGAGAGATCATGGAACCTGTGTCCTTGGGGATTTTCAAGACCCAACCAGACAAAGACCTGAGCAACCTGGTCCGAAATTAGTATTGAGCCCGTTTCCAGGGAAAAAACCTTCAACTGTATTCCAAATGCTGTATTTTTGGTTTTGGAGAGGATACCCAAACCAGAAAACACACAGAATACCTTCTGGTCTCTCATGGAACTGTCCAGCTGATAATGTAGTAAATAACGAGAAATTAAATCAGAGGATATTGAATAAGAAAAAGATGATTTAGTATTAGGGAAATTATTACCAGTTCCTAATTTCTTACCGTCTTTGGTGACATGCACAACAAACAGCCCTTCTTCATTCCCCAGAGCTATTCTTTCATGGTCTATGACATTAAGTAAAAAAAAAAAAAGTTATTTTTCTTTGGAAGCAGTTTAGGAATCACTTCAACAATAGTGATAATCCTCATTAACGGAGACAGTTTTTTAATATATTGAAATAACTGTCTATAAAGTCAAACCTAATATATTCATGTATTAAAAAAAATTGGCAACCTCCCAATCTTTCAAATTTCTGAAAAAAGAAGTCTTTTCCCATTTCTCCTGTTAGTTCAATTAACAGCTAGAAACATAATTTTTAACAAACCATTCAGAGCACTTAAGTCTAACACCAGCTTTGAAATAACTATATTATTATACTGAACTCATTTAAATAATCAGAGTTTAACATATTTTATGTAGTACTATTTAAAATGACTAAATTCATTCTCTGATCTTACATCTCTGTGTTCCCACCAGCAGATTTTTTTTAAAGTGAGTGATTTACATCGATTCTATAGTGCTAATTTTGCCCAGTTCAGGAATTATGTTTACGGAATAACAGAAGAGAAACGTCCAATTCTCAGTCCAAATTATTCATAATTATGAATACTGGTGAATAATTACAAATATGGGTGAATTATTCATGATTATGAATATGGGTGAATAGAGGGAATACTCTTAAAAGTATTCCCTGACAAAAGTACTGGCTAGTGAATTGCACTTTTCACTTAGGTCCATACACATTTCCATATGGGATAAAACCACTAAATATTGTTCTTTATTCAGTAGATAACACCACCTAACACATTTTTTTTCTAAAAAATCATGCTTTTAGCATACCCATTTTTCTTAGAGCTTTCTTCTGATTAATTTCATACCTATGATTGCTGCTGACTGTGTTGTTTTGATGAGGGGCAAGGTGCTGTCATAAGCTTCTTTGGGAACATAGACTGAGCGGTCTTTGAGTTTGTTCTTCTTCAAGATCCTATGCAACTCATTCAGCACGCCCACCCACTTGCTTTTCTCATTCTCTCCGTCTGCTAGAATCAGGATTGAACACTTGTTACTGGATGCAGAGAGCTGGGAGGCTGTAACCTGCAAAGAAATTAACACGTATTTTTAAGTCATAAGTGATAAACAATTTCCTCATAATCATTTCTACAAGGGAATCAGATGCCTCTAAGCACCCTTTTAATTAGCTGTCTGAATTAAGGAAGCAAAAATTTATCTTTACTTAATAGAAAACATCTTAATCAAGAACCCACAGCAGAAAAAACATGCAGATGTGAGTAACTTAAAGAACAGAGAAAATGCTGACTTTATTTTAAATGCATTTGTATTTATTTTACAATTCATGAATGTCTGCTCTAAATGAGGTAGCCAATTCTCACACCAACTTTATAACAGAAAGCATTTTTAATAAAGCTTTCTGTATTTTTAAGAGCTATAGGTTTCATTAATAATTTAATGCAATAGGAATGGTTTTTACTGAAAGGAAGAATGCTCTGTGATCCTTTTCACGCATTTAATACAGCTTATATTATAGATAAAATTTAAAGCCCCTTCTGCAGGTTTTATTTCCTCTCAGAGTGATGAACAGTCTAAAAACTGGATAAACAAGGAGTAAAATACAAAGGCTCAGGAAAGAAATGATGGCGGAATTGATCCTGGATAAGACATCAAGGAGACTTCACTGAGGTCAAAGAATATATAATATATTTAATAATTAATAATTAATTAATAGAATATCTAATAAACATAAGAATATTACAATAAACCAATGATGGCAAAAGCCTGATACCAGATACTACACATAAATTTTGCTGAGCATTTTGCACTAAATTACTATAGTGACTATCTGATGAATGGGAGTTTTCAGATATGCAACGCACACGTTAAAAAAAGGTATATAAAACAAAGACTTCAGCAATAACCCAGTCAGTTAAATTGAGAAGCAGAGGGCAACTTGAGGAAATGAAAACATACAAGGTCACTATGAACAGAAGAATTTCAAATGACTAAGAGGAAGTAGAGAAAAATACATCTTATTGCGAAGATCAAAAAATACAACCCACATGGAAATGAGAGCTTGTCTAAATGTACCAGTGCTATTTTTACCACAGAAATGATACATGTACAGATCCCTATGCATTGCTGCTGCTGCCATGGATACCACACGGGCAGAACTTGCCAAGGAAATACAATACTGGCAAGCTGTCATTGAATGCACACCACACATCACCCTGTGCAACCCTGTACGTCTGGGTTAGTAGGGTCAGGATGTAATACTTACCCTAAAGATACAGGGGATATCTTTTCGATTTGCATGGATGACATCTGAGGCCAAGACAGAACTCACTGAGAATTCTTCATCCCTTATGGAGACCATAAACATAATTGGAAAAGAGTTAACGAGCAAAATCTGTATGTTTGGTTTTTATTTTTCCAATAGTTCTTGTTTAGTCAAGGACATAGTAAGTCAGCACTGAGATCTGATTCTTAAAATTATCCTTTCCTCTGTATCTGCAGATGAAATTCACAAATGCAATGTTGCATAATTAATTCCTATCTATTCAGACATTCTTTAACTGATTTTAATCTATATAAATTAAAACCTTTAAAGAAAAAAGTCCAACTTAAAAAATAAGTGGAATGAAGAACACCTTTCCAACTCTTTTGTAAAAATCCAAACTCACTAGAAGCTATAATCTGTGCCTGTTTGGGACTTCCTGGATGAACTAACCTAGATCAGAGATGAGCTTTACATAGGTACTATGTTGAATGTTCTCAGCCTTCAGTGAGGCTGGTAGTATTTCAGTAATACTGAAGACAGTGGGAACAAACTATTCAGCCCTTCTCAACCAAAAACTGTAATACATTTACCCTATAACAAAGTTTTATCTATCTTTCAAAACTCTATTCAACCTCAAAATAATGTTATTTTCAAATCTTTATTCATTCCAATCTTCTACACAGCTGAACAGATCCTCTTTGCACATGATGTAGTAATGGAAGTTTAAACATCCACATAGGAACAAACAAGCGTAGTTCAGGCTAACTGCTAACTGGTGTTTTATTTTTTTATCCCAGAATATTAGCAGCTTTCAATATAGACTACAGGGTTTCATAAAAGCTCTGGAGCTTGCTTACTGATTTGACAAAAAGGAAAAGCAAAAAGCAGAACAAAACCTCCCGGTGCCTCTGCAAAGCTCCCAGCAGCACTGAACAGCTTACCTCATGTCTATGACCTGACTCACTACCACACTGGGCTGAGATGCTTTTCCTTCTGCTACATCATACAGGAAGAGTTTAAAATCACAGATCACTGCCAGTGCTCTCTGCCAACCTTTCTTTACTCCAGCTGGCTTTGGGACCTTTAGAAAAATAAATTCTGATCAACTCTCTGTAAATTTAGATGCAACCAAAAAATCAAACAGACAACACAAAAATCAATTTGCTCATCTGGGCTGGGAAGTTTTCATTCAGTGATGATGTTAAGCAACATAAGCAACAGCCCAGGAGCACTAAGACCAACAAGCACAGACACACAGACAATACATTATTTAATAAATTAATAGCACCACAGATTCTTTTTTCTTACTTCACAAATTCATTCAGAGCTGTATTAACAAATACAAAGAAACCCATCTCTAGCTGGTCACAGGAGTATGACAAAAAATATGTTGAGTAAGTCTTTTAATATTTCTGTGCAAATATCCACACCAATGAGCACAAGCAGTACTGGCAGAATGATTCAAAAACTCACAGGGCCTGGAAGATGAGCTGATCTCTAGAGATGGGACTATACAAGACCAACCCAAAGCACACTGACCAACAGAGATGGAGAGGGGATCACTGTTGACAATGCTAAGAACTGCTTTGTGAAAATTTAAGTCTTAGTTTCCAAACTGCTACCCTAAGATGTAATTGAATTTATCCCCCCAATATTCAAAGCAATTCCAGCTCTGGAAAACAATGAATTTAATGTAAGTGCCCCAAATGCAGCTACCTCATACTTACTCGGACATGCCCTTCATAAGCTGTTCCTATGCCTTTCTGTGGATCTATTCCCAAAGGTCCCTTAGTCTGTTCAGGAGGGATTGGACACACTGCAGGAGCCTTGTCTGCACAGGTCACGTGGCAAGAGAATCCACACACTTGTGAGGAGGAGAAGAAACAAAAAGATTTGATGGTTATTTTTTGTGCAGTGCACAAGTTGTGATAATGATGATGAGACTTACACAGAAATCCACTTTCTTTTTTTGACCAACATCTGAATAATCTCACTGAACTTTGCTACAGACAGAAATAAAAGTCTGCGCATAGCAGCAGTTCATGTTTTTACCTGCTCTAAATCCTGAATTTCTCTTTTTCAGATGGATATGCCTTTTTTTTCAGATGGATACACTCTTTTTTTATGGATACACCTGGTTTCATCCATATAAGAAAGAGCCTGAAGTAATCTCTGTGATGTCCTCTAGGCCCAACTCTACTAGTAAACAAGAAGCTGGAACATCCTCTAAATAGTAAATGTCATTCTGTGCACATATAAACAAGAATAACTTCCATTCAGCACTAATTTTGCTTCTTTCTGGAATAAGTCGGAATAGATGTCCTAAATTTTGCCCTGCAACATAAAGCAAAGCTGCTGTCAATAAACTTGACCACTCACTGTGGCTCCTTATTGCTATTTTGAGTAAACTGAACTAAGCTCTTCAACCACCAACTGGAATAAGAGTGTCCCCAGATAACTGGGCAGTCTGTTACGTAGGATATTCAAAGTGTTTGGCTTCTACTGTTAAAAGACTGAAGCATGAGAATATACTGTTATTCAAAATACAAGCAAAAGACTCCTGCATCATGACACTACAACATTTACTGTGTCATCTGCATCTGTCAGAACATCAGTTCACACTTGTTTGTGCTTCCACAAGTGCTTACCTTCACAAGTACAGCCCTGTCGTATCAGACCAACCATCAGGGATGTACACTGATTGCATTTCGTTGGTGTGTTAAACGATTTCACTACAAACTGGTGGGCTTTAGGCTGTGAAATGAGCAGACAAGGATGTTAACACCTGTAACACTTCTGAAGAAGTTAGTTCTTTCACAGACAAGAGTGCACAGGTGCATTTAATATGGCAGCTTGTTTGCCTTTGCTGGAATGAGATCTGAGCTCCTAACACAGCGGCTGAAAAAAATTCCTTATCAGTGCTCATTGCTGATCATTTAAAGCATCCTCTGTAAACAAAGCCATGGAAACTGGACCTTGTCTCAGAACATGAGTTTGCTTCCACTGCAGATAGGAAAGCTGCCAAAGTGATTCTGTTACACTTCAGAAGTTGAATGTATATAAGCATGTGCTCAGTGGGCACCTGACTGTCAGCCCAGGTCAACCCGTAAGAGTATTTCCTAAGCTGCAAATTCAGTGCTCTTCTGTAAGGAGTATTGTCTTAGCTAAAAGAAGAACAGTAGACTTTTTCAACACTTTCAACTTTATGCCAGAAAGCCCTGACAGAGTTCCCTTTTATGGTGTTCGGCAGAGGCAATTTCAGAACACCCAATTTAAAGGCAAGAGCTGAAGTTGATAAATGAAGCTGGTTTTGAAAGGGTTTCTCTTCCTGTTATTCCTTGGGAACACAGAGTACATGAGTAAGTGGTTTAATTCTCTCCCTCTCCTCAAGGATGGCTGTGCTGATGCTGCTATATAAAGGATAAATGCCTACGTAATGTGGCAGTATGATTCACAGATGGCCTTAAATAAAATCCAGGAAGCTGCTTTGCTTTTCCATAAAAACTCCCAGTGAAGTAACTACAAGGGGGAAAGGCCAGAGCACAGGGTGAATGCAAAGACTGTCCAAACAAACCTCATCGTGTACGTGACCTGAAATAAGACAGTTGTGCAGACTACTTTGAAGAGTACATATGTTAAAATTTTGCTCACTTTCCTGTTTTTCAGAGCATAAGATATCACAGCTAAGGGCTCAAACTTATCCATATTTAATGACAGCTTTACTGTTACAGTGGCAGGTTTCTGTCTACAGAAGAATGTTCTGTTTTGAGACTTGCAGGGAGACAACACCCAGCTTTAAAAACTGAAGCAATCAGAAAGTAAGAAGGTTCTTTAGGGGACATAATAAATTATAAAGCAAGTCATTACTTACTGAGCAAAACGTTTGCAAAAATTAAATTATGTGCACAGTAAAATCTGTTTCACATGATTCCAAGTGCACTTACAGTATTTTTTTAATTGATGTACTAAGATGCTGCCAACAGAATACTGTCTGCTCAAACATTTTAGCTTTCCTTTACACAAATGAATCTTCTGCTACTTTGTAATTTATCAAAGCAGAGAAACAGATCTATTGGAAAGGCTTACTCTCTTCATTATTAGCTGCAGGAAGAACTGTCATTTTTAAATGTACAGAAGATTCCTAAAGCATTGAGTCACTTTCAAAACTTTTACAAGACAAATTTTTCCCTTAAGAGCTTGTATTTATTCTTCATTTGCTTGAATAGACATAATCCACTGGGAATTAGTGTACACTGGCTTATTCAGCAACAGCAAAATGATTTCAACAACTGATGGAAAATCAGTATTTATGCAGGTAAAAGCCAAAAGACAGGAAAATTGGAAATCCTTCTCCCAGTCCAGTGCTGGTGTGCCCCCTGGTAGGGCTCACTCTACACTGCTTAAAAAGAGGCAAATCTGTGGTTTCCTTTTTAGGGCTACTCTTTGCCTTTTCTCAAGAATAAGCACCTAATTGGCACACAGGCACGCTAATCTGAGACCTTACTGTATGCAAAGAGTAGAGCTATGTTGGTCAGACACATGTCTGAAAACACTCTCTTCCCAGGATGGCACATCTCTTTCTTCACATTCTGGCTCATTTACCTCTTTCTAAATCCAAACTACTGTTTTTCCTAAAATCAAATACCTGTGTACTGCCCCAGTGGAATTCCTAGTGCAACTTGTTACATCCCATAACGTAAGAATGAAGGGTTTTACACTTTAGAGAGCAATCAGCTTGCACATAAACATCCCTTCTAAGCAGTTCTGGTAAGACCAGTGTGACAACAGCTCTCCTGAAGCTGCAGCCCAGGAGTGACACGTCGCCCTTGCTACAGAGAAGGTGTGAATGCTTGACAGGATACCTTTGGTGCCGAGAGTCCCGAGCCAATGTAAGCTGTCCTCATGGTCGGTGTGTGAATTGAACGGGGAGGATGATCTGCAACCTGAACAGAGTCCCCAAAGCATCAATCAGACATCAAGAACACACTGTCAAAGGAAGTCTGGATAAAGGAAAAAGACTAAGTTGTCCCACCCCCCCATCCCCCAGCATCCAAGCCATGAAATCAAACTGATGAATGCAGGACTCAGCAAAACAAATCTTATTTCTTAGCAAGATTCATCTCTTAAATGTCAAAACCAACTTCACATTATCCTCAACATTTGATTGGGTATTTTCTAATATAAATAACCACAAAATTATTTTTTTTTAACACAGAAAGGGGATAAATTATTATAGTTGTGGAGTCTGGCTAACACTTTGTAATAACAAGACTTCCAGCAGGGCTTCAAATAGTGTTTTTGCAAACTACATTATAACATCATCTTTGTGCCAATATTTCTTAAATATTCATGAATGAGGATATGTTATGAAGAGAGACTATAACTAATAATTGATTCATAGTTCCCATCCTTTTTCAATTAACCATATGTGAAAGGAAATGCAACATTCCCCAAAACACAGTCCACCACTAGTGCAGAAGGCTACTACAAAGTCCTAAACAGTCTTGCTGCAGAAGAGTGAGCTTCACCCTAAACAAAAGATTTGCAATAGTAATTTTTATACAATGAGACTGTTACTCCTAAAAAAAAATAAAAACACAGATATCTTTCAACACTGAAGTACCTCAATTGGCTCAATCTCACTGGCTGTAGAAGGAGACCTGGATCTTGAATGGAGGTGAGACTTGCTATCTTCATCCCGTGATGGAGTATTAGACAATGTCAAATTCTCAACTGAATCAATCTAGGAGAACAATTCAAGAGAGGAAAAAAAACAACAACCAAAGAAATAAATCAAAGACATCATTAAAAAAGAATTCTCAACTCTTACCAAAATAAGACATGGGAGCAGTAGAATTCTTGAGAGAACTGAGAGGATAAAAATTCAGTTTTAAGCAACTTCCTAATTCAAAGCAACAAAATGGAATGAAAGTTGTTGCATGTAAACACACCAAGGCTTCTGCTGAGAGGTGAGCACATGCATAAGAGCTGCTAGTTCAGGGCCCTGATAACCACTTGAAAGCACTTGTAATTCAGCATTTTTCAAGGGTGAGTATTTTCTAAGTGCTACTGGGTTTTGTCCAGTGGTAGCAGGGATTTGTTGTAAGTGAATTACCACATGGCCCATGTAAGTTCCTACAAACATATTCAGGAGAAAACAAGGAGAAAAGGCAGAGCAGTGTATATCCTGAGGGTAGTGATAATTATCTTCACAGAGAACTGAGGGGGTTTTGCACCCCATTTGAACTGCAGAAACATCCTTACCAGGAACACAGTTTCTTCTGGGGAATACTTTCCTAGTCCTTGATATATATATAGAATGAAACTAAGCCCAACACAGAGCTACACTGAGCAAGGCACATAGGTACAAACAGGTATCTTGCGTGACAAGTCATCTTTTGTTATTACAGCTGAAAAAATCAGAGGAGGCAGGGTTCTTCCTTGAAAACAAGACATCTCCACAAAGCTGTCCATGAAAAATTACATTAAAAAGAAAAAGAAAAAAAAAGGTGAAAATGCTTTTTTCCACCAATAATAGAAGTAAAAGCTGCAGGCCTGCAGAAGGCTCCACGGCATGCCTCGATTTTCTGGAGCAATGCTATCATCAGCTCTCCATTGCCGAGGATTTGGCTAGCTTGGAGAGAAACTAAAATATGCAGCCATGTTTACAGAAAGCATTTGAACATTCCAGTGTTTCTCATCTCACTTGCCACTGACAATACTAAGAATTCCACAAACTTTACTGCTTTTTGGGAATCGTTTATATTGCCAGGCCAATTTTATACATGCACACACAGTCCTGTTCTTCAGGAGCTCAGTCACGGTAGCGAACAGGTGCAGTTGCTAGTTTTATATACACTCTTCTTTAAAAACAGTGAGTTAAGTTTGATGGCTTCTAGTTTTACCATACCCTTCAAAAAAATTATCTGGTGGAGGATGCTCATCAGTTTGATCAACTTAGGCATATTAATATGCCTGCAAGTATTTCTGAAATGAAAATGGGATATTCTCACACTGGGATACACCTGTTTACTACACATTTATGATGTGTTTCAAGCATTGTGGCAAAAAGTAGCAGTAAAGCAAACATTTTGTGCTCAGATTTATCAGAAGCAAATAATAATGGAAAGCTTTACCCAGTATTCAAAAGACTGATGCCTTAAGTAGTAAATCCCCAAACACGTTTCAATTATTTTAAACCTCTTTTTAATCCAGTCTAAACATGTGATAACTGGGAGTCCACTCAAAGACTGTTTAACCTTCAACAATTCTACCTCCTCCTTAAAAATGTTACTAAAAAATAAGGCCAATGAGTAACTACAGGCAAATTTTTTCATAGCAAGAAACAGGCACTCCTTTTCTCCTACAAGTAAAACTCAGAGATCTGATCTATAATTTCATAAATGTTTCCAGACACTCCAAGGGCTTTCCCTTTCAAAGCAGCATCTGCATACCAAAGAATTTTCATGGTGTCTATGAAAAAATGTAGTACAAGCCTGATATCAGTGATGGAACCTTTCTGGAATGTGCTACGAAGCCTTTGTGGTTGAAGACAACTGCTGAAACAGTAGCAACTGTATTTTCACTTTACTTAGAAACATAAAAAGCCCACAAAATAAACAAAACCTGATCCAGCATTGCAGAAGGGAATTTACTCCACCTTTAGTGCAGAAACGAGGGCCTTAGGCTGCATTGCTGCAGTGATCTCAGGTTCTGGGCTTTAAAGAGAACTAAGTACAAAAGCAACCTGACTCCACTATGGGCAACAGTTTATGAAGACCCATGTTAGCACCATCCAAACTGGTTTTAAACTAATCCACTGGATTACCCAAAGCAGATTTCACTATTTCCTACTGCACTGTAACAGCCTTGCTGTCTTCCACAGCACTGTGCATAGCTGTCTACACGTGCAGCTCTGAGCCAAAGCTGCCCAGTGTATAAACACATCTGGAGGACAGAGAACTTCTGAACTGGAGGCACCACCAACAAAAACAACCAGGTAGTGTAAGCTTGCCTGAGAGACTCAGCAGTGTGCTTTGAACTGCATGGGAAAGGGCATCATTAGAGCTGTTGGGCATTGTTGCTTATTCATTGAATATTCAACAGAAACGCTCTGTATGCTTACTTATCCCCTCCAACATATCTGTATAAAAGAAACAAAAGTGGCAGTACAAGATTAAAATGGACACAGCATAACTGGTAGGAATTCATCCTCATTGAGTCTGCTTTGGTAATACATGTAAACTCATGTTTAAAAACCCACCCTGATTTTTGAAACACCACAGAAACCCTTCTCCAGTGTAACCAGCTGCAACACATCCATCTCCATTTTCTTTGCATGAATTTTTCCTATCCTCCTTGACGCTCCATTTACCCAATTCCCCACTCCACGTTTATTTATCTTTGTACTGTGCTATTTTCTATCATTTGCTGTGATGTGCCTCCCAAATGCCAAACTTTGACCTTCTGTGGGCAATCCCCATGACTTAACACATGCCCTCTGCTGAGGGCAAGGAAACAAACAGGCCCTCATCTGATGTTTGCTCATCTTCCCAGCCTGCATCTGCCCGATCAACTTCCACATAGAACTTTCACATTAAAATGAGAAAGGACCCAAAGCATCTTCTCCAGTTACTGTGATATTCTGCTCATAGGACTGCCAAATGAAATACTCCAAAAGCTTTGAGCCCATGGCTGGAAAACAACAAACAGCACAGCAGCAGCAAACAGCAGCAGCAGCAGCACAAGACATGCAGTGAGATAAATACACAATCCATACATTAAACATAGGCATGGACACCACAGGCAAAAAATAAAGGGCCACATAGAGTAAGACAGCCTCTTACACGTCTGCCTTTGTTAGCTGGAATACAGGAAGGAGAGAGCTTTAACAAAGAAAGGAGGAGAATATGTTACAAAACCAAACAGTGACACAAACATCACCTCAGAATTCCTCACTGTATCTCCAGAGGTACTGGTTAAACACACACAAGCATGTTCATTGTTACAAGTATTTTAAAAACAAGCTATTCTGGGGCAACAAGAGGGAAGAAACATTAAAAAAAAAGGAACAGCTATTCCAAGTCCATAGTCTTACACTGGACAATAGTGAAACTGCAGACTGCACTGCACTATTAATTTGCAGTTGGCATCTCTGCTTTGAATAAGATGAATGAAGTCATTTATTGGAGGCATCCAGTTTAAAATATCATTATGAACCAGATTTACTCAATTATGAATGTGCAGGTAAAGGCTCTCACCACACACTACTATGGCTTATTCTGCTCAATAAGAAGAATTCAGAACATCATTTAGTCTGTGGCTACTTACAGAGTTCAGATTTGTTTAGTCTGGCCAAAGCCCATGGGGACTGCATGTGAGGACACACTGCAGGAGGACTTAAGAAATCTATTTCTAATTTCTACTGTGTTAGCAACAGAGGAAGAAACAGTATTTTTGAGTGCGCAGGAAAAATAATTTTGTCAAGGGAAAATGGGATTCCATTTTATTGTTATTAAATAATCACAAATTCATCCTTAAATAAAACAAGTTGATTGCTTCTCACAGCTAGTGAGATACACAAAGATCCACCTGGCAAAGAAACAAAACCCAACACTTCCACTGTCAGACACTTCTAGTGAACACAGGAGACTTAACACCTAGACAACGTTACTGAGACAGCCTGCAACGCACAGGAGAAAACAGCAGCAAGGATTTAGTCTCTTGGAGTCACTGGGGGCAACTTCCCTCTCCAGCAAGATTGGAATTCAGGGACTCCAAACACATTCCTACTCCCCTGTGTGCAGAGGAGATACAAGGATGGTTTCTGAACGTGTGGGCTGCCACAGCTGTGAGGATTTAGGCACCAGTTCTGCCAACCTGACCCAGCATCTTTTCAAGGCAGGAACCAACAGCGACTGCTACTCATCTGAGTAGTGAGCTACCATGTTTTTCCTCAGCATCTACAGGCTACAGAGGCAGCAGGACATCTGTTTTTATTTCTCTCCAGCAGAAATTGCAAAACTACTGTTTTGTAGGAAAAATTAGAATTAAGTCCAGTCATTTGGAGAGTGCTATGAATAGTTACATTATTTGGATGGCAGACACACAAGACATCCCCACCCTAGGAAACCCAGTGCTGTGTGCACATCTGTATGCTAAACAGACTTCAGAGCTCCTGCAAGGAATGCCTTGCAACTGCAGCTGCACATTATGTGACAGACTCTCTGTCCTTCATTAACGAAGCACGGAGCCTGAAGAAACAATACAGGCCATCAGAAGTATTTCCTTGGGGTTCTTGATTACAAGAGAGGCTTTCCTGGACCCCATGCAATATTGCAGCACTGCATGAGTCTGACCTGAGGACTTCTGATTCTTCCTTGGTCTTAATACAAAGAACCCAATGAACCCACACACTTCTCATGTTTGACTGAGAAGAGATTAATTCTTCTAGAGATGCTGCAAGGAAAGCTGCCCTTCAAGGAAACCGTTGCCAAAAAGAGACATTGGAAAGGGAATGGAGGTCACATCCAGCGGGCAGGGAGTTTTAATACCCTTATTTTAATTTAAGTCCATCTACTATATTGATACTAAACCAACTCAATGAGCTAAATCATAAATAACCATTCATTTAGATAATACAGAAACTATAAATTATGCTATGAATGAATCAAGTTATTGTCCAATAAATCAAAGATGCAGAACTGACTTTCAGCACAACTGAATGATACCACTTTTCATCTACTAACATAGATAGCAGCTTTATCTCTCTTTCTAACAAAGACAGAATGTCTCGTATTTCTCTGCAAGGTGCTCTTCCCTCTTTCAGCAGTCACCTCTTCTTTTTCAGCAGTTTTGTCAGATGAGAGAGAATCCTGCCTTGGTGTTAGAGACATGAGCCCCTGGCCAGTCCATTCAGGAGATGTACTTTTGCCAAGTGCAACTGAGAAAAAAAAACCTCCTGTTGGACACAAATTGAAGATGGAACAGGGGAAGTTTGGCTCCATGTGCAGGAAGCTAACTACAAGCAACCATATAAATATTAATACCTGAAACTTAAACCGAGACTAAAATGTGAGCATCTGCAAAGATCTGATCTGGGTGGACCAATCAAGAAGAATTGCTATTAAAGGATGTATGCCAGCAGCTGAAAATTACTCACTTGCATAGAGGGAAAAAAAAAAAAAGTAATTTTGTCAAAATGCTTGTGGAAAATGATGCTGCCTTCTCTAAAAAAAAACAACAAAAAGCAAGGAACAATAAAAACAGAATAAAGTACTGAAGTCCTTCAAAATTAACTAGACAGCAGTCAGGAAGATATCCTTGTCCAAAGCTCCCCCTTGCAAAATAGAACATTATCAGCAACTTCCATATATATCCTTTATTTCTCTTTTACTATGTTTTAGGGGAGTGTTTTAGATATTTTTAAAGATAAATTTCTATTCAAGAACCTGCTGATACAAAATAAGTGTTCCTAATACTCAGGTAACACAGAACATGCTTTCTTTAATCCAGATAAAGAATCTAAATATTCATTTTTTGTGGATTTACACAACAGGAAACTGTACCCTTTTTTTTTTTTTTTTTTTTTTTGTAGTAAGAAAATTCCAACAATATCAGCAAGACACAAGTTTTCTGTATGCTATACAAAAATGCAGGTAAGTGCCTTCTACTATGACACCACAGATGAACCTTCACATTTTGTCTGGGGTATATACCTGATTTAGAGAGTAAAAGCATCCAGAAGAAAAGCAGTTTTTCAGAGTAAGTGAAAAGAAATGAAAGCAGCAGAAAAGGCCCATATACCTCATCCTCTTTGCTACACTCTTGACAGCAGATATTTCTCAAATAAAATGAATTGTATCACATTTGGATGCCAATAGGATTTCACTGTGTTAAACACATATGCATAAATATTTGTGAATGTATTATGCATAATATGTACAAAGACATCTACGAGGACAGACAGACACACACACACACAATTATACCTACAGAGCTGTCATGGATGGGACTCCATACACTTGGATTTCAAAAAGTTTATTGATTATGACTTTTATGGGACTACTGCTTCGGTTTGGAAGAAATATAATGCAGTCAATTTTCAGCTTTTAACTCAATTCTCTTCATATGCAATTAACTAGTGGGTGTATTTAAACAAAGTCCTGACAGAAAACCTGCATCTCAGATGGCAATAAAAAGTAGTAAGTTCACTTCAGTCATAATGAAAATGACTTCTCACAATGCAGGCTAAAAAAGTGAAAATATTTTATCCGAGCAAACAGAAATTAACTGTACGCAAGAGAAACATTTTAATAAAAGTGATTAGAAAACTTAGGGAAACAACTCATGATAAAGGAATAATATGAAGCAAAAGAATTAAATACATAAATGTGCTGGTGATTTTGGAACCATTTTCCACAGGCCATATCAATAGACAATGCCTAAAAGCAGCTTTTTCCCATCAGAAAAACTGTTTGCAATTAAGAATTATTCACCTGCAGCTAAAGAAAAGCATTTTTTCCAAAACAGAATACCTATCTATATGAATAGGTGTAAGGGTGCTATTACAGAAATGCTTTGCTCTCCACTGCACTTGCAGATTTTTTAAGTTGACTGCATTAATGTTTGGCTATTCCAAATCAATCAACTGATCTGTTATTGAGGGATTTACTGGGTTGAAAGTCAGACTTACGTCATCCATAAAATCAATCAATGAGGATGAAGAGGAGGAAAAGGAATCCTATTTTAATGAAAACAGCAGTAAAAGAAAAAGAGAGAGAGAGAAAGAGATGGATGAAGAAAACTGTTCAGTATAAATAAAAGTGCAAAAATAAAGAACTGTAAATAACCAGTGGCAGTAACAGTTACCTGAGTAAGTTTTCATTAATTGCCTTTCATGGACAATTAATTAATGTACTATCTGTAAAGAAACCAATGTTTTCCCAGCATTTACTCAATAAAATAATATTCCTATAAGCCCAACAGGATTCTTATACTGGAAGTAACTTATATGATAAATTATTACAAAGGAAATTTTAAAACTGTGTTAATAGTGAGGACTTCAGGAAAGAACAATGAATTAGTGAATACATAATGAAAAGAAAGAAAATTCTGGGACATCAGTAACAGCAGGGATTATGCTCTTTCATAGCTAAATGTGATGATCTTGTACTTGAATCAGGAAAAAAAGGGGCAAACTTTAGATTAATGCCTAGCTGTAAAGGTGGTGCCTTGTATTATCTGAATTCAGTTTGACCAATATTTCACCTCAGCAGTTCTTCCAAAAGAAAGATGATGCTTTGCTTACTGTTGATTAAAAAAGAAGATAATAAATGTATAGTATTGTTTCAATTTTTTCCTGCCAGGCTTTCTACCTACTCTGGTCTTTTGTCTAGAAGTGACAAATGTATTAAACAGATTCATTTTTTAAATAAAAGGATCTGTGGAGAGGAGATGAATAGCAATTATCTGGATTTTACAGATCTGTGTAAAATGAACAGAGGATGAAAACAACCTAATAAACAGTACTAGTGACTTCATGAGATACAATCAAGGATGATTTACATATTTTTTTCTCATTTTTACCAAACCACTACCTGCTTTACTAAGCATTTTTCTGAATACAAAGAAAAGCCATTTGAACAACTATGCTTTTCATGTTCACTGCAAAATCAGGCAAATTTCTGCATTCAAGGTTTGAGAGAGAATTCACTGTGATTACAAGCATTCAAGAGAAGACAGCCAGCACTGTAAATGACAAGCAATTCTCACATATATTCTCACATACACAGATATTATTGGGGTGATACAATAAAAATACAGGAGCAAACTCTCAGCAAATATGCACATAACCTACACACAACAGCAGTTCCACTGACTAACAGAGTTAGAATAGCTGTGCACTTACTTCAAATTGATCCAGAGCAGAGGTAGGCGCATTCAAAAATGCCAAGAAAGAATTCTGTGAGTCTTGGTGCTTTACACCTAGAAAACAGCAGCAGGTTTTTAAGCTACAGAAAAAATGACCTTTTCATGGAGGACCTTCGCCTTGCTGAATCAGAGTTTTGAGTGTCCACCTGAAATACCTACATTTTTTGAAATAAGCTGCACATTTGGTTTGTTTTCCAGAGTTAAGGATTTTTTTACCGGACAAGCACATGTTTAATTAACCTTTCCCAAGCTAGGATGTGTGTGGTGTGAGTTCCACGTGAAAACAGGCTCTTTTTACCTGCCTGTTATGCAGCAGGCACTGGTTTCTAAGGTGCTCATGTCCACCTGCACCACATACCAATGCAGCAGGTGCCATCTCTGCTCTGCTCACACGTGGGACATCCCACTGAGCCCACAGCAGCTGGAGCCAACAAAAACACTGCATTTCCCAATAAGATGGGTTCCTTGAGCCATGCTCTGTGCCTGTCTGCCACCTCTCCCTGCTGAGTGCCCAGCAGTAATACAATCCAGGGTGAAGCTTCAGATGTCTCTGTCACACCACAACATTTCAGTGATGCTCAGCCAGCTAGTGGAGCGGGAACACTGCATCCCCTGGAGCTGCAGAGGCTGGCACACCTCGGCTCTTTAACTTGCTCCAACTGGTATTTTTTTCCTTCTTCTTTCCCAATTCAAGTTGCTGTGTGGGTGTTTATACTTCACAGATGTGTACAAACTCTATTCTTCTCAATGCTATAAATACATTATATACACATATATACATGTATTTATGATGACCAGAGCCCACAGGACTGTGTGCATCGCAAAAGAATGATGCTATCAGAAGTTATCTATTTCTTTTAAAAAATGTCAGTGTCTTCCTCTATTTAGCCATATCACCCTATATGCTCTAAATGCAACCCACAGTGAATGAAGTTACAAAGAACCCTTTCCTCTGTAAAATATAAATACACTGAAATCACAGTAAAACAGTAAAACCAATTTTCAAATTACCGACCACTTTATGGAATACTTCCAGCAAACTTTAACCCACCTGTCTAAATTTCTGGAATATATTTATAAACAGAAAAGGATTAGGTGCTAATCCAAATAATCCCTTCCTAGAAATCAATTTCCACACACTGCAAGTTGCTCTACCACTGTACATTGACTACATTGGAATCTTCTATACAGTTCATGATTCAAACAGCAATGTATTTCTCCTTGTAAGAGAAAACCAAATCCAAAGATTACAACGATTTAGATTAAGGTGCATTTCTATCAGACTGTTTGACTAATTGCAGTAGAACATTACTAATGTAATTCTGTTAAAAAACATGACTAATGTTTCCTTGAACAGTACTTTTGTTTGCTTGTTTGTTTTCAGCCAAGAGTAAATGTTTATCTCACCAGAATAATAAGGTTTTAAATACTGGAAAAAATAGAGGGCAAAATATGAATTATAAATTCATAACATTATTTAACACGAAGGAAGATTTCAAAAGTCAAGTAACCATGCATAATATTTAAGAAAGTTCAAGAACATGTAAATGAAAGCTGAACACAACAAAGTATTTTTGCCTCTAAGGAGATGCTATCAGGAGCTTCTCTCCAAGTACTTGGAGAGAAGCATAATCCTGGTATCAGTGCTAAGCATCAAGACGAGGAAGTATAAATTCCCTAAGTCTTATTTGCTACTTGGCACGATTTTTTAATGTTCTGTATAGGTGTGAGTTATTTTTACCAGTCAGTCAGCACTGGGAGGCCTATATGATGAATGTAAACAACAATACTTTACTGACTGACCAGCCATTAAGCTGGAAAGGCTGAAAAATACTTGACATCCCAATACAGCAACTGTTGCCAGGGTATTGAAATTCTGGAGTTCACATAGCTCCCTACAGAAAATTAGGTAATTCCATTTAGCCTGAAAAATACTTCTTCCCATGTGACTCATAAGACACAAATATTAGAGCTACTACAGAAACTGCAAAGAATCAGCCAAATCATTAATCATCTCTTAATGAATTTTTTTTTCATTGCAGAATTACCAAAAAAGTCTCTTCTCCCAGCAACAGTGCAAAATAGTGTTGGACAGATGCAACAGTAATCCCAGAACATACTCTTAATACCACAGCAAAACACTCATGACCACACTGCTCACTCTGTGGCTGCAAAGCCTATCAATTAAGTCATCCCAGAAACAAACAAATGCTAGGAATTCCTCTGCAGTTGTTTACTCTCTGTTTAGACAGGCCCAAAACACTCATAGGTGAACATTATGATCAGTATTGATGTCTAAATACCTTCACCCATCATAAAGGGGAAAAGGTTAGAAATATATCTATATTCTAACAGTATAATAATATATAATAAAATAAAATATAATATATATTATTATAATATTATAATAATATATAATAATATATCTATATTTCTGGCAGTAAATTACCACACACAGGCCAAATAAAAACAATGCAGTCTCCACTCAAATAATACCTTACTGGTCAAAGGTCCCAACAAAACTGTACTTGTGTATTACAAGTATTACAAGTGCAAATGCAACTGCTGTGGGTACATCTTAACATGCAAGTGTTGTGCTCACATGTTGGTATCATATTTCAGTTTCAAGGTGACACTTGGTTGATAAGATGTACCCACCAATGTGACACACTATTTACTTGGATATCAGTTGCCATACCCTTTTCTGATCTAAGCTCTTCTGTCTCCTTTTTCAGCCTTTCGATGTCTGCCAAAAGCTCCATGTTCTTCTTCTCAGATTCTTGCAATTTACTTCAAAAGAACACAAAAAATGTATGTAAATATTGAGAACCCATGATACAAGTCACTCTTGTTCCTAATGTCTTCAAATGCCAGAATAAATCTATTGGGACCTGTTTAGTTTACAGAAAAAAAGCAATTTATCTCTTAAATAGGTTCATGTTTTTCATGTTTCTAATTTCTAAGTAATTGTGTGAGCTTGCATCCTGTGAATGGGAAAAAAAAGACTGTATGTATTTTTATGTTTTAAAAAGTCCTGTTTTTCAATAAAATTTATTTGTTAATCAAGTACCTGTGATACTAATAGATTCAGTTGAACTATTTTTTTTCTCGGTTCCTTTACAGTTGGTTGTTTCAGTGCTTTCTGACTCACAGATGAGAGGTAACACTACTCTGCAATTTGAGCACATTTTTCATTCTTGCCTGTCAAACTGGCTCTCCTGTTCTTACACGATCTCCAGTGCTGCCTATCATCACATTACCCGGCCTGAAAAACATTCAAGGTAGGTGAACTACATGTTCCCATTTTACCGGTAACATACTTGAATTTTAGCTCTATCCTACTGCTTTCCTAAAGCTGCAAAACACACCAGTGCTCTGAGCTAGGGTGAAGCTGGATGCCTAGCAAAATGGAACCACTTCCTACCCAACCCCCTGTTTCAGGCATTCACCCAACTCAGAATAAGTTCTGTTGTGGGGGTGGTGAGGTAGAAGTGAGAAAGAGAGAGGTCTGAGGAAGGAATAAAAAAATTCATACTAGTCCATAAGCATTATTACTTCTTACTGTGCAAATCACTGATTTTAGTCAGCTAACCCAATGCAGTTTCAGCAGAATACAAAAGAATGTGTTCTAAGACACAAACTCACACTCTGTATTTGGACTTGTTATCACAACTAGGAGAGACCACATTACTAAAGAGAAAGTGTTCCCTCTGAAAGTCTTCAAGACTTCAACTTTCCCCAGTAAGTGTTCAGCTGTTCAAACAATGAAGGGAGATGCAGGTTTTTTTCTCATCTGGGTGTATGAAACCGGCATATCATTCATGATCAAATTTCGACAGACAAGGTAGATAAAAATAATGATTTGATGACATTTCCTGGGTGGTATCAAAGTAAATTTGCATCAGAACAATTCCATCTTACCACTCTGTAGAGATACAGGAAGCTTTGACTTTGTTCAGCTCATCCTGAATAGCCTGTTTGGCTCGGATTTCAGCATCAAGAGCAGACTGGAGCTCCAGCCTTGCAGACATATCCAGCTTTGCAAAGCGTCGCATCTTCCAGGGCATGTCCTAGGAAAGAATCAAAAAATGGAGTAGAAAGGGTAAGAGGAAAGGAAGCTGAAAACGAGGAATGTAACTAACTTCAACAACTGCATTTCTCAGCCTATTATGTCCTTAACATAGGAGTTTCGTATTGGGTATTCAGTTATTCAGAAGGGAAGTTCTAGGAAAGTTTAACTTTTGATTAACACAGACTCTACAGACAAATTATTGCTGCAGCTGAAACTATCCAATCAGTGGGTTTTTCAAAAAAAACCCCCTTCTGACATATGGAAGTGAAGTCTTACTGTAGCTCTAGCACCCAAACTGGAGTTCCTCAGGGCTTCCAGCTCTTCTGTCATTTTAGAGGCCAAGGCTTGAAGATAACCTCGAGCATCTTTTTCATCGCTTACCCTAAACAATTACATCAGAAAAAATAAGATGTGTTAACCAAAGAATTTAAAGAAAAACAGAAGTCCCTCCAACAAGCTAACAACCAGAAACAGATAAATACAGAATACAAAATGAGTCATAAAACATAAGGAGAAGAACAACAAAAGCCCAAACAGAAAACCACACAGAACTAATTCTTTGCTGCTTTGTGGAGTTTCATTAAACAATATGCATCACTAAGACAAGGAATGAAAATTTAAGAACTACCTATCAGCTACCTGAAATTGAGACTGTGAGAAAGAAATCTTTCAACCTATTTTTAGGGAGCAAATTAAGACAAAATTCACAACCAATAATTAACAATTCAATTGTCCAGATAATATTGGAACTCATGGTTAACTTTACTGTACCAAGTAACTATGAGAACTAGCAGTTAAACAGTGAGTCTACTTCAAGAAGTGCTAATTAAACAGGGAGAGTCGACTTCTAATGTTATTAAACAGCACAAGCCAGAAGAGGCTGTCTCATCCACCAAGCTTGTTTTCTATCCAGACATGTTTTCTGGGTGTAAAGACAACAAGGAGGAGACATGCCTGTTTCTCAGATTCTTTGATCATCAGTTACAAAGAAAGAACAACAACTTTCTGTGATTAATCACAGCAGAAGGTTCTTTCTTCACATTGCCTCAGGTGCTAACATGTAAAGAAAGTTGCTAAAAAATTAACTGACTGAAACGAAGTAACTTATGAAAAACCTAAAACAAACAAACAGAAGAAAACCCAACATCACTGCGCCCACCCCATTTCCTCACATGCCTGGCTCTGAACACCTTCATTTTGCCCACAGAAGAGCAGTATCAGGTCTGCAAGGTCTTTATTTAAGTCCCCAAGCTGCCTCAGAGACCAGCATGGCAATACCACAGCTTGATCACGGCTAAGTCTATCAACACCAAACACTGAAATGTTTAGGATCTGCTCTAAGTACTGAACATCAAACAGCTTTAAATAAAATGTAAGAAAGTGGGAAAACATTTTTTCTGTTTCATGAGAATTAACTTATCCTTGCTTCCTGATCTTTAAAAGTAACTCTAAGCCTAAGTATGTTGGACTAGAGAAGAGAGTTCTCCAGATGGTTGATTTTGTCTTACAGTGACCTTCCAGCAGGAAGTGTTTCCCCCTTCGTGCCTATAGGCAATGTAAGTTTTTCTGGTTGATACTGTAGGGCTCATACACACACGGAAATGGTGCTACTTGCAAGTTTAGCATTAATTATAAAAGTAAAAGTTTCAACACAGATTTATAGATAGTTGCCAGGAGGCAAGAAAGACACACTCTGAACTGTCATGGGCAAGGGAGGAACTGAAGAGCTTTCCCACAGTGGCCTTAAGGCCCAATCACACTGTGAAAGCCACAGGCTAAATATCTGCAGGTTGTGGTGACTTTTGGGTGTGCAGTTTAAGGTTTATTTAAGGAAGACAGATTGCTGTAATACAGAGGAGGCAAAAGCAAAATTAGTAACCATTTTCCACAAATCTCACACCCAAGATGAAAAAGTAAACGTTTATTGGGCTTTCTCTTCATTGTCTCCTGCTTATAATTTAGTTCAAGAGGTGGGGAGGAATCTAAGAAAACCCTGCATGTCCTGACTATTAGAGTCATGAGAGTTTTTATATTAATGAGTCACTGTTTTTCTCAAGGTACATCAAAACTCCATGCAAGCAGCATTCCAACTTCTTTTCCCATAACATTCTGGATGACACATTTTGACAACCAGATACAGGTAATCTGAGCCTACACAAACGACTATGTCTACAACAGTGGGCAAAAGATGTGAAAAGTAGTTAAAGATGCTTCTTGGGGGTAGGGAGCGCATGATTAAATACACTGTAAAAAGAAAAAAGTTAAAGCAAGAATAAAAAGAACGTTGAGGCTCTCAAGGTGAGAGTAAGTCTTCCTGATGTATGAGAAGGGAAAGAGATTCAGGAATCAGCATTTAATTTTCTCTATTTTTAATGACATGTAAAATCTTTGCAGAAAAAAAGGGGTCCAATTACTATGCCCATTTTTATGATGCCACATCCTTCCTGATGGAAGGCGAGGAAACACTTCAGTTATTTGGTTTATAATGCACAGAACCCTCAAGCTCTAAATGCTGAAAAGCCGCACATGCAAAAACCTAAGAGAGATGTTCCACAGACATATAGAAATCTAGAAAATGAAAACATAAAGTAAATTTTTACAACTATCTGTACTGAATTCAAGGGGAACTCCTCAGGCTCTAGAAAACAGTAAATTAAAGCAGTAAAATTTGGATCCGAGGTGGTTTTGTTGTCCACTAGATGGCAAAATTCTCTCAGTAATGACATACGTTGATTAAGCGTTATGTGGACCCAAGAGCTCTTGGAGCTTTATTATTTGTTATTGTTTTGCTGAGGTTTTTCCATTTGGTTGGCTTAAAAAAATTAAAATTAAGGAAAAAAAGAGCAAGAATGGCAAAGTAACTCCCGCTAATGTTGCTCTCCTTGTCCTCATTCTGACGGAGAGCCCTGACAAGCACAGCAAGAGACCTGAGGAAGGGAAGTTCTTCAGGTTCCACCCAGTCACTTCTTTCTTTACTGAAAATTTAGATTAACTGTTCTGTTTTCAGATATAATTGCCCTTGCAAGCTTAGTTCATCAATGCAAAGAACCCAGAAGAGCAATATGGTACAAGTTCCTGTAAAATTAAATTTGACCTTTTGGTTGGAGCCAACATCATGACAACCCTCACATAACCACTGGCTGCCATCCGTATGGTGTTTGTCAGGATGCTCAGTGGGTCTCCAGCTGGGATACTTTACAATACAAAATGGACCCAGAGGACCAAAGAATTTTGCTCAACATAAGTGGTCTTAAAGCCCTGGGGTCTTACACCAAGCTCTGTTTAACCTGATTTAAAAACCCCAAGGAAATCTGAGAGTCATGACTCCTCTAGTCTCTCGGTGCTTTCAAATTTCTGTTGTCGTCCCAGTATACTCAAAGTCTCTAACCTCATTTTTAATTTTTCCCCTGCTGTCTCCAATAAAACCTGTTTTTAAAAAATATTTCTCTAAAAATTTTTACCACTTCCTTCTGCTCCCGAGCCCTGAAATTTCACCCCACCCTCCAGAATTTCTATTTTAGAGATAATTAACTTCTGACTATTCTTACTTCAAATACAGCACATCTCAGAATTTTACATGTTTTGAGTTTCTTAACAGTTCAACATGCATAGAATTTTTGCTATTTTTTTTTCAAAATTTGTGTGTGCTTTTTTTTCTGAGAGCAAACAGATTTTAAAACAACCAAAAAACCCCCAACCCAAATTTCAGGGCTTCTTTAGGTTTGATTTAGTTTACAAGTGTTGGGAGGGGGTAGTTGGTACTTTTTTTTTTTTTTGTGGTTTTGTCTTGGGGTTTTTTCCAATGAAATCAATTGAGAGAAAATCAACAATAGTAAAAAAAAAAAATCTGGCTGGTAAGTAAAATATGAACTGAACATTCTGGTAAACAACAGTGAGAGCTTCTGGCCAGGCTGAATCTAAGCCTAACATCCATTCCATAGGCAAAACAGGTAGGATTCAGCTCATCCACATAAACGTACTCAACAATACAGAATTATCCACCTGAATGAGTTGGGCAGGCTTTCTTTTCAACCTGTGGTGAGAAAAACAGACTTCTAGAGTACTAGTCATGGGACTTACTGAGTTTTCTACCTTAGGACTTGTGCAACTAGGTTACATTAATCCCTCCCAAATTAAGGTTCTTGCCAAGTACGCTGGGAATCACTACCAAGATTTCCAGTGACCTCCTTTCTGCACAGCACAGAAATATGGTACCACGGCTATTTAAAATATTCCTTTTTAAAGTGACTGCATTAACCTCCAGTGCAATTAATCTCTTTCCCATCTCCCATAGGGAAATTTATAGCTGACTATAAAAGCCTCAGTATTTCTTACTCTTGTCAAGGAATGATGAGTGATTTGGCTAATATAAACTCGTCAATATAATAGCTCC
The DNA here is from genome assembly GCF_009650955.1 of Corvus moneduloides. Taxonomy (NCBI): domain Eukaryota; kingdom Metazoa; phylum Chordata; class Aves; order Passeriformes; family Corvidae; genus Corvus; species Corvus moneduloides. The sequence goes on along the minus strand of NC_045478.1, from coordinate 107,772,050 downwards.
ATTAAGGCTGAATGATCCATGAGGGTCTGTTGAGTCCACAACAGAATTTCCAGTGAAAGTTTGATTCAAATGTTTATATTAAAATATAGCCTTGTTTATGGTATCTTGAGATAACAGCAAGATTAAAAGGCTTTCATACATTATCCCTAAAGAAGATGCAATAAAGCAGAGTAGAAGAGCAGGGAAAGGCTAAAGGAACATGATAAGCCACTGAAATTACTCACAAGTTATAAAATCTGTGAGAAACAGCAATTTAGAAGGGTTGCAGGAATCATGAAGAAAGTGACAAATCTTAACCATCCAAAGTACGAATTTGAAGAGATTTCTTGAGAGGTATCCATTAGATGGCAAAGCACTTAAAAGAATTTAGGGACTTCTTGGGCTTGTGTTACTCAAAACAGGACTAGAACAAGTCCCTTGAACAGGCCTCTGAGCAAACTGTTTACAAATCCAGTAACTATCCTTCCTGGATCCTGCCTCCTATCCTTCTGGATCATGGTAGAAAAAAGGACACAGCAGTGTTTAAGAGGTGGAAATAATGCACCCAAAATATGTATTTTAATGTAATATTGTATGAGAAATCTGTAAAGTTTTGAAGAGGGAACTCGCAAAGTCTCCCCTACTTAGCTAGCTCCAAGGCATTCCATTGTCACACTGAACATCTAGGTACAGATTTAAACTGCATGCTCTTCTGACAAAAACAGAGTCTTGTGACTGATTAAATAAGACTAGTTTTCTCCAAAATTAGGTGTGGATTTTTTTCTTTTAAAATATTTATCATTATAATGGATGCTTTAATACTTCCTATAGCCATGTTCCCCAGAGAAGAGCCTAGTTTCAGTATGCAGTGCTGAATTCTAAGAACAGCAGATGGACATGACCAGATTATCTGGGTACCACATGGAAAAATCTAAACATAACAAGGAAAAAATGTGACCTAAGATAAGGCCTCACATAGCTGAAAAAATTTTAACATAAGCAGAGAAAAGTATGGAGGGAAAATTGAGATGTGTTTAGTGATGAAAAACTGGAACCAAGCCAGACTTTTTAGATTCCCTTAATGTTTGCCCTAGTACTTCTGTTTTCTCCTTTTCACATAATTCTTTAATTTTTATTTCTGTACTATTTAGAAGACACTATATTATCATAAGGGATCAGTAAAATAGTGTCTGTTATTCAGAAAGTTAGTCTTGCATGTTCCAGATCTTTTTTCACTAAGTATCGTCAGAGGTAACAAAACACTCAAGGCCAAACCATTTTACTCTTTACAGTGACATCCCTAACATGAAAAATGCTTTATCATTTGCCTGAACCACATCAGTAATACATCTTAAAATATTAAACACTCTCATAAAAGTAAAGGAGAAGGTACATTCTTAATGGCTGTTGGTACATTTTTACATCATGTTAAGTGGAACAATCTACATTTAATTCTGATTTGTCTTTTCCTACAACTGGCAAGTTTTATGACTGTTTTCACATGTAAATCTGAAAAATTGTGTTTGATTACCTTGGTGCATTATGACAGATAAGCACGACCTTAAAGCAATAAGGAGTGTGAAATTATAGACTTGTATCACTTGTTACCTTGATTTTTTTTCTGAATAAACATTTCCAATTGGCCAGAAATTAAAAGCTGTTTAAATTAACAGTTAATTAACAGTTTTAAATTTCTGTGACTCAGGTTGTCCACTACTATCACTGGTATGAGAGACAAAATTTAAAAGAACACACACAAAAAGTGGACCCTTTAAATTTTTTTACTTCTGCTACAAATACAATGCCTTGAGACACAATGGACTTCATAACACAGATCAGCATTACATAATTTTATGCAACAAACATGGTTTAAAACACACAGGAAACCTCGGGGATGGCCCTTATGCCTTGTTATGTGTTCACATGGCATTATTCAAAAGCCAAACTTCCCTATAGGTGGACAACGAAATTGAACTAACATTACAACAATACCAAAATAGGTTTCTCTAAAACAATGTTTCCCATTTTTGCCTGGGCACAACAGGTTCAATTTTTTCACTAACATGAGATAGGAAAAACAGGGGGAGGGAATAATCAATTAGTAACAGAAAAATACTAGTATATCATGATGAAGTCTTCCTAGAAGTGGATGATCCGTAAAATAAATATCTGAATGCAAACTGGTTTTGTAGATGTGAAACACTGCAGTGGACCATTAAAGGTGAGGGGAGATAAGCAGGCATGAAGGGAAAAAAAAAAGAGAGATGAAAAACTTAGAATACACAATCTTTTTCTCTTAATAGTTTCAACCTTTTTTCTTGTTCTTAATTTGCTAGAATTGGACAGAAGACTCTAGAAAGATAACATCATTATTTAGCAGAAGTACCATTAGAAACATGACTTGACTGGCTTTGTGGTAGTCTCAAATACTCTCCTTGTAAAAAATCACATAAAAGTTGCACTGTATTTGTTCCATTCTGCCACATGCCAAGCAGATGAAGGAAATTATTGCCGAGACATACTCAGCCACTACTTTTCCCAGGCTTGCTCCCTCTCAGAGGCGTGAGCTCAGCACACGATTCCTTTCAGCATTCTTCCATACCCACAAGCCACACCCAATGACCATGATTCTCCTGCACTTTGAAAAGCTCTGTTTGATGAGACACTTTCACTCTTAAGGAGGAACACAGTTTTCTGGATTTGTATATTACTACCATCTCAGCCAAAACCCCAGCAGAATCCCAGACGGGTGTGAGGTTTCACCTCAGCACTCCCAAGTGCCATGTGCAAAGACAAAAACTCAGCACCAGCCCCACCACATACTGAGGGGATTCTGCAATGCCATGAGAGCAGAGTACTCACCACTGGATGATCTCAGTGATTTGGGCCTCCCAGTGGGCCACAGACTCCTTCTTATCAGCCAGGTCTCTCATCTCTTCCTCCAGCTGCCGATTATTCATACTCAGTCTCTCAAACATGGTGGTGAGCTGAAGGAGAATTTAAACAACTCGTCAGAAGTATAAACTGCTGTGACTCCATCTCTGTGCAGACTCAAAACCACATGTTCCCCTCTCCCACACCTTGCATCTGCTTTAGAAATTGGTACTGGCCATCACAATAAACACCATGTAACAATGAAAGCCAGAATCTCTTCCTATGTATGACCTTAGCTGTACTGAAAAGCCACTTTTAAGGACTTGAACTACATTTTCACTCTACCAAATTAATGAGTTTTCTGAGAATTAGTCTCCAAATACCTCTACAACTCTTAGAAGGTTTCTGCTTTGCACCATACAGGTGTGGAATGTTCTGTATAGAAAAATCTGTACTAGAAGAGCAAAGCAAAGGCATAAAAATTGTTACAGCTCAGATAAGACTGCTGAACCCTCTCCCTTGTTTAGTAACCATGGAGAGAGAGAGACTGAACAGATACAGGCATGAGACAGCCCTGAGATTCTCCAGGTGTCTCATATTCCCTTATTTCTCATTTTACTTACTTGTAGACAGGGAAATTGAAATTAAATGCACATCTCTAAGTACAATATGTTATACCTAGCAATTAACCTCTCTCATTCTAATAGCTGCCATTCATACAGGCACATTCTGGAAGACAAAAGCCACAGCTAACCCGAGCTGGTATTGGGAACTAAACCTTCATTATGTTAAATTATTATTCAGAAAGTCAAATTGGAATCAGAGACCAGACAGACTTTAGAGGAAGGCCTGCTTAGGAGAATGAATCTCAGGTGAAAGGCTTCTTTTAGTACTGAAATATATTAACAATTCAAAATGATAAAAGAATGGCCAATTTAAAATCTGTCTTGCTTTTTACTCCAAATATGAATAACTCCACACCCTATTTATCATTTAAATGGGCTTATAATTTAAATATGCCTACTTATTATATGTCATTTGACAAGAAAAATACAAAGCTAATGGTGGGGAGAGAGAAAGCAGAAAAACTATCAAAGTGACTAGGCTTTCTTAGTTTTCTTGGACTAAGCCTACACATAGGCATATATATTGTGTGTCTTACACTGGTATGAAAATATACTTTAATTTGAGCACAGACATGCAAACATGCTTACTTTGAAGAACATTGTACTTTCATCATGTTTTTAGAAAATCTAATGCATTACAAAAAGAATAGACAAGTTTAGCAAGACTTGGATAATGCACAATGAAATTGAATAACCTGTCAAAATGAACAATAAAGAGACAATCTAAATGCACGAATCGTAATTATTACTTGCTCAACACACTTCAGTTAATATGCCTTATCATTTGTATTTTTTTAATATCTCAAAGCAACACTTAATCTCAAAGGGTAGGAGGGGCCCTGGTATTTCAAACGATTGACATGCAAATGTATTCTAAGTAATCACATCATTAACTGTGTGTTTTTATATTTGGGTCACACAATGAAATAATCCTTCTTTTTTGGCTTACAGTGTTGTCTAGAATTAATCTTACCAAAATTAAGACCATCTAATTCCATTCCCACACATAAATACTCATATATGCACATATATATGCACATGCCTTCTCAAGTTCAGATGCATGTAGACACTATTCATATCTAATATTAATCACCAATTTTTTGTGTAACATCAATTTCTACTTTCAGTTAAAAGGTAGTTATAACCAATGCAGCTCCATATTGTCCAATTTGTACATAGCATACACTAGTTGTAAATTCAGGGCTTAACTAATCAGCACTCACCTTATCAAGTTCATTTGTAAGTTTTTTGTTTTCCTCTGTCAGCAGAATCTTTTCTCGTTCATACTTTTGTTTGAACTCTGTTTCAAATTCCTCTCTTTCACTTTGGCTAAGAAATAAAGTCAAGTAGAATTAGAAAGTTTTCTATTCTAACTCACCCCATTATTCACTTAAACACAAAGAGATCAATGCACACACATGTTGGAGGGAAGTACTACAGTGATAATAACACAGCCTATTAAAACTAAGCCATTTAATATACCACCATCTTAGGACTACAAGACAGCCTGCTAAATTTTTGAATTAGACAGTACAGAATCCTTCAGTACAAAACTAACAGAGCTCCACCGAGCCAACGTTTATTAACCCACTTACACAAATTTTATTCTTCAGATGTATCTTTTGAACACTGAGCAGCTGTAATCCTGCAGACCGAAGTGCGTGTCCATATTGTAAAATGCTCAGGGTACATTCTCAGCTCACATGAACATTATTTTAACACACACATTTCTGTAACTCCAAGTTTCACACAGAATAACCGGCAAAAATGAGCACACACGAAACCAGAGCATACAGAAGCTAAATTAGAGCACTTGGGGCTGGGTCTCTGATGAGCACAGCTTGTATGGGCTAGTCTTTGGGCAATTCAGAACAGCCAGAAGACACATGTGAACTGTTAATTCAGGTGTCATGCATTCACTATGAGCAGAAAGTGGATGGATAACTTTTACATTCCTAGTATCACCAGATTCTACAGCAAGTTTGGACCATTCTTTCTGAAAAAGTTTCACAGTAGCTGTTTCCCCCAAACCTTCCCTTCTCCCATGGATGTTTCTCAGTAGAGGAGAACCCCTGGTTGATTCTGCTCAATATCAGCTTCGATCTTGCACAATGGATGTGAGAACCTGAAAACAAATGAAGCTGCAGGCCCTCTGTTTGCCAAAAAACCCCATGGAATTTCCTTCAAGTGGTGCACAGTAATGTTTTAGATGTGGAACTCCCACCTTTTATCTACTGTTTTCAGATTCACTAGCCTTGCATCTTGTATTCACCTTTTCACCAATTATTTGGGTCACTGGCACAAAGTTCATCAGCAGGTTGATGGAACTATCCTGTAAGTGCCACAGATACAGAAATATCCACTCAGCAAATACCACTGTCCAGTCTGAAAAGACTTGAAAAAGTGCCCAGTATTAAAGGTTAACTCTGTAAGAATAAAATCCAGGGGAAGCCTTGTCTTGAGCACTGCAATTGTTTTTCTAGATACTGATCAGAATTTTGCACAATGCAAAGATAAAATACATTCTTGCTGCTTTTTCTGAGATACAGAACTACTAAAGCTTTGCCAAATTGAGAGAACACCCTTCAAAGATGAGAAATGTCAGTGGTTACAGCAAACCCAGTTAAGAGTAATGCTGGTTTGAATTTCCTACTCTTAATTTGAAATTCATATAGTGCTTCAACCACTCTTTGAAATCTAGTACATGTTAGACTCATGGTGAAATTCTATGTTGCTAGGCATCCTTTGAAACATAACACTTCATCCTAGTAAAGTTATATACTATCTCACTGTTTAAATGCCAAGTTTGAAATTCACCATCACTCCTTTTTTGCAACAGATTCCATGCATATGATCAGCTGTGTAGGGAAAAGGCAGGAAGAGATTAAAGCATTGGCTGTCATAGGAATTAATAACAGGTCCTGCTTCTGTTTTCAAGGAGTAGATTCAAAGCTAATTTTGCAGATAGAAGACCAAACTAATTTTTAATGAATTTCTTTTACGCAGCTTTCATGGCTTTGTTTAGGAATTTTTAATTCCGTATTTGTCTTAGATTTATTCCTTTAAGGCTTTAGGGCTCAAAGCAGCCATAAATGGTGGTGGATTACAGAAGTTATGGATTAGTGAAAGAGCCCAACATATTTGTAATTTTCTGTATTTTACATTCTTAATTCAGCTGGTGATTGTCATTACCCCAGTCAGTCAGACTACTACAGTATAATACAGAAATGAAGATAAATTTGAAACAGAGGAGAATGTGTGTATAATCCATCACACCCAAACAGCGACTCTGTAAACTACAGAACTGTGACAGACTCCATAGGTGTACCTTGGACAGCCAGCAAGATCAAAATAATGCTTTTGCTTTGAAGCCTGGCATCCTCCTCTCCCATCAAACTTCTCTCATCTAACGTTTAGCTAGGTGTCTGCTCTTCAAGTTAAGAAATCATACACAACCTGGCTTTCTTTTTATCAGTAAAACTGCAGCAAACCACATGCAAGCAATGTGAAATACTACTTTATGGTATCACTTTGTCATTCCAGCTCCTTATTGCATCCGTATAAAGTGGCCAAATATTTTATCTTACTGCTTTGAAACCTAGAAAAATAGACCTGAAACAAACACCAGCCCCCAGGCTTCTTTATATCACACAATTTAAAACCAGCAAATGCTGTTCTATAAAGCTCTCTGCTTTATAAATCCATCATGAAATGACAGGCCTGTAAGAAATTTCTACAAATGTGATTTATTTTACACAGTTTCTTGCATCTTCTTCTGAAATATTTCCTAATGACAATTCTAAGAAATGGAATCTCATGTTACACAGATCACTGGCCTGATACTGTGTTCCTATGCTTCCAACTTTAATAGCACTCATGTTATGAGACTTCAGCAAAGGGCAATCATTTTGTACAGGAAGGTAGTTTCTCTCCCCTGAAGACTTATGCTTTTGAAATAGCAAAAGTTAGAAAGCTTAAAATTGAAGCAAACAAAGAAAAATATCCATTTAAAAAATCCAAACCAGAAACCACCAACATGCAAGTTACACAGAAATCTACATACAGATTTTGTCAAAGCTCTTATTGATCCTTGCTTAGAATAACCTATGTAATTCACTCAGATTACAAAGTAATACAACCACATCCTCTTACCAAGATCTTTTTTAATATGCACTGAAAATTACTTTTAGACTACTAAAATATTTTTGCCAAACTGTAAAAGCATACTTCAACTCCACACCCACCCCAAGCCTATTGTTGAAATAATTCCACTTATTTCAGCACAAAGCCTCCAGGTGCTTCCTTTTCAGTGCTTATATTGAACACCTCTCTACTGGAAGACTCACAAAAAGCTTTTCATGCCTAACTACAAAAGCTAAAAACAAAATGCATAAGCAGAAACAGAAAATCTATGTTCTTTTAAGGAAAACTACCAACTATTGAGTAGCAACAGCAATTCCTGCATTCCCAGTGCTTGAGCTTCCCTTCAAAATTGCAGAAGTCAAACTACAGCACAATTTGAACGGTGGACTTCTGCCTTTCTGTGCAGTCCTAACACTTGCATGAGATTCTGCAGATTTGTTTAACAAAAGACAGACAAGATCAGTCCTTCAGCAATCACTCATCATGTGCCTGGACACCTGTCTTAACATGATGCTGCAGCCCTTCCCATGAGGAGCCAAGTGTTGGATACCTGTTATATGACACATTTCTGCTCATGCTTTAAAATGCTTTCTTACACAAACACTTGAAATACTACAAGAAACACTTGGTTATGACAGCAGCCATTCTAGATTTGTACCCAGTTCTTTTTCCATTTATAGAGAGAGAACAGACTGAAAAAAGGTTTATGAGCTACCTAGCATGAAGCACATCAACCTTTGCTATTTTACTAGATGGACATCTAGTTAGAATGTCTGCAGCTGTACAATACCAGAATTGGGAAAGGAGGAATTTTTGGTCTGGTCACTGCTTGGTGGTATGAACCTTACAAACAGTTTAGCCTGCAGAAAGAAGTATTAATGATCCTTTATTGAATATTGCTCCTCCCAAGACACTGCTGCACTTTTTTAAAAGAGTGTCATACCATCACCTTTATATTTTACAAGACAGAATGGCCTTTTGTGCACTTGTAACTCTTTGGTCAGCAAGACCATTAAGTTGTGTCACAATGAAAACATGCTGCTGAGGCAAGTTTTACCTCTCCACCTAGAACAAAACAGCAAACTCCTGCGTTGTTAGTAGGTCCAGCTGCATGCTAGGAGGAAACAGTTCATGCACTGCATTCTAGGCTGTATGATCTACGATCCCTGCTGAATACAATTTACCAGAGAAACAGTGTTTCCACCTCTATTTGCATGAACTTTTTGGAAAAAAATTGTATTTAATTTACTACTTATATTTAAAGGACTTGCTACAGTTTGGCTAAGCTCTCAGCAGGGACTTTTCCATGCTTTCTCTCATTTGCCATCTTGCTACAGCAGCAAAAACACTCATCTATGTCAGCATCTATAAAGCATTCTGAATTTTTTATGAATGAACATGTTCAATTTTTAACTTATTCCCACTACTACACCATCCAACAGAAAAACTTCTTTTTATTGATGAATGCCTCAAGGAACAATCTCAAGGCCAGTTATAAGCTCCTCCACGTGGGAGAGAAAAAAGCAGGTCTGACAAATTACCATGTCAGAAGAGATAAAGCAGCTAGCTTATGCCCACAGTAGTCTGCTGACTGATGTTAACACTGGATGGAACCCAGCATGGATTAGCCTCAGCTCACATTAAGTGACTGTTCCTGCGCTGGCAGAAATGTAAACAATACTTGATCTCTAACACATCAGTTTTGCATCAAAAGATGAAAATACCAAACAAAAGAAAAATGTCAAAAAACCATTTTAAAGTGCAACACGAGCTTCAGAGGTAAACTCACCCTGAGCTACAAGTCTGTAACTCAAGTTACATACCCTTGGAACGGTCAGCCAGTAAAACAGTTCTGGTGTAAAATTAGCTGTTTCAGTACAAGGATGTGAAGATTTTTGTTCTGTTTTTAAAGGTGGTCGTTTTCAACTCTGGCATCAGCGCAGCCAAAGTCCAACAGTCTGCACTACACTTAAGGAAGTGACAGTGTTTGGAACAATACTAGGAGACTTCAAAAGGTTAAAAAAAGGTAAATTTCATACAGTACTCACTTTTCTCTTCTGGTTTTCTCTAACTTGTCTTTCAAAACCATGATCTCCTTCTTGAGGGCAAGCTGCTGCCTCTCTGCATCCCACAGTTCTTTCTTCAAACTTTTTATTTCATTAGCATGCATCATTTCACGTTTAGATAGTTCTTCTTCATAGAAAACACTCTTCTTTTCCAAGTCTGCCTTTAATTTAGTTATCTCTTGCTGGTGTTCTATACTGCTTACGCCAGGTGAGCGGCCAACCTGTTTTTGCTAAAATAAACAGCCCCAAATTAACACTCAAGAATGTTGAAAATTATGCTTAGTAACAACTCGATATTCCTAAGTCTTTGTTTAGAAAATATCCCATTAGTGCCTTGAGTTAAACATAACTAACTCACTTTTTTTTCGAAATTTGTTACAGTATAAATCTGAATGACACTCTATTATTTGATTATTTAAATGCAGTAATAGTTTTCAAGCCATTGAAAATTTGATCATCACTTTAAACATCTCTGGTCACATTCTGACTCCCCTTAAATGCAGTCAGAAAGTGACCACAGAATTAAAGACTTTGATGCTTCCACTCACACAGCTGACAGCAATAAGTTCAACTGACTTTCAGAAACGCAGAATAAGGACTAGGATATACAGTTAATACATTCTGAAGGAAAAGTAATTTCTGGAAAAGCTATACTAAGAGAAGCAGATCGTTAACTGAATGCTAAAATCTAGCTACAGAAACACTGTATGGATGGTATCAGTCAGGAGGGAAACCTGACCTATTTTACTCAAACTGATCATTTACATCACAGTGGATTAACAGGAAAAAACAAGCTTTAAACAATAAGAGTAATTACTTCACTTTTCGAAGTTTCATAGCTCTCTTAGTGAGGTCTTCTGGCATTTCAATAGTCTTTACACACTGCTTCAGGATACATACACATTTGCACCAAATGCTGCACTCACTAAACTCAATGTCCTGCCATAACATAGAGGAGGAGCAAGATCAGGTTCAAAATGAGATAGTGGCACGACATGCACTGAAATCCAAGTACGGAAATAACTTTCTAATGCCAACATATGGACAACCTGGTTTGGAATTTTTTTCTGTTTTTTAAAATATGCAATTCAAGGTAGTCTAAGGAAAGGAAATTCATAAAAACACTGTGTTTTGACAAAGTGCACGTAACTGGAAAATCTACTTCCCTATGGTGACTTTGTCACACTGTCCAGAGGATCAAATATATTTTGTTAATTATATCTCCATTCTTACCATGAGATATTAGAAACCTCTCAGTCACCCTTAATTGCGACTGGCTTCGGGTAATTTTCTTTTGCTGATGTATGAACAGGATTTAAGAGCTAATTGTCATTGCAGAACACTCCGATGAGCTGAATTTCTACCATGACAAATTCTGTGAGAAAGCTGGGCCTTGCTGTTAGTGTCAGCAAAAAACTGCAAAACCCCCTAAATGTACGAGCCAGAGATGTGCTGCTACTGCACTGTTTTCTCTAACTCATCAAAACAACCATCTGTTTTGATGTAAGACTAAAATTCTGCCCTTAGGATGCAGAACAGTAAACTGGAAAAGGAAGATGCCATCCTAACAGGAGGTGCTTTGGAAAAAGAAAGATTTCTTTTTTTTTTTTTAAAAGCAAGCATAGGAATTTTCTGTCATGCACAGGCAGTTAACTATGGAACTTGTCTGTTACTGCCCAACATCCTGAATTGCTTACACACACAGGGTATTGGAGCACAGAGAAAGTTTAGGCTTTGCAACATCATCTATCAAGTACATAAAATGTTTTCCTGGAATTGCACATTTTTTACCACAACAAAAAGACACTATTGGAACCATAAGAGAGATGGTGCAGTAGAAGAGAAAGCCAAACGGCTTAGAAAACTGGAGAGATATAGTAAACAAAGAATACATTTTGAATTGATGAAAACATATATTCCAAATAGATGTTTTCATACATGCCTATTTCAAATGGACAAATGGTGCAACTGAGACATAATGCATCTCCTGGCACACTGACAGCTGCTGTTTAATGCACCCCCCCCCTTGGCTAACAGGGCACACTGCTGACTGAGTCTGATTTTACTGAAAATGCATGACATCCACAGGATCCCCTCTGTCCACACACATCACTGACAAGTTTGCAGAACCCCAGCAGGTCAGCGTTGCAGGACTTGGCCTGATAGAAGGCACACTGCCTTCTTCCCAATAGGCTCTGCTTCATCCTGGAACTCTCTGACCTTATCCTCTACCACAGCCTCTACTCCTTTCCTAAGGAAGGAGCTGCAGCCAGTACTCTACACCTCCCCAGATGATCTGAACGAGAGTTACAGTGGCACAGTGGGCTGCCTGTAATAAGAGGGTTCACATCTTGGCCAGCAGCTCTCTTCTCATTTAAGCTCCTTCAGAACTCCCTCAGGTGACTTCACATCTGACGCACCTGCCAGCTTTCCTGCTTCCTGCAATCACCCCAGAACCACCCAGCTCACCGGCCCACCCTGCTGCCAAGAACACACCGTGCGGCCGTGTTAGTTTAACACAGCCTGGTTTTCGGTGGGCGGGAGAAAGCTGCTAGAAGTTTCTACTGTGTCCGGCATAGAGCCAGTCGCTGAAGGCTCTGACGATGGGCACTTTACCAGCCCAATTAGAGAAGTTGGTAGCGCCTTTGTGATGTTTTAAGATGTTTTTAAGATGTTTTAAGAAAGGAAAAACCGCGGGAAGGTCTCCTTCTTCCTCCCCTCCGAGGGGGTCCCTCACGGCGCGGCGGCCAGGGCCGTGCCGCTGGAGGAGCCATCCCGGTGCCGCGAGCAGCTGCGCGGCCAAGACCCCGCGGCGGGAGCAGTGCTGGGAGTGCCCCTGAGGTCGGGGCTGGAGCCCTCCCGGGGCTGGAGCCTTCCCGAGGCCGGGAATGGCGCGGCTGGGGACACCCACGTGGGGCTGGCAGGGACCACATGGCCAGCGACAAAAACGTGGTGAACAATTGCCCGACACGGAACACAGACAAGATCAACCTTTTCAGCACAACGAAGCTCTATTAGGACTTTTCAATTAACAGAACTTGAGAACAATAATACCTACGGACAAAAATTTTCTTCCGAGTCAGAGAAATGGAAAAAAAGGGAGGACACGTGAGGAGAACCAACATAGCAGCACTGAGGTCAGAAAAGAAGGAGAGGGAGGAGGTGCTCCAAGCATCGGAGTGGAGATCTCTCTGCAAGCTGTGGTGAGGACTATAACACAACGAATTCTTTCCCTGTAATTCATGAGGTGCGTGGGGGGATGCAGAGATCACTCACAGCCCATGAGAAAGAGTGCTCACGCTGGAGCAGGTGGATGCTGGAAAGCTGAAATCTAGTGAGGAACTCAGAGAGAGAAGACCCTTGCTTCCAGAGACAAAGAGAAGCCTTGCTTCCAAACTAGAACAGCTTATCCTTAAAAGACTAAACCTCATGAACTAAAATGACCCATGCTAGGCAGTTTTGGGAAAACTGCTTGGCCCGTGGGAGGGACTCATGTTACAGCAGGTTGGGGGGGGGGGGAAGGGGAAAGGGTTGCTGTTTGTGAAAATTAAAACCCCGCCAGAGAAATTCATAGAGAACTATCTCCTGTGGGAAGGACCCCACGGCGCAACAGAAGAAAAAGCTCCTTTCCCTGAACGAACTGAAGATAGATTCTTAGAAAGTGAAAGACTGACCACACCCTCATGTTTTGTCTCCTTGCACTGTCGGTGGGAAAGAGGGAGGGGCTGAGAAGAAAATAAGTGTTCTAAAGGTTTATTTTAGTTCTCATTACCCTTTTTACTTTTAATTCTGTTAAACAGTAAAAGGAAAATTTATTATTAAGTTTTCAGCCTGTCTTGCCCTTAAAATGTTTTTCCCCATATCCTTATCTCGACTCAAGAAGTTTTCGTTTTAATTTCCCCATCTCTGCTTAGCCATAGCAGAGGAAAACGAGTGAATAGTTTTTCCTGGGTGCCTGGCGCTTAGCCAGCATCAAACCTCGACAGTGGCAATCTCCAATCTCCCTTGCTTCAGCAGTGAAGTCTGACACACGAAAGCCTGGTGGAGCATTTCTGCCACAGCCCTATTAGGTCAGAGATTGCCTTTTGCATCCCCAAGCAGCCTCATGAGTTTCCTGAGGTTTTCTGCTTTGGATTTACAGAACTTCCCACAATCACTCTGAGCATCTACTGCAAAGTGCTTCCTAAATTCTCTTTATTTAGCCCTCTGTATCCTGTTCACACTTAACCTGCCATCATTTATGGTCTTTTCTCCTCATTTGGAGAAACCTTCCTTTCTTCTTTAAATACTTTTGTGTAGGAAAACTCCCTGAACTTATCTGAGGAACCACGCAGAGCTTTTACTGAATGGACCGTGCACTATCACAACAACCACACAAGATAAGTGTGCTTACTGAATTGTAAAATATTACCAAGAAAGCTAAAATTCCCTTTTCCTCTTCTGATAGACTTGCCCTGTTGTTATAAATCAGCATATCATTTATTCTCAATAGATCTCCCATAAATTCTTCTTGCCTCTTAAACTGTCATACAAACTCTTTGCTGATAGGAAAGATTCATGGAAGCAGAAGAAATACGTTAATTTTCAGATAACAATCTGAATTCACAGCAATAGAAACTTTATTAATCCAAACTTCATATTGAATGGATTTCCTTATTCTCTTTTAGCAAAGGAAGGCCAAATAAAAGAGTGTTTGCAAAAAACCACTTTTTTGTGCCATAATTTAATGTTGATAAATGCCCCAGAGAATTCTAATGAAAAAAAACTTGGTTGTTGATTTAAATTAAGACCAGATTAGGACTAATCTCACGTTTTGCCCAAAAAGTTTAGAATTACCCTACTGCATGAAACATTTGGAACAGGACTTCACTGTAAATGAACAGCAATCCTCATATGTAAATTAAAAACTTTCTCATTCAATTTTTGAGTAAGCCTAACTTCTTTAGAGCAATGCATAAAATGTTAAATCACAGAATAAAATAACAGTTAACATTCTTGGCTGCCTTAAATTTCTTCTCATAAAATCACATGCACATGTGAGAAATCTCATCAGTCTAAACAAAATCTTCATGCTCAATGCTGTTCTTGGGCAAAAATGCCTCATCATCTGGCTGAGAGGCAGAATGTGCTAAAACTGTTCCTTTACAGTTACATCAGTTGACACCTATTGTGCAGGAAACACGAGGAACAACACAGCAGACAGAACACCTACACAGAAACCTGCCCAGATGCAGGTTTATCTTCAAATATTCAACCATCCTATGCTAAAAAAAAGCTTTTAACACATAAAGTTAAATAAAGATTAATGGAAGCAGTGTGGCAAGACACGGTTGAGTATTAAGAAGTAGCACATCAGGCAAACGTTCATTTTTCTGGGCAATAATGCAATGCATGCCTGCATTAACATTTAGCACTGACTGAAGTGACAGACTGACAAAACCCTTTTGTCCTACATCTGAAAGCAATCAAACAGATCCAAGTCCTAGTTGACTAGTAAGTTTGCAGGTGTTAATATCAAAACAGACTAACCTTTAGCCCTTCTACTTCGCTTTCCAACTGTTTAGAGTACTGTTCACTCCTCTCTCGCAATTTCCTGTCTTTGGATGCCTCAGCAGCTGCAGCTTCAGCTTGGACTTCCAGCTACAAAAGTACATACGTTTTTAATAGATAGGATTCTTTTTTTTTTTTTTTTTCCCCAAAATCTATTGATGGTTTTCAATATAAGAGAGAAATCTTCAGCACCAAACTGAACACTTCAAATTCTTAGAAAACAAAACTGGTACTGTTAGAAACAACAAACAAAAGGTTAAAGATTTACAAATAAAAAAAAGACTCAGAAAACCTTACATGTAACTTATTTCATAGAGTCTAAACAGTCTTCTCACCACTTACTTCTTTTTTAAGTCTCTCTGTTCTGCGTAACTCTTGCCTTAAACTTTCTACTTTTTGCATCACCACTTCCATTTCTTCCTCCTTATCTCGGAGCTGGCGGGCAAGCTTTTGTTTTTGAGAGTGCAAGTCTGTCAGCCGCTCGTTCATCTCTGAGAACTCCTGCATTGCCAATTTCCGCTGGCTGTGTGCATCTTTCAGCTCTTTGGCTTGGGATTTTAATCTGTCACTAGACTCTGCCAGTTCCTACAGTTTAAAAAAAGAATTAAGTAATAAACCTAGAAAGCTGCAAGGCGAATTCTGTCTTTGGATGTGCATCTAACGCCTTTTCCAGAGTGAATAGAAACTATGTATTTTTTTTATTTCATGAATGCATCTACAATACAGATTACATGCCTCTATAAATAAGGAAAGAGGCATGTTTTACACTACTGGAGTTAGTTAAACTGCATAAATGTAAACCAAGTAGGAATCTACTCCCATTATTACAGGTAAACACAATGGTTTTCAAGCACTTGCATTACAATATAAAAATACCTTGCTTTCTTATGCAAAAATGTCATTAGCATTGTTTTTTAAAAAATACTTAAATAAATTACAAGAATCTCAAGTGTTAAATGATTAAAAAAAAGCTTTTGCATTGAATGGAAAACTCTGCTCTATGAAAATTTTTACTCAAAAAGCTTTTGAAAACTGGCCTGCAGAATGATTTCCATACACTGTACCTTCATATCAAATATTAGAGAAAGTTTCAGGCAACAAAACACTGCAGTGAATAAAAGCAATATATGATAACTATTCTTTTCAAAGAACCAGCATGAAATAACACTGTTAGTGTGTGATAACTCCACAGCACATTAGCTTCACAAAGCTTGCTGTGCCCTAGATTTGTGCCACCACACTACCAGTGAGGGACCACAACAGTTTACGTAGTTCAATGATGTTCAGTCAAACCAGAGCAGAACAAAGAAGCAAGGAAAAGCAAATTTCAGGATAAAGAGAAGATCAACAGGAAAAATTAGTATTTGGCACTGCTGACATCCATGTAAATCTAAAAATGTTTCTAAGGTTCTTAAAAAGAAGTCCTAATCACTATGAGTTGGTTTAGAAGAAAGATGGTCTTTCTGGGACAAACTGGCAGCTTTCAAAATTTTAGGAGCCTTAAGGGTCAGAAGAAACAGTGTTAAACACAGCTGGCACATCAACTTTAGTACGGACTCTAAAATACTGGGCCAATATAATCATGATGAAAAACAGGTTTATGTATTTCACACCTGATTACAGGTTGATCTAATAATGAATACAAAAAATAGCCATGAAAGACAGTATGTTATAAATAAGAAAATGAGAGATCAGGGAGATACAGAAGAAGAAATAAATTCCATTATTCTTTAACAGTAGTTATTTCAAATTACTTTTCAATCTTCATATTTGGGCAATTT
The DNA here is from genome assembly GCF_009650955.1 of Corvus moneduloides. Classification (NCBI taxonomy): domain Eukaryota; kingdom Metazoa; phylum Chordata; class Aves; order Passeriformes; family Corvidae; genus Corvus; species Corvus moneduloides. The sequence continues at coordinate 107,755,031 of NC_045478.1, read as the reverse complement.
TTCACATCTCCCTTCTGGAAACACTTCCGTGACACAGCCTTAATACCATATTCTTCTCATTTTTCACTGTTAAAGTTTCACCCATACTTCAGATTAAATTGTCTAGGATAGTTCTTCTCTACTCTGTCTTCTAACCCCTCCCTACAATTATCACCTTAATGTGAAGCTATAAAACCTTTTTTGCAGCCACTGTGCAATTTGGATCATGGAGTTGTTCACGATCTGGAAGCAATCAGTTAGGACCACCCAGCAGTCATACAGACAACGTGTTAAATAATGTCCTTTTCTTCAGGAAAAAAAGGCAGAAAGCTAAGTAGGTCATGCTACACACTTGTTATCTGCTCATTAGCTTTACACTTGAAAGTTATTACAAGCAAAATGAACAAAAATAAAACAGTCTTGAGGGTTCAGAAGAGTTGCTGACTAATTGCTTTTACCTTATTAAGATCTTCTCTCTCTTGCTTCAGTGTTTTGACTTGCTTCTCAAAAGCCTTTATTTGTCTGGAAGCATCATCCAATTCCCGCCTTGCAGTGCTGGCCTCCTCGAGTTGCTGTTCTAGCTGACCAGATTCTAGAAAAAGCAGCAGAATTTGAAATATTCTAAGGGAAAAATCATAATTCTAGAATAGCATAGCCTAGCTGCTTGAAGCCCCTTCAGTTTTTTTTCTGGTTTCCATTTAAGCACAAAATAAGGCAATTCTTCTCTGGTTTAGAATAGGGAGCAGGTTGTTTCAGCTGCCACTATCTGCTTTTAAGGGAACAGAATGAAAGGTCATAGCTTGCTGAAATACAACACAGAAAATGATAACAATTTGTCTTCTCACATTATAATAACCATGCTCTATACATAATTCTGTAATGTATGCTTTAACACAACTTACACATTTGACTTTTATGTGCTGTGATGTAATATACAATACATCTTTTATTACACTGTAATTATAAACACTCTCCCTCCTCCCTCCAATTTCCCCCAGAAAGAAACAGTAAAAATAATGGGTCACTCAAGAGCTGGCAAGTGTTCTCCTGTCGATACTCTTAAAATTAACTTCAGCTGATTTTACTTATTTCTAGTGTGAAAACCACTTGTTTTTATGTGATCTGCTTTATTACTACTATAAATAAAGGAGAACTATTGCAGCCAGTTTCTTACCAACAGTCAGTTACACACTGACAGTATATTTCTATGGCACAGTTAAATAATGTCATATAAATACCCTCAAATTCTACAAGAAAAACTGAAAATTCATAAAATATGGCAACTGAAAATTTCTAGCGAGTGGAGGTTTTTTTTGCCTCGTAGTTTTTACTTAAAAACAAGACTTTAAAGCAAGATATATTTGAGGGTAATTTAATTCCAAGTTCTGTGAAATCACTGGACATGTTGTCTTGTGTTTCAGTTGTGGCAAGTCTTCAGACCATTTGTATTTACCCAAAGAACAGGAACCCATCTATACTCTTAATGAGAGCCTTTAACTACATTTTCATAAATGTTACCCTAAGAGACTGGCTCTTGGAGAAATCAAATATAAAAACACATCCATTTTTAAGAGGGTTAATTTCTGAAACACAAGAATTTTATAAGCAAATTAATACCATTAGGTTATACCCAGAAAAATATGCACTATTGTTTTAATTCACTGACTCTTGTTTAAAATTTTAAAAGAATGCACTTAAATAAGAGATGTAACTCAAAGCCAGAAATTATTAACTGCCTCCCTTATGTAGTCTACTCCGAAGTCACCAGTGAAAAAAAGTTTATATATGGCTCTGCTGAGCCAAGATAAATCTCTCTTCTGTGCATGAACTACTTTGTTCCACAGCTCTGTTTTCTTCTTTCATTGCTGCCCTTTACATATTTGGCAATATTAAAGATTCCTCAAAGTTTTCTCCTATGTAACTTAGCGAACAAAAATTATAACTTTGACCTCAAAAATTGAAAGCATATGCTAGCTTGTCATTTCCTGGAAAACCAGATAGACAAGAAAAATGTATTTTTCTAAGCCCCCCCGGCGACACTCCTGAATTTGACACGATTTTGAGTTCATTCTTTATTACCTTTTTAAGCAGGTGTTTACTCTTACAGCTTCAGAAGAGGCAGTAAAACAGGTTAAAAGAACGTAACAAAAAGCTAGTTGTGATATAATGTGCTGTAAATGGTAATTTTCCATTTAATCACCCTAGTAGTAACTAACATTTTAGATAATATATGCAAACACTCACTGTAATGTGTTATTACATTTAGTTGTCCAAGAGATGAGCCCAAAGCATAAAAGTTCAGCTCTGCACCTGAACTGAACCTTCTTAAAGTACATCAGATCTAGTAGAAAAATGAGATCTTTTAAAGGCTATCCCGAAAACCTGGAACTAGCTCCCCTACATTTGGAAGCACTCAGACATGGCCAACACTTGGTTTGTTTCTGCATTCTGTCACTAATATAGTTTTAAAATCTATCTCAAAACCCCCATAAAATCAAGCAAAATAGAGCATTTGCTTTTTATTTTATCAAATTTGCTTGTATTAGTTACATCTTAAGGCACAAATGAGTGTTTTCTAACAAATGGGTGGATCAGACAAAGCATTCAAGTATATCCTGGCAAAGTTGTGTGGTGACTGGGGATGGGTTAGACAATTCTACAAGATATCTTCCCCATTTGATTCCATTATTCACTTCCAATCTGAACTCCAGAAGTATACATTCTGTCTAGGAATAAATACAAAAACACGTATGTGGTGTGAAGCAGAAAATTACTTCAGGAAAAACCTTCCCATTATCAACCACCTTCACCAGACTTTGACTGCTTCTCAATTTCAAAAAGGGCTAGCAATTGTGTTGGGGAATGTTTCCACGCCTTTACTATTTCTTTTTTTCATTACCAAAGGAAGAGAATAACACTTTCAGCAATGAACTAAAATCTAAGTTGCAGCTCAATAGTAAAGAATAAAATATAATTTAAAGCTGATCCTGATGCTTTTCTGTGAATGGCTGGTCTCATTCAAAAGCTGTTCTTGTAAATGTTGCTTTTCAGTGGTTCCAAAGACTCAAAATCAGAGCTAGGGACTGTTGCAGAGCAGGGGTTTCTGATCATGCTGTCTTTATCCTCGTTATAGCAGCAAGAGGAGGGACATTTGGCTGGAGAGAAATTTCACAAAAACCTTTGTCTTGACATAGTGCCAACATGGCATCACTCAAACCAGAGTGATCCTCCCTGAGCTAGCTAAGCCGTGTTCCCATCTGAAAATAATGCCTATGGTACAATACAAAACTGCTGCATCACGCCAGAGCAGCTGTCCAACTGTGTATCTGTAGCAGGCTTTTTTCAGACTACACGATTTTAACAGGCTATAATCTGTGTGCTGCACTCTGCAGCTCACACATTGCTGCTCCTGTCCTCTGAGGCAGCTGCAGAGTCTAAACACATCAGCTGAAGTGTCTGCAAGTGAAGTTCAAGTTCTTCTTTCTGAGGGTGTCACTGCTGGCATTCCTGACACTTTCAGGAACTGAATGAAGTCTTGTCACAAATACAAACCAGAACAAATAGTTTTTGTAGTTTCCTCCAACCTTTCTGGCTGTTTCTTTTTCCTTTGCCTCAGGTAAATATGGCCATATAATAGAGATGTATCTACCACTACTTGTGTCTGATTTTTCACACAAAATGCAGACGTTTTCCTATTTCTGTAAGATTAATTGGATTTTCATCCGTGTTTCTCTGGTTCCAGACCTGATACCTAACAGTCTCTTGTTAATTTTCCTTAAAAAAAAAAAATCTTGCTGTGCTTCCTTTCTTCCTTTTTTTGAGATGTCTCTGCTCTCAAGATCCTATTTTAAAGACAGCATTATAGAGATGGATAGCAGGAGTGCTGTGCTGTGAATCACTGTGAGAGAAAATCCCCTTTAACTTAATTCAGAACATCAAATCAAGAATACTGAATACTAGTAATTAGCCTTTAAAGTAGGTTAGAAAGGCATTAGCTAAATAGACAGCAAATGGTTCACTCATAGCTATATTCAATGTGGTTGTGCAGTATGAGCCCTCCCTCTCAAGTTCTTAAAACATGAATTGCCCAGAATCTGGGAAAGTAAGGCTGGAAAAAGATGGATCATTCCCTAAATGTCTCCAGTTGCCTCTGTAAAACACACATATTGGACTAAGGAGATCTTTGCTTTTTGACTAGTTTGGGAGTTCTGATGAAAGGCAGCATAACATTAATTAAAAAAATTAATCTCTTAAGCTGCACAGCTTTCAAAACCACTTTTCAAGCCTAAAGTACTGAGGTACTTGATAGCCAAAACTTTAGTTTTCATAAAATCCTCAAGAAGTCTCAGAAGCAAAGAAAATAGATGTTCAGTTTTGTAAGCAATGACAGTTCATTTGACAGCAGAGCTGAAAGGTGGCTCTTCTCCCTCTCATCTCCCTTTCCTCACGTGCTTCTATTGCCCACCTTGTGGTGATTTATCTGACCGTAAGTTGATTAAATTCTCTCTAACAGCATTTGCCTTGTTTAATTGAGTTAATTAAATTCATGGGAGAGTTCAGGGAATGCGCAGATCAAAAAGAGGCCACGCAGCTGTAGGCAGGACCTATTTTGGTGGCAGTTTTCTTTGGTCAGTTCTGCTGCTGGAAGTGCAGCCTCATGGCCCATTGTGTCCTCTCTCATGGAAAAACACCCTTCACTACTCCCTGACACTTGGACAACTCAAATTAAATTGAATTTGGAGAAAATGTTGACCTACAAAGGAAGAGTGAAGGGTAAAATGAAAAGTAAAAACAGACTGTAAAACTCTTTTAGAAAGCTAAGGAAAACTAGCATTAAAATTGGAGGGAAAAAAACCCCTTGACAAAATACAGTTTCCTGTTACAGTTTTTACATTAGTATTTATAACATACCTGTTACCTGTTTCTTCAACTTTTCAATTTCTTCTTTCAAACTTTTAATTTCTAAATCTTTGCTTGCTGTTATTGGGCCATCCACTGTTGAATACTGCAGAGCCTGCACTGTCTGGGTGGACTCTAGAAAAAGGTGGAAGAGAGAGGGACAAATTACTCCTGATATCTGAGGAAATCAAAGAGATACTACTGATAAATTAAGACATGCCAAAGACCCTGCACTGGGTATTCTACACTTTTTAATTTCAAACTATTAAGTGCCAGTTTTTCAGTAACTGTCAGTTGGGCAAACTAAATTCTTAGAAATTCTAAGAATGAAATGTTTATGCCATAGTGATCAAGGTACAGTGACAACAAAGTTAGCATAAGAAGTTGCATACATGGTGTATTTCAGGCATAAAGAGTAATAGAAACTTAATTTGTCAACAGAAATAATGAACAGAATTCTTCTTTGCTAGAAAGAATTCCAGGAGGAGTATTTACTTTTTTTTTCCACAGTATAAAAAAGCTGCAAGCTAATCGAAGTTAAAAAAGTGATTTTTTAATGACCATACCTTGCAGTTTTCTACTAAGCTCAAGCTTTTCCTGTTCTAGACGTCTTATTCTCCTCTCATAAGCTTCTGTTGCTAAACTATCCTCCAAAGTTCTTTGAATGCTGGCATCAAGATCCATGGAGGGTGGTCCAGCTGTCAGTCTTAGACAGCTGCGGTCTGAAAGTACACTGGGGGAAAAAAAATAAGCAGTAATGGATTTTACAACAGGCTGGTTTAAAATAGTGCTATAAAAACATCAACCAGTAAACAGTTTGGTAAGTTGTTAATTACTATGCCATTTATTATAACATCAAAGAATACCTTGTTAGTATGTGCTCATTGAAAACTGAACTCATTTTTACCTAGCATGCCTGATCTCCCCAATGTATTTTTTATTACACAGAAGTGGATGAACTCCTGATTAAAAATCATTAGGGACAGTCTATGCTAGCCAGATAGCAAAAAGGAGCAACCTAGACAGTAAGATTACAGTAACAGTTCATTTGAAAATAGTCAAGTGTCATAAATGCTTTAAAGACAACAATCACAACAAATGGTGTGAAATTATCCCATAACAACTAGGGCATGGACATGTCAGAAATGCTGTGGCTACTCATGTACCCATGCTACTACTTATGCAAATAATCCTTTTGAAGTCTAGGACATTCTAGGACATAGTCACATTCCCAGCAGAAACATAGGCCTGGATTTTCAATGGTTGTAAATATTCTTTCTTTATTTCCATAAACAACAAGGAGCATACTGGGACTTCCCTGTTACTGCTTAATTTAGCAATGGAAATGAGTGAAATAAATACAACGTTAATACCATATATCAATTAAAGCAATTTTAATGAAATTTCTTTTCAGAGTTACAGAAGTATCAAAGGGCTAGAAATAGAACTGGTTTTAATGTCTAATAAACTCCGTTTTGCCTGGGTCCACAAATCTAGCCTTAACTTTGTCATGTGCAGTTAACTTTATACATTGTCTAATAACTACCTTTCTCAGCAAAACTCCCCAGAGCACATGTGCTGACCTTTGCATTCATGTAAATTTTACCTGCAGAGAGCTCATTCTTTTGAACACAGCATTTTATATTATGGCCTAGCAACTTCCCCAATAAACCACATTCTTTGATATCTATTCAATAGGTTTCAAAGACAGAAAGTTAGAATACTCTGTAACTAGCCTACAAACAATTCTGGAACTCTTAACTTACCAGCTACTTGTATATGTGAAACCCACAAATGGTAAATGATGGCCAGAAAATGCAGTGTGGGATGGTGGAGGCATTGTTTCCTAGAAAAATAATAGTACAGTTGAGTAAGCAGTACTCTACTGGACTTAAAAGAAACAGACTTTCCAGTTTAACCATATGAGAAGTGTTAGCCATAGTATCATATTAACTATATTCACTGTCATGCTTATCTACAGCCCAAATATGAAACAGCATCAACTAAATCTATTTATAATAGCATTTAACATATACAAAAACAGAGCACACTAACATCAAAATGCTTTTCTAATGAAATAGGCTATTGTTGGAGGAAAGCCGAATATTACACATATTAGATGCCAATTTATTCCTTCTTTTTTCCAAGAAGCTCTTAGCACAAAGAGCAATGCCTTTTATTCCCTGCTGTACTCCTCTCTGCTATTCAGTCAACAGGGCTTCCTGCCTGTAGAATTACCAGCCCACTTCTGAGTGGGCCATCTCTATTTGGAGAGAACAATCAGCAGGCATTTACTAGAAAGTAGTAATACAACAGAGTGTTCTAATCCCATTAGTGCTTTGACCATTTCTTCATTCCTTGCTCCTCTTTCTTCCCAGACAAAGAACTACAAACCAAGACAAATCTTTGAGTTTCTCCTCAGGCTAAAAGAACCCTGTTGTTATTTTATTTGAACCATTTTAAGTTCTAATATTCTTAAATGTTCTGTTAAAAGCCTCCTGTTTAACCCCAAGATGCAAGGTTTATGTTGCTCTGCTAGAGATGGCCATTACAGTCACCCAAAAAAAAACCCCCTAAGAAGATGATTATTGCACTGAAAGTGATAAAAGATTCTAAATTGTCAGAAAAGGTACATAATGATTTCTTTCTAAACCCAAGCAAAAAAAAAAAGAAAGGAACCAGTTGTGCATTTTTTTCATGTAAAACTCAGCAGGAAAGGACAAGGAGTAAGACTGCATTCAACAGAAATCTGAAATTACCTTTCCAGTGGTGGCATCAGCTATATTACATCCCAACCTTGTCCTCTTAGCTGACAAAAACCTTCATGTTATAAAAGAGTTCCCAAACAACACTAGTGATATTGCTAAATTGTGTAAGTTCATTAAGTTGGGCATTTTGGAAACTAAGGACAAGACCAAATTACAAAGACTTAATTTTCCACTAAATCATAATAAAAATATCAATTATTACAGATTACTATGGTTAGAAAAGATAAAATTTTATTTCTCCTTTACATTTTGTTTTCACCTTTCATAGATTCCAATTTCAAAACTGTCTTTACAGATAACTTTAAAAATATCAAATGCATAATTGCATGATTTTAACAGCCCACGTGACAATTTTTGGCTACCAGCCAGGTATCTCTTCTAAAATATCGTATCTATTGATAGTAAGGTAAGATTCTGTAAAAGAATTTGTTTTGCAGAGGTTAAGATATGTATTTCCTGCTGCTTGTGTGAATTTAACTGTACAACCATGCTGAGAAAATTATAGCTGAATCTATCGTATCTCTGAATGAGGCTACTAAACCAAACAGTTAAAAGCTAAAACCCAGCACAACTTAGGCTGCCTCAACAGCACAGTTTTGCCCTTTATGCTTGTGTGTATGCTCAACATACTTTTTAAATTTCATTATTATGTATATAATTTTTCCATGGGACTACGGTCTCATTCAAAGTTCAGGAAGAATAACAATCATGGCTTTTCAACACTGTCTTTTATCTTCAGCATTGGGTTTTCCTCCTTTACTCTATGCAATTCAAATCTTGCCAAGAATTTTTTAAAAAAAAAGAGGTCTCGTGGGCTTATCTGTGGCGCTGACCTCTATAATAGCAGTGCGAGTATGTGGAACTTCCTCAAAAGATAAGTATGAAATATGGAGGAGAAAATACCTCCAAGTCATATATAAGGAATTTGAGGCAAAGCAATATGAAATACAATGTCCACCAGTCAAAGCAAAAATGTAAAATATTCTCAGTCGTGCAATGCCTTAGGCTAGGTTTTTTCAGCAGGTCTGAGATTCTAGGTGTGAAAAGAAATGGCAAGAAAATAACAGAACAAAACCTTCAGATGTTTCAAATTAGGAAGCTGAAAAAGAAGCTCTAGAAACTGGCATTCATCTCTCACAGTTCAGGGGCATTGCTTTTCACCCCCAAATGTCTAAAGCAAATTTAGAATTGGACTCCATTTTCTCAGCTGAGAGTCCAATAACTCAGCAGAGGAGCATTCTTTCTTCACCTGCAGCTCCCTGTTTCTTCATGACGGTAAAGCATTCACACTGCACAGGCACAGTATGAGAGCCTCAGTTGGGAGACTGGGCTCTAGAAAGGAGGAGTGGTGGAATGGACGACATTAAAATGTGTGAACAACCTCCAAAAGCTATTTCAGCTTCACAAACAAAGACCTGCTATATACAGCAACCACTCCAGCCACTTGATCCTCATAGCTGTTGTTGGACAAAATAATATGCAAACAGGTATCTGAAGACTGTATAAAAAAGTTTTAAGATAAAAATACTTTAGTTGTGAAAGGAGGTGGAAAGATCAGATGCAAGTGAGGAAAAAAAAGAAAAGAAGGCAAGTCATCCTATGCAGCTACACTGGTGTAATTTGCCTGTAAGGAAAAGGGCTCTGAGATTTAATCAAAGATCACAGAACCATTTAGATTGGAAAGACCTTTAAGATCATTGAGTCCAGCCATTAACTCAGCACTGCCAGGTCCATCACTAAACCACCTTCCTAGGCACCACATCTACATGTCTTTTATATACCTCCACGGATAGTTGACTTGACCACTTTCCTGGGAAACCCTTTTGGCAAAGAAATTTTCCCCAATATCCAAACTAAACCTTCCCTGGCTCAACTTGAGGCCATTTCCTCTTGTCCTGTGGCTTATTTCTTGGGAGAAGAGACCGACAAAGTGTTTTAGTCAGTGTTTTCCATATTTTAATGTGTACTTGGAAGAAAGGGAATGTAAATAATCATCACCTGTCTGTATCAATTCATGTTGCCTATCTCTTATCTGCAGCCCCAGAAAACTGAGATGCACATGCAGTTCAGAAAACAAAAGTAAAAGTGGTGAAAATGCTTTACCTCCCATGTAAACAGCAGGTTTCTGCATCTTTCAACAGAGACACACACAAACACACACAAAGATATTTCCAAGGAGAGAACACAAGGCATTCCTCCAATGCTAAGACATCTATCATCTGTCAAAGCTCCTTTTCAAAAGCATAGAAACAGAAAGTCTGGTAAAATCAATAGCTGCAAAGCATTTGAAGCAAAGGTAAAAATATTTTCTTGTTCCTTTAGAAATGGCTGTAACATTTCTCCTCAAAACTCTAGTCAGAAAAAAAGCTAGAAAAATTTAGCAGAAACAAACTGAATGGAATCCAACACCGATACGAGCAATTAGAGTAGAGCAATAAAATACAGTAAAATGCAATATGCAAACTTACACTAAGTCTTAACAATGCTCTGCTAGAAACAGTCTTGTAGACCATCTGCATGTAAATCTATTATTCTTTATAAGACAGGGACACTAAACTTGTCACTGCAACAGATGTACATTAGCTGAAGACATGTAAAGCTACAATGAATTTACAAAAGTTATCCTTACGTGACTGAGTTTGGAAGACCAGCCTTCAAACTATGAAAGTATTCCCTTCACAGTTCCTCAAAGCAGCACCTAATTGCTATTTATGCAGAACACATGAAATAAACTGCCTTTTACGTCCATTTCGTTACAAAGTATGCTGCAAAGGCTGATTCATCAAAATGTTAATTGTATACTTACAGAGTTTTTTAAGCAATCATCATCCACATCAAAGTTTGATGTATCAGTAGGGCTGCTGACTTCTGGGATGTAAGGTGCCTCACAGTTCCTAATGTTGTCCCAATCAATCCCAGCAAAAAATGGATGGTTCTTAAAGTCTTCTATTCCATTTTGTCCAAGTCGATGCTCCCTGCTACAAATGAGCCTTCGGATGAGGTCCTTTGCACTTTCAGAGACATCTGTCACTTGAGCAGGAAACTGAAACCTCTCCTTAAAGATTAAAACAAGAGGAAATAGTTTATTACCACGAAAAACTTGGAAAAACTAACTTCTTAGTGAAAATCATTATGTAGAAAAAGAAATGTGCAAATACTCCAGCTCTGAAATACATGCACTAAGGTTTCAAGGAAAAGACTTCTGCTAAGGATAGAAACTATTAAAATTTTTTTGTCTTCTAGTTTTTCTTCTTTATTTAAATTTCTCTTACACTACAGCTGTTGAATTCTACAGCTACCTCCATGTGGAAGAACATTTTAGAATTTTCTGCATAAGCCATGGAATGGGTTCACCAGAAGAAAGTAACACAACAGGATTGAAGCAATGTAGCCAAGATTGACTCCACAGAGTGAATTAAAATCCATGTTTCCAAGCCCAGATTTTACGTTTTAGCTTTATCCCAAAGCAAAGCCATCTGCAATCCATAACCATAAACTTACTACACGGAAACATATTTTTTGTTCTATATTTATGAACATTAACATAATTAGTACATAAAAACTTATTTTTAAATGTGTCTTCAAGTTACCCCATTATTAAAAATTAGCTTAGAGACAGACAGAAAATGCACTAACTTTGTGGTTCATTATTTTCCCATAGGTCTCCACCAAGGACTCAGCATAAAAGGGCGTTTCTCCATAAAGCATTTCATACATGCAAACGCCCAGGGACCACCAGTCACACTCGGGCCCATACTTCCCTTTTCCATCTTCCATGGCCTGCAAGATTTCTGGAGAGATGTAGTCTGGTGTTCCAACTGCCACTGAGGATTGGACCTGGAGAAGTTACATGTTCAGGATTAAAATCAACTTTCATCATTACAGACACTGTGGTACTGTGCCTTTATATATAAATTTAGCCCAGCATTCTCGTTGTAACAAAAACAACTAAACACAAACAAAAGCTTCTAAATTCAGAAAGAAATACTTAAGCATCCAAGGCACTGCATGCACAGGGATCCCAATAATATACTTTTGCTAAACTATTATCAATATTTAAAAATAGAAAAAGGAGAAAACTGTCAATTGTCAGGATTAGAGCCAGTAAGCAATTACAGATTAGGTAATCACATATATTAGGTCAAATGCTTTGTAGCCCTCTGGGACATGATTAAACATACTGGAATTACATTCTAGTCACACTTACTGCATACTGTGCAAATTTAAATGTACTAGTAGAACATCATCACATTCCAGTATCTCATCCTGCTCATACTAAAGCTTACATTTTCAATAAAGATTAGCGCTCAGAGCTTAAAACTGAGAGATTCATAGATCATAAACACCTACTTGGCATTGACAGCACAGCTTCTCTTTATTTATTCATGAGTTGACTGTATGCATCTAAAAAGTTTCTAATATACTGCAAATCCAAGCAGTCTACAGTCATATTTTCAAGAAAGGTAGTTACATACCAATGCCATTTACAGTTCCATTTCATTTGACATAAGGCACTTTTCCCCTTTATTAGCATGCATTTTGTGGCTACCAAAGGACTGAAGCAAAAATATTTAGGAATGAATCATTCTTTCTAATTTACCGTTCCATCTTCCATCAGCTTCAGACAAGAACCAAAATCTGCTAATCGAATATGTCCATTCATATCCATCAAGATGTTGTCTGGTTTTATATCCCTGCAATTAAATCAATTTCAGAATTAGTACAAAAATGTATTGCATAAGATGTATTCCAAGAATCAACTCTGCAAGGGTCTTTTCATTCAAAACCTGCAACCCATCAGTACATAGAAGACAGTCACTCGTGATACGGTGAAATTTGCACTAGGGACATTTCATGACAGGGACTGTAGATCAATCAAATCATACAATGCTTCTTAATTTTACTAAGAATTGTGTAGTTAAATTCCTCTCATGTCTCAAGGGTAGACAGGAGAATCTTGCTTGCTCTGAGCTTTTGTATATAAAACTTGTAAATCATCTGAAGAATGTTAGTAAAGCGGTCTCAAGTGGAAGATGCACGCTTATACTAGAGCTGGAAAACAACCCCTAGATTTTACAACAGAACAAAGGCCAATGAAATCCTGAAACAGTTAACACATTTTTAGATTTACTGTCTTTCACTGACATTCTTCTCTCACGTGCATCTCGGTTCACTCTGTGCATCTGTCATACTTCTGCTGAAATGATCGTTGTACGCACTACTGCAGCTCTGCTTGCCAAACTCTGGCTGCCTCATTCAGGTCATGATGCGGATGGAAATAACCTTCTAAGCAGGCAACATAATAAAATACTCCTTATATTGTAAACTTGACCTTTTTTTTGTCCCAGGTTTTTCCTAAGTGTACTGAAATACAGGTAGAGTGTATGTTCCCACTGTGCAGATGAGTAGGATGAAAAAGCATCTATGTTCTCTCAGTTACCAGAGGGGTAATTCTTGTTCAACTTATAAATTAGGTTCAAATGTTGAAATTTCTTTTCTGTTAAGTATAGGTCTTAGAAATATACATAAGCTACATTTTAAAAACATATGACATTATTAGATTCTTATGCTATCCTTATCTATTATATTCATAACATAAGTTATGACTGCATAAATAAAGGTCTACGAATATTTTCTCAGTTAACATTTACAAGATATAAGAACACAAACATGTGATATAAGAACACAAGATATAAGAACACAAAATGAGTGATTCCTGACTTTGCTTCATTCCTCAAACTACTTATAAAACGAATGTCACCGATTTCTTGGCAGACAAATCTCAAAATATTCATAAGCTAAAATGTTCACATTGCACCTGAGAGCAAATATTGTTGTTTGTGTTTTGGTGTTTTGTTTTTGTTGGGGTTTTTTTCCCCCAAGTAGAAATTGAGTTATAGACAATGCTTAATGATAATTTGTAATGGGAAAAAAATTAGAACCACACCTTGAACAACATTTTAGAAGCTGTGGCATAAAGGTGTCACAGTGTCACACACTCAGTGACAATTAACACAGTAACTGTTCGTTGTTTGAAAGAAAAGTACTTCCTGAATTTGTGTTACTCAAAGACAAGCAAGCAGAGGCCCATGCTGAAAAGCACCTTTCAAATATGCAGAAATATTTCCAAAGTAGAAAGCAAACACTGCAAGAAATCATACTTTCACAACCTGCAACGGAGCATAAAGACAATTCTTTACAAAGTAAATCAGGAGAAATAACCGAGTCCATTCTCTTAAGACCATTCTTCCACTCGATTTTTGCTGACACTGGATATGCCAAAGAATTGCAGCCTCCAGATTGAGATAGTTTTGTTTGTTTTGCATTCACCCACCAAAAACATTCCTTAAACAAGCTTCTAAATAAAAACAAACACATGCCATTGAGACTGCTGGAATTACAACTTCAGTTTAAAACACTTTGCAAAAACATGCACCTAAAATCCAGTTCCTCCTAGAAGCTGGACCTAGTTCAAGCTAAACAAAAACATGAGTCACCCTTGAGGCTCCATTTATCCATGTTCTATCTTTTAATATATTCCCAAGGGAAATAATAATAACATTAATAATCATCATCATCATCATCTCAACATCTCCCATTCAATCTCACAAAACAGCAGAAAACATGAAAAATCTCACTGTGTTGTCAACACTGTGCAAAACCAAACCTGCAAACAGTGAATGCACTCAGAGGAACAATTTCTTGCAGAGTGGCATTTGTAATGCTCAGTAATAATTTCATAAGAACAATTTTTAGTTAAGGAAAAAAGAAAAGACCAACTTAATAAATACAAATTCTTTTCAGCTCTTGTAACAGAAGCTATGGGTTATGAACAACTGTTCTGAATTGTGAACTACATTAATAAAAGACGGTTTGAAAGACAAGAATTGCTGGCACCTGCACAGCAGAGTAGGCTATAAGCAAAGGGAAAGAAAATTATGAGCCCCAGAGGCGAACAAAGAACAGGAGTAATTATTGCCAGTGTAACTGAAGAGTGTGAAGGTAGTGATTATGGGAAAAAATAATGTCATAAACCATGCATCTCTACTGAGCCTGCAGTTGTTAGATTGCATTAGAATGATGAGTTTTGTTCTAGGTTTAGTTTTGAATGATGTTTGTTTACTGTCTTTAGTGATCAGAACCAATCTATCTCCTGTCCTAAAGAGAATATGGTATTCTCTCTTCACATTCACTCCACCTTCACCAGCTTATCTCAGTTTCTTCACTGTATGGACTGCTTCCTTCTACTTCCATCTCAACTGCATTTTTATTCCTCTCTCTCCTAGACTCACCTCAGAAGTTGAGATGTCCAATCCTCCGCAGCCTATCAACCCCAAATTTCCTCCCCTTCTACTTCCTTCTTTCTCTCTCAGCTTCTTCACTCCCAAGTCCTCATCTCCCTGCTTGTTCAAATTTAACTAATCTTTTATTTTCTCCCATTTCAGTTCTCAGCAGTCACTATTTACTCACAGTCCTATTCCCACTGGCTTCCCATTCCTGTGATCCAGGACAACTATCCTCTTTCCTCATATCTAGTTTTTGTCCAATTTGCATAGTAATCTTCTTTGGCACCAAATGGAAGAGAACTATCAGTAATAGAGACACTCCATACTGTCTCTAATGTCTATTTATCAGCATCTCCCCAAATTCCTTCAGTATTACAGCTCTGAAACAGTGCAAAGCTACAGCACAAGAAAACTGCAAAGTAGTTAGGGATCAAACTCTGCACATGGTTGTTTGGAACTCGTAACAACTGGAATATTGAGGGAAAAATTATAACCTGAAAATATCTAGGTGGGGAGCAGAGGAATAAAAATATATCCATGACTCAAGGCAGATTGGATTCTGTCCTGAATTTCAAGTCTCCACATCCCACAGCAGAAGATTTTCTCTTTGGTTTTGTAAGAATTATTCTATTAATTAAAAATCTATATAGGAAGACTAATCCTTGTTTCTTGGTCTTGTTTCTGGAAAGAGGAACACTTACTGCTTCAGGCAAATACTAAGGAAGGAAAATTCCAGACCAAGTAGCTAAAATCTGGCAAAAGTAATGAGCAAATAATGAAAAGTTATATGGCTTAGTGAATAGACCACTGGGCTGAATCTCTGTAGATAAGAGTTACTAGGTGATTGTGGGCAAACCATTTAAACATCACTCAACAAGAACCATGGTGCTCAGTCAAGCAGCTAATATCATCTGGCTAGAAGGCTGTGGAGCCCAAATACCCTAGTAACTCTGTGATTAGTTCACTGCAATAAAAGAAAAAGGTCTGCTCACTTGGAATACGAAATACTAATTCACTTTCAAGAAGAATAAGCATTTGAAAGGTATTTATGAGCCAGATTTATAGTGGGAACAAGTATTGAATTGGGGAAACGGCTCTGGCACCACTGTGCCCTCTGGAGACCCTGAGTTCGACCAAGTCCCAGGCAGTTCAGCCCTACTCTGACAGCAGCTCCTGTAGGAAGCCCAGTGTGCCAGACGTGCAGGTTGCCAGAGCTGGACCTGGCACAAGCCAAGCTAGAACAAATTCTTCAAATATGCTCTACACTGAATTAAGGGAACCCAAGTACCCAGCATACTCAAAGAAACTTTTTTTTTCCCCCCAATGAGTGACTTAACAGCACCAAAGGAACTGGAAATCTGGACCAAATAAACTTCTCTAGAAACACATATGTCCATTTAAACTTTAACCCCAACAGAGTATCCAGGAGCAACTTCTACTTTTCTGAGCTTTGTTGGCCTTGACTGAAGGAGAAAATCAGCACTGCACAGCAGCTTTGCTGCTGTTTTCCGGAGAAGGCAATAGGAGTAAACAGTGTGTAATACGGAATACTTCACTTGCACTGAAAAAAGTGTGAAGGCTAATGAAAAAAATTTGAAAATTTGTTAATGAATCCTTCCTTATAATGCTTCTTGGTTTTATTTGGGGAGCTGTTCTTCAGATGGGCATGTTTACCTAGATGACTTCACTCACCTCTCTTTAAAACCGTTTACTTTCTTAAGCTGTAATTAAAACCCAAACATTTTACATACTAACTGTGTTAATATAAACAACATTCTGAAATAGGACTACAGCAGATACCTGGATTATTGCCATTTATTTTGATTCCTCTGTTAATGAGCCAGAGTAGAATTTCATTTGTTCAGTAAGACTCAAGAAAAAGTATTCCCTCTGAGACATGCTAAATCCATAGCACATTCCAGCTGTAAAATAAACTAAAAAAGAATTTTTAATACACGTGAATGTGGTTTTTTCCCCCGGATTCATTTCTGATACTAAAGGAAACTTAAGGAATCATGAGGTCTTGCATATTGAAATTTGGACTAGAAAACTCCCTTAAGTTCCTTACAACTTGAATTATCTGATCATCTTATGGTTTCAAAGTGTATGGGTTCCTGAGGTTCATCTCTGTCATTCCTTGAATCACTGGATCAATGTAATTCTGTTATTTGCAAGACCACAGGAAGTTCCTCAGGTCTACAGAACAGGAAGCAGCAGATTTCAGAAGAATCTTAACTTAATTTTGTTTCAAGGGCAGCTTCATGGAGGAGGGGACCAGACAAACAGATTGGAAGACGCATCAAAAATAGAGGGACACATTTGTTTAAAACTGTACCAGAATGACTGAGCAGCAGTCGTGTCAAATGCTACCAAAGATTGTGCCAATGGGTCAACCCACAGGCTTGTATTTTCTAAATTTAAGTGGCATTAAAGATTTTGTGACCAGTAGGGATCCCTCTTCTTCGTGGTAACTGTACAGTTATGATGCAGAATTTACTTGTTTTAGTTATTCATCTGTATTATTATTTTTTCTTTCAAAACATAAATGATCAGACAGAAACAGAGGAAAAAGCAAGTTCTTCTCTGCAAGATCAACAAAAGTGGCCAGATGGTGCAAGTGGGAACCTCTCAATATGTCCGACATGTCCTCCTAGGAATAACCATTTCAGATGCTGATGGAGTGTCCTTGCATACACAGCTGAGCTCTTAAAGAACCAGCAGAACTGAAATGACAATAAAGGGACTCACACTGTTCTAAATGCAACGACCACAAAACGAGCTGAGCCTGAATAAAGAAATAGGCCTGTCTGAAATCAAAGGAGCAATTTGATAGCTGAACTACCACTTTATCTGAGCCCAGTAGATAGAAAAGAGATAATCTGGAAAACAATTTTTTACTTCTAATGCTAACATTAGAAAAGCATGGAAATCAATTAATTTTCCTAAACAGGTCACATGCCCCCAAGACATGCTATTCTTGAATAGCAAGGAAGAAAGTGAACAGCTTACATTAAATTATTTTTCCGTGAAAACTCCACATGAACAGTATTTTTTAATGCTACCAATGCAAATTAAAATACCAGCATTTGAGAAAAATAAATCAGTTTCAGGTGTAACTGTTGGCACAGAGAAACTGATCCAGAAAGCTTATTACAAATTAAAGATTTCACAGCACTTTATTTTCTCATTGTACATGCAACAGCATTCCCCAAAAGTATAAATCAAAAGGTTAAAAGCAGACATCAGTGATTATAGTTATTCACTCTTACAACAAGAAATGCCATCCTTTGCCAAGTTACCTACTTTAAAAAAAAACCACAACCAAGACTTCACTGCCAGAATGCCTGGACTTTTTATCCAAAATTCCTTTAGAACACAGGATTATCCCTTGTCAGGACAGAAGTTTGGCAAACTGCTTATTTCACTCCCTTCTGTTGTTTCAGGCAGACTTTCCTTCCATATACCTCTCTCACAAAGAAATGCTGCATCCATGATTAAAAACGAAGACATTTGGTTTTGGCAGCACTCCAATGAAATGAGAAAATTTGGTGCCTGTGAAGTTTTTATTAAGGTATTCAGTGATGCTCTACTGACAGCTTGCTTTAGGTACGCAGAGCGAAACAAGTGGTGAACTTACACCAAGAGTGCTGGTCAAATAATGCCTTTTTCCACAATCAAATGTATGGACATTGATGTCCAGCAGGTTATTTCTATTTTCCATTACAGTGGACTGGGTTATATCAAAGTCAGCATTGCCATATTCTGCCAACTACAGTTTATCTGAATTCTGATGAGCAAAACTGGAAATAGGCTCCATCTGGCAGAAAGACCACTGTGCACTGAGCCAAATTAGATTTGGACAGTCGGCAGTTATTCTTTAGTAATCCCAACAAGATAGGCTGCACAAGATAGCAGCATGAGAAAACTGGAATATGTTGTACCTCATTAACCGTGCCTCTTATCAAGACTCTACTGTGCCTCCTCCTAAACAGACACTCCTTCATTTTTGGGTGAAATCCAAAAAGAGCGTATTTCGATTGAAACCAAAATCATTTAAATAACTTTGATCTCAGCCTTATTATTTATATAGCACCCAAACCATTGCAGCATGTTTGTATACTAAACAAAACCTGCTTCATGTAAAGCTGACAAACTAAAGCTTACAACCAAAAAAGATGTAGTAGCCTTGCATATAGCCCTGAAGTTAATAGAAATAGCCAAAGCCTGAACACTTCAGAATCCAAGCCTTAACAAGAACAACTACAGGGAAAACATAAATGCTGTAATCAACCTTATTTTATAATTTTTTTTTAAACAGTATCTTAATAGCGTAAAACTCCCTTGTTTTCTCTTTAACTCTTGATAATAAATTATTATGTATGTGCTGTTCCAGGAACACCCAGTAATTCACCTCTGCTAAAAGAATCTCGTCTAAGCAGCAGGAGATTCCTCTAAATCTCATTACATTCAATGGACAGACTCTCATCAATTAGTTTGAAACATCAACCAAACCACAACAATAAAGGTTCTAGATGTGTGATATAGTCATTATTTATTGATCAGTGTGGACAATTTTGTATTTGTACTGTCACACATCCTAACCAAGTTTTATTCTTAGTAATATCACAAAACTAAATGTAAAACAATACAGAATTCAAGGTTCCATGTACTGCATGCAGTACATTTATTACAGCACCTACAGAATCAGATACTTCCAAACTAACTTAGTTCCAGACCATATTTTCTGCCAAAGTATACTTTTTTAAGTCCCTGACCAGATTGAGAGAAATAATTCTGGTTTTCACTAAAAATAAGGTAATTACATTACATTCTCTTTTCCTACGAAGAATCTGCACCACAGACTCGAGTATAAAATGCAAAATAGATTAATTCTCTCCCACACTGAGTGTGGAATTTAAGTACCAATGAAAGATACTCATATGAAACATGAGAAAACACTTCCATAATAATGACAATAGGACACTAGAACAAATTGCTTCAGGAAGTGTCACCATCTCCATCACTTTTCTTTTAAAACCAGTTAGACAAACGTCTGTCAAGACTGGTTTAGCTACAGTTTGATCTTGCCTTGCAGCCCAAGAAAAGTATTAGCTGACCTCTCCAAGTCCTCTCCCAGTCCTTTGCTCCACAGTCTTTAATTTCTGCCACACAGACAAGTATTCTGGGCACAACACAGTATTTACCTTATGGTATCCAATGTTCTTTATGAATTTCAAATGCTAATAAAGGAAATAATAACAAGCAACAGGGAATGAGTACATCAGCCAACACATATATATCTTGAGTTTGTTCAGGCACTCATATTCATTCCTGAACACTTGAACAGTGTAGTTACTGGCTTATAAATATATGCTCCACCACATCATATTATAATATCCTAGAATTAATTTGCCTTAGAAAAATGTCTCCCTGTGGGCTTTGTGCATACGTATTTGTTTCCAAGTAATGGATATCTCAAACACGATAACAGCTGCAAACCAAGAATAATTATTTTTAAAACCTGCTTATGTCCATTTTTTTCCTTCTTTTAAAAAAATAAGTAAAAAAGGGTGATTTGAAAAATTCTTTTGGATAAATGCTTGGCATTTATAGCTACTGTCTTCATCTAAAATGCTAATCAGCTGACAGAACCAGATATCTATGGAAAAAACCCTCACATGCAGGTTAGGCCCCTCATGTAGCGTTTTAAAAGAGATGTCAGGGCAAAGTCACTTGTGGTTGTCTAGAGTTATTTCTACTGCCTTGTCAGCTTTACAGACTAAAACCAGGAACACACTGTGCTATTTGATAACCATTGTAAATCTGGTACCTTACAAGGCTGATTTACAGATGTGATTTTAAACATCAGTGAAATAAGAATAAAAGTTTGGTAGACATTATCAGAAAGACAATTCCTTATGTCAAACAATCAAGCGTGTAAGAGGAAGACCAATGCATTCTGAAACTTCTAAAAGTTCAAATTAAAAAATGGAAGTTAATTGAAATAGTTTGACATAGGAACTGCTAAAAACAAATTTAAAAACCCAAATCCAAGTTAACTGGCCTCTCAGAGTGGATCAAGAATATAGAAGTTTAACTTTCCTCAGGGTTGGCTTGTAGCTGAGTTACTGTATTAGACAAAAAAAACTTGTAAGGACTCAAATATAAAATTGGGCACACTAAGTATTGAACATTTGAATGTTTAATAATGCATTGATCTTGAACAGAATAGTATTATTGAGTAAAATTTCATGCATGAAAATATGAGAGCCTTGTACTATATTTCTTTTTTGGGTAATTTTAATAGTTTTTAATAGCTATTTATGATGGTCTCTCCTGCTACAAAAGATTGCGGTACAAGCATAAAAGTTTTGAAAGACGTGCAAATATAAGATGGGAGGAACAAAACAGAAATGTTTTTACCTATTTCTTTTTCAAAAACAAAAACCGATTTGAAAAACAAATACTTGGTTTGAGAAGTCTGAAAACCACCACAGGAAATTAGTAAAAATTGCTACTAACCGAATGCAATTTGTAAAAATCAAGGAGACAACACTTGGGGAATTAGGTAAATATTCTTACATGAAACAAGTTGTAACATAATTACAGCACAGTATTGTAAAGCTCTGGAGGTGCTGTGCCGTTCAGTGATCAAAGTCCGGAATTATGGTTAATTGGAAAGGACTACTCAAAAAATCCAACGGGAAATGCGTCCTGGGAATCTGCTCTCAGTGACCCTGTTCTGAGAAGGAGGGTTAGACTACCTGACCAAAAGAGGTCCCTTTCAACCTCACCCATCCTGCAATTCTGAAATTATGACTAAAGCTGCCCTTTCAATTTGATTTCATAATAACCTTCTGGTTACATTGTACCAAAGCTCCTCAAACCTAATGCTGAAGTGCAGTAACACCAAAGTACTACCCGTTCAGCTATAGCAGCCTACTTCTGAGTTCTTGTGGCTCAAGACAGAAAGTATCTTTAGCCTTAGCACTAAGAACATGCCTATTTTTGCACTGGAAACTGCAGTTCATAAAACAAAAATTGGCAAAGTCCCTCTCTCTTGTCTCTCAACTCTGCAGGGATATGACAGGTAAAACCACAAAATTGTCTTGATTGTATCTTGACATTTAGTAACAATCAGGCTTTCAAAATTTGTTAAAATTAAAAGCTTCCTTTCCCCTGATCTAAAGTCTGACTAACAGAAAGCCCCTATTTATCCCAAAATGCTCAGCAATCAAGGTTAGTCTCTGACATTGCTTACACTGTTAGGATAATAAGTGCTGGCAAGCTTGGCCTGAAGCCATCAGACACCACTCCATGAGCAGCCCTCCACACCACTGCTCTGTCACACAGGTTTTCTCTGTGTAAAAAGCCTTGGCTATCAGAGGAGACTCATCTCCTCATAAGAATGGCTTCAGCACACACATATGTATGCATATATATATAAAACAGCCAGGAGCAAAGCAAGGTTTATAGAAAGACTTTTATATTCCTATATATAAGGAAATTGCTGAAGATTCAAACGAGGCATTATTCAGGCCTGGACTACTTATTCCAGTGCATAGATTACTTTTCTCACCATGCTTTCATGACCTAAATTGTTTTTTTAATTTGCAGTAACTACATGCATGCTTTTTTCTTATTATGAAAGACCATTCTCAGGAACTCCCTTGAACAGAGCACTTCAACACATGCAGAAGAAAATTATTTACATTAGGGCTGTTCACTTATAGATGCCTCTTCAGAACCCAACTACTTGCACACAGAAAGATTCAAAATAGGTGTTTGAATTAGATCCTTATGTGACTAATTGTGCCTATACTGAAAATACTGAAGCAACCTGAAATGAAGGAGCCCCTGGGAAAAATGGGATGGCAGGGAGTGGATTGCTCACCTAGCAAGGGGCCCTAAAGTAGAAGAACACACTTAAAAACAGGCCATGAACCAGAAGTTGTGCCATGGTAGGCTATGTATTATTTGTGAAGGAAGAGTTGGGCACCTTTAATTTACACAGCACTTAGTAAACAAAACAAAAAAACTGAGTTCATGTTCCTCTCTCCATCTGGTGTTCTTCTACTTCTCTAATAAGCTACAAATACATGCAGCAGAGGACCTGGCTGAGGGCACTCACTATTTTCGCCTCTCTAACCTGCCCAGCTGTCACAATGCTTTTTTTGGATCTGATCACTGTGCTTATAGTTTCACATTCCTCAACAGAAACTCCACACCAACAACATTCATCAGGGAAAACTGCCATTTGAGTCAACATTGGAAAGAATAATGGCCTTCAAGCCCAAAGTTGTATGAATATTGAGAAATGACACCAAGTACATGACAAACAAGTAACTATCACAGAAGTGCATTCAAATATCTTGTGCACGGTTTGCTCTCTTTTTGAGGCACCCTATTAGATGATACTTTGAAATACTAAAAACCAAACTAATTTAAGCTGATGGTGGTAGAAACAAGCTTCATTGAGCGGCCAACTTTAAATATGAAGTTTATTCACTTCAGATTTCAATGTAGTTACAATGGAACACCAAGAAAATTGCTTAAACTCTGTGTACTTCAGTTGACAGAGCTGTTTCTGGGTTGTCCAACTGTACTCTTTTGTATCATTCTATATTTTTGCTCCAGAAGATAAGAATAAAAAATACTATCCTAACAATTTGAAAAGCAATAAAATGACTGTATATTTGCCATAATTTGCCATGTCAACTTTACTGAAATTCCATTTTGGCTTCTAAGAACTTAAGTAAACAGATTAAGAACTCCACAAGCACTACTACCCTGCAGCGTATTCTAAAGATTAAAAAATTAAAGTCTGCTAAGTAAGGCTAATTCATGTCAAAGCTTTTAGATTTCTAATAGTATCATGAGTTACTGGTGGGTAAGGGAGTAGAAAGAGTAAGCTCCTTAAGAATGTTATGTCCATCTGTGAGTGCCATCTGTCAAAGAAATCCTGAAAGAAGAGGCTAACGAGGAATCCAGAATATGCCCAGCTGTTGCACTGTAAATTACTACCTATGCTAAAAAACCTTAACACGTATTTCTAGGCAGATAAATGTTTTCTTTCCTTTTGATTCTCATTTTAGATATGCAGCCTCTGCTCTTTGCTTTTCAGTACAACCACACACAGCCTCTGAAACAGCTCACGGCATTGAAAAATTCTGAGAGTAAACCAGACAACAAAAACTGAGGACTTGTACTGGTTTTGATAACAACAGTTAAAAAGTATTTTACCTATTCATTTTTTTTAAATCCAATGATGACACTAAGAAAGCAATTCACAGAAGAGTGTTCACTCAGAAGCTGTCTGGACTATCTAACACTTTTTAAATACATATTCATATATACGTCTTTATACATATATCTGTATAGGGCACACCTACATGTATTTAATTATCAGGGATATTTATAAGTATCCTGAGCTTAAGCAAGTTATTAGTTGCAAATCACTAGAAAATTTCTGGGACTGATCAAGAAACAAACTAACCTGCTGGGTCCATACTGCACCCCACAGCAACTCCTCCTTAGTCCTTTTCTATCTTCCTCCAGGAAAAAATACACAGATATAAATACACCAAGAATTAAGGGAGCTGAGGGAAAAGGAGATCTGTGCAGAGATGAGTTCTGAGATATTTAATGCTTTTTGTTTTTCCAAAAGAAGGATATACAGTCTTAAAATGAAGTTGATCTTATCTCTCCCCTATCCATTTATTTGATCAGCAATAAAAAACTATTAAAAATGTATTAAAGGGAGGGGGGAAACACAGAAGAAAGTAGAGCATACTTTAAGGACACATAAAATATTCAGGAATAGGGAGCACATTACATAATTTAAATGAATTGTTTGCTGTTCCTGAGTTATGTGGGAAACAGAACAAAGATAAGATACAAAGCTGCGAGTAAACCCTGGAGACTAAAAAAAATAGTTTACATGGAGAAGAAAACCAATGCCATCCCAAGCGAACAAATATATATGTCAAATACTTGCCACAGCTCTTGCAATATGTGAAGAAGCACTGCTATATCCTATATATTTTACTGCTCTACTCCCAGGCTAGTAAGGCCTTTGGATTTCATATATTTTTTGAAAGACTACGCAGCAGAAGAATGTTTCCAAAAACACTACTATACAGCCATTTTAATGTGCTGCACAGAACCTTTGCTTTCTTTGTCCTTCCCCCAATAAAGGTTTATTCAGCAGTTACACCGATACTTGGGATTCCTCTTTTTTTTAATGGAAGTCAGTGTTGTTAAGAATATCTACCCCTCTCCAAGAAAAAAAGGGGAGGTGGGAGAAGAGAACAAAAACAACAGACAAAAGTATAGCTTTTCCAAATCTGCCTTCTACTTAACTGTGCCCTAAATTAACAGTACAGAGGTTAAATGCTAATAGGAAAGAAGATTCCTTCCAAGTGAGTAAGTAAAAAGTAGAACAGTGAGAAGCAAAGAACCTACTAGTCCTGAAATAATGAAACTAATTTTAGGATAATCTCTCTTGCTTCCCCTCAGCTTGAGCAAGTTCTTTCCTGTATTGCAAATATGGCATCGTATTTATTATCTCTTGGTTATCTGAAAACAAAAATAAATTAATACTGTGTTGAAGGAATTCTATTCACAAGTTGTTAAATACAGCAGAAGATACTGCTATTGAAGACAAGAAATGCAAAGGGACTGTTTTTAGGGACAGAGAAAAGGAGAGTAAAAGCACCTACATATGTGCAAGGGAAGGAAGAAAATTTGTATTTCACTGGAAATTTAGATTATTTCATGTCATTATTCATTCCATGTCAACCACCAACCTGACTAATGTTGGTATAGGCTGAATCAAAGCCTTGCTGGAGGCAGCAAGAAAAAGAGTGAGTTCCTTACAGGAGTGTGCACAGGCAAGGCTGTATACTGACAAGAAAGAAGCAACAGGACTGCATCATTTTCTGTGTGCTATTCCACAGCCATGTGAGAAATCTCATGATGACCGTCTCATGAAATCCTCAACCAAGTCCTCCAGAGGGAGGACAGCACACAGGGTGGAAGAACCCAGCAGTGGAAGGAGCTGAAGAGGGACATAAATGGCTGCGAATCCACACGGAAAGCAGAAGTGAAGAAACAAAAATCCTCTCACCTCTCCCATGATGTGAGTTTTTTATTTGCTGTATCACTCAGGACTCCAAAATAATTTTTAAAGGGTGAAAAGTAAACATTGTGCCTTGCTGCTCATTTTGGAGTCGGGGTGGGAAGGCAGCCCCAAAGCACTGCACCGCAGCGGCCGTGCTGGGCACATCAGAACACAACTGGCCTTCCCCAAACCTCAGTACAGAGAAGCAGGGCAAAGAGTTTTTCTGTCAGAAACCCCACCCTGACTGCTAAAAGAAGATACATTGTACATGATTATTTGGCATTAGCTTTTCATTTGTGTTAAACTAATTCCATGTGAAATTGTAGAGGTTTGTTTCTGACCATGTTCAGGGAGACTGCAAGGTGAGTTAGGAGACTCTCCAGAAGTCTCCTGTGCCCAAATGAAAAACATTTTACTTCTTAAAAGATTTTTTTTTTCTTTTATTTTGCTGGTTTGGGTCAGGAAAGGGTGCTTTCGTTTTTGACACTAAAAATACATTCAAAGTAAGATTTCTGGCCTATATAATAAGGGTTTGGATTTTCATTTTAACACACTATCCTCAGAGGTTCTTCTACCCTGTCTGTTTTTCAGACTGAGAGAATCTGAGTGAGAATTCTGTAAGAGACTGAGGCTCTGATCCTTCATCTGACCATGGGATACCAAGCAAGATGTTACACAGTCTGGGACTTTGTACTCCTCAGGAAGACCAGCTCCTTGACCCTTCTTTGCTGTAGAACATCAACACAAATGGAAGTAGAATGGAAAGGACAGAAAACAGGGAACAGCAGGATGTGAAGATGTGCTTCAAATTCCTAGCCTGCCTGTTGATTATTTAGTAACAGCCAATTTTTTTTTTTCTATTGTGCTTTTTCACATTTGATGTTCATACAAAAGCTGTTAACTGCAGAAAGGAGGAGCTTGTCAGAGAGAGAATTTTTGAGTCTTGAAAATGCTGAAAAGCAGCACCTTGTGCAGACAGCTGAAGGGCAGGGTGGTAAGAGTCAGCTGGTGCTCAGGCAAGAGTCAAGTTTGCTGAAGCACCCAGGTGAACCACAAGCCTGCATCTTAGAGAAAACTATGGAAAAGTGATTCCAGCCTTTTCAGTTTTAGGTCCTATCACTGAATGCAACACCAGAATTTATATCAAGAAGTTACAATGAGAGAACATACTAGGAAATGACGCATTTCACAACACTGCTTATTTTTTTATTACAGATTAAGGATATGACTGATTTGATGTGCCTCAATTACATGTGCTGTATTAAAGAGAGATTCAAATGAAGAACTGCAGCTACTGAGTGAAAGCTGTTCACAATTCAGAATTACACAATTTTAAAAGAAAGTCAGAGAATACTGTCTTAGAACAAACAATTATTTAGGAGTATTCAAGAGTACAACACACACACCATCCCTCAAGCTCTCAGAAGTCACTCCTATCTTCCCCCTCTTTGTTTCCCTCAACCCCATGCTTATTTTCTGTCTGGTCTCCTCACCATTTAAATTGCTGGTCACTTGGAGGATCAAAGCTGCTATTTTGAGTCACTTAACCTACAGTTAATCTCATTGTTGCTTGCCTGTTTAAGTAGAATCAGTTGGCTCCAGTGCACCTAATGGTTAACAAGGAGTCTGACAGTAAGTCGTGGGCTGTACGTAATGTTACAGAAGGTGCACTTCAGAACTTGCATAATGAGCAGTTTTAGCTAGTTTTGACATTAATTCTTAGAAAATTGAGGGATGTGTGACTTGATGAATGATGAATTAATCATTATTGCTGAGACTCAAGCATTGCTTTTTTCTCTGGAAACCAAATGGAAAGCAAATTCAAACTCAAACTAGCAAGTACACCTGTTGCATCTATAAATGATTTACTAACAAGATACACAGGCAGAGTTAATAAAAAAACTTTCTTTGGACACGTGTTATAGCTGATCTGCTTCAGGAAAAGCGTGAATAAAAAAAAAGTAAATGTTTCACTGAATTTTATTCAGAAGTGTGAAATCAAAGATCATTCCTACTTGGTGCCTGTGCCTCAGCTCCAACCAGGAGAGCCTTTTCTGAACTCACCACCAGCCAAATGGCTTTCAGCAGAGTGTTTATTTTAAAAAATGGAGACATTTTTTCCACTGTTCTTGACATTATCGACACCCTTACCAAAGCATTATGAGAAAACAATGCTTCCTAAGTTAGCAAAGTTACCCACGTGCCTAGCACTACTCCTTTTCACAGATTCAAATACAGGTGCCTACTCTGTGTGGAAACATCAGAAAGCAATAGCTGCTATTTAAATATCAAATTTTTAGTATTCAATTTGAGATGACCTATTCTAAACAGATCATAGAATACCAGGTTGGAAAGGACCACATGGATCATCTGATCCAACCCTCCTTGGCAAAAGCACAGTGAAGATAAGACAGCCCAACACCCTGTCAAACTGATAGCCAGCTCAATGCTGGTTCTTTTAATAAATATAACACTGCTTAAAATGCCTATGTAAATTATCTTCTTTCTTCTCATGGATCTGGAACCAAGGAGCATATAAAATTACACAACAGTGGTAAAGTACTGCCTGCCCAGAGCTGAGGTTTGAATGTCATAAATGTTCACTGAAATAAAATGATGGTTCAAAAAGATCTATTAGACTAGAAGTGTACTAAAAAAGTAACACACAGAAGATAAGGCATTCAGAGTTCTACTTCATCTATTATGCTAATGTGATTACCAATTTCAATAAGATTATTACTGGTGCTTTTTCAATGTTGTACAAACTAGTATCTCACCATCAGATACTTTCAGCCAAGAATCCTCATTACCATAAAACACAAATTAAGTCAAAGCCTTTAGTATGAATCCTGCACAAGCATGTGTATCACAACTATTTCACACACAAGCTGCATTGTTACCTTAAATGTACATTTGCTTTTCAGTAACTACTGCAATGTGTTCAAGCAGAGCAGTTAGAGAGAATCTCAATCATAACAGAACCCAAGAACTACACCAGGATTGTGTCAAAATTTCTAAGAGGATACCAGAAACCACTTCAATCCAGTTCAAGATGTTCTGTTATCACGTGACAACAGGAATTTCCTGATATTCTCAGAACAATTCTATTATTTCATCACTCCTTCTAGAACAGGGCTTAGAAGATTCTTTTGATGCTGCTAATAATATTCTATACATATGTTACACTGCACTAATCTGGTACTGGGGAACTGAGGGGCAATAATAGAGACAAAACAAGTTTGTGAAATCCTTATTGATCTGAATCACAGAAGCACAGCCAAAACATTACACAACATTTTCTAACCCACAGAAATCAGCACCTGCAACGTGAAAACACACACTTGATGCTAAAGTGAATATCCAGATTTTTTTTCCTATATGATATCCTCAAAAGAGCTCCAGTGTGTCAGAGGTTTCATGTTAGTTTTATCAAGACACTTTAAGATACACACATTCAAGTTAGTGTACACTGGATGGAAGGAAGACAAATACACTGAGACAGGCAGAGTTTTGCCAGGCACGAACATAGAAACATTCTGGCAACACATTCAAAAGGTTAAGTAGGGAAATCAGCAATCTGTTTTGCATTCATGTAGTTACTGGCAAAGTACAGAAGTTAATAAATACTTTAAAAAATTATGGGACAGAAATTTTTAAATTTTGGCATATTCATAGAAAAAGAAGGAAAATGATGGAACAAGCAGAGTGGGATAACATAACTCCTGTCTCCCCAGGGAAATTGCACTGAGCAGCTTCTGTATTTGTGTTTCTAATGATGCTGGCATAATTCTTGATGACAGCCTCTTTTTTTTTTTTTTTTTTTTTTAAATGTGTCATAGACTGTAAAGGTCAAACATCACAACTTATTAGAAATCAGTTTTCTTTCATTGGAATTAGATCTGTGAGCAGGGATGCAAAGACCTGGTTTGGAATCAGATACCACAACACACAAATACTGCATTACTTTCCACAACATCCTCAGAACTCAGATTCCAATTTTTTGGCAAGAGACAAGTTAATCCCTCTTAGAATATTCAATTGGTTTTACATTTCAGCATTCAGAAGTCTCCTAAGCATTTGACTGTCAAAAGCAACCATGACATTAGTAATACAGACTCTCAGACAAGTATTTTCCAAAAACTATGGTTTTAAAGAAACAAGGTAAGCAAAGGCTGACTCAGTGTTTAAGTAGCAGTTTTGACTTGACAGTAATTTCTTTTTGAGTTCATTGACAAGTACTGTCACTGTAAATCATAATTCTGTTACTTAAATTTTCTACCATTTTTGGGATTTTACATTCTTAAAAGGAATACCAGCTTTGTGATACAGATGAGTAGGAAGAGAATGCTATTTGGAGCTGTTGCAATTAATCAGGCAGAAAACACGTGGACTATACTGACACTAAACAACTTTCACTTCCTTAAACATAATGTGTAATACTTAGAATGATTACGAGGAATACCACATTATACCATGCAAGCACTGGGAGCAAAATCTGAATTCCTTTGTTTGCACAATTCATCACGATCAGGTAATGTTTGCCACAGTATTATGGATTGAGACACAATTCCATATTAAAATATTTTTAATTTTTCTCACATGAGAGAAAGTGCCATGGAAAGAAAAAAATGACAGTACTAGGAAAGGTATTGATAATAAACTGACTGAAGGAGAGATGACTGCATAGTGGTGAAAGAGGTAATAAAATCAGAGGGACATTATTAGTGCTGATCCTCTGGGATCACTTTTGAAACTGATTTAACATTTTAGCTTTAAAACTTGGCACAAAAATAAATGCATGCTCATAAAAGGTGTAGCTATCACAAAGCTGAAAAGCAGCAGTAACAGCAGGGAAGACTGGAATATCACACATGCAGAAATTACTAAACTGAAGACTATAATAATAGAAGTCAGATTACACTTAACAGTGTGTAAAATGTAAATACCTTCCTGGTAAGTTTAACAGCAGAAACTTCTCTTATACACCAAGAGCTGTAAGTGATAGGGAAGGAACTGAGTACACCAAATTATTATTTTATGTCTGTACCTTTACAGTGTGATGGAACCATGGCTCTTGATTTCACTGGGAGGAATATTCTAGCAGAGTGAGAAATACTGCAGCTAGAACACAAGTTCTTTCCAAAATGTCATCTCATATAATATTTACAATTCTTGACATTAAAGTTTTATCAAGTTGTCTGACAACTCTAAGATTAAACAACAACTTGAAGAATGACCATACTCAACATTGGCATGAAACACTACTTCAAAAGTTCTTATCTGTAAAAGAAATCCTTAAAATTTTAACTTAAATATAAAGAAACTCCACTCAGGCTACCAAATATGCCAAAATGTAACTGTAGCTCCAGTAGTATGAAACAAACCAAAACCATGTGGTACAGAAATTTAGCTCTTTTTCATCATTACTAAACTCTTTAAAGTTAGATGCACACATAAAGAAATGTTATATTCTCCTGTTCTTCTTTCTATTTTGCAACACTGTCCCCTGATCAAAACCGGTCTTTGAAATACAGCACATGTGGATTTCTTATTTTACCTTATTTATTGTAGTCCCCAAACCTAACTTGCCTTTTTGGAAGTATTTCTAATCTTAGAGTTCCACTTACTCTCAGCTGTAGCTTGGCTGTTACTACACCTACAATGTCAGAGACAAAATTAACCTGAACTCAAACTCCACAGTTCTACTGCTCTGCCATAAAATTGAAAATATGCCCACCACATGAAATTACATACTGTGTTTATTTTTCACAATGCCTGCGCTCCGCTTTCTTCACCCATTAAATGAGGATATGATAAGCTATCTTCTAATTCCCAGAGTGTGTAAAACTCCAATATACCTAAATGGGATGCCCAGTTGACCCTATTCACCACCTCATTGTCAAGAATTACTGTGAGACAACTTTCATCTCTTGCTTCTTTGGTTTTGCAAAGCTTTGTAAAGCTCTCATGGCTTCTGCTTATCACTGTGTCCATGTGGCCCTCTGTAAAGTCACCTCTTTTCAGTCACTGAGCCAGCCCTGCACATGCAGCTGCAGCTGCACAAAGATTTTGGTGTACCAGATTAATCAGTATGGAAGCAGTTCTGGTAACAGTTCATCTTTTGTTAATTAAAAACATTGCTGCCTATAGACAAGGAAGCATATTAAAAGTGAAGTGTGCTTGTATAAATACAACGTAACAAAATATTTATATGCAAAATTAGCTTTAAGTCAGCTTATGATAGCTCTGGCATCTGAGGAAGATTGTAAGAATATGCTTCTTTTAGAAGATTACTCCCTTTTCATCCTTTAACATAGGAATATTTTAAAATTTTTTAAAGCAACTCTTAAGAAAAAAACAATAGCTCAATTAATAGATAAGCCTTTATGTTTAAATCACAGCAAAAAGACTATAATTTGGGGGAAAGAATATTAAAAGAATACATTAATGCTTGCAACACAGAAATCAAGGAAAAGAATAAAAGTATGTCCTAAAATCTCTCATCCCATAAGGCATTCAGAATATGTTTGGGCAGGTTCAGCCTGTAATATAATCTTTATTCCAACCAAAAGGCAAGGAAACGTGCAGGAATAAGCCAGACCAAGCTTGAAGCATATGTCTACAGTTCTCCACCATATCGTGCAGCAACAGACATATGACATAAATAGTTCAGTATGTGTTTTTTGCTTTTGTTGTTGTTAGAAAACAAACAAACCATATTGACAAGCATGATCCAAATATAATAAGCACTGTGACTTTGGCATAAAACCCCTGACAGCAACAGACTAAGGAAGGAACTGTAGCCAGAGGCTACAAAGGAAGAAATGCATTTGGTCTAAATGTATCCCAGTATATGCAGTACTTGCAGTAGCTTGGCAGAAAAACATCTCAGAAATTTAAAAATAATTAGAAAAATAGTCTATACTGTTTGCTGAAACACACTAAAATTACACTCATTAAGAATGAAGTGTTATTGGAAAAGCCTTTATATTCAATTTGCATATGCAAAAAACCTTTTTCTTTAGACACAAAGCACAAGGCACAATGCTTACTTAAAAACAAAAAAAAGCAAATATATATTTTAAAAAATACCTTGGAAAGGAACTTAAGGCCTGAATTTTCAGCTCTTAAACTTAAGCCAAATTCTAAAGGAGCTGTACTTACATAAAAGTACATTCCTTTCTGTGCTGAAAGTTCAATTTCCTATATGAAGAAGACATAACTTTGCTACTATTGTATCAGATCAGATTTTAGTCCCTCCTCCCCTTTTTTCCCTTCTCCTCTAAGCCAGTGTTTTCTCTTTGTACCTTTCTAATGCCCTTTTCCAGGGCTTCACCCACTGTATCTGATTAAGAATTACTGAGTTACAGTGGCAGCAATATCACTGCTTCCTGCTGCACAAGGAAATGCTAAAGGCTGCCCCCCCAAATAGCTAATAAAGAAAAACTGAACAGCACAAACATCACGGCACCTGAGTCAATAAAGATTTTAATACAACTTTTCAGATAAAGCTCCACAAGGTCTTGCTTCCCTGACCCCAACCACAGAACCTTCCACAACTGAACCAAGCCTGACCTTACGCAAGCATCTGCTTGGTAAGCAGTATTCTAATTTGCAGGATGTTAAGGGACCTATTTTTTTCTCATTTAAGAAGTTAAAAGCCAGCAATATTTTGCTGTTCTTAGAAAGGATCACAAAGTAGGCTCCTCTGTCAATGCAATGGCAGGTCTTCTGGAAATGCAAGACGGAAATGCTTACTGGAGAACAGCTTCACTGCAGACAAGGTTATTTGGACTGATACCTCCTTAACTGCCCTTTCAGGAATCAGATTCTTGCATGGATATCTTATAATAAGATATCTTGCAAGGTTATCTTAATTTACTATGAAAAAAAGGAAGTGGTTGAGGCAACAGCCATTCAACTCAGAAATTCAAACATCAAATTTCTACTTGTCAGATCTGAAAGTTCAGATACTGAAGACATTTTCACTTCAAATCCACCAAATATTCACGGGGAAGAAACCAGGCTTTGAAACACTTCTTATAATACATTCAAGCATCTCAATGTTAGAGTTTTATATGAACGCTGCAGGAATTTCTGACTCTAAAGCCAAGTTACTATTGCTTGTTTATGCTATGACAAATCTACATGACACTCAAAGTCAGATAATGATAATGAATTTGTCCTGTGCAGCTTCTAATCTTATGTAATCAAATAATATAAACTCAATTGTATTTCAAATACTAAAAAGGAAACACAGGGCACATAAATTAGATAGAGGCATTTCAAGGAGGAACTTGAGGAACACACAAGGTATTAATAAATAAAAATTAGAGACACTATGATGGGAGGTAGGTATGAAATAAATCCTGTGTTCACAAAGGGATAATGAAATGGAAGGTCAGTAGAAGACAAAGCATGAGGCAGATAGCTTCTTTTCCATACAACAAAAAAACTTGAGAATAATGAAGACTCTATCACACAACTGTCATCCTCATTTCTGCCTGCCTCATTCTGAACTTAATAAACAACAACAAAATCACTGAAAGTTAATTACCAACTCTATCTTGGCCACCAAACAAACAGTTGCTGGGACAAAAAAATCAGAAATAAGGAAAATGGTTTTGTCCTACATTCGGATGTTGAATTTGGATATCAAAGAAAGCGGTAGGAAAAAGTATTCCTAGGTCTGAAACAATCAGAAAAGAATGAGTGTAAAATTATAGTTTAACTCACATGAAACCAGCTTGCAAATGGGAATGTTTTGTCCTCAAAAGAAGTTATTAAATTCTGTAAACACCTCCAACTTCATTAAACATTGAAACAGATCTCATGTCAGAGCTGTAACTGTTCTAATGTGGACCTTTCTTCTGCGAACACCAAAGAAGTCAAATCAATCTTTACCCCAGAGGCAGCAGGAGCTCTTGGAATGTTCTGTCACATTTAGTATCCTCTAAGTGTTGCTTTAAACATTATTACTTGGAAGGGAAGACCACAGGTTTTTCTATAGAAAACTTCAGGCATTAATAATTTTCCCGTTAAGAGTTAAAAAGGACCCTTTCCAATCCAATTCTATTTCTAGTCTATCTCTTTCATTTTCACTTTTAGGAGGGTTTAAACACTGCTGTTTTATGACAACCACAACGAGTTCCTACCTAAGGGGGATTACATGCCACCTGGCAGAGTGCTCACATCCATCTGCCTTTCAAGAGTCGTACCCAGAAGATGCACAAACCGGCATGGAAAAGTAGAAACTCTTCATCTACGCACTCCTCCTTTTCCTGTGAGTCTCCTTTCTAGTGAAGGAGAACTAGTACCAGCTAAAGGATGGGTGGGGACTCAGAAATACAGCAGGGGTGCACTCCTTGAGTTGCCGGCCTTCCTCAGCTGACAGTAATCAACAACTCTCCTTTGTTAGGAGGTCAGTGTCAAACATTAAAGGGGAAGGTTTTACTGTAAGCTGAGGGTATCATACATTTATGATACTCCAACTGTTTCTCATGCCCCTTTTTCTTTAAAATCACAGTGCCAGATATCCCAAGCACCACTCAAGTGATGTAGGGGAGAAACAGGCACAATGTAATGAACAAAGATTTTATTGGGAAGACCGGCTTAAAGCAACTTCCTACTATTCTCCTCCTCCGTAAGATTGAAGAATTGACCCAGGTTAGTTAAAATGTAAAGTTACTTCTCACTTGGCCTGGTGTCCTTGTTCAGTTCCCTGCACAGTGCCACAAACATCTGTTTCAGCAGAGAAGAAGGAATGCCTGGAGCTTGGGTAGAGGGGAACAATGGGAGGAAAAAGGTCCAAAGATACATTTGTAAAGGCACCTCTGCTGAAAGGACTACTCAAGGCTACTGTCGCTTAAGGGGCTGGATTTAGGGGTTTTAAGCTCTTTCTGCTTGAATAACACAGAATATACATATAGATCCATACTAGCTCAGTCACCCACTATAAGGCTTTCACTCAAATTAACACTCCCACTAGACACTCTGGGAAACCATTTGCCTTCTCCATGATGTACAGCCAGTATGATCCACTAGCTCTTGGCACTCCAAGCATCTGTGGGCCTTTTATTTCAAAATACTTCTAGGTCATGGCAGGCTCCTTTGGAAATCCTACCAATGAATTGTAGTCAAAGAGCATTAACCTCATCCAGTCCTCAGCACAGGTCAGGTGCCACCCCGAGGGCACACTATGAGAGCAGCTGCCAGCATTTGTACCATAGAGGGTCACAGGGCAGAATGAAGGCCCAGATAACCTTTGTATCCAGCCCCTCCTCAGTGGAAAAATAGAGCGGAAACAACTCACAGAGCTCTCCTACCTCCGTCACAGAATACCTTGTAAGGAAGCATTGGCTTACCAAACACTCACTAAAATAACTTTCTGTCCTGCAGTTTTCCATGTAAAACTAAACCATGCCACATTTCAAAGCAATACATTTTCAGCAACTATCAAAATAATCTTATGTTACTTTTTTCCTTATATTTCTAGCCCTGTTTCCTTCACTCTCAGCACTTTGTAAGGACATCTTCATGTGTGTATTCCACATTATGTCTGTTGCAAAGTTTGGTAAACATTTAAAATACGATGTTGCTTTCTTTCAAACCCACAATGAGGGCTCACTTTACCAAAGGCCAGAGCACTTGGCTCATCCTTGTGCCAACTCAACTCAGACACACCGTGCAATGCAGCTAACTCCCAAGATGGGCCTTCCACCCCTACATTTTCCACTTAAGCAAATTAATGATCAGTAAAGATGGGATACACCCAGAAGACAGAAAACCACTTATTCAGCAAGTCAAAAATGGATACATTGGCACTGAAACTTATAGTTGAAAGTGAAATGGATCCTACAAAAGATCCCAGATTTCAGCTGCCTGCTGACAGTAAATATTTCAGGGATGTCCCTAAGATGATTTCTGCTGAGGACAAATAGTACCTTCCTGTTAAAAGCAAAGAGGCTGGCTTGATAGGGAATAGCTTTTATGCCTCTAATGGATTTATTCCCTTATGTTCAGTATTTCTCAGAAAGGATGTCACTTCCTCAGAGAATTCTGCCGCTCTACATTTTAAGAATTCAAATGTTCCAGCGAAGCTCAGCTTAAATTTCAGAAGCTGATAGAGAAAATTGAAAGAAAAGGGGGAAAATAAAAAAGGTATCTGGTGGTTTAGAATGCTAAAATCCTTCCAACTAAAAGCAGCAACCAGAAATCCAGAAACACACTGATGGAGCTAACTATAATCTCACATTCCTTCTGGAAGTGGGTGTGTTTATGCTTTGCAGGCCTATCTTTTCACATGCAAAAGACAATACCCAAAATGTATGTAACTTAAAGAGTTTGCCCTGTGGTCTCAACTACCCTCCATAAACTTAACCAACAAAAATAGTAATTAACACAGGTGTTTCATCATCTTTCCAAAATATTTTCTTAGTAAGGAGGTAACTAAGGATTGTTTTACCAGTCAATAGAAAGAGATGACTGTTTAATGTGGGTGTGTGCCAGTATATGAAAACTATTTAAAATGAGTGTTTTTGCAGTGGTCTGGAGGATCATGAGCCTAAATGTTGAACACTCCCTAGCTGCAAATTGGCTCTGCCCTGAATCCCTATGCAACCCTGCACAGAATAAATAAGTGGAGGAAAGAAAGTCAAGATGGAAATGATTTAAGCACATTAACACTTATAATTCTGTTCTATTCAAGAAGCTGTAATGTCCCAAATTAAATTTAGGACAGAGACAGACTTAGATGCACCCTTACTGAGGGGCTACCTTGGAAGACAGCACAAAAGGCAGGGGCACAGACAGTGCAGGGATGTGCAAAACCACCAATGGCACACTGAGTGTGCCCAGGACCAGCTCCTGTCCAGAGGGCATCTTCTGCAACTCTCAGTGAAAATTGCTTCCTGTGGCAGCCAGGCCTTCTCCATTCCTTTTTTACTCTACAGGATTTAGACAAAATTAAGAATTTATACGTTACATAAAACTGAGAGAAAACCTGGTTCACCAATAAAATCATGACGGTGTTGTGGAAAAACAATTTTCATGTGTTTGAGGTAACACAACATGCATAAATAAAGTGTAGCTACCTAGCTTAAACTGGTAAGTTTTACTGCAGTCCACACCTGGATATTTGATACTGCATGCAAATCTAAGCTTTTAACATATGCCATGAGGAATTAAATAACAACACAACCTCGAAAATAAAATAATATTAATGCATGTAGAGACTTTTTTCAGAGGGGGAAAAAAAAAGAAAAGCAAAAGAAAGGTGCTAAAATTATCTATTAAAAAAGGACAAATTTATGTTGATTCCTAATAAATAGGAAATCTTACCCTGTATGATACTACAGCTTGCAGAGAACTGGCACAAGATAATATTTAACCTTGGCCTAAAAGCGAGAATCACTTCATTGGTACGAATTTGTAATTGAAAGTATCAGGGTTAGGTATAAGCTTGCCAACCAAGTTGTGCATTTGTGAGAGATACAAATATGTACTTTCTTTCTCATTTTGAACAGTTGCACATATATTTAACTCAGATGAAGTTTCTTTCTAAAGCTAGCCTTGGAGCTGTCAACATCACTTGGTAGTGCCAGTGCTGGTGAATTCATAGCAATGGCAAAAGCTATGATACTAAAGAAAAGACCATTTTGTTTACATTCTGAGCCATCATTTAGCTATCAGGTAAAATACTACAAGATTTGTTCACAGAAATAAATTAGTCAGAAATAAAAAATTATCCAAGATTTATTGAATCACATATTTGTTGAAACTAAAAAGAGGATAAAAAACCTGAGAAAACATTAAGAATACCCTAAAAAATGATAGTATTGATGTTATTTTTAGCTAGCAATTTTTTTTTCTTAATTTCACGAGGTACCAGGAGACAGCTTCGAAAACACCATGCAATTTATCTGCACAATTTTATTAATATCTAGATTTTTATCTCCTTCCCACTATAAATTCATCCTGCAATCCCACAATGCTAGTGCAGAAATAGCATTCAAATTTGGAACTGAAAACTTGAAATACTGCAATTTAAGTAATGCTGAGGTTGTTTGTATTTGACATTTCAGAACCTTGGCCTATGTACTTTAGGAAAGAAAAGTGTCTTGCATTTGACATCAGAGTGGTTGGCACACAAACAGCCACTGCAATCAGCTTCACTCCCAAACAAAAGTGATTGACAACAAATAAGTGATTGATGCTAGAAAGACACAAGAGGAGTGACACACTTAGAAGGAAAACAGAAATACCATTTTTAAAAAGTACAAAAAACATTCAGAGAAAACCAGAAAATTATCATCAAAGTACATCACTATGTATGGTTAATGTGAAAATCTGTCCTGAAAGAACTGGGGCACTAAGAGGAAACAAAACAAAACAATCTGCTATCTTACTGTGTGAATAGAACCTTGACCAAAATACGCCTAAAGCACGGTTTCTAGTTCAGTAGCAGCAACCCAGATCAAATGCTGATGCACATTGGCTATTCATGTGAAATACCACTAGTGCAGCTGCTACATTAATCCAGCTTTTAGCACTATTTCCTTCTTTTTCTCATACATCCTTTGCTGTGTGGAAGGCACTCCCAAAAAAGGATGTGGCCACCATGGTTAAGCCTTCAGGAAAAGAGCATTAATGGCATTTAGATGATGTGTTTTCTTTTCCTTTCTTTTGCTTTACCAGTTGCAAGCATCTTAATAAAACTAACAGTGGAACAGGTCTCATTTCAAAGGCTGATCATTTAACATATACTCAAGTGCTCTTTACATTTTTAATCTTGCCAAACATACCTTTATAAACAGGCATTGTATTACAGCAGCACTAATGATAAAATGCTAAAATAGCATTTAGAACTTTATGAACATGTGAAGCTCACTGGCAACGCCACAAATCAAACAACAAAGGACTGAGAATGCATAGGGGCGTTTTTAAAAAGAAAAAAAGAATAAATATGCAAGCACAATAATTAGCATACTGTTTTCAACTGCAATGCTACTATTTTCATCCCAAATTTTACACCAGCACCTATTTCATCTTGGGGACACTACTGTTTGAGGATGGAAACATCACATCTGTTGCACATTACTTACCAAGAGTACTGAATTACAAAGATTTTGATCTGTTTGGAGGAAAAGGTAGGAGGAATCTATTCTTCTGAAAAGAGTTACTACTCTATATGCAGATTTACTGGGTAAAAGACCTGGCAACAGTAGATAGTGTCTCACCAATTTACCCACAAACACATCTTAAGAATTAGATCCAAATTAAATTCAAAGCAAAAACCTTTCACACCAGGTCCTAAGCCAAAAAAAAAAAAAACCAAAAAAAACCAAAAAAGGCAGAAATAACACAGTTCAAATCTTCAATACTCAAGGAAAGTACTCTGGGTTTTTCCATGAGACATTATCACAAAGCTCTCTTTAGCAGGTAGACACAGCTCTTTAGCAAAACTAGCCGATGGAAAAATATTCCAGAGGAGTGTTTTGCAATTTAGCACCACCCCACCTACAGCTCTCTCATGACAAGCCAGAATCGCAAACGAAATAAAACACAGCCCACTAACACACCAAAAGCAACCACAATACACCTTTTGGACAAAAAAATAATCCTAACCTCCCACCCCTCCCACACAGACACCTTTTTTGCAATGAAGCAGTCAAGTGGGAACAGTAAAAGAAGGCATAGTTAGTACAGACTCTAATTAAGGGCGATAGATGGATGTATCAAATGAGCTCATTCTGCCAGCTTAATGATTCAGCTTAAAGAATGGGAGTTTTCCTCCTGACTTCTGTCAGAGTCGAGTACATCTGTTGAGTGCATTTGAAGATTCTGCCTCTTGTAAGATAATCTTTGCATACAAGAATTACCATGGAGTTCAGCAGAGAATGATACATCAAGGAAAAGATGATGCTAGTTTTGTGGAAAAATCAATCATGGTCTCCAAAAAAGCTAGACACTAATGACTTAATATTTTCCTTTGAACACAGTCTGGTTTTATATATATATACACCAAGGTAAAGATAAGTACCACAATTTAAGTACTTCCATTCATTTAGCTGCCCTCACTTTATTTTAAAGACAATATCCTTAAGTCCAAAAGAAAATGCTGAAAAAAAATTCAAAGCAGATAGTTGTGTGTTTTGAGCTTCAGTATAAATCAAACAGATTAATGAAGGAACAGAATTTGGCCTTTCAATAAACCTGTTCTAAGTTGATCATATTTCACAAACAAACAGGTTTCCAGCTTTGCTTTTATAAATTATTGATCATTAACTCTCAAACACACCAGTGTGCAAGGTTCATGAGGTGCACTCAGAGGTTCATTCATGTCTCTGATGATATGGCACAAGTTTAGCAACAACTCCAATAACCGCAACATGTGGGCAGGTCGGTTCTGCTGTGCTTACTGTCACAGAAAGTACTTGTTACCAACTTAAACTCTAAAAGGAACTAGTTTCACTCTATCAAGTAACTCTCCATAACTCCAACAGGAATTTGGAGCTCAAATTACTTACCTGTGAACATAATGCAACTGATGAACTGAATCGATGGCTATCACCATTTCAGCCAAATAAAAACGAGCCATATCTTCAGGGAGTCTGTCCTCAAACTTGCTGAGCAACGTAAGCAGGTCTCCTCCAACATAGTAATCCATAACCAGGTACTATGCAGTGGGAATGAAAAGAAAACAGAGTGGGGGGGCGAAAAAAATCACAATTTATTGAGTGAATAAGAGACTAAATACTAATTGAAGCATAAAAATTAATTCACTGCAAAAATTATTAAGGACATTAAAAAAACCAAGCAAGATGCTTAGATGCTCTGAAAACAGTAGTCAGTTCAGCTGCAGTTTAACATTTAGCCTTGAATATTTTTCATATTTATACCTCCCCAAACACAGTAAGCCATGACAAAATAGTATCAACTTCATCCAAAGTCCCATCACCAAACATGAAATATTTAGATCCTCTGGATTCCCTTATGAAAACAGTACCCTTTGCTAGCATGCAAAAGGACTAAAAGATTAAAGCACAGACCTATAAAAATGAAACAAGTGTGTTAATTTATAATCTCATTTACGTTGCCCTGATTTCCAGACTTTCCCTTTCCTTTTTTCCTACCATCTTCTTTTCCCATTAAACACATC
Organism: Corvus moneduloides; assembly: GCF_009650955.1. Taxonomy (NCBI): domain Eukaryota; kingdom Metazoa; phylum Chordata; class Aves; order Passeriformes; family Corvidae; genus Corvus; species Corvus moneduloides. The sequence continues at coordinate 107,712,818 of NC_045478.1, read as the reverse complement.
ACTTTGGAGTGTTAAGTTTTTAGACTATTCAGATTAAGGCAAAGTCTGAGAGACTTCCAGTGACCCACAGCATAATTTCAGAAATTGTTGACATTACACATGATACAAGGCTCTGCAACATAAAATACAACATGTCACCTTCTCTAACTGAAAGGATGGAGAAAAATATTGATTTCTTATGTATTAATGAAACACAAAACTTGCCAGCCATTTAAATGGGTGCAAAGACTTTAAAGAAATCAGAGCCTTTCTGCACCTTACTGTATTTACAGAATGAAGCAATCTTTTAGTAACATAATTAAAATGGCTGGGAAAAGTGAAACTTCAGTGTGAAACTCAGGTTTAATATATTTTAGCTTTGTTTAGTTTGGTTTTAATTATGAAACAGCACCTGAAAGGGCAAATGGGGGAAAGAAAAAAAAAAAAAATCAAGCTAATTATAGCTAACAAACTAATTATAAGCATTCTAATTTTACATGAACTGCTAAGATGTTACTTTCAAACATCATTGTGGAGAGGTCTATTAGAATCACAGAATATCCTGAGCTGGAAGGGAGCCACAATGATCATCAAAGTCCAGCTCGTGGCCCTACACAAGACAGCCCCAAGAATCAAATCACACCCCTGAGAATAAATTTCCACTGAAGTACAGAGTATCTGGAAGTTTTTGCTTAGAGCTCCAGTCTGTTCCTAGGAAGGCACCCTATCTGCATTTGAAGCAGTGACTCTTAACAAGACCATAAATAATAAAAAGTATTGAAGATGTAACAATGTACACCCCAATTTGTTTCTTTAAAATTCTGAAAATGCAACCTAAAGGGACTATTTGCATTACTTCCCCTAAATTGTTTGCCTATCCCATTTTCAGAAAAAGACACTAAAATATGAGGAAAAAAAGTCTGCAAAATTATACCAGCTCTAGGGAAGATGAGGGGCAGGCAGAAATCTTACACCTGTTTCTTTTCCCTCATATTTTCCATAACAATAAAGGTGATGAACAAAGATTTTTAACAGCTTGAGACATAGTAACTTGCGCATCCTCACTGATTCCAAGTGCATAAAAAAGCACAAAAGGCATTTCCCCAAGATTTTAAATGTGTTGACAGTCAAATTTTCATCTGTTGCTTTGTGACAGGAATAATAAACTTAAATTAAGCTCACAACCCTTACAGAAGATAAATATTGCTCCTACACTCCTTCTGGAACAAGATTGATAGTATTAGTTTCTTGTGTTTTACAGTTTTAGAAAATGCATTAAACCTTTGAAACTTCAGATATTGATTATTAACTGATGCATTGTACAGACATCTCCAAGAGCTGAACTTACTGCTTTGAAAGTATATTGAAAAAAAACCTCCTCAGATTCTCCTAACTGATGTGGGATCTCTGTACTCACTCTTCAGCACTTTTAAAACCTCTGCAACTCAGCTCCTGGATAAACCAAAATAATAGAATTTTGGCCCTTACAACACAGGATTCTGCACCTCCTCCTATGTTTGCAAGAGCACCATAGTAGCCTAATCACATGGAAACCTTCAACTCCTTGAATAAGCCAACACTTAAACCATAACTCAGGGTATTAAGTTGTGCAAATGAAGTTGAATGCATGCATAGGAATGACAGCTGGACCTAAAATCTAAGCTTTAAATAAAAAGTTCCGTCAAATATCCAATGTCAAATATCCATGCCCTTAAAAAAAAGTTTGGGTTTTTTTAAAGCTTTAAAAATACTTTCTAAATATACGCAATCATCCAGATCTATCCAGTATCTCAAATACTTCTCAAAATACTACTGTACAACAGCACCATCCTTCCAAGAGAAAGAAAAGGACAGATTTAGGAATACTAAATTCTAGTAACTAGTGGAAGCTTAAAACAGGCATTTAATCCTAAATCACAGATTCATTTCATGGAAGGGACCTCTTGAGACCTCATCTGCTCAAGTAGGGTCAGCTAGAAAAGGCTGATGGTGACTGTCTCCAGCTGGGGTTTGAGCATCTCCCAATAAAGAAGGGTTTTCTTGTGCTCTGATGAAACTCCATGTATTTCAGGTTGTGTGCACTGGCTCCTGTCCTCTCACCAGGCACTACAGAGAGGAATCCAGCTCCCTTGTCTTCATTCCCCCCACTGGGTATTTACACACACGGATGATAACCCCCCTCTCAATCCTACATTAATTTGGGCTGAAGAATCCCAGCTCTCCTTACAGGAAGGATGCCCCAGTGTCTCAATCACCTTTCTGCGCTCGCAGCGGACTCGCTCCAGTAGTTCCATCTCTCTTTTGCCCTGGGGAGCTCAGACCTGGACACAGCACTTCAGGTGCAGCTGGGGCAGGGCTGAGCAGAGAGGAAGGACCTCCCCTGACCTGTTGGCAACACTTTTCCTTGCAGCCCAGAATACTCCTGGCCTATTTTGCTGCGAGGGTGCAGTGCTGGCTCACGGTTAAGCTTGTTATCCACCAGGACCTCAAGCAAAGCAGCTTTCCAATCACTTGGCCCCCAGCATGTACTGGGTTTGTTTTATTCCACCCCAGGTGCAAGGCACTGCCTTTTTCTTTGCTGAATTTCATGAGATTTCACTCTGTCCAGTTCTCCAGTTTGTTGAGGTCCATCTCAAGGCAAACAACAGTCACTGTTCAACCGTATCTACTGCTCAACCTACACAGATTTTTTTTAAAGGCCGCTTCTGTTACACATGATTTTAATAAAAAGCATACAGAGAACTAGTGATGATACAAACTTCCAGTATTACTGATAGTTTGCCCAGGAAGCTGCAAAACTAGCTCCTGTCAGCAGACTATCAAAGATGAAGAACAGAACCTGCTCTGTGCTTAGTGAAAACAAGGAAACTGGCAAGAATAAAACAAATTCTAGCAGGCTGTTGTGGAATATATAATATTTTCCTTGAAATGTTGTTAATGATAAGATCAGAATTACACAATACATGAGATTATTTTTACTGTCCCCATTAACAAAGCATGAAGCTGGCTGGGAGGTATTTAAGCCAACAGTTAGACTTAGAAATGCAGAGCCCAGTCTTCTGTGCAAACCTACCAAAACCCGTGGATCCCCAAGCATCTGAGCTGGCAGAACAAAGTGCAATATAATGGCAGAAAACACTGCAAGTCTGCAAGAGTTCCATGTGTAGCACTTCATGTATGGGATGGACTGGGAGGAATAAATGACTGTGGCTGTTAGTAGTTTTTTAAAGAAATTATTAGAATTGCTAATGATAGAGAATCCAAAGCACAGAGCAATAAAACCCAAACAATCAAAAGCCATCAATGTGTTGTTGTTTACTTTTTCAGGCGTAAATATTACCAAAACTGTATCACAATCAAAACATTTTTAAGTGGGAAGGATTTTATAGAAAATTGACCACTATTACTCATATTAGCTTCATTTTGCAAGTCATTCAAAATACTCAGAAATTAAATAACATAAAAGAGACACTTTAATCTACAACTACAGCTTCCAACTCTTATTTATGAGCATTTAGTGGCGTTCTTCCATGCTGCAATAACATTTTATTGTTTTGAGACAGCTTACTGAGTTTAAGTCCTCAAAATAGTAAGTTGTTTCAAAACAGGGCTACTCCCTATTTCTCTCTGTAAAACAGTAATCAGCATGGTTAATCATAAAAAACTGAAGTAAAATAGAAAATGCATGTTAGTAAGTCCACTTTTAATGGAATGACAAATTGTACAAAGATTACGCAGATAGACCAGTGTTTATCAACAAATGCAAAGTGGTCTAGAAAACAAAGCTGCCTTTCTGAGGTATTTACAACAAAACTTTCAAAGTTTTCGACCAGTCTCCACCCTTCAGAATCTTATGCACAAAATCACAGATCCTCACGTGATCTGTATAGTCCAGAACACGAAATTAACAAATAAACTACGTTTCTGTCTCAAACCACAACTAAGACTCTGCATTTCCACCCAGACATATATATATACACACACACATATATATAAAAGCAACACTCACTAAATAGTTTTCATCCTGGAATGCATAATGTAATGTTGTGATCCACTGGTTATCTCCATTCACTAACACGTCTCTCTCTTCTCGAAAACAGGCTGTCTGAAGGGGAGATAAATAATTATAGCCTTTAAGTAAAATATATAAAAAAACATTTAGCAAGCTGACTATGTTTTGACATTATATTCAGGGGAAAAAAAATCCAAAATGCCTGTCAGTTAAAAAGCCATTTATTACACTATCCACACAAGACAAAATATAAAAAAAAATAGATATGAGAAGAGCCCACCTTCTTCAAATTTAAACAGTTATACCTCTCTGTACTGTTAAGTGAGGCAAAGGGATAAATAAGCTGCTGCTTCCCATTGTCTAAAATGTCAAAATCTTGAAGTATCAATAATGACAGAATAGCAGTGTATGATTAAGAAAAACAATAAATAATGGCATTAGGTAACTGTAACTGCACGAGGAGTCAGAAAGCTGGAATCTGGAGTCTTGTGTCATTGTTTTATCTCATCATGCTGTTGTCCTAGCTTTACACTTGAGTTTCCATATAAGCAAGGTTCTTTTCATTTGAAAGTAGCTGCCAATAACTCCATGTAGTCATCATTTGACAATCATTAACCACTTGGGGTTTTCTCCACACCCCTTGCTCAGGAAAAGCTGGGAGAAGTGAATATTGCTCTTGCCAGATATAAGCTGTTGATCAGACATCCCAAGAGGTTTCCTCTCAATATACTGGAAAGAAAAACAGGAGGCAAGAGGTGCCTTCAAATCAAGTGAAACAGAGGAGGAACAAGAACTGCCAACAAATGTTTTAATTGTGAAACACAGGTTTGTACAAGACAAAAGAAGATTAAATGTGAGGAAAATAACCAAGTGCAAAGCAGCAAGGTATTTAATCCAATGAAGGTCTTGCAACTTGCCCTGAGTAGTGAAAAAAATACCTCAGCCGAAACAACTTTGCAGAATGACAGACAAAAGTGACCAAACAGATGTAAAGCCAAAAAAGAAACTACAGCAAAGAAATCCTATAAACATTTTGAAGGGTGTGAGTTCTGAAGCTAATATCACAAGAAAACAAAAGATACCAAATAACAAAGCCAATGCACAATTTTGTTCAGAAAAAAATATGTAAAAGATAGTGCAGAGGAAAGAATAATATTGTATGGGCTCTATTTAGAAGGCAGATGGGGAGTTTGAGAAAAACACAGACCATATTCTATCCAGCACACTCTGCTCTTCACAAAGATGTTTCATCATTTTGAACCTTGCTCTGTCTCTTCCATTTTCGAGACAGCTAAGTTTAAAGGAAATTCAAGCCTTTGCTTTTTATTTTTTCAGTTTGATTTGCAAATCCAATAGGAAAATACCAGAACCCTGGCATAGCTTTTGATGGCTATGAGATTTGGAAAGTGAAGAATGAAAAGTGAAATATCATTTGAAATTGAGCTATGCACAAGAATACATGCAGCAAAAACCGAGCAGAAAGTAACTCCCTCCTCCAAGCAAATAAACCACCACAAGTGCTTTTTTTGGTGAATACAGTGAGTAAGAACAATGCAGACCAGGAAAAATAAAGATGACATACTTTAATCATTGCACAATGCATGAGATAAATCAGTAAAATTTGAGAAAATAGCAAGACATACTTAAAACAAATACCTTCAAAGGTTATTGAATGAAAAATAGACTTGGGGTAGGAGAATGAGTATGGATCATCCTCAGAAGGAAGAAAAGCTGTTTGATGCTTCAGCTTGACTTTTTTCCTTCCTTCTTGACATATTTCAGAAAGAGATAACTATGAACTCTTGTTTTCACAAGGATAAATAACAGGTAGTTTCTCTACTTGTTATGACACAATTCATAGGATTAGTTACTAGAGAGTTTATATAATTCCACTTGTTTTTGCCATGATTTGACAAAAGACTGCGCATTCCTTGAGCACTCCAGACACCCACCTCCGGGCAGCATGCCTAGAGCTGAAGCAACAGCTACTACCACAGTAGATCACAGCTGAGACAGCAACAGCCAGAGTTGAAGTGGTAAAAAAAAAAATCCAACAACAACAAAAAGAGACAGTAGCAGTGGTTCTTTTAATTAGTAACATCGCTCAATTAAGCTTTCTTAAAATGAAGCCTTTTTTGTGCCATCCATTATTCTGGCATTACACTTCATCTTCCCCAGGCAGTCTCCTTGAACTGTTGGCAGAGACCTCCAGAGGTCATCTGATCCAACTCTCTTGTCATAGGAAAGCCAACTCAGTGCAACAGCTGTATCTCTCCTGTTATCGTGGCCTTCAAGCAGCAAAGAATTTGACCTGCTCTGCTGTTTGGTGCTCCTGTCCTCACAGCTCAGAGTCAGCACTTCCTGGGGGTGCTGACTGCTGCCATGCTGCACAGTATTTGTCCTGGTCCCTCCTGAGCCTCATCTGGCACCAGCGTGGCACACGTGTAACTCTAAGTGACTGTCAACGCTCAGGGTAACAGGTCTGGGAGTGTAACAGCAAGATGTCACACACTTCCAGGTACTCCTTGTATCAGTAACGTTCCCAGTTCTACATCCCATCTCAACAGGGACAAGTATTTGGAAAACCTACGCTCTGTGTTATACAAAAAAGAACACCGACTTTGCAACCTGTATCGTTTCATCGTAACAAAGTTTTTGCACTCAGAGTTTGCAGTTGTCAACCTTAATCTGGCATTCTCAAGACTCTTCTGAGTACATACTCCGTTTTTGCTTTTACAAATGACTCCCACTTCCCACACTGTTGATACAGAGATATATGAGCATACAGATCTATCTATATGCTCTTCTTGTGTTTTTGGACTGTGCGGTTTTCCTGTGTATCTCAGTGTTAGTGCAGCACACTGCTAACAGAGCCCAAATGGGTCATTTTCCCCATCAGTAGTAAGAAGTGCATTCATGAATGTTTAAAAATGACAGGTTATAGTTGCTGAAGGTCATGCTGTATAATGCATTTTCACTCCAGATGGTTCTCTTTCCACTATATACCCATGGGTTACAAATACATGGAAAAACATAGCTGTAATTCTTTTCAGGCTAACGGTTCAGACTTTCAGAAATTCAGCTGGACCCATGGGAAGAGTATTTTTAATACCTTGCATAGAGAAAAATTTTTGAAACCTATTTATAACTGTATGTTAATGAAAAGGAACAGTTTTCAAACTCACTTTAAAAGGGTACATTTAAAAATAGAGTGGAGCTTTATTCCTGGTCTTTTCTTTTTCACCAAAATAATAAAACTTACAGTAATGACATTTGTCTTGGAGAGAAATACCTCTTTGTATCAAGACTACTGCCAGATTGCTCAGTATTTGAATGATTTCTGGATAAAAAGGAAACACATTGTGTACATCTAACCCCAATCTGCAAGCCATTTATACTTCTTAATGTGATAACATTTTCATTAAAAGAGACAGGATGTGCACACATCAGAAATTGGCTTTAATTTGTCTGAATACATTTTTTTTAAAGTGTGATGGTTTCCCATTGATCTCATTTCCTACCAAGATGTAATTAAAATATAAATGCGGAAATCAAAATAAACTTGGAAGCAGTTGAACAGCAAGGCAGCCTGAGAGCAGCAAAGTTGAGGTCTCAAATAAAAACTATGTATTTATGAGTGTATTTTTAGTATGCACAGATGAAGAATTTCAAAGCAAATTAGAGAGTTAGATACATTTTCCATCTAAAATTAATACACAAGTATTCAGGTGTAGACTGCATGTTATAAGCTTCCTTTCAAAGGAATCCAGGGAAATATATCAAGGACTTCATGAAGAGCAGAGTTGTATAATGAAGGTAGGCAGCTAAGGCAAAAGCAAGGCTGCTAAAAGAGCTGTTCCACCTTTTTCACACACAAAATGGACTCCAGCTTTAATGAGGCACTTTTTTTCCCGTATTTTTGCAGATGAACGTTTTTAGGAAACATGCACTCAAATTAATTTGAAACTTTTATCTTTCTGATTTTTCAGTCTACTAATTGGGCCTTGACTAAATTCCACCTACTGATAAACTAATAAGTTTGATGAGCTATGGCTCAGCAATTACCTTTTTATAGCTCAGTAACTACCTTCCATCATGGAAAATACTTGCTACAGACTACATTCCCAACTGGAATAAATGCATTAAAAGATCGCTTGTGTAGTTGGTAATTCTTGGGCAATTACAGAAAAGACCTAATGTCAAAAACATCCAGCCCCACATAAGTCAAGATTCCAGGCCATTTTAACCCTTCTGATGAATTGCTTTAAGCTTATGTAATATTAATCTTTTACTGTCAGTAAACAGTGAAGCACCTCCTCCATCCCTCTAATACACACAGAGCCTTGTGGACATTTGTGACAATTCAGTAGAGTAAGAGGGGGCACAATCATGGAAAACATTACTGATCTTACTTCAGCTCTCTTCAGCATCTCCCACTTATTAAGTATCTTCATGGCAAAAACCTTATCTGCATTTTTCAGTTTTACTACTGCAACCTGGAAAAGAGAAATGAAAGATAAATAAGTTACAACACGGAAATGCAGATTGTTTCCATTTTTACGTAACCTTGCAGTTTTGGAGGTTTTTTCCTGAGTGTTCTGGACACATTTTTACTATCAACACAATACTACACCATCAAGAGAGAAACACCACAACGGTAAAGGAAAATTCCAAGCCTATTGTAAGCTGTCATTCTGTATCACACTTTCCCTATGTATAATTTTTTCTAGGTGACCATGAATGTAAAACTGGTATTTCTCAACATCACACTTCTTGCTCTATCATGCTGTCATGAAACTCTCTGGCCCTATGCTTTATATTCCTGGGCTTCAGTCCTACACACTAATTAAACTCTAGAGCCCTCAAGAAAAGGTAATGGCATAGCAGATTCTAAGTCAAGATAAAATAGTGTCTCTTTGGTTTTAAACACAAATAAAACTGTAGATTTGCCATAAAACAACTTCCACTCTTGTCTGAAATAATGCACTAGATTTTCTTCAAAGATAGTATGACTTCACAGTTTTCCACCTGAAGTCCAACGAGCTCTTTATCATGTCTGTTGTAAGTAGCAGGGAAACAGCGAAATGCACAATTTCTAGAGAAGTAAAACTTAATAAAACAAGCCTGCCCAGCTGCCCCTCCTCCCCTCATAGTTTCTGAAACATTAGATGCCATAGGCCTCTGTAATAATAAATTAACAAAGTTCACTGACACCATCCTTTTCTGAGAATATTAGTTTTGTTTAGCTATAATATAAGCTAACATAGAATATTTTTAGGAAAGAGGGAGCGAAGAAGTTTACACAAACTTGTTCCCATAGTTCAGGCTTCCTTGGGCATGGAAAGCTCAGTGTTTTAACCAAAATGGGTATGGAAGTGCCACGAACTCAAAGCTGCTGATCACAACTAGACCAGCATCATCATCCCAACTATAGAAAAGTTCAACAATCACTGCATTTTAACAGCCATTCTCCAACTATCCTATTCTGTCTCTTCCCTTTCAAAGAAATCTTAAAGCTAAAACAGATAAAAGTTTATTTCTGTGTGCATCTGGTTACAAACCAACATGCTGTCACACAGATTATCATCATCTTCATCCTGCAGGCCAGTGACAAAAAAATATGAAGGTTGATTCCTACATTCCTTTCAACTCTTTCATAATCAGTAAACCAGCAATGTGTGAAGACAGGGAAAACAGAAAAAAAAATACAGGATCAGACAGTTTGAAGAAAGTGTCATGCGAACCTCTTTCAACCATCTTCAAATGTGTCATCACCTGCAACAGCTTCACGAACAAGCAAAAGCACAGGTTAAAGGACTGCAATACTCTGATGTCTAAACCAACATGTATCTCACAGAGTAGCTCTTGCCTAGCTACAGATTCACAGCCCAAGCAGCTGCCACTTCCCACATGGGCATTATCAGCCCTGCTCTTGACACTGCTGCCTTCTGGGGTTGCAGGGGGAGGGAGTGGCTGGGAGATAAAAGGAGGAGATAAGACAGAAAGGTACTACATTTATTTGTTTAAACTAGTTTATGGACTGAAATTTTTAAAGGTTACCTCACATGAGGTTCAAGTTCAGATTTGGAATCCCTCAAGGAACCTTCAGATTTGAAACACAAAAATGGATTATTACTTTAGCCTATAATAATTTTAATTCATAAAGAATGTGTGCTCTGCTGTACACAGTAAGCCAAGACTGAGAATCACAATTTTTTTTTAGGGAAAGATGAATCCTCTGCAGTGATACATAGCCCAGAGCACGGATTTGATCTTGATTATCCTTTTGCTTTACTAGCTAAATCTAAGTTAGAAGCTCTGGCAAGCCATTATCTGTATCAACTTCTAGTGAGAAATGGCAGGAGGAGAAAGCCTTGACATTGCACCACAGCGTTCACACTGTAACCTACTTAACTTGGGTGACAGGGACACCCCCAATGATGCAGCCTGTGGTATGAAGCTACAATGCCGTTGTGCCCAAAAGACCTTTAAGGGTTTTGGGACTCTTGCAGGGACAAATTAAAAGGCTATTCTAGCTGCTGCTGCCCAGCATGGAAAGTAAGTTTTCCCCACCATTAAACACTGGAGTAGAGGCAGCCAGAGGCATAAGACAATACAAGTATTTCAAGGCCAATTTCAGGATTTCATTTCTTGCCTGTAGCATGCTCAGTGCAAGGCTGTGTTATTCTGCAAAGGACTTGGTCATTGAAAGACACACAGTAACTGCACAGCTGCCTGAATTTGCAGTCTCCTATTCAGCATTCACTTGGACACAACTGCAAGAGCTACAGCACTGCCTTTGGCGAAGATTTGGAACGCAGGCCTTCTGTGGCATGAACAAGGGCTTGGTACCTTCTGCGAATGTGTAGCAGCATTGAAGAGTGACTAAAGAACAAAAACAGACTCGTGTTTACCAGCTGTGTTTACAATCAGTCAGAAGCTTTTAGTCTGTGAAAGCCATTAATGTTATTCCATATCAATAACCACCACACACAAAAGATCACAGACACCATTGCCATCTTTCTGCAATCACAGCATGTTTTTGGGGGTATCTCAGTGCTATACGAAAGTAAATTCTAAAATGCTTATTCCAAGACTGTGAAAGTAAAACCTGACAGTTCAGCAATGAGCAGACTGGTGCAGTTTGTAATTGTAACAAAAAAATTCTGAATCACGATTACAAACATATACACAGAGTATTTACACAGAGTGTTTACATATACACAGAGTATTTACTACCTACACAAAGGCACAAATACAGTTTTGTTCTGATCTTTTCTCTTCCCCAGTGAAGCTGTCAAAGAGCAAAGAAAGGGTAATCATTCCTGTCCTAGTGATCCTCAAGTGTCTTGCTACTGGAACTTCTTAAAATTAGACTTTTTAAAGGATGGGGTTTTTTTAAATTTTATTTTCCTGTGAGCAGCCCAAAAAAATATGATTGGTATGTGCTGATATAAACATCTTGGTTTAGTCAGAAACGGAGATTCTTCCCATTCTTCCAATCATTTTTCGTATTTCCCACAAACAGCAGTATAGTTTGGCATTCTGTCAGACATCTTCTGCCCCAAGCTTGACTACTTGTCTCTATGGTATTTGTCTGCACTTTTCCTTTGCTTGAAAAGCAGTAGCCTTATACAGAAAAAAATCTAAAACAGAAGCCATTAAAATTGAAATGAAAAGAAAAAGAAGAACAATAAAAGTAGAAAAGAAGATTCAACACTGGTTTCCTTGTCCAGCAAGAACAAGCAGACAAGAAAGAATGTTACTGTTCATAACTGTATGACAAAATTTAGGAGTAACTAGCTCATTCTCGAGCTACAAAATTAATTCTCTTCAAAATATCAACAATTTAACAACCTAATATTTTCTAGCATAAGCATACACTGAATTTTTTTTTTTTAAGCTAGAATAGAACCAACTGAAAATTTTGGTATTAGAGCTTTCACTAAGCTGCTCTTTTATACTGCTGAGGGACACCACCAAGAGCTGTTGCCCAGTTGCTTCACCTTTCCTAGCAGTGTTTTTAAAGTCTTCGTGTTTTGCGTTAGGTTTTCCAAACCATGCTGCTCAAAGCCAGCACAATGGAACACTTGAAGCCCACATTATTAATTTTACCATGATAATCCTGCTCCTCCCCCAAACGAAACATCTGTGTTTTCTAAAGACAGCGCTCTCACATAAAATTGCAAATAAGTAAATGTATGCATGCAGAGGGAAGGGGCATGTGAATAATGTGACAAAAAGGAAGCCTTCTCAGAAAGCAGAAGAAAGGGTAAGGGGAAAAACAAAACTAGGCACAATGAATTCTTACAGTTATAAGCAGTAACTAGTTTAAACTACTTTTTCTCTGCATTAAACTTGTAAAAACAAAGTGGGAAATATTTCTTGACTATGCAAATTGAAGAAATTGAATAGCGTAAAATCAAAATAAGAAAAAGTCTGAGACCGTGCCAAAGAAAACTTGCACTAACTTTGTAGTCTACAGAATTTCAGAATTATGTTGATTCAGGAGACAAAAATTACCCCTCCCAGTAACCTAGAGCAACCTTGGTCTCATTTATAGATTGCTGGAAAGAAAATACATTCTTTCAGATTTCTTAATCTGTCTCAGTAAATACAAGTATTGTGCAATTTAATATTAATATAGTTTTTTGTGGTTTAAGTAGCAGTAAAATTTGGTGGTCCTTTTTTCACTCTTCCTCAGATATTTAATGGTTATTTTACAGGAAAATTAGCAATTTCATATAGAACTTCTTAGACAAATGTCTGTGTAGAACTTGTCTTTGCTAAGCTAGCAAGACATATATCCTTCCAAATATGTATTAACCCCCACTTTAAGAACATAGAAAGCCAAACATCTTCACTGAAAGAACTTCAGTTTTCCCCTTCCTGAAGATTTTGACAATTTAATAGAGTCATGCTATCTTCCTCAGATAAGGAATTAGAAAGAAACACTGTTCCTAGAGGAGGAGAACTAACCAATTACACAGACTGTCCCCAGAAGAGGATGGGGAAAGTTACATTCTCACTGTTCATGGGATGATTCACCACAAAGAACTTCCTGAGAAAGAACGACGGTTTCTTTGCGGTTTAGCTGCTGTGGAGTTTGATGCTGATTTAGCAGACAAAAATGACTTCTCTTAAAAACACAATATAAGGCAGGTTTTGTGTATGATCCTTCCGACAAGAAAGCACCAACATCAGCGATTTTTTCTTATATTTAACACAGTCTGTACACGAACTCAGCTGCAACTCCTATGGTAGCTCTGACCAGGGCTAATCTTTTAAGCAGACATGTTTACATCAAAATGGAGATTGCAACATTCTCTGTGGCAGAGGTTTAGACTGAATATAAATTATCCATGAGTAACTTCAGCCATCAGTCTCCTTCATATAGAAGGTTTACTCCAGATGGAGCAAAACCAAGAGTGATAAAGCAGCTAAATAACTTTTTTTTGTTATTTTTACAGCTGCCCAATGATTATATTTGCACATAGGGATTGGAGTATGTAGTGACACGCACTACAGTAAAAATTCCTCTTCCTTACATACTACCTACAGGAGTCTACTCTTCCATAATCACAGACTAGCAAAGACTGATTTTCACACAAGATGCAAATATGCAAGTGAATCTGAGAACAACTCTCCTCTGTCACATGCCAGAGCCTCCAGAAATCCTCTCCTATCAAGCAGAACTTCCATCTCCAAAGGCAATGAAGACTTTGATCAGAAAAGTCTTATTCTCTGGGTTTCAGTTCACATGTATTTTCAGGCAGTATGGAGTACCTCCTGCAGAAGCTTTACACACTTATCCACATCTGCAGTGTATTTGGGTATGAAAAACTCAAGGCACTGTTGTACATTAGATTGCTCCTCCTACAGTGTCCTGCGTGAAAAACAAAGCTCATGCACCCAAAAGAATTAAGAAAAATGGGGCAGAAAGCTAACACTTTTAATTTAAAGTTTCCTTGACCTAGTGATCAACACACTTGTCTGGCAACTTCAAATAAGATAGAGCTTTATCAGGAGCAGCAAAAAATTGTATAGTTTGATAGTAGCAGGTGACTACTGAAAAAGAAAATAACATCTGCTACAGTCCTTGAAAGAAATACAGGAAAAATGTTCAAACATTCATTAAAATAGGAGACTAAATGACAGAAAGAGAGAGATTTCTCTATGTTATTGGAATGTCAGTATCAATATTTGGCTATTTAAGCTGCAAAAACTACTTTCAGACTATACAGTTATTAGGAAAATTAGAAATTATTAGATCTCTATACCATCAGCCTCCTCCACCTCCTGACCAGAAAGAATTAGTCAAGCAAATGATTTATCCTCAGACAGCTGAAACATGGTCTCTTAATCCATGTGAATCTGCCTTCTCTGAAAATTCACAAGACTTAGAAAGAGCTGCCAAAGTATGTATATATCAAGATGTACTTGTATCAAACATTAGGTGGGCCTATAATATCCATTATGGCTAAATAACGTAAAAACCTGTACATCAGTGTATTGTTATTAACAGTCTCTCCTCACTGCTGCAGGTTTGCAAGAGAATTACTCAAACCCTTCCACATCCTTCTCACACATACCTCCCCAAAGGCTCCTCGACCAATCACCTTCAGAATCTCAAAATCTTCTTTATGTAGTCGCATCTGTTTCACTTTAGATGTAAAAGGTTTGGCTGAAACAAAGGGGAAAAAAAAGAATCATTTTAAAAAAACCAAAAAACAACCCACACAAAAATCACAAAACAAGGTAACAGTAACACAAAATAGATGAAATCAGAGCCCTAAAAACAATGGATCATTTTGCTTATATACCTATGCATCTTAAAGGAATACAAGGAAGTTTAAAGCTAGAAATAACGAAGTAAGAACTAAGTCCAAATGGCTGTGAGAAAAAGGTTTATGAAGTAAGCTTGCTTTTGCCTTTTTTTAATTTAAAAAAAATGTAGTCAAGCTGACTATATTTTTCCACAGCTTTTGAGTTCACAGACATGCACTGCATCTGTGCTGTATAACTCTGGTTGCAAAAGCAAAACATAATAAAATGAGCTCACTTTGGACAATATTAATTTATTTGCCAATCAGCCAAACAATACTGTATTCAATAAAAAATTAAAATGGTGATGAATGGTAAGTGGAAGGACAATATTATTGGCCTACACAATGTATTATGCAGTGTTTTTTGAAAACTACTTCTTCAACACATGGAACACTTAATAGTCAATTCTTGGGTTTGGAAGGAAGAACAGTTGCACTCAAGACATTATTAACACATTCACTGAAAAAGCTGAATATAATTTCAACTTAAGCTTCATTTCCTTCTTCTTTTTCCCCTCTTTTATAATATATTTGAAAACAGTAAGAAAAATAATGTATTGTATTCCAGAAAGGTAAAACCCCAGCACTGTTTGCAGTAAAACAGTCTCAGGAGGACTATTCCCCTCTTTCAGCCCCATTTAGCACTACAACCAACGAGTCCTGGTTCATTAATACATGCTCTCTGCATGCATGCAAAACATCCAAGTTACTGATAACTCTACATCAAAACCTACACAACAATACACTTGGTAAAAAAAACAAAACAAAACAAAACAAACTTGAAGTAATTTAGCAGGAAAAGGAGATCTTTATAAAATTATTGTTTTAAAAGCATGTTTAATACTTTACACAAATGAAATCTTATTACTAAAACAGAAACTTCAGTAAATATGGTTCACAAAAGACAGTTT
Source organism: Corvus moneduloides (assembly GCF_009650955.1). Taxonomy (NCBI): domain Eukaryota; kingdom Metazoa; phylum Chordata; class Aves; order Passeriformes; family Corvidae; genus Corvus; species Corvus moneduloides. The sequence goes on along the minus strand of NC_045478.1, from coordinate 107,697,090 downwards.
GATAATCCATACTGGGATGGGTCTCAGGAACATGAAGTTCAATTTCTGGCTCAAAGGCAGTCTAGCTTAATGATCCCAAACAAGCCACTAGAGATACTGCACCCAGTTTCACATCTATGAAACAGGGATAGTATTTTTGTAACAGACAAGGCACTGACCATCACATTCCTGAATCACAATAAAAACCAAAAAAGCACGTTGTAAAGACACCATTTTACAAGGCCCATTATAACCTTACTAGCTTATGCTTTCAGGGTACAGGGGCCCATCTATGTCCATTTCTCTCTCTACAGAGGCTGATGGAATCAGTGCAGCTTTATTTGCAAGGAAGAGTTGTAACAGGCATCATATTGCAGAACGGTTTGTTCAGAATAACATTTCTAAGCAGAAATGGGGAACAGTTTTCAAAAGCTCCAAAAGCAAATGACCCTAAGTAAGAACCAAGTTAAATATACCTAGACAATGTGTAAGAAACCAAATTTGGGTTCTCCTAGAATTCAATATTTTCTCTTTCTAACGATATGAAATAATCCTGCTAAAAACCACTATTATATTAATCAATTCAATATAGAATTTTAATATTAACATGCAGGCCTTCAAGGCACTACCGCATCCTTGTCCAAAAGCCTACTGCCTTCTATTCAGCAAAGCAATTTTATAAGCTTGAGACACAAGCTACCTGTAGTATTAATACTTAAAACCCCCAGTATGAATACTTAAAAACTTTTCATCCTAGTCCTTAAAGTAGCTTTGTAAACCATATCTGAACAACAATGATACAAGAATGCAGAGACTTATGTTTATAATGTATATATATATATGCAGCACACCGCCGGTAACATGAGAAGTACAATGGATGAAAGCCTTTAAAAATCTCAGTGGTTCCAAGTCTGAACTTGGTCTCTTTTTTCTAAAATACTCAGACACCAGGAATCAATTCTCTACCAGGAATTACATCTGTTCTAACTACAGGAATATCAGCTTATGATTAAGAAAACCCAGCACTGGGTCCAAATAGTAAAGATGCAGCCATATAACACTGAGATTTTCACTTTAGTTGATACTTCTACTTTACATTCATAATAACTTTATTCAAAATACTGAATTATAAAATTAAAATAAAAATTTGTATTACATTTAAAATACTTCTAAAATGTACTTTAAACAGAAATATATTATTCAAGTTCAGAGAGGTTCCCCAAACTTTCAATTAATCTTTTATTCCTTTAAAAGAAAGGTCTTGCAATAGAAAAAGTGATAAGAAAATGTACTGCCTTACTTGGATACCCTGAGCTGTGCTACACTAAGTGACTGAACACAAATATTAATACTACTGACAAATACTACTGAACAAATTAAAACAAGCCATTAGAGCCTTTTAACCTGAAAAACAACTGATTGAAAACAAACATGTAGTTCTCAACTTCAACATTTTTTGACCATTATAGGCCTGGCTAGAGTACAAGGCACAATTTCTTGCTAACGAGCAACAGCATAGCTGTTTAAACCACAAAGCTCTTCTTCACTTTATATTGCAAGGAAAGGCCTGTCATTCTTTAATTATTACATGCTGAAATCTTCCAGGGTTCCCATAGGGACACTGGAAAAATAAACATCACTATAACTACTTCAGTAAAATAAAGACGACAAAAATAGGTTTGGAGTAGGTTAAATGATTTGTAGTATCAGCATTAGTGGAAAAGTCTGTAAAACCTCCCTCCTCTTTAACTTTTTTATCACCTCTAGCAGAGACATCAATGTAGAGCCAAGCAGCTAAGATAGTGCCCCAGGGGGAAAAAAAAAAAAAAAAGGGGAAAACAAAAAATGTAAAGAAGAATTGCCCTAGGAATGTGCTCCAAATAGCTCGTCCCAAAAAAGGTCAATTTGCTTTATCATCAACGTTGTTTGTCTGCTGTGCAAACATCTGCTGCTCTTGTGGCAACAGCAATGTTAAGTATAGAAAACTTGGCCTGGCCTGGGGTCTTGGAAGGCCTCTCTCCAGACAGCGTTCCATCCATCCAGCCTTCCAGACTAGGAGGTTAACAGGCAGACCTTTTGCAACCAGTCTGGCAGTGTCCTACAAGCCTTACAGAGAGAGCAAACTGTCAGGCCAGGGAATTTCAAAACAGTGTGCTCCAAGGGGTCCCTGAAAAGCAGCTTTGCAGGTGCACAGCCCTCATGTACACCCCCATCTCCCTAAACAGAATCAGCATAAAAGTTAACAGAAAACAACACCCTCTTTTTTAGCAGGAGCTGCCATTTCCTTCTTGGCTGATACCACAGTGACACACTTTCTTAGCAGATTTTTGAGAGCTAGAGGCAGTATGGGCATTTCCTTTGGTGCTTCATTCAGCCTACAGAAATACACAGAGGCATAGCTGATTTTTTTCCACACACATACCCCTTTTCAATGTTCCTAGCCACGTGTGATACAGATTAGGGAGCAGCAGTTGGCTGTGCCTAAGAGAACTCTTCCTCCTCCAAACGAGGGGTAAGTGTGGGCAGCCTGTCTGCTGCCTCCTCCTGCTGGTTTTCAACTCAGCAAGAACTGGAAGTTCCTTAAAAAAACCTTTCAAATTTGCCAGTATTTTCTCTGTGGCCACATGATGAAAAGTCATACACAATGTTCGTGGAGGAGGCTGCTCTGAAAAATATTCTATGTCATCAATCTCTGTGGAGGAGGTGGAGAGGTAAGACTTGACCTATAAAAATTGTTCTGTAAAAACACTTGGCCACTCCACCTGGCCAGCACTTCCGATCTCACCCTGCCTGGGAAAACTGCACCACCACCCTCTTGGCAAGATTCCTTGCACTTATTCAACCAATTACCCATGGCAAGAAAAACAATCTCCCAATGCGCCCTCAGGACAACCAATGTACTGATGCAGTAAGCTAAGCTGCATTTTCAAACAAGGTGAACCTGTCATGACTATTCCTTCAACTTATTTAAGTTTCTGTGGGTCTTTCCCCACACTTTATGCTCCAGCCATTCATTCCATTTATGCTTATAATGCATACAAACAATAGAATTCTGTAAAAGGAGAACACTACAAGTGTTAGAAATTGAGATTTTTTCCAGTTGAAATTTAACCAGAATTGCATCAGAAGTATCATGTTAAACACATAGAAAAACACTCAGGAGGACTCTAGCTGCCAAGCCAGGCATGCAGAGGAATATATGTTCTACCCCCTGGCCCTGGAAAGCAGGATTTTATTATAATTACAACAACCATCCAGCAGAAGAGAGGCAAAACAATGGGCTCTGCAGTAGTGACACTGAGCTTCAACAGTGTGTTTATCATATTTACAGTGGGGAAGCAGTTACCAGCATTACTTACATCATATTTAATACTAAGGGGGTTATCTCTTAGACTCTTGGAGATAAAAGTCCACCTTCCAAAGAGCTGACACAGGGATGGCAGTGACATGGTTGATAGCCCAATACAGTTTAGTATCACGATTACACCAAATGACATCAAAATAGTAAAACAGCTGTATTGGATGCTTTATTAGCAAAGTTGGTTTCATGCTCCTGCTCCTCCTCTCTCTAGCTCCAAGTTTCTGTCTGCAGAGCTTGGGCAGGGCTAGCCCTGGAATTCAGATTTTCCCAGGCTAACCTGCTGGCAGGTTCCTTCTTCTCCCTCACCCGCCAGTGCCCCTCTCCCTCCCCAGCACAGCACTGAAGGGAACCAGGGGTGCTGCAGCCATGGGTTGAAATTGAACCCGAGTGAGATGAAGATTGTTAAATAAAGTGCTGCAGACCTGGAGCAGCAATTGGGAATGTGTCCTCACAACTGATTTAAACAGAAAATAAAATGTAACAGGACAGTGTTCAGGAATTCCTCTTGGCATCTCGCTGTTGCTGTATTTGCTTTTGGATAAACAGGCTGACTAACTCTGCCAAGAGTGAAGACTGTACCCTTGACTGACAGGCTGCAGTAAGATAACCGTATCCTATTTCCCAAAGGAATTACAAAACATGCTTCCTTAGTGATCCAGGTATCCCACAGCAAACCCAGACTTCTGCCCACTGCACTGTTCAATGTAAAATGCCATGTCAAGCCAAAGGTATAGAAATTAAAAACTGTATCCATCAGAATTGTCAACAACAATGGTGAAAGTTCATTCTGAAGGAAATAGTTTGGGAAAGAAAACAACCACCACAGGAAACTAGTTGCTTGCCATTTCAAGACAAAACCCCCTTTGCTTCACTAGCTAAAAGTATTTATTAAAATACATACAGAGCTCCCCCATGCAAATGAGAAAAAACACATAATCTAAGAGATTGTCACTTAACTGAATACCAAAAGGCTCTCTAATTCTTCCTAGTGCTGTCTTTGCCCCTCCCCGCCCCCCCAAAATTCAACCAACCCAACAAAAAACCCCACCACAAACCCAAAGCAGAATAATATATTGACAGCTCTATTTTTTACAAGCATTCTGCAGTTTTGAAATTTCTGTTAAATTCCTGAAAGGAACTTAACAAGTGTTTCTACTTTACAGGCTCAATTTGAACCTAAAGTATTTATTTTCCAGTGGCTTCTATCAGCTGTGATTATGAAATGTGTAAATAGCATTTTTGAGTTAAGACAGACCATCACCAAAGCTTTCAAAAAACTCCAGAAAGGAGGTGTGAGAGAAAACTACTCCCAAAATAAACAGTATTTCTCAAAACAAAGGGGAAGTCATTGACAATCGGCAAGGCAGAGCTGCTTAAAGCATAACTTGAGAGGAGATGGAAAAGAAATCTCTCCTCTCCACCCACCTAAGGTTGGCAGAACAGCCAAGAAAGCTTTGTTGCAGTTTCTGCCAACTCTCTGGAGGAAATTGGGGTGAAACACTGTAATCAACAACGATAGCAGCTGAACCACAGAACATTAGTCAATGCAATGTAAAAAATAAAAGCCACAAATACCCTTCTCAGTTTTAACAGTCAAGATTCAGTTTTCACTCCCTCAGAACATTTTTAACATGTTTTCCCTGATGAACAGTTAAGTGCCAACATCTCTAAGCACAAGTTAAGAATCTGGCATTTTCCAGAAATGAGAAGCATGTCCAGAAATTCCTGTACTATGGTATAGAAAGACACAATATTCTGGATCCTACTGTGTTTGCATCAAGGTCAAGTAGAGACCATCCAGACATCTTTGGCTACAGCTACCACAAAATATTCTTCAACGGGAACTTTAAAATCAGGGAGAAAAATAAAATATCTTTCCCAAACATATTAGAGTAGTTCTGGTTTTTCCTTCCCCAGACTCAGACGAAAAATAATCCCCGTGTTCACAAAACACCCACTGCAGATCTGGACACTTCCATACCACATCAAGATATGGCCATTATTTTTTTATATTACCATTCTTTCTCGTCCCAAGAATTTCAGTAAACCACCCTATGTTTAAATATTATTGTACTAGCAGCAAAGTGAAATATTGAACTTTAATTCATCCTGCTGTGGATTGGAACTCTGAAGCAAGACTTAACTGGCTGTGCTACAAGACTCCTGTTCCACCTATTAAAGAGGGCGGAAATGCTCTGGGAGCAAACCAAGAGCAGACAGGAAGAAAGTTTTGTGGTATTTAAAAACCCTGAAAGGCTAAAACAAAGGAGAAGGAAGAAGGTGGCCTTACACTTTATGAAGCAGAATGCTGCTTCAACTCCGTCCCTCATGCTGTCCCAGAGCTGGAAACAAGTCAATTAAAATCACACTTTCAACAGTCAAGCTTAAACTTCACATTCCCCAATATCTGACACGTAACTCAATATGCTGGTATTTGACTGCCAAAAAAATGCTGGACGTTTCAGCTGTAAATAAAATCAACCAGACCCGTGTTTAGAATTACTAAATGATATGAAAAATCAAAATAAACCAGGCATCAAAAATGAATACTTTAAACAGAATTCTTAGTTCTTCAAAGCATTACTTTTTGTTATGTAAAGATATAACACCTTCTAGTCTGACAAGGCTCTTGAAAAAGAGCTGTATGTGGAACACCGTGCGTTGATGAATATCAGAGAAAAAAACCAAATATTGTGCAATAAGAGAGCATGTAACCACACTTCAATGAGGGAGGGGGGAAAAAAGAAAAGGGGAAGAAGAATGTGTCAAGTACCAGCACTCCACTCTGAAGACCAGCTACTGTTATAACCACAACTAAGGCCTGAAATATGTACTCTCTCAAAGTTGTGGAGGTATCAATAATTTCGTCATTTCCTTTGTTCTGCATTTATGTTTTTGCACCCTTAATTAAAGAATTGTTCAATACCTATTTGATTTATAATCCAAATAATCCTCTCAGTTAAAATATAGAAATGAACCCTCTCTAGAAATTCTGGTGCATGTTGTACTAAACCAGAAATTTTTTACCAGAAGAAAGCCAGCAATTTTGGTCCACTAACAGAATCCCTGCTCAGCTCCCAGGTATTTCACAGCCTTGCAGAAGTCTCCATTTCGGAAGGCACAGAAAGAAGGATTTTAAGGGATACTGCCTTACACTCCCTTCTCTTGCCTCCCTTTCACCTCAGAATCCTAATTAAAAGAAAATATCTATATAAAGCAAATATACTGAGGTGAAACATTTGGTATTTTTTTGCTGATACTGAGAGTCTCATTACATCTTACAAGAGCAACTAACATTACAAATTTTTGCTTTTGAGGAGAAAAAAAGCTGTAAAAGCTCTGTAAAACTTAAAGCACTTTTAATCTCTCTTAATTAATTAAAGGATATGCTCTAATCCTTGTGAGAAGGGGAGTGAGCAGACTCCACAAACTTTCCTCCCCTGAAATGACTCACTTGTGTAGCCATATATTCTTAGCATACACTTACACTTAGAACTTGTCAAAATGCACACCTGTCAAGTCTCATGCAGCACACAAATCATTTGAGTCCCGTCTCTCACTCCTCCACTACGGTGCTTTTCCCCCCAGATTCTCTGCACATCCCTGCAGACACTTCCCACCAAGCTGCAAGGGCCTCAGGAGGACAGTAATGCAGCCAAACCCAAACCAGCAGGTAAATTCTTCTTCAGGATGTCACAGGCAGTGCCCACAGTATGAACATGTACCAACACACCTTGTTTTTAAGAGCATGGCATAAACCTGCTCATAAGCACTTCATTTACTGTGGGTTTCACTGACACTTGTTTCTATTTGCATTGCAACACAGCTCAAAAGCCCCATGCAGAGCTAGAGGACTTGTACAAATGCACACAATTACACTCCTATTTCTGCCCTTATAGACAATATCTGAAATGAAAATGTTATATAAAGTCCTGCATTCATGACATTAAACTAAATTTCAAATATTATAGTAAAGTTAAAATTCAGAAAAGCAAAACCAACTTCGATAGAATGTATGTCAAACGGAAATATTAAAAACGACACTGAGTTGCAACTTGGTGTTGTGAGAAGGAATTTTGCTTAGATTAAAATAAGATTCATCTCCACAACTGCTTTTTATTGAAATTTCGAGTTTCCAGTCACAAAAGAAGAAGAGGCACCTTTCCTATGTCCACCTGAACATATGTCCAGGTGGAAATTGCTCCACCTGGACAGCTTAAGCTCCTGTTCCACCCATACCTCACACCATTTTAAATGCCCTCACCCTGTATTATTTGTACTGTAAGGACTGCCAGCTACTCATTTGTTGCTCCTCATATTTCAAGCTGGGTAATCCAATTGAACATGTATATAATTGTTTGGTTTTTTTGCATTGACACAAGGACAAAAAGGCTGTAATTCAAAATCAAGTCACGTTTCAAGAACTGTTCTTAGTTTTGTGACATTTCAGGGAATTACAATGTCAACAGCAGCCCTTTATGACACAAACCACACTCCTTAAAGGTCTTCAAAGATCCTAGAACTTCAGCGCTCTTTCAGAGTTACCTTAAAACTAATGCAATTAAAATAAAAAAATAATTAATCATTTGAAAGTTCAGTACCATTAGGATGTAAATTGCCCGTAATAAATTTGATTTGGCCCACTTGAGAATAAAGACCATATCATAAAGCTTAAGTACCTGACTGTGCACCAGATCCGGCACTTTATTTCTCAACTACAATCATCTTCACTTTCTTCCTGATTAAGTGATCACTGTAAAATAATGCTGATTAAGATATTTTTATTTTGACCGCACTTCACCTCATGGCAATTTTAATCATTTTATCTTCAATGCAGCTGAATCACTAAAACATGTTGCTTCTGCAAAAAAGATCAACCATCCCCATCAATATAAATCAAACTTTCAAGAGAATCTTCATTTTGAAGAAGACAAATACATTTCCCAACACCTGTAACCAACCTACAATAAACATTTTCTGTAAGCAGGAAGTTCCTACATAAACCACATTTATCTGTGAGCACACATGCACATGTCAAGAGATTCTTTTTTCCTTTGATCCACACCTTCTTTGTATCACCAAGGCTGCAGTAAGGAGTAATTCTGGAACACAGAGGATGGATTTAATTATTTATGAAACCAAAGAGAAACTTGCACTTATTTTTTAGTAAGTATCTTGGTTCTGGCTTTAGGCACCCTTAATGCTTATATTACCTGAACATGAAATGTTTTCAAACCACCCTTTCAGGGTATCTTGCTTCAAGCTGACCCTTTAGAACTCCTAATGAATCAGGTGAAGGGATTCACTAATGGTGCATCTGAACTGACTTTTGTGCTACTGAGCACATCACTTATTTCAGTATCCCTGTCAATGACAAGTCAGAAATAAGAGCGACCTCAAATCCATGGACTCATACATGCACATATTTGCAAGGCTGAGCCTGAATTAAGAGTCATCTTTGAGTATTTTTATAAGAAGATACAATTATTTGGTTTTATTTATCAACTTAAGATCAAAAGAGGAGGCAGCAAGTGAAATTAACAATCTTTCTATAAAAGATTGGTTCAGTTTCAAACTATAAACTAACCAAAAAGAACAATTAGGCTCAATACAAACTGTTCATCTTCAAATTCCAGACATATTTTCAAAATTTTGTCAGCTTTTTTCCCCAAATACAGACAGGAAAGATGGTCAAATTATATGAATTTGACATACTGGAGAAGAGATGTTTTGCAAACCGGGATCCAAAATACATAAAACATCCACTGAATTCTGAAAATTCTTTGAATGCTTTTACCCAAGTTTTATCGCAAAAGTCTTGTTTACTAGAAACTTAAAAGGAAAAGTCATGGCAAGATATAGTACACACAAACAAGTTTGAGATAAGTAATGGGATAATTCAGAAGTTGGATACATTTTCAGAAGAGTACAGAACAAAAATTCTTTAATTTCTAAAAAATAGCAGCAGCTTTAAGGAGAGAGTCATTTAGTTACCTCAATAAATCAACCACACTTCAGAAGAAGGTAACATACAAAAATTTTACTTAGTGCTTATAATTTTTAAAAATTATCAATCTGGACACTTCATAAAAATGCTCAAATGGAAACTTCACTCTAGTAAAAACAGATTCCAGAGAAGTAAGACATTTTGCAAATATGAATCATAATTAAGTCATAAGCAAAACGAATGCCAGAAATTAATTACTCTTCACTCTGAAATTAGTTTATAGAAGGTTTGTTCTATGAAAAAAGTACTTGCAGGGATGTAAATTCATAGCTCACATTTTTACAAATGTCTTGTTCCACATACCACAAAGGAGCAAGTTAAGAAGTAGTTCACAGTAAAATGTAAGCAAACTAATGTTTATTTTTGGCATGGATAATTTATGTTCCACATGATATGACAAAACCCATTTTGCTAATTATTTCATCATCGTTCCCTGTTCAGCAAGAGTTCTCAGTTCAAACACCTGGTCATGACACCTCTTCTTCCTCTAGACTTGAGCAATATATTAAATTAGTGAAAGCTTGAACAACAATGTGAAAGATGGTCAAAACTTTCTCTGAATTCTGTGAATTTTTAACACTTTTCCATAGGAAGACAGTACCAACATGCTGCTACTGAAAATGAAGCTTAAGTGTAATGAAGCAACAAATAAGTATACGGAATTAGTTATATCTGAAGGTATGGGTCATAAGTGCACCCATCCATACAGTTAACAAACAGGGCTTGTTACCTTTAAACCCTTTTTGGTAAGTGAGTCTAGTCCCAGGTCAAAGCTAGATGACTTCCATTACAACACAGTGGTGCACTTCCAACCTGTTACAAAAAACATGAGATGTGTAACACCTCCCTTCCCACAGTCTGAACGCTCAGGGGTTTTTCTGATCTCAAATCCTTAGCAAAGTGCGGCAGCTCCTGCCCTCATTAACACCTATTTTTAGATTGTTAGTCTGTATTTACTCAGAACTTAGCACAAAGCATTCCTATTAGTTTTAGCTTGGTTTCACAACATCAAAAAAAAAAAAAAAAAGTTGCTCTTTTTCAAATTCTCTAGTTACATCTTAGTAAATAAAACTGATTTCTCAAACTAATGTCAAACATAAGGGGAAAATGAGCATTCAAATGGAATACATGCAAGAATTCCAAATCCATTTCCCCCAACAACTGTGACTGAACTTATCTACAATTTATGCCTTTTCATACCTATCTATACATTGCCAACTTTCTACTCTATATTAATATTTCTTTCCACCTAAATCTTTATTTATCATAAAAATGTAATATGCAACCGATTGTTTGAATACTCTCAGTTTATCTCAAAGTGCATTCAAAAACCAACTGTACAGTAAAAAACCACACACCTGGAAAACCTGAATTCAATCCGGATATGGTAACTACTGTAAGCTGCTTTAGGAATATTCATTCAGAGGAAATGAGCTGCTTATCTAGCTGCCAAAATGGAAAGGACTCCTTCATACAATAAGGTATTTTGGGGATTATTTTCTTGTTATTTTTCAAATAATGATGGCATATAAATTAAAAATTTTATATCCAACAGCAAACGGAAGGCTGGTGTTTACAATAGGCATTGTGTACATAGTCCATAAAAAGCAAACAAACCAGAAGGGCAGAATGCAGTACTTACAAAGACCTGTAACAGAGGTGGTATTCAGAAACATCTGCATTTCATCCTCTAGATTTACAACTGCTCTCAGACAGATGTGGGTTTATAATTAAATTAATGATTTTGACTAAGCATCATCACCACCACCACCAAGATCTGTTACACATAAACATACATGAATTGCTGTCAGGAAGATGACACAGATTGGGAAGAAGCATCACTGCTGCAGTCACAGCATGTGAGTCTGCATCCAGGCATCCTCCCACCTTCTACCCTTCACCTGACTTGAATCAGATATAACTCAGTGGAAGATGTTTCAAAGACAATTCACCTTTTGCATGCTCTGCAAAGGCAGGTGGGTGGCAGGAGAGACTCCTAAACCCACACAGCCTACAACAGCACCCCCCTTACTTCCTAATCCCAAGGCAACAACCTGGGAACCAGCCACAGGAGTGGGAGCAGACATCTGCCCACACAGGTGCTGCAATTGTGACAAAACCTTTAACTCAGGGACTCCAGTCAAGCACAAGGCACCATTAACAAAATACCAAGTTTTATTACTCACTTCTGCTCATAAAATTACTTCTGAGGGTTTGTTATTTTCCTGTTTTCTTTTTTTTTTTTTAAATCAAGAGTCTGTGCCCAGACTCTGTGGAACCAGAAGATACAACTGCATGAACACTGAGTATTCCCTCAACATCTTTTAGCAAACAGATAAATATACAAATATTTTGCATAAAGTTTGAGCAACTCCAAAGGTAACAAATTCTGCTTTATTATTTCTTCTGACATACAGCTATAGAAAAGATGATTCACAGGAAAGTGAGATCTCACTCTATAAAGCTGAGAAATCTTTTTCTAGAAACCTGACATCCCACAGAGTATTTCTCCAAGGAAAATAATTTAATACACATTAATTTTAGAAATTACTGCAATTGGTTTTCAACATGTCTTGGGCCCAAGTCTTCAGAAGAATGCAAACATTTAACTTCTATTGACATCAACAGGACACCTGTGACTGCATAACTGTGAACTCCCATGCAAACTGACAACTTCAGACAAGATGGAATTACAGAGCTGTGAAATTTACTTGTGTACACAAGGGCTCATTACAAAGGAAAGGAAAAGAAAGGACACTTCAGAGAATGAGAATCAAGTATTCCCTTGTATACTTAGAAAGATGTCCAAGTCCATAAAAAGGGATTAATGAATATACACAACACCCTCAACCTCCACACTTCTCTTTTTGTTTGTACTTCATTTCAATCTTTACTTAATTTACACAGAGGGTTAGACAAACTACAATGAGCATTTTGATATGATATATGATCAGAAATGTTCAATATATTTACTTTCTTGCTTTTAAAAAGGTTGTGATTGTTTCCTGATTTAACAAAACAGGTATTTATATACATTTAACCACAAAGGTCTCACCTTCCAATGATAACGTAATTTGAACTTTATATATAAAAAGATCATGTATTAGTGTGAGTTTAGTTGTGTATGTTAACAACTACCACCTCTTCATGTCTTGTTTCTGTAAAGTTACTTGGAGCTAAGTTTAAAATGAAATTACTTTCCTATAGTTTCTGAGTATTTCCAAGTACATCTCTCGTACCTTTTCACCAAACATAAACTTACCCACCTAACTTACAATGAAGCTGTTGGCATCTTCAATATCAAAACTCATCCAAAATCAAGCTTTCTCAGATGACTTCTAAAACCCTTGCTAAAGCTCTTTCTACTGGAGTCAGACACTGCATGTTCTAGTCATTATGAGCTTTCCCTAGCTGGGATTTTTTGTCTCCTCCCTGTGTTTTCTGCATCAGCCACGGTACAGTGCCTCCCCTCTATGTGTTAATCCACAAAGGACCAATATTCACTGCAGAGATAAATCTTACTGCTTTCTCCCTTATAAATTTCAAATAATGAACCTCTCAGTACTATTTCAAATATCAACCGCATCTCTGGCACAACACAACTGCTAATTTAAATCAACTATGTCTGTGTGTGAGAAAGAATGGAAAATGCATTTGTTTTAACCCAATACTAGCACTTGATTTAATTCATGCTCAAAGATGGTAGCACCAATATAATCACTATAAAACCTGCAGAGATAAACTTTTCATCTATACTGTGTTAAAATAGTTCTTTACAAACCTCAGGATAAGTGAATACCTTTTCCTTAAAATTCTTCTGGATCTCAAGAAAAATCCAGCTCGAACTGGAGAAACTGTGACTGTCAGTAACTTGGGTTGCTAGCCATTGAAACAGACAACACTTGCTTTAGCTTCTCCTCACTCTTACCAGTTGGCAGTACAACTTGCCCAGGCTCCATCTGTTAAGATAAGAGCTACTCATGCTGCAGTGTTTTCCCCAGTTACAATTATTTTGGAACAAATGTGAATTCAGTATTTGTGAAAGTTACTGGACTGACAGTATTTGCTGTCTGAAATAAGGGCAGGGCAGGTTTCCCACCATGCACTGACCAATATGCCAGATCTGAGAGACATTCCTACAGATAAAGGCATTTCAGATTTTTTGAGCTTAACCAAATCACAAATATCTCTGCTGATGTCAATAAAAAGATTAAATAAACAAGAAAATGCATTAGATACACTTCAGTCAGCAAGACCTAATGAAATTTACTCCCAAGGGCTTGAGGAAGTAAGGAAAATAATTTCTGACTCATTAGATATTCTAGTCAAGAACACACAGAGAATGAGCACAGCTCCAGAAGATCTAATATGAACAACAACAAAAAAAAAGACTTTTCATTTTTGTAAAATCTAAATTCCACATCCAAACCCACCTCCTGACTATGTCTGTCCTCCAGCCTGAAAGCACAGTGGCAGAATTCAAGCTTCACAGATGAGTGGCACTGCAGGATGTCAACAGGTTACTGAAATTAGCAGTCTAATCACCAGGGGAATAAAAAATGTACACTCTCCAGCTGAAAGGCAACCTATTAACTTCCAACCGTGTACAGTGAAGAACAGTGGGTGGGCTGAAATTTTCTTACAGTGAGCTGAACCCCGGTAAGCAAACAAGCTGCTGCACTCAAAATGAAGAAACAGTGACAAGGAAATTACAATATAGGTAAGCGGAGGTGTTACAACCAAGCCTGCTCCTCATCTGTCCTCTTTCCATGACTGTCCATGATAATAGGGAATAGTTTGTGTTAACTAACCAAAAAATTTATATCTATATAATAGATATCGAATGTATGTAAGTGTGTGTACCCTCACACAAATATAAATAAATATATTCCACATATAGATGTGTATTCCACTAAATGGAAATTTCCACAGGAAGGGCTTACCTGTTGGTAACACCAAGTCTCTTAAACCAGTTCATGCCTCCAAACAAATCTCAACAAAAAGGATCACAAAGGGAGAAAAAAAAATTCAAATTTAGATGCCTTATTGAGTGGCACCATCTGTTTTCTATGGGAGATGAAGGGAATAGCTTGAAACCACCCTGATAGCTGTTGGAGGAACAACATAGCAGAGCATAAGCAATCCAGAAGGATGCTGGAATGAGCTGATAATAACTTCCTTCTCCAAGTGATAGAGGAGCCAAGAAGTGCTATTAATGGTGTTGTGGCTCAACCCCAGCCAGCAACCAAGACCTTCTTCTCACCTAGAAGGAGGGGCTGGTGGGGAATGTGAAATTCAAGGGCACCCTTGGCTGCAGGGACAATGGAATGGTGGAGTTTGAGATCCTTTAAACAGTATATGGATACTTTTTTAGTAAGAAAAAACCCTAAAACCTTCTTCTGAAATGTTCCTTTCTCTCATAGAACCACCTAAATTCCTATGAATCTTAATACAATTACATAGCCAGATGAAGATATTTATACATAAGTTACAGAATCCTCTGCTAGAAAAGTAATAAGGAAATTAAAAAAACCCATAACAAAACAACAGATATCTCAACAGACCTAGGAATGAGGGCAGCATTCAACAAGGTCCTCTGCTTTATAAGGCCCCATTTGAACCCAAGCACAGTGAAAGCAATTTTGAAGCACTCTAAATAGACTTCTACCCTTCAGCCTGAATTGTGGTCTGTGGAGTGAAGGAAGTGTAAGTTTATCCCAGACACATCCAAATTCCTGTGGCCCAGGCTCTGTGCAGATATGAGAGCACCATCAAAAGAAATCAAGAAAACCAACACCCAAACATATTTCAACGCCTGGCCCCAAACTCAGCAGACAACAGCAGCCCTGGTGTGCTGACAAAACAAGAAAAAATTTTTTTGTGCAGTATTAGAACTGCTTGTTGTCTTCAGCAGATGCCATCCCTGTGTTTCCACAGCAGATAAGAAGTACGCCTCACCTGCTGCAGAGCTACAGCAGAGATGAATAGAAAGAAAAATATCAGATTTTAGGGTTTGATGGGGTATTTTAAATACAGGTTTAGCTGTAAGTTGGACATGTAAGCAGAAGGTAACAAAGATAACAAACAGAACCACAACCTAACAACCGAGATCCCAAGTTTTCACCTTAATTCTGAAGGAAGCAGGAAATAGAGGTACAACAAAGCATCTTTTTTTTGTAATGGAACATGCCACATTATTTTCTGGACACCAAAACTTCAGTTCAATGTCATCACTAGTGACTTGTATCTGTTCTTAGAGGACCTAGTACACCTGAAATGCTGCAAGGGCACGTGGTCGTCAGGAAATAAGTATCAGTGGAGAACCTAATAGGATATGGTGAAAGTGACACAAAAGAGCATTATAATGCCATTATGCTGAACAGAGACAAACAAAACTCTACAATATATTAGATGTTTAACAATGTTTATGGGGAAATCCAAAGAACAGTTGAGACCCTTGTGCTACGTCCAACTTTTAGAAGACAAATAACTCAGACTACAGCTGTAAAACAACAATGGACATTCCCAAGTTTGAATGTCTACACAATTGCAAACAAGCTTACTGTATCTGAAAGAAATAATTTTTGTATCTACTTAGTATTATCTTTTTTAGATTTAAAACGAGTCTATAAGTTAGACATTTTCTTGAAAGATCATGAACTGTTTCTGAAAATACCACTGATTCAAATACCAAAGATTACAGATTTAAAGAAAATGTAAATATAATTGCCCAGACACCACACACGAGAATTTCTTAATTACTAGCAGTAACTTTTACTTCATTCCAAAAACTGACCAGTACCTCAGAGAATACTGACTAGTAAATTAACCTAAACTTAGTGTTCAAAAATAAAAAAATCATCTCCCTCTCTGCAATGACTAAAATCTATGAAGATGTGTACATAAAAGCTGTCAAAAGAAAAAGAACCACCTTCCACATGCCTGAAGTCTCGTATACTGTATTCACTATCTGCATTTAAAGAAAAAGAACATCATGAAAGGAACATTGTGAAAATATCCTTATGCACAGTTTCTACTCAGAGACTATAAAATGTCTTTTGGGTTTGTTTGGTTTTGGGTCTTTTGCTGGTTTTGGGTGGGGGGGTGGGGTAATTTATTTTAAGGAACTAAACTCTATCCTCCCTCTTTGAAACACCGTGGTCATTGGAGCTTTTAAAAAGTGCAAAAGAGATTTAAGGAAGCGCTCATGACTGATGTCACCAGGATGCTTCCGAGGGCATTTCCACATAAAATCTGCATGATCTGCCCTTTTTCCCACTACCTAAAGCCAGGTAGAGAGAAGGAAGCATTACCATGACTTATTGGACTTATGCAGGTTTATATGGTGATTTGTTCAGCTCTTTCCCCAATTCTTTCCTTATCTAATACAGGCAGTAGATAAAAATCTCCCCTGAATCCTACTTCTGGGCCTCCAGGAAAAGGAAGTCTTGCTTTGTTCCCCATCCCACAAGTCCTGAAGAGCACGTGACAGAGAAAACAAATTTTTGCTCCTTGAATAGTAATTTCTCTCACTGACCCAAGAAACAAACATTTTGTACTTACTCAAAACTGCAAACAGACATTCATCAACTTGCACATGGGAAAAGGAATTATTTCCTGGCCAATTTTATTTGAGAAATACTTAAAATGCCACATATATACATGCACAGACACATGAATTTGTTGTCAAGATAACAGGCCTGAATTTTTCAGTAGCTGAGAGCAGGGTGGCAGCCAACATTCAGTTCTCACCTGATATTCTCAACACAGTCCCATGCACGTAGTTAAGCACAGCCTGTACACAAATTTTCAACTGTCATTTCAAAATCACACTTTGACTTATGAAAATAACATTCTGGAATACATGAATGGTTAAAAACATTTAAGCAAATTGATAACAGAGCAATTTTAATAGAAAAAAATCTAGATGTTTTGCATTTTAAAATGACCTTATGACACCAAACAGCAAACCTATGTTGTAAGGGAAATCTTACCTACTTTTGCCTCATTCAGGGAGAAATTTTAACATATATATGTGTTGAGTAACAGTGTAGTTATATTGTTTACCTGAAATCAAGAGTATATTCACCCAACTGAATTATTCATTGGCACAAAAATCACAAGATAAAACACAAAGATACAATAAATGGGAAGAAAAAACACTTCCTGTTGCAAAAAATGATCCATCCCTGACAAAATGCATGAGCTCTTGTTGAGTTCATTAGGTAAAAAACAGGATTTCTTCTAGAAATTTTCTCATATAACACATACATCAGTATAAACACATCCTTTTGTTCATGAGACAAGAACATTTCACTCTATTTTTGAAAGCTAAATAGTTAAAGACACGATAGAAACAAGCCAGCTGTTATTTAATCAATAATAATAGGGGACTGTTACTGACATGATTGACCGAATTTCCTCCCAGAGGAAATAAGAAAGCTGTCTAAAAGAAGATCCAATTTCTTCATTTGCTTGCCACCTTCTTTCCTTCTAGGCAGTTGCTTCTGCTACTCTCTCCTTTTCAAAGTCACCTTATTTTCTATTTAAAAGTGCAGAAGTACCTGACAGCAAACATAACTAGGCTGGATAGCAACCAAGGTGGCAAATCTGTCACCGCATTGTTCTCCTGCCTTCCAGCCCCACACCGGGCTGCTGCTGCTATTTATGTTATTGTGTGCACACACAGTAAACACACCTTTCACATTCTGTGATGTTAAAAAAGTTGATAACCATTTCCTTGCTTCTAGCTCAGCTTCTAAAATAGAAGTATCTTCTTCTTAACACAAGTAATTAATAGCTACTTGTCACATCACTATTTACTCCAATGATATGCATTTAAAAAGCCACTAGTCTAAAATCAGTCTCAAATGAAACATATACTAACTATGTTTTATTGCTCTCTAAGCATATTACCAAACATTCAGGATAGTCAATCCATCAGTTAGGATTTTATTTACTTAAATCTTGATTAATTTTTAAAATGTTTTAATCCATAACTCATTGCAGAGATCAAACAAGATAGAATCAAAAGAAATAATCGAGTTTAACCTTTAAAGATAGAAAAGATAATGAGGTATCAGTTTATTTTTGTTACATGTTGTCATTAGGAGATATAATATGCAAAGTTACCTACAAATATAAATAAAGTGCTAGCACTCCTGTCAGTACACTAGAGCAATGTAACTGCTTTTAGTACTGGTTGTAAACAAAAGTTACCAAAAAGTGAAGATGAAACACTGTATTTTCAATTGCCTTTTTTAATTAACCTCCTCTAATCTCAAACAAATACATAGCTAAAATACCCAAATTCACATGCTGTAGACCTTTTCAGCTCAAAATATTTCTCCCAGGGTGCACTCCTCAGCTACAACCTTGACATTATGGAGCCACTCTGCTACAAATGCTGCAATAAAGCAAGTGCCACCTCCAATGTAAAATAAGTGAAAATAAATTGCCTTCACAGCAACAGCTTCCCCTTTTCTCTTTCAAAGTTTCAAACCAAACTTGACAACAGTGAGATTGCCCCTAAAAGAACACTTAGACATAATGTAAACCATCTTTTCCCAGTACTGCCTGCAAGCAACACTCCAGAACTTGGGTCCAGAAAAGAAAAGAAGCCTCCACTAAGGATTTAACTATTCTTCTATGAAAATGTGAAAAACTGTAGCTTTTTCTGTCTATTAGATTCTGCTATTCTGTCCTAGGAAAAACTTGAATATAATACAAATAATATACTTTTCTTGATCTGGAGGCAGCAAAAAGACCATCAGATTTTATGCCCAGTGTCACTCAAATAAAGATGGCAGAATTTCCTATCTCTTCAGAAGAAGCTCATACCCCATTTTTTTCGCTTCCTTTTATAAAATTAGTTGCCATCAAGTGAAATTTTATTTGGAAGAAATGTTGCTTACTCTACACTTCTCTAGAATAACCTTTTTTGGCCTACAGGAAGTTGATGACAACAAATCCACACTTCATAACAGCTGCAATGCCCAGACAAAATAATCATCTGTGAGCATATTTAGTATTAGACAAGACAAAAACTGAAAAACACTCTAGCTAAGAAGTTATTTTCAGTTTGAGATAGCTTACAACTCCTCTCTGCAGGGACACAACTACTTATGGCAAAGTTTTTCAGAACTCTACACATCCAAATAACCAAATGAGAACACATTACTGACACATGTGGAGACACTAAGAGGTGTGGTAAATAAACAACATTACTGACTATGTAATAAAAAGCATCAAAATCAGCTGGCTATTAAGACAGCGCTACACTGATGAGCCAGAACATCTATTTTTGCCCCATGTAGATTTGGAGGATACCTGCCATGAAATCACTACAGCAGTGTACAAACCAGAGCCCTCTACATTTGGATTTCTGACCTACAGCATCACACCAGCCCTAGCCATGAAGGCACACAATCATGTAAGAAAAGCCAGGAGCTGCTACAAATTCAACCTGATAGTCTACATTCAGCTGTCTGTATACACCAGGTATTCAAGTCAGCATGCAAATAAAAGAGAATTCAGCTTTCTATGCCTGTGTGTCTAAACTCAGAGTCTGTGTACGCTGCACGCAATGATGCAGTAATGCTCACACAAATGCAGCAGCAGAAGTCATCAAGCCACCACAGCACAGAGCTTACAGTAACATTACCCCACTAATACTAGTGAAGCTGCTCTGCTAGGATGAATCTGGTAGCACAGGACCCTCTGCTATATATTGTAGTACACTATTTTCTCCTGACACTCTGCTTGGATGGGGTTCTGAGCAACCTGGTCTAGGCAAAGGCAACAAGATGATGGAACAAGATGACCTTTAAGGTCCCTTACAACCCAAACCATTCTAAGATTCTATGTTCTCTTCTGTCTTTGTAGCCATTTTTAAAAATAGGCAGGTCCTTCACACATCTCTGCACACTTCTCACTCTTACTTAATATACACAGCTGATCACTGTGCAAATAAAGCTTCACTTTGCCCCACTTCTACCCTCATAATATTTTCTTTTGACAATCATACTTGCTAGATTTGAACAAACTAATTTAAGTACCCATTTGTTAAAACAGCCTGATTCAGTCAAGAGAAATAGCTACTTAGTGTCATCAACAACAGGTCAACCTGAAGCAAATGTGAAGTTCAACTAAACAGTTAATGTTTGCAATGTAAACTGCAAAAATTTGATTTAGTGTTCTCCCTGAAAACAGCAATTTGACCTTCCTATAATGATCAGAAATATGTGTTAGAACTGAACAACATTTAAAAGGAATTGGGGAAAGCTCCTGTTATACCTTAAGACCACAGAAAACCCATTTTAAATAAAGATACATCAGTGACTTAAACTGCTCAAAAAGTTGCTTTAACTACTTGTTTCCTGGGGTTTCTTAATTATAATATGAATGACCCCATGAAAGAACACTTCCAATAGGATGTTATTCCTTGGTTATTGTAAGGACTTCTCAGCTTCCTTCCTGCACTCTACAAGATCTCATGATTAAAGTTGGGTGGTTGACCTGGAAAATTCTGCCTCATGTGATAAGACATTAAATTTCAAAAAAGACACAATAGCTAAGCACACAAGCCTTCTTTCAAAAAAACACAAAGAACACAGAACTCTTTTTGAATAGGCTTTATTGCTGTATTAATAGCTGAAATGCAGAGCAGTCGAGGGAGCAAAGCTCTCTTTTCCTCATTTGAACTCACTCAACTGGCACAGGATTTCTTTCCCACTCTCCCAATCCCTTGGGTCCCTACAAATCAAGACCAAAACAGGACCCAGCTGTCTCAGCTTGTTGTTCAAGCCCATTCAATTACAGCTGGAAGGCGGAATATTTCCTGGCACAACTTTCCTCTGGGATACTCACTCATGTGAACAAAACCTACAAACTGAGCAGGTTTCACCCACTGCTGGGTACTGGGCTTGCTAAATGTACTTCCTACACTCTGAAGAAAGTGCTTAAGTAGTTACTGCTTTAATTAAGAGCTAGCAAATGAATTCACATAAAAAACATTAACAGCAAAGAAACCATAATGATGTAGTTGTCCTGACCACCAATGAGCATGAGAGGATCTTTTTGTCACTCAAAGTCCTGTAATCATTTCTATAGTCAAGATACAGATATTCCACTTGACTATGCCAAGCTTGTGCTAAGCATGCACAAGATGAGGTGCTATCAGAGAGTATAAACACAAAGCAGGTGTGTTAAATTTGGGGATTTCAGTGGGGAATATTTCTTTGAACGTAAAAAATGTTGTCACTTATATGTTTGCTAGCCTTCTGACAAAGGATTTAAAAATATCTACAAATAAAAAATATCCAGTCACACATGCTCCAGGGTAGTCATAAGAATGTCATCCCTGTCAGTGAACATACAAGAGAATACTAGCCAAGACTTCAAGCTAAGCAACAGCAATATGAGAAAAGTATTTCCAAATACAGAGTAATTCCAGTTATTTGAGTCAAAGGACGAAAATTCAATCCTTAGCACTTTACTCCTGTTTAGACTGCTCTGAGTACTCACAAACAGACTGCTCTTACAAACATTCTTCAATTTATTTTTATTTTAGTCATGAACAAAAATTCTTGAAGAAGAGAAAAGACAGATACACAAATTCTCTTCCCTTCTTGCTTCCATCTGCTGGTCAGACAAGTCTTCTAAGGCACTACTCTTTGGCCTCTGGACTGTGGGCACTACTAAAGTTCACTAGTAACTGAAAGAAACTCATGGATATACAAACTTAAATATTCTGTACAAAAGTCCACAGCTCCAGTAGAAATTCTTTTTAAGTCCAAAAGGTAGAAAGCTACTATTAAAGGATACCAAATACTGTTTATATTATCCCTATAAATAAGTCTTTTCAAAAACTCTAATGAGACATTCCATTTACTGTCATTACTTTAATATGTATTAAATGCAATGCCCCTGTTAAAATGCATGGCTTTGCAAAACACCACAGCTTTCCCCCATGCTTATTCAATACTTTAACCTCACAATGCTTCGTTAACGCATATTGGTAACAACTGTAGCACAGCAGAAAAACAATGCCACTCCTGACAACAGCGTAAGTATTTGGTGCAATGTCTCCAGAGCTGATTCTCCTGCGGAAGCTGATAACAGACATTCACCAAAAATCTTTCTAAAGTGCTCAGAATCAAAACAAAACAAAACAAAACAAAACAAAACAAAAAAAAAAAACCAACAAAAACCAAACAGGTCAGAAAACCAAAATAAGGAAGCCACAACCTAGTTTCAACTGTCTACAGCCTATCCACAGTAACTGATACCAGACTATAATTGTGTTGTAATAAACTACTACATTCATTTTTGTCCTAAAAATTGAAACAAACCAAGAACATTTGAAATATGTTCAGAAATATGTCCTTTCCAGATACATGCTGACATTAATGCTCAATTACAGTTTAAACATCATCTGTATTAACCAAAATATCCCATGCTTTCTTTGTGTCTAGTATCCATTTTCCTTTATAACTTCCTCTCTGAATACTGATTAGCTTTGTTAGCTTCTATGCTAATGAAGATACATGAACAAATAAAAGCTGTGCAACACAGGGAATCCACCTCCGGAGACTCAGCTTTGCACTGATCTGTCAGTATTACTTTGTCAGGACTAGTAAAGCTCTATCTAAGAGCTGTTCCAGCTATCTCAGAAGATCACTGATATAGAATCCCATAACTCAGGATTTGCATTGATTCCCAAGCTGAAACCTCTCCCACTGCAATTTGCTCTGTAACATAACTCTCAATGTTGCTGTCAGGATGCCTAAATGACCTTTCAAGCGATACGAGTTGTGCACGGTGGCCATACCATTTGCTTGTTTTACAAATATGATTTTAACAAACCGAGACAAAATATGGCTATTACTACAGGAAATCAGAATTAAGCACATTACATTTGGTATCTCATTTCCATTATACTTAATACCTCAGCAACATCCCCCTTTAAAAGGCTTCAAGTAATGCAACATTTGAAATTATAATTTATGTACGTGTAGCACCCAGTAAGAAGCAAAAATGATTCATTAGCTCTGCAGCAGACAAAAAAAAAATCAAATTAGCTACACAGCTCTGAGTAAATAACAGCTGCAGTCTTTTAAGAAATGGTCAGCTGGTGTTAAAATTAGAGATGAATGCTGCTCCTGCAGACCATAATGGGCATTACTCTTCAAAGGCTCCAAACACCAGCCATTGGATCAACAGTGAAATAGATCCTCAGTTCTTCAGGACACCTAATGCTCAAGAAAACTGTTCACTTCAGAAATTTGACTAACATCAGTATTGTGTAGTCTAGACAAGAAAGAAATGAAGTTCAGCAACTAGATTATACTGTCAGTATTGTATGATCAGTGCACTCATTCTTCAGTGTAAAGTACATATCCATGTTCCAAACACGTATCTGATTATGAAATCCAGTTATCAATGAATGGGCTACAAAAGTTCACACAGTGCTGAAGATTTTATAGCTATAGCAGAAGTCTGGGGATTTTACTGTTTTTTAAAATCCTATATGATCTTATTCGTATATCAAAGAAGGCCCCACAATTTTAAATAAAATTTGAGATAGCCTCAAAGTCTTGTTTTGCCTGAAGATTGCTCTCTTGCAATTACTATGTATTACATAACTAAATAGCCCCAGCATCTGCAAACAACTGAATTTCTCAGATAAAGCACAAATTCAGCAACACTAATACAGTACAAAACAATATTAATGTCAAATAAAAGGCCAAAGTGCAAGAATGATGAGTTAATAGTTTCCTTCCCAAAATACGGTACCTTTCCCACAAAGCAGAGAAACAAGTGGGGAAGAAAAAAAACCTGATAAAAAATGGCACAAGGCTATTAAACAGAAAGGAACCATTCCCTGGCTCAGCCACTGCCAGAGTGACAGCGCTATGCAAGACCCAAAAGAGAAACTTCAGCCTGCCTCTTGCCACTCTTCCCAAGGCTGTTCTCCTCACCTCTAAATTTCGTACCTCAGTGATGCCAGTGGGACAAATGACCTCCCAGTAGAGCCAGCAGGATCACTTACCCAGTAGCTACCACAGTACTTTAATGGGAACCCACACAAAAACGTAGCTGCACAGGCAGAATCAGGGACTGAAATAGCACAACATTACATTTTCAGAAGTGCCAGGCAGCCATCACATCACTACTAAGTGCAACAGCCTAGAACTTCTTCCAGGAGACAAAAAATTACACAGCCTCCAACTACCTTCACCCTATATTTTAAACACCTTGTATTTTAAACTGATTCAACTGATGACTGCAAACAATGAAAGACAATCCTTACCTCCTTTTGCAAACATCAAACACATCTCATCTGAGACTGGGACATCCATAAGGAGAGCTGACAAGTTGCATTAGAGCAAAATCAAGTATAAAGTCTGTGTGATAGCACATTTATTTGCATAATAGACTGACATGAGCAAACAAAACCAAATATTCCTGGAGGAAAGAGGTTTCATTTCCTGAATATATCCCTACACAAGGACTTGGAAGGGAATTATTTTTATGGAATGAAAAATGTTCAAACATGTAAGCTGCAAAGCCTCAAAATAGTGTTATTTCAAACAGGCTTGAATACTTGAGACAAAACAAGGGAACTCTAGGTAGATTTGCCAACAGTTCACTAATGCTGCTCTTTTAACCTTCAAAGTAGTTAATATCTATGATAACTTGGTAGAGAAAAATGCCACACAGAATCCTATACCTTAACAATTTTAAATGGCCAAAAATTCAGTTAAGAATATTCTAAAATAACACATTCAGAGCAGTATAGATATTTATATAAATATATTATTTTAGGCAGTGACACTTCTTTTAAATGAAAACTTTCTCAGCAGTTCTCAGTAAGAAAAAAATTAAGTGTACACTACTCGTATGTTTCTTTCTAATGCCCCCCCTTCCCTCTGACAGCTTCATCTTACTTGATGCACAGTGTTGAATATTAAAATACAAATCTCATTTTATACTGGTATTAAATTAACTTGATGTAATTTCTGTCAAGCAGGTGCATCTGTGTAAGAGCTGCTTTAATACTCATCTATTTTTCTATATACTGTGCCTATATATACACTATATATCAATTATATATAGTATATAATATATACTATATATATAATTGTATATAATATTTATATCAATTTTATGTTTTCATTTCTAGAATTCAGGCATTAAAATAAGCATGTATTACAGTATCAATGTTGTATACCAAAAAGGAATTGACTTCACAGTTAAAATGCTTGATCAACTATTTTTATACATATGCAAAAAGGTAGAAAACAAAATACCATAAGCACCTGGGACATTACAGCTTGATCTGATAATGTAATTTTTTTCCACAAAGTATTACCCTGAGTTTAGTAACAGCCTGATTCTAAAAGCTTCCTGACTTTTAGTCAGGAAGTCAGACTTCCAGTCTTTACACATTTTCCAGTGGCCCTTATATCAGACATCAAAAACATAACAATAAAATTTAAAAAATATAACATGCACAACATACTCAACAGCTAATCCAGTAATAAATCACAGAGAGAATTATTTGATTTTTCCACATAGTAAGCAGAGAAAAATCTTAATTCTTGCTGGGAACTAAGAGTTTAAAACATTTTTGGATGGTACCAGAAATTTGTGGAACTGTGTCTTAAAATTTTAACCAAGATCAAGTCCTAAAGCATGTAGATGGCTTTTTTAACATATAAAAATATATCTATTTATCTGTGTGTATATACGTGTCTATATACACACCTACACACATGCATATATGTATGAATAGAGTATACCTATATTTACATAGAATTATATAAATAATTTAATTTAATGAATTAAAATAAATACAGCCTACAGATTCTGCAGGGGTTTAGTCATGTGGTTTCATTAAGAGCTGCGTATTGCATAATTAGGTACTACTTAACAGCACAAGTCCTGGCACTACCTACAGATTTACACCAGCTAGAAAGAATGTTTCCAACATGAACATGTGCTTCACCTAATTGGTGAATCTGATTTTCAGTATTTACTTTCCAAGATACTTAATTTGGAAAAACTAAAAAAAAAAAAAAAGTTTAAAAAAAGTATCAAAACATTAACACCACTAAATAGTACTTAATATTGGAAACATTCTTGATTCCATGTAATCTCACATACTCTACTCCTTAAGGTAATATAAACAGAAAACGTTTTCTTCTGGAAATTAAAATCCTAAAGCTTTAAGTTGATGCTGGTAAATCAGCTGAAGCCATGCTTTCAACAGAACAGAGTCCATTTATCTGCAGAAAGCAAGTTGCTTTCTCATTAACAAGAAATATACTACATTTCTCACTAAAAACATATAGTTTACTATGTATCCTATATAGCAGTGATTTACTAATTATTTGTATTGCTGCATCCCATACCACCAACAGGCTTACAGTCAATGCTAAGCCTAGAAGGAAAATTAGCAGCTTGCTTAAAAAACACCTGTTCTTGCTGAATGTTTTAAAGCAAACTACCTCCACAAAATTACTGAACATTTTTGACCAACTTTTTTTAGACTAATCACACCAAAAAAAAAAAACAAACCAGCATCTTTGAACAGAATGTGAAGTGACACAGTATTTACAGGAGCTCAGAATAAACTTTTATTAAAAATCTTACACTTTTAGAAATTGCCACTGTGCAAATTTGTTGTGAGGAAAACTGTTCACACTGCCATAGTTTCTCATTTTCTATAGCTTCACTTTTTCCATGTATAAGCACTGTGCAAAGATACTTTTAAACCAGCACTATTTTCACACTGGGGTGCTCCTACTACTTCAACTTGATCAGCTGAGTTAAAGTTCTACAATACGCGCATGAATAATCAAAGCCAAAGGCAATTTCTCAAACTGTATTTGATAAAGAAGTTTTCTTTCATCTTTCACTACTGCACAAACACAACACTCATGTCATTCGAGTTTAGGATAAAATTTAGCTGAAAAAAAAAAAGACAAAAAGCTTGCTTTAATGCTACAGAGGTATTGCAGATCTTCAGCCCACTTATGAAGACCACACTATGAACTGAAAAACAAAAAGGTTATGTTGCTTTATTAATATATGAAGTCAACATGCCCTCAGTCTCTTGATCCAAAATATTCTGCTGTACTAAATACTCTCAAAATATTTTATCCTAAAGAGTGCCAAATAAAGTTCTCATGATTTTAGGTACCTCCTGTTTATGCTTTTTTCCTCACAATTCCTCCCAGTTCGTAGCATATATGTGAATAAACTTATTTTCAGATCATTTGGATACAATCTTCAAAACACTCACTCATGTAGTATATTGGAAGAGATTAGTAAATCTGGTTTAGGAATTTAGCTCAAGTCTCATCCCATGCATAGTCAAGAACTGCTCACTGTTTGCTCTGCCTGCCCTCCACACCCACATCTATAGTTTGTGAACATCTTCTGCAGAATTGCTACAGAGACACTCTGTCCTGCCAAGGAATGATTTCTCTTCCACCAGAGCTCTACTTCTACTCCTCTCATCCACTTCTACCCAACCTACAACTGCTATGAGAAAAAAGGCGTTTCCTCTTTGAATACAAATTAAGTGTTTAGACCTAATCCAATTTTAGCAATATCTTTGTTTCTGACATACATGTAAGGAAAAGAATTGCACAACTTCATATCTTCTGATGTTGCTATGGGTTTTTAATGCTCTCAAATTTGGGGTGGGCCACAGCAATTAAAAGGCATGAGAAATACAATGTGGAGAGCAATTCTTACTCTTCTAGGTGACAAAATAGCTAAGGAGGCCATTTCAAAATGACAGTATAGACAGGAAGAAAGTGTTCTTAGTCAACATTTTTTCTCACTAACTAGTAAATCCTTAAGTAACCTTGAAGGAGAGGGGAAAGGAAGAGATTGGGAGAAGAGGTACTGTTCTGGAGTTTGGGTGTTCCCACCCTCCCACACTTGTACAGTGTTATTGCTTCTATGTGCATAGAGGAAACAGAACAATAAATTGCTGCAGTTTAAATACTGAGTCAGATCTCCAGCTGATATAAACCAGCTCAGTTTCATCCATTTCCCAGTCTCCCAAGGTTCATGCTCAGTGATCTCCTTTAAACGTCACTAAGGTCAAGGTGGTTTTTATTTGGGATTTTTTTTTTTGCTGGGTTACATTTAACTCCTTGTATGACCACACAGTATATTTTATAATTAAATTAGGATAGTCTTAAAACTTCTCTGAAGTACTTTACACAAAAAGCAGATAATTCTCCAAAGCTTTAAGCTATGCTAGATGACAGGAATTCATTTAGCTATTTTGTCACCTAGAACTGCATAGAATCAAACACATTTTTGCACTTTCTCCCTCCCCAACCTTTAGATTTTCCACAGGAGACTTCATAAAAACATAGACCAAGTGCAGCATCAAAAAATATCCCTACTCATTGCTGCGAAGCAACATCAATGAAGACATTTTCCCCAAAAAACCAAATTTAGAGTACTCTTCTAGATAAATTTCATGTACACTCTCTGATGACCCAAGTAGGTTAGCACAGCCACCCACATTCCCACCTCTGGCCCAGACTTCTGAACCAGGTAATTGGTCATCATAAATCCCTTTGCAAACAGCATGCTTCTTCCCCAAATTTATTACTAATGACAACAAAAATTATTACATCACAGAATGCTCTTGATGCTTCAAGCAGGGAAGGAAATGAAGTGAATTCAGTCCAGATTCTGCAAAGTCATTTTCAATCATCTTTCAACTACTGCTTTTTTTTTAAATTCTACTGCTAGTCATTCCAAGAGACACTGTATGCACTGGTCTCTGAGAGAAAAAGAATTACAGGAACTGAATTTAAATAAAAAATAAGCTGAAACTTCTATTAAATCAACTTCTCACAAACTTCCACACCTTGTATTGCTACAATACTATATGTCCCTGCTGGTGCTGCCCCCTTCCCCTCTTTTTTCAAGTCTCCATACAACTTCCCAGGAGATGCAGCTCCTGAGGGGGCTTTGGAGGTGTATTCTAACAACCACTGCTGAGGAACACTGCTGCAGATACCCACATCTCACTCAACAGCGAGGGACCAATACCTGCACCAGGTCCAGACCTAGGACAGTGACCCAAAAGCACAGGTTCCCAGGCAGGCTGGGTAAGCCCAGCTCCAAGGCTGCACACACCCAGTGAGCACACAGACAGACACAAGCTGGACTGGATGGATAGCCCAGAAGACGGGAGTTAAGGACTTCAACAATATCAGTACTTTGGGGGTGCTCCCCTCAGCATTTCCTGTCCCTTCTTCCTCATCCTGGTTGGTTTTCCACCCATCCTCCCCTCCTGCCAGTCAGGCATGCCTCAGTCCGGAAATACCAATAGCTTGCCTCGTGTTTGCCACAGTAATCCCCTCTCACAGAGCCTGCCAGGTCAGGATAACACCATGCACACTCTTCACTGGGACAGGAGAGATGTTCTTGAAACATTTTATCCTTCCTTTGCCCTTTTATCTCAGGGATACATTTATTTCCCATATTTACAAATTAACCAAGGCCTAACAGTAACTGCATGTGCAAGCAAGAAAGCAAATGCATGGATGAAATCTGCCTTTCCCTAGTTAGCACGCTAATAAACTCATTTGAAATACTTTCAAGTGAAAAGGGGGATGGGGGAAAATAATCTGCACTGTATCTGAAGACCCACCTTCCTATTACTTCCAAAATAATTTTTTTAAAGAAACTGACACCCAACAACGTTATTTCTGTGCCTAGAAGTCACAGAAGAGCAGGTCCCAACCAAAAATTAATGAGGAACTCATATATTGCTATATCATGGAAGTAAGGGCTTGAAAACAAGGTATAAACTACTCTTGATCAAGAATGAGAGTGCAGACTTGTTTAAATCAAGTTAAACATGGTGTGTTCTCAGGATGATCTCACTCTCCTGACACATTCTTACTTCATACAAGCATGAGGGCTTGCGCAGCTGAACCAGCTCACTGCTCCAGCTCATGGAACACCAAAAGCAAGAAGTCCTACATGACTTCATGCACCTGTTACCTTTTAAAGCCTCCAAATGTAGCAAATTTAAAGCTTCCAAATGCTAAAATTTCTTTTTCCTTCATATGTGTTTGCATTTGACACAACATTCATTTTGTTTGAAGTGACCTAGGCTGCCAAATTTTCACCCACAAATTCTCATCAGCAATACTACTTACTCTTAATTTTATTTTTCAAAAGATGCCCCAGCTCAAAAAAAAGTTCACAATTTTTTTCATACATTGCAAAGAGCATCACCTTTTTAAAGTCAAAGTCCAACACAGTCCTAAATCAAGGACAGTATTTTGAAAATACAAAGCTATTACCAAAAGCAATCAGAGAACAAAACTGGTTTCAGCCACAGGATTTCCTGTGGTTGTATCATTACTCTTCAGTCACATAATCAATTTAATGTGACTTCCTATGACAAAGAAGGAGGAAACCAAGAGGAACTTACTCATCTGTCAACCAGTACTAAAAAAGTTCAGCAAGTCTCGGTGATATCATAGGCCACAAATAATCCACGGGTTTCTACAAAGAACGCTTAGGTTTAGTGAAAGCGGAAAACCGCAGAGATTAGAAGAACAATTGCAGATGAGCAATGACTATGTGTTAACACAGCAGCTGTGCTTTATTTCTGCCAGAAGTGACTTTTGCAGGCCATGAGGTGTAACATCAGGTGCCTTTCAGCTTACGTGACTTGATGAATACACTTAGAATAAATAGAAATTACATAATCCATACACTTGCAACCTGAAGATCTGAGTTGATCTATACAAATAGTAAAGTAATAATAGCTGGTATCAAATTTGCAGCATACATATATTAGCCATAAAAAAATGCCCTTTGTGGGTTCACTGAATAATTATGAAAAATGATATTTCAAACTAAAGACAAATCAAGACTGATACACTGCAGATATCTCTGCCCTGTTCTCAATTACAACATAAGGTATAATGCAAAAATACAAGAGGCAGGAGGGAGAAGAGGAGAAAACAGAATATGGAAATATTTTCCAGTAATCCCATATATTAGCATACAATTTACACAGGGCTTCAAATATGTATCTGAAAAGACCAAGCTGAAGACATTTTGAGTAGCTAAAACACAAGAGTAGCATTTACTCACTGGGATACAAAAACTGTTGTGTTACTAAAACCTAATTTTAACAAAAATCAATAAACAAGCCTCTAGCAGAAATGTCCTTGGATGGACTCCTTCCACCTCTCCATAATACACACACTACTAGTCACTCAAACATCACCACTGTAATTTTTGCAACAATATTCCTACTATTGAACTCATACTATTTACTACCTTTCAGAAACAAGACCCTTGAAATAAACAACAAATAAGCAACTTTGCTCACAGCAAATGAAGAGTTAAAAATAGTTCTGCCTCTGCAACTCACCCAGTAAATCAGCCTAAACAGCCCCATTCAATTTCACAGCTCATTACCTGGAATAGACAGTTAAAGCCTGGTACCAGATGCATTCCGTACAAGACAACATTTCCAACTGTACTTAAAAATCCCCGCTCAATTTCAGCATGACATATGTGGTGTCGATGTACTTCCATTTTTTTTTCTTAGTATGGAAACCACCTTTAGATTTGTTTGCATTTTGTTGTATTAGTTATCACCCAGAGAAAACCCATTAATACAGAGATGTGTGGATTTCAAATGACGGGTAAAGGTTTAAGCAAAGATAACATGTAAACATCATTTCTGGTCAGGATTTTTTTATGCTAACTCTGTAAAGACAATACTTACACCTAATTGTAGCATTGCCTTCAACAACGTTCTTTTGAAAGAACATGAAACATCACAATGTATTTGTGTAAAATACACAATGTATTTTATCTAAACTAGATGGCCTAAGACTAGACGACATTGATCTGGTATGATGTTACAGTACTCTGCTTCACTAACATTTCTTAACAGGCTCCAAAAGAAGCCCTTATCCAGCTTCCTTTTGGCAATAACCTTAATTAGGTTAGGATACAACAAGGAACTTCAGAAAACAAAAGACAGACAAAAACCGCTGAAAATCCCTCATTGGCAAGAAAATGTGCTGGATGACCTAATCCTAATAGACTTTTGCCATTTCTAATTTCTACAGTTCAAGGAAAATGAAAAAGGTGTGAAAAATCCCCTAACAACCACAATTAAATGTAATTTACCTACTGGTAAAGATTCTGTTGTATTGTTTAAGTAAAGAATGCATGCAAGACTTCACATCCTCTACTGGAGTATCCTGTAACTATCCTGCTAAACTCAAGTAAGTCCTTGAGAGCAGCCCATGTACATATCTAAACTATTGTGTTCTCTTATCAACCCAGGTCTCAGCAGGATGTCATCTAGCTACCATGAAAAATCAGTTTTGTACACTGAATTCTGCTAATTGGAATACAGATTTCAGTTTGGATAAGACTGTGTGTATGTAGAGAAAGACATGCCAGTACCCTGAAACAACTTCCCTCCCTGCTCACCTCCAAACTCTCTTCTTCCTGAATTCTCTACTAGAGCTGTTTCCCTATTTCAGTCAAACCTCAAATTTACTGCTATTTACCTTGTCCTTTTGGATCATTAAAAAGAGAAAGCATTTAGAATTTCTTTATTTTTAATATACTTTCTGGATAATAGCTATAAACTTTGCCATGACCCCAACTGCAGAGCTTATCTTAGCCCAAATTCAAAGAGCAGTAGGAGCTTTGACCCAGATTCAGGAAAGTATGTGGTTAAGTACATCCTTGGACTCAGGAAAGCGCTTCATGATGTGAATAAAGGCAGCCACAGATTGATGCTCATTTACACCTTTCTTGAACCAATTTCTTTTAATTTATAACTTGGGACCTTTTTTCCCCTCTTCCCTCTGACCACAAATCAAACCAATGCAGAAGAAAATAATCTCTTCATTTTCCATGTTAACAGGATACAAGACTATCTGAATATGGCTCTGTGCCAGAAACTACACTTGACAGCTGTTTCAGACCACGGCATAGCCCTCACATTTTCGATGCCTGGTGCTGACAGGGATTACTTAAAAACAACTGTACCAGAAGAAATTGTTCTGCAGGCTATTCCTCAGCAGGGTTTTCGGGAACACAGTAGTTGTCAGAGCAAGTGCTAATTTCTATTTCAAAACAGTGACTCCAGTAAATACAGAAAACTATTTTTTATAATTAAAAATTTCAGAATACTTCTTTATCTCTTAAGACCAGTGGTGGAAAGGTAAGTTTGGTTTTCTGAGCATATAAATTTTGCATCCACCATAAAGTGAAGATCAATTACTAGCATACAAGTCTAGAAGCTTTTCACATCCATTTTCAGCACTTCCTCATTTAAAATAGATAAAGTTTAAAAGTCAATTATTGAGCAGAAGGAGGCAAGGGGGATTTTTCGGTTGTTGTTGTTTTATAGTCTATGTACTTTGCTCCCAGTGAAAAAAGACTAACTTCTACCACAGCCACTGCAAGCTAATTTTGACTAATTTGTGGGCAAACCAGTAATGGAGTTCACATGCCAAAAATCGTCCCTGAAGGGATTTAAATACAGCTGACATACTTCACAGAAAAACAGGAAATGGTCTGGTAGTTACTTAACACCTATCAGAGCTATTCTTTGGTCTCAAATTGGTCACATGAAAAACTCCCTCATAGGCCTGAAAAATAGAAAGCTAATGAAAAATCCAAACACACCATGCTAAATTTTAAGTTATTTCTGCACCATAAATACCAGATCAGAAAACAGTCAGGAAAAAAGTCTGACAAACATGGAAACGGTCCTAAAGGTAGTATGG
Organism: Corvus moneduloides; assembly: GCF_009650955.1. Classification (NCBI taxonomy): domain Eukaryota; kingdom Metazoa; phylum Chordata; class Aves; order Passeriformes; family Corvidae; genus Corvus; species Corvus moneduloides. Next base: position 107,662,913 of record NC_045478.1, on the reverse strand, counting down.
TTGGCTTAGTATTTCCTCTGCTGTTGCTGTTTACCAGCATGACACCCATAAAGGGACAGAGAGGATGAAAACGGCTCTGTACTTAATCACTACTCAGATTCACAACAATCAGGTGCTGCTCAGGCTAGACAAAAGACAGCATCTGAAGACTACCAGTTGTATTGCTTGACATAAATCCAGTGCATAGCAAAGCAGCCCTCCAGACGCCGGCTCTGCCAGCAGCAGGGATCAGACAGGTAGGTGCATTTGAGAGTGTAACTGGATATACCAAACTGATCCAAGCATCAGCAGCTGGGGAAGCCTCATCCCCAGGACCCTGTACCTGCAGGAACGGAGGTGACAGTGACAGATTGTTTGAATGTGCAGCAGGAGAAGGGACAGCGTTTGGGTAAATCCCCCCTGCAGAATGGCTGTTTACCTCCTCCGAGAAAAGGACAGCAAAGGGGACACAAGGGCACCACGGCCTGGACTCACAACCAAACCTTTGTACTGTACAGGTTTCAGCTCAGTGTGCCAAAGCAAAGCCCATTCATAGCCCTAAAAATTAACTTTCAAACTCTCACCATGTCAGGATGAAAGGAACAATGATAAACTTTAATCTTGATATGTAACGACCTAAGACCTACAGATTCAAAGTTGATTCCACAACACATAAGTAATTTTCACCTAGAACTGGAAGGCATCATAAGGACAGAGGAAAAAAAAAAATCTTTCATTTGTTTGAACTAGTAAGATAAATTTTTGTTACAATTCTACATCCAATTACAATTCTACAGTTTTGCTGCACTCTATGAGAGAAAACAGGGCCGTGGGGAATGCAGATAATTTAACACCAGGTAATTTCAGTGCTAGTCATCCTGACCTACACTCTTCTACTTGCCTAATTATAAATTTACGAAGGGATCATTAATCCAGTGTAACAAAATCAACTTTAACCCGCATTCTTGGCCAGTCCTTAGTATTTTCACCTGTTAAGGAGCATTGGGTGCCTGTGTGGAGGTGGCAGGAGAGGGGGCACTGCCCAGCCCCTCAGCCACAATGGTGGTGGCACCTGAGGCACACTTCTGTGTGCATGGGAACAGCAAAACACAAAGACAGAGAGAGCTGAGGGAAAAAAAAAAAAAAGAAAGAAAGAAACAACCCTTCCAGCACCTGGGTCAGGGAAGGAGGAAGGGAGGAGGTGCTGGGATTGCCCTGCAGCCATAGGGAGGAGACCACCATGGGGCCTTTCTAATATACACAATAAATAGAAGAGAATTGAAATAAAGGCTTTGCCATTCTGCAGTGTAAAAATATGCATCCATCACAATACACAAATGGGATCTGTGAAAGAAAGCCCAGCCATTTGGTGTCTTTATTGACCATACATTAGCATTAGCTTTGATTTAGCAAATAAGGTCAGTGAGCAAGCACTTCAGTTTCCTTTACATTAGGCTCATCAAGCATCACACCACCACCAAAAAAACCCACTCTTTTCTCTCTTTGGAAACAGCCATTCATTCAATATTAGCTATTGATGCTGTGGGCCAGGCTTCCAAATCCAAAGACATTCATTAAAATGAACCCAAGTAAATGAAACCTCAAACATTTAATTACTTCCTATCTGGACCCCCACCACCAAATTCCACTTGGCTGCAATCTGTTTATGGAAAGCTGTGCCTCCAGCATCCCATTCACAACGCAAGAATAACTCCAGAAACCAAATTAAGCATGGCCATGCCCTCCTGAAAAGGAAACTGCTCAGGAACACGGAGCATTTGGAGTTACATTTCACCACTACAGAATGGCTTTTCTGAACTAAAAACAGTATGTTTTTTTTTATCATTCCAACATCATTCCTCCAGTTTTTTACCCACAATTCAATTTCCAAAACTAAAATATATTCATAAATGATCCAGATTTTAATTCACAGAAATTCTTCAGACTTTCTGATTGCAATTCTTCAGAAATAATGAAACAAGAAAACATGTAAGAAAACCCAGCTGACAGTCTGTCTTAAATGTATATCTGTATTTTAAAAGTGTGAAAATCCCCTTTTACCTGAATGAACAGCAGATCAGCAGCAGTTACTGTATAAAGTCTTACTTAATAACATTTATTTTTCACATTTAAGCACTTTATTTTATATTGGACCATGCTTTGTTCTCACACAACTATCCATCTATCTGTACATGCCCAAAAGATTTCTAAATAAAAACTATTAAAAAATCAATTTGTTCAACTGTTTCATTAGAAAGTGGCTACACATAACAGAAAAGCCATTTGTCTTTTGTTAGAGCAGCTAGAAAACATCAATTTATCTTAGAAACAATTTTAAAATGTTCAATTTAGTTAACAAACTTTGCACGATACCGCAGTCATATCTGAGCACGCAGAGTGACTTGTAAATATTATTAATTAGGCAACGACTCAGTAGTTGTTAAATCCAGAAGTCCTGTATAAGTGTAGTGAAATAACTGCCTTTTGCATGTAGACAAGAGCTGGAATAAATTGCATCAAAAAAACCCCACACACCACCTCTTCTCTACCACATGGCAACTGACATTTCCATTATTTTTCAAAAACTTCGTATCTTTAGAGATTGAAATAATCAAATTTCATAGGTGCTCCTTAAAACAATATTTTGATTATAAAATATCAACATGGACATGATTACTGCATTACATAGTTACAACTGCATAAGATCAGTGAAGATAGGGCAAATTGCAGCCTTTCTTCTTCTGTGCTTACTTCAGAAGTCAAAAAGTAGATGAATACCTCAGGCAGCTCTTTGATAACAGCAAAATATGATCAGGAAGATTTTGCTTTTGTTCTTAAGAACAGAAATTTTCAACTTGAAGGATTCTTTTCACTACAAGCTTTACTGTTTCCCCACAAACAAAAATCAGTTAAGAAGTTCACAAGAGTTACAAATATTGACTTCATCTGAATACATCAGATCTTGACACAGACCATCCTCTAAAGGACCTGCCAAGACGTTTGAACCGTTTCAGATTCCCTTTTGATTCTGTCCCTGTTCCATTTCACATATATTCACCAGAAATGGGCTCACAGCCAGAAAAAAACCCAAACCCCCTAACCAAAATATAAGCAGTCTAAATACCTTCACTCAGGGTGGTAAGCATGGGTACATTTGTAGGTCAGATCCTTCTCAGAGAACTAAGGAGGCAGCAAAATGCACAACATTTCTTATAAACCTTTGATTAAAAGGTGAGTTTTGTGAAGGTTAAAATAAATTCAACAGCTCTGGTGCACAATTCAGGCTTAGTCCTTCCATATGCATCTTGTTTAGTTCCCCCACGGACACAGGGTACAGAGGCCATGCATGACCTGGCCTCTCTCACTGTTTCTCTGAGCATTACTCACTGGTAATTCCACAAACTCACTGATTCTAAAGATCCTTTGCACCTCCGAGGCTATCAACAGAGAAAGGTAAGACAGGGATCCATATTAAATTATTCGTTTATGGCTTTCAATACTACACATTAGATTTAATAAATTCTCCAAAACCCATCACATACCACAGTTCTGAGACTAAGGAAGTCTCCGAGCTCCTGAGAAGCGTGTATCTACTGCTACTCATATTTTGCAGCTAAAGAACAGAGATAGTAACTATCAGGAGTATGATTAAAATCAAACATGGGGACTGAAACTGCCACAAAACACTGCAGAAATAAAATACAAGGCTGTGCCAATTCCTTTCCCTTTTAGGTAACCTTGATATGGAAGCCTGTCCCCTGAAAGTTCGCTCTTTCAAAGACCATCATTAAGAAGGTTCTGTAGACATTTTTGCCACACCCTGCAAATCCACTGTCAGACTGAATGGAAGCACTGCTTTTCCAGTTTCCAGACTACTTCTAAGAAAGTAGTCAGAAAATATGATCAGAAAAATCATATTCATTTGCCCATAAAGTCTTGAGTTTCCCTACCTAGCTCTCTACATGATTTGCATCATTCTGCACAAATTAGCCAGGTTCAGTCACCTTTTTTCTACCTATATAATTGCATCATTAGCACCTGTATCTCCCCAGGTATAGCACTACCTCCATACTGAATACAGACAGACTGCCAGGAACTTTACAGATGGAGTACTCAATACTGGAATTAAGGCTTTATCTTTTTAAAGTGTGCTTAAAAGAAGGTTTTTACCCAAAGAGTTCTCAAACCTAGTGCAAGGTGTGAGGTGTACAAGCTTCCAAGCTTAGGGTCTGAAAAAGACAATGATGAATCATCAGGGGCAAGGAAAACTTCAAATAAGACAATGCTGGTGAAGAGTAACATGGGAACACTGTTTAAAGCATAACCTGTATCCTGTTTGTTTCCTTTCTCTGAAGAGCATGGAGGTAAGGATTAAGGATTTGGACATTACTGAAGGTATTGGCTCTGCTCCCTCTGTTGAAGGCTGTCTTTCTCTATTCTGCACTCTGTGAATCTGAGCAAGTGTACCAGGGCTAGAAGTGCATCCACCAAGACAGAGAAAAAGGGCTCAAAATGCCTACACCTCTGTCAAAAGGAAAGATTTTCCTATACCACATATGAATCACCATGACAGTGGTGCATCTTTAAATGTATGATGAACTGAAAAGCAGCTTGCTTTGTTTTTGTTCTGTAGCAATGAGATTTTAAGAGGAAAGAATGAAAAGCAAAGCTTTGGATTTTGGAAAGACAGTTGGTGTTACGCTGCTTCTTAATTTAATGTTTGGAAAGTATGTTCCTACTACAAAGCCGACCACAGGACAAAGAAAACATAGTGCTCTTTTCCCAAAAATGGTGAAGCAGAAGCAATACAAAATGTCCTTTATCTCAGAGCCTGGATGCTGTGGTCTAGCCACAAGTGACTGGAGCTGGAACTGAAACACTGGCTTCCTTCCCTACTGGCTGAGGTACATTTAAACACTGAAACATGGTGCAGCTGCAGCTTCCCTGCAATCACCCCTACCTCAAATGAACAAGAAAAAAAATGACTTTGAACTATGGCTTTAGAGTCACCTTTGGGTGTTCAAAGCTACAACAGCATCAACCACAAACCCTAGATGAGGCAAACTGACAGGTGCACCATGCGAAAGCTGAACTGTGTTCCCCTAAAGGCTGAGAAAGTACATGCCAGAAAGCCTCTAATTCAGGCAGACAGGATCCCTCTCTGGATGCCTTTAAATACATTTACACACTCTCACTGAATCTACAGGAATCCTGAACATGTGCTCTAAAGTGTTCTTACTTCTTTAACACACAGACGATCTTATTTTAAGCACAGCACGCCCCCTCCTTAGCTTTCTACAAACCATAGTGACACTGAGACTAAGCCAAATGCAACTTGTCACCACTTCTTTTATATAGATTTTTCCCTTTCCACATCTACCAGTAGCTCCATCACACCTCATTTTAATTCAGAAAAATTCTGCTCATCTCTTCCAAAACTGTATCAGCTATGTTCAGATCAACTACAGCTGCAGCAATAAATGAAGTAAATATACATGCCTTGTAATGTGCAATTAACAGAGTATTCTGCTAAAAACAGAACCAAAAGACAATTCACTGGAATGAAACTGGCACTGGACAAATATGTGTCAAAGCAAAAGAAACCCAAACCAACAAGAATGGGCTAAGACATCAATGCTGAAGGAGATTAAAGTTTGGGCTGGTGACAAACTGGAGGGCACAGACAGACAAATGATGACAGTCTCCAACTCTTCCAATACTCAGATAAGATATATTCAGGTGGTTCCTGGAAACAGTCCATCTTATTTATTGGGCAACAAGACTTGTGACTTCTCACAAAAACTGTTAAATGTACTCTATGGCAAGATCCTAAATACACTGCCTTTCAAAATAACCCTTGAAGAGCAGTGATCTTATGGCCTTTACGAGAACAGGAATTGGCACATGATAAATTAAGGGAAAAAGTAAGTCATCCAATATTAGCTGGTAATTTTAGAAATCCATATATGAACTTTATAGAGCACATAGCATCATATAGAGCTTTAGAGTTTAAAACAGAGCTCTAACTGATTTCAGTGACAGCTGAGAGTTCTCAGTATCTCTTCATATCAAACCACAGGAAGTCAACTAACTGATCCATATGGTGATGAATGCACAATACTGGCTACATACAAAATATGTGGTTAATATCCAGCATTACATGAAAAAAAAAAAAATCCCTCTGTAGCAGCCAGCAAGAGAATAAAATTCTCCATAGCATCATTCAATTCCCTTGTAAAAAAACCCAAACATTTTCCTTTCCAGCAAACCACAAATTCATCCACTACGTAACTGCTTACTTTGACAGCTTAGTCCCCAACAAAATATGAGTGAATTTCCAGAACCCTACTGTCCTATGGGATATGCAAAACAGGTGACTGGGGGGAACAGGCAGGGAAAACATCACCATCACACAGCCACACATGAAGATAGGATGCACACATACAGTTAATTCTATCCGTTTGTGTTTATACCATTTAAATTATTTCTTTCAGCATTTCTATCATACATACATACCAGCAACAAAAGGTATTTTCAGAAATTTTTACTGTATTCTGAAGTCATTTAGTAATCACTTAAATAAAGTCAAAACTTTCACACAAAACCCACTGATGTGACATTCAGGATGCATCTGCACAAAAAATACCCTGAAATTGATCCAAACCCAAATTTGCACCCATCCTGTGCAGTGGATGCTCCCAGGCCTGACACCTGGCAGAGCCCCTGGAAGGAGAAATGAACATCTCTCCCACTCTTTGCTGCAGCATGCCTAAAACTCACCATGGATCTGCAGAGACTGGCTGCCTGCAGCTCCTTCTTCCTCACCTCAATTCTGATGCTTCATGTCCTACTTAAGCATCCCCAAGCAGAGAGAAGTATAGAAAGGAACCCCATTAACCTGAAAAGCAATGCCCAGAAAGACTCCCCATTGCAATCTGGAATGCATCACACCTTCCCATTTGAGATAAAAGTACAACATGGGCTATTTTGGCTAAAGCTATAAATGATACTCACATATCTTTTTTTTAGGACTAGGAGGAATTCTCTGAACTTTAAAGCAAACTCATAATTAGCTCCAGCATTACACAGCCAAATTACTTTATAGATACACAAAGAACACAACGTAAATTTCCTCATAACACCAACACTGCCCTTCTTTGCTCAGTTCTTACACCATTAGAATCTGGTACTGCATTTCTGGGAAAGAGATAAATAAAAATCTCCTGTCCACTCAAGAAGGTACAGTTACACAATACATCATCTTCACTTCTTAAGTCAGTTTTGCTGCAGCTGCAGACATACTTCACCCAACAATCCGTTCACTCCCTGCGGGTGTGCAGAAGTCAAACTGTGGAGCTGCACTGTAAATCTTTATCACTGAAACAGCACAAAAAATGCTCAACATCCAGTTAGTGTGGAAGGATTCAAAACCTCAGCTGATACAAAATAAAAAAGCAGTAACCTAGTCACTGCTTACACCTTGCATTTCCAAATGACAGGTAGGACTGGCTTCTGATCTTAACAGAGATGCCTGAGATTAAGACATCTGCTGGGCAGCAAGGACACTTTCACGTATGACACAAACTCCTCAAATCCAGGAGAAACAGTATCCCAAGGCTAAAGAGTTCAAAGACAATCCTTGTACACCGTTTGACTCATACTGAATGTACAACGTACACTTGGAATAATTCTGAGAAATAGATAAGCAAGACTTGGTCCCACCTGTCCTATCATCAAGTTGAAACTACTCAAAAGCAAGGTACATACCTCAGGGGAGCAGAAGCATTAGGGTTCATGGTTAGTTCAGGACAAAATGCTAAGTTTTAAGGATGAGTCAGAACCCTCAGCAAACGTGGGAATGCAGTTCTGAACCACCATTTATTTGTTCTGCGCTTGTGCAGGAGCTGAGCAGAGGCCAGTGCCCCGAACACGACCAGAAGGTCAGTGCTCCGCAGCACCACTGCAATGGCAACACACCAACATCTCTTTTCGTGGTAAAGTTTCCTTCCTGAGCTACCAGGCTTGAAAGAAAAAGGAAAGAAAAATAATTGCATAGAGAAACACAAGAGAAGTCATTCTCCCAACACTGTAAGCAACATAAAACAAAAAAAAGCATTACTTCAAGTTTCAAATCCTAACTACTCTTCTCAGCTAATAAGCTCCAAAATTATGCACTGTATGCAGTTAATGAAAACACAAGAAAGAAACATGCCTCTTCTTTTCCAGTGCAATCATCTGCAGTAACATTTTTGAGGAATTAAACCAACCCACAGGAAAATTATTATCATGCTTGGTGAAGAAAAGCACCTTAAAACAAAGATGTTGACTGTGCTAACAAAGTCTTGGAGAATTTTGTGTGTGTCCATTCAGTCACAGTTACCAGTTAAAGGCACAAGCAAGAGGGGGAAAGCACTCAGAGTGATGAGTAAAGGAATTACTGTCCATTTAATCCGCAGCTCACCTACTACAGTACTGAGCTCACAAAATGGAAGTGACTTACTATACTAACCTACATAAAAGAAAGCTTCCTCTGTTACATGGAATTCAGAAGAGAAGGGGGAAGAGACTCAAGAAGCTCCAGGAGAAGGTTAAATTCTTCTGTGCAGTTTGGGATTTAACTCAAGAAATCACCAAGTAACTTGCTCTATATTCTTCCTTAATATAGTTCAGAGAAACAGAGACATCAGAAGAATCATATCAAGAATAAAAACATTCAGCAGGAGGTGGGCTAACTACATTATTTACAAGCAGGAAAACCACAAATGAGCTATTGCAGCTTTCCAGAATAAATACTGATGTAGGATCTGGTTTTGCACTAGCTTGCACTTCATTCAGATGTCACTGTTCCTTACAAATAAACAAAACAAAAAAAAAATTTAAAACCCGCTTCTAAAATTCTATTATCAGCAAAGGATCTCTTTTGGAAGTGTCTTTGATTTTACACAGGTGTGAATGACTGCCCATCATTTCAGATGTCATGTGGTCAGGCTGAAGTCTAATATTTTGTTAACAATTTCTTTCAAGACAGCTCCCTTTAAACAATCAAAGAATTCATTAAAAGTTACTCTTTTCTATCCATGCACTAACGAAGACAAGACTGGACTAAAACCCCAAATTCCACTCCCCACAGACCAGTAAGAAAACAAACCCATTTTAGTAAGCCTACCATGTCAGAGCACCAATTCATTGGTGACCTTCCACACCTGACTGTAAAAGAAAGGAGGCAAGTTTCTAAAGTCCTGCTGTACCACATCAAGAATGAGAACCCTAAATCACTGTCATTTTATGAATATTAAACGTGCAACAGTAGAGCAGAAGAATAGTTATTCCTTCCCCAGAGCAGAGGAATAGTTATTCCTTCCCCTCATCCAAAAGTATGCACAAGAGCTGGCTATGGCAGAAGGCCACAGAAGGCAAACTCCAACCCTTGCCATACTTTCTCTAAGGACTCTGAGGGACTCAATGCCAGCTCCAATTCCTCTATTCCTGGTATAGCATAAATAACTACCTTGGGACACTTTGAGGACTTTTGCCATTTGAACCTGGCAGAGCAAAAAGACAAATTACAGCAATACGTACAAAATGTTTCTGCACAAATGAAACACAAAGTAAATGCAAATTGTAATGAGGCAGCCAAATCACTCAGAAATATTCTTATTCAACAAACTGCCCAATAAATAACTTCTGGTGCAAAGCATTATATACTACACAAATTACACTGTGCCTCAGAAATAGCTGCTATCTGCAAAGTAATAGCTCATGAATAGTTCTTGAATTTTTCTTTTGCAGTACCATATAAAAAGGAAAAATTCCAGATTTCTCCTCTGGTATGTCATGACTAAGTCTCTGTAAAAACAGACTGACCACTAACCAACCTCCAGGCACCCTACAGAATGTGCTCAGAAGTTCTTAAGCAGTAAACAGCAAAACAAAGTTAACAAAAAATGCAGAGTATCCATTCTTGATGGAAAGTTGACTTTTACTTAGCACAGCTGCTTTCAAATCAATTCCTCACAGGGCAGTTCAGAGTGCCAGTGGAAACAGGCAGGAAGCAGATACTCAGAAGGACCAGGCAGAAAAAAAAGGAGGGGTAGGAAGGGGGAATTTCCTGATCCACAGAAGGGACAGTATTATAAAACTGCCTACCTATACAATCTTTTTCTTAACTGATGATTAAGTACAAGGTTTTAGGAGAACCTGCCTCAACCTTCAGTTAAAACTTTTTTGACCAATACCTTTACAGATACAGCTCTCCAGGAGGTAACTTCCAGCATTAGTTGGAGATTATAATCAAAGAGTTTCTGGTTATCTCTGTTGACATCATATTTGACTTCCTGAAAGCATACGAAATTTTGTGGGAAAGTTTCTAGTGCAGCAATGATCTGAGTTTTGCAGCCTGACAGTTAACTTGCTCCAACACCACAACCATCAGTATTCCTCGAAGTCCACACAAGCTACACCCTAACATGCAGCAGGGCACAGTGCAGACCTGTTCCATAAACAGGAAGTATGAGACAAGATTTAAATGTATGCATTTCAATTTATGTAAGACGTTAAGACGCTCCAGGACAACGTTTCTGAAATGCCAGTGGCATGCATACCACAGGGCTGCAGGAAAGATTTTGAAAAGGTGAGGTACAAACAAACCACCGTATGAGTTAAAAGACTAATTTTTATGGAGGTCCAAGTTCAACACACATAAACAGTTGCTCAAAACACAATTCTGGCAAGCATCCACCTGACCACTGCAGAAAAGAGCACTTCCCTTCTGAGAAATAAAACAATTGCCACTGCTTCAAGTTGTACAATGCTAAAGGTACAGGAGAGGGAGCAAAGAGGACATCACAGCAACAGGATCACAGAAGTAAGACTAAAAAGGGTTCCCTAACAGTATGCTGGAAATTTAAGCAAATAAATAAAGCCCTTAAACACACAGAAGTTACAAGCCACCCACACCTTCAGGAATTTCCACAACAAACATTTCAAAAAACTTTGAAGAAAAAAAAATTAAATTGGAAGGAACACAAACATAAACCTGGATCCTAGAAACTGCTTTTCCACTGAATTTTCAAATTGCCTTCACAGATCACAGCAGTGCCTCCATTTCTTTGCAGAGACATTTAAAATGCTAATAATCACATACTTTCCTCAGACAGGTTTTCAAGGTAATATATGCAAGTACCCAATATTACTGTAAATTACTTTCTCACCAGGAAAGTAACTGGAAGAAAAAAAAGTATATTTACAACCTTCCCAACCTAGAAATAAATATACATTTTAAAAGTATACTATAAAAATGTGAAGCAAAATGAAGAAAATATTCTCTCTTGACATCTAGAAAAAGCTACAGTTATCGAAGTCTAGTTTTAAATACTTAACGAGTTAAGGCCCTCAAATGGTTTGGCTTTCTTTAGAAGTTCAGCAGCAAATATGAACTGCTTTAATATCATGAGGATATCAGTGAATTAACATCATGCTTATCTCCACTAACTGAGAGCAGAATTAGGCTTAGAAATGCCTTCTTCTTCTTCCTGCCAGACAGACATGATAATTTTGGCTCATAGCTATTAAAGTCAATGCCTACCACGTGATCAATCCATCCCCATTCAGATGTCTAAACTTTCTGAAATCTTGACATACCACCTGGGAAATGGCCTTTCAGTGGAGAGGCTGTTTTCCTCTCAAAGAGAAAAAAGCAGCAGGGAAAATAGCACCTAGGCCTTTAAGTGCCTGGCATAGAAAAATATGGTATGAGACATTCACTAAGGCAAAGAGAAAAGAGAATTTGGGCTTATTTGTCAAGGCTTATGTTGAAATTGTGAGTCTGAAAATGTCACCAAGCAGCACACTTACAGACTTCAAATATTTCTGTCTGATGGGAATACTCTGAGAAGGGACACCAGGTAGTAGCAATGCAGCTCTTCTGCACTGTGTTCTACAAACACACACACATACAAAGGACCCCACATAATAACCTGTGATAAGTTATTATGCTAAATTCAAATGTGCAGTTTGACCCTGCTTCTCTTGAAGGTAATGAAAATTCTGCCACAAGCCTTTAGCGGGATGGTGGTGGGGGTGTTACTGAAAACAATGATTGGCATACCAAGAAGAAATCCTTGTAGCTTTGCCAAAATTTCTTCATTTACCATCTTCCATCTCCTGCAAATTTCCTCTGATGCTTCCCATAGGAAATGGTTTTGTACCCCTTATGCAGGAACCATGCTAAGAATGACCTTTGCACCCCGTCGCTGTAAGAGCGCACGATTTCACACGCCAGAGACAGGGAATACAGAAGGAGCTGGAGAAGGTGTGTCTGAGAGAAACTGAAAATCTAAAGTAAAAGCAGTAACAAATGGTAGCCTAATGTTAGCAAAAGTGCCATGCAAATCTAGCAGTCACAAAGTTTTCTTCACTGCTTTAAGAATCAGCAGGATAACATCAAAGCTACTAAAGAAAATACTTTCCCCAAACACACGAATTGATTTGATCCAAACACATGAATTAATTTGATCCAAACACACGAATTAATTTGATCCAACCGGATCTGACAGTGACATACTAGAGAAAACTGCTTACTGCTTCCTGAAACAAGAAAAAAAAAAAAAAAAAGGAAATCCCCAAAAGATGGAACCCCTCTCTGAAGTGAAAGACACAAGACAAGAAACTTTCTTTTAGAGACAGAATTACATATGTTTAATGCCTAGGTTTTAAAGTGTAAAATTACATTTTTCTGATCATGACCTGTCACCAGTAAGAATTATCAATAAACATTCTACTTCCTAATTAAGGTAGATGGAGAACAAAAAAATCACAAGGTCACATGGAATAAAATTATGCAAGTTTTGAATAATCATATGACACTTTGATGTCAACAAAAGGCCTTAGTGCCACAAATTCAGCCTGGTTAAGAGCTGAATGCATTGAGGCTTTAGAACCAATCAATGGGCAGCAACATACCATGTAGATTTTGGACTGTTTAAGAACCTTTTGTAATTATAACTATGATCATACACATGGTTAAATACATTTACTGACTACACTAACTACATGACCAAGATAAAGCCAAAACTCCTTCGACTTGTTTGTTTCCTTATCAAGAAAACTTAATGGTGAAATTAAAGCAAATTTTTAAGTACTATATCAAGACTTTATTGGAAGAGTTCCCTCTGATTGGCAGTGCCAAGGATCACAATGTGAATGCAGTATTGTCAGCAAATAATACAAATTCCATTACATGATCTTAGCTTTGGAGAAGAAGAATGTAAAAAATTCAGGAACAGTGTAGCTAGACAGCAAATCAACTCCTTGCCCCTGCTGCAGACTTTTTTCTCCCCCCGAAAGTTTAAGCACTAGGCTACTGCTGCTAAGATCAGATGACATCTCTGCTAAATCAGCCAGGAAGAGACTTTTCAAGCCTTACCATGAGTTCCTGCAGCATATACTCAACAGTGTATCTGCACAGATACTCACTGAAGTACCTAAGAAGCTACACCATCAAAAGCAACTGGTTCCCAGATCATTTTCTCTGAAGTCAAAGTGTTACTCAAAGATAAAGTTAACCAAGAAATATCAAGTTAATGAAATAATACACACCAGCTACGGTAATACACATTGCATACCATTTTCTCTTTGTTACCTTAACTCTAAATAAAGTTTGCATTTTCAGAGTATGAATTATCATCAATGGAGATAGTCATTCCTTATTTTCAGAAAAACCAGTAACACACAAGAGCATAGAGAGTATATTTTTTAGCCAGCCTACTTAGATCCAGAAAAACCCATTTGACTGATTTAATTTCAAGAGTAAAATTATGACTTTTATAAAGATGCAGAAATTTAGAAGTACATCTTTTGTTACCCAAAAGTGGCTGCTAGATGGGAAGGTGAAAATAGTCAGTCTTGGAGGTGGAATGACACAACAGCAAAATGATAATGGTTTTCTCTGCAAATTTTTGTTTGCATAGGAAGCAGCTACTATAATTTCCTCTAACATATCAGTTTAAAGAGAAAACAAGTCTCTTTTGTGTCAGTCCCTATCAAAATTATAAAAGGGTCTTTTAAAAAAAGCACAAAATAGTACATCATGTGTTTTCTAAAAGTTGGGGGAAATAAAACAGAACTATTCCAAGTGTGTTAACATAAGACTCCTTGTCTTTCAGTTACAAAGTATACAAGGAAAACTGTGTAAAGGCACTGAGTGACACTATGGCAAACAGCACAGAACACACAAATACACCAACACTTTTTTTTTTCCAAGGAATTACCATCACCAAAATCAGACAGTTATTTTGAAGATCCCTCTTCATGATTAAAAACTTTCTCATGGCAAAAAGAAAAGTTTTGGAAACTGTTGTGGAAAAAAAATAAGGCTCACTGAATTTCTACACCAAATATCCATCAGGAGAAGCTGGTAGCCTCAAAATTTCTTTCCAAATTGTAGCTCTGTTGTCGGCTAAAGGGATCTGAGAGGCAACCAGCCTGGAGCACAGGAGCTGCAGTAGGTGAAGACACAAAAGTCTGGGCTGTCACAGTCCTAGCCCCTTTCTCTTATACAAACACCACTACAACATCTTCACAGAACCATAGTGACACATTTCAACGTGCTTTTGCAGGGTTGGTTCTCAACTGGATTGTGTCCCTCTGCCCACACAACCACCAGCAGAACAAAGATCAGTGGATTTAGGATCAGCCTTAGGACACCGTCAAGTCACTCCCCACCCAAGATAAAACCAGTGAGTTGCAATCAAAATACTGACTTCTATTTCCTCCTCCTGCTCTTGTTACTATGTGTCCTGCCAAACATTCAGACAACACAGTGCTTTATTTACAAAAGGCAGCGTGGTAAAGGTGAAAGAACTTTAATGAGCAAGAACAGGAAATACCTTGGGACTGTGGTGTCCCCACAGCACAAATGACATTTTCTTAAACCACTGTGCAGAGTAATTGCCACCCTTCCTTTCACTTTTTTAGTTTAGTTTCAGGTATTAAAATGATAAGGTTATACTCTCACTTAAGTCTCATCTTATTTAGACTACAGGAGCAAAACAGATCCCAACTTCTTACTCATAGCCAGAACAAACAGCCCAAGGCACCAGTTCTACAAAAGCGAACAAGGCAAAATGATTAGTGACAGTAAATCAATTGATCTAATAAGAAATGTACGGGGTGTTTACAGGAGATACTCCATGGATGCACTGGTGGGTAAGGCCTGTGTGTATTTTTCACACAGGTGACAACTTTTTTGCTACTGTTCTCCATACACTATAATAATCTCTATATTATGAATCTGGCCAACAAATCATGAAAGCTTGGGAATGACTAGGGAAAAACAAAGGAAAAAAACAATCCAAATCCAGAAACCAAGATTCTCACCATGAGAAGATCAGACTGACACATGGATATCCACACCATATTAGAAACACAAACTGAGATTTAGATGGGATGAAAAGCAACAGAATGGAAGCAAGGAAGAAACGCACGAGGCCTCAGTTGAGCAAGTAAGCTGCTTTGGAGTAACACTGTCTGTGGAAAACCACAGAGGAAGGAAAGGAGGAAGGACTCAGAAATGGAGGCCCTCCACCACATCCTCCTCCAAGCCTCGATCTCTGAGACTGAAAGGAAACTGAACAAAAGACCAACAAAGCATTGCTGCTCTAATCCCACAACATTTGAAGGAAATGTAATTACTGTTATTAACATCTACGAATGCTTTTTCCTCTCCCACTTGGAATGGCACACTAAACTCACTTTTTATTTCTACAGAAATATTACTGTACATCTCCACTAAATTGATGAACAAAATAAATTTTTTCCCTCAAAATGGCCCACAGAAATACTGCAGTTTATAATATCTACAAGGTCCCCATGAAAAGCTTTTCAAAAAGCTGCCAAGAGAAGGTGCACTAAAAAGCTGATCCCTAAGAATAAAATAAATCTGCAATATTGTGTAACAAAACTAATTTAAATCAAACTGGAAGCCTGGATATGGATAAGGAAGAATTACGAAACACAATGTCATAGGAGTCTGGATATACCTCATGTGGATTTTATCCATGGTGACTGCTAGTACACCTAATTAGGCTGTATTACTAGAAATAAAGCAAACTGACCTGCCTGAATAGAAGATTTTTGCAGTTATTATTAAGCCTAATGTCATGTTTAAACTATTTGAAATAAAAATCTTGTCGTTAACAAAAGATTGCACATGACTGACCTAAATCACTTGCATTTTTTAAAGATTTTGGTCCACATTAGTGGCATTCCCAAGCTTAATGAGGATTTTAGAAAAATAACGTGCTGAGGTAAGTTAGACCAGAGTAGAACAAAATATTCCAGTTGTTCAGCCAGAAAAAGAAAATCAAATTAAACAAGTACAAATGCTTATAGGAAGGAATGCTTGCTTTGCCAAAAGATAAAACTTAGTCTAGAAACTGGCCTTTTCTTTAAATT
Organism: Corvus moneduloides; assembly: GCF_009650955.1. Taxonomy (NCBI): domain Eukaryota; kingdom Metazoa; phylum Chordata; class Aves; order Passeriformes; family Corvidae; genus Corvus; species Corvus moneduloides. Next base: position 107,646,482 of record NC_045478.1, on the reverse strand, counting down.
CTGCCTCAGCTATCCACTGTAGCTTTTTTAGTCAGGTTTTAGAGCTTGGCAGCAGGATCTAATTGCTTCTGGAAGTTTTCTGCACAAATGGAGACTGTAAATTTTTTACATGATAAAAGCAATTAGGGATGCTAAGAATAGTTAATATTTTTCAAAGACACATCCAGGATAATTTATTACAGTTCACTTTCAGAAAATAATATGGGGACAATGATTTCCAGAATAGTAGCCTGCATCCACTTTCTATCTAGAAATCCTATATTTGCAATTTATTCACAAGAAAATTTCAAACAACACTGGTCTCTCCAGCCACAGATATGACTCAGTAGTGAAATTACTGTTATTTGCTGCTGCTATTCAGGATTCAAACACTGATCAATGGGTGCGAGGTAGAGCTTCAGGAAGAAAGGTAGCTTCTACCCATCTTTGTAAAAAAAGAAAAAATATATATGTTAAACAAAGAATTGAACTATATTGGGCCAAATAAGCTCATTGCTTTTAGAGCACAGTATCCATACTACAGTCAACTGTGATATAATAATATGCTGCAGGTTATAAAAAAATACGTCATTAAATCCAGGACAGAAGGGTCAAAATACAAGGAAGGAGCTTAGTCAGGTACACACACCCACAGCCTCATATCCTACACAGAGGTTAAAAATTCAAACACACCTTCAGCAGTACATTTTACAGTTATGATCATACCATAAAAAAAACCTACTGGATTAACCCTTAAACATGAAATGTCCTAGTAACAGGGAATTTATTGTGTTGTCATGAGGTTTATAATGCCCACTGAGCAGACTAACTCATATAATTGTATTTCTCCATTTGTCCCCATTAGACCAAAGCATGCGAGGAATTTCTGTACAGAATAAAGGCATTTCTAAAATTCCTGGAAACTAAGTATTAGTTAGCTTTCTATCCAAGCAAGCTGTACTCCTTTGCAACAAACAGGACATTACTGACAGAAGTCAGTCAACCTGAAGACACATACCCCAAATATGCCCCAAAACAGGCACCCTTGGAGTACTTCCAAACTTTCCCTGCCCAACAGAACAGAAACAGCCAAAAAAGAACACCCTTTAAATTTATTTTTACTTAAAAATTAAGGTTTTATTTAAAAAAACACTTAGTATAATGAAAATGTGTAAAGAAACAAACATGTTACATTGGATTAATGCCTCACTCTACTGGAAACTAATACAAAACAAGTAGAATTAACTGGATGGTCTCACAGCTCATCTGATCACATCAGAACTGTTGGTAAACTTACAGTAATTATTTTACTGTGTTCAAGAAAAGAATCAAAACCAAAATAAATGCGGAAAAAAATCACAACTTAAACAGTATAGACCTTAAACACAGAGCTACCTAACACTAAAGCCTGCATGGGTAACCATTCTTCTATGTATTTTCCCACAAATACTGTTTCCTTCTTTCTCAAGTAATTTGGTGTAGAACTGCATCTCTATAGATGTTTACACAATATTCTGAAACATGGACATTTGAAGGTCGTTTCTACTTGTGAGCACTGAAGAACCTCCTTCTTTCACCCAAATCAATAAAAAGCATTTAATTGCTGCTGCAGCTGTGTAACAGAAACAACAGATTACATAAAATATGCAGCGAAGTGCTATTGTAATCAATGTCAGAAATTTATGTGTCAAAAATGCCACAACGTCTTCTACACTGACGGAGCACCATCATTTCATATGGCTCAGCTGCAAGCAATGAAAAAACTCACATTTAAAATAAGGCATATGCTTAAGCACTTTAAGTGGCCCTGACAAGCAAGATGCTCATTCCTTCCTAGAAAGAACTGAATAACTGGTTTTGTTTATGTCAGACCAAGAGGTATTCCTATTTTTATGATTAGGTTACAAAGAAGTTGGTATCTTTCAAAATGTAATTAGGAAAAAAAGAGGTATTTCTAATGGGTTAGATAGTACTAAGGTTGGAAAGTACTGAGCACCAAAGTCTATTTTACAAAAAACCAAAACAACAAAACTTTAAGAAGTTGAGTGCTAAGTCTTCTACTGTCTGCTAAGAATAGGACCTAAATGAATGCTTGTTTTTTAACAGTCTGTTTTAAAAACAAAATATAAGCAACTCATAGCTGAAAATGACTGTGATTTTGTTCAGGACCTATATAGGGATGAATAACAAAGAAGAGGTGTAGAAACCTAGAGACATTCTTTCATTACTAAAATTTAAAAACAAACCGAGCTCAAAAAGAGGTTTACCATTTTTTCTTAAGAAAAACTATGAGAGAGATCACCTCTCCACAACCCTATCTTGAAAAATTGGTTGTATGGTGATAGAACCATTTTCAATATCCAGAACAGGTGCTGCACAACTGAATAAAAAGTATGAGACCAATGATGACAGTATAGTGTATGACCCTATTAGCACTGCATAAACACCACACATTTCAGTTCTACTAAAGACGAAATGAGAACAATTTAATACATCTTCCAAAGCTTTCTTTGGTAGGAAAAAACCAAAAACCAACAAAAAACTAAACCAAACAAAACCAACAATAAACTAAACAAAACCAACCAAACAAAAATTTTATTAAAGGACAGTTTATATTTTTCCAACAAGAGCACATATTTAATCAAATCACTGACCTCACCATGGTATTCGTGGTGCCTTCCATCTTCCCTCACTTTCATCTCCACACATTTTGAGGTTTTTTCTACTATTCTTTCAGTATATCCTAAATAACATTGTTCTAGTTTCTTTTCAAAAGGAATTCAAACTGGAGCCATTAAAAAGGAAGTTTTCCCAGAACCAAAACATCTCCAAAAGCTTCTTTTTATCACTGTATTTCTCTTTCAAGTTCACCTTATCAGTCTTCATTACCTCCCTCACACTCTTGTGTCAGCGTGGCAACTCACACACAAGTAGAAAAGAAAAAGCAAAGTGCTTGGAATTCTCAACAGCTTTTTCTGGTAAGCTCCAGTTGCTATAATTAGACAAGCCCTTTTCCAAATCACAAATACAACTATCAATAGAGATAAAAATGAAAACTTGCATCAAATACATAGAACAAGCCAAATCTAAGTGTTCCAGTTTCTTCCTGTTATCTCAAAATGTGCCCTGATTTAACCCTCAGAACACAAATACAATGGCTGTTTTCATGGCTGTCTTAGCATATAAGATACCTATATAATATAAACAACAAAATCAAATCATCTTATTAACAAGTCACAAAATTAATACTGCATAAAAGGATGAAATGAAATTATGTTTTCACTTAAAGCCAAAGATAGGATTTTAGAAGCAAAGCAGATTCTGAACCATAAAATAATTAACCTCACACTTCTAACCAGTCTAATGTCATTTCAAGCACCAAAAAAAACTGAAATCCTACAAAAATTTAAAACTCAACTACACATTGTAGAGACCTTACTCTCTCCACTTGCTGAGTTAAACTTGCAGTATCAAACCAAAACATGAACAATTAGTTCAGATCTCAGTTCTTTTACCCTTACTCATTTTTTAAATAAGTTATAGTTCTAGATTACAAGTTCATAAGTAGTCCTAAAAGATCTAAGTACTAGAACATAAATCTTCTTAGTTCTCCTAAATATAGCAGCAGTCACATGGCTGTCATTAAGACATTAGCTTTTCCATGGTAGAATACCTCCTAAACCTTTCCCCCAAAAAATCAGACTGTGGTTCAGTCTTACATGAAATACAGCAGGTAACATCTCAGACCCAAAACATATAAAAATACACATCCACAAATGCAACCCAAGCTCAAACCCTCCACAAAACCAAACAGTAACACCTCAAAACTACATTGCTGAAAAGCAAGAAAAAATTATTTGCTGCTCAACAGGAGTCTGTGATCACTCAACAGCTGTTTATTAGCCTTTTCTTAAAAATAACATACTATATAAATAAACCTTATTTACATCTAGAAAGAAAAATTTATTTTTTTAAAAAGGCAGTTTAAGCTTAAGATGACAATCAGTTCACAGGAGTAAATATGTATTTTGCATTTTGTAAACACATAAACATACCAGTTCATACCATTCCCTGACCAGTTCCAATACATTCAGATTGCACTCTCCACAGTAATCGAGCAAATCTGTGGATGTTTGGCAGAAACCCACAAAACGCCAGCATCCAACTGACATCCACCAGTAGATATACCAGGCCCCAAGTTTTATTTCACTGATGGGAAAAATAAATTAATACACACTATTTTATATGGTACATTCAAACCCAAGAGCGCTTCATATGCAGCAGCTTTCAGAACTCCCTGGTGTAAAATTTGTGCTATTTTTCCTGCTGTTCAAATAGAGGAGCTGAAAAAAACTGAGCTGAAAGCACTTCAACTCTGAGTCCTTCAGAGAGGTGGGGGCAGAGTCCATGATCTTTGGCTGCCAGCCTTCCACTTCTGCCACTACTCAGCACATCTCTGACTTTAAAACCACATACAACCTCTTTCTAATCAACCACTTGCATTGTTTCCCCTTCTGGGGACAGAGATATGAGAGGTCATGATTATATCAGAGCACAGGGTACCCTCAGTAACTTCACCAGAGCACTGGAGGGTACCCGACATCTCTAAGAGCCTGATTTTGCCAACTCCCTGATCCCAACAGGAATGCCAGAGACCGCCAGTTTCACTAGAAGGGCTGGCCCTCAGAGCAGGCACTCCTGGGAGTGTTTGCAGGATAAAGACATTCACATCATTCACACAGACACTTCCACCAGCAAGTATTAGCAACCACTGGCTCTTCCATGTCACAAACCCTCCTGAAAAAGCTCCCAGGGCAGAAGCCTGGACAGCAGAACTGGGAGCAGACAGAGGACCATAGCAACTCAGCCCTGGAAATGGGAGCAACTGGTCTTCTCTGATGCTTAAAAGTCCTGCTAAGGCACAGTTGGAGCATGAGAGTGGAAAAATAGCAGGAAAAATAGGCCAGCAAGAAACCTTATTCCAGTCCAGCCTTTCCAAAACAGTGTATTTTTCCATCAGCAGACAGGAAAGCTTATTACAGAAATCTTCAGGTACCGTCAGAGCCTGGCAATGATGCATTTACCCATCAAACAACCACCACTGAAAGCACCAGCACCCAATACATCGGGTCCTAAACACACCGTTGCTCTGATCACCTATATATGGTTAACTTGATTACTATTATTATCATTATTTACAAGGTATCAGCTGGCTAGATCCACTACAGACTACACTAAGTTCCTGCATAGAAAATACCCTTGGAGCCATCATATTTTCCCAATCTTTCACAGCTTCTGTATGCCAGTGACCGTTTTAGACGGAAGATTCTTCAGAAGTACTTTTAATTACTATTTCCTCCTTAGCTAGAATGCATTAATTATAGCCTGTTCCTCCAAATAATAAGAAAATAAAAACCAGTGCAATATGAACACTACAAGAAACTTAATTACTGAGTCAGATGTCCTTTAGATGTCAGTATGACTACAGAGAGGAGCAGGAAAATAAAACACACACATATCAGCTTCAAGTTGTTAGATCAGTTATCAAAACAATGTCTTTCCTCAGCAACTTCATTTTGAAGAGCTGAACCACCTAATTAATCAAACGCCTGTTACGTGTTTCAAAAATATGCTTTTTTTAATAAAGGAGGACAGCTGATGTATTTATTACAAAGCAAATGTGGTAAATGGCTCTGTCTGCAAATAGAGAAGTGCAGCATGACTTTGAAGTTTGAAGGTCAGATACAGTAACCATTCCCATCAAGGCTCTTATGTCAGACTGCATCTTCTGGTTTACATCTGAGTTTAGGAGGAGGAAGAAAAAGAATTAAAAAGAAAAAAATAGAGTCAACCAGTTCTGTGACAACTTAAGAAGAACTGGCACACTATCATTCACCTGCTTTCCTTGAAAAATTTACTAAGACCCTATCTCCCACAAAATGAATAAAGAAAATGAAAAGTGTGCCAGGGGCACACAGGGTTTCATTTGGCTTTTCAACTTTGATTTTCCTGGTGAAAAAAACAATCTACTTAAGTCAGCAACGATTTTATGTTAAAGAAGAGAATGTCATCTTCTCCATCTCCACAGATGTTTCAAATCCTTATCATTTCAGAGAGCTGAAGGATTTTCTTGTTCATCAACATGTTTTATTTTAAAGCAGTATAGATTCAACTGCAGAAGCATATCAGAGGATTGATGTTCTTCCAGGCATCAGAGAATTTATCCCATACCATTCTATATTGCCAGCAACTTTAGGATACAAAACTCAACAGCTGGGCCTGAAGGCAAACAAATATGCTTCAAGTACAAGAGTCTGATCCATGTCAAAAAAGAAAAATAAAAAATATAAAGTATGTTTTACATGCATACCTCAAAGGCAAAAAACCCAATACAGATTTCTTTTTAGCACCACCACCACGTTTAAATACAGTAAAACTGATAACACTTCCCAGTAAAAACACTGAGTTATAAACAATCCCCTCTCACACATAAATAACAGAGACATTATACAAAGCAGACAGGAACATGGACGGATGTACACAAAATAAACACATTCAAACTTACCCCACTCCAGATACTCAAGGATGTTCTTCTCTCTTCTCAGAGGGGAATTATTACATTCATCATAAAGGCAGATGAGTATATCCAGCAAGGTTTCCACACTGAAGCATTGCCCATTAGTCTGCGTTGGCCCATCCAAAATAAACTGCTCCAACTGCTTCAAACGCACTTCTCCAGACATGGTTGTTTCAGTTTGCATTGGGGTTTCTTTTTTAATGATTATTATTACTTTGTCAGAAAAACAACAACAAAAAAAAACTTTTGAGGGTTTTGTCGTTTAAAAAGAAGTCAACAGTATTTTTAACAAGTCTCAAACTGCGGCGGTCCTTAATTGCCAGCCCACCTCGGTGTTCCCAGTTTGGAACTAAACCCTTGGAGTTTCAGACACACACATACAGTGTGGATATCTGTGCATGCATGACTTTTAAGAGAAGAAAACAGTCATCCTAAAAAAAAAATTAATAGGCTGAGTAAGAAGTGGGGGAAAAAAAATATATATGGGCATTCCTGATGCTTTAAGAATAATAATTGCACTCAAATTCAACCGAGACTGCCTGACACCGATTTCACCGTGCGTGCACAGGCACACGCACTTATATATTTAAGAAGGTCTTCTCCTTCATTCCCAATGCAGATCATGCAGCGCGATCCTGCGAGGAGCCCCGCCGCAGCACCACGGGCTAACAGCCCCTCCGGTTCCGCTTCCCAGGACGGACGGGAAGGGAAAAACAGATGTATTTACGTATTTATATAAGCGAAAGGCAGCAGAAATGAGGGCGCACACCGGCGGGGAGGGAGGGAGGGATGAGGGGCCGCGCAGCCCCGCCGCCCCCCGCCGCCTCCCCCGGCCCCGGCAGCGCCTCCGCGGCCACTACGGGGTGGGGCGCAGCCCCCCCTCCTCAGGGCGCAGCCACGTCCTGCCCCGGGCAGCCTTTCCCTTCCTCCTCCTCCTCCTTACCGAGTCTCCTTTTAAGGCTTTTCAGTGATTCAAAAAAACTAAAGTCTTCATCGTCGCCCCCTTCTCCTCCGCTGCGCCAAGGGGCGGCGGGCGGGACGCGCGCCCCGACACACCGGCGAAAGCGCTCCGAGCCCTGTCAAATCCTTCCCATGGCTGCGGCGGCGGCTGCTGCTGCGGAGACGGCGCCCTCCTCCTCCTCCTCCTCCTCCTCCCGGTGCGCGTCCTGGGGCGGAGGGAAAGCGCCGGCGTCCCCGCTCCGGCCGCACGCTGCGGGCCGGGAGGCCCCGACGGCGGCGACGGCGGCGGTGGTGGCTTCAGTCCCGGCGGCGCGATGGTGTCCCGGCTTCGCCCCCCCGGGCAAAGGGCATCCTCGGGCGGTGCGTGTACGGGGTGTGTGTGTGTGTGTGTGCGTGCGCGGGGCGGCGGGGAGGGGTAGCGGCGGCGCCCTCCCTCCCCGGCTCGCTCCCTCCCTCTCTCCGCTTCCGCGCCCTCCTCTCCCCCGCCGCTCCCTCCCTCCTTCCTTCCCTCCCTCCTTCCTTCCCTCCCTCCCTCCTTCCCTCCTGCGGTCACACGCGGCAGCTGCCGCCGCCGAGCGCGCAGCAGCCCAACATGGCGGCCGCGGCGGGGGGGAGCCGCCGCCGAGCGCCGCCGCAGCGCGGGGAGCCGAGCCCGGGGCCGCCGCTACTGATGGGATTGAGGGGAGGAGGGGATGCTGCAGCAGGGAATGCAGGGATACGGGCGGACCCAGAGATACGGGAGGGAGAGAGGGCGGGAGTCGGAGGCCGCAGCGCGGCTGTCCGCAGGCTGCGGCCGCCCGGGCTGGGCTATCCCGGGCGGACCCGCCCGTCCGCCTGGGGATCCCTCCGGGCTTTGCCCCGAGCCGAGGGGAGCAGCCGCTGCCGGTGCCCGGCCCGGTTCCGCTCAGCCGCCTCCCCAGCAATAAGGCCTTTGAATAAAAATCCCAGCCTGGTTAGGAGGGCGGACGGGGGGAGCGGCGCCTGTCTGTCGTTCCGAGGGGATCTGCCGAGCTCCAGGTGCGAGCACGGACTCCGGCTGTCTCACACTTCGGGGGGCTTAAAAACGTGACAGAAAATGCGTCAGCTCGTGGCGGTTCTCTCCTCACTGGCGAAGTGCCTCTCCTCATCGAGGAGCCCACCGTGCCACCACATCACACGCCGGGGAAACAAGCTCCTTTCGCGGGCGTTTCAAACCCATATCCTTTAAGAGAGCTGAAGGATATTCCTGTTGATGAACGTGTTTTGCTTTAAGGCGGTATAGACTCAACTGCAGAAGCACATGAGAGGATTTTGCATTGATCTCTTTGCAGGACCACCTGTGCGGTGGAAAATGCAGCTGCCCACCAGCACATGGTAGCAGCTCTCCTGGCCAAAGGTGTCAGGGATGCGCTGTGGTGCTCAGGGGATGGAATGTCATCTCTAAGTCAACGGGTAACTTCAGCTCGTCCTTCCTCAGAAATCAGATGGAAGGGGAGGAAGGCCATACAGCCCCCAAAGGTCACCAGCTGTAGGTGAAGTTCAGCATTCTCCTGAAGCCTACCAAGTCCTGCATCTTCTGGAGCTCAAGGGAAGGAAGCAGCTCAGGCATCTGCTTCTTCAGTTCAATAACCAACAGATGACCTTCAACTGGGTTTTGCTGTAACAAGCATCTATATAACACTTTTTTTTTTTTTACACTGGCTTTTTTACCAGCTGATCTAAAGCGTCAACAGTCTTACATACCCATTAATTATTATCACATTCACAATGTGATTAAAGTCCCATATGTTTGCTCAGAATCACTCAGCTGTATATAAAGTCACTGGTGCGAAGCTAGAGAGGAACAGTGACTCCCACCCTGTGCATGCAGAATGGCAGAGCAGACTCTTGGCAAAAGAAGGAATGTGCAGAGAATTTAATTCTAAAAGCTTTTTACTCAAAAGCCCTCCAAGAAATGCTAGAAACCACTACAACTGTAAGTGAGCTTGTGATAGGTAGAGGATAGGATTAAACTGAGAGGACGGGAATAAGGAAAGGGTTTCCTCCCCGTGCTGGGATACACCGTTGGTATGACAAGAGCCTTGTGCCAGTATCTGAGGTGCTGCTGGTCCTTGTCTGCTACAGTCACAGCAGTGCCTCTGTGGTAGGAGCCTGCTCCAAAGCTGTGGCACACAGGCAGTTTTACAGTGAGAGTAAGGCATTTCCTGCTGGCTCTCCGCTGAACTTGTGGAAATTGGGTTTGAAGCTGGGGGTGGGGGATGCCTGATGACAGCAATAAAAATAGATTGCTATTGCAGGGGTAGGTGGCCCAGATCAGATAGCACTTCCTATAGGGGTTGGAGACACATCATCCAAGTTCATCCTGAGCATAGATTAACCATTAATGGGGTTGCAGAGGGAAAACGAAGAGGACTAAGAGTTAAAGGGATGTTAGCTCCTTGGACTTTGGCACTGCTTGGTAGGGAAGTGAACTGAAGAACCAATGCCAGAGATATGATGGGTGTGGGTATTTCACTTATTTTCTTAGGTTACTGTGTTTTCCTTAGCCAATTATAAAGTCTTTCTTTGTTTTAATTGCAGATCAAGTGTTTGCAAACAAGGATGGATAGCCAGAAAAGGCAGTCTCTTTCCCTATATTTCTGGTTTTAAAACTGAACCCTCGTTTCTGCTAGCATTGCTTGACAGAAGTTGCACATTCTTTTCAGCTTGAGTGAGGCTACCAGTAAACCCAAGCAAGCTGCAGTTGAGCACAAAACCCAGGAATTATTTGTTCTCTCCTTGTTTAATAGCCTGTTTAGAAATATACAGGCATCCCCAGAACAACTGGTGATACACCCACTGGGCTATAGTCAGCTGTCGTGCCACAGAAGCTGTGAGGAACAGGTAACACCAACAGTGGCTGGTGGCACTTTTATTTGCTGGGAATTATCCAGATGAGTAATTCTCACCGTACACCTATGGGATGGAAAAATATTTTCTCTGCCTTATAAGAAAGACTTTAGTTCAGAATATTTAGAAAACCAACAAAATAATTTAATGTAACATGCAGAAATTCCTTCTCTCTTGTAAATTCTGTCACTAAGACACTGTGTCCTAAAAATACACCCAAGTTGTGCAAACATACCCCAATATCTTTCATAATTATCATGTGTTTGTTTCACCCCGTTCTTGTTTTAATAATATCACAATAATATTTTCATCCTATTGCTTAGCTTTACAAATGTTTACAGTACCTAAAGTATAACTAATGATAATAAGGAATTTGTATCTTACAATAAGTTAGGCAAGCTGATAGCAGTAGAGGGAATAGTGTGGAATCAGGAGGATATGGTTGAAACAATGTAGTTTATATATTAACAACCTGTATGTTGAGTGTTTCAATAGTTATTGTTGGTATAATAGTGTAAACAGCCTTTTCTCTCCAGGGACGGAGGTTTGTTGTTTTTGGTGAAGTATTGTGGATATCTGCTTTTGGTGTGCAAACCATTTCTAAAGTCAAGACAGACCCCACATGCTTCCCTGCTTGTGAGGGGTAGATCTACTACCTGCCTAGGGACAAGTACTCAAGAGGGGCATTTATATGTTGACAAAATTTTGCATCCAGGCTTTTGTGTTCTCTAAAACTTCACTATGTAGACACATGTTGTTTGTACTGATACAGCAGTTCGTCTCCTGAGCAAAATTTTGTAGTTCTCTGCAAAAACAGAGAGCACCCAGTTTAGAGGATGTGTGTATAGACATGGGGTGGTACTATTTGAAAAGGGGTCCTACAGCTGTTGCCTGAACTACAGTAATAACTTAGGTTATTGGAAGAGATTGCAGGTAGCTGCAGATGGAGCCCACAGTGGTTGCACTCTAGGAGAACACTGAAGACCAGTGTGTATGAATCGAGCAACACTTGTTCTATAGTCTGTTCCACTGTAGTTTCACATAAATCTTGCTGCTGAGGCAAACTTAATCCTAGTGAACACAGAGATCTCTTCACTGAAACTGATGGCTATTGCAGAACTTAATTAGTCTCAGTACCTATAATAAGGCATTTAGTAACACACTAATGTTTTTAAAGACTTGTAAATCTACTATTCTTTCCCTCTCTAACTGCCTTGCCAAGACCTATTTCTCCTGTGAGGTCTGCAGACAAGTCCAACTACAAGCACTAAATGGTACCTGGCAAGCTTGATGCTTAATATTTACCTAATCCCAAAACAATGATCATAAATGTGTATGTATATAAAGGCATTGTAAATATGGAATTATCTCTCTCTTCCCTTATGCTTCTTTTATTGGTCTTTGGAGTCTTATTTATAATCTTAACGATTTTCTGTGAATGGCTGAACTGAATAATTTTACCTCAGAGAGAAATTGCATCATGCTGATCTCACTACGCTGGATCTGTACTGGCCTTATCCCCCTGGTTTTAGTCTTCATTTAAAACTAATGAGAATGTGGCCACCACCAGCTTACAGTTTTCTGTGAAGAATGAAGCAGGTTTGACCCTGCAGAAGTGTCCAGGGGTGCTGTGCTCTCAACAGAAACAAGGTAGCCTCTGTGATTGAAGAAGAGGAGAGGTAGTAATGGAATTGCATTTATAGCTGCATGAAATTGCTGTAATTTGAATCCTGCTTTTATGATGCAGACTAGGAACTGACCAAAGTCACGTCTCATTCTGACCTCCAAATAGGACCCTGTATTTGCACTCTGACAATGCTGTTTCATCTCTCAATATGTTGTTTTTTTCCTACAAAAGTGAGGCCAAGTCTGCCAAAGCTCTTAGGGCTGCTGTAAACCTTAATTAATGTCAGTGTAGCAGTCTGAGATTCTTTTTTATTTTCATTTCTTCAGTAACATAAATCTAAGACTGTTATTTTATTTTCCCTCTTGTTTTTGTAGTCTGTAATGTCTGCAACTTTTCAAGCCTTCAGTCCCTCCATGGTCCGGTTCTTTCCTGTGGATTTCTCTATCTGTGTTGATATTTTATTCCTCCATGTCCAGAATCTGTTACCTGTGTTATGCCATCTTGAAAAGCTGAACTTTCCTCAAGATAATTCACTCCCTTAAATGAAGATATTTAATGATGTAGAACTCTTTGTCAGGTCAAGTGGCTTCTTAAATTGAAGAGTTCTGAGGAAGACCACGTATTTACTTGTGAAACTGGATGGATGCAAATTTCTGTCACTGCCACACAAAGTACAGCCAGATAATCCATTGATTCAAAAGCAAAGTGGATGCATTTGCATTATCTGGCTGATGCCTATACAAAGCTAGTGTTGCTCAACTTACAACAGCAATAACTCAGCATGAGAGCTGCTTCTAAACCTACTCTCTTTGCAGTGGTTCATAGTTTCTACTGATCATAATCAAGGCTTTCAATGTCTGTTGCTCTAGAATGAGTACCTCTTCTGCTGGTGAACACTCAGTGCTGTATTATGGACTTTTTTTTTATTAAAAGGGTGTACTTAGGGATTAATTCAGCGAGGATCTCACTGTGAAAGTGATTTCTAAAGAGCTGCTACTGTCATGTAAGTAACACTGATGGAAGGGATGAGGAATGAGGAAACTACTAAGAGATCTTTGATTGGGCAAGGAAACAGGATGAAGTGAGGAAAAATGGGATAGATGAGAGAGAAGGGAACACAATGGCTAATTTGGAAATCATATGGGAAGGAAGAGTGATTTAGAAAGGGAAAGTCAAGGGCAGGGAGTTTGGCAAGAGAGAGGGAGGTAAGCTTGTGAAGAGGGAGGGGGGAAAATACTTACTTGTAAAACCCAGCAAATTCTGTACTTAGATGAAAACAAGCCCAGAAAGGAGCCTAATTTGGATTATGAACCCAGGGTGGATGGAGCTGGATTAACTTTATGTCAGAGAAAAGCTCAGAGTGCCTAGCTCATTACAAAGAGAGTGCAATAGATCACACACTGGTCTCGATTTCCCCAAGGTTGTGGAATTTTCAGATTAGAGGTCTGACCAATTCAGTTGTCATTTTAAAGTACTGTTGTGGTTTATTTGAATTTTAATGAAGGAATATTGATATATTGAAAACAGTGATGCCTCTATTTTATTTATTTTTAACTTAGGAATTGCACAAATAGCATCAAAGGTCTAAAATAAGTATTTCATTGGGAGAATAGATACAGACAATGAGGACAGATGCAATTCAGGCAGAAATCTGTTTTAATCAGAGACAGGACACTTAATGTAAAGAGACACTTTCATCATGATCTGCAGATTGAAATCACAAGATTGTGGCTTTTCAGCAGTTGGCATTTTGAGTTTGCTAAATTTTATTTGGAAGGAGAAGCAGCAAGCCCCACCTCTCCCTTCGTGGATTAAATTTGGAATCAGTCATCACATTTTAAGTAGGTGATGGCAGTGGCACAGGTAACAATGACTAGAAACCAGCACTTTTATTGTTTGGCAGTACTACATTTTGCAGATTGATTCGTTCTGCAGTGAAAACTAATAGAAAAAATGAAATGCCCTGTAAAATTTGTGACTCTTGTGGAGAACATTTGTTGTAAGTAAAAACCTCTTGCCACTCAGCAGGTAACTTCAGGTCACCTCCCAAAGAGAAGAAAATCTTGAAATCGTGGAACCATAGAATGGTTGGGGTGGAAGGGACCTGAAAGATCATCCAGTTCCAACCCCCCTGCCATGGGCAGGGACACCTTCCACCACATTGCTCAAAACCCCATCCAATCTGATCTTGAACACTTCCAGGGATGAGGCATCCACAGCTTTGAACAACCTGTGCCAGTGCCTCACCATTCTCATAGTGAAGAATTTCTTCCTAACATCTAGTCTAACCAGTTTAAAGTGTTATGTAGTGTTCAGTAATAATCCCACTCAAGCCAATGCCAAAAAAAGCCTCCTTGATCTCAGCAAGAGCGTAAGTGAACTCATAATTCCTTCTGGAACAAACAAAATGGTTTGGGCTCAGTTTTATGAAAAATAAGAGTGGTTTATATCTTTGCACGATGTCAACCATTTTTCTTTGTAAACTGTCACTGCACAAATTAAGAGATTTAATTATATGGATAGGTTAGAAGTGTGATTACAAGTGGTTTTTGAGGTAGAGAATGACAAATATTTGTACTAGTTTAATCAAAAAGTGTGAACATAGCACTGGCTCGAATCCTCGTGTGTGGATAGCACTGGGAATAATTGTATTTGTGGGAGGAGGTACTGGCCAGTGGTGCAGCTTCATTTTGTTGATAGTGCTCCTTCAGTGAATGGAACCTCCCTGGGAGAGGTGAGAGCAGATCTGCTGGCAGGAGTGCTCCCTACCTGCATCTGTGCAGGAGGGCAGGGTTAGCAATGCATCACTTTGTCACTGTTTCAAGTAACCCAGCTCACCTCGGCTGAAATAAGCTGGGCCTTGCTTAGACCTCCCTCGGTATCAAAAGGAGGGGCATTCTCCAGCATATGGGCAAAGACAAGCACCAGAGGTTGTGTCATGGACAATAACTCTCCCACTGGGGCATACATACATCAGGAAAAGGACATTTTTCTACAGCTACACTCAGGGGACAAGTTTATGTGACAGTAAATTTTTCTTAAGGCAGGAATGTTGCTATGGATTAATTCAACTCAACCAATCAATCAAACTGAAGACAGGGACTAAAAGTACTAATTAAAAGTAAACATTTCCAATCAGCGTAAGTTTTAGCAACTCGTAACTTGAGAGTAATTTGGCTGATTTTCCTCAGTTTTTGCAAAAGTGACTAAAATAGACCTGGCAGACTTCAGACTCAAGCAGCTTTCCAAGCCAAAGTTATGATGAAGGGATGGAAACAGGGTGCTATAACAGAAGCTAGCTTCAGCCTTAACCACGGAGATGTTGCTGCCTCCCCTTAACATCCCAAACTATGCCAAAACACACTGTAGGTGAATTAAAATCATTAAATGAAATGGAATGTTTCTAAAACTTCAGTCAAGTAATGTCATAGAAACATTAATCATAGTACAGCTGTATCTCAAAGCCTTTTCTTCCCCAGTTAGCTCAGAACACCAGCTGTTTCCATGTGTGGTGCATCAGGAGGAAGCAAGGTCCAGCTACATTCTTCACCTGGAGTCCAGCATTTGCTGCCATCACTTTCTTGGCTTCCTCCTGAAGCGCAGGATTTCATCTTGGAGGCCATGAAGATTGGGTTTCCAATTTTCCAATGGAAATTGGTAATGAAAAAAGATTTTTGAAGATGTTATAAATATTTGTATTTTTACAATGAAGAGCGATAGCCGTAGTTGTGTGTTGTTAAAAAAAGGCAGCGGCAGTTACCAGCTGTTCTTTTGGCTTTTCCAACAAAGTGAACATTTTCTTCCTTGGCTGAATAATGTGGGAAGTGGCAAGTGGATGTATAATTAGCTTCCAGCTGTGGCTAGCACAGCTCTACACAGCAGCAATCCCACAGTCACTAATCTCTCTGCTGTCTCCTACAGGAAGAGAAAGTGAGCTGGGCCGAGGTCTCTGAACCTCATCCTCCCCCTGGTCAGGGACACTGGCAGACTCGGGGTGCAGAGCCACGGGCTATTCAATTTATTGCTCCAGTTTACTTCAAGGCCTTTCTTAAGACTTAATTCCCTCACCCTGCAGTAAAAGTGATAATAATAAAAAGGTCTGTGATTCACAGTCGAAGCACTGTATCTTGCAAACAAGTACCTAAGTGCTCTGCTGAACTGGGGCCAGGGGTGGATTACTGAGAGAGCTGGGCAGTCTTCCCATCTCCAGCCAGTTCACCAAGTAGGTGAACTCAGGCTAATCATGGAGTTTTCTGGGGCTTAGTTTCCTGCCCATGTTTATCATAGGGTATGTATTCTGACTGGTAAAGATAAGGAAATAATGAGGGAACATGAAAAAATTTCAGAACATGGAAGAGTGCAGTAGAGAAAACAGGCTTCTGCATATTGGATATACATTGCAAGTTACATTCTCCTTGACTTTTCTTTAGTTTCTGGGCTCTATTCCGTATTCATGAAAAAACATAAGGCAGCTCTTTAACAGAGAGCCCACTTCCACTTTAAATGGCAAGAGAGTCGTCTGAATCCCACCAGAACCAGTGGAAGAAGATCCAGCACTGCATGCAACCAGCATTCCAGAGCAGCTCAAGCTGTGTTGCCTTCAAGCAGCCTCGTCATCCTGGCAGCACTGGCCTGCTGTCGGATGTGAATCCAGCAGACTTTGTTCAGGCTGTTGCCTTCATGCCATACAGCAGCCTGAGAAATTACCTCAGCCCTCTTTGCAATGCCTTATTAGAAGGGAAATGGAGCAACGTCCCTGTCAGTCTGTGCCTGACCTGCACTGAGAGAGTTTCTTCTGATCAGATACGGAGCTTTTAAGGCTGTTCTGCATTTCTCTGATTCCTACCTGGCAGAAAATGGCTAGAGAAAGGGCTGAAGTGTCACTGTGGAGAGCTTTTTATTGATATGAGAGAGGCCTGGTTACCACTTAATAGTTTGCAAGAACAGACTTTCCTTTTAACACTTTTTCTACTTGGAAATTTATATTGCATTTTGCAAAGTTAGAGCAAAATAGCTTAGTGTATTGAATTGCAAGAGAGCTATCCTGAGTACAAGTGTTTACTGTATCTTTTGGTACAGAGGAAATTAGCATAAAAAAATCTTTATGAAGAATGGATTGTGCCAGAATATTAGTTTTGTAGCATAACAAACAGACAGGAAAATATAAGTATGCTAATCCATCCTGTGCAAGATATGAGCTGAGGTAAGGTACTCTCCATTAACAGCTGCTACCTGATGTTGTAAACACAATTATGGAGATTTTACTACCACATTACAGCAAGGAGTATGAAACCAGAAAACACCAAAACACACTTTTTGTGGAATTTGACCTACAGTTCTGAAGGAGGTTAAGCTCTTTTTTCTTTATAATAAGGGGCCATACTTTGTTTATCCATAGATAAAGCAGCACTGTAGCACAGTTCTGTTTCTGTGACCTCCTCGAAACCTTTTTGCAGGCATTTCCTGATTCCCGAGTTCTGCGGATTTAGAACCGAAAAAGACAGAAGAGCAGTGAGTGTCAGCAATATTTCCTTTTTCTGTTATACACTCACCAGTCAGTCCAGAAGGAATTAGCACAGACCAAAATGACTATATTTGCTTAGGTTCCCTTTCTGCAAGCACAGAATTCCCAAATTCTAATCTCACCCCCAATTTTGACTCACCTTCTGTGCACAGAAGGTGTGAGGTGGCTGGGGCCAACATGCAGACAAAGGATACCCATGGGGAACAAGCCGTTTCCAACTCCCCCTGCATGACTGTGGATTTGAAGGCTAATTTTTTTACCTCTTTTGCGGTAAGTGAAGGGGAAAATCCAGTCAACCAATACAAGAAATGGAAATACAGTCAGTGGGGAGGGGCTGTGGAAAGGGTATTTGTTGAAAGGGGACATATCCCTTGTGAGTAGCTTTCAAGGCCCACCCTCTCATCTTTACTGGGAATGCACAGGAGAGCAAGTGATAGTAGCCCATCACCATGGCTGGTGATTTCCAGCCACGGAAAAGGTCCCCTGAGCTGTTTGCCAGTTGATATGGCAGCCCATCTTTACCTGACCCAAGGCTGCAGGTGAGGAGTTGGTTAAATAAAAACTGGTCCTTGCCATCTCCTCCAGGGTCTGATGTGTGGGAAGATCTTAATCCTGACAGACAGCAAATCCAGGGTTTGCCAGTCCTTAGCTGAAAACAAACTGTTTAGAGAAGACTTAATACAAGGGCAAATACTATGACAGAAAGAGCAAATCCAAAAGATAAGTATGATATTTAAGACATCACTGAGTTGCAGGAAAAACCCACAACACTACAAATGCAGGCAGGGCCCACTAAATGCATTGTTCAGCTAGGATGGAGGCTGGTCCTGGAGCTAATGGAAAAGGATATGATTCATCTCTTACAGAAACAACACTAACGTTTTTCATCAAATGATAAAAAACTTTAATACATGAATTACGTTGAAGTGGACACTCCATCAAGAGCATAAAGTCTGTTGCTTAGAGAGAGAGAATACATAGTGTGTAATTACAATATCACTGAAGACTATAGCTTATGTGTTTAGGTATGTCAGCTGTCCAGCTGCACTTAAGTATCTTTCAGCATATCCATTACATTTGCATACGATATATGTAAATTAATATGTCCTTAACTCATACCTATTTCCGTGTTCATAGATGCAGTATGCATGTATATACATGTAGACATACATAGGTATGATATAAGCACATATTCATTCAGAGCATTTTAATAGAGTTAAAAAACACTGTGCCAAAAATGTACACCATCTGTTTTCAATCAAAATAGCCTATTTCAGAGGAAGGGAGTGTTGTCTTGTGATCAGAGCGGGGGAACTAAAGAGTCGGGACTCACGGATTCCATTCCTGAATCTGCCAGGACTTGGCTGCACAATTTTGACAAGATCTGTGACTCCTGTGTACCCTGGTTTCCCCATTTGCAAAATGGAGCAGTATCTACTCCTAGAATGTTGCAGTGGAAAACATAATTAGTGTATGCTCGGAAAAATACAGAAGTTCTTGTTATACCATCACGGTATGTTTGAAGAGTGGAATTTAATTGAAAAATACAGCACAGGATTTGTTTTAGATGACATACATGGCAGCTGTGTGTATAATTACAGCTATTTGTACACACTTAGGTTGCCTAATTTTTGGATGATAGTACCTGTAATAAAATTAATGGGGGAAAAATGGTGCTCAACACTTTATGAACCCAGCCAGTCCTGTAAAAGTTTTCACACTCTATTGAACAGGGTTTCCACGGTGACAGCTGTACACCAGTGAATGAAATATGTGCTGTACCTAATTTTCATCCTGAAATAGGAAAATACAAATGGGTATTGGGATGTTCTGATAGGTTCCATGCAGAGAAAGCCTAGCTCCACTGAAGACAATTACGATACTCCTATTAACATAATTAGGACAAGATTTCACCCCATCTGCTTCTTTAGCTTCAGTGCATCCCTTTCAGGAATACGACAGGGATTGCTCAGCCCATCCCACAGTGCTTCCTCTTGGGCATGCTGGCGCTGTGGCACAGGACGTTGTCCTTGCTGTGCTTGGTGGGTGGTGCAGGGTTGGCCCCACCTGGCTTTGGTGGGAGTGTGCCAGGTGTCACAGTGGGCAGACTGTGAGGGTGCTCCATGCTCCTGTTCTCCCACCATCCTCACCTGTCAACTCCCACACTCCTTTTCTTCCCCTGTAGTGCGTACATCCATGGGGTGTTAAGGCTGTGCCTTGCCTCTGGAGAGAGAGATCAGAGGTACTTTCCATTGGGATGAGAAACCCCATAGAGCAAGTTGCACAGATGCAGCAGCTGTTTAGCTGTTGGAGAGGAAAAGAGCAGTATTTGTATGTCAGGGTTTGCCTGGCTGCCAGTACCAAAGTGGCAGTGAGAGAAATCATGTGTGCTGAACACTGCTTATGTATGCTGCAAACTGAGGCATTCAAGTATATGATAAATATCTGATGTAAATGTGAATGTATTTCAACATCTGTGTCTTTGTCACGAAGAAAAATGGGCTGAGCTTGTTTAGTTTGGATGTTTTTGACAGCTGCTGTTCCCCAGGTTGCACCTCATATCTCGATACTGTGCTGTTGCGTAAGTGCAGCTTCAAAAATACATTTAGGATCTTACCATGCACACACCTAAAATGAGCCAGTTGCTCATTCAAGTGAGCTGGTACAGTGGCATACATGATAAAGCAAGAAAAAGACAAGGCAATATGAATCTCACAGCTGTTAAGTGGATTTACAGGTTTGTCACTCAAAGAAATACTTTTACCCAAATGAATGAGGACAATGTGCAACATAAGGTTACACTGGAAACATAAAACAGTTGATTCAAACACCAGTTTGGGAGAATTGTATCTCCATGTCTGAGATCTTAAAAGCTATCATTGTTCTGTCTTTGTATCCATAACCATATCTGATCTTTGGATCCTACCTGCTACATTTTAAAGAAAGGGTGTATTCATTTAGTGCCCAGGAAATGCTTTGTAAATCCAGCTTTCAAGCCTCTTTCAAGCCTATGGAGATTTTCCATCATATACATGAGAGTTTCCATCATAGATATGTGCCACCTTCATTTTCAGCTGCCTTTAGTCAGAGCGTTGAAGATAACAAACTTGCTAACCAGGATAAACTCTTCAGTTCTTGAACTTTTGTAAAATGAGATTCCTCCCTGAAGGAGTACAGTTACCAGCCAAATGAGACAGCAGCTTCTAGTTTCAGACTACCAGTGACACAAAGAAGCAACCAGGGAGAATGGAGCAGAGAAGGAGGGTACGGCCTGGTGGGAGAGGACCAAGGATCTAAATTCTGCTTTTTGTTTATGATAGTCTGTACCTGGAGGGGAGAGGGGGAGATAAATTTCTCATGAACAATAAATAAGAGCAGTTCATTCAATCAATTCATGCAGTAGGCTCATACAAATGCTCCAGAGGCTCTTCTTATGCACAGACTTATATTTCAGGAAGAGAGAGGTTTTGCTCTTATGGCCCATTTGTTTTTCTGTCTCTCCACTGTGACTTCTAGCAGGGAGGCATGAAATAAGGGGGTCTTGCCAAATGAGTATCAGCCAGTTCTGGGGCCAGGGCCAAGAGGCAGTGATAGGGAGCTGGTGAAGAGTGCTGGCTCTTGGCATGCCCCACGTGCAGGGCAGTGGATTCCTGGGTCTGACCTTGAGCCGTCAGGAAGAGAGTGAGGAGGCTGAGCCAGGCAGCCCAGCTCCCTGCAGAGGCCACAGCCCTGGTGCAGAGCAGGGCTTGCTGTAGGTTAACAGTCACTTCCACCGAACCAGGGCAAACAGAGTCTGGCACAGCCTGCCTTGGAAGGCCTGCTGGGTTGCCTTGTTTTTGAGGACACTTGTCTGACCCAAATAACAAGGGTTTCGCACATTGCCAAATGCACTGGACATGTTAACAAATGCATGAAAGTGTTTGGTTTACCACCAGACTGAAAAAATACTTAGAATCTGAAAGGCAATAAACTGCAGATTTTTTCCCCGTCATCCCAAAGAGTATGACTTCTAAATTATGTTTCACTTCCTAAACACAAAAATTGTTCCGCAGTCTGTTGGCAATGGTGTTCTCAGGAATTAATAACTGAAAAAACCTTTATTTTGTTTTGTAATACCTTTTCACTATACTCAGGGATTATTCCTGACAGTGCCAAAAAGAGCCTCATGACTTCAGTTCATGCAGACTCCTCCTCAGAGGAGAAAAAGTGACAAGAATAACTTACTTAAATTCTTTATTCACATAAGATAGATGCAGTTTGTCAATGACTTTTTGACTGTGGAATTCTGCAGATGTTCCAAGCTGTAAGGCAGCATCACCGGCACATGAGTTGAGAAGGATCATAGAAGGGGAGATGCTCTTTAATGTTTTGCATATAAATACTCCACAGTGCCACTGCCATTCTTAGGCAGATGCTACACAGTGCAATGGTCTGACATAGCTAACAGCTGTTGTGTCATTGTTTGGAACATGAGGTCATCACAATACACCACAATATTTTCTTCTCAGGGATTGAATTGAGCTAGTATACACTGCTCTCGTTTTTCAGTTTTTGCTGCGATCTGTGTCAAGCTCTTTCTCACACATGAAGTGCAAAAGCTTGGGGCTTGAGGTGAGCAATGCCTGGTGCTGTAGCAAAAAGTAGCATATGTGATTTGAGTCTTATGTTGGAATCAATATCCAGCTCCTGCTTTTGTTTTCTACCCATTCCTCAGTGTCTGGACTGTGGCAAGAAACATCTCAGGTGAGACAGAGGAGGATGGGGGCTTCTCTATGTCAGACATGAAACTTCTGCTGTTATTACAAAGAAAAAGGAACAATCTGCAATGGGAGCACCGGCGCACTCCAAACCACAGCCCTCCTAGACTTCTTCTTCTTCCAAGTCTGATGGGGATCCAGATGCAAAGGAACTTTTCCAAAAAAACAGGCCTTGGCTCTCAATGCTTCATGCTGCAGAGAATTATGCACTTTCTGAAATTTTTTCTTTGAGAACATTTGTTTTCCCGATGGTGTTACTTCATGGACTGTATTTACTTTTTCCATTTAGTTCATAGTTACCAGTGTGTCTATTTTCATAGTCATGCTCTAGAAACAGAAGTTATTTTCCCTCTCTCCACTAATCCTTGTAACCCTCACCAAAGGTAGGGGCAGAAGCCAAAGCTTAACACCTAATTTGGATAATGATTCCTGCCCACCATGTCCCTCCTCCCACATCACTTGCCCAGTTATTACATTACTTATACAGAGTGAAGTGCTAACGGGTGCTTTCTAACTGCTTTGAAAAACACCGTCATGAGAGAAGCCAAGTAAGAAAACAGAATGTTTGGCGCCAGTAATGGAACACAAAACCTTTTACCTTCGCCCATGGGTTTGAATCTAACCCAGCTCAGTAACAGCCCAAGTTGTTAACATGTCAGGGTCATGTGGTAGCCTGAAATAGTTCAAGTTCTTAGTCCATGTCATCAAGTTTGGGACACAGAACCCTGGACTCCATGCATGGTCTTGAACATAATCCAGCTCTGTTCTTACTGTCAGGGTAATGTGGTTGGCTGGCTAGGAACAATCCATGCTTTTAGCCCGTTTTCCAGCAGAAAAGCTTCCCCATCAAAGAAGCACTCAGGACAAGTAGCTGCCCCATCACGTGGGCCAGCCAGGTGGCAGGGAATGGTGAAGAGTTGGTGTACTTTCATAGGACAGTTCCATCTTTTAGAGGCATGGGAATTATGCTGTGTGCAGCACCAGGAAGCATAGCAGCAGCCCTGGGGTTAGTAAGGAAACTGGGACAAATGACCAGCACTTCCAGGAGATCGTGGCATTTGAAAATTATGTCCCTTAATGCTTTTTCTGAAGATAACAGGAGGAATTTTTTTAAGACCCTTGCCTTTTCTAAAGAAGCTGACTTTCAGAGTCTGTGTTAGAGTTGTTACCCAACAGGCTGCTGCCTCCATCTGTGACTAATGCTACTGTGGAGAACAAGTGTACCCTTTAGACAAGGTTGCTCTGCAGTGTCTTTGCATCTGGCTTGCTGGGAACTCCTGCAGAAATGTAGAGATTCAGACGTGTGTCTAAACACAGAGGAGTCACAGGGCAGAGCAGAGAGGCAAGCCCAGCCCTGCACAATGCTTTGGGATCATCAGAGTATTCTGGGAGCCTGCTGGCCCAAATAACACCAGTGCTGAGGATGCTCTCACAAAAAGGGCTTCAAACCAATGTGAAACACATCTCAAGCTTGGCTTTCAGAGTCTTAGATTCACTTCATATTGTGCTTCTAGCAAGAACTATCTCTCAATAATAGATCTAAAAGTGTTCCAGTTGTATGTCTGCTTTACACAGCTTTTCTTTGTCATACCCATCTTTGTTGCCAACATAGCACAGGCCTTCACCAAAGAGTTTTGTTGAAGAAAAAAGTTCATACCAGCCCTTTTGCCCCATTTGCAGCTACTTTACCATTGTATAGAGCCAGAGCCAAAGCAGTGCAAGGGATGGAAAGGTTAATATGACCTGCGTTTTAGCAGCCTTGGATGATGTCTTTCTCTTTCAAGGAAGCAGCTGCATAAAGATGTTCCTGAACATCCTGCCTCCTGCATTAAGAGGTTTTGTCCCTTACAGACCAATTTTCAGTGTCCTGTGGATTCTGTGGCATTCCCATGAAGTGTCTCTTTTCATGATGGGAGAGCCCTAATAAAGTCTTTATTTTGACCAGCTCTGCCACGGCTTATTTTCTATGAATGCTCTATCCAGTTTGGTTGAAATTGTCTGCTGGATTAAAAATGGACATCCAAGCAAGGCACCTACTCTGATTTCCCTTGTTCCCAACCCTGGATGGGACTGTAATATTTTTCTTCAAGAGGACAGGACTTGGTTTCAGCTTTGTGTCCCATATAATGTATGTAGAGCAGCTCGGGAGCAACTCCAATTAAACTAAATGTTTCCTCTGCATAATGATCCATTCGCAACAGTAATTTATCAGTATTAACATTTAGAATTTATTTCCAGAACCGATGTTTTAAAGTATGATTAATCTTCAATATGATTAAAATAATTGCTTGTAACATTTTAACTGACTTTGCCAGGTGACAAGAAATCTGTGAATGTCCAATTCCCTTCAGAGTTTCAAAATGCACTCACTTACTGTTTCTACAAGTGCAAAACAATCTTAAATAATAAATGGAAAATGTCAGCACTAACATCTATCAGTGCAGAAATCTTCTTTAACAATGTCATTAGTTATGCCTTTAAACTTTTCCAGGAGATCTGGAAGCAGGGCTATTTGTCACATATGGAGTCCACATTTGCAAGATCTCAATATAAGAATGCTAGAAAGAAGTTTCTCTGCTCTTTCTGAGGTTATGGCTCTGAGTGTTCAATCTTCCTTTATTCTGCAAACTCTTTGGACTTTTATATGTTCCTTTCCATCTCTCCTTGTGCACTGCATCCCTGAGCAAGTCATTATTCAAGTCTCCCAAAGCAGGATGTTCACATGGGACTAATTTGGAAACCATATTTAGAGCATATTATCCTAATTCTTTATCAGCTTTCATGGGCAAGCACTTGAGACATTTTTCTGTCCTAGTTCTTTGAAAGCACAAATCTTGCTAGTCCTGAATTCTTACTATCATTGGTGCAATTGTAGCCTTCAACTCTTATGCTATCAGTGAAGTGAGATTTTCCTTCCGCCCTCTTGAGCTTCACAGAAGATAAAATCCCACTCCTTTTTTATGTTAAGCCCTTGTACTGTCGTATTCTGCAGGACTGGGGGGCAGAGGGTCTAGGATTGTGGATCCTCCATGGTCACCTCTGACTTCACTGAGTCAACATAATCCACAGTGCCTGCTGCTCTGTCTTGGGCAGAACTTTGATCAGCACATTTGCAGAGATAGCTGAATTTTGGTTTGACATCTTCCTGATCTCTGCTGGACTTTCAAAACAGGGTATGAGTCATAAACTCTTCCTTCTAAGGTAAGCCTCACTGGTTTGGGAGCTATAAAAGAATCCTGTTATTTTTAAAGGACAGAATTTTTCTTTCATTCTCTCCTCCCCTCCAGACACTCTCTGTGTTTATTTTTCATTCTGTCCAAACCTTCTTTGTTTATATCCCACATTTTGGAAATTTCTCTCTTCTCCTTCATCTAACTGCTCTTTTATTCCACACCATTTCTCTGGACAAGGCGAGCAAGATCTGGAAAGAATCAGACGTTTACACTGATAATGTTCCAGCTGAATTAGCAAATGTTTGGAAAAGACCTCATGCTTTGGGCACCAAGTTCTCTCTGATTGGGGTAAAACACTTTAATGACTGGGGTTATTGCTGGATAGAAGCTTTCTTCCTTTATGGTATCTGGTGCTAGTTATTATCAAAGACACATTGTTGGACTATGTGGACTGACACTGGGCTAGTCCAGTCTGGCAGTTCTCATTTCTCTGTGAATGTGAATCCAGACAAATTTCAGTCTAGGATGGGTGTTCTTTTTGATGCATGCAGAATAAATAATGAGGTATACACAGTAAAATTAATAGGCTGCAAGAAGGAACTGGTGATGTCTGTATCCATTGCCCTGTATACTTGCTGAACTGAATCCCTAGTTCCATTGGAAAAGAACAAATCACAGAGCTTTCCACATATTTTAAAATATATGTAATCACAAGCAACAAAGACTTAGCAGAATGCTCCAGTCATCTGGGTTTAGACATAAGGCAGGGTTAAATTTAAAGCCCAGACAATACACTAGCAGCTAACTTTTTGACCTCATTCTATATGTGGGTTTTCTCCATTGCAGAATCCGTGTCATGAGGCTGAGAATGCCAATACACTTTTTAGATGGAGAGTTGATCCCTTAGGCACTTATCTAGCTTGAACTGGAATAATTGCTTCCTTTCCTCTTGTATTGCTTCAAGGCATCCTTATATGTTGTATCTTAGTGTTTCTGTTGACCAGAGCAGGAAGCCATACAGCAAGTTGCAGCCAGATTTCAGGGACTAAGCTGATTAACTCTGGTGAGGCTCTAATGCAAATCCCATCCCATTTAATTCCTTAGCTCGCCTCCACACTGCATGGCATTCCCTCCACAGACACAGTCCTACATTACCAAGTGACACAACACCACCAGCAGCCTCACACAAATCTTGCAGAGCTTGAGGCTGCCAGTCACACACTGCACAGTTTTGAGGTGAAATTTCCTTCTTAGCACAAGGGCCAAACAAATGGCATGCGGTGTTCAAGTCATTTAGAGCTTTGCAGAGCAGAAAGGGTTTGTGTTTTGCAAAAGGAAACTTACTGCGGGTGGTTTCTTGGTCTGCTGAAGTGTGCTAAGTAATTGTATTGCCTGGACAATGAATTATTATGTGTTGTAATATCAAATGGGTGCGTGTTTATTTATGTTTATAGGTACGCACCTATAGCTCCACAAGTGTGCTCCAATGCAAAAGCCAGTCTGATGATACTGGTCAGAATAAAATTGAACTGCTAGGAAAGTAGAAATCATGGGATTTCTACTGTTTCCAGGGATGATAATCCTTTTCCTGGAAAGACCTTCTAAGATGGCAGTTAGCTGCTAACACAGTAAGGAAGAAAACATGACAGAACCACCCCCCCCCCCCCCACCTCTGCTGACATCTCTACGTCCACATCAATATAAATGAAATGAGAGTTTAGCTTCAAGCTGTTAAAAGGTTGCTAGGCCCACATTTAATAGAAGGACTGATGTTATAGTCTGATTTTGACAAGGTTCAGGTTAATACCAGCCAGCTGAATTCTACAGACATTGGCACACCTCTGGGAGCTGCATATTCACAGACAGAGACAGTTTGACCTCATCCAATTTATACATTTGATCTAATGCACTGGAGGCCATCTAAAAATAGAGTTCTGGAGGGGAAGACGGATAATGCTCCTGAGCCACAGACCAACAAAAGCAGCTCTCCTTCTTCCAATCTCTTTTCTCTCTCTGTATGAAGCTTCAGCTCAAACTTCCTTACAGTAAAAAAATTGCTTTTATCACAGATCCCCTCAGAATAGATAACTTCACTCTTAATAAGTCCAAAAGAAGATTTGTCAGCCCTTCATGAATAACCAGATGTTGGGAAAATGATGGTGTGTCATTTCCCTGAACAAACATTCTTGGCATTTATGCATTTCCTCCCATATCTCTTTAAAAAATGATTGTGTGTAAATTTAGTGCTGACAAAACTGAGGTCCTGGGAGAAAATGGATTACTCACTCATTTGGTAATTTTACTTGGTCAAGGCAATTTTTGTTTTCTGGGAAATTTGACATAGGAAAATTACTTTTCATTCTAATTCAGAATATTTAAAGCAAAGTATTACCATTAAGCAGAAAATCCAAGATGGTATTTAGACACCCCTTTATTTGAAAATTTCAAGGCATAGTGTTTGTTTCACAATATTTTCAGTTTTCATTACTTGATGTGACCACTGATGGAAACTTGCTTTTAAATCAAGTGCCACTTCCATGTACTGGGCTAGGAAAGTTAAGATGGTTCATTCAGTACTAAAGAGCATCTGGCTTTTTAGTATTGAAAATGTGGGGTTTTTTTAAAATGTGTTAAAATAGCATATTTCATTTATTCACAATCATATGCAATCCTTTAGTTATATGCTAAGGTGCCAGTGACTCATTTATACTAGCACAGCTATTGAAATTAAATAATTTTAAAACCTCCTTATTTTTAATATAAAATTTTAACAATACCAAAACAAACCACTTCCTTTTCAGCATTTCCCTAAAAATTCTAAGCGCAATCAATTGAACTTCCTATGTAACAAAATAGTGGCTCAGAAAATACTTTTACAATTAGAAAAAATTACTTGAAATGTCTGTTTCGATAAAAAGGTCAGGCAGGTGTTATCCCTGTATTTCTAGAATTCTGTCCTTGTTCAAACAGATGGTTGGTGGTTATGAAGGTTTATGTGTATTTGGTGTTTCCATTCATAATATTTCCACACAGTTATCTGCAAGGTTACTTCTCTCAGTATTGGTATTTTATTGATAATTTCCACAGCAAGATGAAACGATTAATTTACATGGATGATGGACTTCGGTAAATGAAACCCCAGTTGTCTCATTCTATACCTCGTGAATAGAACAAAGACATTGAAACATTGCCTATGAAATGAAACATATACCTGTCATTCACCTATATTGCAAAATGATTGAACAAAATAACTCTCTGGGAACCAATGTACCATTACCCTCTTTTGGAACGCCAGTCGTTTTCCTCTCTGGGTTGTGAGCCTGATTTGAAGAGGGGATGGAGCAGCGAAACCTGTGCAGCTCTGCCGATTCAGTAACGCACTGGCAGAACCATCAGTTGTAAAGAGAATTACTGTCTTCACTGAAGGAGGCATAACAGAGTGGCAGAAAGGAAGCAGAGCTGAGAGGGCAACTGATGGGCTTGGCTGTTTTTCATGTGTGCGGGAATTTCTCTGCCGTGTGATTTTGCACGCTGCGTAACTTTAAAAAGTTGTATGTCAGAGAGAACCCCAGCCCAGTTCATTAATCCACAACTGCCTCTAGTAAGTACTGTCATAGAAGAAAAGTAAAACTTAATGGACCACATTTTGTCCTCTTCTAGAAGTCACTACACTGGGGTTTCTGCTGGTAAAACCAAGGCTACTGTATCTTTGCCAGGGTTTAAAATGTTCTCATATATTTATGGTATCGATTTGGATTTATTTTCGTTTATGAAACTGATTTGAAAGAACACATTAGAGTAGAGCATTTATCCTTCATCTGAAGCTGAATCAGCAATTCTGGTGTGCTGATTACATCTCAGAAACCCATCGTGCCATCCTAACAGTGCCCTGCACTCCTGCAATGGACGTGCTTGATGTGGGTCAATGGTTGGCAGGGGAGCGTGGCCATCCAGGTGCTGTCCTGATGCCATGTGGCACATTTGGCAAGGTACTTACCACCTTTGGTGTGCCATTTGTGCATCTTTGAAATAGGTTTTCTTACCTTGTTTAAGGGTGTAATGGTCTGTGGACGAGAGAGAATGTAGCTAAACGAACTGCCAGAAGTCTCTGTGCTCTGGCCCTGCACCTCACATCCTGAACTCAGCTGTTGAACTGAGTCCAGCTGAAAGCGCTGCTGAAATACCGCATTCACATCGCTTTCTACTCTGCACTTAAAACATCCCTCTCTTCCATCCTCTTCCCATGCAAGTATTTAATCCAGTGAGGTACCTGCCGGCAAACTCCCTTCATCAGTCTACTGCCTGGTGACCTACAATGATCCGTCTGTCCACTGCAGTTTCCCAGACACTTCCATAGTGGCCCTTATCGTAAGTCTAAAGCGATGCTGCCCTCTCCTGTTCACTCTTGACCCGAATGATCTGCTTCCAGGCAAAGGCTGCAAGATGTCTTTGTAACCACCTCGAGCTAAAGCATAGCCAGGGAAAAAGGTCCACAGTTTAACTGTACTTTTATCAGTCTTTTAAGATCTCCATAAATAGCACACAATTGAAATGTTCTTGAAAATTCTATTCCTTGCAAATTCTATTCCTTGAAAATTTCCCCTTCCTAACTTTCCTTCTCTTTCTCTTTCCCCATCCCCCTTATAGTCTTTGTTTATAATTGATTTTAATTTTTTTTAAATCCATCTTCTCCTTAACAATCTCTTCTTACCCCTGAGAGCTTTCTAAACACACTTGTCCTCTAGACCCAGTTAAAATAATGCAGGCTCTAATTGCAACAAACAGTTCATTAAAAATCAGGGGAGACAGTCAAAGCCTGGTTCCATTATTTGGTCCCTGAGATAAGAGTTTGACACAATAATTGTGCTAGCTGAGGCAGCTCCCGAAAAGAGCTCATCAGGGAGCTAAACCCCTCTTCGGGGGAAAGGGCAAACGTATGACAGCACTGAGGTCTGAAGAGACAAAATAACAATTATTTAGTTTTTCTATTGTTCTTGTTACCACCCCTCCTGCTCAGTAACTTAAAATATTCACACAGCTCCGTTTAGGAACAATGCCTTTAACACTCATTCAAGCCATTGTTGAATGCATGTATAGTTCACTCATTCTGAAACCAGATTTTCCAAACATGGGCTGTGGGGGAAATTCAAAAGGACCACTGGAGGGCTGGGGAAAAAAAAAAAAATCTTATTGTTAATGTAATTGTTTAAATTATGATTGGTTTAATATCAAAAGAAAACATAATTTTATTTCTATTGTTCTTTTTCATAAGTTTTATGCTGACAGCATCTCATTTTTCCCAGGGTAAGAGCAATTGAGAAGTGGCTGTAAGTACTGACTGCAAGCAGTTATACTAATCAGCCTTTAAATGCTGGCTGCGACTCAGTCCCTCCACTACCAGGGAGAGTGTTCTGTGCGCTCCTCCTGTAATTACGGCCAATTCTCTCTCCTCTGCCCTGGAGGAGCTGAACTGCTCCTTCCATGGAAAGGTAATTAGCCATTTCCTGCCTAGGGAGAGTCGAATGGAGACGGATGAGCTGAAAAAGCCTTAAGTATGCTCAGCACTAAATAGTGCTGTTCTCCTCCTTGAACATCCACAGCTCTAAATGCCGCTGGATTAATCGTTCTCGGGGTCTGCTCTGTCGCCGCCCCTCTGGCACCGAGCGCTTCTAGGGACGGGTTCTCCAGGCAGGCTCCTCGTATCCTCAGGTGGGGAACTCGGTGCTGCCAAGTGTTGAACATCTCTGCACAAGAGCTGAGCGGTGTCAGTTCACTGGGCTGAGAGTGTCAGTGCTTTGCAAACACTGGATTCATGTGTCCTGACGTCTGCGCTCATGTCTCACCCTGAGAGTACAGACTATTTAAACGAGGGGGGTGGCTGTTGTCTCTCATCGAGCTCTCTATATACTGTTCCACCCCAATAGCTACTGAATTTTTTCCCCTTTAAAACTAATGTGTGTTTTGGTAAAATTTCTTCAGAATATCCCCGTTTCCTTTTGCTCTGTATTCACAAGTACCCCCCAAATCCTATACGCTTCTGTCTGTTTAACAAAGAACTCAGATTTGCTTCCTGAGCTATGCACAGACACATCTTAAAATATCTTGCTAACTCATCCTTCATTCACCTGGAAGCCATATAACAAGGCAGACTGCCTTGAGTACTCACTGTCATCTGTCAGCTCTCAAGGTGTTAATCAGGCTCACAGCACCCACATCATTTGCAATCTTCATTTGAGGCACGCCTGCAGGTCCTGTGATGTGCTGCGATGGAAAACTTTTTGCTTACATCTGGAATCATTGTTCTTGACGTCTCAGATGCGGGTGAGGGGAAACCTTTATAAGGGGAAAAGGACAATGAAGCAAGATGTTAGAACAGCTAGCTGGTCAATGAGTCACAGCTACTAAAAATTTGGCAGCAGCCACAAAGCAGCTAAATGTAACCAGCTCTAAAAGGCCCACAGGATGTCTCTTGCTCATTCACTCACACATGCAAACACACAGAGTTTAGACAAGCTATTCCCTGCTCCTCATGCTCTTGAGATGAACTTGTAAGCAACTTGGGCATAGGGTTTAATTTCTACAGCAAGTATTTATTTTGCTTTCCTTAGCTGATTTTCTAACCTCCATCACTCTAATGGAGGCTTCTGATGGTGTCTTAGGGTCTGACTTGCAGCCTGCTGAATCCAGTGTGAGTCTCTCCTTGATGTTCAGTGGAGACACCACAGATCAAGCCCTTAGCAATCAGTTTGGGCCACATGTGCTGATGACTAAGAAGGTAGATGCTGACAGTGTAGAACAATAGCAGAGGAGGCATAAAAGGGGACTGTCTGTCTGATGCTGTATGATGGCTGCTGATGTTGATTGTGGCCTCTTGGTTTATCATACTGTCACGGCTGATGTGGCAACGGCTTTGAAGAGAAGGTAAGAACTTCAACTTCCTAGAGAAAGAAGACTTGAGAGACAACAGAGTGCTGAAAAAGAAGGGTCAGGAAGAGCAAAGATCAGCAGTTGTGAAGGGAAATGAAAAGGGATGTGAGGAAACTGCAAAGAAAAAAAATTACTTGAAACAGAAACCAGGTTTTCACACCCACTCCCATGGGTAAAATGCCAGCAACAGCAACTAACAACAACAACAATAATATATTAAAAAAAAAAGCATACAACCCGATCCATAAGTTGAAAAAAGGCTTCTAAAAATTCTTGCAGTGGTACGGTAATAATTATATAGCATTGGTAGACAATTGGAACCAGAGAAAAAAAATGGTTTTATGAGCCCCAGATCACCTACTCAAACTGGGAGGTGCCCACTTGTGCCAGCTGTGAATTTGGTCTCTGATTTTTGTAATATTTCAGATCCTTTGAAGGCTGTTTTAAAGAGGAAGTTCTTCAGTCCCTTTTTGCAAAATAAGAAAGTATAATCAAGGAATTATTTATTTCAAAACTGGATGAATAATATACTATCAAATTCAAGTGTTCTTCATTGTGATCCTGAAAACCTTTTGTTCAAAATGTGTTAAAGGTTGGAGAACAGGTTTTAAAAGCCTAAGTCTATTCCAAAACCACTGTGAATGGTTTTCTGGGAAGGAAAGATTATATATTACACTTGGTTCCTCTCCAAGATTTGTATGTCTTACATGAATACTCCTCTGTCTCCTTCTGTGGTGACATATCTGAGATCAATTATGCCAACAGTAAAGTCTGGAATTTTTATAGTCCAGCTCTTTACGAGCTTTTTCATAGAAGAACTTATGAAGGCTGAGGCATAGGAAAAGTCCAATAATCCTGGCCTGTTATCTTCATCATCTCCAGCCCTCTGTCTTTTCCTCTTTACCCTCTCCAAGTGAAAACACTGGCTCACATAATACACATACTGCATTGTGGTGATTTAAATGGCCATCTGTATGTTTATCTGAGGCCTCTGTGAATGGGCAGCTTCATTAGTGCTTGTGTCATGGACGGATGGGCCAACACAAATTCTGTTTGTGTAAGATAAATTCTCCTCTCCTGGCTTTATCTCTTTTGTTCATTCCTTTTGCACTCTCTCATTTTTCTTTTCTTTCCTCTCTGGGAGTTTATTCTTGCTAGAACTCACTTTCCTTATTTCTGAGGTCGGATCCTGATGTCTTTGCTTTCCTTTTTCTCTGCACATACTTAGGAGAAATCTATCTGAAAAGAAATGCATTTCTTAATCATAACCTGATTGTGGCTTTTCCTGTAGGAGTGATATTACTGACATTAGTGAGACTAACTGGAGAAAGAAGTGTTATTCAGGGCAAGGAGTAGTTCTTTAGTAATAACCTTTTAAGCCATGACTAGGGACCTAGAAGTTTTGAAGGCTGCCCTTAGGTTTATTTACTTTTTGCAATGATAAGAAGCAGTGAACCTGTATTATATGTCAATAATTAATATCTACTTTGTGTATTCTCCCAAAACAAGGAAGGAAGGCTTATGAATTACAAGCAAAATGTGTTCATTGGATTGATCTGCTTACCTTTGGCTTTAGATTTTGAAAAACATGTTTATGGGGAGGATGCTGAATCTGTCATGGTTAGTTGCACTGAGTAGCACTTGACTGCTCAAATGCTCCTGTTGGGTGAATTAAGTATCTGATAAATTCCGAGGAGCAGCATTGTGCTTCACCGGCTGGGAAATTGGGAAGTGGAGAGGCAATTGTTTTAGCCCATATGAAGGGAGGTCACTGTCAGTGTTCTAAATCAAGGCTTAAAGAAAGCGAATGTTAGTTCAGATGAGCAGAGGCTCAGCTGCAAGTGAGGTTTTGTCCCTGTAAGGACATCACAAGAATGGTATGTTGGGTATCCAACATAATGTTGATTTTCCATATAGTTTCTGCTGCATTTAGTTCACTGCCTATCCTCAATGCTGTCTCAACCTGAGTGCCCTACTGGATCCTTTCTGGTTTATTCCTCAACAGTAGTATCAGCTTCAAGGGGAATTTTGAAAGTGGGTGAGGACATTAAAGAGATACATTTGAAAAATGTTGAAAATCACCAAGAGTCAAACTATTACTCATTCCTAAGTGCTTTTGAAAGCCATCTGCAGAAATTGAGATAACAGAATCCAGTTTTCTCTTCTATCAAAGAGCATGTTCAGGAAGGGTAAGGGCTAAGGAGGGATACATTTGCTTTCAACAATAAGTAATTATCTCTGACTGAAATACACATGCAGCACACATGTGGGAGGAGGAGCAAGTGTAACAGTCTTTTACTTGGTAAAAAAATGCATCTGTAAAACTTAAAAAGGATTCCCCAGGCTCACAGAAGGCATTGTACCCTACTGATAGCTTTTTACAACTGAACTTCAGTTCCAGTGTTCAGATTGCTTCAGCACAGCTATGGGAAAATATAACCCTGGTCCTAGGAATAGGAAGGAATGTCTATTTTTCATCCTCACGTAATTGAAAACTGACTGAAAACAATTGGCAGGAATCTAAATATTCACATTTGGGCAGACACCAAACATGGGAAATTTCAGGCCAAGGGAGTTTTTTGGGGAAGATTATGAGGAAGTGCATAAGAATAGGGTTTTCTTTCTTTTTTTTAAATTCTTTTTTAGTTGTTTTTTTCTTCTTTTTAATGGCAATGGTAAGTGTTCCATTAGAGGTGACTCAACATATAAACTGTCCAACCATTTTTTTCCTAGTGCTTGTTCTTCAAATCCTGTGCTTATTACTTAGTATAAAAGTAACAGACAGTGTATCTTTAAATAGAAATTACATTCCTGTCAGCTTACCCAAAGCCCAAATATGGGACAGAGTGTCAGAGAAAAACACTAACATGAGGGATTCAGGGACCTGACGAGGTTACAGACTCTGCTTCTGCCTGATAAACAACTTACACTGAGTTGTGCTTCCTGAACTTGTATCTCAGGACATAAAATTAAGGGGGAAGTAGCCCCTTTCTTGAGCAACAACAGAGAGAGAGAGATCTAATGTAGGGTGAAGCGTGGGGTATCTGGAAAGCACAGGGTAACAAGGTATTAATATGCCATTTATTTTGGTTTACTGCCACCTTGGGCTGAGGTTGATAAAGAGGCACATGGCTTCACTGGCAGGAAGATTTGGTCATGTGCTATAAAATATTATAAATATTACATGGTGTAGCTGAGGAGCCTGCACTCCAAATGTAATCTAGTATGGCTCAAACACTGAAGAACCACTCCATAAAAATGGCACTTCTCCGTTCTGCACATCTGTTTCTTGCATGTATTTTAAGAGTCAGATCTGCTTAAATAACATTTAAATGAGGGTTTTACTGTGGGGATTTTTTTAAGAAAAAAACATCTGCAGAGCTCTGTAGAGCCAAGTCTACTTGGAAAGACAGCTTGCTCTTCTTCAGCATGACTTTTAACTGCAAGATCATTGCTGCTCTCCTTTATTTCTGTGTGTGTGCAGTGAAGATGTGAGATCAGGAGGAAATGCCTTGCACTGGTGCAGGACTGGAGAGAAGGACAAAAGTTGCATCTGGGATCCTGCAAGCTGATGTGAGTTGGTTTGGGCACAGTTTATTTCAGAGTATCCCCAAAGGAACTTCCTTCCCTACTAAAATCCTGCCATCTTCTGCTGCTCAGCAGTGCTGGAGACCAGAAGCCAGCTATACCCTACATAGAACTGTCCCCCTGAGCATGTGCTGCTGGCTGGGAGAGCTGGTGTTACTCCAGTGCCACCCTCATGTTAACAGTACCCTCAGGAAAGCAGCAGCAGCTGGTGCAGTCCTGGGGTCCTCCTGCCATGATAAAGGTTAAATTAAAAGCCTGCAAGGAAGTACATCAGTGCACAGTGCTCCAATGGAGTACCACCAGGACTCTGTGCTGACCTTCTCCTTGTTAGCAATCCCAGCTGGGCCCACATCTCTTCTCCCCCACCCCTGGGGAATTCCTTCCTCATCTTCATTCTTTGTTTCTCAGCCACGGGGACTGGGATGCTTCCTGGCTAGCTCCATTCTTGTTGAGGACAACCTTGGCTACTCCCACCGGTGGGAGATAGTCACACCCTTCAGAGTCTCACAGCCAGAAAGCAGCTGTCGTTTGACTCCCAGTGACCTTCCTTTCCCTTCCCTCCCTGTGGCCTGGCTGCTTTTACCGCCAGGCTCACACCACGACCAGCTTCCAATCTGCTGCTGCGATTTGAACTCAGGCAGCAGGAAAAAGCTGACCATCCCACGCCTGGTGGCTCACTGTGCTGAGCCACCACATCAGCTGGAGTCTAGCCCCTTATTACATCCAGATGCACAAACAGTTTGCCTGCCAAAAGCATGCTTGGTGCTTCGTGAAACCCTATCACTGAGATGGATTAGTGGCGGGACTGCCAGCAGCGGCTTTCGGGAAAGGCATCAGGAGGGAGGGAAGCCTCGGTACGTGTGGTACATCCACCTCCTGAGATGGGCTTGCTTCTGGAAACTGTCTTTCTACTCAGAGGTAATTGTAAGCACAGAAGGAGGAAAACAAAGGAAGAGAGGAAGGTTTGCTAAGTGGCTCCACATTATAAATCAAATCTCCACAAATCTGTGCCCTCTCCATAGTCTCACATGCAGGACCCTTCATTTCTGTTCTTGGTGCTCTACTGTGCAAATCATTTCACTCTGGCTCCCCAGCTCTGGGCAGTTCCTTTACTTCCAGAGCAGCACAAGTCTTCTCTCATAGGTCCTGTTTTATAGTCCACTGTGCCTCCCACCTGTGCATCTTTCTGTGCTTCTCGCTTTGCTGAGGAGGGACTCATCCTCCCCAAACCTTCCTGCTTAGTCTACCTGTTGGTGTAGTGGAGCTCAACTTAAAATTTAGAAAATGTTAATTGAATTTGCAGTTCTAACTACCTGAAGAAAAGACTTAATTGCACTTGTCTGAGAAAAACTGATCAGCATTTCAGCTTGAGGCTTAAAAGGCTTTGGGAAGGAATCAGAAGTTGTTTTGTGTTCTCTGCATAAAAGGGTAGTGGCTGTCATTTGTGCAAAGCTTTGCACACATGTAGCCCACATTGTGTGTATTTCACTGTGAATTAGAATCTATGAAACAGAATCATTATTTATGAATTTGCTCATAATTCAATCACCAAAGCTGTTGGAAGCTTAGGCCTGGATCCCCATTTTGCTTGCAAATGGACAATAGCAGAACCCACAGTTCAGATATGAATGCAATGAGTTCTCAGAATATTCAAAACGGGAATCTAAATTCTGCAGAGTCAAATGACTTCCATGATAGTTAAATTTAAGCTATTTAGGGACCATTATCTGTGCAAGAGTTTCCTCCTTCAGCAAAATAAGCTGTTCCTTCTTACTCAAGGCAAATGATCTGTTAAATCTGTAGGCTGGGTTTTCTGTCTAGCTTCTGGCCACAAGGGGACAGACAGTAACTATCACATAAAGACAACACCGTGTCCTAGGTGGATTAAGTACATCAAAGTCAGTGCTTCAGCATTAAATGTTTCTGAAAAGTAAAAAAAAAGTATCCTAGGCAGTACAAATCAGATTAAAAAATGTATCTACTGAATTAGCACAGGAGAGATAAGAGAAATAAAGAACCTATATATTTCAGATGCAGCATAGGAAAAATGCCATAAATGTAAAAGTGTTTATAGTTAAAAATATACTTGATATTAGGAGATTGAAGCAACATGTGAAGTGACATACAGTACTTGCCAGAAGCTTTAGCCCTGTAAAACTGCATGGAGGAAAAGGCATGAACACTTGATAGATCAGGGATAAAAAATGTGATTTTAGGACCTCTTGCCTCATGTTCATAGATTCAGGTCCATAGTGCACTTAATGACAGCCAGGTACTGCCCTCTGAGCATAAACATTTTCTTTCTAACATCTTGTAGCACCATTGCTTGCAGCTCTGAGTCATGAGAGATGATGGACCTCTGCCTCAGCACTGCAGGACCTGGCCCCGTCATGCTGCCTGTCTGGGCACTCTGCAGGCAAAGAGCTCCATCCACCCCCCAACATGCCAGCCTAGGGCTCCATCTCCTTCATCACTCAAATTGGGCTGTTTTGACCTTTGAATGGCTACTCTGTGCAGTCACAAGAAAACTCACTTATTGAGATAGCTGGTTCCAGGGTGATTGAATTAATTCGGGTATATCCTCATTTTTCCTTCTGAAGCTGATCACACAAAGAGTATCTTCAGCACTTCCTGCATCAGTAATACCACTATATACACTTTATTCCATTTTCAGTGACCTTTTGTTTATATTTGTTTCATAAAGTACCAGACTCATTCACGGGGCTATTAATTAGCGCTGAAGTCAGTAATTTTGGATCATTTTTCATGATTGTCATCCTAAGAGTGGAATATGATCTGGTGCAGGAACTTGCTTTTATTTTGTCCTTGGGGGGGAAAAAGTGCTTAACTGGGAGAAGTCAGCAGTAAACTGAAGGGAATAAAAATTGACCTTTCTTTACAAAGTGTCTGAGTTTTCATGGTTTTCTCATGTCTTCATGCTGTGAGTAATGTAAGGAATGCCGCAGGCAGAGTGTCTGCAAGCTCGGATATTAAAAATAAAAACTTTATGTAAGCTGGTTGCATTTTCCTCTGTCCACTTTTAGTTTGCTCATTCTCTCTCTCTCTCTTTTTTTTCTTTTTTTCTCATTAGAAGAAAGCAAATTCTGGAGATTATTCCCACATGAAACACTTCCCCACATGAGTCTGTCAGTACTGCCAAGTCACTGATATAACATCCCACTGCTCCTAAGAGATCCATGAACATTCAGTGATACGAGTTTGTCAGGCTTCTCCAGCCCTATTAAAAAAGTAACTTTTCATTTAACTTCTCACAGAGGTTGTTAGACAGCTACCAAAGTAAGAAAAGCCCTTCCAGCTGACTGAGGGGGAATTTTTGAGCGTCTCCTGCCATCTTGTGGGATTGAGGAGAACATTCGCTTTGCTTATTAGCAGTCTGAGTTGTCAAAGCTTTCCTTGCGGCCCCACTGACTATGAGCAAATGAGACACAGCCCATGGCAGTGCACCCTCTTCTGCAGGAACAGGTTTGGGGGAACCTGCTGGCCTTAATGGGACTGCCCTAAGTCTCTCCCAGTATGTCTGTGGCCAGGATGGCCACTTAGAGATTCGTTATCTAGCCATTGATAGAGGAAAGGATCAAAGTGTGTGGGGGCTTCTCTTGCTATCAGTTCATCTTGGGGGATGCCCCTGGTACCATGTGGGGCAAATCTGCACCAGGATCACCTCTATATCCAGCAGAGTTGCCAGAGAGGTCGAGAAACTGAGTATGGGGTTGGAAACCAAGGTCTCCTGCCTGCAACCACAGCTCACCCCAGCTATGGCTGTGTGGGTGGCCCCGGGCACGGCTCTGAGCACAAAGAAGCCAATAACTTCTGAGTGATAATTCCATGTTTGTCTGTTCTTAAAACTTCCCGGCAACGAGCAGCAGAGTTGCTCTTTGTAAATAAAGCGACTGGTAGTGTGTGAACCATGCAGACCTACAGAGCTGCCTGGTTGTGCAACAGCTAGAACACAGCAAGGTTGGGATACCAGAGGCTGACCCAGGTAAATGCTCCTACGTTTTAACAGTGGGAGGCTGCAAAAACACCGCTGTGAATTGCTCTGACTCCTGAGTGAGGGGCAACAGTATCTTCAGTGTGAGCAATTTGTTTTCTCACCCATGCACACCATCTGCCTGTTGGTCTCACTAGCTAGAGACAGCTGAAATGGTGTGCTTTTGTTTACTTCAGGCTGCTTTGGTGGAGCTCTTCTGTAGGCTTTGGAATCACTTTGGGGTGACTGAGACTGCCATGTGAGAAATGTTCCTTTCATATTTTCAGCTTCTTTTTAAATTTGCTGTTTGAAACCACAGTCAGGCTGAATAGAGAGAGTGAGTTCCTGAGGATGTTGGTGAGTCCTCACCAGGAAGAGGCTGTAATGGCTTTGGAAGGTCAGGAGTCAGGACTTTTTTCAAGTAGGTTTCATTGGTGGTCTCTGACAGTGGGGAAGCCATGAGGTGTTGCTTGCCATTCCAGGCTTTGGAGGGGAATATTCTGGTGGATGTAGATTTCTCCATTAATTTTCCTGTCTATTACCTTGCATCCCTGTGGTTCCCAGACATAATTTCCTTACTCAGTTAGTTCCTCTCTCTCCTTCTCTCTTTAACCTACATTCTCTTTCTACCCTTTGTCCTTGGCTACCTCTCCAATTCCATTATTCTCCATGGATCTCAAAGAGTCTTGGCCACCTCCATTCCAGATTATGTTGCCCAGGCTCTTTTTCCCAGTTTACATCCCAGGCTTTATTTCCCATGTTCTTGATTCAGGTCCTGCTGTAGAATGAGATACATTCCTTCTATCAGCAGAAGGGACAGACAAGCTGCCACCTTGCTTTCCCTTGCCCTTGCACCACTCAGGCCCAGAGGTACTGCAAACAGGGAGGTAGGACATGGAAAATGCAGAAAACCTACTTCTGCCAAATGGAGGCCTGGGGTGTGAGTTTGTGAGGATGCCGTATAAACATAGAAGGCAGAAACACAAAGGATCTGTCAGATTTAGGCATGAACAGTTGCTCTGTGGGGTTGCACAACCTCAGCAGGCAGAGGAATTGTGTGAATGCACGACCAGGAGGAAATTCCAGCCATTAAACAACTGTACTGAAGATGAACAGACTGCTGTCATTTGAAGGCTTTGTATTTTGTGCAAACGTGGGCAGATTTGCTGGGGAGCACCAGGTCCAGATTAAATTTAGACTCTCTTCTTCATAGAAATTCTTCTTTAGCTTTCCTCTAGTAAAAGTAAAAAGCAGCTGTCCCCCACCCACCTGAAGAAAACAACTATCAACACTCTCATTTTCTAGCATCAAAGTCAGCCCTTAGCCTTATTTTAGAAGT
Source organism: Corvus moneduloides (assembly GCF_009650955.1). Taxonomy (NCBI): domain Eukaryota; kingdom Metazoa; phylum Chordata; class Aves; order Passeriformes; family Corvidae; genus Corvus; species Corvus moneduloides. Next base: position 107,605,172 of record NC_045478.1, on the reverse strand, counting down.
GGATGGACAGTTTTGATTGAACATTTCAAAATATTGGGGTACTAAGGCTAATTATTTTTAACCTAGTGTGGATATTTGCAGCCCAGCAGGTTTGATTGACAAATGCACAAGCAACTGAGATAGTTGCTCTGGATGGGTTTAAAAATGAGGAGTTCTGTTAACATTGCTTATTAAAAAAAAAAAAAAGTCTAGCTCTCTCAGAATATGCGTTCATTACCCTGGTGTGTAAAGCCTTGCCACCTGACCAAGAGGAAATCTTTTCCTGTCACCCAGGGTTGCCAAATAGGCCTACCTGTAAATTGCTTTATTTACAAGTAGTCTGTATTTGATGGTGATATTATTATGAAGTTTAAGAAAAATACACTGAGGAACTAGTGTCACAGCTCCTGCAGTAGCTAGAGATGTCTGTCCCTTATTGGAGGCTCTCTCACTACAGAGAACCTGTGGCATATGTTGCCATGTTTTCACTCATGAAACCTGACAGGAACTGGAAAGAGTTATGAGGCTGAGCAGTGCATATGCAGTTTCTTTAATCCTCCCTTTTGTTACATTGCACGTTGCCTGATAATGCCATCCCTTTGAAGCTTGGGACAGCACAAGACTCTGGAATCAGCTTGGTGGCATCTGCCATTCTAACTACTTGCCCTCTGCACACACGTGTTGGGGGAGACATAAGGGACACAAGTAATACTGAAAATAGTCCTAAAAGTTACAATGCTTTTGAGTGTGGCATAGAAGATAATTGAAGTAAAAGAGAACCTAATCCCAAGGCTGCATGAATTCTCTGAATTCAATTAGACTTTAATGACATAACTTGTTATATGTTGAAAAACTGAAAGGCATCCCAGGAAAAAAGACATCACAGTATTTTAACAGATCAAGCTAATTAATGGATCTAGGTATATGCAGAATTCTTTCCTGTCACCTCATGATAAGCAGAGTCTCATCTTTTTTCTTCTTTTAGGAGAAACTGCCAATATGACATATTAAACTATTGTAGCTTTGCAGAAGCATGAACAGAGGAAATTCGAGCCTGAAATATTTGCTTAAAATAATGAAGATTTATGACTCTGTTGATAGTATTGAATCTTTCAAGTACAGATGCTGAAAGGATAAGTTATTTTTTTGGCAAGTCTTGAGAAAGAACATGTTATAAACTTAATGACTTAATTTTGCTTTATATGCCAGTAATGTAGGTGCTTTATGGACAATTTGATATCAAATGCATAGTTTAGAGACAAAGATGCTTTGAACCAAAATGCACACTCTTAGAGAGTCCTGGTTTTAACTGTTATTGCTTAAAATAAATGTTCTCTCCCTTCCCTGGTTAGTTAGAAATTGCCAAGGCTGTCTCTGGTATCAGTAAGAAATATATAAGGCTTATTGGGAAAGAGAGGTGCGAAATGGAAGGGAATTTAATTTGTCAAGGTCCCTCACATATTAATTAATATTCTGTATGTGTATAAGGAAAAGATTCAAAATAGTTCAGATGTGTTTGAGGGAAATGTGTTTTGAGAATTTAACCTTCGTGCAAACACATTACCATTTTTTTCTTTAATTTCTTCACCTTTTGTAAGTATTTGTTTCTGGATTTTTTTTTTTTTTGTACATAACAAACACATTTGTTTGCAGTTTACATTAACCTGATTTGAACCTCGAGGTGGCTTCCTAGTGGCAAAATATTTCCTTGTCCCCAGAGTATGGTGAAGCTATAAAATAGATTACTGAGGCCTCGGTGTTAACAAACACCTTCTGTCCTCAAAGAGGCTGTGTGGGTGCCTTGTGGGCAGGTGTCCTCAGCTCACTCAGGGATCAGAGAGAATCCCTGAATCTTCGAGTTCCTCTGGAATTTTCACGAGTTGGATGTGTAGAAACTGCCTTCTTACTCAGAAGGGCCTGTCCAGTGATGCTTGATAGCTAGGGAGAAAATAAAAGAATGATTATTCTGTAAATAGGAATGTTTTTAATGCAGGAGCTTTGTAATAGCTACACCGAAGAAAATAAAAGATGTTTCACTGGACACAATCAAATATGTGATTGCTCAACTTCTTAGTAGTGTTTCAGCACTGGAGTACAGCAACTAATAAAAACTGCACTGTCATAAAGGATGTTTAAAGGTTACCCCAAGGCTGGACAGGACACAGTAATTTTTCTTGCCCATTATACAGCTCATTCTGCTACTACTGCCTAGTAAAGGAATTCTTACAGTTCCACAAGCATTAGGTCTGGGAAACTCTGACATCAGTTACTTTACAGGCTTTTTGAGGAGACTTTTTTGTGTGGTGGCAGATGAGGTCACATCCATGATGCAGCACTGTTGTTCTTACTTCCTCCAAATCCCCTAAATCATGCCCTAGGTTTGAACAGGATTACAACCTGTAAAAACAATTCACAAACACCAGGTGGAGAACATGACAAGGCAAAACAGGGAAGACAGAGACACAAACCCTTATTGAAATGGACAACTATAATAACATAACAGCTCCTAGGGCTGTGATGTGTAGACAGCAACTGCCAAATGTGGCATGGGCCAGGAATTAAAACTCAGAAAGGAAGGAACTTTAAGGAGGAAGAGGGCAGGAGGCAAAAAGCATCTCAGATGTACTGACTGGAGATGAGGGAACAAGGCCACTGTGGTTTACAAAATGCAGACTCAGGTTTTGTTCTTCAGCTTGCCACAGGCCTCTTGAGTGATCTTGGGGAAATAATTTAATTTCTTATACCTCATTTTCACACTCTTTTTCTGTCTTACCTATTTACATTTCACGCATTTAGGGCTGGGTCTGTGTACTTACAGAATGGAGGAGCTTATGATGAATTTATTGGAACATATTGATGTGATATGAATAATGCATTGGAATGATGCACCATCCTAATTTACCTAGTTTACACAGGTTCCCTTCTTTCTGCAGGGGAGGTTAAATGACCTCTGTGGCAGCAGTGGTGCTTTGAATTGCTGTGCTTTGCCTAAAGCTACTCAGCCAGGTTATGACAGGAGTGCAGTGTCTACCCAGCTTGTAGGGTCAGATCAGCTTCCCAAATTAACTGAGCTGTCAGGTTTGAAAGAGTAGATAATTCCCTGGAAGCATGTGTGTTTAAATGCAAGGCATAGCTGTGTGATCCCTCCTTTGGGAAAACAGAGGAATGATAATTTCTGCTATAGGAAAAGCTTTTTCCTTGGCTAAGACTCCCATCAGGATTCAATGCCTCTTGGGGGCTTATGGGGCAGTTCAGGTTTAATGTCTGCCCCTTCCCTGCCTCCCAACACATGCCATGACTGTCTTCACAAGTCTTAGCATAAACATTTATTTTCTCTGGCCCCAGGAGAAGGGAAAAAAGGATCAGAGATGTTTTTGCTGATCCTTTTAGGTGGGGCTGTGGAGCAGTGACAGGAGTAGCAGACGAAGTGAGCACATTAGTGTGCTCCTGACTGACGAACTGCTGGAATCAGAGCTGAGGCAAAGCATTCCTATTAAAAAAAAAAAAAAAGTAGTAGAGAATGGTAGGGAGGAGGCTAAATAAGACTTTTTATCTTCAGTGGTACTCTGAGGGCCTTGCCACAGATGGGCTGAGTTAGTAATAAACTGAGTAGAAATAAATGCAGAGGAAAGGGAGGAGGAGGAGGGCTGGCTGGTGGCTTCTCCTGTACCTGTTCTGGTATTTCCAAGTTTCGGTGGGACAAACTGTGGCATCTCTGGATGGGGGGAGGGGCTGTAAGTTACCTCAGCTGGGATGGCTGTGCTGGTGATCTGAGCAGCTGGCAGCCTCTGAAGCTCTTTGGCTAGTGGAGGTCCTGAGCACTTGCCAACAGCCTCCTGCTGGTGGTAGGCAAAAGAGTTGCGTGCTGCCAGCAGGCTGGAGTCCTCTGCCTCCTCTGGGGAGGCTTTTGATGTCTGTGCATGTGCTTGTCTTCCCCCATTTGAAAGCAAGCAAAAATCTCTGGTATGTTTTGAATGGTGCCCTGGTAGATCAGTGCTCGCTCCTGCCCTGGGCTGGACCCCACTGTTGTAGGTGGAGGCCATTCCTAGCACTTTGGGCAGTGTGGCCCACCTGCAAGTGGGGCCAGGGTCTCTGGCTGTCCCTGCTGAGTGTGGGGTGAGGGTGACAGCCCTGCAGTCAGGGTGTATGTCACCTGGAGCTCTGCAGCCCTCCATCAGCTCTACACTGGAATGTCCTGGGAGTAGGGCTCCAGAGGGGCTGCTGGAAGCAGTGCTTGCTACTGGAGCCAGCCCAGTGGTTCCCACTGGCTGCCTCCCTGCTGCAGGGATGAGGTGTGTCCATGCACTCCTCCTCAGGAATCCTGCCAGCTTGTGCTCCTGTTAGTGTTGAGGAGCTGGCCCTGTCAGAGGGATCTGTGTGTTCCCCTGCATGAAGAGCCCTGTGTGTGAAGAGGCAGATGCCTCGTGTCCTGGCCTTTCAGAGAGATGGGGCAGAGCAGTGTGAGGTGGTGCATTCCCTCCCTGTGCCCAGGGTGCAGGTCCTGGGGACTCTGTCTCGTTGGCAGCCTGCTTGGGGTGACCTTACCATAAATGAGGTTCACATGCTTGAGCCTACACAAAAGGGCCTTAAGACAAATGAGGGGAGACTGATGTGCTCTGTAACTCCACAGCTGGATGGTGCCCTGGCTTGGCCTCAGCAAATAGTCCTGGGATGCTGCACCTGTGCCTTAACCCCCTGTAAGCAGGAGCAAAGCCTCTTCCTCTGTGGCTGGTCATCCCTGGCCCTGGATGCTTGGAGTACCTGCCTGAGCACTGCCAGAAGTTTGGCAGCCCTGGGTTTGGTCAGAACTGTTGGTCCCCTCCTGCCTGTTGGGCAACTCTGGTAGCTACTGGTGAGTACAGGAAATCAAAAAAAGACCACACAGATAATGACCTAGGAGGGATTTACTAATATTTAATATTTGCTGTCTTCAAAAGGCACCCCTGGTTTCATTGAATTTTCTGCCTATGGTGTAACTTTTTCTCTCTTATTCAGCATATTCTTTTCCCTGTTATCAAAGGCCAGTTAGCAACTAGGTGTCTCCTTCAGGAGCTGAGAGTCCGAGAGTCTATTAGTTTCCATTTGAGAATGAGAGCAACTGCAGTGTATTGTCAGAATCACAAAGCTTCCAGGAAAAGTGAAAGCCTCAGCCTGCAACCTCCAAAGATCATTAGTGAAGTTTTTCTTTATTTCTGTGGGAATAGAAGAGTGTCTGGGCAATTAGCAGTATTGTAATGCAACAGATTGCTCAGTGAGTACAGAGGAGCCCTGATAGCTGTGCTCCCTTGTAATAGTAGATGAACTTTTTAAACCTTTGCTTGCCAAGTTCAGCTGAGGAAAACCTGCCTGATATATTGCCCAGGTATAACTTCTGTGGATACTCTGCAAGGCTCATTAAAATATGAGTTAGTGACTTTAATATTAATGTCATAATCCATCTGCCTACAGAAATGCAGTTATAGGATATGCCTTTAGGATAGGCTGGTGTAAGTAACACAGTGCAAACTCATCCCCAAAGTTCCATATGTGTGTGAAGTGTTTAGGAAATGCAACTGTGAAGTTATAAAAATCTCCTACGCATAATTGCTTCAAACTACATCCCACTGATAGACTAGTCCTGGAGGAAGTTAATTAGAAAGTCTTTGGCAATCTGCTCAGTTTAATTCTGGTTCTACATACTTCTAGGTCAAAGTGTCTGGCTGCTATTACTAATTGTCTTCTAAAAAGCTGGCATGTCTGAGGAGCTGCATGTCATGAATACCTGCACCTTCACTGCAGGTATTTTTACATATTATCTGATCAGATTTCACAGTTAGAGATACAGCTGCACTTACCTGCGTGGAAAAGTCGTGAGTGGGCTGAACTAATGTTGGGAAATAAGAGGAATGATCTTTCTTGATTGGTTTAATTAAAAAACTGAACAAACAAAATCACAGGTCCCTCCCACCGCCCCTCAAAAAATAGTCTTAATCTCACAACTTTGTTATCAGTTCTGTGGTCTGACTTGCCTGAGCTTCTTAAACTGAAGGGCAAAGAGGTGCCTGAAACAGCAGAGTATCCAAGCGCTACAGGACATACCTAAGATCTTTGATCTTAGATATAAGGGGCAAAAGTGCTACCTTAACAAGTTGGAAAGCAAACTTTTTAGAGTGAGTCTGTACACTCTACATCTGCATTCTTTAGGATATCTAGCAAGAGAATCTGAAGGAGATGTGATCAGTGTAGAATAAATCCAAGGTATGATCTTGTTTTTCTGGTGTAGTCTGAAACTGGGCACACTATCCCTTGGCTCTACTGATGCAGCAACATGTGTGGTGGAAACCAGGCCTTCTGTACTAGCTGCATGAAGCAGTTTTTGTCTGCTGATTTCCACTGGCTAAAAAGCACTGCCTCTCCTGTGGGTATAGGCCTGGTGTTCACTGCATCCCATAGATGGGCATCAGAGAGATGTCCTTGCCTTGGGCTCAGCTGAATTTCCTGGGACAGGTAACTTGGGATTTAGGAGAACTTGGGTGTGGAAGGGAAATGCCAGGGTACTGTAAATAGTTGCCTTTGCAGAGAGCACAATCTGTGTCATCAGCACAGCTGGGTGACAGACTGCAGGGATGTGCTTTCCTGACATTTCCAGTAAGGGTGTGGGAGCTAAGTACCTTAGTGAAGAAAATCTGTAATGTGGCAATGATGATGATGTGCTTGAACATGTTTTGGTGTTGCGAAGTTGATGAAATGGAAAGCAAAGAGTAGACCAAAAAAAATGTATAAATAGCTTTTGAAAGGTAGTCACATTGTCTTTTTGAGACAGGAGATTAAAAGAATTCAGGCAGTGTTTAGCCAGGGTAAATACTCGCACTTGCTACTTCCCACTGCTTCTAGAGGATGATAGATACTCACTTTAGAAGTACATGAGAACCAATTTTTCAGGGAGTGCCTGTCTCAAAAATAGATTAGTGTGTCCAGGAAATTGTAGGTGTGACACTTGAAATTGCAAGAAGGTGTGACTAGAAGGCTTGAAAAGCTCTGCATGGCTGAATACACGTCTGTCATGAAACAATCAGAGACTACATGAAGTAGGAAGATATTCAATATCAGTTTCATTTTCTTTTGAAGGGCACTGTGTGCTTTTTCCCTTTCCTTCATTGCTGATGTGAGAAACACATGTAATGCTTTCCAAAAAAGGAGAGCATATGCATATGTCCCCAGACATGGCTATATTAAGTGTTGTAAGGAATACTAAACTAAGGAGGGGCTAGGTGATAACGCTTTTCTTAACAAGTTCTCCCCTGAAGGCATAAGGCAAGGCAACTGTGACTCTGCTCTTTCACCAGAATGTGCTTTGTAGGCTCTCACTGCATTTGGACAAAATCTTTTTGGGAGCACTCTTGAAAAGCTTTAATTTCAACATTTTCTATTTCTGCCATTTGCCAGGAAGATTAATGACATGGGTGTGCCTGTCATGAATAATCTTTAAGCCAGTTGTGTGCTGTGGGGACAGTGAAATACTTGGTGAATATCCCAAAGTGCATGGGCTCTGCTCAGGTTGTGCCGTTTACCCTGAATGAGGAAGAGGCTGGAAAGGTATTGCAAGCTGCAGTTGATAGATCATCTAGGTGTTTGCTAGACAAGGCTGGATCAAGGTCATGGTAATTCTTCACATACTCATCTCAAGACAACAGGTTACTTGAATCAGACTGTGTCTGCCCTTCTGTGATTGTGAAGGGAAAACATACACACATCTGTAAAAATGCCCTCCTCACAGTAACACTGGGCTTGGAGGTGTCACTCACCTGGAGGCCACACTTGCTGCTATTATAGTGAAGAACAAGAGGAAACTGATCAGGTAGTATTGAGCACTTTCATGTAACTTATTAAAGTGCAACATTGATTATTTGTTGCAAATGATGAATTTATAATCTAAGAAGATCTCATGATAATGGACATTTCATGACATTATTAATGGAAGTGGTGAAAAAAGCAGAACTAGTTTAAATCACTTCTGTTTACTGTGGTCTCACCAAGTGAGTAAACACACCTTTGTATTAAAAAATGCCCTGGGGTATATTACCGTGTCCCGCAGCCGTAGGGACGAGGAGAGAAGATCCAGCAGCAGGAATTGTGCAACCAGATTGATTTATTTAATTATTTTACAAACTCTTTTATAGACTTCTTTCTTCATAGTCTAATTGGACAAAGGATCAGCCACCCCTTGGGGTGATTGGCTAAAATCCTAAAACATCTGTTGTCAAAATATTTTTCTACTATACCATAAACAAGGCTGTTTCCAAGGCTTCAGGTGTTTTATTTACAGGAGTTTACAGAACTCTGCTACTATCTCTGTGAGAGAGAAAAGTCTCTCATGGACTTAGAAAATAGCAAGAAAACCCTTGCTAGCAGCATTTTTGTATCCACACCTTTGTAGGACATTTCATTATCTGAGCTGCATATAGAATTGACACCATTACCTTTAAAATCATCGTTACTGGCTTGATGTCACTACTAATTGTCCTCATTATAACGAGGGAATCCAGTGTCATCTGTAGGCTGCACTTCAGGCACAAATTCTCATGGTACTCAGTCCAGAATAAACATGAGTGTCTTATTGATTACATCATTACCAGGATTAGCAAACTTCAGGGTGTCAAACTTGTTAACACCAGGGGGAGAATAAATTTTGAGCCTAAATGCAAAGACCAAGGTTGTATTAATTGTCCAACCTAGAGCTACCAAGCTTTATGTAGAACTTCTGAGTGTTAAAATTGAATCAAAATCTTAGCTAGTATCTTGCTAATTGCAGAATCTTGCTGATTTTTATCAGCATTAAACTGAATAAACAGTAGAAGTCCATCACTGGTATAAATCTAGAAGGAGTAGTAAGAATAGGTATACATCTCTTTCCAGCAGCAGCAAATCTTTTCAGGTTCTTAATTGGCATAAATCAATGAAGATCACTTTGGGTTGGACATGTTCCCTGTTTAAAAGAAACTTCAAGGGGCAGAATTGCCAAAGACTGGCGAAATAAAAGGTAAGATTTAACTGCAGTAGAGCAGGTTTAACTTTATCTTAGATGAATTGGTAAAATACTAAAATTTAAAGAGAAACATTAGCAGCTTAATTAAGTACAAGGCACTGATTTTTACAAATGTTTCAGTTTTCACTTTATTCTATGTTTTGTCTTTGAACCAGAAGCAAGTTAGCACTGGCCCATCGTACTGTAGGAGAAATTTGATCAGCACCACTCTTATGCAAATAATTTGGCAAGATAAAATGACAAATAATACTCTACAAAGCTTGTGCAATTGGTAGTCCCTGGAGTTCCACATAACTGCTCGCTCCTTGGTGAAGGACACCAAGCTTTTGCAGTTTTTGATTGAATGGACTTTAATAGTCCAAAATTAAACCTTCAAAAGGAGTGTAAGCACATGGGATGGGAGTATTTGAACTGATACGTGGGCTGGGTTTGTCTGTGCAGGACAATTCTTCCTGGATGGCCATGTTTGTTTTGGGAGGGTGTTCATTGTGTCTCAAGTGTGTGTGGGGTAGGATGAGACTGGGGACTCTTTTCCCTGAGTTTGTGCATGCCAGGTGCTCCTCTGAGGAGGGCTCTGAAGTTAACAGCTCTGTTCTGCTCTAAAAATGCCAGAGCAAGTGGACATACTGATAAGTGGGAAGGTAACTGAAAGTACTAGATGATCTTGGGTAACACCTGGACAAGGTAGTTATTGGGAAAGAGGAGGAATTTGCAGGCAAAAGGAGAGTGAAAAACTCTAGCTGTAATCAGCGATTTCTCCTGTGGTCTGTTGCTGGATCAGCTGAGAGAGTTTGATGGAAAACTTCTTCCCTGCCCACCATGCCCCAGAAGCAGGTGGGAACATTCTTAATTTCACTCTGAAGTATTGCATTTGCTGTTTTCTAATAATTTAAGAGGGAATCTGGGTGTTTCTTGTAAGAATCCAGACTAAACGAAAATCCAGCCCATCATTACTGGGCGAAAAGCTGTAATATCAATTCCAGCAAATTATTTTGAAGCAATATTTTGAAGCAATAGAATTAGTTGGATGGTTTAGTCACTTAAAAGGGGCTTGGCCGAGACAATGTAGAAATGGGTTTGTGGATTTTTTATCTTTTTTCCCATGCTACTGCTGATTCACTGTATGATCTAAGCATTTCTTTTAGTGTCTCAGCTTCTTCTGTGTGTAAAACTCCACATACCCATATTACAGGGTGTTGTGCCAATGCTTATTAATGTTCATTATATTATTTTATCTCTTTGTAACATAGAAACGTGAAGATATTACACAAAAAAATATGTGGCCCAGCACTAGTGATGTGCAAAAATGAATTAATATATTTGTTAATGTTTGTAAAGGATAGATCCAATCAAATCAACCTTTAACACTGGGTAAAGTAGACTTAAAGGAATTCTGCTATTTCCTACAGGCTCTTCTCAAATCATTAATATGCACACTGAAGATTTAAAATTTCAGGTTTGAATTATAACTTTAATAATTGACTTTGGAAGCCTAATTGGAAAGATATGGGATTCATAGGTCCAGCTTCATAATTCTCTTGGGGATGTATACCCTACAAAGACCCAACTGAATTTAAGGATTGGTGGTTTGAGGAAAAGAGATTCTGTATGTGGAATTTTAGGGGTTTTTTTTTTTTTTTAGGAAGCAGTTCAGTTGACCAAAACTGCCCTTGGCAGTGCTCTGCTGGTTCCTCTGTGATGATCCCATTCTACAGCCATGTACAGGTATAGCTTTGCAGTCTCTGCTGTAGTTGGCTTATGTGTGTCAGCTGCATCTAGAGTGTAACACTATGCATAAATGCACACAGGCATCTTCGTTCTTGGTAATTCTGCAATTCTTTTTGACAGCTTTTATGCCCTATTATTTTTTCTTGCAATGTTTTCTTTGGAAAAACATCAATATTTTTGTATGTACTCTTTCATCTGTAAGGTGTAACTTTTGGCCTGTACCTGATAGGTAAATTGGGTTCCAGTTAGGTGGCTTTAAGTTTACTGTTCATATCCTATTAATTTCAAATCCACACCAGGAGGATACAAAAGGATTATGCTTGAATGGGATGTCTCCTTTGGTTTGCCAATTTATGAACAGTTCCTGGGTAATTATGGATACTTGTATAAACTTTCCAGAATGACACATTTGACAGTATATCATTGAGTCATTTGAGGCATCCTATTGTATAAGTGAGTCAGAGCAGAAATCTTATTTACTTTGTTTCTGGTATACTCTTTGAAGGATTGGTCTGTGATGTGTAGGACCCCACATCTGACTTTACGCTTCCTCTGCTGTGTCTGTTTCCCAGATAGGTTTTATCATTGTGAGATTGCATAATTTAATTTGAAAGAGGAATGTGCTGTTTCCAGATGCTAATTTCTCCTTGCATCTCCAGTTGTGGCTGTGTGCCATCTTTCACTCTGTTCCAGTGGATGTTGAGGTGACACTCCAGCCCCTTGCTTTCCAGCAGTCAGGTAGCCAGCGTGGTTCATTGAGACTCAATCTCCCCACCAGTATTGCACTTGGGCCGTGCAGGCAATCCACAAACCACACACACATTCCTTGCAGTGGTGGAGGGCTGGAGGTGCTGCCTCACTCCTCAACAGCGTGGGGCCCCTGTTTGGAGGAGAGGGAAATAGGTGTGGCAGAATAAATGACGGCCAGCTAGAGACACAGAGAAGGGAGGTGTCCAAGCATTCTATCAAGAAGGGATCCCTGTGCCCTTTGGATTCCCACTGCCCTGGTTTAACTGATGCATCTTGTGGTGGGGGCTGGGACAGAAGGGGAAGCTGTAACTGGCAAAGGTGTGCTTTGTTAGAAGAATTTGTCTGGTGTCAGATCCCGTGTCTTTGGGTCTCCCATCGGATTATTCAGTCAAGAGACAGGACGATACAATTACTCAGGATTTATTGTTTAAGATAACAAAACACATCAGTCTCGAAGTGTGAGATTCACAATACCTCCGAATAATGGCGACTAGTCACAACATTTAGAGTTACATCATAATTTATAACTTTCTAATCCAATAGGCACTTAAAACGACACTTTGTTTTGACTTTATGACCTACCACCTGTGGCACTTCTCACTGCAATGCAGCTGTGTCTTGGCCAATCAATTCTCATGTCATGTACACACAGATGTCTCTATTATACCATCTAAATTCTTAACTTAAACTACATAAAATCACATTGTTATGTTTAAAACCCTTCACCAAAACCACCTATTTACCTATACTATAAAAACACAGGCTTGTGATCCTCTTGCTTAAGGTTTATAAATCTCTGTCAATTAAGCCAGACCTAGCCTCCTCCAGGGTTGCAAATCAAAACCTCCTTTAATTGCAGGAGTTTCTACTCCTCTGTCTCCCACAGTCTGGGCTAGAGAAACCACAGCTAGCTCTAAATTTCTCCTTGCTAATTGTATGCATATTGGAAAAGTTACAGAGACTGGGCAAAACAGGCATGGGTGCCTCATTTTGGGTTTACCTGTCTAGCAGAGCAGTGACTTAAGACATGGAGTTTGTGAAACTAAATCTGTATAAAAAGCAAGAAGGGTCTCTGAGAATAATGAAAGACTCATTTAGGGTCTGCTGCTGTCTATGCCTGAAAAGCTTGTTGTCATCAAGCTGCTTGCTTCTAAGAAATAGAAAAATAGTAAACTATTCTGGACTGTAGACTTTTTTTCTTTAGACTACTGAGAGGGTGGCAAGGAAACCAAAGTTAACCATTGTTTGTTTGCCAGAGACCATCTGTCTTCCTCAGAGAGGACAGCAGGTGCCTCTCAGTTTTCTACCTCTCCAGGGGGAAACAAGGCATGCTGTCTCTGCTGCTATTTCTGCTTCTGTCTTGGTGTCTGCAGTTTTCCACCTTGGTTTTGGTCCTGACTTGTTGGGAATGTAGTTCTGATACTTTTGTTAAAGGGTGCCAGATAAGAGGTACCACCCAAGGTGAAACGTGCCAGTTGCCACAGCTACTGCAGGTGGTGATTGGATTGCCATAGTGGCCATACATGTTTGCCACCTGTAGGACAGTCAGGCTGGAGGAAGCCAGCTGGCTTGATCCTGGAATGCAGGAACACAGCTGCAAGGAGAACCCACTTATTCACACCGAAGAGCCAGACACTGACCATCCCACTTGGCAGATGATGCTCTTTTCTGCAACCAAGTCTCCTCTACCCCGAGGTCAGAAACAAGAAGGCAGGTGCAGAGGAGCACTGCATAGCCAAGGATGGAGGTCTGCTGCCTTCACCCACAAGGAAGTCAAGGATAATGAATCCAGTCTTTGATTCAGTGGACCAAGTCTTATGGGGCCTGGGGTGACACTCTGCCAGATGGACATACCTGTGAATTCTTCATCCTGATGATCATGTTCTTGGCCACTTTCCTGGGTTTGTAAGCTGCTTAGAAAGTACTACAGGGCTCAGATATTAAGGTTGGAGTTGGTCAGGCTAATCCTTTAAGCTGAGCATAGAAGCCTAGGTGAGGAATGCTTAGTTGAGTCAGAGAAGCTGACTGGGGGCTGTAACTTGTTTTGTTATGGGAAAAAGTACTGCCAACAGGAAGACTTTAACTGGGGTTAAAAGGACATATAAAGGAGGGTTTAAAACATTTTTCTGGATGCTGAAGACTGAGAACCACAAGAGGAAAACAATGGACTGAACAGACTATGGGCAATGGAGGAGTGCTGAATAGATGACATGGTACAGGCTTGCTTTGCACCAAATGGAAGAAGCTGGTTATACTTGGAATGAGGAAGATAAGGGGACTAAAAGTTACCAGCTGAGGAAAAAAGTGTAGAGAATCTGTCGAAATCCTGTTTGTGTTAGGAATACTTTTTAATTCAAAAAATGTTTGATTTCCTTCATGGAAGAGGAACCAACTGACAATAAAAGAATGGAAGTTAGTTCCAGTGAATGTAGTCATGAAAGATTTCCTGAGGAGAGCTCAGTGTTGTAGGAGCAGGAGGGAGGGAAAACAGCAGAATCAGATGTCTGAATAAGATATTAAATGTAAGTGTCTGGTTACTCAGGTACTGATACTTCGGTGTCTAAGTACTTGTTTAAACATGCTGCTCAAAGAGGTGCTTCTGCAGTCAATCTTTTTTTTAAACAGCGTATGCTTTTTGTATGTCTACAACAGACCTGAATACATGTGCTTACACCATGGTTTTAGCCTATCTGGGCAGGTTTTGGCTGCTGTTACACTGCCTTAAGAATGCCCAGCAGTAATCAAAAGGGAAAGGAAATTTTTGTTGATAAAATGTGAATGGTCAAGTGTACCAGCAAAAAAAAACCCAAAAAACAAACAAGCCACAGAACCTTACCGAGCACAAGTTTTGAAAAAGTCAATTTGCTCTGTTTAACATGGTCCTTGGGAAACACAGCCCAGGAGAATGAAATTAAATGAGGGAAAGACATCCAAGCAATGCCAGGAAGACTGTATGAAGGAGCAGTAAGCCAGACTTGAGTCAGTAAGCTGCAGAGCAAGTAAGCAACTGAAGAGTGGAAAAATATAAGGAAGGGAAATATGTCATCATCTCTGCAGACAAACAACCTGTATCAGAGGGGTAATCACCCTTCTGTTGTGGCATGGTTAGAAGTTGAGGCAGCAGTGGTCTGCTGTGGAGTGTGATTCTGCAGTCTAACATTGCTTCTGCACTCAGACATGGGCTGAAGAGTCTGAAACATATGGCACGAGTCCTGAATTAATTTGGGTTTTCAGTGGAGATACACAAGATTTTGGGATAGATATTATAGTGGGATCAGTTCAAGAAATTTCTTCAGGGGAGTCACTGTCAAAACCTATTTATGATTATTCTGTTTAGAAACTTCAAAGGAACTTTTGAAGTGACAGTTCTATATGAATCAAAGATAAACTGGATTCTGAGTAAAAGCTCAACTGAAGGCAGTAAGAGTTATGGTCTTAAGATAATTATTATGGAGGGGATAGACTAAAAGCTGAAGGGGATGAGGAATTAGAAGAAGGAAACATTGAGATTCATCCATCCCAGCTTTTCCTTTCTTGCATCTGGAAGTTCTGTGGTGCTAGATGGGAAACTCAAAACACCTGGTCATAATCATAGATGAGATGTCTGTGTGAACACTGTGACCCCTGCCTGGCTTAGTCTGTGGACATATTTATACAGACAGTCTTCTGCTGAATTTGGGTACATTCAACTCAGTGTAGTGCCTGCCTCCAAGAGTGCTGCAAAATCAGTTTGCCTCTTGTGGAACTGCTAGGCCCAGTCTGAATGCTATGCTACCTAAGAGAAGGCTTAAAATACAGAATATGGCATCAAATAAGTGTCCTCTGACACCTCAGTTGAAAAAAAGCTCTAGACCTCTTTTAACGTCATAGTTCACTTGGTACCTCTGCATCAGAGCATTATCATGAGAATTATCATGAGAATGTCTGCTTGTGCTTTTCCAACTATGGGGTTTGCCCTGTTAAAAAGGTGTCGTCTGGAGTGAGTTCTCCTTTTTCTTGAGGAAAGGTAGTTCCAATGCTTTGCCATAACTTGGCAACCAGATGGTCATTCTAACTCTCACTTTTGTACCTCAAAGGTGCTTGTTTAAAATATTGTGTGAGGTGTGGGATAAACAGATCAACAGTTTAATAGCTCTGGTGTGTGCAGTGATCTTGCTACATATTTAACATGGAAAGGCTAAAGAAAAAAAAAATGCTAAATTTGGTCTTGAATTTTTCATTGGGAGTCAGTGAAGAGGGTTATAAAATCTCACCAAGCAGGAGTGACAAGAGCTTGCTTTCTCCAAGCAAGGAATTGAATACTCTCAATTGTGTGATGATATTCAAATGACTCAGTAGCATATTGTCTATGAGTCTTCTCAGTCTTTTTACTGGATGAGAGGAAGGCTGTGGATAGGTAAAAAAACTGTCAGGATGGCCAGGTCCAGAGAGTGGTGGTGAAAGGAGTTAAATCCAGCTGGTGCCCAGTCACAAGTGGTGTTCCCCAGAGCTCAGCACTGGACCAGGCACGTTTAATACCTTTATCAATGACCTGGACGAGGGGATTGAGAGCACCCTCAGCCAGTTTGCAGATGACCCCAAGCTGGGCTGGAGTGTTGGTCTGCTGGAGGGTAGGAAGGCTCTACAAAGGGATCTGGGCAGGTTGGATTGCTGGGCTGAGGCCAGCTGTACAGATTCAATAACGTGAATCCGAAGTGCAGTCCTGCACTTGGGCCACCACAAGCCCAGGCATCGCTACAGGCTGGGGGCAGAGTGGCTGGAAAGCTGCCTGGTGGAAAAGGACCTGTGGGTGCTGGTCGATAGTAGCTGAATGTGAGCCGGCAGTGTGCCCAGGTGGCCAAGAAAGCCAGTGGCATCCTGGCCTGGATCAACAATAGTGTGGCCAGCAGGACCAGAGCAGTGATTGTCCCTCTGTACTTGGCACTGGTGAGGCCACACCTCAAATCCTGTGTTGAGTTCTGGGCCCCTCACTACAAGAAAGACATTGAGGGTCTGGAGAGACTCCAGAGAAGGGTAATGGAGCTGGGGAAGGGTCTGGAGCACAAGTCTGATGAGTTGTGCTCTGTCTGATGAGTCTGAGGAGCAGCTGAGGGAGCTGGGGATGCTCAGCCTGGAGAAAATGAGGCTCAGGGGAAACATTATTGTTCTCTATGATTACCTGAAAGGAGGCTGTAGCCAGGTGGGGTTGGTCTCTTTTCCTGACACAGGACAAGAGGAGATGCCCTCAAGTTGCACCAGGGAGGTTTAGATTGGATGAATTTTTTTCATGGAAAGGGTTGTCAAACCCCGGAATAGATTGCCCAGGGAAGTGGTTGAGTCACCATCCCTGAAGGTATTTGAAAGATCTGTGGATGTGGCACTCAGGGCCACATGGTTTAGTGGTGGACTTGGCAGTGCTGGATTAACAGCTGCACTCGATCTTAGAAGTCTTTTCCAGCCTAAACAATTCTGTGATTTTGTAGTTGTAATTAGCCAGTCATAATTGTTTGGAAACTTTTTGTGTTGTGGGGAGCACTTGTAGAAGTTTGCGTTATCAATACATCAGGAACAATTTGCTGAAATAATTTGTGAAGATTTTTTTTAAATAGGAAGCTTGCAGGAAAACTGTCATCAGAGCATAAATTGAAGGGAAAAAAAAGGAAAATCATTCATATATCCTAGTTTATCTAGATTGTCAGATGTATCCTTTTTATCTTTTACGATGGAGTAAATAGAATAAACAACTATTTTTGTGCTGTCTTTTTTGTTGAAGTTCAATATTAGTAAGGTTGTATGGCAGAATATCAATGAGTAATTTAAAAAAAAATTTTCTTCCAGTGTAGGAGTTCCATATTGTAAATTGAATTTTCCTTATGCTATGTCTGTTTTCCCCATGTTTTCCATTTCACGTATAAAAACGTAGAAGAGGCCCATCAGCTTGCTGAGGTGTATTCTGGGTGTCCCAATGTAACATGTCTCAGTTGCATAAATGGATTTTGTAATCTTTTGCTCTGTTGCTTGCACAATGTGGAATAAGTTAATTATTTATAGCTTGTCAGGGCAGCTGTTGAAGTGTCCTGTGCAACGCAAAGTTGTGTTGCACAGGAAACCATCCTACTCTGCCTTTTCAGTCTGGGTAGGGCCAGAAGACTTTTTAATTGATAGCTGAAATAATTTAGCGATCTTTTTTGTTTCCCCAGAGAAAAGAATCTATTGTATTTGTCCCATCAAATAATTTTTTCTTTGCTCACTTTTTTCCTTTAATTTAATTTTTAAAAATTTTCCTTTAAAAGTGTCTCTGGTCTTTCCTAGCTGCTTCTCTCTCTAGCCACAGGTTGTTTCAGCTTTTGGTGGTTATGTTACCTACATGTCTCTCTCACGGCCCTTCTAGGAAGAGCAGGTGCTCCCAGGCCGGACAGTTTGAGCCCATGTCAAGCTGGAAAGAGCAGCCACTAGACTGAGGTAGGGACAGGGGTCACTGAGGCTCCAGAGAGTGTTGGTCCTTGCTCACCATTATCCTTTATACAAGCAGTGGGGGGTGTGGGCTTTTTGCAGGTCCTCTCTTCTTTTAGTATCTGCTTGCAAGAAGGTTTGCTGCATTTAAGCTGGTCTGCACCAAGTCTTAGCCTGGAGCAGTGATGGTAATGCATATCCCAGTGCAGGTGTCCTGCTGAAGGCTGTGGAGTGACCAGAGAAGGGCAGGCAAGAGAAATACCCTGCTGGTGCTCTGTTGGCCATCTGTGCCTGCCCTCACTGGGAGCAGGGCCCAGGCACTGTCTGCAGGCCCTTGACCTCCCCTACAGTCCTGCTGCTGACCTCTCCAGCTGACCAGCCCTGGGATCCTCTCCCTCTGCTCACCCAATAGGGGCCTGTTTTTTAAGTTGCTGCTGAGTCAGGCTTTTCACAAATAAGCAGACCCTGACCGGGAAAGTTCTAAAATTGTTTTTCCCTTTCATTTATCCTGAACATCGTGTCACCTTTCTGCATCTAAAGTTCCCCTGACGTCAATGTAGGTAAGGGATCAAGGACAATTATATTTTTTTCTTACAAGGAATCCTGGAAACTGGTCAGGTTAGCAGACCTGACAAACTCAAAGCACAGGAAAACATAAAATCAAAGAGGTCATCAGTAGTGCCCCGAAACTGGTGGGTACTTAACTAATAAAAAAATACACATAGATAAAATTGTTTTATTGTAAAAAAAAAAAAAAAAAAAGTTCTTCTGCTAGATAGATTTTCCTGAGATACAAGAAAGAGATGTGAATAGCTATAAATTGAACCATTGCATTTACATCTTAGGAGACTGAAGCTTTACTTGAGAGTCTGTACTCACTAACCAAACTCTTTAACCAAATAAGATAGACATATTGGAGTTGTGATAAGACAATATGCTTTGAACTCTAAACTCTCCTGCCCTTGGAAATTCACTGGATTATGCATTGTGGAATACGCTACTTTATAGCTGTGTCTTCTTCCAGAAAACAAAACAAATCACTCTTCCAGGAAAATTGGTAGTACTTTTGTTATTCTTCAAGCTTATGTTGTTTTCGTGCTGCTCGGGTCAGCGTGGAAAAACAGTCTAATATGTTTATTTTTGCTTAATTGATCTTACTTTGGCTTTGCATCATTTTTTGTGGGGCATCAGTCCTGGGAACTGTAAACAAAGTGAAGATACGTACATGTTATGTTTCAGCCAACAGGGTACAGATTCTGGGTTCAGATTCTAGTCTCAGTGAAAGCAGTGGGTGGTTTCTCACTAGGTGGAATTATTCAGAATGCATTTGATGTTTATTTAACTTCTCTCCCACTGAGTGTAGTGAGAAAGGAGCTCAGCACTGAGTACGCTTGAGCATTTCACCCTTGTTGTCATCACTGTCCTGCTGTTTGGTCAGGTTGTCCAGCTTTTGTACTGCAGCAATTTCTTTTCTAAGATGAAACTAGCTTTTTTATGCACATAGAATTGGGAAGTGTAATGTGTATAAAAGGCTGGTTTTCTAAGAATGTTCCTTTTATAAGGGTGGCTTTGTACACTCTAAAGAATGTAAAAGGTAGATATAAAATAACAATGTCTCTTTTTTTGTCTAAGTATTGGTTATATTCATAGAAAAGTCGAGACTATTCAATACATGACTCCAGTAATGTAATGATGGGTCAAAGTGGGGGTTTGAAGGCCAGCTTAGTTAAGGTCTTCATTTCGTAAAGGAAGAGGCAAGTGTAAGAAATGGCACCTGCCTTTGAAGAATAAAATACAGCTTCTGGAACAGTGTCTAGTGAAAACCTGTCTACCCTCACATTTAGCTGCTTCTAAAGTAATAACCATCACATCTCTAACTGGCTGCCACTCCTTGATCTTACGGGTCTTCTGCTAGTTTGTGGTTCTTCCCCTATTCTGCAGCTGCTCTGTCTAAAGTGGAAGTGGCAGAGCAGAGAATAACAGACTGGGGCCTCGTTCCTCATCTTTGTTCACCATCACTGTAAACATGGCTGACAGCAATAACCTTCTGAACTAAGGAGATTAAATGGGAACAAGTGAAATCTAGGAACACATGCAAATATTTGCTGGCCAGTGCGACAGATCAATTCACTAAAATAAAGATGTGACTTTCTGCCGTGCACAGCTGTGATGTGGGATGATGTGATGATGGAAAAAAAGAGGGTATTTCAGATGACCATTGAAGTTCCTCAGGAACTGGGTATTTGGTATCAATATCTTGGTGTCGATGATGCTGGAATCCTGTCAGCTTCTCTTGTGGTATTTCAGCTCTCAGTGCTGGTTACTGTTTGCATCTTTGTCCTTAACATTCTGTAAGGCATAGAATATGCAGGAGGTTCAGTGTTACAGGCTCCACACTGGTCCCTTCTAAAAGCTATTATCTGCTGCAGTAATTACCACCATAAAAATAGTAAGAAAAGAACTAGGTCTTTCCTCTGGGCTATCTTAGCCTATTTTTCTTTTCTTCTGAAGCTTTTGTTGTAGATCACAAGCTTTATGACACAGAAATTAAATTATCTCCCTTGTATCTCAAGTATTCTATTGTGGTGATAAACCAAATTATAGTTTAGGACCACTGCTGCAGCTTCTCTGGGACAGAAATGCTTTTATGTATGTAATCCAGTTAGGATTGGAACCATTATGGCCTTCAAGGGGAGATGGATTTGAAGTTCTGAATTCCACTTCACTGTGTTTTTGTTTATATGGAATAGCTTGTACTTTGTTCAAGGGAATAAAACCTTTTTTTTTTGTGTGTGTGTGTGTGTGTGTGTGTTGTCTTTAACAAAGTGAGTTGGCTCCTTTAACCACTTAACTTGAGTTGCTCTTCTAGAGCTGATTTGTCTCCTGGAAGGATCGCTGAAAAATCATCAGAGAAATCACAGGTTTACTCAGCAGAAGCCAGACACGTGTGATTGGACACTCCTGTCTTGCTGTCAATAGAGATAACAGAGCAGGAAACAACAAGCAGCCTGTTATCAATTTCTGCAGTCCCAACCTTGTTAATCATTAGGACACAACTTACCTTGTCCTGGGAAAAGAAAATCTGGGATTTTCTGTATACACACATCTTTATCTTACTCTTTCACCACTTTTCTCAAGTATTTTTCTAAGCTGTTTGGTTTAAGTCCATCTTGTCATCTTAATTTAACAAGGTTGTTAATTATGTTTACATCAAGATACATGGTCAGCGTACTCCAGAAAGTGCAGGTATATCTGTACTCTAGTTAGTCTCCATTAGTCATGCTGGGTATTTTATTGCAACAGCCTGTAATTAATTTGTGAGTAAAGATCAAAACCTCACAGTGCCTGCTTGAATGCTGCAAAGTAGCCTCCTGCCAACCCATGAAAACTATCAGCTCTGCCTTTTCTTCTCTGATATATAATAATACTGGATATAAAAATGACAGTGGGAGAAGCCTTTTTTGTTAGAAAAGGAAGCCACTCCAATTCAGAATGTAAATGAAGACTTTGTGATACTTGTCATCAGGTGGTACAAAGGGTAATCATGGAAAGGATCAGAAATATTAGAGATCTGCAAGTTCATCATGCAAATGTTTGAAGAAGCACAATGGAAGTAATATATTAATCTCTCTTGTAACTGGTTTCCAATTCTTGAAAAGTGGAAGTAACTTGTTCTTCACGAATTAGAAACCTTCAGGAATGATGGCATAGGACTTCTGTTCAGTACCCTTAAATGCTCATACTTGGGCATAAAGTCTATCACTGAAAACAATGAGTCTGACTATGAGGTACTTCTGTTTGAAAATGATCCAGACAATTAAAAATAAATCTTCTAAGTAGTCAGGGATTCAAAGACATGTTTTAGATGTTCATCATTATAGGCTTTCTACATACAGTCAGCTTGCTTCCCTGTCCATTCTTAATAAACTAAATTTGACACTATGAAGGCTCTTTTACTTCAAGTTGAGACTGTAGGATATCAGGAACATGACTTGAGAAAGTCTGTCTTATGGACATTAGGTAGGATTGGAGGGGAAGGAAACACAGAACTTGAAGTAATTTAAGTTTCAACTTCTGCAGTATGTGCTTAAGATATTATCCACTTTGTAGGCTGTTCAATTTTCATTTTGTAAGCAGTTCATCTTTCTTTCATGCACTGCTTCTCTTGGAAGGGCATTCCTGAATGTTACTGCTATAATGTTTATGGCTTTTCTAATTTTCACCTTAAATGATGCATGCTGGGTTTATAGCAACTGCTCTCAAGCTAGAACTGTCTTTTTCTTTCCTGCCTGATGTTTATTGTCTGTTACTATTGCTTGGTGGAAAATTATTTAGAATGAATTTGTTTTGGAGAGAAATTAAGAGAGCCTGGGGGATACAAGCTGACTATGATGGCTGCAGTTTGAGACAGCTGGCCTGTTTCAGTGATGATGATGGCATCTGCTCTCCTGCACTATGGTAATAACAAAACTCTCCTGAAAGTCTCTGTGGGACTGACTTGCCACACTTGTCCGGTCTAGATAAGCCATCTTAATGGCAGAAGCTAGATGGGAGCAAGAAGGAAATCACAGTACAGGGTACTAAGATGTGCAGGTCTCTGTTTAGGCAGGGTCTGTGGAGAGAGGCAGTCTTTTTCTTAGGCAGACTTACGTAGCTGAAGGATGCTCACAAGCTCTTGGCATACAAATCCCTCCTAGACAGAATGGTCAAATGCTCAATTGATTCAGGAAACCTTCTTGGTTCTTTGTTACCAGAAGCAGCTGTGAAAGATTTCTTGTCTTTTGAATGAACTGCCCATCAAAATACTGCATTCTGAAATGAGAAAAGGATTGCCAGCAAGATACACAGGGCAGCCAGAGGATTTGTGCAGATGCCCAGGCAGGTTCAGGATAGTATATGAAATAGAAATTTATTTCATATAGCTGGTGTCAGAGTTTTGACAAGGAGCTACATTCTAGACTGCATCCAGTGTATAGACAAGAGAAAACTAGGTATTACTGTCTCCCAAACAAAATTAATTCATACCTTCACAGGGGCAGAACAAAACAAGCAAGGCAGACCTCTGTATAGAGACTCTCTCCTGTGAGGAAAAGCAGTGAAAAATTAGCCATGCATGGGTATGGTATGGGAACTAGTTTTCACTTAGTTAACCTGGCCCAGAAGCTCCTACTTGCCTGTGCAGGGATCTTGGAATATCATGGTATTGTTAGATGCCAGAGAGGCAGTGCTTTAGCAGCTGTTCAGAAGAATGAAGAGCCTTGTGTGGCTCTTGAAGCTGCTTCCCTCTCCTTTCCTCTTCAGAACACCCACTGGAGACAATGCTTCCCTGTGACAGGGGCAACAGCCAGTCTCTGCAAGTGAACTCTGCCTCCTTCTGGGACAGAGATATAATGTTTAAATACAAAAGATGCCCCTAAAATGTCAACAGATGAAGAGAAAGAAGATCAAGAAGAAGGTATGATTTTACTGAGTTAGGTTATTGGGACTGGTGTATGAAGTTTCTCTCACGTGGCACCTGGAAGCAGGTAAAAGAAACTGATAGGTGTCAAGTTTGGTGCTGCTAAAGACAAGGAACACACATTAACAAGCCTACTTGAAAAGAAGTTGCTTTTCAGGTCAGATATCTGAAACATCCTTTGTTTGGCCCACTGGAAGTAGGCAATGGAAGAAATACTGAAGGAATTGAAATAAGTCTTGCTTTGCTAACTGTTGTGAAGAGTAGTGGCAACCGGGACTCCTCAACAGAAGGCTGACTTAGCTAACTTTGTTCATTTCCTGCTCTCATAGGAAGACAGGTGGTAGGACAAAGAAAAGAGCTGTAATTAAACTCCACCCATCTTCAAAGGAAGGTGAAGATAAATCCATACAATTAGACAATATTTGTACAGTTAGAAGCTGAACACTGAGTGATTAGTGATTCATGAATAATGAGCTAGTATCCACTCACAAACCTCAGTGAGGAAATCAACTTTGTGTTTGCTTTGTGACGGTGATCTTTCTCAAACCTCTATCTGTAACCAGAAAGGCATTTAGACACCTCATAAGAAAGTGCATGAACGTAATTTCTTTCTTATAATTTCTGAGAAATGCCTTTGAAAAAATGTCCAGTACCTTACTTTCATAATCATATGGCAATTTTATGTGGAGACTTTTTTGGGTTTTGGTGTTTCGGGTTTTTTGGAGTGTTTTGTAATTGCAGAGTATTATGTTTACTGTCTGTATTAGGATCTCCAAAGGTTTTGTTTCTTTGAGCTCTTTTTGGAGACTTTGATAATAAAGTATGAATGTCCCTATCCAGTAAGAGAAAAGGCCCACTTCTTTCAGGAACCTGTCTTCACCAGCAGTTCCTGGGTGACGCCAAGGAGAAGAACAAACATCCTCAGGCAACACACTCTGTCTTTACACCCAATCTGTAATCATTACTCTATGGTTTCTTTTTCAAACTCATACAAAGAACACTCAGAACAAAACCCACAACCACCAATAGCTGAGGCCTGAAAAAGGGATTTTTAAGAAGTAAGAGATGGTGTATAAAGCTCTAATTAACCTTGTATGCCCTCCTAGCTGACCCTGGTAACAGCAGGTAGAGACCTCTTGAGATCCCTGAGGAGTGTCCAGTGTGTGCCCCCACAAAGATACGTGTGCCAACAGAAAAGGGATCTCCAGAACTCAAGCAAACAGGTTGTTTCCACTTCAGGGGAAGGATGATGTCTGCGGTGGTTTAGCTACAGTGGCTCCTACCAGAGGGGCAGTGGGCACACAAGAGTGAGTGTGCAGACACTGGAAGCTTGATACAGGGAGTACGGCATTAAAGCACTGACTAGGGACTCTGTTTTCTTTCATGTTTGCTTTACAAATTGCTGTTCATAAGCCCCTTCACAGAATCCTCTTTGGAGCCACTTGTACTTTCTACTCTCATATTTCCTGGAAGAGAAACACGAGAACAGAGCAACAAACCTTCTGACTTCTATTTGTTTTTAATCTTCTCCTTTATTACCCCTGGCATTGTTTTCTTGTTGTGCTTTCATGCATTTACCTAATTCTGGCAGTAAACTCTTGGCAGGAATGGTGTTTCCATGAATTTCACTGTATTTATTGAGCTACACGTGATTATCTGCAGAACAGATTATTATTATTATTATTATTATTATTACGATTGCAACAGCCAGGTCTCCAGGATTAACCAGTCAGAATGAGGAAAGTCAGCTGCTGTTTAAAAAATATATGTTCTTGACTAATATCAACTGCTTTCCGAGCTCTATAGTGAGGGAATGAGACTTGCAAGGAATTTTGAACTTCTAAAACATTCTCATCTCAGAGTTATGAATGGGCAAAGGGATAATTTCTAAAATGGGAAACCTGCTAAACTTTATCTGACTGGTAAGTCAGAATACTTTGTCTCATAATGAATTTTTGTTTGACTGAGGGAAATTTTCCATTTTAGCTCACTTAAGGGAGTTCTGGGTTGAGCGTTTTGTGAGTTGGCTTTTTTTAGCTTTCACTTTCTTTTCTGTGATTTCTGGTAATCCTCTGTTCTGTTTCAAAGCAGGTGGGATTTCAAAAAATGGACAAGAGATTTCAATAGCACAAGCTCTCATGCTCCAGAGTTATTTGGAGCACTAGGAAAATTCCTGTTCTGTATGTCTTGGTTCTCTGCCTTTGAAATGGGCACAGTAATAGACTATCCCATCAGGGTGATGAGAGAATGAGTGACTTTGGTGTTGTGTGATCAGTCACTCTGTTGAGACGAGGTCTGAAGTCTTAAATTATCATGTAATCTACATATAGAGATCATTGTCATGGTTGCTTTTATCTTTATTTTTGTCTTATGTATATAATAGGTTGAGGGATCATAAATCAATAGGTTGATGGATCAAATTCCTGTGATGGAATATCATAAGGTGCTGTTTACTGATTTAGCAGAAAGGGATTGTTTACCTTTAATATTAATCACCGAGCCTAGGCAAAAATTTGAGTATGGGTTTCCTTAAAAAAGAGATGACATGATTGCAAGTGTTCTTTAAACCTAAGAACTGCATCATGCATTATGGAAAACACAGATTAGGAAACTAAACAAGTTTGATTTTGGTGTTAATGCTTTAATGGCTGGTTGCTTTAAGATTGCTGTAATAACACGTTACTTGTGGTTATGAGTAATAACTGTTATTTAAAATATTACAAAACTATTAATGAGTACTAAGCTTGCGTACACTAATTTTGAGATTGAAGCTTGCTACGCGAGGGTAGTGCTTGTGTAAATTTTGCACATAAATATAAAGCAACAGAGCTGAAGATTACTTGGAGAAAAGTGTTTTTCCAGTACTTTGATACTGCGAAGTGGGAGGTGCCAGACAATAGGTGTCAGCACGGGTTCAGCTATGCACAGCTTCACTGCAAACGGAGATTAAGGCAGCTGGTGTTAAGCACAAGTTTGCTGTGAACTCTGCTTTTAGCGAGCTGAAATGCCTGTAAAGAAGTGCTGAAACAGTGTTTGACAGTTGTTATAAAGTAGCTTTTCTAGGGTATAGACTGGGAAACAGAATAAATGAGTCAGAAGATAAAAGCTGGTAAAAATAATGTATGTATTGTATTCACTGTGAAATGTTTCCACAATACTTAAGGGAAGACTGTTTCTGAAAATTGTAATTTAATTAGGTTTTGTTGTTTCATGAATTATTCAGGGAGGTTCCTGAGAAGAAGACTTTGATATGGTGCTTTCCCAGGCATTGTAAAGAAATAATAAAAAAACCTAATCAAAACTAATTGAAACTGAAGAAGGAAAGCAAAATCACAAGAATCAGAATGGAGCAGACAGGATAAGGTACAGTGCTAGGAAACTTCCACAAGACTTTGGAACTCTGCTGTTTTGTGGTGGAATTTTAAACTAGGGCTAGAGGGTTTACATATCTTGTTCATGAAACCAATGCATGCCATATGCAGGGGCCTGTGGAGGAATCTGCAACACCTTTGGAAGAAAAAGCAGGAAGACTTCACGCAAAATATGTGGTTGTGTAATGGAGAAGCCAGAAGAAACCACCACCAGGGAAATGGAAGGCAAAAAGTCCTTGGTTTTCCCCTGTGTTTTACTGGCAACATGTACCTAGGAACCAGGATGTGAGGCTTAGGCCAGAAAAGGTAAGACCAAATGCTTTAAGAGCCCAGTGTAAACATTATGGTCTTAGCCCAGCACCTCAAAAGAGGTGCTGGATCAGAGTGCCAGTTCTCTAGAATTGCTTTTACGTGGACAAACACATACCTGTTTAAATTATGTCCTCCCAGGTAGAGGGTACTGTAGCTTTAAAACTGTGAGGAAAAATAGTGAAATAATCTTGCAGTCAGTCTACCAGCAGATGTGCACATATCAAGGAGCTTTTTAAATAAGCAGGTGCCGTCATTAGAGACCTCTGTGTGGTGAATGCCAGGTGGATGGCTGTGCACAGAACAAGGGAAACAGCTTTTTCTTGTCAATATTTGTGAGGAATAGCTGGGAGAACAACCGCCTCCCGCTCCAAAGTTTGCATTGCATTGCAAAATCCTGTGAATTCCCTGCTAGCAGCCGTGTCAGTGGCACACGGCGAGTGCCCCAAGCCTGGCAGGGTAACCTAAAGGGAATGCAGCTGAATTGTGAGCCACTGCTATATAAAAGGGGGCGAGTCACTCTGCTCGTTCCTGCTGCCTTTCTGTCATTAGGGCTACAGAAGCACCAACCAAACGCAGCTGGCACGCCTCTTCATTGCCTCTTATATAATATGGGGTTTCACAGGGCACTGATGTAGAAATAAAGTCAAACATTGTTGAGGCAGACTCGTATTACTTGTGGTGTGGCTGGTGCTCACTCCGCTGTGGGGTGTAGGGCTGCTCTCACAAGGGTGGTCTGTGGCCCCGTTTGAGTGAAATTTGGAAGGTGTGCAGGATGGCTCCAAACAAGGCAGGGGATGAACTTGTTTTCTTTGTGAATGGTAAAAAGGTAAGGAAGATCCCAGCTTTCTGTCCAGCTTGCTCCTGGATTGTGGCTTGATTACTTACTTTTCTAGTTTTCTTTTTCCTCCTCTGAAGTTTTCTGATACGAACACAAATTCCATGGCTTTTAGATATCGAATTGTGAAGACTACATATTGCTTTGCTAAGTGGCTTTTTCTTTTCTTTGACTTTACCTTGTGAATTATTCTGAGAGTAACTCAATTACATAATGTTTCTTTTAGAATTTAGATATGTTGGCAATAATTTACTACAGTTCTGAGGTAACTACTTATAAATAAGTGTGCACTGCTTAATACAGGCATTTCTACTAGAAATAATTTCAGTAATTACAACAGATCTGGAAAATTTAATTCAAATCTAAGCATCCATATAAAATTCATATGTTCAGTAAGTAATTCTGACATCTGGTTTTTGAAAGGGATTTAGAAAAATGGTTATTCCATTTCTATTTAAGAAGCTAGAAAACTCTTCAGAATCAAAGCCCTTTAACTGATACTGATTCCTGACAATAGCCTAAGAAGTGACTGTGTCTCACAGGAGGCTGGGGTGCTCATTGCACATGATGGACACATTTGAACAGTTTGTCCCAGAGCCCCCTTTCCTCACTTTGGACTTTGCCTGGCTATCAGTGCGGCCTTGCCTCTTCAAAAGCTTGTAACAAGTCAAAGCTGACTCTTTCTTTGACCAGTGGCTACCAAGTTAATTCTGTTTCTGAGCTCAGCTCAGAGCTAATATTGCCCCACCACCTTCCCCTTGCCTAGATACTTGGACAAGGAAACTTGTGCCAAAGCAGCTTCCTGCTGGGAAACCTGGGGAGAGGAGAGAGTTGCATAGCCACCTGCGTTGAGCCAAGTGTTTGCAAACCTTCCCTGTGCTTAGGAGTAAACCATGCTGCACTAAGTTTGTGCTAGACAATTAATTTTTTAATCCCTTGAGGGATCATACAATACTCTCGGTTAAAAAGCTCTGTGCCATGCCTTACAGACTGGCACAGAATTACTATCCATTTTGCTTTTGTTGGTCTTTCATTCTGGTTTAATCAAGTGTAAATGTGGATGAGAGTGTGGCTACAATTAGGGGTTTTAGTTATGAATTTGGATCCCAAACTGGATTGGAATTAGAACTTTCCAAGGTCCTAGTGGATTTGATATCAATGCTTTATTTTATTGAAGTATCAACAGTTTACTGAAGAATGAAGTTTATCTAGTATGCAGTAAAAGTTAGTCATAGATCTGTTGAATGTAATACTGGTGTAGAGCCCAGGCTTGGTTCTGAGGTTTTACAGAGAAAGGTAACAACTGAAGCTTTGCTCACACAGATTAGCAGTGGTTCATATGGGTTAATTGACATATCAGCTGTTCATTGTTTCTGGAGGGAGATGAAAACTTGAAGGTCCAAGTTAATTGTAACTAGATAATTGCATCTGGTAATTGAAATCATGGCACAGAGTGGTCTGTGAATTTTATGTGATGAATTTTCTGCTATGGTGGGCACAGGTGGTGCACCATTAACTTGTTGTCTTCTTGCTCTGTGAAGTTTTAGTGAGATTCCTCCTTTGTGAACCTCAGTTTGTAGAGGGTGAACTTGAAGCTCTTTGGATCTTGCAGTAGGAGGTTCCCACAAATGTGTTGGGCAATGCAGACCCTGATACAGCCGAGTGTCCTGTCTTGTTTGGGTTTTTTTCTGGTGTGCCCTAATGAAAGAGAATTGTAGTGCTGGTGTCAGATCAGCTAAGGTTCAAAACCAATATGCCACTCATGGCAGGTGTGAAGAGTTTATAAACAAATTCCTACATGCAGTTACAAGTGGTGCTTCAGTACTGGCTGGTGCTCAGGTATTACAAGAGCACTGCTCTGTGTAAACTGGTAGAAAAGTCCTTCTTCCTGGAGAAAACTTTTGGCTAACACATGAAAATGTCCATTAGTCAAAGCCCAGGGCTGGCCCTATGGGCCTCTCTTTTATGCACGTGGGGTGAGGCAGAGGAAGAGAGAAAGAGGAGCCTAGGCCCTGAAGGCCATCAGCAGAAAACAACCTGTTCATTTAGGATCTTCTGTCTGTCCTTGCTGTGTCCTGCAGATAATGAACCTGCTGTGAGTGACGCTGGCCTTGGTGCATTTCAGCAATTTTTATGGAACTGCTGTTTCTGTTTACAAAAGCCATCTCTCAGAGATGACTGTGTGCATGTGTAAAGGGGTTTATCACAGTGTGATCTTGGCAGCTTGGCTAAAGAGAACCACCAAGGGACGATTAATATTACCAACGGTACCAACTCATTTAAATGTCAAAGCTCTCTCAGCATCCTTTCCTACTGCCTCATGGATCAGGCAGTGCTAGTGAAGGAGCAGGTTTCACTTGCTCTACCTAGAGCCTCCAGTGGCTTTGTTTTTCTATTCCCTTTTTTGAGTGTGTTGCTAAAGTGGCTGAAGTTACAACCCCCCCACCAAATGCAGGTTTAAGAGAGAGAATTGAACTCGTAGGGCAATCTGATCTGTGGCAATTTGTTGGGACATTGCTGCACGTGAAAGGTTATGTGATGGAAAGAGTGGTGGGAAGTGCCTGGGCAATTCTGGAATAGCAGGTAGCAAGAGGGGAAGTGGAGAGGCAGGCATTCATATCTTCTCTCTGGTGACCAGTGGCAGGACCTGAGGAAACAGCATGAAGCTACATCAGGGGAGGTTTAGGTTGGATATTAGGGAAAAGTTTTTCACCCAGAGGGTGGCTGGGCACTGGAACAGGCTCCCCAGGGCAGTGGTCACAGCACCAGCCTGACAGAGTTCAGGAAATATTTGGACTTTCACACCATGCTTTCAGGCACATGATGTGACCCTTGGGCTGTTCTGTGCAGGGCCAGGAGTTGAGCTTTGATGGTTTTAGTGGGTCCCTTCCAAGTCAGTATACTCTGTGATTCTAAGTTAGGATATGGCTCTATCCATCTGGGGCCCTGACGAAATATTCCAGTTGATTCACTGCAAAGAATGTGGCAGTGTGGCCAGTGGGAAAGGTTACTGCTGTGTGAATTCATGGCCGCTTGACCTTGCTAATGAGCTGCTGATATTCTGTCACTGTACAAAACCATGTGATAAGAGGTGGTTTGTAAGATAGGGACATGGACTGCAGCAAATTTTTCTCTCTTGCATTAGCCCAGTCTGCACTGTTGTCAAGAAAACGTCTCCTTGGAACAGCTGAGCATACTTCACATTCAGGACTTTTTATTTTAACCACCTGTTTCCTTCACTGGGCATAAAGCTTGGCACACTACTAACTCAAAGTTATCTTAGTAGTCTGCCTAGACTAGAATGCAAATCAGCATGCTCAATTGAAAGCTAATAGTGGCAATCTTTTTTCCCTCGGCTGACAAGTCTGTCTCATGCATATGTAGCATGTAATTTTAGTTTAAGCATGTGGAGTGAATATTTCTATTTCTATTCTGAATGCTGAGGGAGGATCTATGCTAGAAGCCACAGCAGACCTCTTACCTCTTCCAAAGTCTGTAGATGTTTGATTGCAGATGGGACCAGTAAAAGACAGGATTTTTTGAGCTTTGGGACCCTCTGGGTTCTACATAAACAGTGACTTACGAGCTTTCAGTGTGCTGGTTTAAAGCAGAACAAAATGTTCTCATGACCAATAGCAGATTTACATTGTGTGGTTATGTTCAGTTTGTTCATCTGTGTTCTAATCCTTTTTCCTAGTAAATGCATTTGAAATCTTTCATTGACTTCAGGAATAACACATTCACAGATTTTAAGGTCCTAGGGGACCTTTACATGCAACTGGTCTGACTTACTGTGTGACAGTCTGGTTAAAACCTTTCACTTTCTCTTCTTGCAACTTGTTGAGTGACTGGGGACTAGTGATTGAATGGGAGCTTGTCCTTCAGGAAAGCATCTGCTTCTCATTTATAGGCCCCAACTGATGGAAAGCTTAGCATGTTGTCTGGTAAACTAGGAAAGTTTGTTTTCTCTTTCTTTCTGTTCCTCTATTTACCTCGTTCAGCTACTGTTCCTTTAAATGGAAAAATCTCTAACTTTCTGGGAATAATAATTAAAATATGATGCTTATGTTGTAAGGGCAATGTTATCTTAATTATTGAAAGGTGGGTAGAGAAGCCAGAAAACAAAATATTTATTGAGATTGAAGTTTTGTACATGAAATTACAGGGAAGTGAGCTCAACATCTCTCTGGACAAGTCCATGGGCTCTAAAGGTGTAAAGTACTGCTCCAGAGCCTCTTCTGTATGGTACTTAACAGCACAAAGAACTGCAGGGCCAGGCTGGGCTCCCTGCTGAGGTGGATCTGAGTATTTAAGGATCAGTAGGCAAATAGACACGTAGTACAAACACAGCACTACAGAGCAAATTTGTTGAGAGTCATTTGACTGTCTGTGCCATCCTAACATTTTCAACAATGTTTCTTTCTGCGTTTGATTAATAATTAAGCTACCAAATGCAGTAAAATCCAGTTTTGAATCTCAAAATGTGGCTGTCAATCCAATATACCTGTAATATGACATTTGATTTAAAACAAAACAAAACAAAATACCAAATACTAAAACCCAGTAACTTACCAAAAAGGAAACATTTCTTTAACTGCGGTATCTAAGTTGTCTGATCCTACAGAAGGATCCCACAGAAGGCAACGGGTGGGTTTC
This sequence comes from Corvus moneduloides, assembly GCF_009650955.1. Lineage (NCBI taxonomy): Eukaryota > Metazoa > Chordata > Aves > Passeriformes > Corvidae > Corvus > Corvus moneduloides. Next base: position 107,572,626 of record NC_045478.1, on the reverse strand, counting down.
AGTTTCCTTCTGTACAAGGACACTGGGGGAGGTGAGCAAGAACTGTGATATTGAGCTGTGAATCACATTGTACTGGGCATCGGACAAGACATGTTATCCTCACCCACAGGGTTTTAAAATATTTTAAGAACAAATCACAGCAGGGGATTGCAACAAACCACTGGAGGAATGATAAGTTGGAGGACAAACCAGCATCAACGACAACGAGCAAAAGGCAAGAACAGCAAAAAATTCTTACTCTGTGCCCAGCAAGAGAGACTCATCAATAAGCATCCTCCCACCAGGGATCTGAAGTGAAGAGAAATGGCTTCTTGATCTCTGATGTGTGAGATTTGTGTTAATCCAGAATGTTCTCCAAATTCTTACCCATTATCTCCCTCTGATCCCTGGTCTCTGCCAGAACTGCAGATACACAGCTCCAGTGGAGTAGTTCGAAGTGACTGAAGTAGCAATCCCGGGCTGTTGGCTTGAAAAGAGTAAGGGTGTGCATTGTTTGGGATGTGGTGGGAGACACTTTCTGATTAAGTTGAGCAAAGCTTTGACTTTGGGACTTGACACATTTTTACTTTACTGAAAGTGCGTGGAAATGAGTGGTTAAATGAAAAATGAAGGACTAGGCCTGTCTTTTATTTCCTACTTCCTAAAAAGAAGCCCGTGGGCCAAACTTTTAATTGCTTGGTTTGACTACATAAAAGAGCGCTTCTTGGACTCTTTCAAGAAAACCTCTTGAGACGTTTTCTTTGATATAAGCACAGAATAGTCTTTAACTGTTCTGAAGTTTTTTTCTCTTTGCCTGGCTATCTTGGAAGTTGCTTTGGAAGGGTTTGCAATGGCCATTGGCACAGACATGAGGAAGAAACTCAGTGTGACAGTGACAGTGGGAATTGCTGGGAAAGGCTCTGTGCTTGTGGAATGGCTCTGAAAGGCCATTTATCCACTTGCAGTCACAGGGATGTTTGGAATTTCCTACTCATGTCTGCCTGTTTGCCAAACTGCTGCAGAGGGATGTATGGGCTTATTCTGAACCAGATGGTCATGGAAGAGCCACTGCATGCTTTTATTTGTTTCTATGCATCCAGGAGGTGAGGGAACAGGGGCACTCTGCTCTGAATAGCAGCAATGAATGCTGCATGATCTACAGTATGACATTCCCAAACTAGAATGGACTCTTTTTTTCCAGTAGATCATCCCCAGTGCAGGAATGAGATGTACAAAAAGTGACCAGTTGGGTTTTGTAGCAGCAATTTTATCAGTTAGTTCTAACAAGGTGAACTCAAACAGGAAGTATGAACCTTGTCTTATTAAAATGCCCTAGGGTGTATCACCGTGTTCCGCAGCCGTAGGGACGAGGAGAGAAGATCCAGCAGCAGGAATTGTGCAACCAGATTGATTTATTTAATTATTTTACAAACTCTTTTATAGACTTCTTTCTTCACAGTCTAATTGGACAAAGGATCAGCCACCCCTTGGGGTGATTGGCTAAAATCCTAAAACATCCGTTGTCAAAATATTTTTCTACTATACCATAAACAAGTCTTTTCAAGGTTGCAGGTGGCTTGGGTGTTTACATAACTCTGCTACCTCTTCTGTGAGAGAGAAAAGTCTCTCACAGACTTAGAAAATAGCAAGAAAATCCTTGCTAGCAGCATTTTTGTATCAACATTGTCTCTTTAGAATAACCCTGTCACGTGTCAAGAGGATAAAACTGAAGCAGTACAGAGGTTATGAATGTTTCTTATCAATAAAAAAAAATAAAAAATGCTTGTACAAATGACCCCTGTTTCAATTTGCCCTTCAAACTGGGAGTGATTAATTTAAATAAACTGTAACTATTGTACGAATAAGATCCAGGAACATGATTACATTCTGGCACACAGTGAATTTGGAAAAGTTTCTTGACACTTTATTAATAACAGAAGAAGGGGAAGACAAGCCCTGTGACCATTTGGAGGCGAGGGCAGAACTTTGGTTTCTGACCACTGAGCAGAGGTTGAAGTAAAATCTCTAATGGTTATTTTATGTCTAATGAATAACTACTCATTTTGTTGTTTACTAATAGTAGGTGGGAGCTGCCTCAAAATGTGCAGCAAAGCTTTCTCCTTGCTTGGAATTTCATATTCCTGCATTTGGGATGGCTACTAATATAATACAGATTGATTTAATGTTGCAAGGAAAGGAGTAACTTCAAAGAGGATTGGTTCTTGCTGTCCATCCTGCAGCACCCATGTTGTCACATTACAGTTTCCACTGTTGGGTATTTTTCTCTGCAAAGCCTGTTACTGATGCCCTTTCTGTCATTCTGTTTATCTGCTCATTTTCTCTGCCCCTTCTAATAGTAAGAAGAAAGGACAGAGTTCAGTTATTCAGGGGTTAGAAAAGATAAGACACCATTTGGGACATGTCAGGAACCCAAGATTTGAGTACAAAACACAGTTTTTTCTCTGCTCACTACTAATTCTGTTTGCTATTTTTGGTGAAGGATTGTTTTAGATTTGCCTCAGTGTGCCATGACTGCAAAACTCTGATGTATATAATGCATATACTTTCCTCTGACACAATAAATTCAAGGAAACATTGTGTCTGGATACATGACCAACGTTGCTGAAACTATCAGTGATTTTGCTCCCTGCCTTGGAAAAGAAGTTGCAGAAAGACCAAACTTTCCCCTTTCAACTCACTTATCTGTGTTGTAAAACATTTCATGTTTAACAATATCTTTTCCTTCTTGCAGGTGGTGGAAAAAGATGTGGACCCAGAAACGACCCTGCTAACCTATCTACGAAGAAAATGTATCCAGTGTCAGAAGAAACTGCAAAAGGCTTTAAATGCCTACAGCATTTCGTAATTGTTTACTGTTCTGTCACTTGAGTACTGGGCAGAGTTTTTGAACAGAGTGTAAGAGGGAGTGCTTTGCATTGTCTGGTATTTCTTGCTGGCAAAGATTACAGCTGCTATTCCAGCTTCAACGATAACAAATTTTAAATAATATACTTAAAATGATTTATTAACACTTCAGAGGAAAAAAATTTAATTTCTCAGAAATATAATATGATGGAAAGGAAGCAATAATGAGATGGCAATAAAACTGAAGGAAATTTAAGTTTGTTCCGCACAAACCGTAAAGAATTTTCTGGCCAGAACATCACAGCCTCTTGAGATCCTGTTTGTATCATCCAATGATTTGGATGTTACTGGCTAGCTAATATCCCATAACTTGATAATTCTGTGCTGTTTATCAGATGGCCCAGGGAGGCAGGCTCAGGGGCAGGGGTTCCCCCCACGTACCGTGGGCCTGTTTACGTAAGCAGATACAAGCAGTCACGTTTCAGCCCTGTTTGAAACCGAGCAACACGTGAGTCAGTACAGCTTCAGGAGCTGGGTAGCTATTACTGTGATGGCCAGGCTGGCTGTACCAGGTCTGCTTCCGTAGGTAGTGTCATTCCCTGTTTTCTGAGTTTTTGTCTGGCCACCTGGGTGTGTACATGTGCCAAACTGTTCACAGCTGTGCTGGTGTATCCCTACCATGCTGCTGCATTCCATTTGTCTGGGAGCTGAAGGAAGTGCAGGGATATGAATCACACTCCTCTTTGAGGTTTCCAGCAGAACTATCAACAGCCCTATTTATCTGATTTACCACAGATGGACAAAGGTCAAGAGGAAATGTAAGTGGCAGGACTCTTGTGCCCAGGTGTGCCTGTCTTACCGCTCGAACTTTTATGTCTAAGCTTGTTGATATCTACTGCAAATAGCTTTGTAAAGAGAGAATCTGAGCTCTTCAAAACCTACTGATCTTCTACATGAGCATTCTGGTGAACTTACTTTGTAGATATCTGATTAGGGTCAGACAAATACTTGGAGAAACATGTTTTATTGGGGCAGGTTAGCACTGTCATCAAGGGAAACACTGGATGGCATAAGAAAGCTGTATTTCTGCTCAAGGGGGCACATGATTGTATGAAAAGCAAAGGTGCCTTTAAGGACATGATTTAATCGTGGGCTTGGCAGTGTTAGGTTTGCATTAAAGACACGGCTTAGTGGTGGACTTGGCAGCATTATGTTTATGGTTAGACTTGGTGATCTTAGAGGTCTTTTCCAACCTAAATGATTCTGTGATTTCTATGACTCTCTAGAAATGGTCAGTTCCACAACGTTTGCAGTGAAGTAGAGGATGAATTGAGTTCCCTGTGTCACAGTGCCTGTTGCTTTTCCAAAGGTGCTGTGATACAGGGAAAGGCACTTGTTGTCTCAACTCAGTCCATTGTCCATTGCCAATAAAATCAGCAGTTTTTAAATCCACCAAAAGTCTCTCAACATTGGCCAATCCTCTTTGCAGTACAGAATAGTGTCTAATTACCTTCTGGTAAGTGAAGGAACCTAAGCAGAAGTGACTCAAGGAATTCTCTCCTGAACTTCCTTTGCAGCACATTTGATTTAACTCCTCATTGTAAAGCGTGGCCATGAGCTCAGCAGTCTTTGGAGGAATCTGCTTAGGCCAGGCCATACGCTCTGTGAGCCACCAGGTGTCTGTGCAGTGGTTCTGTACATCTCCACCAGCTCTGGCTCTCAGTGTCTCTCTCCTACGGTTTTATGGGATCCAGGCTCCTGGGGAGTGTGCTTGGCTGGTTTTGTCCCCAGCAACTGGCAAGCCATCATAAAGGGGGTGGCCAGACCACGGCTTTTGAGATCCAGGTAGTTCGTGAGCAGTTCAAATGCAGCTCCCAGTCAGTGCTAAACTGTGGAACTTGTAGCCCTGAGTGACTGCCCTGCCTGGGAGCCTTCTGGGTGGTAGGAGTCACCAGGTGTAGGAAGAAGTCAAGCCCACCAGTGAGAGGTGCTGAAGGAGATGCTGCTGCATGGCTCAGGGATGTGGCTGCATGCCTGAACAACTGCTCAGCAATTACCAGTGCTTTGTCTCCCTTATATAATTTCCTTTTCTAAGTAATGGGAAGTGGGAACTGTCGGAGTTCAGGATATTTTTTTGTCTATTTCTGAGAGTCTATTGTAGTGTGGGCTGTGTTCTTATGAGGATTTTGGGTGCTGATCTCAATACTCACATGTCAGCTTTTGAAACTTTGCTTATGTTAAATTATTAAGCAGAAGAAATGAGTGCTTTGTTTCCAGCAAGAACTTTTTGCTCAGCCTTGATTGATAACTTGAGCAGGTTTCTGCCAACACTTTTCGAGTTTTCCTTAATTCCTGTTCTCTCAGTGGGCCTGTGTGGAACCAAACTAGGCTGTGGAGAAGGTGGATGTGGTGCTTGCACTGTTATGATATCCAAGTATGATCCCTTTCGGAAGAAAATCCTGTATCCTTTGCAATCTGAACTCTGCAACTGAGAAATAAAATGGGGACAGATCCAGGTTCTTGACATACCAGACATGGTACTATTTAAAAAAAAAAGTTATATAATGAATGTTTCTGCCAGAACATAGTTTTTCACTTTCAGAACGTAAGCTCAGAAGGCTAAGATAAGAAAGTACTTTTCTTAGAGCATTGCACAATGCTGATAGGGAACTATTTCTTTGTGCCCTGCAATACCTGCACTGATTCTAATGTAACTTTTTCCTGTGAGAATCCAAATAATGATTCCTGTGATAAAATCATAAAATCTTCATTGTTATTGTATTGTGACAATCATCTGGTTTCTGTACGCCAGCAGATATTAACTTCTTTCTCTACTTGTATTGTAACCTTCAGAGTTATTTCCTGAGACAAAATTTCCTCCTGTTCTCACTTTAATTTATTGAAAGGGGAAGCAATGGAATCAAACAAAAACGGGAAGGGAGAGAGGATGAGACAGAGAGACAGGGCCCAGTTTATTTTTACTGTGGGGAATAGAAAGCGCTGAAATCTTTAATATATTTGGAATAATTCTTGGAGATGCTTTAACTTGGATCATCTAACTGAGTGGTTCTGCTCAACTACATGGCCATGAATAGGATATCTTTAGGGTCATTATTCTGTCTTGATAGAAATGAGATGAAATAGCTAGTTCTTGTAAGAGTTTTGGGAACATTATTCTCTTTTACCTTCAGTCTAGACTTTTTCCCCATGTTTACCATCTAGAAACAGCTTTCTAGGTAGAAGGCTGAGAACTCCAGGTTCTTATGTAACTTTGCAAGTGTCCAGCTGTACAGCATCTTGGTATTTGTAGTCTGCCCCTATAAATTACCTATAGGAGTTCTGTAGCTTAATGTGCAACAAGGATGTTTAAAGTTGTTATTTCTAGGTGAAAACCTATGATGCATGCCCATTTCAAACTTCAAGTGAAGTTGATGAGAGCTTCGGATGACCAGGTGCTATAGGATTTGGCTTGTAACTAACACTTGTATCACATCTATTTAAGTGCTCCTATTGTGTCCACCGCTGTAGCTTCCAAGTACTCTTCAGTGCTCCAGTTCCCTTTTCCCTTTGCTGAGCAGCACTGTCAGATGAAATGACCTTAATTTACTATTTTAGCCACCATACTGCCAATGCTTGTCTCTTCCCTGTCTGTGCCCTGCATCACGTAGCTGTAACTACTGTTGAAGGCATAGGAAACACAAAATCCAGGCTGCACCCGGCCCAGGTAAGCTATTAATACTGGTAACTTTCAAACCCTCTATGCACGTTTTCATATGTTAATTAAACCTGTCTCAGGGCACTGGGACCTCCACCATAATGCTAAATCCACGAGGCTGACTCTGAGCAGTCCGTACTTTCAGGAATGGCTAAGTGACAGAATCAAACTCCTGGGACAAGGCTGCAGCTCTGTTATGTGCCTAACAAGTTAACTGGTGCTATCCTGGCTGAATTGCCAGTGCTTTTTTTCTAGGGCTACATGGCTGTATGGGTCCACATCCTGGTCTGGGAACTCTGATGTTGTGGGGAAAGCCAATATTATGACCTGGAGCTAGGAAATCTGAGATAGGTTTGGGCTCTCCTATGGCCTTCCACAAATGGCCTTGGTTTCTGATCTTGCATAGTTAGGTAGTACTCCCCACAGTAGTGAAGTTAGGTTTGGTTCAGCAACGTTTCTGGAGTCCCAAAATATTCTTGGTGAGAAAGAGTGATGGGAACATGAAGCCTTGCTCTTGTGGCCAGGTGTTACAATGCAGCCTTGCCTCTCTTTGTCAGAGACTCTGCTCCCTTAAGGTAAACTGTGATTCACCTCGGTTTGCCCAGTGGGTGGGACTTGTGCCAGTATCTGAGGAGTAAACAACGAAGTGAAAAATAAGTTACATGTACATGACTGGATGGCAGCCAGTCTGACCTTCGTTTATTTGTCTTCTTTTCCCTCCCCCCGCCTGAGGATTCTGACAGCTAAGTTTTGAAATTCAAACTCAGGTCTAAGCAGGTAGCCCCAGCCTTCCTAGCACAGTAAATCTAAAGAACTCCTGATCTCGCTGGAGGCTTCTAGTGGCCTTCAGTCACATTTTGATTTGAAGCCTAGATGCAAACTTTTCAGGCTGCTCTTTTTTTTGAAGTCTGTCTCACAGATTAATTGACCAACTCATCAAGGAACATCTTATGATAATCTTAGCTCCTCTCGTGAGATTGTTTTTAATAGAGATATTACAGAAACAAGCACAACAAGGAGCTCACCTTGATATTATGGGCTAATGGCAGTTTTTACTTTCTCTCAGGAGAGAATAGCAAAAAGTCATGGATCCCAGTGTGGCTTTTGCACTCCAGGCATTGTCATGTCCATGTACACATTGCTTCGGAACAACCCCGAGCCCCACATGGAGGACATCGAAGATGCTTTCCAAGGTAAAACACACAGCCCTGCAGAGGTGCAACCTGGTCTGCTTTTATTACATCTGCTTCACCCAGTGGGGTGCACCGTTATTTATTTAATGTATTTTGTTAAAAATAGCTGATTGTTATTGAGGTTAAGAAGTAGCTTTTCCACTAGGAGACCGGTCAGGTGCTATGAAGTGAACATTGTAGTTCATAAGCAAGGGCAAGTGGCCTCAGTCTGGCATTAGGAACCCACTAATTTTAACAGCAGAACAAAAGGTGGCCTGTCCTTAAGGGGCTTCAAAGAGTGTCCTTCTTTATTCATTGCTGTCACAAGAGCCTGCAGAGGTGACAGAGAATGTGTGGGTCAGGCAACCTCAAGTCAAGGACCAAGACAGCAACATACAATGATGGAGTGGGGCAGAATCCAACTGTGTAAATCCTGTGAGAGGCTGCTGTTGTTGCTGAGGTTAGAGTCATTACTGTGCTTCCAGCAGTGAGCTGAGAGGAATGATGATGCAGGAGAAAGCAATCTCTGTGTAATTCAGGAGGCAGACTAGTTGGTATACTGATAAGACTCACACAATTGAGATAAATGAATACTGAATAAGACAGATTGAATTTGTTCTAAATGAATTTCAATTTAAATTTCAACAAAAAGGGATGGTAGGCTTGTTGCAAGGTTCCTAATGAAATTTTCCTCCTCCCAGTTTTTTCATTAGCTGTATCAAGATTTGACAAGCTTTTGTGAGAAACAATAAAATGTTCTAAAAGAAGAGAATTTTTTAGCCAAATGACACTAAATCCTTATCCTTTTGCTCTGGCAATACAGGGAACTTGTGTCGGTGTACAGGCTACAGACCCATTCTGGAAGGATACAGGACTTTTGCTAAAGTAAGTGGCCTGTTTTAAAAAAACCTGGAAGGCTGGCTGTCTTTCTGTGTTACTGAAACACACCATGAGCTCAAATGGGGAGGAAGGAAATACATATGCTCCAACAACCCAGCTCCAGCTCTTGACCTCTTTGTATGTGATTCATGCATTAATAATTCAGAAAGACCAAATCCTTTACTCACTGCACTTGCTGGTAGACTTGAATAAAGTCCACCTGATGGTCACTTTTTGGATCACAGATAATCAGACTCTATAACTCTTTTCCATAAGTCTTGGAAAAACTCATCCTCTCTGCATAATACAGCTTGCAACTGATCCTGGTGTGGACAAAGTGTAAAGGTATGGTGCACAGTTAGGGACATGCTGTGGAGGAATCTAGTGAGGAATTTGCTTTCTTGAAAGATCAGTTGCAGAGCAGGAATAGCTCTGGAAAAAAGTTGAAGTCACTGTTGTACAGCTCTTGCCCAGAATTCTTCTGCTGCTTTGGGTGAGGTGTGAAGTTTTGCCATAAATTTTCTCTAGTCCCTTTGTACCTGAAAGAGTGCTGGAGGCTGTGAAGAAGAGTAGATCATTATGTACTTCAGTGATTACCAGCTACTCCTGGGTCTACACTGGTATTAAATATCAAAATAAAAGAATTTACAATGATGCCCATTAATTTCATGTTATTATTTTATTATCCAGAATTGCAGTCAATGAAAGAGAATACAAGCAGGTGTGAGATCCTTTACAAATTGTTGATAGATCCAGTTAATAAAAGCCTACTTGGATTTCCAACAGGCTTTGCACAGTGTCTCACCAAAAACTTTTAAGGACAATATGGGCTAAGAGGGAAGATCTCTGTATGGATGAAAGATTGGTTAAAAGGCAGGAAATGGCAAGTAGGAGAAAATGGTATATTTTTGCAGTGAAGGGAGGTCACTGCTGTGGAGTTCTGCTGGGACCTGTGGTGGGAAGCAAGGCTGGTGCAGCTGTCTCTAAATGTGGTTGAAAAGAGTGTGACTAGGGATATGAGAAAATAAGCTAACAGATATCAAGTTAGTCTGGGTAGTGAAGGCAGGAATTGGCTTTGAGGAATTTCTGAAAGACTTTATGAACCTGAGAGACTGGAGAATAGAAATGGATACAAAATTCAGGGCAAATACATGCAAAGCAACTTATGGAGTGAAAGGCAGTCATTTCACATTTAAAATGTAGGCTGTGAACAGACAAGTTTCCATGCGGGAAGGTGATCTTGGAGGTCTGGGAGGCAGGTCCATGGAAACATCAGCTCAGTGCTCACTGGCAGTGAGAACAACATTTCAAAGGGTAGAGGACAAAACAGAAAACATTGCCGTGGCTCTTCCTACACTTGAGTACTCTGTGGAGTTCTTCTCTCATCTCTAACAGGGTATAGCAGAATAGGAGAAGATTCAGAGAAATGGAACAAGGTTCACATCTGTGGCAATCTGACTTCCAGACAGAGGAGCACTGAGTGCACCTCAGCCTCAAAAAGAGATGCCAGGAGAGGAAGGGACTCTACATAGCACATACAGTGGTTTCTGTTGAGCTTTAGTAGAGATCAACAAAATTGTGATTAGCAGGTGGAATGTGAACAGGCAACTGCTATTTCCTGCCTCTCCTGGTAAAAGGGCATTTCAAGAAATAAACTAATAGGAGTCAGATTGAAAATGAAGGCAGATGATCTGCCTGGTGGTATTGTATGTGCTTGTCCCTTTCAGTCTTCTCTGGGTATCTCCTCACAGCTCCAGAGGTACTGGTTGAATGGTCAGAATAGCTCCAAACCAGAATAAGAGGTTTACCAGTAGAGTGGGCATGACCTTGTCATCACACTGCAGGATATTGCAAGAGAAACACCTACTTGCTTGGCACCTTTCATCTCCCACTTCTGCTTTGGATGTAATTAATGTGGGATCAATTTCTCTCAAAAGGGGATCAAGCCTACTTTGTTTCCTTGGAGTCTGCACTTTTTTTCTCAGTACAGTTTTTGTTCCCACAGGATGTGAATTGCTGTGGTAGTGTTGCCAATGGCACTGGATGCTGTCGTAGTGGGAGGGAAAATACCATGGTAAGCTGAATGTTAAAACCCATAACCTCGATTTTCAATATAGCATTGGAGCTTTGATGTATTAGCCACCTCTCTGGCTCTGCTGTGGTGCAGACATTCAGAACTCTCTGAGCTGTTTTCAGTGTCTGTCTCTTGGAAAATGCTGGTTCTGTGTATGTCCTGTTTAGCATGGATGGCCATCATGAGATGGGTTTTAAAACAGTGACATCCCTTCTGAGTCTGCAAGGTGCAACCCTCCCGTGAAATAGCACGGTGACAGCTGTAAGCAGTGTGTTACCAGCTTCTGGTGCATTGAAGTGATGCATCTGTCTGTGAAAACAGATCTGAATTCCTCACTATGATCTTCCCCAAACTTTGCTGTCCAATGGTGAAGGAATTTCCTCTCTGTTCCAAAACTGTACGTTTGGAACCTTTTGGAATACCTGGAGGGAAAAAAGTTAATCACATTGTATGTACCAGTCTAGGTAAAAAACAAATGAAGGAATGGAAAGAAGAAATTGGTGCATAAGGTAGTGCGAATATAAAATGAATTTAGGAAACACAGAATATAATGAAATCCATTACCAGAAATTTCCAGGAAATTTCTGTGGATTCTTTTTTAGGAAGCATCTAGTGTTGCATGGAATATTCCAGCAATTCAGACTGCTTGGAGTCCTTTCATTCAAGCAGTTTATTAATGAAAAAGAGGACTGCAAATTTATGAAGGTCAGGGATTGATAAAAGGGAAGGACTATATTCTGTGAAAGTTGCAATGTTCTGACTTTGTTTAGAATAGCTGAAGTGTGCTTGTTCCTTCTTCAGAATGGGGGCTGCTGTGGAGGAAAAGCCAATGGTCCAGGCTGCTGCATGAATGGAAAAGAAGACAGTGTGGTAAGGTGCCTCTCAACTATTAGATTTTTCTTTATTTCTGATGTTTTAAAGTCTTAGATCTGACTTCTTGTATGCCCAAGTGCTTTTATTTTAGCAATATTTATGCAAAGCAGTTTAGACTAGTTTATATTTTATGGTCAGAAGAGCATACGTCAGAAAAGGTATCTTTGACATAATTTAACATGCCACTGTGAAAGGAATGTCACTTTTGATTGACAAAAACATATTAGTGTGTTCAGGGTTGAGGCTTCTGACAAGACAAGCAGGGGAATCAGAAAAATATGACTGAAGAACCTTACATGCTGAATCAGGTGGCATCATTTTGCTGTGTTTGCCATGTTTTGCTCTATGAAATAGTAACAGGGATTTGAGTAGAAAGAGGAATGAGTTATGGTTGTATGTGGAGAGCTTTCTCCTCAGTCACTAGCCATTTGCATTTTCTCTGTCACAGACAATGACATCCTCCAGCCTGTTCAATTCTTCTGAGTTCCAGCCACTGGATCCCACACAGGAGCCAATCTTCCCACCAGAGTTAATGGTAAGTTCATTCAAAAAGAAATAGCAGTGATTTGTTGGCTTTGTTGTTCTGTACAAGGTTTGAGTGACAGTCCTGAGGAAATGACAGGGCAAAAATGGCTGCTAATAAAAGAAAATGCATGGGCATGAACCCTTCCCTGTTTTATAAAACAGAAGGTGTTTCAGCCAGGGTGGTTTAAAAGAAATATGCAGGCCAGGTGCCTGCTCCAGCTGTCTGGCTTTCCTCTCTGGTTCTCACCATATGTGCCTCTGCTCTTGGGTTGCCTTCCTTTCCAGTCACTGCCTGTCTGGGGGTGGAACAGTTGCTAAAATCCAAATGTCAATTTACTAGGTCAGATGGGAACTTCTACATCAAATATGGATATATCTGAGCTTGTCTCCCTGTGTTCCCTTTATAGTGTAGGAAGAGAAGTAGGAACTACAGGATGTAGCTGAATACATGTCCCAAATAGTTGACTTTTCAAAACACTTCTCTCACCATAGCAGGAGTAAAAGTTGGTTGGCTCACAGTGACATTAAAAGTTAGATGAGATTAGTTTCTCTCCATGTTTCATTCCTGTCTTTCCTGGGGATCCTTCCCCCTAAGCAATGTGTCCCAGCGAGGAATCTAATCCAGCACATGACGCATTTACAGCTTCCTTCACACTTAACAACAACTGAAATTCAGTCATTAGTTCCGCTGCTGTATCCAGCTCAAATGTGTCATGAGCTTCAGCATGAGTAGGTTCTCTTAGACTATAGCATGAGATATATTCAGCTTGAGATAGGGCTCCTCTGTTTCTTCTCCAAGATGTTCTCCTGCCCAAGGGTTGATCTCACATTTTCTTCAGTCACGGGATGAAGTAGTTAGAAAGGGAATCAGAACCTGGCCTACCAGGTAATTGCAATTCATCAGTGCTAAAGACTGACATTTTTGGATTGAGATGAGAATGGAAAACCCATTGAAGCAACTGAAGCCATGGGCATCAGCCAGAACCTTGGTCAGATGGATCCTGCTGGCACAGATCTTGCTAGGGAGATGTGGCAGCAGGATGCACCTGGCAGTATCAGGAAGGGAGAACTTTTGTCAGCATGAAAGACTTTCATCACTGCTAGCAGAAGGATGGGGAATGGCAAACTGCCAACAAGTGTGGATATCCCAGCCTCCCCATCAGTAACTCAGCTGAGATGGAGCCCAGTGTGGCACAGGCATGGGCAGCATGTGAGCAGGGATTCTTGGCTCCATGTAGAGGCTGAGTTCTATCTGAATTCCCTTCTGCAGACTCAGAGTAACAAACAGCAGAAGCAGATGTGTTTCAAAGGCGAGCGTGTGATGTGGATCCAGCCCACAACTCTCAATGAACTGGTGTCTCTCAAATCCCAGTACCCCAATGCCAAACTCGTTGTGGGGAACACAGAAGTGGGTAAGAGAAAGAGCTGATGCTTATTATGAACAGTTGGAAAACCTTCCATTAAGTATTTTGTGAGAACAGTGCAAATGTAAACCTCTTTCATGTCATTGCTGTTAAAAAGCTATTTAATTTTCAGGTTGCATGTAGGAACAGATTTTCTTCTCAGGTAGATTAATCTCACAGTGAATGTTTTTCCTCATTCTTTGCTGTGTCAGGTGTAAAAAAGGCTAATCCAGATCCCTGAGCCTTTGTGCTATTTTGTGGAATTTTGAGAAAAGGGGAGGGACACAGCATAAAATATCCCCATAATCAATTGAATTCAGTCGTGAAAGCTGCATTTTGAAGGACTTCAGTGAGCAAACTCTCAAGACTTGAAACCTTTCTGTCTTCTCGCACCAAATAGATAGTCCTGCAAACATAAGTGCTGAGGAGGAAAGTTCAGACATATTTAGTAATTCTGTTGTCCTGAGCAATTAGTTCATGAAATAATTCCTAAGTGTTGTAGAGTTCATTGTATTAATTTTTCTTTCCTGAAGATGTTATGTACAAGAGTAGCCATATTATACAAGTACCAAACAGCGTCTTTTCCTTAAGGTATCGAGATGAGGTTAAAGAACCTGCTGTATCCAGTGATAATAGCACCAGCATGGATCCCTGAAATGAATGCTGTTCAGCACACGGAAACAGGTGAGCAAAAAAGAGGCAGAACACCTGCGAGGTGAGTGGGGACTCCATGGAATAATAAAGAGGGTGTGAAGGAAAATCCCCAGACTAAAGATTGCTTTCTGCATGCATTATAACTTTCCCATGCAGGAAATCCAGTGAGTGACATGTAAAAAAGGTGAGCTGGGGATGTTTAGCCTGGAGAAATGGAGGCTCAGGGGTGGCCTTATCACTCTCTACAACTACCTGAAAGGAGGTTGTAGGAAGGTGGGGGTCAATCACTTCTCCCAGGTAACCAGTTACAGGACAAGAGGAAATGGCCTCAAGCTGCACCAGGGGATGTTCAGATTGACATTAGGAAGAATTTCTTCACTGAAAGCATGGTTTAGGATTGGAATGGGCTGCCCATGGAGGCGGTGGGGTCACCAACCCTGGAAGTGTTCGAGAAATGACTGGATGTGCCTTTTAGTGCTATGGTTTAGCTGATGTGGTGGTGTTCAGCAGAGGCTGGACTCAGTGATCTTGGAGGTCTTTTCCAACCTTAACAATTCTATGATTCCATTTCCTTTAGCTTTGTGATGGAAATGGGTCAACCTTACAAATAGAAGTACCTAGGACAATGTAGGCCCAATGTCTGGTATGGTTTTTAAAGTGTGGAAACTGAAAAGGAGTTGGAGTTTGCTTCCCAAAGGACAAACTAATACCTATAGGAGGCGAATATTGTTAATAATGCACTGATGCAAAAGGGTGATGGGTTACTGTCAGGTGGGAGACAGCATCAGCATGAGCTGTGGCTTAAAAGTGAATTTTGTTCAGAGGATGTGATGTTTACAGGCAGTGCATTCTAAATAGTCTGATATAACAGAAGGTCGAGTTAAACTCAGTGGCATCTAGGCTTTGCAGACACAGTTGTAACCATCCTTCTGTACCTCAACATTTTGGAGAACAACAATTCTTTTCCTTTGCTTGTTTACAGGGGTCACCTTTGGCGCTGCCTGTACCCTGAAGTCAGTAGAGGAGGTGATGAGAAAAGCAGTGGCAGACCTTCCTCCATACAAAACAGAAGTCTTCCAGGCTGTCCTGGAACAGCTGCGGTGGTTTGCAGGGCCACAGATCAGGAATGTTGCTGTAAGTGACTCGGGAGCCCCAGGGGCTGTAGTTGAAAGCTCAGTCTGAGGAGCTGCCCTGCCTCGTGCCATGCTGGTGTGCCCTGTGCTTCTCACACGAGAACATTTGCAAACCTTGGGAAAGAAACCAGCACACAAAAATCAACCCCAGAAACTGGTGGGGTCTCAGCTGATGTCTGTGCTGCACTGATGTCACACATCCAGCAAGCAAGGGAAGCATGGCAGTCAACCAGGTCTTCCATTGCTGTTATCACCAAGTGGGGGAAGCTGTTGTGAGATTTGACTAATTTAACAAAAAAGGTATTTAGAGTGCTGGACAAACTTCAAAGAAGCAGATGTGTGTATTATTGCCATGACAACTAGGGCAGTCATAGTGTTAATGTATCAGATCTGGCAAATTTTCCTCTAGTTTTAAAGGGGAAGGTGTGTTCAAACTCCGTGTACTCTAAGAAAAAAATATCAATCAAGCAGTTAAATCAACCTACCAAACAAGAACTTTAGTTCCATGAGACATTGTGCCATACATCTGTATTGGAGCCAAAAACCTTGGGTTCCTGACTGGTACTGAAAAGACCCTTTATACTATGATGGATATTCCCTTAATGGCAGCTACAGTCATTGAATTTTGGTATGGTTGTGCGTACAAGGTTAGAGCATAAGATAGTCTTGATGCATTAACCAAACACTGTTCTAAATCTGTTTCAGGCAAATGTTAATATTGTCTGAGACAGCAACTGATTTTGTGGGCTTTAGGTTTTCCCAATTAATTAAAGGCCAAAAATTGCTTAGATTTTTAATATTTATCTGGTGCATTATTTTCACTCTAGGCTATTGGTGGGAACATAATGACAGCAAGCCCAATTTCTGACTTAAATCCTGTGTTAATGGCAAGTGGAAGCAAACTTACTTTG
Organism: Corvus moneduloides; assembly: GCF_009650955.1. NCBI lineage: Eukaryota > Metazoa > Chordata > Aves > Passeriformes > Corvidae > Corvus > Corvus moneduloides. The sequence goes on along the minus strand of NC_045478.1, from coordinate 107,556,443 downwards.
ATATCAAAAGGTAAGTTACATTTCCCTGTGGCACTGAGGGGAGTGGGATAGTCAGAGTCCTCTGCCATGGGTTGTTAGGTCAGGCCAGAACTTGAAAGTGGAAATTAACATTATTAGTCTGAGTCTTCGGTGTTTTTACCCTTTTTGAGGCTAAAGCCCTAAAGCTAGGTCAAAGGTTGGCTTGCTAAAGAGTTTTGAACTTCTTTGCCAGATTGAATGTCTGGTACTGCCTATGTACTTACAGATATGTCCTTGTGAAGAGCTGGTTGAAGATGTGTATTAATGAAAAAGAATAGGCATGAAATAGGCATGTCACTATTGTACTTTAATCCTTCTGGTTTGTTCAGATAAAGACCGAAGCATATTATGTTTATCTATGAAGAAAGCCAAGCATCTTAGTTGTTATTTATTCTTAGGAATAATTTTTTAAAATAGGATCCTTGAAGTAAGTGGACCATCTGATCACTGAACTGAGTGCTGGTTTGTGTGTAGGCCATGGAAAGGAGAAAAAGGGCAATTTCATTGGACTGTTGGAAACTGGCTCACCTGGAAGCTCAGATTTAATCAGATAAAGAAGGAAGGAGGTCTCTTTAATCAGTTCCTGTGCAGAGAAAATTTAATATATAGGCAGAGGCTGCCATAGATTCCATAAATACCAAAGTAAATCTGAGAAGTTCTTCCTGATTTGGTGAAAAAGGAAAATTTGTGGAAAAATGAAATCAGATATCATATGAAGAGTGATTTGTGTAGGTTGAAGGCTTTTTCACACATATTTTCACACATATTATTTCCATTCTTCATTTATTCACCATTGATGTCTCTTTGCTCTATAGAGGGCAAAAGGACTGTCACGATGGATGAGAAGTTTTTCACCGGGTACAGAAAGACAATAGTTAAGCCTGAAGAAATACTTCTCTCTGTTGAAATACCCTACAGCAGGAAGGTAAGCTTGTAAGAAAAAAACTTCACTGTCTGTGGAGCTAAAATGCTGTTATTTGAGTGTTGTTTTCAAAGTTAGGCACCTTTTTCCTGACTGACCTCCAAATGCTTATGTAGTCCCAAGTGGACCAGGAAGCAAGTGAATTATTTGGAGAAAATCTAGGAGCATGCTATTTTTGACAAGCAAGGAGAGCAGGGCTCTATGATAAAGTATGGCAAGCCCAAGAATTTTTCTAGTGCAAGAAAGACAAATTTCACTTTATTATCTGAAGCTTTTTGAGTGCATTTGGTAACGATGAAAAGTGTCAGTGATGTTCCCAGAGGTAGAAGTTCAGAAGAAGTAGCACAGAAAAGATTTTAGCAGTTCCTGATGTAGAGTGACGTTAATGTGCCAAAGATCCCTGCTTAATTTCTGTGAGCTGAAACAGGAAAAGAAATGGGGAGAAGTCCATATGGGTAAAAGGGAAGCTCCATTTCTGCATTTTGTCTTGCAAGATATAAACCACAGGGACTGACAATTAGGGCGTGCAACTTCAAATGAGGCTGCAAAACCTGCTTCGAACAGAGCAATGAGTGCTACTCTGCTGTAGCAGCATAAACGATAACAGAGTGTCTAAGAAGTAAAACCCTTCTTTTTCCTTTAAGGCTGAGAACATCAGACTGTAATTTTATGCTTGTGAAGGTATTTGCCTTCTTAGGGCTTGTGGCCCCAAGTCATAAGATGCAAGGATTTGCAGTATAGCGACACATTTTCTTTATAAATGGAAAACACAGATTTACCTGAAATACAATTTTATTATGGGACAGAACTAATAAATGCCTTGTCTATCCTCTCAAATTTTTCTATTTAACTACTAAGGGAAAATATTATTTTATTTAGGGTGGTTTTCCATCTATTTCTGAGTGATCCTTCTTTGGTCTTGTGATAAAAGCATCGCTTTTTGCCAAAATGAGAAACACACTTGAGGCTGCCAATGGAAAACACCATATTCCTCCATCCATGTGACAGTCACATGGCAATTTCACAAACCAAACAAATGCTTACAAGCAGGGGCAGTGGCTTCAGCCCTAGGTTATATGCAGCTCATTGATCTGAAAAACTAAAACAACTTTTGAACTCTCAACTTCATGGTTTCTTGGCTGATCTTTGCTCACAAGTAGGAAGGCTGAAGTTCTTCAGGGCAAGTCTGAAGGTGCTGGCATGTGGCAGGCAAAGTTTTCTGCAACTGTGATTTCCTCATGAATGGAAGCAGGGCTGTGTCAGCACACAGCTAGATAGAATTTTTTGGTTTATCTTTGTTTGAAACTGATGTTATGCCTTGCATTCATGTAACTTGTCACACCAAGGGTAAGACTGGCCGAACAACAGAAAGAATTAACATGCTGTTTTTTACCAAGAGACCCAGGTAGGCATGGCAGCTGATGGGATGGTTCACTTACATACACTCCTAGTGAGGAAAGGTTGTGAGTGCCTTTCCTCCCACAGAACTCTGAATCAAGAAAATTAAGGTGTCTTGTGAGGAGAGAAGGCAAATATTGTCGTCTTGTTGCAATCACATTATTGGAAATCTCTTGATTACGCAGTAAGAGAGGAGGCTGCTTTTTCTCCTCTTTGAAAGCTAATTGTTTTAACAAGCAGAGTGGCAGAATGTCCTCACTGGAAGGATGCTATTGATGCTCCTCTGCTATTGTCTGCTGGCTGCTGAGTAATTATTTGAATTTAGGAAATGAAGCACACCCTTCAGTTATATCTGCAGTAACAAGTCCTTGGTGCACAAAAGGGGCCTCTTGTGAAACTGTTCTCATTGTCAACAGAAGAGAAATTGTTCTATCCAATAATGAAAGAATTGCTGTCCACTTCAGATTAGAAGCAATTAATGGAGCAGACTGCTGTTCTGTGTGCAGTCACTTGGCTGAGCTGTTAGAGAAGAAACTTGTCAGAAAACTCTCCAGAAGGGCAGTGCAAAGACATCAGATCTGATTCCTCTCTTAGTCTGCAGGGTGCCTGAACAGCAATTTGTCCTAACCTGCAGTACAGGCAAGAGGACTGACCATGCTGTGACTCCAGGGTGATGCTGTTACACGTGTGTCCTGGTAGAGTGTTAATCTCATATTTACTGCCACTCTTCATTGGAGAGCTGCTGAGTTTTGTGTGCTGTAGTTGCTGGTGCATTTACAAGAATTTCCTCTCTCTGTGGAGACCAGGATAGTAACTGAGAATTCTATTTTCAGTTAACAGATTGAATTTTTCTGTTTTTATTAATTAGTCTGGTCTACTCTAGAACTGAGTGATATTTGTGATTATTGATTTCAGTTCTTGCAGATTTCAAAGAATTCTGAAGGGAAGGGGTTTAGGATATGGGTTTTACTGATGAGACTTCCAGCTTAGCAGCCTGGGAGGAAGAAAAACTTGCTGAGAAACTGTAATTTTGTTTATGTACAATCAATCTGTCTTGGTTCTTCCTCTTGAGATACGGAAAAATGTGACAGGTATGAGCAGATCTCTGTCAAAGCTTCTTTCCCCCCCAGTCCTAGGTTGGCTAATAACTGATACTGAACTGATACATTAGAATTAATCATTGAATTATGTGAAAATAAACAGTACTGACTCAACAAACATGTCCTGCTTTGCCCTGCACAGTGAATCAACCAGATACTGTTTCCTGGAATAGCTCGTTCATGTAGAGATAGGTTAACAGCTTGTCCACATTTATACGCCAAAGCATGCCAAGGTAGAGAATAAAGAAATATTTTCCTGTCTTCCAGGGTGAATATTTGTCAGCTTTCAAGCAGGCTTCCCGTCGTGAGGATGACATTGCTATTGTGACCTGTGGGATGAGAGTCCTGTTCCAAGATGGCACAAGCCGAGTGGAGGAGATAAAACTAAGCTATGGAGGAATGGCTCCTACCACTGTCCTGGCTCTAAAAACTTGCAAGGAACTCACTGGCAGGTAGTAGTTTTTCTGTGATAAAAAGACTGTCTAATGGAACTGTGCTGATTTTTACAGGAGCATTTTAAATATCTAAAATATCCTAAATCCTCTTTAAAAGTTAAAGGAGAAAGGGGAAGAAGTATAGTTATGCTTCTGCAGCAGTGTGTTTTGTGTAATGCTTTGCTTCCTCCAGTATTCCTTACCCTCAAAGATCCATGTCATTTTCTCATTCAGAGAGCCATTTTCTTGCCAATTGTCTCATCTATTGGACTGGACAGAAGCTAGATGCATGCATGACCTGCAAAACTGGGTTCATTTCAAACTGGCCGGAAAAATCAGTGCTTTTATAATATCATAGCTTCGCCACATCTTTAGGAAGGATACCATGAGCCCAAGATGAGAGCAAAGCACACACGTGCTAAGAACAGATAGAACTGATGGCTGTTGCTTGAGAGCTTGTGGGAACAGCATGAAGCTGTGTCAGGGGAGGTTTAGTTTGGATATTAGAAAAAGGTTCTTCACCCAGAGGGTGCTTGGGCACTGGAACAGTGGAACAGGCTCCCCAGGGCAGTGGTCACAGCACCAAGCCTGAGAGAGTTCAGGAAGCCTTTGGACAATGCTCTCAGGCACATGGTGTGACCCTTGGGGTGTTCTGTGCAAGGCCGGGAGCTGGACTCAATGATCCTGATGGGCCCCTTCCAGCTCAGCATATTCCATGATTCTGTGTCAGAAGAGTTAGTCTCCCCTGGTGAATTTAGGTCTGAACAAGGGCTCTGTGTCACCTTTGCTCCCTTGCAGAGACTGGAATGAGAAGCTGCTGCAGGATGCCTGCCGCTTACTGTCGGGTGAGATGGATCTGTCTCCTTCTGCGCCTGGTGGGATGGTGGATTTCCGACGCACACTCACCCTCAGCTTCTTCTTCAAGTTCTACCTGACAGTCCTTCAGAAACTGAGCAAGAGTGGCACTGTGAGTGCTCCTTGGGAAGGCAGATTTGGGGAAGGAGAACCTCTTTGTGCTGCCTTGGTGGGGAAGGCACAGGGAGGGTTCAGATTTGAGCAGAGTCACACCTGATCCATGCTGCAATAGCTGCCAGAGCTACTCTACTGCTTGTGTAACAGTGACTTTTGTATCTTCCCACTTGCTTCCTCGTGGCACCCTCACCTTGTGGTGGAAGGGTGTTGCTCTGTGGGTTCACAGGATGATTCCTGGACTTCTCCCATTTGCTGCATTACAAGTGGTCCTGTGGCTCTGTGGTTACGCTTGGCACCAAACCTGAGCCTCGTTTACCTTTAACTCAGCAGATTATGGATTACCTTAAGTGGAAGATGGAGAATGGAGAATATTCTGAGCTGCTAGGGAATGTGAGAAGAAGGGAAGGTGATTTTCTTTAATATGTCTTTGGCAGAAAAATATGTGTGAGCCTGTCCCTTCAAACTACATCAGTGCTACAGAGCTGTTTCACAAAGATCCCATTGCAAATGCCCAGCTCTTCCAAGTAAGTAGAAACTTTCCCAAGTAAGTAGCAGTGTCAGCATGGCATAGATGCAGGCTTTTCTGTAGCTCAAACTGTGCTTCTTATCTTCTTATCTCCCTCAGTATGGTCATCACATAAACTTATAAAATGCCATGTGTGAAGCTTGTATTTGGGTCTCAGTCCTTTCCTCACTTTAGGATACTATTCTTTCCTACCATTGCCCAAGACTGTTGCTGACAGCTTTATAGAAATTGCTTTTCCTCCTGTAGCCAGCTCTGTATCCAAACTGAAATTCCCCTTCAGCTTTCCCCAGTCACAGCCTGCCTTTCTTGGCACCTCTCAGGCTGCAGATTCAGGATGTATCTTCTTTCTTAATTCTGTTAGTGACCCATTCTCTTCAGCGTGGAGAGTAGAATCCAGTTTCAGAACTTGAACCTTCTTATGCAAGCTGTGAAATCAAACCCTTCTCTTCCACAGCAATTTCAAAACCCAAACCCCTTTCACTTCATTCCCTACAGCTCCCCTCTGTGTAGCTGCATCTCGTGGCATCTTGTTTACCTTCCTTTCCCACAGGACTGAGCCCCCATCCCATTCCCCATTCACTAGAATGTCTCACAGTGCCTTTTGCTCTCCCATCAATGCTTCCATCCCCTTCCACCCAAGCCAGTAGTAGTCAGCCCTGTGTTTTACTCCAGGAAGTGCCCAAGGGGCAGGCCATGGAAGACATGGTGGGCCGGCCTCTGGTGCATGTTTCAGCAGCCAAACAAGCCAGTGGAGAAGCTATGTACTGCGATGACATCCCTCACTACGAGAACGAGCTGTACCTAACGCTGGTGACCAGCACCAAGGCCCACGCAAAGATCCTGTAAGTGTCGCTTCTGACTTTCAGATGTTGGAAGCATCCGGTGCCTGGTGGCTTAGAAAACACCAATCTGTCAGGGTGTGGGTGAGGGAAAGGTTTTTGCTTAGGTGGGAACTGCAGTTCCTTGCACATTGTTACATGGAGGCGAGCAGTGTGTGTGACAGCTGCCTTGCAAGTCTGCGTCAGTGGGAATATGAGAGAATTAACACCAAACTTTGGGCTCTGCTGAAGCACAAAAGCCCTCAGCCTAGGCAAACTTTCTGCATTTCCCATCTCTTATACTCAGGCATGCAGGACTAAAAAGGAGCAGGGTAGGAGAGCACCACAGTGGCTAAGGAGATGTCATTTTAATCACTAACCAGAGCATGCAGCTTGAAGATTCTCTTTCTGTCTGCCTGAAAAATTAGGTTGTAAGATGCAGTTCTACCAGCACTCCTGCTGGTGAGTCAGCTGTGTGCACTGGGTTTTGCCTTGCATGGTGCTTGCCTGCACTGGCTGTGGTCAAACCCCTCTGCACAAAAGTAATTTGTGAATTGGCTTCAGCTACGAGGTGTAGCCCTGCTTGTTTTAGGCTGTAGCAAGGTGGACAGGTCAGCATTTGGACGTGCAGCTGTCTCAGAAAACATCTTATCCATGCAGAGCATGACTGGTACCTAATTAATAACAATAGTGACTAACCAACTCCAAAAACACAGTCCTGCAGGTAATGCCATCTACATTCTCATATGAATTTTAATGCTGTCATATTGCAGGACTGACTGCCCCCACAATCCCTAATTTTGTTTACATGGTGGTGTCTCTGCAAGCTCTCATCTGCCCTCAGCTGCTTTGATGTGGGACACTCTGTGTTGCACGGGCTCGTGTCATCCTCAGCAGCCTTGCAATGTGCTGTTCATTCCTTAGGCAATACTTCCTGCCTAGTTAGGCTTCCTGTCCAGAGGTTTCCCATTGTGGCATGGGCAGCACGATGGTCATGGATGCAAGGATGTAGTAGTTGGCTCCCAGGTTATGAAAGAAACTGCTCTGTCATCATAGTTAATTTTCAGGTGTTGCAATATGCAATGCAGACACTTAAGTGTTGTTGCTACCATCAGGGCAGATGGGGAGATAGAGAAAGCATCACGTCCATGCTTGTGACCACAACATGCAGTGTTTTCTAGAGGTTTCTGTACACGTTCTCATGCATTTGCGTTGTGTACAGATATTTCAGGCTGGGACCCTCTAATATTCTGTAGAGGAAGTAGTAGAATATTTAATCAGGAGGCAAAAGTATCTCAATGATTTTGGCAGTCAAAATATTGAATCTGAAAACTTCTACCTCATCTGAGTTAGATTTTGAGCACCAAGTGTAAATCAGACATCATCTGCCTCTGCATTTGTAACTAAGGGAAAGTGTTAGGGGGTTGTTTGTGAGCTACTGCTGCAGAAACACAGGAAAGAGAACTTTCCAAAGAAAAATAGCATTTTGAGTTCCTGCTGTCTAAGGGTTCATGTGGGAAAGTACATTCATATATGTAATGCCTTTTTTAAAAAGTCTGTGGCTCACTGGCATGCAGTAACAGCTGCTTTCAGGCACAGTTTATATCAAAGTTTCAGGAATCTAAACAAGTTGCTGAAAAAATTGCAGCAATTTACAGAAGGCAATAAATCATTCAGTCAGCAAAATCAAAGCCACAGCTCTTCTATTCACAACTGTTTCTGTAAAGCCAATGTACAGAATATTGCAAGAGGAACCTGAAAGTCTTTTGTAATGTATTTTTTACTAAGTTTCTCCATATAAAAATTAAATTATTGCCCTTTTTTAGTTATTTTGTCTCTGAGTTTTAAATCTATATATGATTCAAGCAGACAAGCATTTTGGTTAGATACCTCTTTTGCTGATTACCAAAGAAAGCCTTTCATGAAGGTTTTTGTCTTTTTGAGCATCGCTTCTTTTGCATCCTCTTAAAAACCCTGAAGCTTCCTTGTGATCAATCCTCAATTTCTCCCTGGCTCACCCATGGCAGATGATACATGTCTGCACTAAAAATTCATATTTATGAATAAACAGGGAATTCTTGCCTTCATGGCAAAAATCATGGCCGCTAAGAGGACAGTGGAAGCACAGCATCACTAACACCAACTTGTCATCAAAGAATCTTTAGTAGATGTGGCAACTGGATCAAGTTCAGATGTGTCTTAGGGAAAAGATGTATTACATAGTCCAAAGAAGCAGGCTGGTGATCAGTCTCACAGTCAGGATTAACATTTTCATATAGATCCCAAATGATTTTAGTCTAGTATGTTTCGCTTTCTGTCACGGTCTCGCATGATATTCACATGGCATAGCTAGCCTTGAGGGAATCAGGCCTGAATTTGTATTGGAATCTCATAATCACACAAAGAAAAAATGAGAAATAACACTCTCTCTCCTTCTTTCTGTAGTTCTGTAGACACATCTGAAGCTCAGAGTGTCCCTGGGTTTGTGTGTTTTGTCTCCGCCAAGGATGTTCCTGGCAGTAACATCACCGGCATCGCTAATGATGAGACTGTCTTTGCTAAGGATGTGGTATGTAGCTAAAACTAGCCTTCTTCAATCATGCTGCTCAGAAGATAACATTTCTCATATTGTCCAGTCAAGCCCTCTGCCTTATGCAGAGATAATTCTAACGGCATTGGGGTCAATAGAAATCTTGGTGCCAAATTCAGTAAGGCCCAGTTCCCCTTGCCATGTGCCCCTCTCCTCTGTGTTATCTCCACGATTCTTCTCTAAGCTGCAGCCCCCTGGGACAGGCTCACTCACTCAGCTGCTGTCCAAATTTGCTTGTGATTATTTTCCCTGGGCTGATTTTAAATAGACTGGTCTGAACAAACAGATGAAAAACTGCATAAAAGGAATAGACAAAGAGAATTATCACGAGTTTCTCGTTACTGCATACACGCACCCCAAATGATGGTGGGTCCTAATCTTGCCTGTAGGTCACCTGCGTGGGTCACATCATCGGTGCAGTCCTTGCAGACACACAGGAACATTCCAGGAGAGCAGCTAAAGCTGTGAAGATTAAGTATGAAGAACTTAAACCTATTGTCACAATTCAGGTAAGATGGCTCAGGTCTGCATCTGCAGTTGGCTTGGGACCCCCTGATGTCTAGTTCTGTTCTCACACATGTGGTTACTTAACCCCATGTTGTGTTTGTGATTGTGTTTGTGGGTGCAACAGGGTATGGAGAGAAGGAATAATTTTGTATTTTAATATACAGAAGGCACATCTTTGATGCCCTACTGATTTAGAGTACATTAACTTTTTCTGTGCTATTTAAAGCTGAAACAAATAAACCAAACTCAGGCAGATATATTGTGCTCAGCAGAAATTTGTTTTAAAGAACAAGGTTACTGTGAGTTACATTCTTACCCACAGAGACTTGCTTTTAATGTTGTCTGGTATGACCCTGCTGGCTTCACTGATATCCATTCCCTCTTCATTCTCTCATTTATAACAAGCAATAATAAGGTGTGAAAATGTCTTTTCTAGCTCTGTCACTGCACTGCTCCTCTGAGATTTCTGCAGACCACTTGTCAAGTTTCTAAGCTGATGAAATTAATTTTCAGATGTTCACTCCCCACTGTGGACTGTATGGACACAGTCTTTAAGTGGCTTTTCTCAAAGCTGAAGAAATTAATGTCAACAATGTGTGATCATTTCATGCTTTTTTATTTTTTCTAATTAGAAAATTTGTTGACAAGATTTCCTTATGGGACAGTAAAAGCAAATAATAATATCTACACAGCATTCATATCTAGAAATGAGAAGGAAAAATCTATGAAGCCATTCTTAGTGGATAAATTAGAACCATGGGATTCTAATTAAATGTTTTTAATAGTCAGTATTTTGTACCATGTATTTTGTAATGTGAATTGTATTCATGCAAGAAGAAAGAGTCTGTGCACTGTCTCATAGAGACATTGGTACTGTCATCTGAGGACAGAGATTTTGGGTTGTTTGTGTGATTTGTGGATTCACAAACAATGTGTGAGACCTTTGCCTTTTCTGAGGCTTCTAGCTGCTTGTTCAACCAGGGAACATGAGAGTGGAGCCAAAAACGTGCTGATTTTTTGGTTTTTGTTGTTTGATCGTTCTGTGGGGTTTTTTCATTATGGAAAGCTTCAGTTTTGGCAAAAGGAAAATGCCTTTGTAAAACTTCCCTTAGAAAGATGATTGTATACTAGCTCAGAAGTGAACTACTTCTGTGCTTCTTATCTGAGAGATTTCGTTTTCTCTTTGTGTCTTTTTCTCCCATTTTTCTTATTTTCCTTTCTCCCACCTTATGGGCTACAGACAAGAGTTAATATAAGTTATAGCTCTGGTGGCTACAGGCCTTTAGGTTTCGGGTCCACAATGTAAAATGAGTCACAAGGAGTACCTTAAGATTGTCCAGTTATGGTGTTGGTTGTGAAATTGCTGTGTTGCCAAAAGTTATTTTGTACTGCTTTTAGTCAAGTCTCTTGGCTATTCCCTTAGTTAGTGTCTGCTAAGTTCTTGTGCTTTTCATCTCGGGTATTTCTTCTTCAGTCAGAGGAAGTTTTGATTTCATTCCATTTACACAAAAATGTCATTGTGTTATTCTGTTTCCCAGGAAGCTATTGAGAAACAATCCTTCTTTAAGGATATAAAGAGGATTAATAAGGGAGATGTGAAGAAAGGATTTGAAGAATCTGATCACATTTTGGAAGGTGAGAATAAGCATTAATAATTCTTTTTAAAATAGGAGAGTTTGTGACAAAAGAAGTCAAGCTATCAGCCTCCTTTTAATGCATACACTACTGAGAGTAAGGCTTGCAGGAATAAATTAATCTCATATAAAGTTTCAGGCCAGTATACAAATTTTATTGTTTCAAACAGACCTGGATGCTCCCAGCTGTGCCCCAGAAAACACTCTTTTCCAATTAAAGGACACATTTTTCTTGAGCAAATATTCTACAAAGTGGTTTGTTTTTTTTTTTTTTTTTTTCCCTGAAATGTTTCCCTATCCAGACATAGTCTGGTCTAAATCTTATAGACAGCCAATTTCCTTTAATCTGGTGTATGGCTGTATCTTAGGAAAATGGGACACAATGAACAGATCAGGGCCAAGACCAAGAACAGAGGTTGATTCTGACATTTAATTATGTGTACCATGACTGGAAATTGTACTCTCAGCACTGACAGGTAAGATGTCCTGGGAAAGAGCCATGTGCAGTGATAGAGTTGATTCCCAGTTGGATCATCCTAAGGCATTTTTGGGTTTCTATTTTTGTTCTCCTGTTTCAAAGTCTATAACCTTGTATTTTGTCGACTCAGACTACACTTGATTTATTTTTTTTCCTTATCTCAGTGGTGTTACCAGTGTAGCCTTGAAAGACACCAAATACTGCATCTTAAGGGATGCTGGATCAGTGGCATGGTGTACAGGCTGATTTTTGAAATGCCAGCCACTTGTGTTTTGGAATGAAGATTTCTAGAAAGTGGAAAGGAAGCATGTCTGAATTTTTTATTGTGTTTTGTTGTTTTGTTTTGAGTTTATTTTTTGTTGTTTTTTAAACATTGAACCAGAAGTGTCCATTTTAGAGCTAGCGATATCCAGTGCTGGGCAAAGCAAAGGGTTGTCACCTAACACATGTACAAAGGCAGTAGATTGAAGACAACATGTCATGGGATACCACTTATAATACCAGGGATGCCCTTTCTATGGGGCATTTCTTTCAATTTTCTAGGAGAGATGTACCTTGGTGGTCAGGAGCATTTCTACCTGGAAACCCACTGTACTTTGGCTGTGCCAAAGGGAGAAGATGGTGAGATGGAACTCTTTGTGTCGACCCAAAACCCAATGAAGACACAGGTACTTCTCATTAACCTGGTGCCTAAAAGGCAATTGTTTCTCAGTTTCAGACTAGATGAATGGTTGTTTTATAGTTGCTCTTATTTTATTCTCCAGTTAAAAACCACACAGGCTTGGAGTTGAGTATGGGATGTAAAGTCCATATCCATCCTGCTGGAGTCCTGAATCTCTTTCCAGGAGATTCAGAGAGATTTCTGTTGGCAACACATCTTTGTCAACAGCAGTAACAGGCTTAGCCCTTTCTGGAGAGCATCCCAGCTGCTCAGGAGACATGGTGCTTGAATGACACATCAGAAAGAGAGGGGGTGAAACCACTGGCTGTGCACCAACTCTCCCATTCCATGAGATAGGCTACTGGCACCATGGGGTGTCCTTGGCCTGCTTACTGGCTCACCAAGACTGTCCAAAGGTCTCTCAATGCAGCAAGGGTGGTATGGACATCAAACCCTGTGCTAAATGAGACCTGTGTCTTGGTAACCTCATCTTGCGTCAGTCTTTTCCTGATTCTGTCCCTGTGTGCTGCAGAACTGTGCCTTTTCCCCTCAGAGACCAAATGCTGGCCTTCCCCTCAGAGATCAAACGCTGGACTTATTGGCTCCAATTGCATCAAATCCAGTATTTGCACTGCTGCAATGGTTTCAGGAAGGCAGTGTGTTGGCATCTAGCTCTTAACGCCAGCTGAGCTCCCTACATGTTCTGCTGTTTTGTTTTTCTTTAGGAGTTTGCTGCTAATGCTCTGGGAGTGCCTTCAAATCGGGTTGTGGTTCGAGTGAAAAGAATGGGAGGAGGATTTGGAGGAAAAGAGACTAGGAGTACTATTTTGACATCTGTAGTGGCTGTTGCAGCCTTCAAGTAAGTTTGGGTGTGGGGAAGAAGGATTTTTTCCTTCAGATTGTCCCAGGCTGCCTCTTTCTGGAGCACCATTTGCACTGGAGCACTTTCAATACTCTCCATGTTTTCTTACTGTACAACTTACAGCAAGCTGAATTTCCCAAAGGAGGTGTTCTCAAAGGGTTCTTAGCTGGTAGGAGGGATTGAACCTGCCCAGAGGGGCTAAGTTTATGTGGGAATGTCAGCTTTTAATAGGAAAGGGGGAAAATCTCCTTACTCTATTCCTTTGGTGCTCTCTGAAAACTCTTGTATCTCAAATTATTTGCCTCTCCACCTCACTTCATCTCAAACCATTTCAAGATCCAGCACCAGCCATGTTTATTGTTTTGTTTAATAGAGGTATGAGAATCTTTTCCTTGTTCAAAACTCTGCTACACCAGTCTTGCTCCATTATTTGTCTGCTCTTCTGCAAACTCCCTCGTTGGATTTTTCCCTAGGAAGGGTGGCAGGCCTTGGAACCCATGCTTTTCAAACCCCTAAAAACTCAGGGAAAGAACCTAGGCTGCAACCATTTGTGAAGAGCAGATTGGAAATGTGCTTCTGGTTTCTGGAGTTTTGCTGTGGGCTCGTGTTTAACTCTGCAGGTTTGGGGTGAGCATGGCCTCTGAGATGACAATTCTGCCCTGCCTGTAACCCTGCCCTGCCCAGTACTGCCCTTACTGGCAGTGCTAGAGGGATCTTGCAACACAACAGCAGTTTATACAATACCTTTGGAAGAGAACAGCCAAAATGAAGCTCTGTTTCTAAATCGACTTTATTTTTTTTCTGTTCTGAGCAAACAACCTGTTTTCTCTAATTAATCAGTAATGCATTTGCATTCTTTTCTTCTCTTTATCTCTGCCAGCCAAACCACTGTTTGACATCCTGGAGGTTACAAAATAACATCTATGACATTCCCTAGATACTCGTACAACCTGAAGACAGGCACGCAGAAAGCAAAATTGTTAGGAAAAAAAGAGCAACTCCTACTCTCCCCCTTGTTTTCCTCTTTGGTTAATAAATAAGCAAATAAAAACCAAGGTCAAATTGAAGGCTAGTTAGTACTTTACTTTGCATTATTATATAATTCCTATGGCATCCTCTCTTTCAAAGCCAAAAGAGTGCCTTGAGAAATAGTCTGGAAAACAATGATTGCTCAGTTATTAGCATCTGTCTCTAGAAGAAATTATCCTTTTTTTTAAAGACAATACTCTTTGCAAGAGTTTTCACAAACAGGTCCCAACTTTGGAGATGTTTATTTTCTTTTACTCAGTCTTGCCATTTTCTTAAGAGGAAGACATATAAACCAAGCAGTTTACCCTTAACTCTCCATTGCCACTCTGGAAAGACAAAGAGAAGAGTCTTGTTCTGCAGGAACCATGTTGTGCATTTCAGGCTTTGCCTAAAAAGCTGTGCTCTTTAACAGAACTGGCCGTGCAGTGAGGTGCATGCTGGACCGAGATGAGGACATGCTGATAAGTGGTGGGAGACACCCCTTCCTGGGGAGGTACAAGGTATGTACACACATGAGAAGAATACATCTGGTCTCAGTGTTGTCCCCTGAGACATCAGAGAGCAGTAAGATTTTGTTAAAAACTTGCTGCTATGGTCATTTCACTGCTGATCTCCCCCACTGCAAATGGGCCGGGTCAGATGGACTATAGCATTTTTCCTGTTAAAGTGCTGCAGAAGTTATTTTGGCTTGCAGGGTTCCTTTCCTGCGACCTCAGCATAAATAATTCTGCCTTCCTTGCAACCAAGGCTTTGCTCCTGTTGACAATCCCATTGCTCTTAGAGGCTCCCCCATTCCTTTAAAGCATCCTTTACACAGCAATGTGCTTTGTGATCTTCCTTTCTGCTTCACTCCCCATCCAACTGCTGCTGCTTTTGAAAGCAAAAACCTGTTAAGGAAATTGTGGCTATGATAAGTGGCCAGCACTTAATTTAGAAGAATTCTCTGGAGCAAGATTGAAACATGCATGGACCCTTTACTGAGGAACTCCCTCAGATGCTGGCTGTGCCTGTCCTGTGCTGCACTGGGGACAGCCAGCCCTCTCTGCCTGTGTGAGATCCATTCAGTTTTTGGAGGGAAGCACAAACCAGAACATTTTGTAGAAAACTGATTACTGAGGAGACTCTCTTGACAGGTTGGTTTCATGAAGAATGGGAAAATCAAGAGTCTGGAGGTGTCATACTACAGCAATGGGGGCAACTCTGTAGACCTCTCTCATGGCGTAAGTAAAATTTTCTGATGGCTAATTAAGCAGAAGGTGTTTTTCTGTGCAACCTTTTGCTCTGACTTCAGAGACCTTTTGCCTACAGCATTGCTTGCACATGCAGCTCTTTGACATGACTGAAAACAGATTTTGAAGGGGTTTTGGAGCTTCTACAAATGCTCTCTGAGCCAAATGACCTGCCTTGGCATGTGCCACATAATTTTTATGGATGCTGTAATAACTCAGATTGAGCAAAGGTGTCAAAAATGTTTGCTTTTCATTACAGAGGGCTGTGATGGAAGAGTAGTTGCACAATGCAAGATGACTGATAGATCCCCAGCTCTGGGGAAAGATAGTTCCTTGGAAGGAGAAGCATCCCAGTCAATAGGCTGATCAGGGCAGAGTGCCTAAATCAACAAGCTTGTTAAGGACTGGCTGAAGCCAACAGTGTTCACAAGCAGTGAGGACAAAAAATGCACCTGAGTCCTGAGTTTGTCTTCAAGAAGTTTTGCACTGATGAGTAAAAAACTCTCCTTTGCTGTCATGTGGGTGACCAACTCAATAGCCTAGTGTCACTCAGGTTCATTCTAGCTCACTTTCTCCAGTCCACTGAGTCTTTGATAATTTTCTGCAAAAATGGATCAGTTTCAAGAGGAAAGAACTGCAAGAGCTCTCTACCAGAGCCACATTTGATGCTGGCAGTGTGGCTGGTGCTGGGCAGAGCAGAACAGCAGGCAAGTGTCTTTGCATAAGCTGAGAGCCTGGCTGAAAGGACATCTATGTAATTGTCTTTTTGACTGTGTTTGAATCAGGGGACTGGCAAGTGCTTCATGTTGAAATAAAGTTGGGTTGTGCGTAACACCCTCTCTGTGCTGCTGCTGGAAGGGAAATCTGGAAATACAAGCCAGAAAGAAACTCTGGCCCTCTCCCAATGTGGACAAAGATCTCGAATCTTGCAGTTCAGATGTAGTTATTGAAAATCTTTATTTCATATCATTGCCCTTACTGCCATAGCCCATTGCTGAGTCACTTGATACCAGCAAGATTTCTTTTCTAGTAACAGATTACTCAATATAATGAAAAGAAAACTGTTTCTTCCAGACAGGTAATGGCATTTAGTAACTGTTTGACTCAACGTAAACCCAGGGCCAAAAAAGGACTTTGAAGCTCAATCTGTCCCAGAGCTGTAAGTGTCAGCAGAGAAGTGTGCTTATTGTCGTGTCTCCTTCAGGAGGACACCACTTGACACTCCACTGCACGTGGGAGGCAGTTCTGGCTGCATTTCAGTGCTCATCCAGCTGTGTTGACTTCAGCCCTGCAGGGTGCAAGAGAAAGTGCTGATTGTTGTAAATTAGCTTCAGAGCTTCCAGTCTGGTTTTGGCACTGGTGAGAAGTCTGACATCCAGTTCATGTAAAATGTGTCCACCTCCATTCCTTCTCTTCACCAGGTTATGGACAGAGCCCTGTTACACTTGGATAACTCCTACAACATCCCCAACGTGAGCAGCGTGGGCATTGTTTGCAAGACCAACTTGCCTTCCAACACGGCCTTCCGTGGCTTTGGAGGGCCCCAGGGAATGATGATTGCTGAGTGCTGGATGAGCGATCTTGCTCAGAAGTGTGGCCTGCCACCTGAGGAGGTACAGACCCACTGACACCTTCCAGGCTGGTGCTGCCTTTGAACAAGCTCTGAGAACTGGATCAGCCATACAAAATTTTTAAGCATAAGAACTTCTGCTTCATTTTTGCTGAGCTCCTAGCAGGATCTCAAACTTGTGTGACAGATACAGTCCAGAATGGATTATCTTCTGTTTAGTTAAATTCCTTGGTAGCCTCAATTTTATTACATCTGCTTTAAGAATAGATATTAAAAAAAAAGTCCAAAGGCACTAGGTACCTTAATCTTACTGACAATGTGCTGTAAGTCCCAATCTCTGAAAACTCCCAGCCTTAATGTCTTAGTTCCTGTTTTCCCATAAACAGATATATGCTTGTTAATTGTTTTGCTCTGTAGAAAGAGCAAAGAAGTAAATTAGGAACCAGCCCACTTTAGATCTCATCCCTCCTTGCCCGAAGCATTAAACTTGGCCTGTCCTTTCTATGTCTCTTTGGGAAGGTGCGGAAGCTCAATCTCTATCACGAAGGAGACACAACTCATTTTAACCAAAAGCTGGAGGGGTTTACTCTACGAAGATGCTGGGATGAATGTTTGTCCAGCTCCAGCTATCATGCCAGGAAGAAACTGATAGAAGAATTCAACAAGTGAGTGCTCTGGAGCTGTCTTGTTACTGGGTGCGCCTGCTGCCTACTAACTTCTGAAGTTCTCTTAGCAACTCAAGTGCTGTGAAGTCAGACCTTATTATTTGCAGAGTGACTTCTAAAAATTTCTCTTTTTGAAATCCCTTCATGCTCACTGTCTGAGGAAAACTCTATCAGTGAGCTGGTAGCATAAATAAGGCCGGAATCAGACCTAGCATGGCATGATTTTGTAAGTGAAATGTAGCGAAGAAGAGGGAGTCTCTTAAGTCCAGCTAGGATTTTCACATGACTGACTACCAAGGCAATTTGTTTAGGCTTTGCCCTGCCTTATAATCTTTTTTAGTTGGCTTGTGTATACAACTGAACAGTTAATAGTATGGACAACTGCTTCTATAATGCTTGGGGAAAGCATCTTCAGTTGGAATTTCTTCTTGTTGGAACCCATGAAGAAAGACATTCCTTAATACAAATTAGTGATTAACTCTGTCTATATCACAGTTAGGTATTTAATTTCTATTTGATACGCAGTCAGAGGGAAGCACAGTATTGTTTTGTGGTAAAAGGCACCTGGGTATACCAATAATGTTCTTTCCTTGCAGGCAGAACCGCTGGAAGAAGAGAGGGATGTGCATCATTCCTACCAAATTTGGCATCAGTTTTACTGTCCCATTTCTGAACCAGGTCGGTAAATATCATTTGACTTTTTGCTAGAGAAGCTGCATTTATGCTGCCTCCCCCAGGCCTTCCTCCATTTGTACCAAACTGGAGCTTCTGGAAGTAATAAATTAGTTAAGAGCAAGCATTTTTTAAGCCAAAATGAGCAGCACAACAGTTACCAGTTTATACTGCCCAAAAGACACCATAACATAGCTACATTTCCATGGTACTGTGTTAGGTTAATTTCCCTGCCTTTCTCGATAGTAGAAACGCTGCTCCTGTGTTTGAGCTGATTTGATGGACTGTCAGCAGTGTTGGCAATTTCAGGTGAAGAGTGCATCTGTGTTTCACAGGGGCAGGATTGGATTACTTCACCTGCTTTCTGAGCTGAAAATACTGACTGGGGTTTGTTATGCCTTTGGAACTTCCAGTGAGTTGGTGGGACTAAACCAAACTCACCTCAAGTGTAAACAAGTGGCTTTAGTTGCACCAAAGAACAATCTTAGTCTGGTTCTGAATGAATTCTCTCTGTAACCCGCTAAGTACTCCACTAGTTAATTTATGATGATTAATGTTCCCTGTTGTAGGCTGGAGCTCTGGTCCATGTGTATACAGATGGCTCTGTGTTACTTACACATGGGGGGACTGAGATGGGTCAAGGACTTCACACCAAAATGATTCAGGTAATAATGAGTTTGGGCTTAACTGCATAAGACATCTTTTCAGGAGAATTACTCTCCCTACAGTATTGCCTCAGGCAGCTTGACACTTCCTCTGTGTGCATGCAGAGGGTAAAAAATCATGACTAATTCCTCTTCATTGTTTCAGCAGCAGTGCTAGATTTCCAGAGTATTATCACAATTGAGAATTAGAATTAGATTCTTCATCATCTTAAATCTCATTACGTTGATAATGCAGGTTATGCTTACAGTTTATCTTCTCTGGCAATTTCATTTCGCCCTATAAAGGTACAGTTTACATCCATTTTATACGAAAATTAGTGGTATTGCAAACATAGATATCTGCATATGCTAGTGCCTTTGTAGTTAAAAAGGCTTAAGGGAGCAGGAAAATGAAAGGAAAATCTCATAGGGCTATTGATCTTCTGATTCTTTTAATTGTTGAGACAAGAATTTAGTCTCACAATAGTGCAGTGAATGTCATTGTGGCAGAAATGTAGGTGGTCACAGGCATTCAGTCTGTGAAATGCAAATGTAACAATGTTCTGGCTAGTTCTCAGCCACAAACAACTCGGCCTGCAGGAAAAATGAAGTTCATGGTGGGAGAGGGTAGAGGTTTCACTGTGGGTCCTGGCAGTGCAAGCAATGACTGGCAATGCTCATGGATAAAAAGTGCTGCTTACCAATTGTTTATCTTTGCTCCACAGGTTGCTAGCAGGTCCCTGGGAGTCCCCACCTCCAAAATTTACATCAGTGAGACCAGCACAAACACTGTCCCCAATACCTCCCCGACAGCTGCTTCAGTCAGCGCGGATATCAATGGAATGGCCGTCCATGTATGGAAGCTGAGTTATTTAAAGGAGTGGGTCACAAGAGAGGGCTCTGGAGCATGAAGAGATGTCCTGTATTTATTTGTTGCTTAAGGAAAACAACCATCAAAAGGCAGCTCCAGTCTAAAGATGCCTCATAACTTCTTTACCTGTTATAGCTACCAGTGGCACTAGATTGTGAATGACTTTATTTTTTTGAGTTATTCAAAACTCTCCTTCAGTCCTTTGGTAGCTCTAAAAATAGAGTATTTGGGATTGCTCGAAATGAGCAGAACAAAGCATCCATTTAAATAGCCAGCTTCTAAGTAATTAATGCAGCCTTATCTATAACAAATGTATTTTGCTGCATGTGTTAATAGCAAATGGTTTGAGAGCTGTGCTCCACAAGCTCTAAGTGTTGATCAGCTCAGAGCAAATGTTGTGCTGTAGCAATGGCATGGTCGTGGCTGTCTGCCATGGTGGAGTTACCAATACATATATTTGCTGGGTATGTGGCTTTTCCATTCTAGAAGAACAACTTAGCACTGGCCATTCTCAGTTTAAAAGAGAAAGGGAAGTGTAACCTGTAAAGTAAAATCATCAGGCTGTTTTTATTTTCTGCATGGCTTATCTGAGTAAGTTGAATTTTGGGAAGAAATTTTTTTTTTTCCAGTGTTAAAGGATCATCTTGTAAGCTATGCTGAGCTGTCCTGTACAGACTTGGTACAGATAAAGTTAATGTATAAATGAGTGGACTTCTTACATTTTGTGTCATGGTCCAGAAAGTTCTGTGCTGAATTTGGGATTTCTTTCTGCTATCAACACAGCCTATCTCCTTTAAAATCCTTTTCAGGAAACATTTCTTCCTATGTAGCAGGACATTTGTTAGTGAACTTTGTTTCTTTTTATGATTTGCCAAAGTCCTAAAGGCAACATTGATTTAAATAGAAGGTTCTTTGAAACTCTTACAGGGCTCTTAATACGATAAGCTGGCTATTCAAATCTTAAAATATTTCTTCTCTCTCTCTTTGTTTCTAGAACGCCTGTCAGACTATCTTAAAAAGACTTGAGCCTATCAAACAGGCTAATCCCAAAGGATCCTGGGAAGACTGGGTAAGCTGTCACGAGACAAGTGGACATTGTCAGAGATTGTTTTAACCATGTGTGCAGATGTGTCCTCCAGGCCTTCTGCATCTTGCTAGCACAGGTTTGAGCACAGACAGTGAAACACAACACCTGGCATGGATTTCCCAGTAATTAAAGCTTGCAAGAGGGCATCCCCAAGACATCCATTATTACTGTAATCCTGAGATTTCCCCAAATTTTGGGGCCTGCCTAGGACAAACTTCATCAAACAAAAGTCTTGAGTGGTTATATGTATCTTTCTAGTCAGGCTACAGTCTTGGACAGAAGGAAACCTGATTTTTAATGAAGGGATTCTATAGCATAGACAACTCTTGCTGAGCTGCCATTCAGCCCCTGTAGTGCTCCTTGCCTGCAATATCTCTGTATCCACAATGAGAAGAGATGGGTGGGCTGTAAGGCTCTCTTCAGATCCAAGCTCTGCTCTTCATCAGACTTGAAACTCTTCAAGTTTCAACATCAGTTTTGACTTTGATTTGGAAGTCAGGATAGAATTTCCCTCACTGAAGTCAAGATGACCTGTCAATTTAACCTTTGTCTCTAAGGCTAAAAGTCTAACCTGTAGCTGAGAGATGAACAAACAAAAGCAGGTCTCATCCTCTGCCAATGGTTCAAGTTCTGCCCTTGGTAGCTGCTGACGGGGCTATTTGGGGGAGTAGCTGCAATCATGCTGTTTGGCAGTGCTGGAGCTGGGTAGTGTGACAGCTGTCTGTCACTGGACATTTTCTACTTGAGGCTTCCTGAAAATGTTTTTGTGCAGTTATGCTGAAGGGTCTGGTTGTACAATCACTGTTTTCGAACTCTTGTTCACTTTGCCAGATTAAAACCGCCTACGAGAGCTGTGTCAGCCTGTCAGCCACGGGGTTTTATAGGTGAGTGAAAATTCACACTGCAGAGGCACTGACTTGATTGCATGGATTGCATCCAGGGAAATTCTGGGAGGATTTACAGCCCCCAGCCCCCTGTCACTGCTCTAAATTAAAGCTGCATTCCCTCTCCTACCTACAAGTGGTAAGCTGAGGTTAACAGTCTCCTGGCTGGTGAGAATCGATTCCTGTTGGAGCACAGCTCTGAGGACAAGAAAACCTGGAGTAGATCTAACTTCATTCCAGCTGACCTTGGTCTGAAGAGGCATAAATGAAATCAGAGCTTTGCCTGGGGCTCTGCTCTGTGTCAGCCTTGTGACCTAGTTTTGTACTAGAACCACCATGCAGTATAAGAGGGGTTGTCCTTGAGGAAAATCCTGTCTCTTATGGCATGAGCAGATACCAGTGTTTCCAGATTTGTTCTCCCACTTCAGACTCTTGCTGGGCCCTGTGTAGCTCTGAAATGAGGCACTTCTCATAATCAGCTTTACTGCTGGAGGAAAGCAGAGATCCATCTTCTTTAAGGCAGAGGGGTTGACATAAATAAATAAATAAACACAGTGTTGAGAAGAACCTATTTAGAACTAAAATACACTATGAGTTCATTTCTTTTGCATGTCTGAAATGTATTTTTTCTCTTAACCAAGTGACTTGTCAGTTTTTTAATAAACCTTCAGATAAAGTATAAGTAGCCAGGTACAAAGTTTGCCATGAACTGTGCTTAAAATCAATTCTTAGCTTAACAGAGATTTTGCTTCAGCTTGACTATGTTCTGAAATTTAATGGCCCTAAAGAAATGCTCAACTGCACTCTAAAAGCAATGGATTTGCTACTAGGTTGGTGAGAATGAGTTTATAACAGTCATCACAAGCCCTGAGATTCATGGGAAGATAAACACGGCTAAAGCAGTTTGATAGTCTCAATCAAGTTTTGGAATACAGAGCAGATTTAGCAAATTTCTATTTATAGTTGTTTACAGTTTTCCTTTCTGCATGGGCTTGACAGAAGGAATAAAACAAAAGTGAAGGAGAATTTTGATAAGTTGCAATGTAGCTGTATTTGATTTTTTCACGTAATGAAATGTGTGGTTTTGTTTCTTTTTGTATCAAGGATTCCTGACCTTGGCTACAACTTCGAAAAGAACGAAGGGAAACCATTCTCCTACTTCAGTTATGGCGTTGCTTGCTCTGAGGTTGAGATAGATTGCCTGACAGGTGACCACAAGGTGAGGGGTCAACAGTGAAACAGCTCTCTGTGTTTTGGTGAAGGGAACATCCATGGGGAGTTAGAACAAATACTGGGTGTCAGCTCATTCCTGGCTCTGTCATTGGTCTGGTGTGACCTTCAGCAAACGTCTTAACTCCTCTGTTCCACGGTGCAGCAATCCATAAAGCGTAATAAAACAATAAACCCTGTGGGGATTTGGGGCTTAATGAATGATTGCAAAAGTTACTGGATTTGCTTGAGTAAGAGATAACAGCATTGTGTTGGCACAAAAGTACAGAAACATCCTGGAATTGAGTTAATCATTAAAATAACACTGAAGGCTTCTGGAAAGAAAGGAAAGAAAAAAAAAAAAAAAAAAAGAAAAAATTATCATCAGAATCGACCTAGCTGGTTATGCTCAGGTACAGACCAGCATCTTGGAATTAATATTAACTGGGCCCATTGAACCTCTAGGGAAAACTGCAGTGAGTTCCTCTGATTTACTTTTGGGGTGAACTCAGATTAAAAGTCAGTATGAGGAGTTCATCTGAGATAAGATTATAGAACACTGTCCAAGCATGGGATAGTGTTTGGATACTCCTCCTCACATGAGACCACGGTGTACCAGTTTCAGTGACCTGTGTTGCTTTACCCTTTATTCCTGTGTTTTAGAACATTCGCACAGACATTGTTATGGATGTTGGTACCAGTCTGAACCCAGCCATAGATATAGGACAGGTAAGTGAAAAAGTGTTGCTATTTCCATCATGTTAAAGCAATCACACTGCTCTCTGGTTTTTCTATTTATTATCCCTCTCCAGGCTGCGCCTTTGCAAACACCACCTTTTAAACTTGGCGCAGAATTACATAGGGGAATATTCTGTTAGGGTTTGGGGTTTTTTGGCTTGGATATTAAGACTACAGGATATTGTCCAGTTACCACTCCAGTGATGTCTTTCAGGCTAAATCCCACACCTGATATTTATACTTCTATCTGTCAATATTAAGTTTATTTAATTTAGTGAAAATTCTCCTGTGACTAAGGAGTGTGGCAGACTGTCCTCCAGCTGCTGCTGTGTAGAGTCCTCAACAGGAAGTTGGACCAGGTACTTATCTTGTGAAGTCCTTGGGCAGGCACAAGATTACTTCAAAATTTTGTGCAGTAATAATCACAATATCTCTTAGCAGATAAAGGTAAAAAACACAGGGTTGTTTGACAGACCAAGAGATGAATTGTTAGACATATGCTTATCTAGCCATCTTAGCTCCCTGGCTAACTCTAGATGTTGATACGGTGTAACTCTAATGAAACTGCTGCAGGATTTGGGATGACAGGAGAGCATGAGTTGCAGAGCTCTGCTACAGCTAAAATGAAAGCTCCTTGAAAGTGACAGTTTTTCTGAAAGAGATTTTTTTTTTTGGTAGTGTCCAAGGGGAGAAAGAGATTTTCTGTCTTTGCAGCTTGTCACTTTAGGTTTGGGAGTTGAGAGATGGGCTAAATGGAGCCTGTCAAAGTGGTCTTAAATTCCTGTGTCCTTCCATGAATTGCTGCAGAGGATCTGGGGGCATAAAAGAGAAAGGATGTGGCCTGAGTGCAGGAACACTAGTACACAGAGATGGGTCAATGAATGCTTGTGCCAAATCTTTAGACTGCTCTGGCTGTCAAATATCTCAGTGGGCACAGAGAGCAGAGCTGCTTTGTGCAGGGCTGTTCAAGCACATCCTGCTCTCATAATGTTTTTTTCTCCTAAAATTCACAGTAGAAAAAGTACGTGAAGAAGTTTTTTAGTACTTAAATTGATATGGGAGTGTTTTTGCAGGGCTGTTCAAGCACATCCTGCTCTCATAATGTTTTTTCTCCTAAAATTCACAGTAGAAAAAATATGTGAAGAAGTTTTTTAGTACTTAAATTGATATGGGAGTGTTTTTGCAGGTGTCTGTGCTGGTGACCTGATAATACTTAGCAGCACTTCAGAAATAGTTTATACTGAAATAGAAAGCATGAAATAGTTTGTCTTCAGATGTTTCATCTTTAGTCCTTTTAGTCTACTTGTCCTTTGAATTATCAGGTTCAACTCATTCAGTGTTCACCTGCCTGGGAAGAAATCAATATTTTATAACTGATTTTTATTTTTTTTCTGTTGCTTCATCAGAAAATTCCTGTCCTGTGTTTACAGAAAATCTGTTTGCGTATATTTGTAAATTGCTTCACCTCCCAGGGAAATGCAGCCACATTTATGTGGGAACACAGGGATTGTGCAAAGATTGTACCCAGCAGAAGGGACAAGGACTTAGAGATAAAAAGCAGGATCTGACTCAGGTGGGGAGGGTTGAAAACCCTGGTGGATGTCATAACTGTTTGTCCTTGTGCAGGGAAGAAGAAGAACAACAAAGGGAATGTAACCTTGTTTGGATGTGTTTGTAGATAGAAGGAGCATTCGTCCAGGGCATTGGGCTCTTCACCATGGAGGAGCTGCGCTACTCTCCTGAAGGGAACTTGTACACTCGAGGGCCTGGCATGTACAAAATCCCGGCATTTGGAGACATCCCAACAGAATTCTATGTGTCTCTTCTCCGGGACTGCCCCAATAGCAAGGCAGTTTACTCATCCAAGGTACGCCTGTGACATCTGTTTGCCTCTTACTGTCCCATAACACTGCGAAGCTGAGTGGGATGAAGTAATGATTCTGTGTGTCTAAACAGTTCATCTCATTATGCTGTGGTTACTCTGAGGGCAGGATGTTTTTCTGTTTCTTGTCAGAAATGTGTGTACTATCCTTTCTAGTTAGGAAGAACTGAAATAACCTGCACATTGCTGCAGTGATTGTCCATTAGACAGAAATGAAGTGGCTTTGCTGTGTCAGAAAGCTTGTGTTTTCTTCCTGTTTCTTCTTTAATTGGACTGAGGGTTGTTTTAGCTCAGTCTTTCCTCACTGTTCCCACCTGGCACACTGGAAGCTGTTTTAGCTTCATGTTTCCTCACTGAGCACATCTGGTAGACTGAGGTTCCCATCTGGAAGGCAAAGCCTCACTCTTGCTTGTGCTCTGTCTAGGCTGTGGGAGAGCCACCTCTGTTCCTGTCTGCCTCAGTGTTTTATGCCATTAAAGATGCCATCTACTCAGCAAGGAAGGACTCTGGTCTGACGGAGGCATTCAGGCTGGACAGCCCTGCCACCCCAGAGAGGATCCGCAATGCTTGCGTGGACATCTTCACCAAAATGGTAACAGCTCCTGGTCTCACAGTCTGCTCCCTGGCCAGCCTGTCCCACGGGGAGTGTGCCTGGAAGTCACAGGGGCCCGGGGCTGGGATTAGGGCAGGATGGGGAGGCTGTGTCCCTGCTTCACTAGATGGGTTTTGTTTTGTGGGTGTTACCCTTCATTTAACCTGCCACCAGCTGAGAGCCAAATCCGCAGCCCAGTACTGCTAAGGCTCCCACTGCAGGAAGGGCTGCTGTGCAGTATCTTTGAAATTCAGTCCATTCCATTCTCCAAGTGTTGTCTGTGGAACAAAGGCATTGACTGCTTGTCCTGATGCTCCTGACTATCATCTCTCAAAGAATCATCACATATGGTGAGGGCCATGCTGTGATTTAGTGGTGTCCCTCAGAAAGGGAGGGAGAGAAAGGCAGTCCTTCAAATACTCCTTTCTTCTCAATGTTATGGCCACAGAAGTCTCCTTAGAGGCTGTGGACTTGTACTGAAGGAGTGCAGGAGTTATCCCTGTCATTGGCTCCTCATGGGCTCCTCCTCTATCATAGTGTTGTCACAGGGCTCTGTAAGAGTTGACCATCAGGTCTCTATCAGAAGTGCCACGAGACAAACATCTCTGTGTTTGAAAAAACTGGGATAGGAGCTCCTATCATCACATGTACAAAGTCCCCCACCTCAAAAGCAGAACGGTGGGACATGCTGAACCCTGGACAGGACCCTCATTTTTTGCTAATTCAATTTTTTTTTTCTCTTTACAGTGCCCTTCTGCTGAGCCAGGGACCTTTAAGCCATGGTGTGTGCGTGTGTAAGAGGAAAGTTTGAGGAGCAAACTCTGCTGAAACTGAGCTTACACCAGAGGAACCACAAGGCAGCAGCACTATAATGGAGAAAAAAAATATCTGTGTTCATGTGGCTCACCCACTGGTTCATGGAGCTTTCACATTTAATTGTCCAATCATTGTTTTCTCTGCGAGAGGGAATTGCTGCCAGATTATAGCTGTGATGTAAATTCAAATGAAGTGGAAGGTGATGTTATCCAGGTGTAATTGAAAAATCTTATAGGTTTCCTATAAAATTGCTGCAAGGACGCTTCTTAACAGCCAATGTGAAATAGCAAGGTGGTTGTTTCTTCTTTTTCCTGCTAAAGGGAAAAGATGTATCACCTTGTGATGCTATGCCAAAAAGGACTTAAATGTGTTGAGCCCAGACACAGAGCCCTCTAGCTAAGATGGGGAAGGTGTAAGAGGTGCTGAGGGCTGGACCCTGCCGTGTCCCCTCTGCACACAACGCCAGGTACATCCTAGAGGGAGATGAGCAGGACTTTTGATGTTGGCTAATGAAGATGGTCTTACCTGTGTAACAAAAGTGTTCCAGAGGAAAAGGCTAAAATGTGACCAGTAACTGATTTACGCCAAGTTCAATGACTGTTGCTTTGTCCGCACCTGGGCTTTAACGAGATCTTAGTTCAAGTGCTACCTTGTCTTCTCTGATTAAAGATAAAAACTAAATATACCAAGAGGACTTCCAGCAAGATGCTGCTTTGTTTGACCCACTCTTTTCCCATCCCACACCTTCGCATCTTTCCCCATCCTTTAAATAAGAAAGGACATCAGAGACCTTGGAGTAACAGAGAAATTTGCTTATTGATTTTCCCAAGGCAATTTATACCAGCCTTAGCAAGGGGTACGAGGAGGTTGGACACAGCTGGGGATCAGCTGGCTCTGGGTGCCCTCTAGGATCAATCCCTTGCTGTCATGGCCTTGCCTTCTTTCCAAGAGAACTCTTAGTTTTGCTGAATGTAAGAGAATGGGTACATTTTGCCACAGGGACTTCTTGTCTAAAAAATGTGCTGACTGTGTGATGACCTGGTGTCACTTGGATTGAGTATATTTTTCATGTTGGATTTAGTGCTGGGCATCCCTCCCGACAGGTTTTGTCACTGTCAGATTCAACACTGGAGCACCATGTTATCTCTAGATGGTGTCAGCCACGTACTGTGCCTGCTTATCATTTGCAAACTTTCATCTGTTTCTCTGGCCCACAGCTTTATTAAAATGTCCTTTTTCTCTTTGCACTCCCAGGGCCATCAAAAAATATGGTGCAAGAGGATGTAAGTCCTTATATAAAATTTTGCTCACATACAAACTTCTAAAAGTTGGCCTCCTGCTTCAGTGTGAAATTTTTTTAAGCACTCCAGGGTATACTGCTTGGAAAGGTGTAGGTTTATTTCTCAACTTAAATGTTATGGATCTACCATCTAGAAGAAGGGAATTTGTGTATGTGAGTTGCAGGAAGTATTTTGTGCCAATTGAGCTTGCTATGTAATTGTTTTACTAATTGAAATACGATATTGGTGTTTCTTAAGCTCTGAGGTACTGGGCAAGAACACGTTTTTGTTTTCTCCTGAAAGTTTGTAATATGTAAAAAACCTCTCAGAGAAGAAAACGTGATAATTTATGTGAAAGAACAGCTTTTGGAGCCTGTGTATCCACATTCATGGGTGACCAGGGAGGGATGCAAAACACAAAGTCTGTAAGGTAGATTGGTATCAGCTCTGTTTCTGTGAATTCCACCTCGTGAGATTGCTGGACATGCTCACTCAGATCAGGGTGAGAAATACAAAGGTAATGTGTGTTAATGCAGAGCATGGGGAAACACAGACAGAGTGGGATATCAAGGAGCTCCCAGTGTTTTTCCACGGGAAAGTGGCAACTGTTCACGATAGGCCTGCTGCCTGTGAGAGTCCTGGGACATGGTGGGATGTCACCAGCAGGATGAGTAGGTGCTCTTTCTCCCCCTGGTTCTGGAATTTTCATCATTTCATGATGGGTTTGTGAGTATCTCACACAGTCGCAGTGACTGTCTGGTCAGGTGAAATTTTTTTAAATTAGATGTATCAAGTCTCTGTTTTGCTATTTGCTTTGTGAGTTAATTGGAAGTGTATTTGCCAAGTTTTGTGTACATGCAGTGGTCAGAGCAGGCTGTTCAGAGCAGACCTGTAGGGCCAGTTTTGCTGCAGCACCAGTGAGCCACTCTCTTCCAGGCACCAGCCCTGGCCCTCACGCCCAGCCCAGCTTGGGGCCCCCTTGATTCCCTTGCTCAGCTGATGGAGGGAGGGAACACCTTCCTTTTGGGGTGCACTGGAATTGGATGTTAATTATATCAAACCCATGGGGAGGGCAATGGTATAAAACCAGGGTTGCAAAACACTGGTTTTGAGGTTGTAGGGAAAAGGGAAGCTTGGAGGCTAATAGGAATTTGCAGAAAGATCATTGTAATACCTGCCTATGCTGTGGGACTCTAAGGAAGACGAAGCTGAAGTTTTCGTGTCACCTCTCAATGTCTGAACATTTCATACATTGCTTTCCCGTGGAACTAAATGGCAGGCACCTTAGGAAAGGACTGGGACCTGCTGGGGAGGCTGGCTGGAAGACAAGATTGCTGACTTGAGGTGTGCTCTGCACTACAAAGCTGTGGGGGAACAGCTCTCCTGCCCTGAGTGCACAGCACTGTCCCCTGTCAGGTGCTGTGTCCCATCTCCTCACACACATCTTGCTGTGTGGGGTCTCAGCTCTCCATCACTGGAGGGAAAGCTACTCATGAAGAGAAAAATGTTCCTTTTCTAGTACTTTCCAGTGAAATAGAGCATGGATGCAAAACTCTAATGACATATAATTGGAAATTTGCTGCTTTTCTACTTCCAGAAGTCTATCCTCAGAAGAGGAACTATGCCATCTTGCTAGACTGTAAAGTACTGCGCACAATAATGGCACTTAAATAGTAATTACTGCAGCTGGAGGGTTTGTGGGAGTGTGAAAGGAGCCCAGCTGATCCGATGTCTTAATGCCATTAGTTGCATGGCCTTCTGTGAGAGAGGGAGGCCAAGGTTCTGGTAATTGTTTTACGTCAGTTCTAACTCAACAGTTTTCACCATCATTCTTTAATGAGCATTGTCAAAATGGAATCATGAATGTATGTGGAATTCTCTGTGAATGTCACAACATTGCAAAATAAAGCTGCTAAATACTCTGGAAACAAGTATGCTATGGTAAGAGTCTGTCAGGATTTGAAATCTAGACAAATTCAGCTCATCCTTGTGTTTGTTTGATGAAGATGGACCCTTCCCAGGGGCTGTGAGTCAGATCAGCTCAGTGACCAAAGCTGGGAGAGGGCGGGTGGTTGCTCTGGGCTGCCCAGCTGGATGAAGCAGCGAGCCAGCTGGAGAGACTGGGCCTCTGTCTGGCCACGCTGGCAGCCAAGTCCAAAAGAAAGCAGAGTCAGTCCTCACGCTTCTCTGCCAGCAGGAGCTTGTAGTAGCCACATCCTGTTTTCCATTGCAGCACAGTGGTGCATTCTGATGCTTCTAGCTGCCTCCACAGGGCCCAGCAGTTGCCGATACAAGGTGGAAGGCAGTCTGTCTGATGCTGTGGGTGGTACCTGGTCCACACTGACACTTCCTTGTCTCAGGGCTAGTGCACTGAGCTGAAAGCTGGCCTTGGCCCATTGGAGTCAGCCCTGGAAGGAGGGGAGGCAAACTCTAAACCTGTGAATGGAGCAAGCATCGGATCCCATTGCCAGGGCCCACTTGAGCCCAAACACGTGGGAGATGAGGCTGTAAAACAGGAACAATTCACCCAGAACAGATAAGACCAAGCAATGGGCCAGGCCTGACCTTCCCTGAGCATGAAAAGACTGGGAACACTGCCAGTGGTTCCCCAGGAGGGTGTGCCACCCTGTGTCAGATCTCAGCCTCCAGGTGATATGCTCCTTTGGGAGTGCTCCTTGTACCTGTGTCAGGAGACTTGTCATGAAGAAGCCATTGCCAAACCTCTTGGACCAACATGGAGCCCAGAATAGGAAATGTCAGTGTGGGCACAGCACAGGTGATGCTGCTGTGGTTTGCAGCAGGTCCACTCCACCCCACCCCAAACTGCTCAGTTTAACCCATCACAATTCAGTTCATGCAGTTTTCCAAGTCCCAGTGCCACAAGTTTCCCTAGTGCCTGCTCTGACCAGGATATGTTTAAACACAATATGTCTTCTTATGTTTAAATACGATTCAACCATCTTGATCCCCTGTCCCCGGCAGTGGTCTGTCTTGGCTCTCTGATGAGTCTTTTGGGCTGTGACATGGAAAACCTCACTGCAAGCAGCTGGGAAGCAAAGGCCTGTCAGTATCTTGAAGCACTTGCTTTTGGATTAGTGCTCCCTGAAGCAGTTCCTCCATGCAGGCTATTTCTCCCAGGTCTATGCGGTGATGGGGTGCTCTGACAGGAAACTGCTAGGAAACAGGAAAGCTGCAAGGTCCCCACGGTAGAAATGAGACAGCTGCTTCTTCTGCTGGGCAGACAGCTCGCTGAACAGCTGCTCTGACAACCACCTGTAGGTCTGCTGCACTTGGCTGTCAGTGAGCTCGGGGAGGAGGCTGCCTGCAGGCAGCCCAGCCCGCTGCAGCAGGTGGTCCAGTTCCTGCCTGAGGAAGCCAAACATCACCACGTAGTCATACTGGATGAGGCAGGGCTGGCACAGGCTGACCAGTGGTTTCCAAGCCATGCTGCCACTGTGCATTTCACTGTCTAGGACTTCCTGGATGAAGCTGCTGAAGGATGGGCTGCTGCCCATGCCTCGCAGGAATGTGGCGATCAGCCTGTGGAAAGGGTCCCTGATAAAGAGCACTTTGGTGTAAGACCCCAGCATGGCCTTTATCTCCGTCTGCTTGAACTTGCTCAGCTGTGTCTCCTTAGCATGTAGCCGGCGGTAGGGGACTGGCACTGGCAGCGTCACATTGGCCTCCTCTAGCTTCTGCAGAAGCTGCTGCCATTCCTCCACCCCTGTTGATGGCACTTGGCAGTACAGGAGGTCCAGCTTGGTGTTCACCCTCAGACTTGGGAGCAGGGAGGCTCTCTTGACCTGGCTGCTCAGCAGCGTGGTGACTTTGCCTGTTCGGCTGCAGAAAGTTCTCAGTCTCCTCTTCCTGATCTGCTGGACGTGAAGGAAGGTGTCCAGTGGCAAAGTGAAGCCCTTCTTTGCCTTGGGGGCCAAGTCATCTGGGAAACACCATTTGGAGATGGGGGTGAAGAAAGAACACAGTGCCCTAAGTAGGACCTTCAGCACAGGGTATCGTAGCAGGCTCTTCTCCAGTTATTCCAGTGTGGAAAGGATATAATGTGGACAAATATGGGTAGGAGAGGGGTAGACCACCCCTGTCTGGCAAAGAGTTTGGCTTTGCTGGGAAACGGGTTTCTGTCCCCATGAACACATGACATTATGGACACTCAGACCCCCTTTCCCCAAATCACCATGTCTGAGGACTGATCTCAACCATAGATTTATTCCACAGGCCCTGTTCTCCACTAAATCCTAATTTTTGCTTTTAACTCCTTGCTTGCAACTGAACATCTCAGAGGTGAGTTTACCAAAGAGTAAAAAATATTTTGAGACCAGGCAGTAATAAACTAAGTTTGTAGCTACAAATACACGCTATCCTGCAAACCCTTTTGCATCTGTTAATGGATTGATATCAGCTATCAAATACATCTGAAAGTAAAGGATTATTCTTGTTGGCTCAGGGTGACTTAGGGATCCAAATGACATCACTTCTTGCATCACCCCCATATGTAAATTTTTTCTCTTGTAGATAAAAAGGCAAAAGCAAATAAAAAGCAAAAAGCAAATAGAAGTGAGATGACAAAAAAGCAAATATCAAAGGCAAAAGCAAATGCAAAGACTCTATGAGAGTCTGACTAATTTCTCAAATTCCAGCTTTGCTTTTTTCTGTCTTCTTATTTTTGATGTGAAAAGGCCATAGTAGGTTTGAATGTGGAAGATTAATGCCTGCCTTGTTAGTTTATTTTCTTTAGCAGCAGCACATCTGCCTCATCTGCTCAGTGCAGACATTTGGCAGCCTTGGGGAGACAGTTTGATGATTTGTTCTGGGTCCACAGGAAGTTAAATATTTGGGGAGGTTCTTGTACAGGGCAGAGAAGCACAGTTAAAATTAGGCAAAGGACATCAGGAACACAGGAAGAAACACAGTGGTGCCTGAAGCTATCCTGAGCGGTTCTTTAACTCACCCAGCCCCAGAATGACAATGTCTGCAAAATCTAGTGATGACTTTGCCCTGGAACGATGGGAACTGGAGCGGAGGGATGCATTTTTAAGGCAAGAAATGCAATAATCGTCAACCCCCCTGCCCCTGCTCCCTCCCGCCTTCCCAACAGCATTTCACTGTCCTAGCAAAGATTTGGGAATCACCTCCAGCAGCCTGACACCTGTTTTCCCCACCACACCTGAGATCAATGACCCCACTAAGGACATACAGCTGCAGGGCCCCACAGCAAGGGCTTTCTCCACCAACACTGTGCAAAGGGTGTTTTCTGTCCTGTAGGCATTTGCCCACCAAGACCCTCTGGAAGAAGCTCCAGGTCACTTCGGCACGGAATTGCCGTGGTGGCCAGGCCTTACCTCCTTGGCTGTGGGCTGGGGTCTGAAGCAGCCTCCAGCTCAGGAAGGCGGTGATGGCCAGGGCAGCCAAGAGGCCGAGGCGGGGAAGGAAGCGCATTTCTGGGGTGTGCTGGGTGCCGAGTGCTGGTGAGCAACTTGGGACCCGAAGGAAGGGTGTTGGGGAACCTCCTGTGTTTACTTAAACACACCCAGCCAGAGCTGGGTTAAAGTACTGTTTGGGCAGCAGCTCGGCTGGGGGCAGGGAAATGGCCTGAGGCACAGTGGGTGCCTCCTGCCTGCACTTACAGTGTGAGATTTTGAGGCAGAATCTGCCTTTTTATTCAGTGTCTGTGCCGTGTCGGGTGACAGTGCTCCCTATGAGGAATAAGTCTTGCGTCCCTGCTCCTCTGCAGGGTCCTGCAGAGCCACGTGGGGAAAGATGTCCCTGGTCCCCTGATACTCCCTGTTTTTGGCACTCAGTGAGGCTGAACAAGCAAGTGCTGGGCCATGGGTCCTGCCTCTGTGGTGCTGGGAGGTCTTTTAGGCTAGAAGCTGTGGCAGGGGAGGTGACACGGTGACAGGGCACAGCCACTGTCATGTGGCAGGTCCACTGGAAGCACGGAGCTGCGGCTTGGGTCCTTTTGCTCTTTAAAATCTGCAACTGCTGCAGAGGCACCAGGCAGCGCAGAGGCCCAAAAAAAGGGGGTGTGCTCCCATGCAGGCAAGCAGATGTGCTGCTCCTCCCCTTCCCCAAGGAGCCACCCCGTGTGACGGAAACCCACCTCCCAGGAGTTCTTGAGGGCTGTGCCACGGGTGGATTTGCTGTTCTCTGGACAACCGTGGCTTTCCCAGCAGAGGGTGCTCTGTGCCCGAGGAAGCCCTGCCCACCGCTGGTGGAGGCGAGGGATGTGGGCGCTGTCAGCCCTTCCCTACTGCGGCTTAGGGGATGAACTTCGCAGCTGTCGTGGCCTCATTTGTGCCTTTTAAAGCCTTTCTACAGCGAGGAGGAGAGGTTTCCTCCAGGTCTTGTGGCTAGACCCCGCTGCATGTGTCCCTGCAACCTGCCCCCCAAACCTGGGAGAAGCCCGGTACAGCCAGGAGCTGAGGATATGCCGGGGCAGGAGTGAATGGCCGCACTTTGCTTCCCTTCCCAGCAGAAGACTCTCGTTTTCCTTTCAGCTGCAGTGCTGATCTTGCTCCTCCCAGCCCGACAGGTGTTAGGGTGACCAAACTGGTGCTCAGCAGTGCTTCTCCTCCCCAGCTCCCAGAGCTGCTCTTGGGCAGCCTGACCTGCGGCCTGGCCACACACCGGAGCTGCAGCCAAAGCCCGCCCAGCTGCCAGCAGAGCCAGCTCCAGTGCAAGGAGGTCCTTTTGATCAAGAGACTGCGGTGAGATTAACAAATAGAAGGGCAGAAGGAGTTCTGCAAGTGCTCTTGGTGTAGGAGGCAGCAGCAGCAGCATGTGCCTTCCTGCACTGAAATTCAGTTCAGCAGGGACTGTCCCAACCACAACCCCAGTGAGCCGAAGTGCAACTGCAGTGGGTAGGGAGAAATGCAGCTGATTTTTATTTACAGTCATAAAGTGAAAGCAAAGTGACATTCTCTGTCTGAAGGGCAGAAAGAAATAGCAGAAAGCCCCATTAGCTTTGCATTGCAAGGAAACAGAACTAACCAAGTTACATCAGGGTTTCACCTCTCTCTCTTCTAACTTGTATCTGCCATTTAAATGGTGATTTTTAAATTAATTTTTTTCTTGCCCCCTGGGATTTCCGTTTAATTTTTTTTGGTGCTGAGAAGTTTTCTCAAGTATCTGTAGACACTGAAACTCACTGCTGGGTTTCCCCTGTTTGCCTTCCATCCACCGCTTAGCAACAGCCAGCAAGGCTGAGACTGCAGTTCTTGGACTGAAAGGCTTCCTGCTATACACTTGTAAGGAGACAGCAGCCTTTTTGGGCACAGGGGCTGAGTCAGGCGTGGAAATGCATTCACATCCTACTGTTTAATGCAGTTGCACGAGGGAATTAGTTGGGCAATTCATATGAAGCTTCCCGTAATTTAGGAAAACCCTCCCTACCACGAATATGAGAAAAAGCCCTTTTCTTTTTTTTTACACCAGCAGTAGGATTGCCTGAACAAGGATTTCCAGATTTTCACCCACCAATATCTTGAACAACATTGCCTTGGCCTCCCTTTTTCTCCTCACAGGACGCAAACCCTTTGGAGATATTCTTATATGTTAATAAACATCCTCCTCTTCAGCCTTCCCACATTCCTCCCACTTCCAAATTTTGCAAAGTATTGTCTTGTGTGACCATGACCTGCAGGCACTGATGTGATGGTTCCCCCCCTTGTTCCTCCTCGTGCCTGCCTTGTGGGAATGTGAACTTTGCAAAGTGATGGCAAACACTGCCTCATTTGGTGAGGGATGTTTTTACATTGTGAGGAAAGGAAAAGCGGAGAGGAAACTTTCTTATCCCTCTTCTTGTTTGGAAACTTGCATATGACATCTGTGTCTCACAAGCCAGTTTGGGCCCATCTCTCGCAGAAACATGGGAGCAGTTGGAGGAGGAGCAAGCTTCCCTGCTCCCAGAGCATCATTTAATGTGAAAAGTCTCTGGTCTTTGGGAAGGATGGTTCTGAGAGCAGGGCTGCCAGGCTGCTTGCTGGGGATGCATTGCACTGAGTGGGGAAGGATTCCTTGAAATCAACCCAAAAAGTCAAGGGTGTGAGCGGGTTTTTGTGGCCTCTTCTCCATCGCATCGCTGGATTCCCAGAGCTCCTCTCTGTGTGCCTGTGGAGAACCTTGGCTGCCCAGCTTGCTTTGAGGGTGCGGCACACACCCCATCACCCACCCACAAGGCTACCTTACTCTCAGGGACAAGGTTTAGCACTTTAGTGCATGAGCTGGAGCCTGTGTGTAAGCATCAGCTCCTTCAGTCTCATGATCATTTCCAAATTTGGCCAACTCAGCTGCTTTCTGGTGGGATTTGGGATTTTCTTCACTCTAGCTCCTGCCAGATGTGGGTGAGCCAATCTGCCCAGCACCCTGAGTCCATCTCCATCTCCTCCAGCGCTTGCATTCAGCGCTGCCAGTGTTAGCAGTGGGTTAGGAAGGTGGACATTTGTCCTTGGGCATTGGACAGGGAGCGCCAGGCTGGCTTTGGGCAGGCAGGGAGAAGCCAGAGGCCACAGGGACCGCCCCACGCAGCAGTATCCTGGGACTGAGCAGCACTGGACCAGAAATAGTTATGCAATGCTGATAGGAAAGGAAAGAAAAGCAAGTTCCCATTGCACCCAAGGAGTGGAGCAGGTAGGACAATGTTTGGAGTGCTTGTACAACTCTGGTGCTTCCTGTTTTCCTGCGGGCAGGAGCTGTGATTGTCACTTCTTATTCAGCTCCTCATCCTGGGAGGAAGACAGTATTGGGCTGTCCGGGGGCAGCAGGATGTTTATGTGGCAGGCTGAGTCAAGGTGCTGCTTTTAATACGCCCCGGAGCAGAGTCATTGGGGGAAATGTACATTTTAGATTTGGTTTGTTGTTTTTTTTTTTTAAAAAAAGACTCATGAACATCCAAAGTGCTTTTGGAATTGCTATCGAGCTGTGTGGCCGAATGCCAGCGCTGAGTGTCATTGTTTTCTAAGGCTATTACATGAGGATTTTACAGGGTGAACTACTGGTAGTTTAGGGAGGATTTGTCTAATTAGTGATGCTATATTGAGAGGCTTTGCTTAATTACTCCATAAGCTGTTAAACTTTTCATTGTCTCAGCCAGGCCCACATCAACCAGAGCACATAACGGTGGTGAAGAGAGGACGAGGCAGCAGTGCAGCCTCTGCCATGTACCCATCCAGAGGACCTCTCTCTCCCTGCTTTATTAAGGATAAGGGCATTTTCCTGGAAGGGGGAGCCAAAGGACTGAATGAGACTCAACTTTAAAAAAAATATGGAGATTACAACCATTATCTCTCTGCAGTTGCAGATGGGAATCCCATGGAAAAATAGCACGTGTCTGGATCCATGTGTGCAGGGGAAGGATGCTCATCATCATCAAGGTGGCCATCACCTCCATCCTATCATCTGCCATGGGACCAACAGCCATCCATCCCATTGCCTCTATCCCATCACCTGCCATGGGACCAGCAGCCATCCATCCCATCACCTCCATCCCATTGCCTCTATCCCATCACCTGCCATGGGACCAGCAGCCATCCATCCCATCACCTCCATCCCATTGCCTCTATCCCATCACCTGCCATGGGACCAGCAGCCATCCATCCCATCACCTCCATCCCATCACCTCTATCTCATCACTTGCCATGGGACCAGCAGCCATCCATCCCATCACCTCCATCCCATCACCTCCATCCCATCACCTCCATCCCATCACCTCCATCCCATCACCTCCATCCCATCACCTCCATCCCATCACCTGCCGTGGGACCAGCAGCCACCGCCTCCATCCCAGCATCTCCTCATGGAGCTTTGTGGTGCCACCTGAACAGCACAGGACCTTTTACCACCGAGTGTTTCTCCAAGCAGATCTCAGTCTTGCTTTGTGTCCCAAGCTCCTCCTGGCCTTCCTCTCTCTTTAGCGCCACATCAGAGAAACCCAAAGTGCTCCCAGACAAACCAGGCAAGGCCTCTGGATGTGTGGTAATTTGGAAAATCTAGTCCTTCAGCTTTTCTTTCTCATTTATTTCTTAATGTGAATTTTGTTTCATGCAGACACCTCTGCTCTTTGGACTGTTCTTCCCTTTGGGACCTGAGTAAGAGAGGGATCCTGAAAGAGTTCTCAGGAGCCACTTCGCTACCACCCCCAACATGGGGACAAAGCCTCTGCTTGGCCCAGAACTTCACAGAGATGGGAGAGTTTTACTTGGGTGGCCACAGCAGCATTGCTTGGGACAGCACAGAGGAGATTGGGGTCTGAAACCTCTCAGAATCTCCTGAAAAAGAGCTGCCTGGTAGTGAAAAACAGGATGGTGGGAAGAAAACCTCTGTTGTAAAACATCACTCATTGGAACCAGACTTTGATCTCCTGCTGCAGTCCCTGATGGGAAGGAGAGGTGTGGGTTGGGAGGAGATGGGCAAAGGAAGAGGAGATCTCATGGGATTTGGGCTTGTGTCTCCTGTGGGTCCTCTGTTCCTGAGCCTCCACTCTCTCACTGCAAAATGGCTTTGCCAGGCTTCACACCCTGTTCCTGCCCTCTTCTTTGGAGGAGAAGCACTTTTGCTTTGCTACAGCAGCGTTTTCCCCTTTTTGTGTAAATTTTTGTGCTGCTGCCTGGTCACATGAGGAAAGCTCTCACATGTGTCTGTTGCTGGACATGGGGGGATGGATTCTCAGGCAGATTTTGAGCCAGGGACTGGCTTTTGCTGATGCTCCTGAAAGCTGAACTTGTCTGAGGGTGCATCCAGACATCTGCCCGCTGTTCCAGGCCTCTCCCAAGGGAGCTCTGCCCCGTGACACTGCAGGCTATCACATTTTCTTAGTTGCTGGTTGTTTCCATTATTCATACAGCAGCTCTTTAAATATTCAGAGATCTCTTGACTGGTTTTTCAGCGACTTGTGGAGGAGGAGGTGGCAGCATGGCTTGCTGGGGCTACCTCCACACCTGATTTAGTAGGATGCTATTTCTGATGAACAATGTTTTCGGGAACTCTGGAGCCTACAGCCCTGACTCTGCACCAGAAGTGGCAGGGGGAAAAGAGTTTAAGGTCTGTTTGTTTTACTTTTTTGTCCAGACAATAAGCCGGCAAATACTCCCAGGTTGTTTATATTTGGATAAGGCTGCTCGTGTCCTGTGAAAGGAAAATGACACATCTACTACTTCTCCTGGGGAGAGATGGTGTGGGACAAATGGTCTCCTGGCATGGCTGCCAGAAGCCTCTTGATGCCACTTCTGGGATGTGTGGGATGGCCTTGGCACTGTGGCCCAGATGGGGAGGGCATGGCAGGGGCATTGCCTGGTTTTTCTCTGTTGGTGGCATTAGGTTGGGACCAGATACACAGGAAGGGCAGAGCTTGGTCCCCAGTGCCAGCCCCATGTTGCTGCCTCCTTCTCTCCCACTGGGATGTGGAGCTGTGGACACTGGGAGGTAGCCTCATCAGACTTCCCATCCAGCAAGTTGTTTTTGGAGTCTGTGGGATGTGAACCACAAACTGAAATTCTGCTTTCCTGTGTTCTTCCCAGAAGCTCAGCCCTTCTGGCATGGCACTGCATGGGGGAAAGACAGGAGGCACTGGGGTTTGGCTGCAGGGCTTTGGGCTGGCTCTGCTCAGCTCCCACCGTCCCTAACCAGGGCATCAGGTGCCTAACCCCCCCAAGGACACCCAGCTGGTCGTGCCTGTGTGTCCCCATCTGTTCTGGCTCCCTCTCACCTCCCTGCAATGAATGGGATTTAGCAGCTGCAAACAGGACTGACAGCAACTCTGGGCCTGAGCCAGTGAGGATCAGTGTCCAGCCCCATCCTGGGACTGGCAGAGTGTCCTCCCTCAACACGAGCCTTTTCTGAGCACAAGTGAGCACTGGATTCATTTGGGCTACACCACACGCAGCGTCCCCCTTGTCCTGGGGCTGGGTCTTGTGGGTTTTGGAGCCTCCTGCCATTGTCCAGCTGCATGGAGCTGAGGGATACTCTGCCCTCATCTCCTCTATTCCAACCCTCTCCTGCAAACCAAATGCATACCCTGAGGTGTTTTCACGGGAGCTGGGCAGCCCATCATGGCAAGTCACAACATGCAGGTTCCAAAAACTACCCCAAAACAGTTTTCTTCTTTTCTAAAATTTATTTTTAAATCACTCGCTTTCAGAAAGCACCACCTGCCTGTCCCACAGGGAGCGGTCAGGCAATGGGAAGAATGGGAAGTGAACTCGAGGCACTATGGCCCTGCAGCAGGTCAGGGAAGAGGAATTTTCTTGGCTCACAGAGCCTTGGCAGCTCCTGGGGTGGCTCTGCTGGCTTCACCCTGGGGCAGGTGCTGTGAGAAAGCGCCAGGAACTCGCAGCTCCACTGTAGCCTGTACCTCCAGCTGGGTCCAACACCCCCTTTCTTGATGTCAAAATTGGTCAGAATTTTTCTTTTTTTAAATTTTCTCAGGGTTATTTTTACCTAAAGTGCTCAGCACTTTACCTAAAAGTGAAGAAAAGAGAAACTTCTCTTCCTATTGTTTTTTTCCCCTAGAGTTTTTGAAAGAAGTAAGAGGGGAAGTGGCTTTCCTCCTTCATTCAAAGTTGGCAAATGCAGCCAAAAATGGCCTTCTCCTCCCATTATTTTACTTCTATTGGTAAATCTTGCCTGTCTGTAAATTGGGCATTTCTGCATCTATTTTCATTCTGTGGAAATAACCAGTCCCAAGCCTCTCCTCTCTGATGTTTGTCTCCCCATACATACTGAGGTTCATTTGATTTAAATATTTCCAAACAGGCTGGAGACGAGGGAAGCAGCTTCTTGTCACCTGCAGCACCACACTTCCACAGAGCAAAACCATGATGTTACGAATGAAAAGGCCTGAAAAACTACTTGAGAAGAAAAAATTTGCAAACAAGCAAATCACCATCATTTCACATATAGCCACAATTAAAGAAGCAGCAGATCTGG
Source organism: Corvus moneduloides (assembly GCF_009650955.1). Lineage (NCBI taxonomy): Eukaryota > Metazoa > Chordata > Aves > Passeriformes > Corvidae > Corvus > Corvus moneduloides. The sequence goes on along the minus strand of NC_045478.1, from coordinate 107,515,416 downwards.
GAATTGAGGCAGTTTTGGTCTGAAAAAGCCCAAAGGATTTCATCTCCATGTCCTAATCCAGGGCTTAAAATGCAGCAGCTGTTAAAAGTCATGCTCTGGTGCTCCACCTGCCCTGAGTGCTGAATTCAAAAGCAGGCAATGAAACTCTGATCTGACAGGCCAGGAAAGCCATGAAATGGAGGACCAGGGATCTCTGTGCCTGAAGGAAAGACCCAGGAGGGGTGAACAGCTCTTTCACCCCTGCATCTATGAGCCTTCATCTTACTCTACACCTATTTCCTCTGAATGCAGGGTGTGGGAACAAAATGTATTTGGGGAGCTCTTTGGAAACAGATTTCAGATGCACCATTGTTAACTTTTACCTAAGACCTTGCAGCAGGTTTTGCCTTTGGAAGCTTGTGACCCCATCTGGTTGTTGCACCCTGGGTGAGCATCCTCAGCTGATTCTCCTGGTGAAGATGAAGAAGGAGAAAAAGAAGAATGATGGAAAGGTGACTCCCTTGGGAAAAAAAAAACATCAGGAAGGCATCCACCACGTGCTTCAGCCTCTGAGGGAGGGCAAGCCAGCAGGGAAGAGGTGGGAAGGTTCTGGAGAACCCATGCCATGTAGATGTGACCTTTAGGGACGTGGCTTAGTGGTGGCCTTGGCAGTGGCAGATTAATTGTAGGACTCAATGTCATAGAGGTATTTTTCAACATAGATGATCCTATGGTTCTAAAACATTACTTACATCAGCTCCTGAGTGCTGGGATCAGTGTGGGAGTGGTGCCTCAGCCCATGGGGTTTAACTGGAGCAGAGCACTGAAATCCCCCTGGGACCTGGCTCTTGGGTACTCTTGAGGCTTTTTTTGGAATCTTGGCTGGTGGTTTGGTGTTGCTCCAGCACATTCCCACTCTCTTACTGCTTCTCCAGCAGCCCCTTTGCAGAAGACCATGGTGGTGTCCCCAGAGAGCTGCCAGTGCCAGCTGCCTCTATAAATACCCCTGGTATAAATTCAGAGAGCTCTGTCCCTGGCAGGTTCAGCCTGTAGGGTGCTGGGCTGGAAACTCAGGCTGTAGAGCACTGCCACAAGAGAAACAGCTGTTAATGCCTTGTTAGAAGGCTTACATTTCCCTTTCCAACTGATTAGTAAAAGTGATGCAGTGGTGGCTCTCTGGTACTTCAACATTTCTATTCCCTTGGTCTTATATAAGTGAAATATTTCAACTTTTGTACCAGGACAAATAATTTTTAGAACGCCAACTAAGCTCTGTGTGCACGCCACAGTGCTGCAGGCTCCGTGGCAATGAGCCTGGGAGCTGGGCTAAGATGTCCACGTGTGGGTCACACCCGTGGTTGCACTTTCCCTGTTTTATGGAGGAGTCAGCATGAAGCTTCCCATGGTTGCAGAACACATCCTTCCATTCTGAAAACTCGAGTTTCCCCAGAGAAGACAGCTCTTGCCCCCTGCCCTGGGCAATAGCAGCAGGGTATTTCTCAGGCTGACCTAAAGGGACATTTCTTTACTGGGCTGTCCTTGCCCAGACTGATTTTGTGAGTCATGGTGAGGTCAAGTCCCTGGGAACCAAGCTGACATGGTGAGGTCAAGTCCCTGAGAACAGCCCTGTTGGATCCAAACCCATGTGAGGAGGAGGAGGGAAGCCTCTCTAGCCTGCCCCTCTCTGACAGCTCCCTGCAATGTTAAAGGGCGTCTTGGGGATGGGCCACAGCCAGAGCTGCTTTCAGTCCTGGGAGCCACATTTTTGACATCCACAGCCCCACTGAGAGAATCAAGATTTATTCTTAAAAGGAAAAAAATATGCACTTTTCCTTTTTTCAAGAAAAACTCTCACTCCCTTTTGCTCGCTTGCCAAGAGGAGCGGCTTGCTGGGGGTTGAGGGAAACTTCTGCTCAGCACCAGGCGAATGCATGAATTCCTTTTCATGTTCCTCTTGGCACATCTCCTTTTAGCACTTGAGGACTTTTTCCCTGGTCACAGAGAAAAGCAGGCAAGGAGAAAATAAGAGCTGGTGGGCAGTAGAGCCCTTGCCAGTGCTCTTCCTTTCATAAATGATGCTAGTGACCCTGGTGGCTTTGGAGTTTTTGGTGTGTGAGTACCCCCCCAGGGTAGACACAGCTAAGAGTGATGCCTTTGCGTTACAGGAGACTGACAATTATTGGCATTTGGGCTCCAAACGGCCTCTCATGAAATTGTGACAGAGCACAGGCAGAGGTGGGGAGCAGCCCCTCGAGGCAGGTCCACACGTGCTGCTCCTCCCTGCATCTCCAGGGGCTGTTGAGGAACGTGGGTGTGCTGGGGAATGTGGGAGCTGTGTCATGGGGGAGTGGGAAGGGTGGGAGGAATGACTGCTCTGTGCTGTTATTTATCTCCTGGTTGATGACCAGGCTCACAAAGCAGGATATGCCTCCCTGGAGCCTGGCAAACTGACAAAAATCTACCTGGGAAGGATGCAAACCCAAACCCCCCTACTAAAAATATGCAGGCAAATAGAGATTTTCCAAAACAGAGTTCCAGAATGCTAAACTTGGTGGTGATTCATCGAAGGAGGGGGGCACAGCTGCTTTTTTTTTTTTCCCTGAAGGCGAGCAGGAACAATGTAAATCCCAAATGTTATCCACCCTATCCCCTCAGCTGAGCTGCTGTGCTTTGAAGAGCCCATCCATAACCCCATAGGCACCGGCTTCCCAAGAAGGCAGACCTGCCGCAAAAACAGGAATCCCTTATCGGGCAGCAGGAAATCCTATTTTTACGTGAAGTTCAGAATAAAAATAAAAGGGAAATATATGCTCTGTGGGTGCAGGCTAAAATTAAACCTGGAGCTTCTCCCCTGATGGCTGGCTCCTGCCATTCCCTGGGTTGAGAATCTGACAGTGAACAAGAAGGATCCTGCTGTCCCTGGCTGCTCTCAGTGGGATCTGCTGTGGTGTGGGGCTTTTCTCCTCTCAGTGAGCTCTATGAGTGTGGCTTAAATAAAGTGCTGTGGCTTAAATAAAGGGCTGTGGCCAAGGCCTGTGCCCTGGGCAAGCAGGAAGAGGTTCCTTTTCCTCTTCTTCATGTGGCTCCTTAGCATATTTCTGAGCCAAATTCTTCAGTTTCTGACTGCCCTGTCAGCTTCACTGAACTATGTCCAGCCCAGACCTTTCTCTGACCAAAATTTCTGCATCCAGGTTTTACCACAAGATGTACTGATGCATCATGAGGGTCTGTCTTACCTGAGTTTCAAGCTTTGGGTCTGCTTCCCCACCGGGGATGAACTGGCACATCTGGTCTGGATTTGAGCATTGCCTCACAAAGTTCTCTGGAGTCTGTAGTAATGAAACAAGCCTTAAGCCACAATCCCCAAACCTCTTCCTTTCCTGCAGTCCAACACTGAAAAGCGACTGCCAGAAGAGCGCTGTGGCTGTGTGTTGTCATTGCCACTGTGATTTGTACAACAAATGCAGCCCTTTCGCAGCCACGCTTTTGTTCTTCGACATCTCAGGCCTTTGCCAGCTGAAGCCACGCTCAGGGCTTTCCTCTGGGCTGCACCAGCTTCACCAGCTCTGCAGGGCAGGATGGCACTGAGACAAATCCCATAGGGACAGTGAAGGTGGCCCTGATAGCACTTTGTCAGCATTTCTGTCAGGCAGCTCATTTCAGACTTTTTTCTTTTGGATCTTGGACCAAAAGGCTTTTTGCTTGACTTCCAAAGAGCAATTAAACTGGATCCAGAAAAGTCACAGGATAAAACGAATGATGAGGTGCAGATCTCTTGGCTGACCACACTGACATTTTATATATGTGTATATATATGTGTGTGTGTATATATGTGTTCAACCTACCTCCTGTCTGCTTTTTTTTTCTGCAACAAAGCTTCACTCTGAGCCCTTGGCTGCAAAATATATTGTGAAAGGTCGTTTGCTTGGAGTAAATATTTGAGGGCATTTTCAGCCTCCATCAGGAGAGCAAATCCCAGTAAATATTGAGCAGAGCAGCCTGAGTTAGCCAGACCCCTGCAGATGCTTAGCAGGGCCTTGGCTTCTCAGGTGCACAGGAGTTTGAGAGCAGAATTTCCTTCACCTGAGCTGGTCTCCTCCTACTTAGTGAAATTGCAGGAAGGTTTGAAAGGGTGGATAGAGAATGGTGGTGTTGGGTTATTACTGAGAGCCAGGTTGTATGGAGGGAACAGCCCCTGGAGAACAGGTAGGGAAATTGGGGAAGGAGAGGGAAGGTGAATGAAGAGAAAGCATTTGGTGATGGTTTTGGATACTTGTGAGTATCTAGGGCTAGAGGGAGCTGCCTGGATTGTCTCAGCTGTGGTGTCATTTTTAGAAGATGGCTTTTGGTTTTGAGAGAAGGTAGAATTGCAGCATTCACCACTGCTCCTGTTTGTGGCTGGCCTGGGAAGTTGCATGTCTTGAAATTTAATGTTCCAGCATTGTTTCATTTCTTTCTCATGCACTAAGTGGATATATATGGAGAGCTCCTCTCAGCTTTGCTAGCTAATGTGGGCAAGCAGTTAAGTTGTTCTGGGCAGCCCTGTGTGTGAATGACTGCATGTGGCTTGCAGCAGTGGAAAGTGAATGTCTGAAAGCCCTCCAGAAATGCAGGTCTGTGATCTCTGTTCTGTTGTGTAAGTGCTTCTCACTTCTGCCGTTTACTGTAAGATGAAGTGATGAAATTTGGCTTAAAGGAGAAGTGATGTGAAATGGTGTCCAGTCTGATTTGGAAAAAATCGCTGGCTGCTCTTGCTCCACAGGGTGCAGTGTAGTTTGAACTTCATCATGTAAAATTATCTTGCTTATTCTTAAAAGGTTTTGTGCTGTAAAACATCACCTTGCTGTTTTGCCCCTTTGCAATCACTGTAAAAACTGTCCAGGCTGCTCCTGTTCTGGAGAAGCTGGGGGGCTCTGGCCTGGCCCTTGTCTTTCCTGGGGATAGGGACTACGTGCTAGAGGACAAATAGAGCATTTAGTTATTTTTATTTCATTTTCTGGACTAAATTTGCTGGTTGTTCCTCTTTCAATGTGAAGTGATTTTTGGGGATTAAATGTTAAAATCCTGTGTGGTACTGTGGTGCTCCAGGGGGATATCGTGTATCTGTATCTGATGTTGGATCAAGCCTGTGCAATGATTTTTCTCTTATCTCTGAAAAAGAGAGGCATGTGGAGCCAGTGAAAACAGAGGTACACATGAATGCCTTTGGGTTGGGATTGAGAGGGGTATGTGAGTGAATCCTCTGCCAAAACCCCTTGTGTAAGAGGCTTCCTGAGTAAGGACAGCACCTACAGGGAAAGGGTGAAAGAGAGGTATTCCTTTATTTGATACAGTCTGTTTGGCCCAGATATTGAACTTATGGTGTGACCCCAGAAACTGGGAACAGTAGGTCCAGGAGGTGCACTGAGGTGAGGAAAGGAGTGGGCTTCCCTTGGAGGCCATTGGGACCCCTGGGCTGCTGCAAACACAGGCTGCTACCAACACAATGTGTCAGGAGAGCTCGCTGGGGACTTTGGGGTTTCAGACACAAACCTGTGTCCGAGGTCCCCCACATGACACAGGGTAGGTCAGCCATAAGCAGAACGAGCTGCCCACCTGGTTACTCTCCTCAGGCACGCAGAGGTGACAGGGGTCATGCCACCACAGCAAGAGGAGTAAATACAGAGCTCATGTCCCTGGAGATTTCAGGGTTTTTTTTGCCTTTGCTAGAAACTGTGAGTGTTGCCAGAGTGCAAAATGCAGAACTTGAGAGGTGAGAGCGCAGGGCAAGACTAAATGTGGGGCTCCAAGGCCGCTCCATCATCCTGAGCCGCCGAAAGACTCCATGTGCTTCTCTCACCTGCTGTCTCAGCTGGTGCACTTGAGTTTCTTGAACCTGGTCCCCATTTCACATTCAGCAAAAGAGAACAAATTTTGCAACACAACATGTTTAGGGGAGCAGGGGGGAAAAAATCTGTCAGTCCTTCCTTTCTGAGATGTTTTGAGAGTCAAATTTTTATCAGAGGGAAAAAAACCCAACCCAAGACTCAAAACAGGAAACTCTTATCAGCTTGCCAAGAAGCTCTATTGCTTTGTGGAAGTGTTACCCTACGGTCATTGCTACTTTCAGTAGCTGTTTGTGAGTAATTTATGGCTTTAAGATGGGCGTCAATCTTCCATGCAAGCAGGGGAGAGGCCCTAAAGCTGGAAGGAGTAGTGGTAGGAATAGAGGGTGGAGGGGAAATACCAAGGAACAGGATTTGTATTATCTCACTACATATATTTACAACGATAAGATTTTCATTGTCTTCTATGGTAAATTATGATCCTGTTTTTGTTCTGTATTTGGATCAGGAAAAAGAAAACATGTGTCTTCAAAAAATGCACAGACTTAGTGTTCAGTGACTGTTATTCAGCAGAAGTAATCGAGGGACTTGGGATAATACGTAACTTCTTGGCAGGGGAATTTCTAAATTATTGCCTTATGGAGCTCTGTGTGCTTGAATTCTAAATGTGTGCAGGTGTCTTTGTGTAAATCATATATAAATTTATCTAAAAGCTATTAAAACCTGTCAGAGGGGGTTATCTGGTTTTCTTTTGTGTCCAAGTTTTGGTGTGCCCATCTGCAACATAGAGCACTTGTTATGCCCAGAAGTAATTACTTTAAAAACAGTGTTCCTGCAAAGTGTCTTTGGATTTAAGAATAAAGAAAACAGTGTTATGCAATGTAGTAAGATGTATCTGAAAACTCTGTGTGTATGCATTGTAAGGGGAGAGATCAGGAGCTTGTATCCCAAACCCTCCAGGTAGTTGTGTTGAACAGTTCTGGCTCCTGGCCCAGTGATTCTTTTTATTTTGCCTTTTTGTACTGTGGTGTGTCTGTTCTAGTGCATTGTGGATTGCTGTCACTCCTGTAGTCACCCAACATGATGGGGAATCTTACCACCAGAGGCTTTTTGTGTCCCCCAAGCTGTATGGGACAGGCATGATGTGGAGAAGGAAGTGCAATGCTGCTGCCAGGTTATCGTGTTTGTCATGTTGACTGCTGACTAAAATGCTTGTTTATCTCTTAGTTTGTGCTGGCAAATCTCTTTTGCTTAAAAATAAGCATAAACTTTTGTCTGGAAAGCTGGGCTTCTGGGCCATGAAGAGAAAAGATAATTTCTGAGTGTGTAACCCATGACCAGATTCTTAAAGGCATTTTGGCAGTGGGGCTGTGCGGAGGAGCTGGGATATGTCCTGGGTAAGCTCACTGTGCACCACCAGTGATGCAGAGCTCATTTCCATGGGCTCTGGCCTTGCATTTAGAAATACATCATGGTGTGACCAGGCTTTGGGAGTATGGGGACTGATGCTTTTTTGGGGGAGCAATGCATTTCTTGGCATGTCTTGGGCTTTCTTGTGGCTGGAGGAGTCCCTGTGAAATCAGCATCAGGGAGGTGAATCATCTCCGTCTTTCCATCTCATCACAGACAGTGAATGCACTTTGAAACCTGGCTGCGCCTATTGGGTTTTGGGCTGACATCCCTCTCTTAAACACATCTTTTAAACACACAGATTCACCCTTTTTATTTTCACCCTCCAGTTTTTAAATGATGGTCTTAAACCCAGAGCACTCTGTGTCCCGCACTTCTGGGAAATGAGGTTGTTCCATGACAGCTTGAAGTCTTTGGCCAAGCACTGTTGGTTCGCAGAGCTACAGCATACTGACTGCAGTGGTGTGTGAACCCACTTTTCTCCTTTAATATGCACTTACCTTTCTAATAGGGCATTGGAAAACATTTCTCTGAAACCCAGTAATCAGTGGCCTTTCTTACTCGTTGGACTCTGTTCAGTGTTTGCACTAGCACTTCATTAGGAAGTAAATAGCTATTTTCTGGGGCTGTAAAAAATTATTCTTCCTCTCCTTGTACCTTATCTCCTCTTCCTGGACAAAAGTCAAGAGCCTCTTTTCCCCTGCCCCTTCCCTCTTGGATATACAATTGAATACAAATGATCCAAGGAGTATGATATGCCAGGTATTTTGCACACTCATCTCTGGGAAGCTGATAACAGCAGCCTGTCTCTCTGGAAACAGCCTCTTGGCTGCTCCCACCTGCTGGAGTCAGCAGCTTCTTGCAGGGCCAGGAGGTGCTCACCTCCCTCATCCTTCCACTGAAGGACTTTGGGGCAGGCAATGAGGTTGCATCTGATGCCTTGATGTGCTTCCAGAATAATTAATGCTATAAGCTCATCGACACGTTTGGTGGGAGAATTGCAAACCTCCAGCCAGGGTGGTAGGGGCCTTGAAAGGCATTTCCTTAGCTAGAGGGGGGAAAATGGGCTGCTTCTGACCACCTCTGGAGATAGTGGGAAGCCAGGTGGGAAGATGGTCTGAACATCCTCTTTTCCCAGGGGTCTCCCAGTGGCCAAGGTGAGCCCATGAGTCCTGTATTGTCCCAACTTTGGCAGCCTTTCCGTGTAAATCGCAGTTCTGACACTCACATCTGCAGTGAGAAGCTGGACGAGTAAATTCCCTTCGGGGACAAGGGAAAGGGCTGGAGCTGGCGCGTGCCTCTCGGGCCGTAATGATGGCCCATGGCTCTTGGCAGGACTGTGCCAGCTTTTGTTCCCCCCTGTCCTCCTGAAAGGAAGTGGTGAAAGGGCGCCAGGCCGCCTTTATTTCTGTGAAATGGAGTGAAATGAGTGAGGCAGCCCATCGGAAGCGGATCATTAGAAATACTAGTGACCTTAAGTGATCTCTCCAGGGCTGGGAGAGAAGCAGACGGAAAGGACAAAGTGTCCTTGTTTGTCACGTTAGCAGTTTATCATCCACTGCTCTGCTGGGCTTATTTGTCTCCCTTGTGAAGGAGACATCCATGTTTCTTGCTGTGTGGAGAGCAGCTTCTCCAGGAGGGTTGGACAGGCCCTCCACAGAGGCGTGGCCTGGTTTCAAAAAGCTCTAGTTGCACCAGCCTGCTCTGGCTGCATGGATGTGGCACCTTGGCCAACTTTTAGCAGGTTTCCCATATTTTCCAGTCCCACCTTTCAACCCTGGGACCTTCTTTGTGCCTTTGGCAGCTTCTGTTGAGGGCTGTGCTGGGAAGCCATCTCTGCTGTGTTGCTGGGACCTTGCATGGACTGACTTTTTGCAGAGGCTACAGAACAAGCAACAACACTCTTGCCTGTCTAGGAAGGCTTTTGGGCTGTCAGTATAAGCACTTTTCTTCCCTGCTCCCACAGTGCAGGTCGGATGAAGATCTGTACTTCCCCAAAGCCCTTGTGGGAGAGGAAGGACAGAGAGTGGCCTTGAGAAGCGGAATTTCCACAACCCAAAGCCCAAGACTGCTTCTCCCAGGTTCTCAAGAGAGATGTGAAACTCTGCCCCTGAGTCTGTGCTGAAATGCTACCGAGCCTGAGATGATGTGGTGCTTCTGGGGTTTGACTCAGCTGTGTAGAGGATGGAGGGGGAGGAAAAAGCTGTTCAAGCCTGAGCCACTTCATAGGCAGCATGTGGTCTCTTTTCTGTGCTGTTCTGCTGAAGTGCTGTGCTTGAAGCTTGGCAGGTCCTCTGTCCTCACAGATATGGGGAACAGAGCATTTAAGGCTGGGAAAATACTGCAGGGAAAGGGCTGGAGCAATTCAATCAGCAGAGCTTAAAGGAAAGTATTGCTGCCAAACCTCACTGCTTCATCAGTCTCCATTCCTGTGAAGTGTTTACAGGGGGGAAAAAAACCCCAAACCCCTACAAAAACCCCACCACCAAGAAGGTCACATGGTTGCCCAGACAGCTGTGGGACTGTCAGGTCCATGGGCTATGGTTTGGTTGCCCAGGTGTGGGCCTGGATGTTTGAGGCGTTCAGTCCCTTGTGGTGCACAGCATTGCCATACGTGATGGCTACAGCTGGTAAGGCAGAGTACATGTCTAGAGAGCTGCTTGCTGTGTATGCCACGTACTGCCTGCCTCAGGCTGAAGCAGGTTCGAACTGGGCCCTATAAACCAGGCCCCTGTGTGTCATCAGTACTTGACCCATGTGGGCTTTTTGATTAATGCTTCCTGAGAGACTTGGGGTTGACATTCACTTCTTGCATAACTCTTCTTTTGTAATGATCTCCGCTCCTGTACATGCGAGACATCTCTGGGCAGTAAAACGCCTTTCTTAATTGTTCTTCCAGTCACTGGATTTTCTATTGCCCCTGAGCAGCCTGTAAAGCTCTAACTAGCATTAAATGGCAACCACTAGATCACCTCCTTTCCCCTTCAAGGCTGCTTAATTTCAGAAGGAAGAGTGAAGCCTTGCATAGCTGAGAAGGAAGAAGGGCTTTAGGTGTGCTTTGCTATTATATGTTAGTGGCTGCTGGTGGGACCTGGGAAAAATGCCACCAGTTCTTTTTATAGTTTAGTTTGCAAGCTGTTAATTTCTTGGCAGAGAAGATGATCATTGGTCTGTTTTTCTCCCTTTGGCATGTTGAGTCATCAAAGATGATATTAATTAGAAAACTAATCTCCCTTGGTGGCAAATGGTGCAAGTTCTCTAGTTTGCCAAGGGTTTGTTCCATGCTAGAATTGGATTGAGGGGTGCTAGTTGCTGTTATGGAAGCTTAAGCTGCTTATGACCTTTCTGTGCATGCAGAAGAATTGAAATTCCCAACTGGGCATATGAAGGAACTCTCTACTGGATATTTAAATCCTAACTGGGGAGCAATTCCGCTTCTGAAAACTTAACATACCTGTGAGCTGCCAGCTTGGACTGCAGCTACACAGTTCTGATACAAGTGGAGATGTGTGTGCTGTGGGACATGGAAGCTTTAAAGATGGTAGGATGCAGGGAATTCCTCCTAGTCTGTTCTGTGAATGGCTTAAATGAGGTAGGCAGACAGGCAGCAAACTCTTCATTTTCATACCTTTCCACTGTCTTTAGGAAAAACACTGCTGAAACTGTGCCTCTGAAAACTTGTGGTTGAAGGAGGTCAGAAAATGGCCAGAGAGCTTTCCCTGGGAGCTGTGCTTCCTACTGGCCTCTGAGCTGCATCACCTTATAAGGAGCTTCTGTGATCCTCATCTTGCCAATAAATGTGTAAGGTGGTGGGTGAAAGCTGTTCAGAGAGTTTTTGGTTGGCATTTGCTTGCAGTGAACTTGTGTGTCATTAAGGAGAGGAATTCCACACTCACGCCCTTTGTTTGCGCAATGGCCCAGGCAAGGAGGGCGATCTGATCCAAGGCCTATAAATATCTCCCACGTTCACGTCTCTGCAGACATTAACGGAGGCCTCGCTGACGGCTGTTTACAGGACACGGAAGCAGCTGGAGAGAAGCCCATTTTAAACCTAGCAACTCGTGCAGTGTTTGACAGCGAAGGGCTCAGTGGAACGGGCACGCCGTGGATGGCACGTGCTGCACTCGGCAGGGATTTCTCTCCCTTCAGGCACTGAGGAATTGTTTCAAAGGCCTGCTTTAAATACTGGATTTGTTACTCTATCAGCAGTGCCCAAAGGAGCTGGAAAGTCAATCACACTGTGATTGACTTGCCTGCACTAGCCTTGAACTTCTTAGCATGTTGAGATTTCAAACTAAGCCTTGTTTTTCCCCCACCCTTGGACAGACTGGGAAGAGGAGGGAAAGGCTCATAAGTGCAAGGAAGGAAAGGGAAAGACCAGAAAATAATAGATGCTATGCTATGTTATGAAAATTCCACAAAAATAACTTGGATGTTACTAGTCAAGCTGCTCCTCTGGAATAATTCAGTGCTGTCTTCCATGGGTGTTCTGTCTGTCAGGCTTTGAAGGACTTAAATAGTCTATCATGTCCCCTGATTTACCAAAGCCTGAATGTGGAGCCACAGCTTCTCTCTATAGTAAAAGAAACATGAGATAAACAATAGCAGAGGTGGAAACTATCAATGATGTAAGAGGTGTAGTGTGATCTGAGGAGAATTCTAGAGGAGCTTGTCCACGGTTCCAGCTGGGCTCGTAGGAACACTGTCCCTCTCTGTAAGGTCAAACAACTGGTAACTTTTGCTCACTAACCAAAGTCTGCTGTCATATGGACAAAGCATTAAAGCATAATAAGGAGAACTACTTAAAAGAACAGTTTCCAGACTTAAATCTGAATTTCATTGTTGTATGAAGCTTGTGTTGGAACTTAAGGTGATGGAAAAACTGATTCTAACCTTTTCTGTTTAATTAAAAATCCCTCTGAACTTCAGCATGCTGGCTAAATTCCAGCTCCCAGAAGTAATTGCCTTTTGCTAAGCTACACACCTCCTGTGAAATGTTACGCAGGGAACTTAGTGTAATTATTATCCTTCCCTTCAAATAAATGGTTGTATAGCACTGTTGATCTAATCTGCCTGTCATGTTCCACAGTAGAGAGAATTTAATTTTCAAGAAACTCATATATTAGCCCATATAGCATGTAGGTACAGCTGTTTCTGCTCTAGATCCTTCCCAGAGAGAGGACCAAATGCAGTTCCTACTTAGAGGGGTTAAAAAAAAAAAAAGACCTTTTTGTTCTTCTGACCTTGTGAAAGCTCTTCTGTGTGAGGTTGGGTAGAGAAGGACATGAGAGGACCAGAGAAGTGAGTGGTAGTGGTATGTTCACATGATAAAATCCCCCACCCACAGACAGAGCAAATGAATCTGTTCCTCTGTAAAACCTCCTGGGGAAATCTTGTTCAGTAATTGAGAACTGCTCTTGGAAAAAGGAAGCACTGTTGGACACAGATAACTGCCTTTGGAACGTGGCTCTGTGAACTGGCAGGAACATGCCCTGGCTGGAGGCCTGCGTGCAGTGCCTGGAGTCCTGGTGGGCTTGGGAAATCACATCCTTCCACAGATGTGGGAAACAATACAGGTGGCTGGGATTGCCCAGGGAGTCCTAACTTGGAAGGGAAAAGGAAAAAAAGGGGGTGTGTGCATGTGCAGCTGCTATCTGGGAAGGGGATGGAGAAATACATACACCTTCTCATGGCCCAAGTGGCGAGACAGGATTTCACGTATTTTTGTAGACAACCTCAGGATGTTTCAGGTTTGATGTGGGGTTTTGGTGCTTGTTTTAGTGTTATGTTTGTTTAAATTCCCTGAAGAGCCTAACAAAAGCGAAACGTGCTGGATAAAGTTATCTAACAAGGACTATTCCTAACCTGCCTCTCTGGAAACACACCCTCCCTAGCAGCTGTCCTGTAGCAGGGTTGCTTTGTCTCCTGTCCTGCCGGCACACCCCGCTGCAATCCTATTAGGTAACACTGTGTTTGTCAGTGAAGTGCTGGCGGTGTTTTTCCCCCTCTCCCCACCACGAGTGGGGAAGCCGTGCTCTGACAGCACCAAGTGGTTCCTGAGCAGTGTTGAAAGCGAACCCCACGCGGCAGCGCTGCGGCGGCACCTCGCGCACTGACCTGTGTGGGCAGAGCTCCTGCTGGCCCTGCTGGGTGAATCCTGCTGGAACATCCCGAGAGGCTGGCACAGGGGTGAGAGGAGCACGATGTGTGGAGCAGGCAGGAGCTGTGGAATGTGCTGGTATACCCCAGCCACGGTGTGGGGGTAACTGCTGCCAGCAACACAGGAGATCTGTTTCCTGTGTAACAGTGGGCCCTTCTTTGAGATTAGTCTGAAGCACCACTGCAGTCAGGCACTGATAACTAACCTACTACACGTGTTTTAACAACAGGCCAGGGGTTTGGTTTGTGAATGCATGAACAATCAGGCACAAATGTGCCCTAGAAGTTGTTTGATTGCTGTTACAATGAATTTTTTGCTACCTGAGCACATTGCTAGAGTGTACAGGGAAGAAAAGACTAATAGACCTCACCTTCTCCCATCCCCTTTGACAGAACCAGTAATGTTCTGCCTTTTCAGGAGTTAAATTTCAGCATACGCTTGGCACAAGCAATGTGCTACTGTATGTGTGTCTATCAGACAGTTGTGCCCACACAGAAGTAGGGTTGATTCAGGGTGCTCTGCTCAGCCTCAGCTGGAGTCTGATGGATGCAAATTCCTCAGGAAGACCTGGACAGCCTTAGCAGATGTTTACTGTGATGACAGTTAAACTGGGGGTTACTGGGCAGCTGAACTGGAACGACACAGTTTGCTGACTTTTCCCTCAATTTGCATTTATTGCTTTTGCTCTCCACCCTATGATTTCCTCTCCCCCCTCTGTCATCCTGTACAGATGCTAAATGGAAACTGCCAACTACTACAGCTCACAGCCATTCTCTGAGTGCTTCCCCAGGACTATCCTAACTGCTCTCCCTGTCTTGCTCAGTGCCTCTCACTGTCCCACTTGGAGGATAACTATCACTGCCATGAACATGTACAGAAAAGAAAGGGCAATGAAGACAGAAGTAGAATTAGTAAGATTTAAGACTGAGGTTTTTTGCATCCTTTCCAGATCTTGATAAATTTGCAGCATTCTCATTGTGACTGGCAGGAGGAAACTGCTTCAATATATTCCTTTTTCTACTGAAATTTGGTTGTTACCTCTCCCCTGCACTGAACAAGGTGAATCACGGGTTCAATTCCTCTTGCTTTGGCAAATATGGATGTTGTGATTAGACTGCCAAAAGAGAAAGATGTTGCAGATGTCAACCAGTCATTCAGAGTGCACACCCGAGTCCAGCTGGGCTGATCTGTACATGCATGTTTGGAAATGTGCATAAGGATAATCTCCTCCCTCTGTTGCATTTAGAAATAAGCTTTTTTTTCTTTTCAGCTGCATTTCATTTTGCTGTGTAAAGAAGTAGACAGATCTGGCCTTTCTTTTTTAATAATGTCTTAGGACCAGGGTACAAAAAAGGTTAATGCATTAATTTTTAAGACAAGTGATAAATGTACTGCAATAAGCACATCCTACATACACAGAATATATTTCTCTATATAATATGAACACAAGAGATATAAAATAAGTTATACTTATCTTGGTTTTTCATCACAGTAGGAGCTCAGCTTATATAAAGTGACAACAGGATTGGAACAACACACTGCTCCAAAGCAACAACAAAAACCAGAAGAGTGTGCGCGCACATGTGTGTTTAGGCAATGAAATAGGAAATTGAGGGATTTCTGCTAAAACTGGGTCTTGAAAACAAAAATTTCATAGAGCACGAAAGAAGTGGGGAAGGTCTCTTGGCTCAGGGTAGAAGTTCTGGAGGGGATCAAGTGTTACTGTGTGGTGAGGGGAGTGTGTGAAGGCTGACATCTTGGCTAGGTTTGTGGAGGCACAGAGCAGAGCAAGGTCTGCCCAGTGCCCCTGTGTGTTCTGCCCTTGTGATGGATCCACCTGACAGTGTGGGGTTTGTATCTGTACAGTGAGAATGGGGCCTCACAGCTTTCACTGTGCACGATGAGAGCAAACACGTCACTTCACAGGGATCACAGACACCATCACTGTTCAAAGAGCAAACAGAACACCACTGGGTGTGAAATGTTGGGTGAGCCTGGAAGTGGTGTTCCTCCCTTCCAACCCAACTGATGTCCACCTCTAGGGCCCCCTCCCTCTGCTTCCCTTGGAGGTTGGTCCTCTTGGCCATGCCTGCAGAACAAATCTCCCCTGGGGACTGAATGGGAGGTAGCAATGATTGGGAACTCTGAGTGCCTGTCCCACAGGGAACAATGAGGAACTCCAGCTGCCCAGTTCAGAGCTCTTTCAGATTTTATTAATGTATTTTTCTTTCAGGACAGGGGAACGTTTGTAAAATTTGCATCTAATGGTGAATCAAGGTTCCTAAAGTTCTTAACTCTGGGGTTTAGTATCTAGTATTTTAGTGTGGGCTTATGTGAATTAGGAAATGCTCTTTATTTTGGCCAATAGCTTGAAGACCTTGTGGTTTCTCTTTGCTATCAAGATCTCAGTCTCCTGAAGTTTGCAAGACCCATTAGAAGGCAGAAGGTGCAGCCAAAGCTCAGGAGTGATACTGGCAGTTAGCAGATTTCTATTAGTGCCTATTCCACTCTCCAAATGCAGCCCACTTCAGGTTTTCTTCTACTCCTGCTTAACAGAGTCTCCTACTTTGCAACATCCTTTTTTTACCTTCATGTTTACAGACTACACATTAGAAAGCAGGGACAGTACACTGGAAGAGTTAATTGCATATTATCATGAAGGATTGGACTTTTTTGTTCTGCTTTAGATTTTGTTCTTCATACAGCAAAGTAGGTATAAATCCAAACGTGATCTCACATCTAAAGGTATAATTTAAGTAAACATGTTTTTCTAGATCTTTTATTTTCCCCTTCCCTTTCCCTCTCCCCTGTAACCTTCCTTTCACTCTGTTATTTTCCTTTTGGATGGAGGGAGGAGATGGGAAGGGAGCTCATTTGGCAGCTCGTGACCCTCCAACTTGACTTTAATGAGATGATTCGCCAAGGCAAACTCCTCATCATCCAGCATGCCATCTTTGTCGATGTCAGCCAGTTTCCATATCTTGCCCAGCACAGTGTTGGGCAGCTTAGACCTTACCATCTCCTTCTTGGCATTGGCACCAGTTATTTTACCATCGACAGGCGAGAGTGTGTAGAAGATCTCGTCGTACATGGGCTTGTCCCTGGCCACCACCCACTCGGCGTCATCGATCCCTTCTCCGGCGCCTTCTCCGTAGCCGTGGCCGAAGGGACCGTGCAAGGTGCCCTCGAAGGCTCCTCCCTTCACCATCTGGGTTGGCCGCTGGGACTCTTCCTGGCGGACGAGCACCATGAGCTGGGCTATGTCGTTGGCCAGCATGTCTTCCACGGTCTCCAGCAGCTTGCTCTTCAGAGGCTGGAACTTGCTAAAATCCTGGGCTTGCAGCTGATCCTTAAAATGGGACAACACAGCAAGAGGTGAGCAACATGGCCATGCATGGCGGAGTAATGGTGTACAGTGGGATGCCTGCCTGCTGGCTTGGCTCACAAAACCCTGCTACTGCAGAGGAGTGGGGAGCTTGGCATTCCTTCCTCTGACAGCCCTGCTTCCAGCATGGGATGGGGTCTCCCTGGCTGGCCTTGCTCTTACTTAAATCCTCTCTTAAGTCCTAGAGAAAATGACCAAATAGTTCAAGGCAAACTGGTTGTGTGGCTCTTGCTACATCCTCCAGCCAGTGCTCGACATTCCCTCCCCCTTCTGCACTCTGGGAAGGAGATGCCACCTGGCAAAAGGTCATTGTACTCAACACCATGCAGTGCATCTTTCAGATGCTATTAAGGCAGTAGAGTGTCTCTAAGAGGTGGTGAGCATGTCTTTACAGCATGGCTCAGATTCTGTAATTTCCCAGCTAAGCAAAAGTGCTCTGAGTAGGGCCTGCAGAGAACTCTCTTCTAGCTGCAAAATGACCTACAGCTTTATCTTCCACCCTCTACTCATTAAATCCACACTACTTGCTCCTATTGGACTGATACAGTTTTTTAAACACATATTTTAACAAGCAGTGAACAAGATCCCCTATTGGATACGCTCCATAGATCTCATTCCCAACAACTTAGGGAAAATATATTTTCAAAAAGAAAAAAAATAGGCAAATGCTGTTTTCCATAGGTAACTAGTAGCAACCTCAACAGCTAGAACTCAGAACAGGTTTCTGCTTGGACTGAAGCCATACAGCAATGCAGCAGTGTCCAGCATTGTCTGAATGTACAATACAAGGCTCTGATCCAAGGTCCTTTGAAGTTTTTGACTTGCATGAACACTGGGCTAGGTCTCAGGTCTGCAGAACAGAAAACCTGCTTCTCTGCTTAAAATAGAAAAGGGGCTTTAAGTTTTCACACCTTCCTTTTTTTTCGAGAAACAAAGAGTGAAATAGAAGACAAATATAGCTCTTGAGGAATGTGGCATGTGTAGCCTTTTCAGGACACAGCTTTCCTTTTAATATAAATTAACAGTATGCTTAGGCCTGAAAAATCTGCAAATGCAACCTGGAATTAAAAATAAAGGAAAAGAGTGTAAAGTGCTATTCAGGCAAAGATACGATAAATGAATGTGAAGCTGTAATACTTCACGTGAGCTCTGTATGCAAGAAGTGCTCATGCCCAAATATAGCCTGCACATATTTTAAGGCATATTTCAACATTACAGCAGGCTTTTCCCACAGGTGGCAACAATCAATGTCTGCATGGCTCTGTTGTACTCCCTGCAGTTACTCTAATGTTCTTTCCTTGGGTGTTTGCCAAGATGCCACTGCTTACCTGCATTTTTCTCAGATTAGGGAAGTCTCCTGGTGAGATCTGATGCTCCCGTTCAATCCGGGCATAAATATCTCCCAAGTTGTTAACAAGCTCTTTCTTTTTATTGTCTTTCCCAAACATTGAGGGCATTTCCTTCTTTAGGGAACTGATGATGTAGGCATGGACCTGAAGGGAATTAAATTATATGGAATGAAGGCAAATGTTAAATAGCACATCAGAAAATTCTTCTCAGCGGAGTTACCTGTGCCTGGGACTCAACTCCATCTTGCCCCACCCTGAAGAGCAAGCTCAGCTCCTCAGCTTGCCTGGACCTATGGATTATTATTCCAGTGCTAAATGCTGCTCAGCTGTGTGCTCTGGCTGTGCTGAGACAAGGTGAAAACAAGGTATAGTCCTGAGCATACAGACAGTGACACTCATATGCACTTTCTGGAGGGAGTGGTGGGGTTTTTTTTTCTTCCACTGAGCATGGCCTTCAAGGGAACAGTCCCATTCCAATCTAAACATACAGGTTGAATGTTTTAGTACGAATACCAGTCCTTAACTTATGCAACATTCTGGCTTTTTTTTTTTTTTTTTTTAATGGTGAACCAAGCATTTTTTCTGGAAATGAAGACCCTTGCACTGAAAGCTTTTGAGGGATCTTTTGATATCTTTTCTCAGTTGATGTGGGGTTCTTTCCTGTATTTTTAGCGGCTTCTTTCACTTCACTTCAAATACTCAGGGATACTGCAGGCTTATTTATCATTTGGGTGAGTCTCCACCTCCTCTGCATCCATCTAAGCCAGGTATCTTTCTTGGCTAAGAAAGTGTAAAGCAAAAGACCTAGTGCTCATCAATTCCCTTAGTGTATGATTCTGATATACTAATTGGTCCTAACTCTCAAGTTGCTACCACAGAGCAACTGCTTTCCAGATCCCTTCAAGCGCTACCTCCTTTGACCTGTAGTTATCTTCCTCACTCTGGTCTGCTATGATTGACATACCAAGCAAAAGAGGTGTTTTCTTCCCATATTGGCATAGAGCTCATATGCTGGGCCTGAGTTAAATGGGATGGAAAAAGAGTAGGATCCACCAGCTCTGCAAGCTGAACTGGCCAAACCCACTTCTCCATAGGCTGCATGCTGCAGACAGCCCAAACCAAATGCTCGGGGGTTCTATGCCAACACCCACCTTGGCCAGCCGTGCTCGCTTGATGAGATCATTCAGCTTCCTCAGGGCTGCATTGCGGGGCAGGCTCTGGATATCCCTGAACAGGTCCTGCTCCTCTGCCTCAAACAACTTGCGGTTGTCGGGGATGAGCAAGGGATGGGACCAGAAGGAGCCGATGTAGACTCTGATGACCTCGGGAGTGTTGACGATCTTTCCCAGGGACCACATGAGGGCACCGTACACCCGCATCAGCTGCTGAGTCTCTATCTGGTCGGCCTTGTTGAGAACAACTCTCATCTTGTCCTCGTGGTTCTTCAGGGCCTTGATGACCTCAGAGAATTCATCAGAGATGTCCAGCTTGTGAGCATCAAAGAGGAGAATGATGCGGTCAACCCGCTCTGCGAACCACTCCAGTACAGCAGCGAAGTCATAACCTGCAAGGGGGGAGGAAGAGCAGAGATGCAGCAAACATGGGAGTAGAGAGCCTACTTGCTGTACTCAAACTGCATCTGTACCTAACTGAGGGTAAGCTTGCAAGGAAGCAGCTTTCCCAGTGGACCAGGTAGCTTGATAAGGAGACAGGCACTGTCCTTCACATGGAAATGTCTTGAGGCAGACAGTTAAGGACAGCTCTTGTCCTCTCCACGTTAAGAAATCACCCAAAGAAGTCTTGAACTTGTGCTCCAGATCTTCATTCAAATGCATATCAAGGTGAAACACCTACTGCAGAAGTCTTGTATGTGGCAACAAGAGAGGTCTGGTTTGTGAATGACTGGCCATCAGCAACCCCTACGAAGGCTGCAGAAAGCTGCATAGTTGCAGAACTTGCACCCAGACTGGTTTGAGATGCGTATCTCCACTGCTTAATAAATCTCAGGTCTTGTCTAGTTGTGCAAGACTAACTCTGTCCCATCCAATTCAAATTCCAGGATGCAAATAATCTTCCTTACCAGAGCAATCATCCTGTCATACCTGCTGCATGTGCACAAAGCCAAGTGATTTGTGTTCACTTAGCCAAGCGCTGGATGCTTAGCAGACAGCATTGCTGTGAACACCAGAGGCAGACACAGGCCAGGAACAGTGGGTTTAAATTTCATGTGCCTCAGGACTAAGGATAATGGATTCAGTGTCAGACTGGGTCCACCTCTAAGCAGTACAGGGCATGATAAATAGAGTGTTAGAAGTCCCTAAAACAGTAGTAATGACAGCAACAAAATTACCTTTTTGCCTAGCTCTGTGGTGTTTTTAAAATCTTCTTTAAAGCCTTGGTGAGAGACTGGTTGGTTCTCTCCCCCTGCTCTGTCAGGCTCTCCTATGCTGTGCAACATTTGGGATTATCTGAGTCACCAGAGTGCTGCACTTTAAGGGAAATCAGGACAGACCAAATGCTGTTTGCATTCAAATCCTTTAATATACTATTTTAATCTTGGCTTTCATGAATAAATGCATGATAATTAGTTCAGTGCTTTTTCCTCTTGCTCCTCTTTCTTCTTTGTTTTTTTTCCTTCTGTCCCCTCTAAAACCTGGAGGGCAACCAGTGCATCCCAATCATTAGACTGGAACTACAGAAGGGAGGATAGCTGAGCTCTGATCTTGCTTTTTGACACTGGCCTTTTCTTCCATATGACTAACCAAACTGGAGCGAAATCCTGGCTCTCATGTCATGAGTAGAGCCTGTATGAACTTTCTCTTCAGCTGGATAAATTGGTATTAACTTTTTGCCACTGAGAACTTTTATATAACTTCAAAGTATTATTACTGGGCAGTGTTGTGCTTTGGCCAATTACAGTTTGCTCCTTACAGGAAAAGGGGGTGGCAGAGTGTGGGTGTGCGAGGTGCATGCTTTTGGATGTGGACACTTTGCCCTGCTCTCTTCCATGGGATCTACAGAAATCTCAAATGAAAGACAGATGTTTGTCTTACCAGTGTCCTTCTGCTCACTAGGACGTGAGTGTCTCCTCTAACAAGAGCAAGCAATGCTGGGCCTTGGCTCTTTGCTCAGCTACGTTTGATGCTGAGAACTTCAGAGAATTCAGAACTAGTATTAGCTTTGACAAAGACCTGCTGAGCATTCAATATATTATATTGATAGCTGTGTATCTTGCTCAGTTCATGGGTCTGACCTCAAACACTGTCACAAGTCAGTCTTTTAGAACTGAAACAAACTTGGCCCTGCTTGCTTTCAGATATTAGCAGCCTTTTTACCTTAGGTGTTAACCTCAGCTTTTTAACCTTGGGTGTTCTGGCTGCAGGGAGCTCTACTCCACTGCTCTAATTGCAAATCTGCTGCAAAGATCAGTGTGCTGACTCCTTCCTAACCTGTGCTGGGGGCAGTGCGAGCAGGACAAAGTCGATGCTGACACCTCATTTCACTTGGCCCAGGTTCAGGCTGTCAGCAGTCCCTCTGCAAGCAGATCACTGATTGTGCAAACAGGGGCCTCCCATGCCCCCTCAAACTTTGCTAGAGAGGATACACAGACTTTATGCTCACTTCTGCCAGGGCTGGAAGTCATCTGGCATGGCAGGACAGTTTATTCTTCATACGCAGAGCTACACAGCTTGCTTTTTCATCATGGAAGCAGTGAGTCAGGGTGACTTTATTTGGAGATGTTTGTGCATTTAATCTTGTCAAATCTCATGGACTGGGATGTTTTCTTGTCAAGCTGGCACATGTTTGAATTGTACCATAACTACTTTGTCCAGTGTTTCTCTTGGGAGAATCAAGAGGAAAACAGTCATGCTCTCTAGGCTACCTTGTAATGCTATAGTGATGTCCTGTCACAGAGCATGTGGATGGTTTCCCTTTGACGGTAGAGGAACAGTCACTGTTGTGCTCTCTGTTGTGTTAATAGGGGCTAGGGTGAATTGGGAAAAGTGTCTGCACCTGACACTCAGCCCACCTTTTAGTGATTCAGTAGAAGTGGGAAGTGATTATTTAAAAGAAGGGAGATACAGGAAAAAAAGTGTAATTGTAGTTTTGGTATTAACTGAGGACTTAGGAGACTGACCTTTGCCCTTTGATCTGCCTGGGTCTCAAGGTTTGTTCAAAAGTAGGTGCTTAGCTCTCATGAATTTTATTCTGTAGCAGCCTGCATCCACAGTAGCACTTAGAAGGTATCTATTTCCTGAGCCTCTCTTTACTATTAACAAAAATAAATGTTGCTCTACCCAGCAAGAAAAGGAAATTAATATCTGTTCAGACCCTTTGTGTATTCCCAGCTGCTACAGTAACATACAATGAGTCTTGAATGTCCCTGTGGACTTCATTAAATGTCTAGATTAATTAGCAGACTTTCTTTCCTGGCTCCTTTGCTTGTTCAGAGATAGTCTCCTGACAGCTGTCCTGCAGAGCTCCATTAAAGAGAGAACAAAGCCCAGGAGAGTAACACTTGCTGTTCACTGCTCTGAAACATCACCACAGCCTCATTTGCATCCCATGCCAGGACAAAAGCCCAACCCAAACTCTCCCCTTGTATGTCTCACTTGCTCTGGCACTTAAGGAACCTCTCCTGTTGGTGCCCAGCTGAGCAAGAAACATGTCTTGTGTGTGCAGTGCTACTGATCACAGCTGCATTCCTCTGTATGGAGGTACTTGGCAGGAAAAACAAGGTGGAAGTGTATCTATTCTGTTCTTAAAGTGATAGAGCACTACAGAGGGAAAGGGGGGAAAATTATCCCGAGTGCTGCATAGCTCCTTAACACACAGCATGACGTGGCACAGACCTCTGTTTACAACTGTCTGCTTGGAGTCACTGAGTGTGGTGGCGTTTTTGCACACAGTGCCTAGAGGATTGCTACAGATGTGATTCATGGGGCTGACTTTTTAGTCTTGTTTTTAGTGTATAATAGATTCTTACTAAAGCATTTGGGTAGCAGGATGACAGTGTAAATGCTAAGGGAAAGCTATTAATAAATGTGTTTAAAAATAAGGTCTTAGATAAGTATTTTAATGTTTCGTTTGGAGCTTTCATTTTTGGAAGGCTCTTCAATGGCATATAGAACTCGGGGCATTTTGCCTGGCTCCAGCCAGAGCTGAGGGTGTTCAACACCTGAAAACATGAGGCTGATTCTGTAAGTAAATTTAAGCATTATAGCCTCGCTTTGGTTTCTTCCCTCCTGCCCCTTTTTCATTTCACAGATGCACTGGGCCTGCCTCTTTCTTCTGGCAGGTTATTAACTGTGTGAGCTCAGACCAAGTACTGATCTGCATCTACAGTCAAATTAGGAGTTTTCATAGTGTCCCTTGCTCATTCCACTGCAAATGCATTATGTCTCCCTACGCCTCCCTGTGTTGTATGGCGTTGCTAAGGCCTCTCACAAAAGCAGGCAGTCACTATCTCTGCTTTGGCAGTGTTTCAGGGATGGGTGAAGCTGTCCACGAACACAGCACGGTTTTATTGTGAACTTACAGGGTGGTTGGGAAGCCATCTGCTTGCCAAAGCTGCATTAATGCAAAACCATTACTACAGGGATGTTCAGACAGAATTGTAAAGGGAAGAATTTTCTGTTCAGTAATTCCTGTCTGTTGTACTTGCATTCCCTGTTGAAAAAATGCTGCATATTTAAACATTCTCTAACATCACTGATGCAGCTTCTTTCACAACCTCCAGATAAGGGGAACGTGAAGAGAAAATTAATCCAAATCATACAGTACTAGGAGGACAAGATGAACATGATAACAATTTTATTCCATCGGATGTTTTTTCATGGCACAGGTTTCCTTTTGACAGCATGAAAAGGACTCAACAGACTTCACACAAAGCTGACAAGTCAGCAGGACTGTCAGTGGGTTCAGCCTGCAGAGAAAATGATCTTCTTGCAGACTCCCTGCCACCTAGACTCCATAAGGCAGGCTGGCCTAATAAATACTTTGTGCACCATTGGAATATCTGGCACCATGCATTTCACCAAGATCTGGCAAGATTATGCAATTACATTCTGTCAAGTCAGATCAGGCATGATACAGTCTTTATGCTGACTGGGAAGATGGGTGATACCTGATCCAGCATAAAATCTGCCTGGCTGTAAGATTTCAAAGCCAATTTAAACCAGCAAGAAGTGGGCATGCACTGGTTCAGCACTTCTCACCATGTAGCTACACCGATTGCTGGTCTGGCTTTGTTTTGTTCGTGCTGGTTTTTTTGATTAGTAGCAAGCATAGTACTGATTTCCTGTCTTGTGGAACCATAGCCACAGGTCCTGTGGTAGTGGAGTTCAGGTGGCATCGAATGGGAACAGTGAGATCAAGAAGGGCCAAAAATCCCAAAGCTTCTGCTTTGCACCAGATACCTCACAGCTTGCTGTTACTACTGCTGTAAATTGTGGCGCTGCTTTCAGCAATTCACCTCTTTCCTGCTGAGTTTTAGTCACTTGGAGCTTCTTTCTCATCTTTCTAAAGCTGGTGTTATCCAGAGATGAAAGATTTATCAGATTGTGCCACTCTATAAGGCAGAGTTTTATGGCAGTGTCCCTGTTTGTCAAGTGGGAGACTGGCTCTGATTGTCCGAGGACAACATCACAAGATGGGACAGCTGACACAGTGAACACTGACTACCTAGAGAGGGAACAGCTCTTGGGAGATGAAAAATGAATGCTGATTCCAGGGAGCTTATGACTTAAATTTTTATAATTGAGTAAGAGGGTTTTGAGGATTAGTCTAACTGGTCACAACAATGTCCTGCCTGAAAGCCCTTCAAAGTCCAGGGAAGAAGGCTTATGTCACTGCAAAACAAGCAGGCAGCCCACACTGGAGGGGGAGAATGTGCCAGGGAGGGGCAGGTGTTACCCAAATGTGACAGATGGCTGTGTGCAAAGAAGAAGGAAGGTCACACGATGGCCAGAAGAAGAAAATGAGGGGAGGGAGGGGGAAGTGGCACACCCCTTTGAGGACACACAAAGTGAGTGGGAAGCTGGGTTGGGTGGATGTTGTGAGATTCAAGAGAGTAATGGTGTCCTAGAGAGAGAAGGGTGCTGGGTAAGAGTATGAGAGAGGAAATAGCTGGGACTGGGTGGAAGAACAGTGATTTGAGCAAATTTCTCTCAAGGTGAGGAGCTGGTGGTGCCAGCAAGGAGAGGACAGAAGGGATGGGTACTGGATACACCTCACTGCTGCTCATCCTAAAGCACCTCTGTAAACAGCTGCCATATTCCTCTCTGGAAGAGGCTGCCTTCCAAGGGAATATAATGAGATTCCTGTAATGTGTATCTGTGGGTGTGTTGGGAAGTAGACAGAAGTCCTTTGGGATGAAAAGATTTCTTTGAATGTCACATGGCCTGATTTCTAGAGCACGCCCCAGCTTGCCAATCACTTCTGCTTGTGCCTATACTCAAAGAAATAATCTGTCCTGGAGCTGCTGATTCAGAGCACTGGGAGCTACATCCTCCTGCCAGTGCTCCGCATCTCCTCCTCCATACCAAGAACTAATGGAAACATTAAATACGTTTTGGAGGCTTTAAGGTTTCCAAAGCAAAGGCAAAAGGACTCCAAGTACAGCAGATCTCCGTTCTCAGCTAGCAACAATGCTAACATTTACATTAACCAGTACCTGGAGCGCCAGACTGTGTGGCCTTTTGCTTTCATGTTGTTTACTGCAAGGGCTTCAGGGTGGGGAAGAGACTGGGAGCCTGATGGGCTCTTGCTTTATGTCACTGGGAAGTGAACAAAACCTCACTAGGCACATTCAAATCAGGTGGAGTAAAACTGAGGAGAGCATTGTCCAGAGCTAAGTTTCCCTCTAACAGCCTATTCAGCTCCTATGAACAGACAGCAGAACCTGTCCCCATCTACAAGTTTATGTATTTGCCACTTGTTGACAGGTCTGGTACTTGGGCCAGTTCTGAAAACAATTTCTAGCCAGATTTTGAGACCTCAGAAGGCACCTGGATGCAGGCCAAGTTTTCCTGAGAAGTCAGTGCATAGCAGCATTGATGTGTAGCTGGGATTCCAAGGAAGTTTTTTTACTATAGCATCTAAACACAAACTGAATTCTCCTGTACTCATACTTTAAATTTTGGGAGAAATCATGTTTGAAAAGCTGGCCTGAAATGGCCACCAGTAACTGATAGCTCCCAGTGACCAGGAAACACATTCCTTCTCCATTGTTGCTCAGGAAGCTGAAAGAATGCATGATGGGCATAAATAATGCAAATTGATGAGATGCTGACGGCATGACCATCTTCCCTCAATGCAATAGATACTTAAAATATTTCTGGAGTGCACAGTGCACAACAAATGGACAAGCTGCACAGCTGTTCTAAAAATCAGACTTGTTTAGTAACATAAATTAAATGCTTGCTGTATGTTAATAGGAATAGAAAAAAGCACAGCCCTTCCTGTCTCTGCTGCCATTTAATCTTGTTCTTTTGTGCTACTTTTTTTTTTTGCTCTTCCAGCTCTGGAATTGCAAAATGTATCAGTATTTCCAACCCAAGTCATGGAGACAGTCCCTCCCTCCTTCAACACCAAACAAAATAATGGTTTGGTTTTCTCAAACCCCAAATATAATCTTGACCTTTTGTTTGTATGCTGCTTTCAGGTCAGAAGAATTAGGCTCATGGCTTCATGTATTTCTAGAAATAAGAACGAGAACTGTGCAGGTTTTCTGCTCATTTTTGTGTTGCTTTTAAGAGGAAGTGCAGACCAGTGTGCCTGTAAGAGCTGAGCATTTCAGTGGAACAGTATGTGTTAAGTGAGACTGTGATAAAATCAGGCAGGCTGGCAGAGCAGCTGTAATGGAGGTGAACTGGAAAGTCCAAACTAACCATTGCACTTTCACCCTCCCAGGCAGAGTGAAATACAGAATATAAGCAAACATCACCAGTGGGGAGTATTATAGCAAATATTTGAAATGCCTCCCTTTTAGAGGCTTTCAGGGTGGATGCCTTTAGTTTGTATCATGCTGTTGCTAGCACACGTGACAAAGCTCCTCAGAAAAAATATTTTTTGTTGCCACTGTACCCTAAACAGCATTGCATGAAGTGGGAGAACATTAATTCCCTTGGTGTTCGCCTTTCCCTTCCAAGCATGGCTATTTGTGAGACAGCCAGGCTGAGAGCTCTGCACTGCCCAAGACTGTTGCTATTAGCATTTTTCTTCTTGCTGTCAAGGCTGGTGAGTGACTAAGTGTCCCTGGTGCTGAAGCTGCTGGTCATTTGGGAATTCTGCTTTCCCAGGAGAAGGGCGCGGCTGGTGGGTAGGGTTTTTTTCCTTGGTTATGGGATGCTTAGGCTGCACTGAAGCCAGCAGAATGGAACTGGGTGGAAGGCCGGGAAAATGCTGGAAAAAAAGCCAGTGCAGAATGACACTGCCAGTCCTTACCTCCTGGCTAGGACCTTGTGGTCACTGCTAAGGCAGGAAAGGGAGAAGGCGGCAGAGAGAGGGTGAAGATGGAGTAAGTGTTCAGGATATATCCAGGAAGTACTACCCCAAAACAGGGATCAAATACAACTTGGCCAAGGTGTCACTGAACTTGGCAGACTTGGATCTGCTCAGCTCAGGGCAGATGTAGGTTGAGACAGATGGGCAGCAGAGCATGCAAGGCTCAGCCCCCAGGGATGGCACTGCCAGTGAAACGCATGAGTTCCTGTTGCCAGGTGGCTCCATTAGCAGGGCAGACTGCACAAGGTGATGAATTATGGGGAAGTCCTCACTGCTGTCCTGGCTCTGCTGTACTGTATGACCTGATCTGTGGTCCTCCCCTCTGTCCTCATTTATTTCAGTACAGTCATCCCCTCCTCATTTTTCCTCCCAGCAGGCTGGCCTGAGCTCATTATGTGACACCAGAACAGTTCTTTACAAATGGATGGCATTTCTATCATTATCAAATTGTCAAAGGAGACAAGACTGTACTGTTTTGGTACAAACACCTCCCCTATGGGCATCTCTGCAGCCTCATGCTTCCCTGGAAACAATTAAAAAAAATGACACAGAGCAAGGGACAAGGCAATACAACCATTAGTTCTTTAAATGTGGACATAGATTCATGCCCCAGTCTGTAAAAAAGATCAGAAGAGAAATGGCTGCCTTCCAGGCAAGGATAATACAGAAGCAGTGAAAGACAAGATGCTCTGGGCCAGGACATCCTGGAAACATTTCCCACAAAGCCTGTAAATGACACCTGTGTATCCTAGGGAGTCTAGCTGCCACACCTGTGACACCGTGGGTGCCCACCACAAAGTAGTGCATGAGCCAGGAGCTCAGTAGGTCAAATCAGCGCAGGCAGCTCCTTGGCTACACTTTTTACGAGAACCTGAGAGCAGCAGCAGCTGCTGTGTCAGTGCTGGTGATGTCACTGCATGTCAAAGGGATGTGCACTTCAGCTATGACAGACTCCATCTCCCTCAATTGCTTGATAGGCCTAAACCTGCAGCTCTGCTACTGGGAAACTTCATGGGCTGCTCTGTGGGGGAAGGGGGCTCTTTATGGTCATGCAGTCCTGGAAGAGAGCCAGCGTAGAGCTTTGTTTCCTGGGATTATACAGCATTCCTTGAAGCAAAGCTTGGTAGCCATCTGCAAAGCCCTGCTGCTAGCACTAACACCAGCACCCTGTGCTCGTGCACACACTGGCTGTGAAGGGGAAGAGACTGTCAGATCTGTCACCTTTAAAAGCAACAAGGCAGTGAGTTTAATTCAGAGTTGAGTGCAGACAAATGAAAAGCTTCAGAACCTGGACTTGGCCCCAGAATCAATCCTTTAAACCCTGTTCCCTTGCTCCTGCTCTTTGAAACACAGATGCAATAACAGGAAGAGATACTGCTTTGAAATTCAGGGGTATAAGGTGGCTCTCGTGGATTGCTAAACTTTGACAGCATGGTATTCTGCTAAGCTGACACTGCATAGATTAGCTAATGCTCCTGACTTCTAATGGGGAAGGAGACGGACTTGTGATGTTCCCACTGAGAGGAATTTCCTATTTTTAGAAATGCTGCTGGTTCTCATGGGATGGGCAGGCTGGGAAAGCCTACCACATCTTTTACATCTTTACTTTCCCCCTCAAATTTACAACAGAATGCTGCTTCACTATCTACTCTCTTCCCTGACTTTGCATCACAGGTACCCCAGTCTGAGGGTCTTAGAACCTACTACTATCAATGGGGGTAAGAAAAGCATTCCTGTTCTGAGCAGTTAAGAAACTTAAAAGTCTCTTGGAAAACCTCTGTAAGACTCTCTCAGGTATTGCTTCACTCCCAAGTGAAATCTGAGCAGGCTGGGAAGGTACAAAAGGAGCAGAAGAACTTTGTTGTGTCAGCACTTTTTAGCCCTGTCTTGTTTCCTGCCTAGAAACCATGTCACTGCTCTATCTGCCTCCAAAACCAACTTGCTGATGAGGTCAGCTGGCTTGTAAGCTTAGTGGCAAAGGTGCCAGCCTCACCACTTTTTCCTATTCCTCTTCCATGGGAACTGGGAGGTGAGTACTCCCTTTCAAACACCTTGAGATAAGCTCAAGCCAATGCCTGGCAGCAGCCCTTCCTAAACACAAGAACCTCAGCACTCTTTTGACTCTTCCTGTTCCCTGTAGACAGAAATTGCTGGAGTTGTCCCAGCCTCAACAAAGCCATGTTCATCTAAACCAGATGAGGATCTTGTCCTGTAGCTATTGCAAGGTCATCTGGCCTGGCCCACATGATCACTTTCAGCCTATCCTGACAAAGCATGATCTCACCTACACTGTACTTTTAACTCCTGTGATTAAATCAGTTGACAGGTTGTGACAGCCCCCTTGTCTGGCTGGAGATACAGCAGAGCAAATTCCTGGGGTGGCGGGATGATCAGGAGATGGCTGTACTCCATTGAGAGTTGCCTCCTGGCAAAAGGGTCGAATGACCAGACAGTGTAGTCACAGGGTCAATGTGACAATTTTCTGCCATAAGTGCACTTAATTGTGCTAGGGGCAGAAAAGTTGTCCAGGAAGAACCTGTTCCACATGCTGAGACAGGCCTCCAGTTCTACAAACAGGTATAGTGTGCAAAAACGTATAGAACTGGGACTCCCCTTTAGCTTCCTCAGCTGTTTCCAAATGTTTGCAGAGGCACTATTGGCTTGGGTTAAGGTACACCAGTGACCTTCCTAACAGTGCACAGCTGTGCATCAGCGTGTTCTGGCATTGCTGGCATTTATTAGAGTAGCTGCAGGAAGCATAGAATTGTTTAGGTTAGAAAAGATCTTTAAGATCACTGAATCCAACTGTAAAGCCAGCACTGGCCTCAGCCCATTGATCTGTCCCATCAATTCAGATCCCTCTACAGATTCCTCTGCAGAGTCATCCTACCCTCCTTCAGCAGACCAACACTCCAGCCCAGCTTGGGGTCATCTGCAAACTGGCTGAGGGTGCTCTCAATCCCCTTGTCCAGATCATTGATAAAGGTATTAAACATGCCTGGTCCAGTGCTGAGCTGGAGCACCATTGTGACTGCCTGCCAATTGGATTTAACTCCATTCACCACTACTCTCGGCCTGGCCCTCCAGCCAGCTTTTCAGCCAGGGAAGGGTGCACCCATCCAAGCCCTGAGCAGCCAGTTTCTTCAGGAGAATGCTAAGGGAAACAAGGTCATAGGCTTTACTGAAGTTTAGGTAGGCAATATCCTCAGCCTTCCCCCCATCCAGGAAATAGGTCACCTTGTCATAGAAGGAGAGCAAGTTGATCAAAAAGGACCTTGCCTTTCATAAGCTTGTGTTGCCTGGGCTGATCCATGATGATGATCAGTTCCATGACCTTTGCCAGCACCAAGGTCAGACTGATGGGCTCTAGAATGGGATACCAAGGCCCACTGGAAAGCTGACAGAGAAATTTTTGCAGAAAGAGCAGCAAGAAGTGCCAGTCTATTTTGCAGGGGGGTATTTTTAGCTCTGTAAACAGATGAAAAGTAGGAAAATCTTGCAATATATGTCAGGATTTGAATTAGTGAGGAGATTTGGAAAAGGAGCTTGAAATGGGTTCATTTTGACTCACACCTTCTTTTCGTTTTTTTTTAATAACAAAAATATTTCCTCCTAAGCAAGTTTCCTTCACTGTGATAGTTTCACAGAACTGTTTGCTTTAGGTGGCATTTTTTGACTGGAAAATGTCTACACCACATAATACAAATTTTTTTTTTATCTCCACAATACTTTCTGCTGAGGGGAGGAATGCTTGCACAGCATATTTTTCAACCTTCTCATGAAGGCTGGCACACCTTGGAATTTCTGATCCCCTAGCAGGGCAGAAGCCCACAGTGAAAAAGGTTAATGTGAGTTTTCAAGTAACTGTAGCTGTGCTTTATTGACACTTCTTTGCTAGCTAAGGTTCCTGTGCTGGAAAATACCAGCAAAACAAGTAAGACCTGGCTCTGTGCAAGGCGGCTGCTCATTTAAAAGAAAAAAGTAAGTTTCCAAGAAAAATTTCAATGCAGAAGTGTCATAAAACTTGGAAAGCCATGAGTCATCTGAAATCTTATGGGACAGAACATGGAAATACAGGAAAGGCCTCAGCACTCTGGGGTAGAGCCTGTGCTGCTGAAACTCAACTGTGCACTGTTCATAGGCAGTGTGCATGAGAACTGATCTTCTCAAACCTGAATGCTGAGATTACTACCCTTGGCTTTCTTCCAATGAAATGATGCATAACTCCCAGCTTTATCTAAGGAATCTTCTAGAAATGCAAGCTATGCCACCGTCACCTTACAGAGCAAGAAAGTGACCACAGATGTTAGGTTTGAAGTATAAAGATGTTGCCCACTTTAGAGAGGGAGTCTGAGAGTGACCTCAGAAGTTCACTAAGAGACTCTGTGCTATTCATCAGCTCCATTTACAAGGGTCTGTAGTGACAGGACAAGGGGGAAGGGCTTTAAACTGAAAAAGGGTAGGCTTATATTGGATACTAAGAAGAAATTCTTTACTGTGAGGGTGGTGAGGCACTGGCACAGCTTGCCCCAAGAAATTGTGGATGCCCCATCCCTGGAAGTGTTCAAGGCCAGGCTGGATGGGGCTTTGAGTAACCTGGTCTAGTGGAAGATGCCCCTATCTATGGGAGGGGGTTGAAACTAGAGCATCTTTAATGTCCCTTCAAACCCAAACTACTCTAGGATTTTACAATTTAGTGTTCACAGGCTTTCCAGATTCCCCACTGCAATGAGCAACTTGGGTGCCACTGGCTCTTAAACCCAATCCAGTCCTGCACTAGATTTAGGAAGCTTGGACAGTGCAAGCAACCAGGTTGATTACAATGGGGGCCTTGGCTATGGATCATCAGTAAGCCACTGAATGCAAGTGTTTCTGCAAAGCAGATAGTTATTACTTGACTCTGATAGAAATCTCTTCCATGGGGAAATACTGGACTGTGCCACAGGTACTGCTGACCCTGTCAGCAGCCTTCCCTGAAAACATTTAAATTCTCTGCAGATCAACAATGTTCCTTTGGTCTCCATTTGCAAAGTCACGTTGTAGTTCTGAGAGGCTCTTACCACTGCTTTTATCCACAGCTTGTCTAGTTTGAAGTGAAACTCATCTACAGTTCCTCTGGTTTTCATTACTGTCATTTAGAAGAGAACTGAACTTGGGACTTACCTCTGCTAATTCTCTGCTTTTCTCCAGAAAGGATTCCTGGTGTATCAATGACACTGATGCTTTCTAATACGGGATTAGGTAGCTGGGCACAGACGAACCTGTGTAGAAAATAAGTATTTAAAAAAAAAGGCAAAACATACTTATGATGTGCTGAACATCACAGGCAACATGGGACAAGCCAGACTCTGATCTCTAAAGTCTTCAGTTAGAAACTGGAGCTACTGTTACTTAAAGAAATGAGAAAGAGGAAAGTGCTTAGTTCTAGTTTCCGTTTTGCTGCCGCTGGAACATGGGTCTCAGTCATGAACTATGACAGGTTTTTTATATAGGCCCCCAAATTGAAATTATGAAAACATTTGGGTTTTCATTTATATGCTGTTTAGATTTTAACAAGAAGTGGTACTTGTTTTTCTTTGCTTAAGCATTCCCCTGTAGAGTCCTGAACTCAAGTGAACTGAAATAACTTCGCTTAAAAAAAAAAACAACAGCAATGCTGTAGGACTTTTGTTCTCTTTCAAATCTGGTCTTAAACAGACAAAAAGCATGCTATTATTGCACCATGGAAGTACTAAAGCATAGGCAGCATGAGATCTCAAGAGGTTGCTTAGTCTATCATCCTGCCTCAAGGCAGGATCAATCAGGTTGTCTAAAGTGTTCTTCAAATCCATGACAATGCAGACTCACCAACGTTTTCTGGGAGTCTACTCCATTACTTAATAATCTTTACAGTAAAGCCTCTTTTTTTAATGTCTAATCTAAATTTTGTATGCTACAATGCCACTCAGTCACAAACACAGTAGATGTGGAAAATTATTTACTTTCCCCTCTTGTCACAATGTTCACTATTGTCATCCTGCTCCTCTCAGTCTTTCCTCTATAGAAAACAGTTTGGTAGTTGTTTTTTTCTTTTTCCTATCTCTTCCAGTTCTCTCTAGCTGCCTTTCCAGCTCATTTCTAAATCCCTGAAGACCCTTGAAGCCTTCCTTTGGGTCCTCTCAAACTGCTTCACATATTTCTTCAGGCATGATGCCACAAGCTGACGTACTCCAGCCATGGCCCTGATAGTGGTGAGCAGAGTGGATGGATTGCTCCTTATCTCTTACAGATGACAGTCCTGTTTATACATCTCAGTGACATGTTTGCCTTTTTAACAGCAGTATGACACTGTTAACTCACATTCAGTTTGTAATTCACTGCTCCCCGCTCTGCAGCTCCATTTACGTGTAATTGCTCTTTAGCTAGTTGTTCCCCATCCTGTATCTATGCAAATCACAGCCTAAGAACAGTCACTTGTGCTTTGTGGCTGCAGCTCATCTATTTCAGTTGCTAGTAACAGGAAAGGACAGTGAAAGCCTATCTGCTTCTGTAGCTCCTGGTAGCATTTCATGGATAGCCTTTTTGTGATGGCATTCCAGGCACACAAGCATATGTGTGTGTGTGTGTGTACATATGCATATTAATAGAGTGGTGTGACATCCAGGCACAAAAAACATGTTCCTGTGGGAGGAGGCAGAACCACAAAGGATGGGGGTTGGCAGAAGGACTACTCAGTGCAGTCAAGGCAGATGGGGCCCTGCAGTGCTCTGATGAGTGTCTGGCTCTGCAGAAGCCCCTGCATCTCTGAACTCCTCCAGGCTATGCTACAACCTCACCCCAACTGTTCTGCTTGTATGACTCCAAGGAGATTCTGACAAGAGTGAATCCTCACGGGTTAAAGAGTGTCTCCTCCCCAAAGCTGTCAGCTATTTCAGACCACATATTACAGCTTCCCACATCCCCAGCTTGGCAGGTGGTAACAGGGAGCATTTCTGAATGTGTAATACCTCATATCAAAGAGGGGGACTGGCTTGATTATCCTGTTGAGTGCCAGGCACAACAGCAGAGAACAAAAGGCTCAGGAGGTCATGTTATTCCCTTGTCCTGCCAACCCAGGTTTGCTCTCCATTGTTACAGCCCTGAGTATTCCCTGTGCTGTAATATTAAATGGGGCAGGGGGATTTTCCACTGGTTTCTCTAGGAGAAGTACTCCACAGGAGATTTTAGATATAAGGTCAGAGGCCAGCATGAATGAGTGCTTTCTGGCTCTGTAGGCAGAGTTAAGGCTGCTGCCTTCCTGTTGTGCCAGCAGAACTGCAGGACCTCAGGGAGCATGACCTAATTCTGTTTGGGGCCATATGAAGGGAAGAACGTGGTGCCAAACTAGAGTTTCACCACCTCTACAGGCAGAGCATAGGGCTGAAGGATCAACCTGTTATCCACCTCTCCTGCTGTTCAAAACACAAAACCAGGACTGACTCCACCTTAGCTTCCCAAAACAAACTTTGGGGATGGGGGAATTCTTGTAACCTAGTCAATTTGATATGAAAGTAATGGGCGAGATTCCTGATTTTGCTCCAGGCCCTTGGTGCCAAACAAGTCTTCCTGATAACAAGGTGCAACCTCTAATCTCTCTGGAATCTTCCCAGAGGTGGGGTTTGGCCAGCCTAGTTGGAGAAAGGAAAGCAAGTCCTTCTCTCAATGCCCAGGAACAACCTGAGGCAAGAAGAGCAGACAAGAGACAGGATTCTGCAGATCTGCTGTCTTCCTTTCAGGCCTGAGCAGCCCTATCTCCCAGGTATGGGTAGGTGCTCCATCTCCTGGGAATGGAGGGAGGATACAGGCTCTGAACAGCACAACTTGCTTGTCTCCCAGCCAAATCCTGACTATACCAGTCTTCCCCTGCTTCTGGAAAGCAGCAGATCCCAGTCTCTGCTGGGGAGGGAGTCCCAGCTAAGGGTGGATGCTCACTTCTGGACCAGCAGGCTCTGCACCCCACAGGACACAGTGCTGGCGGCTGCCACCTCTCAGCCAAGACCAGCTTGGCCTGTGTGAATGCTACTGCCTCATGTTGCTGCTCCTTTTCACTGATGCTCACAGTCAAGTGTTACCTTTAACCATCCATGGGCAAAGCAGACTTGCCCATAGTCACTCTTATCTTGGCTTAGAGGTGTGGCTCCTGGAGACTAGCTCCCTTCTGCAAATTTCTTGCTCACAGCCTCCTAGCTAAGGTCATGACCTTGGCATATACATGGCAGCAGCAAGAGATGTGCAAGGCAGAGATAGCTCTGCTTGTCTCCAGCAAAGAAGCCAGGCCCACTGGAGAAGTAAGTGTGGGTGGCTTGATCTGGTCCAGTGGGTGCACCAGGGACTTACATCTGCTCAATTTCCGGCCCTCTGCGTCAACTCTTGCATGTGTTTAATTTCCTAATTAGCTGGGCATTAGCATCTGCATTTTCAGCACTGTGATGCTCACAGAGCTGAGCTAGTCCCCCTTAGTGTCTCCTCTGTCAGTTTAGAAATCATTACCCCCTCTTTTTTCATGTCAGCAAGAGAAGGTTGTCATTAGCTGCTGTGGCTACTCCCTGCATCACTAGAAGGACTGCACTTATGCTGCTGCTGAATCACTGCTGTGTCCCTCTGCCCTGCTGAATGCACAGGGTTGACTCCTTCCTCAGGAGAAGGAAGAGTAGAAGAATCACAAGAGCACAGCATGATACAGTGAACTGGGTTAATGCATGCAGAGATTCCTTGCTGTATCAGGAGCAAATTGCATTCAGGACACATCCATCAGGCTAGTTCAGAAGTGTTTGTTTTTTGCCCCCCATGCCTGGCCTAATGTTCCTTCTCTGCAGTGAACTGTCTGCCAGCTGTGGCTGCTCTTGGCTATCAGCTGAGCTGCTCTGAATTATGTCCTCTTCATCTGCGATCTCTGCACTCCAGGCAAGAGGCCTGTTGTTTTCTTAGGGGAAATCACCTTTCTGCCCTGGTGTAGGGAGTGGGCAGTCACATGACCTAACTGTTGGTCAGGTGCAGATGTTCTGGGCCCTACGAAACATCAAAAACTTCTCCAAGTCTCTCCGGTGCAGGATCATATTGATGCATTTGAATGATGGTCCTGTGCAGTGATCAGATATTGCTTCCAGAGTCACCCTGAGGCACTGTGAGGTTCTTCACACAGCAGTGACTCCAGCTAGGTCCCTCTCCTGCCGGCAAGCTTCTCCCCATGCTTCTCTGCAGGTCCATTCCCTGCCTCTCTGCAGCCTACACCAGCACTCCTGTGGTCAGTGCTGCTAGGAGATGCTGCACCCTCTGGACAGTCATTCTCTAAGCTCGAAGATAGAACTGGAGCCAGAGCCCAGCCCAGCTTTCCTGGCTCTTTGGCTGAGCAACTGCCATGTTTCCAGTGTCTCCTACACTGTGTTAGCAGGGAAGGCGTTGATGATGGGTGTAGTCAGTTTGTTGCCTTCTGCAGCACAGTTTGTGCTCATCTAGGATATGGGTGTGTGCTGCTGGCTTCCTGCAAGGCCTAGATCCAAAATCTCCCTATGGCTGGGCTGGGTCTAGGGGATGGAAAGGTTATAGTCCTCATGACACACAGCCACTGTCCAAACACCCTGCTACATTTTTTTACAGGAAACACATTAGAGTGGTCATCAATTTGAGGTTGTATGTGTAAGGCATGGGAACAGAGAGAGCCTGGTTTTGATTGCAAATGGAAGAAGCTAGAAATACTGAAGCGGGGGAGAGCAAGTGTAATGAAGATATTTACCTCTAGTCTCCTGTAAAATGAGCTTAGGCTGTGGTGTCGTTTTTGTTTTGTTTGTTCAAGTAAAATGAAGGTTTGTCCCACTTGAATTTATCAGCCCTTCAGTGAATGACTTACGTGCATCTGGTAGGACTGGATTGGCGTTGCATCAGCCATGTGGATGGGAGGAAAAGAAGTGCCTTATCCCTTTACATTACTCGCTATGCTGCTCATTAGGTTATAACTTTACTCTGCAGAACAAGGGAGTTCTTGAGTACTGACCTGTTCAAAAAGGCATTGCCAAAGGCATTGAGTTTCCTGAACGGTTTTTTGGGATCCACCACCAACGCATTTCCAGGAACGATTCCTTCCACATCTCCTTGCATAACTGCTATAAAGGAGTCAGTTGTAGGCTCTGGTCCAATCCTCATCCCTGGGAAATCCTGCTCCAGCAGGTACCTATAAGTCAAAAAACAGGGTGTGGGCATGAGACATGAGCTGCCTAAGTCCTAAAGGAGTTGTACTGAAGATTGCAGCGCAATTATGAAGCTCAAGAGCATGGATCCTTCTGAGACTATTTTTAGCACTGTCACTGAATCGTTTGATAAATGTCTTGGTATCTTTTCTACTTAGGATCTCAACATTGAAAGCTCATTTAAGGTGGATTAAGAAATTGAGATGATTATAGCTGCTGGGAAGAGATTCTCATCATGTTGCATCATTTTGTGTACTTCAATCCTCAAGACATTTGGAACAGAC
Organism: Corvus moneduloides; assembly: GCF_009650955.1. NCBI lineage: Eukaryota > Metazoa > Chordata > Aves > Passeriformes > Corvidae > Corvus > Corvus moneduloides. The sequence continues at coordinate 107,477,315 of NC_045478.1, read as the reverse complement.
TTAGCCCAGTGAAGTAAAAACAGCAGTTCACTGCAATCACAGAGTTAATCCAGAAACCCTACTGGCTCTTGGTGCCAATATCAATTACTTCGCTGCTGCTCATTTCAGCAGACTCATCCAACTAATGTGCTTAGCCCCCAGTCCAAATCAGTTGCTTAAATGCCAGCTTCCCCTGCACTTGACTGAAGTCTCAGTCTCTGTCCTTGTGTGCTTCTGAAATGCAGCTACAGGTCTGCACTACAAACTGCTCAAGCATATTGAGCGCTACGCATGTGGGTGGGGGAGTATATTCCAAGCTATGCATCAAGCTAGATAGCACAGTAAGTACAGCATCCTATATTGAAGGTAATTTGGCAAATTTCAGGGAAAGATAGTCACCCATGGGGCTGTAGGACTTTGAATAGGACCCTGGCAGCATATACTAACTTACCCTGCCAAATTCAGGGTGGGTTAATGCTGCGTGCATGGGACAGTTCCCTTTGGCTCATGGAGGTGCCAAATGCCATCACTGAGGCCAGGTCTGTGTTTGTGTGTTTGGATGCAGAAAACCACCTGCTGAAGCTGTGCTGAAAACTAAGACCATTACATCCATGTGGCTTGCAGAAGGTAGCTAGAACAGGTCTAGCCCTCAGTATGAGATGGTGTCAGAGGGACTTGACAAGTGATAAGCTCTGGCTAGTTACATGAAGAATAGAATGACTACCACACTATGAAGGTTAGTGTAATAACATGTTGCTTGTTGCCAAAGGGTAGCTGGCACTTCCTCTTCCATTGCTTTGACCTAATCCTTAGTAGGTAGAAAGATTATTACAGAATTGCCGTGGTGTTAAAAGTAGATTATGGGGATGTGGAAAAGGAAATAGGAGAAGGACTGGAGATTTTTTTCCTGACTGTGACTGATATGTCTAAGCACCAGAACTGGTTCACTCAGGTGAGTCTTAAGTGAGGGAAGTCCCTGTGTGAGGGACTACAGGACCATTGACATGAAGGCCTGTGATAACTTTTTAGGAGTTCCTGCTTTCACTGTCATTTTAACACAGGTAATCACTATCCAGTGTTTAAGAAGCAACAACAAAAAAATTGTGCAGGCTATTTATTGATACCGTGTCAGTAAATATGTCTTCAGTTCCCAATGGGCAAGGCCAAATCAACTGGATCTAGAGGTAAAACAACCAAATGTATACCCAGGACAAGTCACTGCTACTTATCTGGTTTGGTACACACTCATGCTGCAACAAGAATACCTCCAGAAATGACATCCATAATTCCCTTAGGAGCTGACCACACCTCCTTTACTGGTGTATTATCATGTATTTTCTAGTATCTTTTGTCCAAAGTGACTTCCAAGTCCCATGCTCACCAGAAGTGACTCTTCTTAACTGCAGAACTCTGAGATGCAACAGCAGCTGTTGATCAGCTCCTAAAAGACCTGAAATAATCCAGGAAGAGAGCAGCCCTCTGACCTACTACACTAGGGTAGATATATCCTATTTATCTAAACCATACAGGGGTTTCTCAAACTTTCCTATAAAAGTGGGTCATTACTTAAGCAGACTGCAGGTAGTGCTGGTGTGTGCCACCTCTCTGGCTGGCGATTACAATACACCTTCCTGGCAGCTGTAGTAACTCCTCTCTAGCTTGAAGCACCTGAGAACAAGGTAGGGCTGCTTCTCTCCCACCAAGGGCTCTGTAAACTGTCATATGAATGTTCCTGGCTTAATTCCCTGGAAAGCTCTTTACACTGACACAACTGTTTGCTAGGTTAGAAGCCACTAAGTCAGACTCTGGAAACCTAAGTTTGTGCCTCCTAGATGGCAATTCAAACCCTAGCCCCTGATGGACATTGCTGTCAAGCCAGTGGATTTATATAGATGGGAATTCACTGAATCCATAGAAATAAATGTTTGCATCCTCCCCATGCAAATACTAGAGAGAAAAGAAACAGGCAGTGTTAACAATTGTCAAATGCAACAAGTGAAGTGCTTTTGAGAAAGGCCCCTTACTCCCAATGTCAGGTTGCAGCCTTGCTGTAACAACCACTGTTTTTCTTTTTTACAGGCTTGAGATGCACGTGTAATATGACAGCTTCTGAGCAGAAGTAAAAAATAGTTGAAGGGGGGTGTTTTGTTATTTATAAACAAAGCTTCCCAGAAAGTCTAACCAAAAGTCCTGTGTGTAATAGCAACACTCCTCCAGACAGCCTGCTTGGAAGAATTTTATCACAGCTCTGCTCAGCTAATGTTTCAAAGCATTTCTGTGTTTATTTCTTGTGTAAGAGTCAAAAAAATACAAAGCAAAAAATCCCAACAAAAGCACAAAAGAAGTAGCTACACACCAATGTTATTGACTTAATGTGCAACAAGTGGTAGGAAACCAGGGAGATGAAGATTGGACTGCCCACTATCACAGCATCTATTTTAAGTGAGGCCTCTCTGGGAGATTTGGGTACATTGTGCAGCAGGGTGTCAGCAGCACAAGAATCTCATTGTGCAAAGCACAAATACAAGGGGTTGTATTGACACTGCCTGATGGGGGGAAGCACTTCTGCTCTGCAGTGACACAGCCTGCCCTGGCTACCAGAGGCAAGCTAGAGAACACATGCAGCTGTCACACTTGTGGGGATTTCTGGGAGAGAGGAGCAAACAATAGCTGTGGAAAACACCAACCCTAGCAAGCAATTTCCCCTGCCAGTGCTGCATGCCTTAAGCTGAACGGCTGAACACCTTTAAAAGCATGGGGGAGTGACCTCCAGCCAGGCTAGGGAAGTCTGCAGAGTACCCCAGGTAGGAGGGGAATAGGTTTTTTATGACCAATCTGCATTTTAGAGAAGTGTCTGGAGCCGGTGTGTGGCTGGAAGCATCATGCTGTTTGCCCATTGCAGGCCTGTTCCTGGTAAGGGACAGGGCAGGAAAGCAGCTGCATTAGTGCCAGCCCAGCTTGGGGTCCCCTTTCCCAGGCAGATTTGGAGATGGGTAAGGAGAGGCTGGGCTCGCTGGGCAGGAGTGCCGCAGGATGTGGGGGAAGGGGCTGCCTGCCCGTGATGAGTCATGCAGGAGCCCTGCAGGATGCCGATGAGTGTGGCAGCAGAGGTGATGGCGAGCGGGAAAGGGAAGAAGGGTAGAGCAGAAGGAAATGGTGACAACAGCCTGATGCAGGCAGAGATGAAAGGTTCAGGGCCGCACGGGGAAGGCACACCAGAGCTCTGAGTGTAGCCTGTGACAAAAGTATGGAGAGGCCAAGACGTGTAAATGATTAGCTGTAGGAGGAAGGGGTGGCTACACCAGAAAAGCAAGCTATGTTGACAGTCAGTAGGGCTCTGGCAGGCTTGTTTATTTTATTAGCAGGATGGCTGGACTCGAGCCAGGATTATTTTTAGAAATGATCAAGGAATCTAAGTTAATTAGGAGAGTAATGTTCTGTCCTGCACTCCCACCCTCTCACAGGAAACATAAAAAGCAATAACGTTATAAAGGCAAGCTCCAGTGAGATCCTGCTGTGGCTGTCAGATATTCCCAGGTAGAAGTGTTGCCTTGCCCTAACCAGCACTGACTTTCAGTCCCCAACCCTGTGGAAAAGCATCAGCCAAATACATACCAAGGAGAGAAATGGGAGTGAGCACAAAGAGATGATACAGCAGGAAGCAGGAATGGAAAAGCTGCATTAGCAACACCTTTCACATAGCAGAGAAAGGCTCAGTTCTGTGTCCTGGTAAGCAGAAAAGGGAACAGACTGGTTCCACTGAAAACAAACCTGGCTCTGGTCTCGCTTCACTGGCGCTGACCCACACAAGAATGTTTCTCACTGCTGACCTTGACTGCCTTTATTCTGCCATCAGCTCCTGACGAGAGAGAAGCCTCACTGCAAGATGTTGCAGCTTAGGTGCTTCAGAGCCTTGCACTTCTTCCTTGTTTCACCTCAGATTTCCCAAAACAAGGAAAAAGGTTTGGAAGACGGACATTCCTTAGGTAGGTGACTAAGGGTCTTTTTTTTTTTTTTTTTTTTTGGTAAGGTGTCCTGGGATCCAGGTAAACTGGGACTGAGTTCTTTCCACATGATTGTTTAGTGGCATTAAGTCATCTCCCTAAATTGCATGGCAGTACAAGCAGGATGCAATTTAAGAGTGGAATTGATACATAAGGATAACACTAATTATCCCCCATCCTGACAAGATTATGGAAGGAATGTCCAGAGACTGTTTCTTGCTTCACTCTAGTGCTAAGACATAATGGTTGTCAACCCTCCCACTTCCTCCCCCAGCCCCCTTTAACCCCTCCCTGCTCTCAGCTTTAGCTCCCACTTGCCTTCCCACAATAACTCTGGACGCTAATCTGGTGCTTATCCCAGCTCTTTAATGACCAGTGCCTGCAAGCTCACGCTGGAAGCCTATCACGAGCAACACGAGGTTTTCTGGTCTTTGACTGGGAACACACTGGAGCAACAGACTCTCACAGTTCTCCTACTGTTAGAGACCCTGGGCTTCTACCAGAGTTCTCAACTTTCACCTTCTTAGTTACTATTTTGAAGAGAAGACTGCCTTTTCGGAAGGCCTTCTCAGGTCCGTTTGGTACTCCTGTGAAGCAGAAGCTTCCAAAACTCTTGGTCACTTCTGCTTGACCATAGTCTCATCTCAGCCCTGTGCCCAGAAAAAACTGACAGAAGAGGACACAAGCTCAAGTGAAAAGCAGCTGTCAGAGAGGCTCAGATCCACTTGCTGACAGCAAAGAGGTTGTTGCTGCCACCCCACATGAGCTAAGCCTCAATCTTCTTTTGCCTGGACCATGCTCTAGGCACCCAAACTTTCTGCAAAAGAGGCTGAGGCTTACAGAAAAAGGACTCCCCTGAATAGAGAGGGGCAAAGGCAGGAAGTCTCTGCTAACAGTATGCAGGTGAGACTGCAGGGAAACACATGCTGGCAATCCAAAGAAAAGAATTAGGAAGAGATGCTTTAGTTAGACAGCCTTATCAGGAATTCAGCAACCTCCTCGTGGTCAGGCTCTGAGTGTCTGTAACCCAGACGACCGAAAAAGCTTTTCAAAGAGGTTTGGTACCAAGTCACAGAACAAAGATTTGGGTTGGCACCAGGCAGCTGTGCCATCCTCTCTATTTTTCCCTTTGCAAACATGTACAAAATACTTCCTTGGGTCTTTTGCACCCCTTCACCATCCACCTGACCTTCTCATATGAGAAAAACCTTTTAACTCCTAAACTTTGTTTGCCAGGTACATGCCAAGGTAGCAGAAATGCATTCTGTTCTTGGCTCCCGACCAGGAAATTTAGCAGCAGGAATATTACAGCACATAAAAAAAAAAAGCCCCTGCATTTCTCAAGGTCACTGCCTTAGAGGTACAGTCAATTTGATTCACCTCTCTCTACTCTCTGCAGTTCCCTCCTTCACCAAGAAATACTGGTAGAACAAAGGGCTGGCTGCCTGTGGCTCGCGTCCAGATTTACACTGGGGTAATTCCACAGATTTCAACACAGCCACGCCAGAAAAAGGCTGGAATTTAACGCTTAGCTTATGAATCACATAGGAAACACAGACAGCGCAGCTTCAGCTATGATCCCGAGGGAAAGGCTGCTGCAAGCTGAACTATCAGCATGGCTGAACAGAGATTCCTGCAACCAAGTCCAGTCGGAAAAGTTTAACCCTCTCTGCGACAGTGTCACATCATCGAAATGAAAGAGCTGCTGGCAGCTGCTCTTTCTTTACAGTTCGAAAGGAAATTGCTGCTCCCAGCATCTCGTCTGAGCAGGACACAGTTAAAACAGGGCTTTACTTCTGGAGCCCTGAAGAGGGGCAGGTCTCTCTGTGCACAGGCACACACGCTGCTCTGAGCGGGTTCTGAGTGTTGTCTGGGACAATGCAGAAAAAGACGGATGCAAGTGTCAGACCACCTGCAGACCGAAGCACTCCCTTTAAAGCTGCCTCCCCATTCAAAAGCTACAGCAAACTGAAAAGAATGGCTACTAAAAGGGTCAGCCTGGGCAGTGCAGGCACGGGAATGCCCGCGGGCTTCCCAAAGCCTTTGCACTTTGAACGGCCAGGAGGGCCCCAGTGACTCACATCTCCACACTCCTGACCTGCCTGCACTCCTCAGCCCTGCCCTGGGCTACTTTTTGCCACGTCGGTGTTCCATGGGACATCTCACACCACTCTGCGCTTGTGAAGGAATGCTCCACGTTTGAGTGGAGGTGACTTTTCAACGAAAAGCTGTTGAGGGGACGCGAAGGGGGTAAAAAAAGGGTTTTTAACGCATAGCACGGGTAGCAGAGACACGTTCTGCCCCACCCCGGTCCCCGGGCGTTGAGGGTGCAGGCGTCCCTGGGAGGGGGAGCGACGGGCAGCTGGATTTTACCTGATGAAGGTGGTCTTCCCAGTGGAGTACTGCCCCACGAGGAGCACCATGGGCTTGTTGTCGAAGTCGGCATCCTCTAGGGCGGGCGAGTGGAACTCGTGGAACTTGTAGTGTTCTTCCAGCGGCAGCAGCTTGGTCTTGTAGAGCTTCTTCAGGCCATCGCTGACCGTCTGGAACACCTCCGGGTCCTTCCTCCGACGGTCGTCGGTGCCCAGCCAGCTGAACATCTTGTGGCCGCCTGACGCCAGCTCCGCAGCGACCACCGGGGCCGGGCTGGGCTGGGCTGGCTGCGGGCGCGGGCTACCCGCGCATCCCCCTCAGGCCGGCCGGGCCTCACTCCGCTCCAGCGCCCACCCGCGAGGGCCGCCCGCCCTCACGCCACCTGCGCCGGCGATTTCAGCCAGAAAGCAGTCCCCGCGGGAGGCTGAAGGAGCGGCTCGCCCGCGCAGCCCCGGCCCAGCGGCACCGGCGGGCACCGCCTCCCCTCACGCCGCCGGCTCCCGGCGTGGGCATGGCGCGGAGGGCCGGCCCCAGGAAAGGGGCGGGCGCCGGAAGTCGGCGGTTCCTGGCAGGCGCCGCCCGTTCTCCCCGGCGGGTGAAGCCGCACCGGGCGCCGCCATGTTGGACAGCGGGGAGGGCCGGGTCCCGCCGCGCCCCCTGGGGGCCGTTGGCGGGATTTTGAGCCCGGCCGCCATTTTATTCTCTTCCTCTCCTCGCGTCGAAATAAACCTAAAAAAATCCACTGAAATGAGCCCTGCGAGTGCAAATCTGAGAGGGAGCCGGCTGTTCCTGAGCACTGCCAGCCTCAGCTGGCTCTCCAGCCTATCATAGAATGGGTCAGGGTGGAAGGGATCCCAGTTGGGTCATCTGCTCCAAGCTCCCTGCTCAAGCATGGTCATCCCAGAGCACATGGCACAGGATTGTGTCCAGATGTTCTGGAATATTTCCAGTGAGGGGCAGTCCACAACCGCTCTGGACAACATGTTCCATGTGTGGTCATCAGCACAATAAAGAAGTTCTTCCTCGTGTTCAGGTGGAATTTCCTGTGCATCAGTTTCTGCCCATTGCCTCTTGTCGTGTTGCTCGGCACTGCTAAGAAGAACCTGGCTCCGTCCCCTTGAAACCCCCACCTGAGATATTTATACACATTGATGAGGTGTGCTCTCAGTTGTCTCTTGGGCTATTCTTTCTCCAGCCCAATGATTTGGCTGCACTGCTGCCCCTCACTGCCTGGGGCTCGTGGCTCTGGCTGTGCCTGGAGGAGTTCTCCATCTAAGCAGATGAGACGGGCAAATTATCGGCTGTCCCCACTCCTTCGTTCCTCCAGCAATGAGGGGTGATAGGACAGCCACACAGGTTTTCCAGGAGTAGTCTGAGGATCAGCTTGTCCTTGGTGCTGGCCGTCAGCTCCTCTGCCAGGCTCTCCTCATCTCCACTGCACAGCTGGGATAAAGCAGGATTTTTTCCCTAAAATGTCTCCTAAAGGCTTTTTCACTTTAGTTTGCCCCACGGGTCCAAAAAATGTGGCAAGAGGCAGTTTTGGAAGCGGTCCTGCTGTGTGGCAGTTCCTGCCCTTTCCCAGCCCTTTACTGCCAGGAGGAGCCCAGATCTTGCATAAGCAGAGGCAGCTCTGCATTAAAACTTTTTTTTTTTTTTTTTTTTCCCCACAGGAAGGGGGACACATGGAGACTGTGGCCTTGTGTGCCTGAACAATGATCCAGGTCCATTTTTATGCCTTCTACTGCAGGAGAAGACACCTTCCTTGTCCCCATTGTGTGATCCCAGGCACTCGTATGCTCTCTGGCATGGCCTGACCCATGAGGTGCAAGCAATGACTCCAGGGTCCAGTTTTCTTTTTCTGGAACAACATAGCAGGCTGACTGTATTTTCTGAAGATCAGACTTCTGTGCTTTCCTGCCAATGCCTAGAGCTGAAAGTGGAACTGATGTTTTGAAACCTCCTTAAGACTAATTTCCCTCATTTCTTTAGTTTTATAAATAGAGGCTTTTGGCTTTAAGAATTTGATGACTCCTTTCCAGTGAAAACTCCTGAAAATGAAAGGCCCCATAGAATTCAACATTTTGGCAAGAATCACTCATTTTGTAGGAAGAATCTTGCTTTCATCTTCTAGCTAGTTCTGCCCTTTAAGGGCTGTGCTCCTCCGATGGCGCTCTGGCATTTCTACAGCTATATGTGGAGTCTCTTTGGTGCTTGCTTGTGTTATCCTCAGAGCTGAGTAAAGGTCAGGCCAGGAAGCCTTTGATTGTAAATCTCCCCAGGCCATCTTGGTGCCCTTCCTGAATGCAGTGAATGGGGAGCAAAGCAAGGTTTCTCTTGTGCAGGCTGTAGGAGCTGACTGCTACAGGTGTGGCAGAAGCATGATTGTTCCCCGTTTACAAGGTGAGGATATTAATCATTAAATTGTACTAATCATAAATATGCATACCCACTGGCCAAATGGCCCAAAAAAAAAAAAAAAAAAAGAAGTTTCTTTGCCTTGACCAAAGAGAGTCCCTTTTCTGTGGGTTCATTATCACTGGGGCAGATCACAACTTGACAGTCTGTACAGACTTTCTTTAGGTGTCTCACGAACATTGCACAATTTTATTTATTTTTCAGTCTGTTTTCCTAGCCATTTGAGATTGACTTCCTCAAGAACTATCTTTACCTTGAAGTATAGAGCTTGCTAAAAACAAAGGGAAGTAAAATTACGAAAGGAAGTTTACAGTATAATTAGGTTTTTCTTTCTGGCAGAATCAAACTGAAAGTTTTAATCTGTTTTCATTATTTATTCCTTTTCTTAATCAGAGGTGCTTTAATGGATGGTTTTCTGTTGGGTAGATTGGTCTTATAGTGCAGTCTTGAGTAAACTGAGGTTTTTAAAAATAATTTACATTTTTAAAATGTAAAAGCTCTCCCTTGACTGGCCTGCACAGAAGCTACTCTGCTGCAGTACTCAGAATCTACCTCTGTCTGATACTGGTGGGGATTGCTACAGTCCTCTAGTATAGAATTTGTCTTTATCTTAAAAGATATGATGGATTTAACTTTTAGTTCTGTAGTTTCTCAGTCATGTTCCTGCTGTTGGTACACAGGGCTGGCAGTCACTTAGCTGGATGCTTGCCTTGACCAGGAGAGAGAGGCTTGCTGGAAAAGATTCACTTCCACTTTGCTGAAAGTCAGTGAGGCTGGACTAAGTCATGTAGCATTTGCCCACAAAATGAAACCTGGGGTTTTGGGGGCAAAACACAGTGTTGTATAACTGAATGTTGTGAAATGGTGACAAGTTTGTTTGCTTACCTGCAGCCTTTAGGTTGGTCAGGTTTACTTCCTAGAAAAGATCATCTGAGGATGGGGATTTTGAAGACACAGAATTTGAAAAGAAGTGGTGACTCAGACCATAACACATCAACAGTTTCAAGAAGCTTGTGGGAGCACTGTAGTTCAGTAAAATTAACTTCCTGCCAGTGCAGTTACTGCCACTGTTTGTCCATTACCACGTATGAAACCTGAGGAGACAGTGTCAAAAGTTCAGGTGGTCATGGGTTCAACAGGGAATAACCAGGGTTGTGGGAAAGGAAAGAAGGGAGAGGAAGGTACAGCAGGCCCCCAGAATTAAACCAAATGTACTAATTTGATGAGTAAGGGAGGGAGAGTTTCCTCTGGTTCAGCTGCATCAAAATTCTCAAGTGCCTGCTGGTGCCATATGGCCTATATGGAGACGTAAAATCATCTCCAGCATAGTCTATTCCTTTCCTCACTCATTGCTTTGCCTTTGCAACTCAGAAAGCTGCTGCCTTCCTTCCTCTCCTGGCCTCACTGCTCATTCATATTCCTCTGAAATATTTCCTGTTACCTTTCTCCTACCATTTTCAGGTGTCTTGGTACACACACACCCACACACACAGAGTCCTTTTCCCTACCCTGCCCATACTGCTCTTAGCCCCTCATTGCCTGAGGTGGAACAAGGTGCTAGTACCCAGAAGTGCCACCAAAAATGGGGAATGTGGGGCTGGATAATGTACATCCAGTGAGTGGGAAGCATTCTTGCTTCCAGAAAGCTCCCTCCTTAGATCTGCTTGGCAAGGAAAGCTGCTTGTATTGCACACAGGGACCTGACTGATGGGATGTCTATCAATGCTGGAAAGAAAAATCCTCTGAGCCCTTTGCCATCCATGCAGTGCAGAAGCTTGGTCTATAACTCTTGAATGATTTTGTCTGTCTCTGCCATAGGACATACACCTCCATCAAACTTACATAAATGTTCTTTGTAAAAATTGTTATGATTAACTGATTGACCAAGTGTCATGTCCCCGTCTGTTCTGAGAAAATATGGGGGTTTTGAGAGTATTTCCTCTCTGAACTACTTCCTACCTGAAAGCAGCAATCCTGTTAAAATGTATTAAGACACAGTTGAACACACCTTCCTGTTCTACCTTGTCAGTGATTTATGGAGAGACGTGGAGTTTTGTGCTTTGAATCATCGAGTGACAAACGAAACAAGGAAACTGCTGTCCACTGAAGTGCTGGGTGAGTCAGACGGTAGCCTGCAGGATGGGCTGACCTGTTCTTTTATGTCTTCTGTGGAATATTTTGCATTGAGTTCTCCAGAAGTTTTCTGTCATTGCTCAGTATGCTTTTTTTTCCCCACCTCCTGCTTCTACCACAGTATTTGATAGGTTAGGACAGGCTCTTGGGGTTACGTATGCAAGACATATATATACATGCACATAAACACACACACAGGGAGAGATAACAAATACACTACTTATGAGCAGCGGGCATCACTGCCAGTAGAACAATTATCTTTTGCTGTGAGACCACACCTGGAGAAGGTAGGACATTAAATGCCAAGTGCTATGTAGAGGTATTTGGTGCTGGCATTTAGCAGTTATTTCTGGCTAGCACAGAATTAGGATTTTCTTTTTGAAGGGGTTTGAAGGGAGTGTAACTCTGTCACCATGGCATGGTGTTAAGATGAAGCTGTCCTCTGGGGTCAGATGGGGGTATTAGTTACACAATGCAGCAGCTGCTGCTGTGCTGTTCTCTGGAGGTGTTGAAGGGAAAGGCAAAAAGTTTGTATCAGCAAATGTGGGAAGGATGGGTGTGATATAAAGCAGCTAGATGAGCCACAGCAGCTGCCCTGCATGTCACAGCTCCAACGCTTCTGCCTGCCAAGTGGTTGGCAACACAGGCTGGTGTTTTAGCTAACCCAGATTTTGTGCATCCTTGTTATCTCACTTTTGCTGTTTAGAGTTGGTTTGGCTGATAGTTGATCACTTAGTATTCTGCGGAGATCAAAAATTTCATCTGTCATTAGCAGGAGTTGTGAGCAGTCAGAATATCTAATGATTGGGATGCTTATGTATAGGATGTTGTGACCTTAAGTGCTAAAGCATAGATCTTGAATAAATGGGATTTTCATATTTCTACTGATTTCGATGTAGCTTGGAAAATTCCCACAGCAAAGGATATGTATTTTTAAATCTCAGTCAGAATCTTTAAAAGTGAATCTTTGGTCAGAGAGCTATTACTTGAAGTTCTGAAAGCCATCCAGGCATTTTTGATACAGACTTTTTGTTAAGATCAGTGGGAGCAGGTTCACTGCTTGACCTTGAAAATCTCAGCACCAGAAGGTGTTCATCAACTTTTGGGCCAATAATGTAAGCACAGGAAATTCAGGGAAAGGTCATCCACCTGTCTCTATATTCATTCATTTTTTGAGAAAACATAGTTCAGTGCTTCTTTTCAGGATATTTCTATTTGCTTTAATAGCCCACAGGAAGAGCAGGAGTCAGCCTTGAGGGGTTTTTTTTGAAATACAGCATTGTGTTTAATCAAAGACTTGAGGTTGTACCTGCAAGTGCTGTTTTTATACTGTTTGTTTAGAGACTACAATAAAGATTACCAAAGCCTAATACACTCACACTATCATTTTGACTAATGACTACTAATTTCTGCAGCTAGTGTTCTGCTGTATTACATGAATGGTTGTAAAAGATGGCCCTGCATCGTTTGTTCTGCTCACCCTAAAGTTTATTATTTTTCATGCAAACATTTACTGCTCTGTTCCACACAATGAGGAGCAGCTCGTCAGCCCAGATTTGGATTGTCTTTGTTAAATCAGAGGAGCTGGGCTGAGCTCTGTCATCCCCAGGTTTAGCCCTCAAATTGCCCACTGTCCAAGTGTTGCCTGAGGTAAATCCTCTCCTAGAGTGAGTAAGAGGCTCTCAGAGAATTAATTCATGGTCCAGTTACTTTTACAGAAAGCGAAGGATTTTCCATAGATTCTTCAGCTTCTCATTTTAAGACTTAGGGATGAGGCATTTAAGAAAGCTCAGAGGAGATCATAGGATGCTAATGCAGTGGAAGGACTTAGATCAGATGGTAAACATGCTAACTAGGGGAATGTGGAAGGAATAGAGAATCAAATCCATTTAACCTACTAGTTCATGGCTTCTCTCTAAAGCTTTTAACCTCTGTTTGCTACACTTGGCTGCTTTCCCTTAGAAATTTTAATTGCTGGAAGAGACATGCACACATTCTGCTCCACCTGTTGTGGTGGACGGATTCAGCCTGGCTCAGTACCACTGGGGAGTGGAGTACAGGTGATTTCCAGGAATACCTTGGCTGGTCATATACATCTGTATCTGGTGCCTGCTCATGCACAGGACTGTGGCCAGACAGCAGGCAGAAGGTTAAACAGAAGGTGGAACACTTGCTGTCTGAGAAGTGACTGTTCATGACACATAGAATGCTTCATTGCATCTTTTGTTCAAAGATTTCCAGGTGATTTGGAAAAAAGTTTAAAACAACACACAGGCAGGTTCAGCTGGGAGGTTTTCAAAACATACAAAGTAGCATCATAGACTCAACACACACTGTTAGAGTCAGGGGTGCTGGCTGAATTTATTGAAAATAAGGCTACGTATTCAGGTGATTTCAACCTTCATTTTTGAAAGCGTTGTTTTTTTCATATTATCTTTGGATTTCAAGACCTGTATATAAAGTTCAACTCTTTTTCAAATAAATGCCAGAGTCTAATGAGAACTGGTGAAAAGTTAAAATAATTTTATCAGACACTGTGAATTCTCTGCATGCCCAAAAATCAAGTCTCAAATATTTGTTCTTCAGTGTAGCTCAAAGTGTGGCAATTGCTCTCCACTTCTTTTCCTGGAGAGCAGCAAAATGAGAAATTCTTCTTCATACATGTTTTATCTGCCTATATAAAGTGCAGCTGGTCTCCAGGCTGTTTTCTTCCTTTGTTTTTCTCTTAAATCTATCTCTGTCTGTTGATCATGTTGTTGCAGCCGTGAAGGCCAATGGCTGTACAAAGGGAAGGTTTGGAGGGAGAGACAGCATTTTTCATCTGGAGAAAAAGTAAGCAAGTTGTTAGGCACTTAAATTCTTTTTCATCTCTGAAATGTCTACTCTAAGATAGAAAATTGAATTTCATTTCCAGGGTTATCTTTTGAAGATTTTCTCTTGGTTGCCCTTGAGGGTCAAGCTTTGTGGATCACTTGTAGAGTGGGTTTATAACAAATGAGGGCTCTGTGTGGTTGAACAGTACAATCTGTGGTTGTTTGTTTTCTCACAGGGACTGCTGGTGGCCTTCAGCTTCGATGGGAGTAACAATCAACTGGTGCCTGACTGAGACCAGTGTCCTCGGGTGCCTGGGGCAGGGATTTTGAGTCTCAAAGAGCCTCCTCTGTGGGGGAGCCTTCCAAATGCTGTATCATGGCACGTGAACCAATTTTTAAACTTTGCATCCTGGTTAATTTTTTCAGTCCACACTGTACTAACTGATTGTGATCACTGTGTTAGCACTGATGGAAGTGATTTGCCTGCTGAGATTTAGTCGTGATTTCTCCCAGCAAGGGGTGGTGCAAATGTTTAACATAGCTGCTAATATTAAAAAAGAGCTAGGACATCACTCTTTGGTGTTTTTAGTGGGGGGATGAGAAACATCTGTCTTGAATGTTACAAGTCAAAAAACACCTCAGCATGAGATTTCATATGTGAATCTGTGGTGCTCAGCAAGATGGAATGTGAACTCTTGGGAAGATCATATCATTCTCCAAAATGAGGCAAAAAGGGCAAAATAACTATCATAGGGGTGTGAATCGTGGCTTTGTAAAACATAATGTATTCCATTTTTCTGTTATCCTTTGAGTTATCTTGCTATTTTTCTTTTTTTTTTTTTTTTGGGAGGGGAAATAACTTCATGCCAGAATGTGATTGAATAAAGACTGTCATTCATGTTGTAACATGTTGTGAAAATATCCTGGAGAGCCTAAAATAGTCCAGAGAGAGACATAGAATAGCCATGTGTATGTCTTCAAAGCTCAAGTAAAAGTCCGTGGGGTCACTCATTTTGATTTCACTCAGATCTACAGTAATATTAAAGCCTTGGAAGTGCAGTGATAGGTGCTCAGTTAGAATTGGGTGGGCCCCCACTTCTCCTGGGCATGCCACTCTTCCTACCCACCCCTGCTAAGACTAAGAAGAAAATTTTAAAAGCCAGAATTAAATGTACTTTTTATACTTATTTTAACTATCAGGAATTCCTCTGAAAAGACATGCCTCATCCGAGAAAACCAAGAGTTTCCAGCAGAACTGTGCAGTGTGAGATCCCTCCAGAATCCTCAGTGGGAAGAAATTATCCTGGTGTTATTGGAGACATCAGCATGCCTTTTCTGCTGTGCTTGAAAAAAAATAAGTCACCCGTGCCTTTAGGCAGGACTATCTTTCAAAAACACACCCCTCCCATCCAGCAGAACTACCAGGCTTTGCTGGAGTCGTGCTTGAAGAACAAACGCTTGTTCACAGATGACACCTTCCCTGCTCACATCAGCTCTATTGGAACAGGAGCACTGCTAAGGAAACTACCCCGAAATTTACAGTGGAGGAGGCCACACGTAAGTGACTTTCACTGAGCACTGTGTGTAAGAGGATGATTACAGATGATAGCCAGCAAATAGTTTTATCATTGAACAGACTACTCTTAGACTTTAATTTAGGTGTACTTTAATGTCTCCAGGGATTACATTTATCACATCAGGTGTCATTTTGGAAGCTGGGGTACATGGAGTTTCATAATTGCCTTTGAAGCATTTGTTGCTCAAAATCATAACCAGCCTTGTTCAGTTTATATCCACTTGGAGCAGGCAGGGAGAGGAGGCAAAGGGAGCAGGGAGAACTGGTTTCCTTGGAGCTCACAGCTACAGTGATCTCACCGTGATTCTGTGGTGACAGATGAGATCCTTCTCCCCAGAGTTCAAGATCATGACCTTTTAGAAGATTTCTGACTTTCTAGACAATTCTTAGCCGTGACCCCTCTCTCCCATGGACCACATACTGTTGTGATGCTGGAGGCTGCTACTTTCCCAGACAGGGCAGGTGCCTTATCCTCTTGCTTTTCCTCCCTGCTTAACTGTTTAGTCTATTGTACTTGGAGTATTCTTTTCTCAGCCCTCAAGGCTGAGCTTCTATCACAGCCAGTGATTGAGCATCAGTCTGTGAGTTGGTTTTAGTTTTGGGGTCTTTGTTTTCTGCTTGTGCTCACATTTCCAAGGCCTTTGCTGCTGTTCCAGGCTTAAACTGAACTTCACAAGAAGAGACACCCGATTGCAAGGGCTGGTCACAGAGCACGTTCTCATAACAAATGGGGAGATAACAAGTCTGGGAGGCCAGGACAGCGGCCTGGCACAGTTAGATAAGGCCTGTTACTAGCAATGCCAGTTTTGCTCTTGCTGAACCACTGAGCAGAGTATTGACAATCAGATCCTTCTGAAACCAGTGTATAGAATTATGTGAGAATTTCAGAATTCCCTTGTCTGCAGGGAATTCTGCCAGGTAATAGCAGATAGCATCTCCCAGCTAAGTTATTTTCTAGCTGTCGTATTTTGTGAGATTTAAACAATTTCTCAGAAGGATCGAGTTTCTGCAAGAAAAAAAAGGGCCAATGTGAGTCCTGGCCTCTACAAAGCCCTTCAAGTCTCTCCACCTTTCAGATATTGAAATGGACTTGAAACTGCCTCTGTCTCTCAGTCCACTGTTCTGCTGCTCTGCTGTGATCTTTGGAGTGTCCTGTATAGGGCCAGGAGTTGGCCTTGATGATCCTGATGGGTCCCTTCCAACTCAGCATATTCTGTGATTCTGTGATTCTAAAACTGTCTTGTGAAGAAGGCTGCTGTTTACTCTGGATGCCAAACTCTCTGAGCAAAGACTCTCTGAGAACGGATGCTGTGCATCCTTCAGTCCCTGTGCTGCAGAGGACAGGCTGAGATTCTGCCATTCACCCTGCAGGCTTGTAGCTTGCTGCATCTATGACTGATGGCCTGCAAACTGAACACCCAAACTCACCAAGGGCAGGCCTTGGTGTCTAATTACTGTGACTGCCTTCTGAGAGTTTGCTGTTTCTTTGCTACTGCCTGCAGGGGAAGCCAGCAGCGCGAAACTTAGCTTGAGCAATTTCTGGGTCATCCAAGTGAAATGTAATTTTGACACTTAGGTTATTAATTTAACCCCAGAGGCACTTGTGAAGGGAAAAAAAATCACAACATTATTTCTCTCTGTACAATTATTCACAGACCTACTCTTGTCACAGCAACAGGAATTCTGTAGCAGCCATCAGTCTGTAACTCAATTGTCAGTCAAACTGTGGAGATGCCAGCCAGGTTGGGTGAAAGTTTGAACAGTTATGCTCTGCCCTCATAACCTCTTTTGGCTGACACTGGTGTGGAGGAGCGGGACTGGGAGGTTTGAAGGGTTGTCTTCTCAGCGTGGTGTCTGTGGAAAGCCATGGTGATGCATCTGAGCACCAGTCACTTACTCTGGAGACCAAATTCAACGTAAATCAAGCACAAATGTGTGGCCAGGTTGGTGTCAGGTTAGCCAGAACACATAACACCAGATTTATACCTGGGCCAGAACAATGTCTGCTGGGACAAAGGGACTCTCAGTATTTTAAAAGCTTTGACTTTCAAGCTAAGTCAGCTCATTTTACTGGCTTAACTCTGTCCTTCCTTTTTTATTTCTTTTTAATTTTGTGCTTCCCAGGCTTTGCACAAAAGTCCCGTATTTTATTCTGCAAACAGAAAGCAGCTTGATCTCTGCCAAGGATTGGTGGGTAAGGAAACTCCTTTGTATAAATATCTAAGTATTCTTACACAAGATAACATTTTGCATTGAAGTTTGAATGTATAAAACTTGGCATGGAAATAGAAGGTGTCCATCTCCTTTCTCCACTTGGCATGGTGTGGATGAAGCAATCATTTACTGGCATAGGCTCAGTAAATAAGCTGGCAAGCTTTGAGGTGGGATTTGAGGCATGAGAGGTGTCTCCACAAGCTGAAATCACCACTGTGTGTTGTTTCTGCCCATGCTAATAGGAGGTGATCCTGTGCTCTTACTGGTCTGTGGTGTTGCTACTTGACAATTGAACAGAGGCCACAGAAGGACTTTATATTTGTACCTAATGCTCAGTGTGTGTTCTCTTCTCAGCCTTGCAGTTAGAAAAATAATTTTATGCCTAAAATAAAAGACTATATTGCCACCTGCAAAACAGGTAGAGGTGGGACTAAATTAGTTTTTAAGTCCTTTATGTCTTTAAAAACAAAGTTTGCTAAGTACAGTCTTACATGTGAGATCCACTGGAAATTTTTTTCTCTTCTGAGAAGCTAATGTTTTCAAAGAAAAATGGAATATTTTTTTTAATAGTGTGCCTCTATAGAGAATAGAAAAACCCTCACACAACATCAGTAAAACCCAGAATGTTTTCATTGACAGTTATTGCTTGCTAAATTTCTTATTTAACCAAACAGTATCCAAAAGAAAAGATCATGAGAGAACAATTATAAACCAATCATGGTTTGGTTAAGTAAAGCACATGTCTGGATCATCTCATTTTCTGTGTATGATTTGTTATAATTGTAAAGACATCAGCACAACAGCTCTTCTGCTGGGATCTTGGTGATGTTGCTGAACTTGGCTGAGAGCTCTCACTTTTCAGCCAACTGCATGTGTCCGTTTGTCTTGGCGCAGAGAACTGCTGGTTCCTGGCGGCCCTGGAAGCCCTGACATTCCACCAGGACATCTTGGCTGCAGTTGTGCCACAAAACCAGAGCTTTGAGAGGAAATATGCGGGCATTTTCCACTTCCGGGTACAGCTGCTCCCCCAGATTGCAGGAGACCCTCAGATATCCTTCTGCTATGTTTTGTGTCACACCCTTAGATAATTTGTACGTGGTTCCCTTTGTCCAGGGGCAAGTGGCCAGAGGGTATCCCAGTCTGGAGAGGAACCCATCACCCCTCCTACAAAGTAGTGCAGGCAGTGAATCAACTGCCAGCCACTCTGAGGAAACACCTCTGCTTGGCTGCTCTCTCCAGCTGTGTCCTACCCATATTTTAACACAGACAAAACTCTTTTTCAAGAGTGGCAACAGTCAGCAGGACCTGAGCACATCAGCTCCAATGTTCTACCCCTTTGCCCACCTGTTGGTACAACTCTGCTACCCTGCAGTTAGGAATTCCTTCCCCAGAAGTCCACCTGTGGCTAATGTCCCTGCTTACTCCTTTTACACCTGATACATGCTTTGTTTTCTCCTCTGGCTGGGTGGGGCTGAGAACCTGGCTTTGTGGGTGAGTCAGCACATCCCACTGACCCACAGCAGTTTGTTCTGTGCCCACAGCTAGGTTGTCTTGTCTTTCCTGTTGTTTCAAGGGGAGGTCCCTTCCAAGGAAACATCAGTTCATTCCTTTCCCCTGACAGTTCTGGCACTTCGGGGAATGGGTTGACGTGGTGGTTGATGATCGACTGCCGGTGAATGAGGCAGGGGAGCTGCTCTTTGTTTCCTCGGTCTATAAGAATGTGTTTTGGGGAGCCCTTCTGGAGAAGGCATATGCTAAGTAAGTGACTCATGCCAAGTTATGTAAATAGTCTCTCTAAAATATGTTGGTTGGTGCCTACACAGTTTGTTCTTGTTTATAAATGCATCTCCTAGGCCTCACTACATTTGCAGTGTAGTAGATGGCTCTCATCTTTCTATTATTGCACAGTAAAAGCTGCCATTGCAGTAGCTGTTATCAACCCAGGCCCTTGAGTTTAAATCCAAGGGTTTAGGTGCGAAAACAGCCCTGTTGTGGGGGGTTGTCCTTTGAATGTTATCATTGTTTACAGTGTATTGGCTTAGGCTGATGCCTTCCTTGTAAATACCACAGAGGAGTGAAACACCACAGATAGAGATTTTCAAATGTGAGTGATTTCTAAAAGCCTCCTTTAATGTATTATCAGTGGGAGAAGCCTCCAAGGATTTTCATTTTGGAGGTCTGCTGAAGTATTGCACTTTGTTTTGGCAGATGTTTTTGCTCTCAGGTCCCCAAAGCTGAGCCATGTCACAAGTCACATGGCACAGTGAGAACAGTGGCTTCTCTCCAGGGTGTTTTGCCTACAGTGGTAAGCTCTAGTGGTAGTATCAGCACAAAGAAGAAGGCAGCAAGGCCTAACTGGTGGAGTTTGTTAATATTTGGCTGAAATAATCTCTGCAGAGCAGGGAAAAATATCCTAGTTTATAGTGAGAGAAAGATCACACAAAGGTGAGAATGTTCAGTTATTTTCATTTGGTGTTGGTGTTAGAATGAAAAGACTGGACCAAGTTGCACTGCAGTGATAAAGAAAATCAGATTGGAGACTCAGCTCTCAAGGCACTATATCTTAGATACAGCACAGTGCCTGGTGATAAATTCAGGTAACATTCTCTAAGGCAGAATTATCAAAGAGTCATGATGGGCATGTTCTCATTACAGTGCAGTCAGGGATGACAGCGAGTGAAGAGTCCCTTTCAGACTATGGCCAATCTTGGAGGCAATTTTGTAGATTCCCCTTGCCAAAATCTCCCCTAAAATTAAACATGAGTTACAGCCTTCCTTTTGCTTTTTGCACACTTTTTTTTTATGTTTTCATAGGCAAGCTGTTCTCACTCTGTCATCTGTGAGTATAACCTAAAGAATATATTGATATCTTTTTTTGCTAGACTCTATGGCTCCTATGAAGATCTGCAGATTGGGCAAGTTTCAGAAGCCTTGGTAGATTTTACAGGGGGTGTCAATACAAGGATCAAGCTTGCAGAAGCTCCTCCTGATCTGTGGGATATCCTGACAAGAGCCACCTACGGCAGATCTCTCATGGGCTGTCAGACACACTTAGGGGTGAGGCTTGGAGTGACATCAAATGGCTCTACAGCTAAAAGCCTTTCCACACCCGTTTCCCTCTGCTCAGCTGGTCACTATGACTCAAAAAGTATCAAAGCTGCCACATGTGGCTTTCTGTAGAAGTCACATTCTTCATGTTAAACTTTGCTCATGAATTGATTCCCTGATGCTCTCAGCTCCCTGTTGTTATGTTTAGGAACTGGTTTATCTATCAAAGAATTTCTTTTGAATAGGGACCTACTGCATTTTCTCGTTTTTGTTAAATAAATTTTCCATTTTTACAGATGGTGCAGTGAGGTACAGACACACATGGCATGAAGTTACAGCTAAGGTAGAGAGATGTGTAGTTCAGAACATGAATTAAAATCTTGGCTTCCAAGCTTTATGCTACCACCTCAGCTGTTGGGAAACTCTGCTTTTCTGAAAATCAAAACCTCCTGGACTTCCTTAAAGTGAGATGGTCTCTAGCCAAAGATCCACAGTTTAGGAAGGGGCATTCACATTCAACCTCCAATTCCAAGCATACTGCAAAATCTGCTCTTAGGAGCTTCCATTTATTTATTTATTTTCAGTTCTCCTTTTACTTTGAAAATCATTGATTGCACAAGTACAGGTTTCTGGTATTGGTATGAGTCTGCTGTATGAGTAGGGATAGAAGAAATGTTTATTTCCCTTCTGTTTCTTTTTCTTGTATACAGACAACAAAGGTCCTGAAGAATGGGCTTGTTGCTGGCCATGCCTACACAGTAACTGGTATTAGAAAGGTAAGACCAGCCCAAATGTCCTGGGTCCAGGTTAATTTGGATATTAGCAATTTTTTTTTTCAGTCATATGTTCAACCATTGATCAGAGCAACTATAATATCTCCTCCCCAATACTCTGTTCCTAGTCTAAGGCTAAAAGAGACTGTGTGCTTTGTTAAGATTTGCTTTCTAAGTATGTTATTTTTAATTTGGAGGCCTTGATGTAAAGGACAATGGTTATGGATCAGTGTATCTCTAAGGCTGGGATGATTCACAGGGCTCTCCTGAGACCATCACCTAGAAATGCATCTTAGCTGTTAAGAATGAAGGGACTGGCTTTTGGGGCTGCTGGGAGGATGTGCTGAAACTTGGGGATGCCTGGCAGCTGTGTCTGCTGGAGTTAGCTCCTGTTCCCTTGCCACATGGTGTGGGGGAGGGTACAGGCTGAGGGGATGTGCTTTCTACTTGGGGTAAAAAGCCTTCCTCTGAAGCCAGTGGAGAGGCCATAGAGAAGTAAGGATGTAAAGGCCAGAATATGAAAAACTGCAGATAGAAATGTGAGTCAGGGGTAGAGTAAGGGAACTGAACTGTGCTCCTGTGCAGACAGTGCAGGGGAACCCCACGAATCTGCAGACGTATTGCTGGGAGTCCCCTTAAGATATTTGTCTAGAGATAAAGGACAGTGAAATAATAGGTCCCAAAGAGTAGGAACTTCTCCCTCCTGAATTGGTGGATGACTGTCTTGTCCAGCCTCAAGAGGAGTTTGACAGGGTTGGCAAAGGACTCTGTGGGGCTTTGAACATGTTGGTGAAAGCATGTTCAGTACCTCCAGCAAGAGATACTAGAAAGGCTAGAAGAGGTGAGCTGGATGAGGCATATTTGTGTCTCGCGCAGGAGGAGCAGGAGGGTTTTAGGTGTGGAGTTTTTCAGCAATGTGTCTGTCAGTCTGGCTCCTCTGATGAGATGAAGAGCCAGGCAGCGTTAAGGGACTGACCAAGCATGTGGAAACAGTATGAAGTTAGCTGTTCTGCTGTGTGCTGCCAACAAAGCCCCTGATTCGCCTGGCTCCCTCTCCTCCTGCCGTGGCATCCCAGTTCAGGAGGCATTAATCTGTGTGGTCACCTGAGGGGGCTGCGTTGTGCTGTGCCGTTGCACTGGGATAGGACTTGGCTTTCACATGAGTACAAAATGAGCAGATGTTGGAAAGGAAGAGGAATTTACAGTCAAGCCTTTAGATTAGGAATCTGTCATGTCTCTGGTTTCAGTTTAGAATGTAAGATGAAGCACCTTAATCTCTTCATTGCTGGAATTCAGAGTT
Organism: Corvus moneduloides; assembly: GCF_009650955.1. Classification (NCBI taxonomy): domain Eukaryota; kingdom Metazoa; phylum Chordata; class Aves; order Passeriformes; family Corvidae; genus Corvus; species Corvus moneduloides. Next base: position 107,454,687 of record NC_045478.1, on the reverse strand, counting down.
GCATGTTCAAATATTTTTGTTATCATACTTCCTGTGATCTATGAGAACAAACAAAATTATTGTTAATATCTGACATAGTACAATGATATAAACCAGATGAGAACTGCTGAGACCTTGGTAAGCACAGCGTTACTGTTTTCTGCAGGTGACCTGCCAATATGGACCAGAAAGCCTAGTGAGACTGAGAAATCCATGGGGAAAAATTGAGTGGAAAGGAGACTGGAGTGACAGGTGAGTTTAAAAAAGGAAAGGTATGACACTGAGCAGAGGAAAGGTTTCTTGGAGGAAAGATGCTGCCATCTTCAGGCATGAATTAATGTTGAGGACAGCAGTAAGATAACAGTTGCTTGCACAGACCTTCTGGTGTCAAAGCAATGACTCCATAGATTTATGTCTCCAACAGACAGTGCTTCTGTAGCTGGGCTCACTTCACACATGCAGCCTCAACAAGATCAGTTCTGCTCTTCCATTTAAAAGTGCCAGAGGAAACATAGTATGAACATGAGATGCTGACCATGTTGCTGTGATCTGGAGAGCATGCAAAGGGACAGACAGCTGTGCAGAAGGCTCTAAAAAAAAGCATGTTTCAGGATACAGTCATTTATCACGGGAGGGCCCAGGAAAAATATCCCACAGGCTGAAAGGTGTTGGAACTGGATAGCTATGAAGGAGTCCTCTGTCCTGGCTGCTTGAGGGAAATACAGTTGGGTATGAGATTAGAAGAAGCCGCTAGTGAGGAAAATGGGCCCTATATTTGCATCTACGTGACTTTTTATTATTTTACTTTTTTTTTAATTGGGACCCATGAAAGACAGTGGTTTGCATTCTAGACCATGGGCAACTGTAAACTTGTGTCCTGTTCCTCTTTGAAATGGAGCATGTTTCTTTCTTCCAAGCTTCACTCCCTGCACAGGCTGTTTGCTGAGGCTCAGGACATAGAAAGGAGGGAAGAGTACAGAGGTCATTGGGAATGTGAATGGCTTTCACCTTGTCTGTCGAGCAGTAACTTCTCTGATGCATGTCTGTCACATAATGACAGCACACCAGCTGTTCTGTTGAAGAGCATAATGAGCAACATACTGCAGGCTTGCCTTTGAAATGACTCCCAGCTGCCTCTTGTGCTGTCCTAGTCATTCATTCATTATGCCAAACACTCTTCCTATTATGTCTCCTTTGACAGAAAATTAACCAACAAAGCAGGTCTAGATTTTTACAGTTTAAGTACTTGGAAGCTGTGCATTCAAGTGAAGGCACTGGCTGATGGAAATGGAACGTTTCTGGCTTCTACTGGAGAAAACTGGAGCCACATAGGTGTATCTACATCTCATGGGACCCAGGGTGGTTGTGAAGAGTCTTGTGTGGCTGAAGGCATAGCAGGGGATAAGCATGGAGATATGTAGAAACAGGGATTTGGCCTCTTTTTATAAGGAAGGCTATGTCCTCTGTCTTGAATTTGTGGCCACATTCGGTTAGTCACCTCATGTTTTTCCCTTAGCTCTTACAAGTGGGAGCTGCTGAGCCCGAAGGAGAAGATTTTGCTGAGGAAAAAGAAGGAGGATGGAGAATTCTGGTAATGGCACAGTCTTGCTTGTCCCCTCTCCTCCAGTAGTGCTGGGGCTGCACCTGGAGCTGAAGCAGCACATTGCCACTAAGGCCAAGGCATAGGTGATAAGTTTTATAGCAGCCCACGCTCCTCTCAGCTTGATGCTGTGAGGAGCAGTGGCTATGCTGACATGGCATGCACTGTTCTTCAGTGTAGGAGTGAGGGAGAAGCAGGACGTTGCCAGCTCTCCTGGGGCTGCTGGAGATAAAGGGCAGCCCCAGGAGCTTTTTTCCTGCCTTTTTTTTTTTTTTTTTGGTTGTTTTTTTTTTTTTTTTTTTTTTTTTACCATAGCTTCGGGAAGCTCCCGCTTGCCTGTTTGCCTACGGTTTCTCCACAGCTTTTGCCACGAGGTGGCAATGTTGCTGCCCCTGTAATTTCACTGCGTTCCTTTTGCTGGCAAGATTATTTTACTCTCTGTTCTGCTATCCTTTGCTGAAGTTTTAGTGGTGCATTTGCTACTCCTAGATGCTGCTGTTGAAGCAGACGCTCTCTTCTTTACTGCCTAATAAAATATGAGCATTACCATATGTAACACAGAATGGTGCAGCTTCGAAGTTCCCCGCTCCCTTTTCTTTTCATTTTATGAGCCATATGGACTAAACTAAACTGCTGACAAGATGTCTCTTGGCACTCTTTTCCCAGGATGTCTCTGCGAGATTTTAAGATTCATTTTGTAGATCTGGTGATCTGTAAATTAACTCCAGACCTGATGAGCCAGGAAGATGGGAAAAAGTGGATGTACTCCTTGAAGAGTGGGAGATGGGTTAAAGGAAGTACAGCAGGAGGAAGTCTGGGATTCTGTAATGGTGAGGGGTGCTCTTTTGGATGACTCTGACTTTTGGATGCTCTGCTGACTCAGTTACCAGCTCCTTTTAACCTCTTAACATAAAATTGTTAACAAACATGTGTTTCCTGCTTCAACCTCCGCACAAACATCAGAAATAAGCAGCTGAAGGACTTTGACTGGCTCCTGCTATCGCAGAAGATGCACTGCTTGCAAACATAGGGCAGTGGGCTGATTATAGCATGAAATAAGCTTTAGGATCCCAGGATCAATTGCCAGCACTGATCTGCTCTAGGACATTAAGCTTGTCTGCTAAAATTTGCATCCTCAGCACCTCCAGGGAGTGTGTTTTAAGTAAAGTGAATAAAATAGAGGCTCAGCTCTTCTGGAAGCAGAGCAGGTGGAGTCTAAAGTCAGCAAGCCTGTGCACCAGAGGTGAGAGAGGAATAGTGATACATTTATGAACAAAATGAGCTCTTAGTTGCATATAAGCAGAAATATAATTCCTTCTCCTGTCTTAGTAGTTGCACTGCTAGACTTGTAAACTGCACCTTAAAATCAAATTCTTCCAGGATCTGGAGATCCAGACAACCTGTCCAATGCCAGGCATCATGTGGGAAGCTGGCAATCAATTTTGTCATGGAGAATAACATCAAAACGTTTTTCTTTTACTTAGGCAACTTTTGGATGAACCCTCAGTACTGGCTGAATGTGTTACCAGCTGAAGACAGTAGGAAAAGCCCAAGTTCGTGCAGTGTGGTTATATCCCTCATGCAGAAACACAGCAGCAAACACCGGAACCAGGCTCCTCACCTTTTCATTGGGTTTTTACTCTATAAGGTGCAAAGAATTGCTTTGCTTTTCTTGCTCTCACCAAACAGGAGAAATTCCAGCCCCTGTAGATTGTAGTGCTCTGCAGGCCAAGAGTTTGGTTGTGCGCAGGGTTATCTGTGCTCTTTCCTCCTGCCTGTGGCCAGTCTCCTCACACATCAGGGCTAGGCTCCCTCGGGCTCTGTGCCCCTCTTGCTGCCTCTCCAGCATGCTGTGTGTCATCCTGCAGAGCAGTGAGAAGTGCCTCTTGCTTCAAAGCACATTGGGCTTTATTTTGCTGCCTCTGAGGGTTTGTGCAATAGCTGGAAGAGGGTGCCAGGAGTTCCGTTACTTTGGGGCAGGAAGAGCTCTGACCTCAGGTTATTTCCAGCCATGGTAATATTGTGCCTGAGAAGTGTTCCTAATATGATGTGGCAGCTGCCCATGTGTGCATACTGCTAGCTCCCTGTGTATCCAGAGCTAAGTGGATATCACTAGAAGGAGTGCGAGTTTCCTCCCTTCAATTCTCTGCTTATCCAAGTGCCTTGAGAGCCACTCTGCTCCTTTGAACAGAGACACAGGTCTTGCTGCTGCTGTGAGCTTGCACAATTATGGAGAGGTGACTGTGGGGAAGGGATTTTGGGTGGAGGGACTGAGTTTTCTGAAGGCAAAAACCCCATATTGATCTATGTAGCTGCTCTGCTTCCCAGGAATGACTTGGCTGTGTTTTGTGAGACACAGATGTCCTGACTAACAGATGCTCTGTTTCTTTTCTTCCTGCAGGTGGGCCTACAGGTGAGTCCCTTGTCACCACTGCTGGCTGTTGTCTGGGGGACCTGGGCGGGTGCAGCTGTTAAGACAATGCTGAATGGGATGTGTTTGCCTTTGTTCCTTGGCTGACAGCAAATGACAGTATTTGAATTCAGTGAGGCACCACAGCAAGGCACTACTAATGCAGAACTATCCTCTGACTCTTCTAAAAAGCAGCCATATCAGGAGGGCTCATCGGCCTTAAAAGGGGGTATTAGTTGTTTAGCTTCTGTCCTGGGACTTCAAAGGTATTAGAAGTGGTATCAGCCTTTACCTGATGAGCACTTCATTCCTGCTGCAGTTGTGGGATGGTGTCCAAATCCTTGGCTGTGTTGTGGGAGTCAGAGCTGCCTTTCTGCTGTCTTCCAGTCTTGGCATGAGGTGGGAAAAGAGCCTGTGCCCCATGCAAGTCAGAGATCTCCTAGGGAGCTCAGGTTCCTGGCTGGCTGGGAATGCTCTGGCATTTTCAGCTTCCTTAGGCCAGCTGTGTTTCTAGCATTTCCTTTATCAAAGAGCTTTTGGGACCTAAGAAAGGGCCCTGGCAGTAAAATCCTGATGTGAGTCCCAATTTTGGCCCTGACCTCAGAGGGCTATTTAAAACAGGGAAAGGTTTAGGTCCTTTTGTCTTTAAAGGGCATATCTTCCACTGTGTCACTACTCAAATGAGAGTACACCTCTTAAATGAGAACTTGGGCTGGTAAAAAACTAGTTTGGGTATATGGTTAGGGCAGCACAATTGTGTTCCTAGTTACTGTATTCCAAGCATGGTAACCATGAGGTAAGATGCCACTCCTTCCTGACTTAAATATCTTGGGCACCATCAGGGTTACCTTCAAGGTAAACTTTCTGGCAGAGGGGGTCTGAGTGTGGCCCTAGCACAGTGCTCTGCCACACCTGAGTGGGAATGGTGGCAGCCAGGACTTTTAATTTCAGGTTTGTAGTGGTTGCCAAGATCAATACGGAGAGATGGCAGGCCTAGAGCATCTAAGGTATTGGAACTGCTGTCAACAGAGTATTGACTGGAATATAAAAACTTCGAATTTAACATAAGGGGCATCAGGAGGAGTAACCCTGAACCCTTCATAAGAAAGATTGCTCTATTAGTAAGAAAAATACTGGCAAAGAAAGAGGAATAGCATCTCCCCATGAGGCTGCAGAGTAAAATGGCTAAATGTTTTGAGGAACAGCCAAGATCAGAAGGTGACAGTAGTTTTAGCTAGCAGGATTATTTATTGGGCTTGTGTACTGGGCACTCAGTGGCATTAAAATTAGTTTCATTTTGCCTGGATCAACACTTTATCCATCATCTTGTGGCAGAAAAGGGCCTGCAGGGCAAAGAGTGCCAGACAGATGAAGGACACTTACATCAAGTCAGGGCTAGGGCTTAGGTTGCTCGTGCAGTATGCTCAGATCACAGGTGCTCAAAAAAATCCTCTGCTACCACACCCCTAGTGCAGAGGACAAGCTGGGGACAAAGTACGTGGTCCCTGTGGGAAAAGAGAGGTGTTCTGGCCAGTGAAGGCCAGTCTCTGGAGCAGTTCCTGCCTGCAGTCATTTTGGCCAGTATGGCAAAGAATTTTGCAGTAGCCACTTTGACAGCAATGGCTTCTCCTTCCCAGTCCTTGTTGCTGTTCCTTACAAGTAGAGTTATTTTTTTTGTAAGTTGCGGGAAGCCCAGTGCTTGGTCATATTAGTACTGAGCAAGGGTGCTGCACAGTGAGAACCACCATGTCCTGGGAGGAGACAGTCCTTTGGGCTCTGTTACCTGCTTGTGCTGTAAAACAGGCTGAGATGTGAAGGCCGGCTGGCTGTGTCCTGCCCGTGAATCCTCCACACGCCTTTTGTCCGCGTGTTCAGCTGGGGCAGAACACGTTTCTCTTCTCTTTCTTCCCTGAACAGTACCAGGAGAGCAACAGAAAGCTGCCCCCAGGTTTCTTCACCCGACATCGGCCTGTGAACAAGCACCCGGTTTTCCTTGATGAGCGGGAAGTGACTTGTGACTTCCATCTGGAGCCTTGTGTCTATGTGATTGTCCCATCCACCCTGGAGCCTCAGCAAGAGTCTGAGTTCATCCTGCGGGTCTTCTCCAGGAAGCACATTCTTCGGTGAGATGCTGCTGCCCCTCTGCCAGCACCTAATTCTCTGGGAAGGTCTGGTCTTTCTAGTCTAGTGAGGACAGCATAAAGACTTTACTCTGTAAAAAGCAGCACCATGTATTTCAGAGAGTCTGGCTGTGGGTTTCTCCTGCCTTAGGACTCTTAGTGGTTGGAAGTTTTTGGCCTTGTCCTTTCAAAAAAGGCTGGTGGGCTAGGCCCACACAACCCTTGCAGCATGCTCACATTTGAGACTGTGAGAATGATAAGAGCTTTTTAGCTTAGTTTGCCATGAGTCCCTGCTGGCAAAGCTGGGACAGTTGCTTTTACAGAAATGGTGCTTTGCATACTTCAAATGCCAGCAGCTTTTGGGATGCTGTATGGACATGAGGCCTTCCCTTGCTGTAACACCAGAGAATAAAACACATGCTGCAAGAGCAGGTTGGGGCCCCATCTGGGGAAGGGGGATGCCACCTGTGGTGAGACAAACACACAGTTCTGAGATCTCTCCTTAATGTGTCTGCTTTTTTGCATCTCCAGGGAAATGGGTGGGAACACGAGCTTCACCCTCTCTAAGGTGAGTGGGTGTGAGGGGAGTGGGAGGTCTGTGGTTCAATCTACAGCTCTGAATGTTGGGTTTTTACTGTTGCTCTGCCCTAGAGAAGAGGCTGAGTGAGAATGTCAATGCTTGTGTTACAGCACTTTTGAGAGCACAGCCTGGGTTTACAGACAGTCCTTTGGACCAAGGGGACAGATGCAGTCAAATGTGGGGGACAGGCAAAACTTTAGACAGCTTAGTTGCCTTTTTGCAAAGATCTTTTAGTGATACCATCTTCCTTGCTCTGCAGTCTTTCCTGTTCATGGCTTTTTGGAGACTCATGGTCCATTCTTGCACTTCTCCCTGTCCCTTTCATGCCTTCAAAGCTTTGAAGACGTTATGGGACCTTAGCAGTACTATTCCCATGCAGCAGCCTAAAGGTTATTTTCAAAATACCTGGTCTCAGCAGCAGTACACGCACATCTGCAGCTTGTGCCAGGGAATTTATAGCATAGTCTGTTCCCCTGGCATAAACAGGGCCTTTCCTGCTTTCATCTCCTCTGTTGGGCTGCATAAAGGAGGACAGAGACCCTTCTCTCTTTGTGGCACAGAGTGGGCCCCATGCTTTGCACAGCTTGGAGTGTGGTGAGGGGAATGTTTCTCCCCACTAAGTGTTGTCTGAGTATTTTTCTCCAAGAAATAGCACTTCTCTGGTGTGGGGAGGTATCTTAGCAGTGGGCTGTGGTAGTGATGCAACACTCATTACAGGGTGGCGAGAAGGGCAGGGAATGGAATGCAATTCTGGGAAAGCATCTTTATTACTTGGTTGACAATGTTTTTCTCATGCAAGTAAATGATTTCTAATGATTTTTTTTTTTTTAATGTCTTAAAGGAAATTGTTGATAGGTATGAAGGCAAGATTTGGGAGGATTTCTTCACAAAACATTTTGAACGGGTAAGTGCTTGCATGAGTAAGCTCCTCCAGAGCTATTATGTAGCTCTGTGAAAGTAAAAGCATGTTGATATTCAAGGGAGGTCTGTGGAAGTGTGGAGAACAGAGAGGGGCTATGGAGAGGAGGTTGGACTCTGTACAGTGATGACTCCACGCAGCAAATTGGCCCGTGAAGCTTAGCAATATGACAGCATTGAGACAGGCACACTTCTCTGCACAACATGGTGTCAGTGCCTGGAACTTGATGTGACAGTATCAAGAGGCTCAGAAGGTACTAGCAAACTGATGGGAAGAAAGTCCATAAACAAATACTGAAGGACTGGGCAGGGATGTACCCTCTAAGATCACTTTTCCAACAGGGAAACAGCAGAATGGACTGCAGAAGCTGACCAGGCTCACGTGCTCTCCCTAAACGTTAATTCCTATTGCCTGTACTGGGGACAAAGTGATGGGCTGTGTGGATCCATCCTACCCTTTGGGGTTTCTTACATTCATAGAGAGCACCCCTGAAATCTTGTCTCACACATACTTCATCACAGCTGGATGGCAACTAACTTGCTTTGAGAGGTGAAATAGATACTGGATGTCCCACCATCTCCTTTTCCCCCTAATTTTTCTAGTCAAATGTGACCCTTACTGTGAAAGATTCTTTTTAGTGTTCTCTCTGGCCTGATTTGGGGTGGAGCTGACCATCAGGGATCCCATTAACTATGGTGAGGGATGCAAGTGTTTCACCTTTCAGAAAAGGTCACTGCGTTTATTTAGCATCATACCCCGTATTTGGCAAACACAATTTCACAAAAACAAATTTGCACTTTTAATAGGAATATTTTGAAGGAAGCTGTTACTAAAAACAAGGAATGCTTTCACTTTTTTCCACTTGTTTAAGATTTTGGTTTTGAGAACAGTGTGGCTTTGATGTGCTAGAAATTGCCACATACTGTGAGGTGCTGGTCCTTTGCTGTCAGGATGTCCAAGTACACACAGAGGCAGAGGCGGTACTGCCATTTCTGAAAGCTTTACCCTGGCATGTCTCAATGATCTGAAAGCAGGTTTTTATTTTTGAAGAGTGACATTTTAAAAAATCCTCCAAAGAAATGATTGTCGCAGCTTCCAAAAGATCTGTAAACTTTAGTATGACAAGCGGGAGGGGGAGTCTCTGCTTTGAAAAGTTTGGGGAGAAGTGTTCCAAAGTTTCCTTCTTTTTTTTTGTTTGTAAATGATAAAAGGGGAATGTTTAAAGCAGGTCTCTTGACAGTGTGCTTGGTGGGACAGCAGGGCTGAAAGGTTAACGGTCTGCATCCTCACTCAGTGGAAATCTGCACTACTGCATTGATCTGTGTGGAGCCCTGAGAACTTAGCCCAGAGCACACTGCAGCTCTTGCAGGCTCAGAATCTTGTCATATTCAAAGGGAGTCTCTTCTATTGATTTTCACAGTGGCTGGAGTAGGGCCAGAAAAGCAGAGAATGAAGATGGGACATGCTGGGAAAACAAAAGAGGGGAAAAAAGTGATTTAATACTTAGGAAAAAAAAAAAAATTAAAATTCTCTTCCATATTGCAGAATCCTGAAATAAATGCTGTTCAGCTCCAGAGGATCTTGAATAATATATCTTGGAGAAGTAAGTGCTGAGAAATAATGTTTCTGTAAAATAAGCCCTCTCAGAGAAAAGCCTCAGCTCCTGTATCTATTTCTTGAATTCTGGGAAGTGAAACTGGCTTCAGTCTGACTGAACTGACTCTTCTGATGCCATATTAGATTTCCAGAGCAAAGGATTTGACTGGGTTTGAATCAACCTGGCAGAAATTTTATAAGCAGAGCTAATCTAGTTTGAATTTCAACAACTGAAAGAATGAGGAGGGAGAACAAGCATGGATGCAGATTCTTAATTTGACCTCCAAACCCAGCCTGACCTCAGCTTTGATTCTGAAACTGAATCTCATTTCACCCTGTGCCACTGCTGCAGTCTCAGCAGGACCAAATTAGATGTGGAAAGCCTGGTCTGTAGGAATTTCTGTGATGGAGGAGGGTCTTGTCTTTACTTTCATGTGCCTGGTCCATGCTGCTGTTTCTATTTACTCTTCCCTGCTGTGCATGCATAGGGCTGCTCCTTGCTCTGTGTTTGGGGGACAGGATGAGGTGCAGGTGGCCTGTGTAACTCATGCTTGTGAGAGCCAGGTGAGCCCTGGGCTGGTCTCTCTCATGTGTGACGTCCATTCTGCTGGGGCCAGCCCAGAGCACTCCACAGGCTCACACTTTGGACCTTGGTAACAAATAACACTACCTGGACAGCAGTGAGGCATTGCAGTGGCTGTTTTCTGTGAACAATGACAATGAAATTACAGATACAATGATGAATCCAGATTTTCTTCCCAGTTTCTGCACTGGTAACAACCAATATGCAACACAGAAAATACTCTGCCCAGCCATTACAGGCAACAAAGAAGAAAATCAAAAGACTGATGTGATGCCTTTTCCACCTAAACTCAATTTGACATTACTCTCCTTTCTACAAAGGTGGACGAGGATAGTTCCTCTGTCCTTGTGAACTGACCCACCAGGCACTGTCTTATCTGTGAGAAAACTATATTGAACAGGGAGCCTTTACTTTTCATAAGTTATTGATTTTAAGACAGCAATTTAAAAATCTTTACAGTAGTTGATTCAGATTTACTAAACAGGGAATTACAATATTAAAATTATTAAAGCATCTTAACTTTCTGCAGAGAAGGAATTGGTGAGTTATGATTCTGTCCCTTACTCAGTAGAAGGTACAGACCAACTCTAATCACGATTTGCAGTGGGATTAGAGCTTATTTCTGTTACTCTTAATGTAATTTATATATGAACGAGGAATGCTAAGCTTTGAGGCAGCATCATGTTTTCAGCAGTGCCTGTACTTTTAATTATATTAACAGAGCTGGCACTGTGTCTGTGAAAGAGAGGGAGAGAAAGATGCTTAGTACAAGGGTTTCAATTAATTTGGAGTGCTGTTCCCCAAAGCTCTTCAGGTCAAGTGACTTTGCTCAAGGTCATGCAGTAAATTCTGTTTGGGATTAGAGCTTTGGATGTCCTTTTCCTTCCATTTTCTCTAATAGCTGGAGATAGTGTACCATATTTCATTCTATATTACATGCCTGCAGGGAGCTCATATTGGATTTTCTGAGACTAGTAGAATCCATCCTGTTGCCTCATATTTTTATCATCATAAAAAGATACATCTTCTCAAGTGGGTGTAAAGTTTCACAAAGGCTTTGGGGCCTGAGCCCTCTCAAGTGAGGGGGAATTTTGTGAGAGTCCATTTTTTCTGAGAGATGTTCAATGACTCCCCAAAACAATTTTTTGGTTTGTTTTTTTTTGTTCTCTCTCCAGATCTCCAGAGTTTTCGCCTGAGTTTCAGTCTGGATTCCTGCCAGGGTATCTTGGCACTCCTGGATGTATCCTTGTCATGAGTGATACTTCTGACTTATGTAATACTTCAGCAGAGCATTATTTCTTAGGGCAGACTGGGTGTTACTGTGATTTCTTTACCACCAGGACATGGCCCTGCTTATTGAACTTCTCACCCCCCATAATAATAGTTCAGCTGTGACAGAATGCAGCTGGTTTGGGAAAGGGTTGATTCCTGCCGCTTCTGAAATCAGCAGCCAGGTTTCCATTGACTTTAGTGGGAGGAGGGTCAAGCCTATAAATAGGCATGTGGGCTAGGAAATCATTATCCTCATATTATAATTGCATGGATGTTGGAATTGCTGTAAGTTTTGGGATTTTTTTAGGTTTTTGGTTTGGTTTTGTTTTTTCTTATTTTGTAATATATGTAATGGGTGCTCGCTAATGTTTAATTGAGATGTTTTGACCTTAATTCGCCCACTAAGCTGAATGCCACTGGCACACTGAGTATCCAGGAATTCAGAGTCCTGTGGAAAAGACTGCTTTTCTATTTGGTATGACAACAATTTCCATGCCTCCCTTCAATATCTCCCTGCTCACAATCCCTTTGGTATCATCTGTTGGGTTTTGGGTGGTTTGGTTTGTTTAAAAATACTCCCTCACCCCACAGGAAGTTTTCCAGAAGAGAGACACCAACACATCAGGAAAGCTTGACCTTGTGGAGCTGCATGCAGCTGTACAGGAGACAGGTGAGCCCACAGCATGTTTTGGCAAGTCTCATCTTCTTGCTCATGAAAGCTGAAAAAAAGCACAGGGCTGGGAAACATCTTGATAACTGTGTGTAGAGCCCAGGAGAAGTGGAAAACAGTATCATTTGCATGGCCTTGGCCATCTCTTCTTCCTTCTTTAGCTGGGTAAACACTTCTGAAAATTATTTTGCCATGGGATGGGCTGCTCACTCTTTTCTCAGTGTGGTCTCACACTGAGAGTTGTCTGAAACAAGTGTCTGCCTATTTCAGACCCAATTTTGAAATCCCTTCCTGTGTGTTGCTAATTGAATTTTAAAAGATTTGTGGGGTTGTGTGGATGCAGGAGGCCAGATCTAGCTCCTATTAAATTGCTACCTCTGCTGAAGATGACAGCTCAGGGACCAAATCTGGAAGTGTGGGACTTGCACGGAGACAATACTGGTGCCAGACTTCACTAATGCAGTGTCTGAGACTTGATCTAGAAATGGCAGATGATACATATGGATCCAAATACTGGACCAAGCTCTGTTGCTATTGCTGGGTGTTGTGTGGGGGCTGGTGCTCAGTCTTGTAGCTTCTTTTGCATGTTTACACTTTAAATATCATTCCTCTTTTTGGTGCATGTTCACCCAGTTCATCTGAGTCAGTGAAAGCACAGTGAGAAACCCAGGCAGACCTCTGCTAAAGCAAACTAAAATCCCAGGCCATGAATAGAAAATGCTTTTATTCCTAGCAAATGCTGCTGCTAGACTTTGGGTCTGATGCTTTCTGTATGAGCTTCCTCTGGATTTTCTTTTTCATCTCCTTTCCTACCCTCTTGGGAATATTGCTCTTAAACCCAGTGCTGCAATTACCCTCATATCCCATGAGCAAAAGAGGCCTATTTGTATTTTATTCCAGCTCTAAGTATAGGGGAGCAGATCTGAACCATTTTAAATTTGGAGGAGATATCTTCATGTAGAGGTCTCATTTGGGCTGGCTAATATTTGATTATCTTAAGCCAGGCTTGAAAAACAAAGCTGTTGGAGAAGAGATGAAGACCACTCAGTTGTGCCATCTCATTCTGTTTTCCTTCCCCCCCCCACTCCCCATTTTATGTAGGCATTTCACTCAGCAATGAAGTCTGTAATTTGATGGCAATCAGATATGGTGACCCTGACTTACAGATCAGCTTTGAGAGCTTTGTTTGCTTCATGCTTCGAGTGGAGATCATGGGAGGTGAGGCTGGCGCTCCGTGTCTGGCCTGGCAAGCTGGGTTGCCAGCTGAGCCCTGGCCCCTCTGATGCTGCTCCCACTGGCAGTGGCAAGGTCAAAATTAGCAGAGCTGGATTTCTGAATAAACCAAGAGTAATCAATTTAAAGCAAGGGATAGATAAAGAGGAAATCAAGCTCTCTCTTTACCCCCCCACCAGTCCCTGCCTACAGACATCTGAGCTGCACGTATCAGAGTGATTAAGCTCTCTGCAGGTTGGCACCAGCCTTCTGTAGGAAGAAGCAAGAAAATTGCAGATGAAGACTACTAGTTTCCCATGAAGAGGACAGCCTTTAAATATATCTTTTCCAGGAAGAAGAAAGCTTTGAAATATGTCTTTGATGGACTGCAGTTGTGAGGATGAGACAGCTGATACTCAGATCATGCTGTAGACACTTTGCACATGTCTCAAAATTGTGGTGGGTCGGGTTGGGACCTCCTGCATTTTGAGGTTTCACAGATGCATGGGCAGCCAGTAACATGCCTGACTTTATTCAGCTGCTCCCAGTATTCCAGCCTTCAGGGATGTTCCAGTGACAGAACAGAGAAGCTCACATGCACTTGAGACTAGCCTACAAACTCTGCCTTTGGGGTTTTTCCTGAGACAGTGTCTTGGCTGTGGTGATCTCTTGGCTATCAAGTTAATGCTCCTCATTTACTTCTTTTGCAGAGGCCTTTCGCAACTTAACACAAGATGGCAAAGGGATATATCTCCGGGAATCTGAGGTAAAGCCCATTCCCTGACTGTCAGGTGCAGGCCCCTTGGTTGCATGTGGCACTGCATGCTTTGTTCTGTGGTATTAGAAAAGGTATCTTTAACTGACCACTTACAGGGCAGGTTACAAACAACAAGGAGGTTCAGGCTCCTAAGCCTTCTGCTTTATTATGGCTTCTATTCCTGCTGGAGGCAGAATATCTCCAATGCCCCATAGCCCAGTCCAGGTGGGAGTATGGCAGAGCTCTCACAGGGATGGATTATTTCAACCCCCTTTCCATATTATTTTACAGTGGATGATGATGACACTTTACTCCTGAAGCAATGCTGTAGAGGAGGGGACAACCAGACCTGCACCAGCATGAGGAAGGCTGCCTTGTTTCAACTTTTTACTTCATATGAAAAGTCTTTCCCTCAAGCAGACTTAACCTGTTCACAGACAAGCTCATAGACTTGGTGAACTGAAGTTTTGCTAATTAACATATTTATTTTGAGTCCTGTTTCACTTCAGACAGCCCTACTGAGGAGAGACCGTTGGATGCCAACCACTACGAGTGCATAGTGTGACACCCTGGAGCATGGTGGCTGAGTGTTTGGGGTCACCTACTTCATGCTGATGTAATGCTGCTGTCATAGGCACACACTGTGGTAGTGCCCAGGGGCTGTGCTTGGTGTTGGGGCTCTCGAGTCTGGGAGGGGAATGGCCCCTGTCCTCAGTAGCTTGTCCCCTGAGAGAGGGATCCCAGTTCTGTACCTGCTAGGCCCATGGTAGAGGACTGGAGTCTGTGTGCTTCTGGGAAAGAAGGGGTAGGGACTCACAGAACGAATGAACACTCTTCCCTAGCCCTAACTTGGAAAGATGATTTGCAAGTATTCAAACCATCTCTTTTGCTTTTCTAAGTTAGCACTGCCCTATTGAAGTGACCCTAATTTGGTTTGACCAAGTGATGAGCTGGGCCTCCAGCTGTTTGTTGTATGATGATTGAGTATTTATTTCAGAAAGGCAGTGGGTTTTCTCTGCAGATTGAAAAGTACAGTACAGTGAAAAGTAAACTGATCCCATATTGTTTTTAAGTCACCGGAGACTGGCAGGGAATGAATGTTCTCAGTAGCATGATACAGGAGCTGTCTGGTAAAACATTTGGATATTTATCAGTTTTTATATAGGGTGAGCGTGTGTGTGTGTACTTCTAAAGGATGCAGACAAATGTAGGTTGTAGCTAATTAAATAGTGCAACCTGGGTGTGTGGCTGTGAACAGCATTAGAGAACATGATATAAATGGGACTATTCACTATTCAGTCAAAATCCATGAGAGAGTTACTTGATGCATTTATCTGTAGGATCCTTTTGCACTTTCTTACCATTCATTTATTTGGGCTGAAAATTTCCATGCTAAGTGCCTGTTACAGGTTGCTGCTTTTATTTTTTTCTTTTCATTAAAATCTTTTTTGCATTCCTGCAGACAGCTCAGTTGTGGCTCCTTTACAGTGCACAGCCTAGTCTGAGTCTGGGTGCTAAATGAAACAGAGCTCCAATGGGAATGAACATCTAATGAAAGACCATACTCTAATACCTTTGTAGGAAGAAGTTATATTAAGCTTGCACAGGCAGCCTTCCCTCTGGCTTTTTGTGACTTTTTAGGTGCTTAATCTTATAAATATTTTTTCAGAGTGCATGTGAGATTCAGGAATGAGGTGGACTGTGGATAAGAAAGTAAACATGGGCAAAAGACTGAGCTCAGGGATGTGCTTACCACTGCACTGAGGCCTGTGCAATAGCATAAGCATATTTATAGAGGAACTCCTTTGCATATAAGTGTTCCCAGTCAGGAGGCATTAAACAGTAAAAACAACAGCATGCACTTTATTCCCCAGAACCGTCTGTTTCTAAGCAATATCACTTTCCTCCTGTTTTTATGAGAAAACTGTTAGAACCAGATAAATAGATGGCTGTGTTGGTACTTGTTTATTACAGATGATGTATCTATCATCTATTGGGAGTGACCTAGTGTGGTGTCACTGGAGCCACAGGGTTCAGGTCTGTGAAGCAGAGCAGGCTGGAGGGAGCAGGGACACCGAGGGCCCCTGGAGCAGCCGAGGGCTCCGTGTCCCGCTGGGCCCCTGAAAAGGCTCCGTGTCCTGCCGGGCTCCTGAGGAGGCTCCGTCAGCAGCTCCCCTCTCAACACATGCCTCTGTTTCCTTCTGTGACTCGCAGCTGAACATGATGGTGCAAACTAAATTAGCCTGATTTAATTTGCACTCAACTCAGCAGGGGCTGTTATAAACACTGATTTACTGTGTGCAGGAGCAGCGCTGGAAGAACCAAAAACGTTGGTTGAGGCAGCGCAGGTCCCGCTTTTCTCAGCACGCTCTGGAAAGGATGGTCCCTGGCACCCATGGGGATGTCCAGGGGATCTATGTGAGTGCAGAGTGTTCACAGCAGGCTCTGTTGGACATGGTGGGATGGAAATCTGTTGGTCCCAACTGGGTTTGTTGCACGAAGTGAGCAAGTGTCATTTAAGGCTGGGAGTGTGCTGGACATACCTCTGCCACAGGCTGTTTGCAAAGCTGGTGCAGGACACCCAGTTTCAAACTGCAGTTCATTTTAATGTTGTACACATTGTTTTTTCTATCAGATTTTGTACTTACTTACTTCGCACCTCTTTAATGCAGAGCAATGTAATTGCAGGGAGATTATTTTGCTATTGATTACTTGATCCAGGAAAGAAACAGAATTCATCCATGCCATGAATCACTAAGCATTTGCAGCAATAAACTTTATTGAGCCATGTGACTTGCTGTTACAGAATTGTAAAGAATGCTTTACTGGAATGATTATACCAAACCATGTACAATTCAAACTGAATTATTTGGCTCACAATAAAATGTTTTTGGCAAGGGCACCTACTCGGACACTGTGAAGCTTTTATATTGCTAACAGAATAATGTTTTCTGGGCAATTCTGAAGATATATTACTCCTCATTTACAATGTGCATTGTGAAGAAATGGTCTGAAATGCTGCTGAAGGATGCATTCGTTTGTAACCACAGCATTTACAGGGATGCTGAGCTTTGCAGTGGGTGGTATTGCTCTGGCAGAAATGAAAGAAAAGTGGGACTGTGGCTTGAGACTAGTATTGCTAATAAAAGTCCTTTTTGAAAAGGCAGGTGCAAGAATAGCAAATAATGTCTGGAGTGGGAAGAGGAGATGGAGGGTGAGATATACTGTAACAATAAGACTGAGATGAAATTGAAAGGAACTAATCAACCCTTTACAAACAAAGTCTTCAGCTAGAGCTTATTGCTGCAAATACACACAACTGGAAGTATTTCATGTTTCCTGGATATAGTTGGTGCACATGTTGAGGGTACAGTTGGGGTACAGCAGATACCAGTCTGAGATAGAAACACACAGATTGAGTATTTCTGCCTTTCTGGGTAATCAATTAAATGCTGTTGAGACACTGCAGTGTAATTCTCAGTCTGAGGTCACATCTCTCCTTTTGCCAGTTTTACAGTGGGGCCACCAGGACTTCTGCCTTACCTGAAAACATATTGCAGTCCTTTTCTGGGAGGTATTACATTCATGCAAGTGGCTACTGCACTATTAGAGCTGTCCAAGCTGTGCCAGCAGACTTTGATCACACCACATGATGCTCTGTGTGGAATGAATGAATAAATAATGTTGCTTTGGTTTTGATTAAGCAGTATCTGTAATCCTAACTCCACAACCCACAAATGGACCTCTAAAGGGCAAGTTGTCATTGGACTGGCACCATAAAAATGAGGACTTTGGAGCTTTTGGAAGGAAGAGCCTGTTTCCAGGGGCAGGTGCTGCCTGAAAAGTGTCCACTGAGGAGAGGGGGTGCAAAGTGTCCCACTAGTGCAGACCTTTGCACAGGGCAGTGATGGGAGTGAAGAGACAATATGGGAATATGGGGTCAAAGCCACTGCTAAATCCAAGTGTCCACCAGTCCTCACTCACCCCCTCTCCAGTGCAACAACCCCACCAGGAGACTCAATTCAGACAACGGGATTTCAAAATTTGCAAACCTTAAGTCTTACTTTATTTCCTCTGTGAGCTGTTCAGGTCAGTGTTTCATGCAAACCTATGGAAGAGGGTGAAAAGCTGGAGTGTGATACAGAGGTATGATCTTTGCATCCAGATTCAGAAAATTGAAGGGCAAAAATCCCCTTTGTTGTTATTTACAGTGCCACAGTGCCGAGGGGAGAAAGATCGGGTTCCCCAGGGTGATGGCTACTATGTGACACAAGAGCAGGACTTGCTGTGTGCTTAAAAGTACTTCTGCAGTTCCCCGAGGGAGTGGTCTGTGTTCAGCCTGGGGCTCTGTTAAGAGAGAAGATTTGACCTGGACCTCAGCCTCTTGAGGTCCTCATCCCTCTGCATACCACAGCATTGCTGCTCTGGAATCCTCCTCCTGCTGGGAACCGGATTTTCCCCATAAGCAACGCTTCTTTCTTGTTGGCATGCAGGAGCTCAAGTTATGACCCTATCCCAAGGTTGGGGGCTTGGCAAGAAGCCAGTGATCTCTGGGTAGTTCTTCTGCACCTCTATCTGCACACACACCCCCACATCTTCCTGTGAACCCCATATCACCTTCCTTAAAAACTGTTGCAATACTGTGCTGAAAAAGAAGGCGAAAAAATCTTTTTTTTTCCCCTCCCCTGCTCAGGGAGCAGCTCCTTGCAGAATGAAATGCTAACGAGTGCCTTTGCCTTTCCTTCCTGCTGTGTCTTACACTGAATTAGACCTGAAAAGCAGTATCACCAAGCTTGAAGTTCAATTTATCAGTGCAGTCAGGATTGATTTGTTACACTACCTATTCTGGGGAAATGAATGTCTCCATCGCGCTCCCTTCCAGTGCAGGCAGACCTTTGTTTTGCTCACATCAGCCATGTAATGTAGGAAGCTGACATTCCACAGATAAAGGAAAAAACCTACAAAATCCGGACTAATTCTACCCAGCCTGGCAGTGCCAGAGAGTGATGCCACTTGCAAAGGACACACTTGGCATTGTGGTGGCTGCAGATACCAGGCAGAAGTGCTCTCTACCTGGGCTTATCTGCTACTTTTTTGTTATTGAATTAGTGCCATAAGTGTCCTAGAAAATTATTCTTGGCTGAATTACTTGTCCCCTTTATTGCTATTAATGTTGTAGCTGGACCATCGTGTTGATCCTTGGAACTCCAACTCACAGTAAGAGTCAGGTTGAAAACAAACTTGTTTTTTGTAGAAATTTTCAGCTGTTGTGTGAGACAAGAAAAATGGACTTTGCTACTGCTGTTGAGGAAGAAAATTTCCACTCATAATCTAGCACAGGGGATCTCCATTAAGAGAACAGCAATTATAAATCCGGTTTTCTCTTGCAGCACATTTTGATGGAATATTTGCAATGAACCACATACAAATGTGGGAATTACATTTTCAGATTAAAAAGACCCAAAATGTGATTGCTATGAAGTGTTACAATTTTAAAAGACCCTTTTTTTTTTTTTTTTCTTCCCTAACTTGTCATGCACATATCAAATGTGGAGGGAAGGGTTAAAAGCTAAGAACCCTGCAGAACCACACAGAGTTCTTCATGCTCCTGGAAATGTGGCTACAAGAAGGATGTCTATAGCTGGTGCTCATTAAGCGAGGTGAAATGAAAGAGGTAGTTGCTCTAAAGTAGCTTTCTTTCCTCAGGTAAAAGCAGGATTTCTTTCTCATAAATATGCTGCAGCTAGACATAAATGACTTACTGCTTGAAAGCAGCTCTGCACTGCTGAAGAGCTGGAGCTCAAGAGTAAGAAATTTGGTCTTAAGCTACCCTGAGTAGGTGCTTTCAGCCTGGCTGCCAGCAGCAGCAGTGCTGCTTTTTGCCTGGGGTGAGGCTGCTGAGGGCTCCTGCCTCTGCAGCTAAACACTGAGCTTCCAGAGGATGCAGGAGTGGGATTATGTCTGTGATTGTCCCATTACCATAGTCTCTCCCTTTCCACAGCCCTCTCCAAAACCAAAGAGTTAGCTTGGAATACTGCTTCAGAAACTGGGACCATGCTTGCTCTGTAAGTCTTTGGGTACAGCCCCCTATTAATGGAGTAGGTGTTTTTTGTGCTCCTTTGGAGCATACAAGCACACCCTTGTTGACCCTTCTCTGCAGCTTGGATGTTTATTGTAATGTATTGTGTTCCCCTTTAAAAGGGAAAAGAAAACAATCTCAGCATCACCCACTCTTCCTAGCTGCTCCTTAATGTCAGATCTCATCTGAGTCATAATCCTAGTCTTAAAAACTGTCTCCTCCTCTTAGGGCATAGGTACACATGTACCAAAAGACTAACACTGAAGGGCTGAGGTGTTCCCCCTGATCCTCTGGCCAACATTAACTCCAGCTGTTCATTAGCTCCAGCTCTGCAAACTGGTGTCTGAAGTCCTGCAGGAACTGGCTCATGCTGGGCCACGTGTCCCAGCACCTGGGTCCGATGGCACCCATGAGAGGTGTGGGACAGACCACTGGCAGTCTTATTTTAAGTTGAAGCCCTACTTGTCTCAGAGCTCTTCTCTGAAACCCAGGTAAAGCCCATGCTGAATCCCTTGTGCACAACTTCTCCTTCAGTGAGGCTGGGAAATGTCAGCCTGCTGTTAAGATGCTTGTCCGCAGGGACTCTGACTCTTGGCCTCCCAACACTCACCAGGCAAATACGGACAAGAGAAATAACCCTGAGCATCTCCAAAGTAGTTTGATCTGAAGGGCTCATTATTTTTGAACAGCTAAGTTGAACATTACTGAGAGCTCAATTTCCATTTCAGCTTGCTTTTCTACTTTGCAGGGCAGAGCGTGGGAGCAAGGCTTGGGCACTTCACAGCGTCCTCCGTATGGATCAATATTTTCCAATGTGCACAAGTTTCCAAGAGTTTAAACCGCTGAGTTTTGCAGAACTTTAATTGTATCAAATGCAAAAAAAGAAAGGGATACTCTATCAAACTAGCACGTAGCTAAGCACATAAAGAATTTAGGGGATGAATTAACAGAACAAAATTCATATGCTGCAAGAATAAACTGTTGAGTCCAGTAGAAGGAACTCCCATTTAGTTTTTATTTTTATTTTTATTTTTATTGTTTACAAGTACTTGGAAGTACAAAATGACAAGGGGAATTTGGTGGAAAGGCCATGTGGAGGTGCCATTCCTCCAGACTACTCTTTAAATTACAAAAAATGGTGCAATGAGTCTGTAGAACATCAAAGAACTTCTGTCAGCTCTGACCACCTGATGGAGCTGAAGGAAGCTGTGGCCACATTACCTTGCTGAATTCAAGTGCCAGAACCTGAGCTAGACACAGCTGTCCCTGGAGAGCTTACTGTGACAGGAAATAAGCCCTTCCTGCTGCGAGGCAGATATTCTTCCTTTCTCAAATTATTTAAAACAACCAGAGGCAACAGATCCTCAGGTGACCCATACTGCTGCATACACCTGAAAGTTAGGATCAGCTGAGAATGCTTCTCCTCAATGACTTGGCATATAGAATCATAGAATAAGTTGGGTTGGAAAGGACTTTTAAAGGTCATCCAGCCCAACCCTTCTGCAGTAAGCAGGGATATCTTCAAATAGACCAGATTACTCAGAGCTTTGTCCAAACTGGCTTTGAATGTTTCCAGGGACAGGTCATCTGCCACCTCTCTGGGCAACATGTTCTAGTGGCTCACCATCTTCATTGGAAAAAATGTCTTCCTTATATCTAGTCTAAATCTTACCCTCATTCAGTTTAAAGCCACTCCCCCTTGTCTTATCACTACCTGCTCATGTAAAAAATCCCTCTCCAGCTTTCTTGTGTGCCCCCCTCAAGGTACTGGAAGGTGCTCTAAGCTCTCCATGGAGGCTTCTCCACGCTGAACAAGCCCAGCTCTCTCCTCCTGTCTTTGGAGGAGAGATGCTTCAGCCCTCTGAGCATCTTCATCGCCTCCTCTGGACTCGCTCTGACAGGTCCACATCCTTCCTATGTTGGGAGTCCCAGGGCTGGTTCAGTACTCCAGGTGGAGTCTCATGAGAGCAGAATCTCACGATTAGAGGGAGAGAATCCCCTCCCTGGACCTGCTGGCTTTGCTTCCTTTGATAGAGCCCAGGATGCAGACGGCAATATAAGAAGAGCTGCCTTAGTTAGCAAAGCCTAGAGAGAATGTCTCCTGGTGGTTGGTAAAGCTGCTTTCCTAACAGGCTGTGCTGGGTGCTTGTGCCCTTCCCAGGCTGGGTCCAGGAGCTGAGCTCGCTGTTTTGCAGGGGTGAATGGCAGGGTGAAGGTCCTGCAGCGTCAGCTGAGGCTGCCTTTCTGCTCTTTGTGTTCAGTCAGTGTTTTTCCTTTGGTGAATAACCCTGGCCTGGGGATTGCTGCGCTGAGGGTTGAGGCTGTTGTGATGTTAACAGGAGGTGGTTGCAGAGGGATCAACCCCTTCTGCATTGCTCGGGTAGCAGGGTGAAAGTACTCCAAGGGTGAGCAGGCCATGGGGTGGCACAGAGCTTGGGAGGTGGGCACACAGTGCCCATCAGTAGCCCAACTCTTGGGGGCTGTCAAGGATATGGTCACCTGTCCTATTGCCCCCCAAACTGAGGCTACTCCTGGCTGCTTCTGGACTGTGCAGGGACAGCCAGCCTGGGACCTGAGCCCCTCCTTGCATTCAGCACATGGAGGAGGGAAATTAAAGGAGTCATCCTCCCAAGTCAGGCTTTTTGTACAGCTCTTCAAACCTAGAAACCACTCCTTTTTCTCCTGGCACTAGGCTCAGCTTGCTGAAACAAAGATTAAAAGCCTGGCTTCCACTAAAGATTCTTCAGTGGCAGCCCAAACAGGCTCCCTAGAGAAGATTAACTATCCTCTGCACTGAGGGGAATTTGAGCTTTAGCAAAATGGACTGATGAGAAAAACATAGGTAGTACTGCAAAGATGAATTTGATAAAGGTGGGCAGAGCACAGTGGAGGCATGAAAAACTGGTTAAGTGTTTGCTTTTATGTATAGCTGAGTTCTAGGTCTTTAGACAAGACTTAATCTTTTCTATAAACAAATAACACATTCATTTACATGAATAATCCACATTTCTTATGCAAATCACTTCCCTGCTGCTATTTCTACTGAGAATAATATTCAGTATAATTACCACATTTATTTAGTGAATCTATTTACACAGGATAGCTCTCTGTCCATGAACGCTCTTCACCAGAGAGGCCCAAAGAGCAACAGGGGAGCCCAAGCTGCCAGTCATGTGTGCCCTCTGCTTTCTATTTTTGTCCCCATGAAGCATTCTGGGACCGTTTGAGATGTCTCAGCAAGAGCAGAAGGATGCCAGCATCCTGCCTCCATCTCAGGGAGAGCACCTGCTGCTAATGGAAGGCAGCTCTCCCCTGCTCACCAGCCTGCTGTTTGAGCTCCAGCTAACTATAATGAGGCAAGGCACTTTGAATAATAACTTTCCTTTGGGTATAAGGCTATCTTAATTTTTTGTGTGCTTAAGTTGGTAATTGCCACAGAGTTTGAAAATCTTCCAGGTTTTACCACTCTTAATTATGTTCTCATGCATATGCATCCCCTGCTTGTGTGCTCATTACTGCGAGGAGATCAGAACCCCGAACGCTGGAACGGTTCCCTCCAATTATCTTCCATATGCAGAAGTTCCTGTGAAATACCTCTCCTGCATAGGATGGCCCAAGCTATTTGGAGAACATCTTGCTGTCCAGAGCACATTTTGCTCTGGGTAGTAAAACCAAAATGCTTTTCATCCCTTGTGTGTATCACCCAGGCTGCTGGGATGTCTCCTTGCTTGTAGCACCAGCCATTGAAATACTTGTTCAGGGGAAGTTATTAAGGCGTCCTAATGGAAAATATTTCAAGTTTCTAGGGCCCTGATTGCCTCTTTACCTGCTCTGTTTGCATCTATTGATCGTTCTGGTTCAACAAGACCCTCTGGGACTAACAAACTCTAACAGGTTTGAATGCATTCATGAGGTTCTATGTGGGGAAAGAAAAATAATGCTGTTGGGCTTCTGACTTGTTCTTGCTCAATAACAGCAAAACAAATGTGTGCAATTAAACATTACTTTGTTTTCTAAACAGCAGCCTTGAAATTTTGTCCTGCTAGCAAGGGAATCAAGCTGCTGCTTTGCTGTCTAACCAACAGCAATGATTTGGTGATGGGAAAGGAGATGTTAATCCACCTGAGCATGTTCAGGGTAGAATACTGTTCCCTTGTAGGTAGGCTGGATTTCTAGCACCCTGTGTGTTTTTGTGTAGGAGATCACAGTGGATCCTATGAAAAGATTGAATGGAGCAAGCACAGACCTTGACGTTACTCACTCTTTTTGCACAGAGCAACTGCTTGTTAACTGTTTCTCAGGGAGCTGTGGGGTTAGTTGATAGCCCCTTGGAGCTTTTGTACTGAGAGAGGGAGGTTGCCTGATCAAATAGAAATCACTGTCTTTACGCTTAAAGCATTGGATTGTATGTGAAGAAATGTCTATTCCTAGACACTTCACCTAAATAATGGGATTAAAATCTTAAGAAGTAAGGTGATGTGTGGCTCACTGTCTCCAGGTTTTGTATCCCTCAGGAGAAGGGAGAGATAAACAGTCAGGAATTTTTTCTATGGAAAATTTTACAGGAAGAAGATGAGGGTAAAACTTTCCACCCAGCTGTGAAAACCCTCCTTCCCAAAAAGTGCCTGGTGCAATATTACATATTGCCAGCTGTGTTAATAGATGCCTAGATCCCAGCTGGCATTGGGCCACACTTACATATCCCAGAAATAGAGATTTAATTCTGAAATCTGCTTAACACCTGCACACAAAAGGACAGAGGCATTAAAGGTGCTTTAAGGACAAAGCTTTACTTTAGCTCATGCGTTCTCTCGCCCATCACATGACTTGTTCTTTATTCTGTTGAGTGTCACCTGTCCAAACCACAATTATGGGCTTCAATGTGTCTAAGAGACACAGTCCTGCAGCTAGCTAAAAGGGACTGATTTAGTGTATTGAAAGAAACAAAGGGGTTTGGTCTGAATTCGGGCAGGGTTCTCTGCTTTTAGAGACGGATGGTGGTGAGTGTGTGCGTGTGCACATGTGTGAATGCACACAGGAGCACAGCTCCTTGGGAGGCAGTGAGCAGCTTTGCTTCCCCTGTGATGTCCCAGCAGCACTGGGGTCCGCCAGGAGCATGTGCTTTACTAGAGCTGTGCTGAGAACTGCAGGGTGCCCGGGACCTCACAGGCTCAGCTGCTGGTAAAGATTCACCTGCCCTGGGCTCTGTTTATTGATTGTTTGCTGCTACTTGGCTCATAAAACTCTCTGCTGCTTTTGGTCTCAAATGCCCCTTTGTGGCCATTTGCAGTGCCTTCCACTGGTTGCTGGTGCAGTGACCTGGAGCTAGGCAGAATACTGAAAAACCAGGCTGTGGGATCAGGAGCCATTGCTTATCCAGAGGCTTTTTCCAGAAACTGGGAGCATCAGGAGAGACTAACAAGCACCAGAGACATATATCGGACAGACAAGATCCAGAAGACTTTATTGTAGCAATAAAACCCAGAGGCAGAGCTGGTCAAGACCAACCAGTGAACAGTATTGAAGGTGGTTTCAGTGGAAGAGCACTGTCCAAGGGAGCTGTTCTTTGCTAAAATGTCCCTCAGTTACATACTGAAGTCAATGTGTCTCCCATCAAATCTCCCATTGCTTTTGCCCTTGTTCCCACGCCTGCTTGGATTGGCATCACTAGGCACCTGTAAATGCTGTGGGTAAAGGCTGCATCTAATCCAGAAAAACCTGTGCTCCAGGAAATGGAGACAGGGACTGGGGAGCATGTGAATTAAACACAAGTGCAAGTGGGTGCCCATTTGATTGCAGTTGCTAGAGATGGAAAATACCTTGTGATAAGCAAGAATTCCCCCCAGCCTTCCTCCAGTTTTACTACAGAGAAGTCTTTGTATTTGTTCCAATGATGAGGGAGCTCAGTGCTGCCTCATCCATCAGTGCCATAGACACTAGCCTGGAGGTGGGAGTCTGACTTGTAGGAATTGCAGGCAAATGTCTGGATGTGTGCTCTTGCCCATCGACTCGGGAAGCAGCTTGTGTTGCTGCAGCTGACTTGATGAGAGCTTCAATTAACAAATGCTATTAAAGTAGCTCTCCTCTTTATTTTATTTTTTTTAATGCATAGCATTTCCTGACAGCTTAAACGTTTAATTAACTGGAGATGCCATCGTGGAAAGTTTGCTAGAGAAGCATGCTTGCGGTTTAATTAAATGGAAAAAAATCCTTTAGAGGTACTGGAAGAGATCTGCTTGCAACATTAATAGTGGCAAAAAGTCTGCAGGGACTCCTGTATTTCCCTTTCTGAGTGTAGCAGTAGGTGAGGAGGTGCACAGCGGTATCATCACCCGAGAGGAGAAGGTGAGTGCTTCACAGCTTCACGTTTGACCCTCCCGTTTAAACTGCATGTGTAGGACAAGCTACAGCTCTGTTACCTCAGCAAGGGAGAGGAGACAGCCAACTAGAAAGTTTTTGGTTTTGTTTTTTTAACACTTTAACTTACAATTCTTCTGGTATTAGGCCAGAGCTGTCTCTAACATTTTTCATCTTCTCCAAGGGCACACAGGGAGAACATTTTTCATATAAGCATTGGTTTGATTTTTTTGGCTTCCGTTACAGCACAAAAATAAAGGCAGATCTTACCTGCCACAAAAATGTGGGATACTCTTCACATTATCTTCAACAGCTGCCAGGGAAGCTGGTTTTTGAGGTGGCAAGGTACTGCCTGAAGTGGCAGAGAGCCCTTGCTGCCCTCACAACGCAGAGGGCTGTGTGTGATGGTAGCTGTGGGTAGGAACCCCCAGCTGAGCACACAATTGTGCCCCTGCAGCACCTTGCCACGAGCCCACGGCACAGTGGTGTCAAGTGCTGCAGGGCTGGGGGTCCCCCAGGGCAAAGCAACACTCTCCTTGCTCCTGTGCAAAGGACTTCTCCCCTTCCTCTCCTCATACTGACCGAGTGACCCAGAGGCTTTTTGAACAGCTACAGGTCTGAAAAGGGAACTTTGTTCCAGTAGTAAATATAAACCTGGAAGTCACTGACATGACTGTTCACATTTGAAGCACAGCTCCACCCATGGAGGGGTATCAAATAGTTGTGAGTCAGCCCTGGGAGCAGGCTGGGGCTGTGGGGTGGTGCTGGGCCAGGGCATGTGCTGGCTTGCTGTCCTGGAGCCTCTGCACCCAGGCTGGCACCTCTGCTGCTGGTGACGAGGGACAGCTGGGCTCCTGCTGAAACACGCCAATGCTCAGCACTTGCCAAAACAGCTATTTGGGAGCAGCTCGTTGTGCTCTCCCTCCTCTCCTGGCCCTCTCCTCAATGTGGTTAAATTCAGTAAGTGTAGCACACCCTCTGCCAGGAGTGGGAGAAAAACTTCTGAATGAGCTTCTTCCCTCGAGCCTGGAGCACGCACCACAGAGGTGCCACTGACCACTGAATGAAATCCAACACTCTGTATAACCCCATATTACCATGCTGACCCTTTCAAATGCTGATCTCCTATTTTTTGCACAGTCTTTCTGATATTTGTGCTACCACAAGCAGCACCTCTTCATGGGGATGGTGCACTGCCATGAACAGCAGTGAGTGCTGGGCTACCCCAAGCCACTGACTGAACCAGATCCTCCCCTGGCAATAGAGAGCTCTCTGTCCTAGAAGCCCCTTTCAATCCGGAGCTCACTGGGGTTCTTCCATCTTACAATAACCTCCCATGTTCAGTTGAGACTCCTTAGTATCCCAAGCTGAGGGTGGATTTTGATCCTTTCCTCTGATCACTTCTTGACTGTATCTGTTTAAGCCCCTTTCAACTTTCTGAGAAAAAACTGCCAAGTATTTGTGATCCTTTTGGAAAAGAAACATTCTCTGGATGGAATATCAGATGTGAACTGAACTCAAACCCAAGAACATTCCTAGTAAAAACTGCACTGAAGCAGTGCCCAGCTGGTTTGTAGAACCAGTGAGATTAGATTTCCTTGAAATGTGCTTTACAGATGCCCTTGAAACAGCAAGGAAAGCTACTTTCCCCTTCCACCCATTCCTTAAAGGACCCTGAAGGGCCATTGCCTGAAGCTGTGATTGTGAAGAGTCCACCTCCCACTCAGAACTCATGTCCTATTTTTGCCTTCATGAAACAGTTACTTTCATCAGCTTTTCAATGCTGATACCAACAAATGCTGGCCACCCATTTCCTAGGCTTTTTTCCTGTCTCTGGCTGCACTGCCTGTAAATTTTGCTCTGTTGGAAACAGGTAGTATGTTATGGGCCTCACCTGTGAAGCAGCTGAGACTGGCAGACGAAAAATTAGAAAAATGGCAAAGATATGGGTCAATAATGCAACAGAATATTTTTTTTTTATTGCCACGTTTTAATGGAATTGCAGTAGGATTTTTATATGAGTCTCTGAAAGTCTACGGACTTTCAAATAACTCTGAACCTCCAGATTTGTATTCTTGCCTTATTCTTGTTTAAATAGCTGTTACCATCATCTGCATGATACATTATCTGTCCCAGCACACAGGCACGCCGTCAGGAGGAATATACTTCCTTGGAGACGACGCATTGCTAGAGCTCCTCGAGTCTCCTGCCTCCACGTGGGACACCTGCACAGCGCGGGGATTTGTACAGTGTCCCCTCCTCGCTGGAGTGGTGGCAGTGCCAGCGGGGAAGTGTTTTTGCCCGTTCTCTGCTGGGCACAGCGAGTTATCCATCACAGCACCGAGCCCTGCCAGTGAAGCTTTCCCTCAGCAGAGGGAGTTGTTTCTCAAGGTAATAAGAAAGCATTATCTGATTGCATTTTTGTCAGGTATGTCCTATTTATTACCTTACCTGTAATCTAACTTGTAATGTATTTCCTTGATATTTTCTATACTTCCCCTCTGTATTTCATAATAGCTTCCCCTGAAAGTCTGACCTACAAAAAAGACAAGGTTTTTAATCCAGCTTTGAATGATAACACCCTCCAGGTACCTTTATCTGGAAAAACTCTCCTAGCACAGAGGGAGGTCTCATAGGAAAAACTCAGCACCCTCTGCAAATGTGTTGGGGGAACACTGTGTAACAGCAGCCAAGGTCACTTTGTCCCAGGCAGGAAAACACCAGTGGCTATTTTCTTCTTGTGGCAAGGTGATATTTTTGGTCAGAAAGCCATTCCTGATCCAAAGAAGGAATGTGGGAAGTAGCAACCAGTCTGTCCCAATAGCAGGGGTGAGCATAAGGCAAGAAGATAACTATAAACCATGTAAAAACTACTACCCATGTGCCTCAGCTGCTGAAAGCTTTTCAGGTGTTTTACCTTAGGTGTCAGGAAAAAGCATAAGGCAACAGTTTGGGGGGAGAGCAGTACCTGTAGGTCCTAACTAGGTTGGGCAGAGATGTCTTATGCTGGCAGAGGTGGAGTGTGATGGTCCAGCTACCCTGCATAGGGCTGAGGAAGGTTAATTGGCATGACAAATGACACATGCCATGGGAACAGTTTGCATTTTCAGGCTGGTTTGGGCTTCCCATGTGACATCAGGTTGGTGGCTCACCAGGGCATGAGGGCTTTCTGCCCTCTTCCCACTTGGTTAGTCCTGATCCTTCCACAAAGTTCAAACTAACTGCCTGCTGGACCTGAATTTCCTCATTCTGGTAAAGGTGTTTCAAAGTCGCACAGCTTTAAAACAAAGAAAGAGAAATGTCCCTTTTTGTGGATGCTAATGAAATTTTTATCTGGGCATCTTTCTGTGAATGTTGGGCCTGAGAGGCATGGATTATGTTAGGGAGAAGGGCTTATTGAGCCCTGGAAATAAATCAGAGGAGGACAGAGGATGAAGATCACAAATGATAAATTAGCAAGTGACAGAAAACAACTGCAGGAAATAATAAAGCCAGGAGGAGTGTGTGGGAAATGCATAGGAGCGGTTGTTTACAACATGTGCATTGGACTTTCCAGCATTTGACATCTTATCTCTATTTCATTCCATATGTTACTTTATGCATGGATTCCTGTTTTTATGGGGTTTGTTCTGTAGTTTTTGTACTAACATGAATGACTCACATCTGCTCCAATACTTAATTTATTCTCTAATGTCTTCTGCAAAGGTTTGCTCAGCTCATGTAGTACTTGTCAGTGGCAAGATCGGAAGCGCAGTGTCAGGCAGGTGAGCAGGGATAGCTGTGTGAGACAGCTCTTTTCTGGAGTCCTACTCTGTAGTTGTGCTAGGTTTTTTTTCCCCTCAGCAAGGTCTGTAATTCCCACTTTGGCTGCCCTGTGTGGACAGGCCTGCTGTGCTGGGGCTGTGTATGGAGCCAGCAAGGAACACCCCATGGGACAGGGATTACGGCTGCAGGCCATCCCCGCAGGACCATGGCCCAGCACCAAGCTGCTGCCGGAATAACAACAGCTGATGATTATG
This sequence comes from Corvus moneduloides, assembly GCF_009650955.1. NCBI lineage: Eukaryota > Metazoa > Chordata > Aves > Passeriformes > Corvidae > Corvus > Corvus moneduloides. The sequence continues at coordinate 107,424,534 of NC_045478.1, read as the reverse complement.
ATTTTATTTTTTAAGTGTTCCTGACAGCTCTGGAGACACACATCTTCTCTTCCAAATCCAGTAATTAAATTCCACCTACCTGAATTCCCCCTGCTGTTTCAATTGGTTAAATTAATCTTCCCATCATGTCTGAGCCTCCTCTGT